>NC_092459.1:89136559-90369059 GCF_047495875.1 Pithys albifrons albifrons
AGCACCCTTTAGCCCAGGCCAAAGGCAGCATCTCACCCCAAAAGCAGCTGTCACAAAGACGCAGGCAGAGGTGTGTGCAGGAAACAAGCTCCTGAGGTTTTGTTGCTGCTGCTGCAGCACTAGTGACCAGGGTCTGACAGCAAAGCCTGCACCAGCACAGACTGAGAACCAAGCAGATCACTTAGGGGAGACTATCAACTTCCAAAATATTTTGAATGGGGAAACTTAATCTAGATTCCACTCCAGAACAAAGGTGGTCAAGTTGTTATACCCTCATAAATCAGATTTAGTATGGGCTGTCATGGCACAAGATCACAACATCACACTTTCACAGAATGGTTAAGATTGCAAAGGGACTGCTGGAGGCATCTAGTCCCTGGTTAAACAAGGGTCTGCAAGAGCTGAGGATTGTGTCCAGACAGCTTTTGAATATCTCCAAAGAGGGAAACTCTACAGTCTCTCTGGACAGCCCATTCCAGTGCACGTCACTCGCACAGTAACTAAATTCTTTCTCATGTTCAGGTGGAACTTCCTGTGCATCAGTTTCTGCCTGTTGCCACTTGTCCTATTGCTCAGCACCACCGAGAAGAGCCGGGCTCCATTCTCCTGGCACCGCCTCCCTTCAGATACTTTGAGACATTGATGAGGTTCCTTCTGAGTCGTGTCTTCTCGAGGCCGAACAGGCCCAGCTCCCTCAGCCTTTCCTTGCAGGTGAGGTGCTCCAGTCCCTGATCATGTTCACAGCTCTGCGCTGGACCCAGAGCTCATGTCTCTCGTCTACTGAGGATCTCAGACCAGACACGGCCTCACCAGGGCCGAGCGAAGGGTCAGGATCACTTCCCTCCATGCCCTGCCATGGCCCCATCCCTGATGGCGGGGGGAAGGAGGGCTGTGGGACAGCGGGGACAGCCCTGCTTGGCTGCTCCCTCTCGCGGCTGCGCTGCGCCTGCCGAGCCTGCCAGCCCGGCAGAGCTGCAGGGCCGTGCGTGCCCCTGGCTCGGATCGCATCTCCTCTGCTGGAAGCGCCGCCAGGGTTTAGCATAGCCCAGCGAGCAGAATGGCTCCAGCCCACAGACAACCAAGAAAATCTAAGATTTGTTTGCTGTTCATGCAGTTTGCTCAGGCTGTTTGTCAAAAGTTATTGGTGGCTATTTTTTAAATGAAAGGAGTAGTGAGAAAATAACTTTGCAGCATATTGGGCTAGCAGATTGTTCAGACGCTGTACAGTGACAATAAAGCTTTTGAGATCTTCTGACTGACATATATAATGAATGTAGCTGTCAAACTTTTGTGCAGTAATTTTATTTTGTATTGACAGGCTATTTTACTGGCCAGGGTTTTGCATAAAAGGAATAATTCACATTGTTGTGGTGCTTATATTTACAGAGCCTGGAGGACAGCGGCATCGCTACAACATAAATATTAATATAGAAATTTCTTTTGAAATATGTAATTCTGTATGCAATCTATACTACGTGCGTGTCTTCATACAGGGAAAGAGGCATTGTTCTGCAGAGAGAAGGGGGCCTGGAGCTGCTGGGGGTTGTTGTTCATTCACTGATTCATTATGTGGCCTTTGAAAGGCATTTAGTCATTCTACAGTTTAATGTTTCTCTCTGTGGAGAGCAGAACAAAGCCCCAACACAAACTGCACTCACTGTTATCAGTCAGAGTGGCAGAGGTCACAGACACTGTGTGGGGTCAAGGGGCTGCTCAGAGCAGCCCTTGTGTGCACAAAACCCAGGGTGGCTGTGCTCTTCTGAAACAGCTTCTTTCTTCTACCACAGCAGTGGCAGGGTCAGCCCGGGCTGCCTAACACAGCAGTTGCTACTTGCCCATTACCTTACTTTGCTTATGGGCAATAACTTGGTATGAAATTATTAGCCCTGGAGAAAACAGGAAGAAAGCAACTGAGAGGGGAAAGCAAAACATAAAGGAGAGAAAATTATATCTACACAAGCAAGGATGACTTTCACACTGCATTTGCTATGCAGTCAAGCCCACAAGTGCGTTGTGTATCTGAAGGTGGAAATATAAAGACATGTCCTGTTCACTGGAGAAAGGTAAAGCAACTTCTGAAATCATCTTTAGAGGCTATTATTAGCCCTATGCTAATGTTATGCACCCTGTGCCCAAAGCCACAGCATATGAACATTGTATCTGTAAAAAGAGATATTCACAGCTCTGCAGCTCATAGAAGTGCTGGGCCCATGCTCTGATACCAGCATCATTTGGGAAACGTGGCTGAGTAGCAAGCGAGGGCATGGAAAGAACTTAAACAGCACAAATTTGGAAAGGCCACAGTAATCCAGCTTGGGGTGCTGAGTTCACCAGTTTCTAAGAGTGCAACAGATTTGTTTGTTCAGTCATTCATATATTCATTTTCATTTTAAAAAGCCAAGAAATTCTAGAGACAGAACTTCATCTCTATCCCCAAAGTTCAAGGTAGCTATTAGCAACACTGATGCCTTGGGGTTGCCAAATTCATGAGTTCAGATTAAGGTACAAATCACAGAGCACACAAGCCCAGGGATGTTCCTCACTGGTTTCAAGATGACAGTTTCCTAAAAGCAGCACTTACTGGCTGGCATCTGTTTGCTGACCAGCAGTGCCACCTCCCCTTCCTGCTGCCATGGTGCTTGGCCTGTCCCGGTGTCAACAGAAAATGGTATGTTACTCTACTTTGCCAAATTTTGGTACTGAGAATTTGATTCTGAACTGTTAGGCATCAGCACTAGCCAAAACAATCCAGCTATTTCCAGGAACATTATTGAAGGGAAAATACACTGCTTGGCACATGTTAATAAATCCAGGCAACCTTTTATATGAGGATCTGTAGCTTCAGAAGGGGAAATCTGAAATTTGTCAGAGAGGTGGCCTTTGTGGTAGAAATGTGTCTATCCCTATTAAAATCTACCCAACTTTGGCCAGATTACAGAGCAAGGAAAAGCTGCAACTAAGAGCTCACTACTAAAGACTTCTGAGAATTGTAGTTACTTGCTATTTCTGCCCTGGGCAAGAGGTCCTTATCTCCTGCAGAGCTCCGGGAAAGCAGCATGTGCTCACTCAGTACCTTGGCCAGTTATGGCTGCACAGCCCCTCCAGAGCTGGATGATGAAGGTATGGAGCCAAGGACAGGCTGGAGAGACCAGCATTCTATCTGATATTTCCATATCTTTCTAAGACAGCACAGCCCCATCTGCCACACAGCCCAGGTTCAACGTCAGCATCACAAGAGCTGAGCAGGGAAGGGGGCACTGCAGAAAACAAACTGCAAACAAATACCTCAGGGTAATTACAACACACAGAGGTACAGCTGGAAGAATTAATGTCAAACAGACAATCTCATTGCAGACATCCTGTAATAATGAAGGTTTGAATGTGCTGTTTCAGTAAAACTCTATAATGAGACGTGTGTATGGTATAAGGAGAATTTCTGAAACAAATATAAATATAGACCCTCATTCTGCAAAGTTTCACAAACCCAAACCCTTCCATTCAGGTGCCATCTCACCGACTTGCTGCAAAAGCAAGGCCATTGTCTTTAAATGTGCAGACATGAACATCTGTTCAAACGGATCTCTTTAACTGTATTAGTTAATTAGCCAGAAAACTCTTCTTATGTCAAGGAAATACTGTTTGAAACTGGCAGATAGATGCTGTTACACTGAAAAGGGAGGAATCAGTATTTGCATTGTATCTCTGGCATGAACGGGAGTGATGGTCTATGAGAAGGTGGGTTGCAGGGCTCCCATTCATCTCCTACAAATAGGGGTGAAGAGGATTTTACAGATTTACAATGAAACCACTCACCCAATTGATAATGTTGCAGCATTTCAGTAATTCTTCAGTCTTGGCTCATGGAGAAAGCACAAAGCCAATCAACCTCCATCTGAATTAGCTTGTTAAGAAGAGTTTACATAGACCATGAGGGTCCTTCATCACCTGTTTGCAGGGATTTACAGCCCAGCATGCCAACAAAATGGTTTCAGGGCAAGCAGAAAGATCTGTGGAGGAAATACCCTAAGTAGCCACCAGACAAAACAATCTCACCTTTCACACCAGGGTATCTTCTCCCCAATCTTCAGCAGACTATGCAGTCCTTTCATGTGGGATCTCAGGATCATTTTCCATGTATTGAGAATTGGCATCTCATCATCATCCTAGAGAATTATTTCAGTTCATTAAGTGCTTCTAGGTAAAGGATTATCATCCCTTTTACAAAAAAACTCAGGTGGCTAGAAAGGAGGAATCCAAGGAAAAGTTATCATACCTCTTAACTCCTTTCTTTGTCCGGCATCCCTCTTCTTCACCCACAAAGCAGGAGCAACACAGAACTTTCATATGTGTATATATATATATATGTTTATATTTATATCTATATCTATATATATGTTTGTATTTATATCTATATATATCTATCTATATCTGTATCTATATCTCAGCATAGATGTAGATATATTTCAGGTCTGGTTAGAGCACAGTGCCGAACAGAGGGAATCTAGTGCTTTCATTCCAGAGGAGAGAGAAGACATACCCTCTGCAGAAGGCAAAGTATCCATACAGACTGCAAAAAGCACTCTACAAACATTTTTGCTTGGTCAAAATCAAGTGCTTGGTTAACGATTCACCCTAAACAACCAGGCAAGGAATAACTGAGCTTGTTCTCCTTACATGTATTGGCTGCATTAAGCAGAAAGAGCTCAATGTGGAGCCAGTGCAAGAGAGAAATTTCACACCCTGCAGAATGCTGCAGGAAACTCTTCCCAGGAGGATAAACTGGGATTACATATCGCAACAGCAGGTATGGCTGGACCTATGGAGCCAACCTGTTAATTTTTCATTAGCTGAACCTAGATCATTTACACAGTTAAGTTTCCTCCCAAATAGGGAAACAGGCATAGAAAGCACATTTGGGTGACTTCCTGATGGGCAGAGCCACAGCTCAGATCTCCCCCAACCACATGCTTGGACTATCTGCAAAAATCTTTCATTCCTCTTATGCCTCTGAAAACTGTTTGCATGGTTAAGGCAACATGGTTAGCCATTTTAGAAGGGATTTCAAGAAAACAAGCTTCTTCTTTACATATTTTTGCCCATGAGATAACTTTGATATGCCTTGTGAAACACATGCTTTCACAGAAATCTGAGGATGAAAACCACATAACCAAGAACAGTAAAATATCATTCTGTTTGGAACAGACAACTCGAACACGACTGTTTTAATGGGAAGAGGATTTGGTAGATATTTTAAAATGTTGGCAGCAGTTTTTGCTAGACAGAATTTTATGATATCATTCATCAGATAGATTGTTTTTCTGCAAAACCCAGCAAAGACCGTGTTAAGGATACAGAAGTCCCCTGATTTCCATGTGCAGTTTCAGAGACAGTGGCATGAGGTCAGGCCATTTTTGACTGTAAGTTCTCCCCAGTACTTAATTCTTCCATGTGACACTCATTCCTGCCACATGGCTTTTTGAAGGACAGCTTGAGTTATTACAATGCTTCCACAAAGGACTGCACAAAATGATTGTGCTCTCCTTCCCTTTAAGACTTGCATAAGCAGGTAAGTGATCCCATGTTCCATAACTAAAATTAAGATTCCATCTGCCTGTAGCCTCCTTCAAGAATGTGGCTATTCTGCTTGAGAAACCACACCCTGCTCTACATCCTATGTGGATGCCACTCTGTCAGTAGAGAGAGATCAAGTTCAGCAACCTTCCAGGACTACTGCTGATCTCTTTAGAGTCCACAGCAAACATCCCTTTATGGTATAACAACTGTATTGGATCTGATGTGTCACAAAATTTCACATCACCCAGGAAAGTGTATTGGACTGAGTTTAATCAAAGCAGATGCAGGGGTGTGTCTATGGGACAAATATACTCACCACCCCCTAGGAAAAAATTTTACCTCTTTCCCAGTCAGAGCTTCTGGACAACTATTGTCCATGTTTTTCCAGGACTTTTGTGTGTCCAGCAGTGGCTGGAAGCACCATGCAGAAAATCCACTCAGGCTTACCAGGAAACTGGGAATCCAAAGCACGCATATGCTATAGTGCATGTACCCTGCCTCTACTAAGGGTATTACAACAATTTTGGAAAGTCTTAATCCAGATATTGTTCAGGGCTGCACAGTGGATTTGCCTAAGTCTGATCCTGCTGAGAAACAAGTCTTACTGACTAGATACAATTCACACACATACAGGCAAAGACCTTCCAAAGCATGAGATAACTCATGTAGCACCTAGGCCACGTTCCCAGCTTAGGCAAGGAAGATTTGACATTTCTTGGATAAAATCCTACATTTGCAAATTCAAATACAGATTAGTACAGGCAGTAGTAGCACTATAGAGTGCATTTCCAGACCCAGCTCCTTGAGATACTGTCATACAATTCTTTCCCCACCTCCCACATGCCTTATTAGCATGTAAGAAAATCAGACTGAAGTGCCTGACTTCTGCCTTCAGCCAGTTGGTTTGCACAGACCTAGAGCTCTGCCATCAAGCAACTCCCAAAGCATGAGCAGTTTCCCTCCAGCATTGCTGACACGGTCAGGCAGGCAGCTGTGTTGGTGCTGCACTGACAGATCCACTGGCTCCCACCGCACTCCACTTAGAGAATGTCTCATGGGTGCTTTGACTTGAAGGTGATTGTTATCTCACCTGATGAGAC
Organism: Pithys albifrons albifrons; assembly: GCF_047495875.1. Taxonomy (NCBI): domain Eukaryota; kingdom Metazoa; phylum Chordata; class Aves; order Passeriformes; family Thamnophilidae; genus Pithys; species Pithys albifrons. The sequence goes on from NC_092459.1 coordinate 89,143,234, forward strand.
CAGCAGCAGACTGAGGGTCAGGCTCAGGGCCAAAGCCTGTGCAAACATTTGCCAGGAATCAATCAAATACGCTTTTGCTATGGAAAAGAAGTCTGATCTTGAAGTCTGCCCTAGGAATCAGTAGCAGAGTTTGCCTTTGATGCACAGGCTGAGGTATCATGTCATGAGCAGTCTCAGTCAAACATGCCTATTTATGGTGGCAAGCTAAAGGTGCTATGAGTCAGGTGCCTGAACAGGGATCTCTAATAATACCTTCCAACTACGTGTAATATGTAAATATGCTATGTGGGTGGGAAATGTATGAAATAAGAAGGCATTTATTATTATTATTTTAAAGGAATTTAAAAAATATTTAAGTATTTAAACTTTATTTACAGCATGGCAAAAGCTGCTGGGAAGAGAGCTGGAAGTAGATAAACTTTTCTCCAGCTTTCTTACTGGCCACTTGGCAAGATGAAATGAATGTCACTTTTCTACCTCAGTTTCTTTATTTTTTATAGCCACACCAGGCAATACTGAGCTATTCAATAAACTGATCTGAGTTTTGCCGATGGAAAGGAATTTATAGAGCCCACTGTGATTTATAACAGTGTAATACAAATGTGTTTAAACTACAGCTTCTTCTGACAAAGCAGACAAATTCCTGGATTTCTTAGTTCGTGTTTACAGCAAATTAACCTCCTAGGAAAAGTGCTGGAGTGACTGCAATGAGGAGCAAAGCAAAAAGGCAGAAGCTGTTCATAGCTGTGCACAAAGGGGATGACCAGCAGAGGTGGGAAAGCTCCCCAGGCTGGCACATGCCCTCAGGAGAGGGTCGAGTGTGACAGCAGAGACTCACACAGTGGCCTGCAGAGCAACACACGCTTTTGTCCACTGTGCTCTGGGGTGAGATCACCACATGTGCCCAGCACTGCTCCTCTGTCCCCAGGGCAGGATATGCCTATGCAAGCTCCAGAAAAACCATTTAAGGTGGCCACAACATAACTGCCTGACCAGAAGGGGACTTCCCAGTAATGGAGCCGAAGATATTCAGGAGTATTTTACAATCACCTCTGCAAGAGCGGTTTGAACCTAAGGCATGGTTTTGGACAGTGACTCATGGTGCCCGGTGCACAGCTGGAGCAGGACTGCACACACAATTACAGTTATTAAAGTCAGCCAGCTATAAGAACCCGCTGCTTCAAAGCGGGATCTGAGAAACCACAATAATTTCCCGTTCAAACTGTAGGAGAAAAATGTGGTATTTTTTGGTACCAGCATGCAGCAGTGTTGGCACCAGCTGCACATGTCCAACTGAAAGGGAAATTATGTTTTCTAACAAACTTAGGTTCTGATATTACAAGTCTGGTCGGTAGCAGAAGATCCACCAGCCATGAAATATAAGTGTTATAGATGCAACTTTAAGTCCTTCACTGTCAGGACAGGCTTTGGACCAGTGATACAGCCACAACTAGGCTAAAGTACCATTTGACAAACCTATCTCATCTGTCCCTTCCTTACTAATTTACAGGGGGAACAAAACTCAGTGATGGAATTACAATTTCTAAGCAATAAAATAGATGCACAAAAGTTGGGAACAGTAAAAACCTTGAGGAAAACAACTATTGAAGTAAACTCTCAAATTGAGCAGAGAGAACCTTTGACAGCAACTGTGGCTCAAGGCTCCCAAGACTCTGGGAGAAGCAGTGAAGTAAACAGTCTTGTGCTTGGCTTATTTTCTGACATGCATCTGCGAACTCCTTGGACAGGGCTGGCATGAAATCTTCATGGCAGAATGACCACTCAGAGGCTTTCCAGGAAGCACACCACAGAGAAGAAACCTGTACCTACTTCCATGGATCAGATGGAACTGTCAATCCAGAGGAGGGATCTAGAGTTAGTCCAGAGTCCTTTCAAGGCAGAGATTAAGAGCGAGGAGCAATTGCATCTCTGTGGTGTTGTGGTGCTCTTTGTCTAGTGGGTAACTGCCCCAGCACTTGGGGTTTGAGCAGTTTTAAATAGTCAGTTAAACTGAGGTGGGGCAGAGAGGAATAGCCTGAATAAGTTATGTGTATATGATGCTTTCCAGCTCCTTCTGATAGTATCTCTTTGAAGGGCTTACTACTTCCACCAGCTGCAAAAGCTGGCTAGGTACAACAGCTACCAAGCCAGGCTTTTTTCCCCCAATAAGATTTGTCCAGAGTGCGATTTTGCATTGCTGGAATCACACAGCTGACAAGCAAAACACTCAAAGCTTTGAGAGGCGGTTCCAAGGCACCAAGGGCAGGTAAGTTCCTCAGAGCCTCTGGACATCGTGGTAACAGATTGACTTTGCTGTAGCAGTAAAATCTGCACCCATTCAGCAGTCCCCAGCTGCTGTTAAGCTTCCTCAAAGAAACTTGGGGGTGTGTGGATTTGGATTATCTCTGAATTCAGGGGGGGGAAAAAAGGGAGAAAAAAAAAGTAAGCTGTTGACAGCATTGAGCTCATGTAGCCACCATAAGAGCCAACAGCAATCTTACACCAGCATTACATCTCTGCTTATCTACATACTCAGCAGAATATTTTCTCCTTACTTCAAAGCATTCAACATATCTCTAAGAGTATCTTTTAATTTAATCATCCAGATTCTGACTTTAAGGTATCAAGCCTGGAGTTGAATATAATTTTTATGTGATAAATTCAGTATTTTCAGGCCCCTCAGGCTTCAGGAGAGATTTTAAAAATCTCCAAATAATGCAGATTGCTTAATTTTTTTTTTAATCTGAAAAACACAATATTGGGACTTTGTGTACTCAGAAATAACCAAAGTTAGATCAGTCTGACTTCCTTCATTATCACAAACAAAATTTAATGTAAATGTGACACATATCTGACTATTACCTCTAGCTCTGGTAACAGAACTATTGTTGGGTTAATAGATTTTTTCCTTTACCTTCTACAACATAAGGCACTACAGTATTCTCACTATTTTTAACGTGTCTCTTTACAGATTATAAACCTTTCAGGTGTTGCCATTAAGGGACATGACTGTTTTACATAATAAATTGGATACAAACAGGAGATTCCATTCCACAATAAGTAGTTCCATTATGAATGGGAATGTGGGTATGTCCCAGTTTGGAGTGTAAAACTCTAATGTCACAATGTATACTAATTTATAATATTAAAAATAACCTGTTTCTGAAGATTTTCCCCTATGTATCCAGGCAAAGTAAATCCTACATAAATCTTAACTAAATAGATTTAAAAACCCAAACCAACAAAAAATCCCAGCCAGCAAGCATTATCACCAGAACAGCAGGTCTACTCTGTTTAAATTTCAACAATCATGATATGAAATAAAAGGCAGTGAATTACTTACACTGTTTGTTTCTGTGACAGCTTAAAAAAAAAAAAAAGGTCGAAGTTAGTTTTTAAATGTCTACACTTTAGTCAAAATTACACACATGAATCACAGAGACACACAGAACCTCATTCAAGTGACAGCACCTGTAGGTGAATTCCCATGCTCCATGTTTGCACAACCCATTTTAATCATCTTTGAGAAGCTGAAGAGCCTTTCCCTTGCACAAGTGATTACTGGGATCATGATCAAAACTCTTCAGGGTGTGTCCTGAGGGAGATATTCATACAATAAACAGTTGTCTGCAATGTCCCCTACAGGTGTTTTCCCTTGCTGGAACCTTTGGCCATCTCAATTACTGTCACAGTTAAGCATGATGCCTTTGCCATGGCCACATATGACTGCTTGTGACAAATATGCTCCAGGATGACCATGTGACTCGTCTTAAAAGAGCTTGTTTGACTGTAAATACACACAGAAGACCTGGGAGCAACAGGGAGCACCAGCATGCTATCCCAGCTGGTTGCTGAGGACAAAGGGGGAGCTGAGTCAGCCCACAATGTGATAATATGAGAGGATGAGGACACAACAGTGTAACAGGCCACCAAATAGCACTGGGTCCCAAGCCAGACGTGGTAAGCAAGGAATAAAGGAGACTCAAAATTTGCTTCAGCAAATGCACAACAAGAAATCTTTTATTTGGATGAGTGACCTAATGGCAACAGGGAACAAAGCACAGCTGTGTTCCTGAAAGACTATGGCCTTATAGAGAGCGTCCAGTGGAGCAGCTGTGACCTCATGTCCGTGCTGTGGGACATTTTGAGGAAAGAGGTGAGTCTGCACCATCTGTGGCCACCTTACTCATGTTGTAGCTTCTGTGAAAACAACATACAAACACACAGCTCAAAAGCTGCAATCATTTGACAGGCTGGCTGAGTGGGAAGCAAGGACTGTGGGGTGCTTTCCACAAGGTAATGTATGAGCTCTCTCCAACCCCTCCAGACAGCAGTGCTGCCTAACCAGTCCACCATTTCTAGGTCTACTTACTCAAGTTCCCACAATAAGTCAAAGCTGTCCCTCACAGCTTTCCCTTAAGTCCCTGTTGTAAACTCATACTAATTTCTCCTCTCAAACAACAGCATTTGATCAGTATAGAATAAAGCAATTAAATCAAGACAATATAAATAAATCATTAATACCTGCAGCTTCAATTCTGTACTTCTGGATCTAAAAGGTAACCTACAGCAAATTAGAGGTGACATGCCAATCCAGGTCTGGATCTCATTCAGCTCAGGAGGAATCCCAGCTCTGTCATTTCCCCCCAGGTTCCAACACCTGTAGATCCATCAGGCACATGCACATCTTCTAACTTTCCCCTAATGCCTATGCTGACCAACAACTGCACAGGAAATTCTGGAAGGGGAGATGCTATAAATATATATACACAGATAGATATATATATAGATATATACACAAGTACAATAGGTTAAGTAAGCTGTAGAACAAAGATACACCTTTAGAAGGTCATTCCACACATGAACACACTGTAGGAAAGTTTTAAACTTCTTTTGCGTATTTACTGACTAGCTCAAAAATATTTATACGAAGGCATTTGCTTAAAGTTTTTCAGTCTTTTCCTCATCCATGCAGAGATTGGTTTGGCACAGAGAAGCATCCTCTCAAAGTACAACTTCAGTAAGCTTGAAAGTTTTCAGATAATTAACTAAAAAAAAGTGTATATCTGTTAAGACACATTCACTACACACCAGTTGAAATGTATCAGAGTACTACTGCAACCATTTACATGATGCCCAAGGCCATGCAGTTTGTTTACCTTGTGTCTGGAGCAGATGTATATACTTCATCCCCCATTAATGTCACTCGGATTAAATGCATTTTCAGAACAGGTGACAGCATGATTTTTACAGGAGCAACATCAATTTCCACAGACTATTCACCTGGTAGACAACCCTGCCACCCTCTGCACCCAAGAAGGTGACGTGGGGTAGTATTTTGCAGTCCCTGGGAGAGGAGTGAGCAGGGCACTGCTCTGCTGAAACCTCACCATTCCTGTAAACCCCCACAGCAGCACATTCCTTGGCAGAGATGCAACCACTGTTCCATGTAGCTGCTTTTGTCACCCAGTTCACAAGAATTTTCCAAGCTTTGCTGAGTGGTATTTTAAGCATATTTAATATTTTCATCCTCTCACTTTTGTTATAGGTGGTGTCACAACCAGCTCTTTCATTTCACAACCTTTAGACAAAACAGCTGAGACCTCGACTTCTGTTGTGGAAGAGGGTCCCAAACAGTTTTTAATGGTGTCAAATAGGAAACCAAAAGTTTTCTCAATCTCCAAGAAAAAATGAGATTATTCAGGTACACTGGGGAAAATCAGTAATTAGCACAAATGAAACTCGCCTCAGATAAAACAGCAAAGCAAGCGTAGGAGCTAATTTTGTCAAGAAAGACAGTGCAGGGGAGGGCCAGCTACAAGGGCATGTATTGCTCACCCTTGTCATCAATTTGACAGCCATCGGAATGGTTGCTATGGGCTCAGCAACGTGATCTTCCTAGATGTCTAATCCAGTTTAAATATCCCCTAAGGAAAGAGGTTTTAAAATAACTTAGGGAGAGAAAAATTAAAAGAGAATGTAAGGAAATGTTTCCAAATCCTTAAGGTTTCTACCCATTACAGTATGGAGGATAAAAATAGTGTTTCAGCAGCAAAGATGGCCACAGACAAACTTTTAACTAAGAAGCTCAGATGCCAAACAGTGTGCCAGAACGAAAGGGAGGAACACATCCCTGAGGAAAAGGATGACTAAACTTCAAGTAAAGAATCTAATTGCTTGGCTCAGGCATTCATTCCTACTGTTAATTAGGGTATCTCCCAACAGAAAAGCAAAGTCATGATGTAATACAGGCCCATATGACTGAGGGCAATGAATGGAGTTTTGGAGATGCCAACTTAAAAGTCTGTGAGCAGGTCTGAAACGTTTATCAGCACCTACTTGATCAGTTAGTAAATTGCTTAGTTATTTTTGGCAAAACTCACTATAGCAAAACAAATTAAAAGCCAGTACCCAGTCGAGTAACAATGGATACACAGAGACTAGATAGTCCCCTGCAAAAAATCAAGAGCCCTTTCAAACAACCTGAAGAAGACAATAATACTGCAAAAATTCTCCTTATGCAAAACTGAAGGCAGCTCACTGCTCAGGGTGCAAAATTTTCACAGTATGGGGGGAAGAGACATTCTCTCCCTGTACTCTGGGGAGGGGCAGCCTGAGAAGAGCCCTGTTCAATTAACCAAGACAGATGGGCAGAATCTCTTGCCTTGTACATGACAAGAGGGATGCCAGAACTGGCCCTGTTTGGGCAGAGTGATTGGATCAGCAGGTTTACTCAGGCAGGAACAGATTTTCTCATCAACTTAAGACTTCTGGCTACAGGAGTGTAGTAAAAGCTCTCTAACCACAGAGGATGGAAAGCAGGCCTGGCCAAAAGTTCTACTCTCTGTCTGGTCTGAAACAAGGATCAACTCTTTAGGCTAGTCCTCTCTTTTCATCGACTATAGGTAACCCCAAGAAGCAAAGGAAGATTGAGCCACATTCAGGGCCTCAGACCATCCTAGGCTGTTTCATGAGGTTGCACTTGTCCTGGGAGCAGCACAAGGATTAGAAACAGAACCTTTGTGAAAATGTCTAAACTGCCAGAAACCAGGACCTAAGGTAAGCTCTGGAGGGCACCACGGTCTATGAAGCACTAAAGAGGAGCAAGGGATGACCTGCTGGAAAGTGACTTCCAAGGCATCTACCAAGGGCTGCAGCCAAGTAGTGTTTCAGGGTGCTACTCAACTTTTCTGGGCAACTGTATCTCTCTGGAGCTGGTGCCAGTCTTAAATTCCTGCCAGAGATACCAGACACCTGAGAATTTCAGGAGGTCTTAAAGTGACACAGATACTTGCCTTGTAAACGGCTCCTTCAAAGCTTGTGCTGGAACTATTAACAAGACTTTTTCCTCCTTTCTTTTCCTTTCTCCTCTAACATAAAAAGAAACCCAAAAACAAACTAGGTGAGGTGACCAGGCATAAAGATTAGGACCCCTTGAAGTATGGAGTCAAGACAAAACTAAACGCATGCAGAAAAAAATGACTGAAGATGTTGATGCTTTTTGCAAACTCTTGGTTTAAAACCCTCCTCACAAAATGCTTCTCACTGGCTTTTTCCTGAACAGCATAAACACTGGCAGTACTCATCTGATGGTCAGCACTGGCTCCAACACATCTGGAACAACTTAACACCACAGAAAGCCACAGCCTTCATGCAAAGCCACACCCACAAGGCCAGGAAAGCAAATCTGCAGTTAGTAAGAAAAGGTGGGTATCTCCGGCTCAAGAGGACAGTTAGAAGAACAAGGGTGAAAGTGTTCTCCAACAATGAGTACACAACACGTGCGCCAGGCTGGAGGGGAGGGAAGGAGAGTACCCTTAAGAACACTGCTAGGGCAGAAAAGTATTTGGCTGAGGTACCAAGGCGCCTGCATGCCCGTAATATGAATGGTTATGCAAGCAACTGCTTGAAGGAAAAGCCTGTCTTTTTTCTTCTTGGCACATAATGAAACTGAAGACAAATGGTGTATAAAAAACTCAAGGCCCTTCTGTAGTACAAAATGATAACAATCTCAACAATTCGTTGGCTCATGCCAGGAAGTTCTCCTTGCAAACTGCTTGAAGATTTATCAGCCTTATCAGATTGGCCACAAAAAATAAAAGTGACAAAAGTGAGGAAGGAAAAAAGACTGTCTCCACAATGGAGCTTGTAAGGAGCAAACACTGGGGAAATCCCAAACTATGGCTTGACAAAGGGCTAAGAAATAAAGGGCATATGGCACTCAGTGCCATGCCATAACATACCTGTACATTGTGTATGTATCATGTCAGTCAGCCCTTGAGCAAAAATACTGAATTAAAAAATACTGTGGGTGGACACGTACCTACCTCAAGTCTACTGCTCGTTGAAGGGTGTCAGGACATATGCTGCCCATCATTAGTGCACAAAGTATTTCACAGGTAAATCAAGTATCATTATTCTTCTTTCACTTAAGGGAACCCCAAGCTAGCAAGCAGCAATGTGTCCAGCTTACCCCACATCTAGAAAGTTTGATTCCATGCAGCTCTTTGTGACCTTCTTACGAAGTCTGTGTCCCACTTTTGAAACTGCCATGAATTTACATATTCCTACTAATGTAACAGATGAGAGCTACAACTAATGCTATTCTGAAGATTAGAGATCCTATAAATAACAGGATTTATCCATTTTGTTAAGTTTTAAGTAGAGACTGTGAAACCCCTTCTGAAGGTTTACAGCCTTGACTTCCCAGGTGCCCCAAGACACCAGATGGGAGAGCAATGTGACAACAGTCTCACAAGTAGGTTGTGCCAGCCCTATTTCATCCATACCTGAGCACTCCCATCAGATGTTGAGAAGTCTGGATATGAAACCATACTAATGCTCCTAACAACACCAGCTGCTTCAGAGGTGAAGTGACACCACACCCCTTCTTATGGATTCATCTGTCCAGGTCCTCTGTGCTGGGTGGAAACGTCACTTCAGCAATCTCCACTGTGCTAAACGTTCTTGCATTCTTAGCAGCATTCGATCTGGGTAACCAAATAAATAGTTACATGAACAATTAGAAGCCCAAGAAACAGTACTATGAGTACATATTGTCTTGTGCACAACTTGCACCAGCATAACCAGCCACGTTCATTCTAGGGCCCCTCCTGTATTTATTCCTATATCAGTATGTTCTATTCCAGATACTTGCAAAGCCACAGTACAAGAACCTTCTGAGACAGAATCCCAAAATTCTTCCCCTAGGGAAGTGACAGAGAAGACAACTGCTTCTGGAAACCTCAGCTTCAGATCACCTGGTGTTTTGAAACCCGTTTGAAATATTACTGTATCTTCCTTATCTAAACACATAAACTACTTAATAATGTAGTAGTATGATGGTATCTGCCATAGATTCAAGCATAGTTGCACTTCATATTTCAAACCCACCACTATAATAGGAAAGTCAATTTCCGTAACTTTTATGTATTAATCAATTATGGATTTATTTCATGTGAGCTTAAGACATTTACTCTTCTGCATATTTCAATGAAGTCAAAACTACAGAGGCAAGCTCTATATAAAACAGCCCAAACCCCACAGTTTGTTTTCAGGGTTTTCATTTTCTATTAGTTCACTACTAATGGGAGATAAATACTTCAATGGAGCATAGACTGAATGTATTTTTAGGAGCAGTGGTCTAGAAAATATATATAATTAACAAATTAAGAAGTCTTAAATAGTTCTACAGAGCAGCCCACGATACTTCTTCAGCTTGTCACAAGGCTGTTGCTGTGCCCAGCTATAACTCTTCACCAGCTGCATTCTACTCAGTTTTCATAATTATCTACGGAGTTTGCACTAATTTGCTTTCAGAGCAGCTCCTATCAGGCACAGAAGAGAAACTCTCCCAGTTTACAGGATGACATCTACATCTGTTCCTTAGTTTATGCTCATGGGGGCTGTGCTGTAGGAGACGTGTTTGTCACAAAAACATGTTCCTAACCCACAACTGGGAAGAAAAACACTTGAGATTTAAGTGAAAACTTGCTAAATTAAGATCTTGATGGAATTTCACAGTGTGATTAAACTTCTAAAACAGTAACTGTCAGTCTATGGATCTCTTCTCTAAAGTATTTTAGATGCAACAGAAATGGACTGGAACAAACATGAGTTACTGATTAACAACTTACCACTTTGATATGTACAAGTAAATATTTGTAAAACTTCGCATTTATAGTATAGACTTAAACTCATTAAACCCACAACTTTTTGCTCCCAAATATAAAAAGAAAACAGTAAGGCAGTTTATACCCCATTTATTAAGACAGGTCCATCTATTACTTAATACACTGGTTGGATAGCCATAAATCACATTATTTTCTTACTCTATTAAGATGCAAGACAGTTTGGCAACCAAACAACAAAGACAAATTAGGCAAGGTGGAGAAACATTTAAGCTGCAGCAAGTTAAAAACCACCTCGGCTGGGGAGACCTAGAGCAGCACAGTTATACAAGGTGCTGGCACCGGGTGCCGTGCTTGGCATGGCGTGCTTGCCAGCCAACTCCTCGAGTGCCCAACAGGCCTGCCAGGGCCCCCTCAACTGGAATGTCGGAAAAGGTCCAGGGACCGTCTGCATTCTGGATCCTGCTTTTTTGGCCACCTACCAAAGAGCGCACCACCAAAGCTACAGTTTCTGTGCAGGGATCGCATAGTTGTTTGTAAGAATGAAGGCTTCTGATAGGAAGGTTTATAGTGCAATCTGAGTTAATTTGTGCCCACAGTGTCATTATTCATTTTCCCAAAACAGTGTAAATGTAATTGTGTAGGAATTTGCAATCTTTGTGAAGATATCACAAAGCAGTGCTTATACAGCTGGTGACTACATAGATTCAACTTTAATATAACCCTTCAAGCTTTTTCAAAACTACAAGTAGGAAAGCAAGAAGTGACAAAGCAGCCAAGTGCTTCTGTATCTTCCAAACACTACTAAAACTCTCAGGGCTCTAAGAAGTTGACATACCTTATCGCACAGGAAGCACACGGTGTTCAGTTTAACAGCTGCTCAGAGAAGAACAAAATCTAATTCTGCTTCCTCCTTGCCAATGTGCCACCAAGTTACAGCTCCTGCTGAAAAGTCAGGGAGGTTGCTTTACTCCAGACAAGCAAGTTCAGATATGTTTCTGCTTGTCAGTGTAGCTGTGTGCTTAACATGGAAATTTGTAACACGAGCTGTATCACACAGAGTTACAGACTTGTTTTCCTACTGAAAACAAGAAAGGGTCAAGCACCAGGAGCTTCAGCTCATAAATACATTGTGTTGGCCCTAGAGAAGCCAGCTGGGAACAGCTGTAGCCTTAATGCAAATTTACAGAGTTAACACTTCTGCTTCAAAAGCATACACACAATCGTGACCTTGATAACAATAAATACAGTATCAGGTTAACATCCTGTTGATAGACAATTTTTGTAAATGGAATATTTTATGAAAATAAGAAACGGCAATGCTTCATTGAAATGACAGATATAATTTGCTTCTTGAAACAAGTACTCTTAGTCTGGCAACATGCAAGCAAATTAAGTAAAAGCACCAGATTTCTTTTCAGTCTTTAAATGATTGTAAGGTTAAAGTCATCAAACGGTTGTTTGGATTTTTTTTTCTTTTTGAAAGAGTCTTATGACAGTGAGAGGGGGAAAACTCATAAAAAGTGTCTTCAAGAGATCCTTACCTCATTGCAATACATTTACTTTATATATATTGCCATAAAAACATCAAGCCTTTTTCTTTTCAAGGCCCTCATCAGTAGCATTTTCAATTAAAAAAAAAAAAGCTACATTCAGACATCTTAAGTCAACTGCATTTGGCAGATACAAACCATAGTCAAGCTAAATGATTCTTTGTACATCAATACTGCAACAAGGGAGAGCAATTAGCAGTGCTATACCATGCTCTATAGGAGTTAACACCTTAAAAGCCAACTAATTTGATTTCTGTCAATTAAAAAAAAACAACCAAACAAACAATTATGAAAAAACCTCGCTTGGTCACAGCCCAGAGACAACTGTTTAGGCAAGTGTGACAATAGCAGGAAAACACACACCAATCAACTGGTCATAATATATAAATACAGAAGATGAAGATACAAATAAAATAGTCCTTTTATTTGCAAAGCATGCCATGCACAGATAGAAAATTGAGAAATTTTAGAATTCCAATATATCAGTGCTCACCATATTGGTGTACTTCAGTAGCGTCTAAAAAAAATCATGAATGAAAACATGCTAAGAGGCAGCTTATTAACATATAAAAATATATATGCTAGATTCCTGCAGACTAAAGTTTGGCACATAGGTACTCATTTCATAACAGTAGTTTAGGAAAATGAGGCTCAAAAGCACTTTCATAATTTTAAATGTTAATGGTTTTAAAAGGAGAGACATTGCTACTTTAGAATCAACTAAGATTCAGTTCATATTTTTCCATTAAATACTATATTTCAAGATAGATTTGAAAAATGACTCCTGCAGATACATCTCTCTGGTACTTCTGACATGACAGCTTCTCTCTCTTACATGCAACTTTGCAGCAGAGACAAGCTTTGCAGCATTCTGCAAATATTTTGGCTTGCACATGGATACTAAAGCAAACAGTTTTTTTATCACAGAAATTCAGAATCTTTGCTTGTTTCTATGCAGCACAGAATCTTAAAAGTAAATATGGACTTCAGTGACTGTCAGGATGACATCGAAAAGGCTTGACTTCATCTTACCAAATATTGTGAATACACAGGCACATCTTTCAAAGACACTGTGCTTCTGATTTAAAGACTATAATTTTGTAAGCAACAAGTCTTCAAATACACATAGAATTTAAACGTACATAAATGCAAAACACAGATTTGTAACTTATTTTCTTCAGAAATTCCATTCTGACAAGTAGATTATCTGGACAAGTGTCTACTTGCCTTGAGAGTATTTTCAAGAGTTATGCCTTTACAACCTATAAACACCAACTCACAGACCCTCCTATATACTCAAAATACAGTGTACTTTCTTTGCTCCAATTCCATGGGGACATAAAGTATCTTTGTAAGATTTCTCACAAACCCATCCTATGGAGTAAGCCCTTTCTGCAGAAATGAGGATCGCCTCAAAAGAACACTTCACAGGACTGAGGCTCAAAATCTCAGTATCTATCATGTCACCAAATTAGATCAGAATAATACAAACATACCTTATTACAAATCCTACTGTTAAATAAAAAATAAATCTGTGATTTGTGCACATCTGTAAGAAGACATGTAGAAGATTTTCTAAACCAAATCAGAAAGTCAAACAGAAACTGAGAAATCAACTATTTGCATTCTCCACATACTAGCATGTTAGTGCCTTTAGAACTGAAAATACAATAATTCAGAAATACACTGGAACTTGAGTGGTCAACACTCAGGTCCATTCTAACTTAAAAAGTGATTCATTTTAGCTTAGCCACATTAGCAAATTATTCTGTATATTTCAGTGAAGCAAAGCTTTAAAAAATTGTAGAGAAATAGATCATTCCTTTTTTGTGTGTTTTAAGGGAACAATAAATCTCTCCATAAAGATTATTTACACAAATGCAAGAGCAAACTTTCGGAGATAAGGGTTTGGGGTTTTTATTTTTTCTTTCTCCAAGGATTCCACTACATGATAAAAAATTAAATGAATGTGTATTCCTGACCACATTGACAATGTCACAGCTAGTTTATGACAAGCAACTGCAACAGGTGTAAACAAAAAACAGGTCCCTACGCTGGGACAAAGCTTGGTTGCAGGCTGACTGTATGACACCAGTATTGAAAGCAAGATTTTAAGTAAACTCATCTGGCATTCAGATCCGATTGAGGGAACAGTGAGAACGACACAGTGAAGGTACACTTAGGTGCAATTTCATGCTGGTGAATTTTTCCTCTTTTTATGCTTAGAGCAGATTTTAAACCAGGAGTTGCATATCCAATGACACACATACAATTCAAAACTTAAGAGACCATTAGCACAGTTGTACACATAATTACATAAACTTAGTATTTACATATTCTAAACAAAGTTCCATTTTAACAGTTGAAGTCTTTTAACACATGAAAGAAGATAATCTACTACAAAGAATGCATAACGGGATCACAAATTTTCCACAAGCGCATAAACACGTTTTAAAGTGCTTTCTGGGTGCTTCAGATTAACCCCTCGCAGTACGACCTTTTATGTAGTGCTGTTCCAGTCATTACAAAATTATTAAAATCATTCCTCTTCAGGTGCATTGTGAGTTCAGGAAAAATGACAACACTGCTGATGTAAAAGTTTTAAGCTCTACCAACATAAACATATACATTACTTAAGTTCAGATGAAGTTGTCAAATACTTTGGTTTATCATAGCTTGGGATAAATATTTGATAGAACAAAAATTGCACCTCTCCACTCGTAATTTTTTTTTTTACTATAAAAATACCCCAACATAAATTGACAGTATTCTTTGGTAAAAACAGGACATTTGGCCAGTTTGTGTGTACATCTATTTATTAAAATAGCCTAAATGTGAACAAATGCCACTGCTGTACTGTCAATTTACAGGAATAACTATTCCTTGCTCAGTGGGGAGTATCAAAATATTAACTGTAGCAGTTCGCTATATAACAAGCTGAAACACCTTCAGCAACCATTACAGGGGATCAATAATGTTTCAGAACATTTCTCGCTTAACATTTATCCTTTACGTTACAAAAACCTGTAAAATGCTCTATGCCTGCAGACAAGTCTGTAACTTTGCAGTGACTACAGAAACATTATTTGATGGTGTACACTGTCAAGTTTCTGTAACAAAAGCCAGGGGTACGGTGTGCTGACCATTCAACTGCACAGTGCTTGTGCATTACCTATACTAAGAAAAGCCTATTAAAAATTCAATTAACTGCTACAAGTTACGTGAATATATAAAAACAGAGCAGATATACAACACTGAACATACTGTACTTTATTAGCACAAAGAGCCAGAACAAGGCACAGCAAGCAGAAAAATACATCAATAGAAGGGTTAGTGTAGCATACAAGAATAACGTTTATTGTACTTGCAGCCGAAGTGTTCCCTACCTCGCACAGGTCACTGCTGTAGAGAAGTAAGAAATAACGTACTGTAGCAGCTGGTAAAGAAACTAGGGAGCACTCATAATTGGTACAAAACATTAAACAGGGGTCAGGGCATTCCAACAAAATTTTAGTGCAAAATGTCTAAGACAGAACTACTTTAAGTTCCATCTCCAATTAAATAAGCAAACAGAAGTTAGAATCTTGTTTCTAAGTAATCTGTTGAAACTATAATCAGTGCATATTACTTGAAAACATTTTTAAAAGCGCAAATGGAAAGATATTTACAAATAAAGTGTAACAGTACCTTTGAAATCTGACACTTGTTTCAGGTATGTCAGATTTTGTACTCTCTGATTATAATAATTCAACCACTTGTCATGTACTCTGTAAAAATATCAGTCGACTTTAAATAATTAAACATTCCTTTTCTTGTCACTGTTACCTTCCATTGTAAGTTACTAGCAGTCAGGCCTCCAAATTCTGTTTTAGAAAAAACCCACAACCTTATGTTTTATGGCAATAGTCTAATCTTGTGTCCTGCAACTCAAGCAGCAATTCACACTGGAAGGTATTTTTAACTGCCCAAGACAGTATTACTTTTTGCTAACAATGCCACTTAAATCTCCAAGTGTTTATAATAGAATTACAGTACTGAGCAGGCATATTCAAGTCTTAATGATTAGGAAACCTTATACACTGTGAAAAGCATGATTCATCTGTTACCATCAAGGCCCCATTAACTCTTAATGGATTGCTTCTAATGAACTGCTCTTCATCAAAAGAAAGTATTCACCAGTATTTGGAAACATGTTTGTGAGCAAAATTAGTACTCTGAGCAGTGGAAAGTTTTCAAGAAGAGAATTTTTTAAAAATACTTAAAATATTAGCAAAAATGCTTTTCTGATAAAGCCTTTCTTTATTAGCATTACATGAATGCCCCATGGAAAATGCCTCATAGTTTCTTCATCCAATTACTACAGCTCTAAAAGGGAAACAAAATATTTAGATATTAGCAAAAATATTTTCATTAGGCCTTAATGAAAAACGTGCAGAATTTGTCTGCTTATTGTTTCCAAGAGGCATCACAACTTAGTTTGATTAACAGCAGGCAGCATCTGACAGGATACTAACACTTAGCTTAAATAGGGTATTGCAGAAAAGCTAGACGTTGTCGGTGCGCTTGCTGAAGTTAAACTGTAATACACAAAAAAAAAGCATGTTCCAGAAGCTTATTTTGATTTCCATTTACTTTGTTTTTATAGGTTCCCGCTCCAGCCATCGCACCCTGACTTTTTGTTTATAGTGATACTCCTTTAGAAAGTCTTGCAACATTGAGGGTAGAGGAAGGTCATCAATCCCATCATACGTAGTGCACCTGCAGATTACTGCCCGGCAGATATACTGCAGACTAAAGGGGAAGGTCCTGTTCAGAGATACAGTAAGCAATGGTTCAAAGAACATGCAAGAGCTGGGGTCTTTGTAGTGTTCCAGGAGCCCTGTGACAGTGGAGGAGTGAAACACACAGGGATCGTGGGCATCGAAGCTGAAGTTGTGGTTCCACTGCTCGATGCGTGCGTGCAGTGAGCGGTTGTAGCGACGGAAGCTCACAGAGAAGAGGTAGTCCTCCTGCGCAGAGTCCCTGAGCAAAAAGGTGCCTTCGGGTTTACCCTCCAGAAGTGCTTCCGCTTCATAGCGGTCCATCACCCCCCAGTAACAGGGGTTACCTGTGATCTGAAGCAAGTCTGGCACGAGGCAGTGGATGTAATCGATCTGAGTATGCACTTTCCAAGCCCCCTGCCTGCTGATATGGCCATGGCTCTCTCCAGACATCTGACGCTGCTTCTGCCTGCGCGACTGCAGGCAAAGTGTTGTCGTGTCCTCTTCGGAGTCACAGTTCCCTGGAGGTGTTACAGTTTTGTCCCCAGTCAGCTCAGTCATACCAGGGGCTAACTTTGGTCCCAGTTTATACAATGGATTAACTTGTGCTGTAGCTTCAAAAGTATGTATTTGGGCATTGGGAGGGGGATCAACCCCTTCTTCAATACTAAGTCTACGTCTCTCTCTGAGCCTGTCTTCTTCATCTTCTGTGGAAACCAAGGAAGGATCAAAAGTGTCAAAGAAAGTTGAATGAGGACTCACAGGCGCTGTGTGTTGTTTAATCAGATGCCACTTCTGAGCCAGATCTGAGCCTGCAGGAAAAGGGCATTTCTCAAGCATTAGTTCAGAGAGATGGATCTTTCTTTTGTTAGAAAACAGAGGTTTGGACTGTTTGCTGTAAGTTCTCATGGGAAAACACAGCCCAACAGTATCTTGCAGACGCTGTCGCAGAGAACGGCTCCCGACTGTCCTGCTGGATACTGCATCCATGTCATGGACTGAGCTCACCCCGTACCTTCTCTCTCTCCTCTGCAAACCACTTCGTGTTCGACCAAACCTTTTTTCAGTATCCAAGGAGCTCTGGGTTTTGGTAGAGCAGGAATGCTTCTTCTTCCCGCCCCAAGGAGCGTGCCGAGAATAAGAGTCCCTTCGAGCCAGCCTGGCTCCTGTGGTGACACACGAGTCATTCTCTTTCTCAAGGCTTATTTCAACAACCTGAGGAATCTCTGTGACACAGTTTTGGTTCCGCCTTGCTGAATTCTTTGAAGGACTTAAACCTAATTGCAAAGCAATGTTTTCTCTCAAAGGGCTGCTGGGTTGTTGTTGACTCAAATCAGTTATCTGGATAGCTTTCTCTTTAGCAGATGAGCAATTATTGGAGTTCACAATTATATTTTCATTTTGGCTTCCACTCTCGTGACTAAAGAGGTTCTGGCACCTGTATTTTAAATTGTTCCACATCTTTCCCACTTTATCCATGGATTATGTTATCTAAATTCAAAAGGAGAAGAAATATTAAAATAAAAATATAATTTAAACTCATGAGAATATATCTTCATTTATGAATTAAGTTACAGACACAAGTTGACGTAACTGAACACACAACATTTGAAAAAGTGCCTTAGTCTTTGTAGGGTTATGGGGAAGTGACATGCATTACACCACTTGGGTGTTTAGAAAAATCACCATAAAGAAAATTTGGGGAAATTACAAACATTTTATTTACAAGTAGGCCCTCCCATTTTTCTGTAGGCACGTAGGTAGGTCTGCATAGTTGTATTTGATGGACAGGAAATACAGAGTCCAAAGTTCTTCCTTTTAGGAAGAATTTGTAAGTGATATGCAAGGTGTGACTCCCTGATAAACTTCCAATAAGCAGCAGTAAAACAAATCCTGAATAAAAACTGTTCAAGTCACTCCAAACCATTGGAGTAGTTATGAAAATGCAACAACTGCACTGCAAATATTAAGATATGTCATCTCAAAGGAAAAGCTCCAGCTGCAGGTCAGATAAATTCCACGCTATAACTTGTCAAGATAAAAAAAAATAGCACAAAAAAAGAAATCTAGGAGAAAAAAACCCACATTCATCATTCTTAGATGAGCCAATCACCAAGAGACAATTTTAGAATTATAAAGTCCCTGATACATTAATATCAGCCATTTGAAACAACTGAAAAAAACCCAACCAACCAATGGTTTGGCTTTGCTATGAAGATATAAATGAATGAAAGATCCCAAGGAGCTTTTCTATCTTTAGTAAGAACACCTAAAAAGAAAGCAGGTCCACAGCAGAAACGTGATGACAGTGAATCATGAAGATATAGGAAAAAGATAAAAATATTAGCAGTACATATTTTGAAACTACATCTTTAGAAACAGACTTTGATAATTGAAACAAGACTGGCAAAAACAAAGGAATGCCCTAGGACAGAGAGAAACAGGCTAATTCTGTAATAAAAAAGTCAGGCAATGCCAAGCTAAATTAGATCTAATTAAGTTCTGAGAGAAGTGCTAAACTTAAAGGACTAAAACATGTCATCTTATCTAATTTAACTCTTCATGGAATCTGCTCTGTTCTTTGGAAACCCTATTTTGAAGCAACACTCCTCTGTTGCTGCAACTCTTTTCTGTTCACAACTGGAGTGGAATCAGAAGCAGCACTTGAATGCACCAGGGCTCATGAAATAAGCCCTAGTGCATTCAAGCACTAGGACAATAAGCAAGTAAACAATATTCCAGCAGTACAGCCTAAAAGCCCCTTAAGACAAAAGCACATCTGTAAGGCCAGGACTTTACAGCAGAATCAACTAAGACTGGTGAAGAGTCAGAGGCATCATTTACATGAGAAACATGAATCATAAAATCATAGAATGGATTGGGTTGGAAAAGACCTCCGAGATCATCAAGTCCAACCCTTGGTCCAACTCCAGTCCATTTACCAGATCATGGCACTCAGTGCCACGTCCAATCTCAGTTTAAAAACCTCCAGGGATGGGGAATCCACCACCTCTCTGGGCAGCCCATTCCAATGCCTGATTACTCTCTCTGGAAAGAATTTTTTTCTGATATCCAACCTAAATTTCCCCTGGCAGAGCTTGAGCCCATGCCCTCTTGTCCTATTGCTGAGTGCCTGGGAGAAGAATGAATGCAGAAAGAATGAATGAATGAAAGCAGAATGAACGTGAAACACCTGCCTGCTACAGGATCAGAAAGCAAAATCTTTCTTCCTCACTCCACCATCAGATGATCCAGCAAACCCACCAGGCTAGGCATCCACATCCAACTGCACTAAATGAGACCTTAAGAATTTAGTGCAGATGAGGAAGGTGAGGGGGAAGCAGGGAAATCCAGCCTTAATAGCTCTGGAGCTCAGTGGTGCAAGTGACCTAAAATACAGTGCTAATGACAATCCCCACAAACCCAAATGGTTACTCAGGAAGGAGACACTTGCAGACCACAGTCACACCAGGAAGATATGTAAGCAAATGAGCAAGGAAGGCCTAATTAAAAAAAAATCCTAAATTTGTTTAGGTTTTTTTCCTGGAGTTTTCCGGATCAAGCTGAATGAGTTCTAGGAGCAGCAGGACTAAAAATGTCACATCACGTACACATTTGTAGGAACCATCCAACCACATATCCTGCCATCACAATAACCACAGCTGTTTGTGGTGTCTCAGAATATTCCTGCTGACCATGGGGGAGCTCCTGTTTGCTGGCTGCCAGCCTGTCTATACAGTATATGTAAGGTTGATTTCTACATTTTTTCCTCATGTTAAACACTTTTTTTGTCTTCCTTGTCAAATCAGGCTAGAAACTGTACACACCTTTGTGACAATGGAATGACTTTTCTAACCAAACAGTCATATGCTATTCAGCAGTGTCTTTTATTCTAAAATTGCTCTTTATTGCTCTTCCTTTGCACTATTAGTTTAAAATGTCTTAAGACTGTTAGATGAAAAAATGAAAAGAGCACCAATACAACCCTTCACCCACAAAGCCCCCACCACAGTGGCTTGACAGACTAATTTTCTACAGTTAAATTTAAAAGGTTAAGTACTTTTTGTCACACTCAAGAGAATTTAGATACATTTCTTACCCAGAAAAGGATACGAGTCACTGTGTCTTGTCTCAAGAATATACTTCAACATGAACTTGCTAGATTCCTTCTCTGAGTTGAGGACATGATTACTACAAATGGAAAAACAGAAATTTTGTTAGTTGTTAGAATACCTTTTAATTAAGATATTTACTGTTGGTCACTGATATCACAGGGATATTTTACTATTTATACCTGAAATGTGTGCATGGAACTGACTGCTCATTATCTACTTTTAATGCATACTAACAGACAAAAAGCTTCACAGAACTTTCTTTTTTATCCATTAAAAACATTTGTCACAGAGTCACAGGGAGGACCCTCAAATAAAACACATGACAACCAAGAGCAAAGCCACAGCACCTGGATCACTGAAGGGTCAGGCACAAAGGGCATACTCAGGCCTGTGAAATGATTTCCCCACATTTAGTCTCAAGTCCAAAGCAGTGGTGCCCAAGCTGGGGTTGGCAGTGTTGTCAGATCACCTCCTACTGTCTCTCTTCCTTGTTTCCAGCTGCTACATCACATCAAAAGGCAGCTAAAAATACACACTTTTCTAATATTACTTTTCCAGGTAAGCAACTGCTGTAGTCACCACAAGGATGTTCTATGATTGTGAGGCAAGAGCAATATGAACCATGATTCTAAAAATGGGAAAGTGGAATACAAGACAAGTTCTTTATTAAAAGAGTAGGTCAGCACTTCCCTAAAATAATCATCATTGTTTTTCAGAAATCCAAGAGGAGCTGAGGGATTTAGCATGCTCACACCACTGTTAGAAATCTAGCAGTAACAGAGCAGAGGAGAATAATTTGCTTCTCCATGCTAGAACCAAGCCCAGGAAGGCAGTAAAAGTTAACAGAAAACATTGGGACCTTATGTTAAAGCTGAACATGCAGAACAGGAAGAAAAATATTCACATGATGCATATGTACTAGAAAAAAAAGCTACGAGGTTGAGCAATCACTAGGTGAATTTTTAAAGTTAGTATTCCTAGGCAGAAAATCCAGAACAGTGTCAGAAAAGTAAAAAATAATATTAGTTTCCATTCACTCCTGGAAGCCCTAAAATGCTGAAACATTTTTAAAGTTAGCCCACACTACTGCTATTGAAAGATTCCATAAAAGGAACCTTTACAGAGAGCAACAGTTACAAGTATAAAATATTTGTACAAAACAAAGATTAAAGCAGAAGTACAGTTCTTTTGCAACTTTAACATATACCTTCATTTCTTTTTTTCTGCAATATGTTCCTAGCAAGCCTACAAACACAAGACAGTAAAACCTACTAGAACTGGTCGAGAGCAAGGCCTTAAGAGAGTAAATGGAAGGTAAAGCTGCTGGGATAAGGGCTATCCAATTTTCAACAAAGCCTTATTTAAACCACTAGGTTGTTCAGGCCTCTGAAGACACACCTACATTCCCAGTAAAACCAGTGATGTTGTTTTACTGGGCACAGGTGGTGAAGGAGCTGCATGCTAACCATTTTAACTCATTAACAATACAACAAAACCACATGGATGCTCATCTTGAAATGTCATGCTTAATGGCATTAAGTGTTATGTATCACTATTCTTCTCAGTTCTGCTCAGAAACATGAGCAGCCAATGCACCAGTTACCACATCACCATTGCTGGGCAATGACACGGCCTGGAAAAGCTGCCCAGGGGCTCCAGGAGGGAGTGGCTGCTTTGGGAACAGCCTTCCCTCATAGAAAAGGGTTTCTGGATTTTGGGTGCCTGTCTCAGTTAAACCTCCCAACTTTGTGTCAGAATAAAACTTGAGTCATAGGTAAAGTATTTAATATTCAATCCAGTAATTTTAAATTAGCTGAAATCAATGTGCAACAGATGTGGGTTCACAGGTTTCTTGTGGCAGCACTAAGCTTGACAAAATACAAACTGCTTCTGAACTGGATCTAAAGCCATCCCACTTTTACAAAGGAGCACTGCCAGTGGTTATTCTAGCCTAAACAGGAAACAGATTTCATTCCAGCAAAATCCACAAAGTGAATTCAATTACTTGTAGATTTTCTAAGAAAAAAATTCTTTAATTATTTTTCTAAGAAAAATAGAAGTTACACTAATGTTCCTGAAACAATCTCTTTAGAACTAAAATTAATTCTGCCTACTTCAAACTAGCATTAGTTATCTTTAAAAAAAAAGTGGTAATAGGTAGGTTACAGGGATTTCAGAAGCAATAAACAGTAGTATCTTAGGACTACATTCTCACTTGCAGTACATGTAGAGGCATTCAAAGCCACGAAGCTTGCCTGAGTGTAATCTTCAAGTATTCTGAGTGCACAAATAATGAGACTACAACGAGCTAGGAAAACCATTTGTGCAACACAATAAAGCAACAGTTACAACCTGTTTGTAGTCCTGAATACCACAAATTCAGAGAGAGTAATCAGGCATTGGAATGGGCTGCCCGGAGAGGTGGTGGATTCACCATCCCTAGAGATCTTTAAATGCAGATTGGACGTGGCGCTGAGTGCCATGATCTAGTAAATGAACTAGAGTTGGACCAAGGGTTGGACTCGATGATCTTGGAGGTCTTTTCCAACCCAATCGATTCTATGATTCTATGATTCTATATTAAAAGATTACTGTGAAAACTCAAGACTCTTTCCAGAAGTGTCACAAGATCTCTCTAGAGCTTTCACCTGTGACTTTCTACAAAGAATAGTCAAAGTCAAGATGTGCTCTGTCCTAACAATAATAGAATCAGAGTCACAATATATTCTGAGTTGGAAGGGATTCACAAGTATCAAGTCCAACTCCTGGCCCTGCACAGGATAGCCCCAAAAATCACAGAATCATAGAATCAACTGGGCTGGAAAAGACCTCCAAGATCACCAAGTCCAACCCTTAATCCAACCCCACTTTGATTACCAGATCATGGTACTCCAGTGCCACGACCAATCTCAGTTTAAAAACCTCCAGGGATGGGGAATCCACCACCTCTCTGGGCAGCCCATTCCAATGCCTGATTACTCTCTCTGGAAAGAATTTTTTTCTGATCTCCAGCTTAAATTTCCCCAGGCAGAGCTTGAGCCTGTGCCCCCTTGTCCTATTGCTGAGTGCCTGGGAGAAGAGACCAACCCCTACCTGGCTAGAACTTCCCTTCAGGTAGTTCTAGACAGTGATGAGGTCACCTCTGAGCCTCCTCTTCTCCAGGCTAAACAACCTCAGCTCCCTCAGCCTCTCCCCATAGGGCTTGTGCTCCAGTCCCTTCACCAGCCTTGTTGCTCTTCTCTGGACCTGCTCCAGCCCCTCAATATCCTTTCTGAACTGAGGGGCCCAGAACTGAACACAGTACTCAAGGTGTGGCCTCACCAACGCAGAGTACAGGGGAAGGATCACACTATGTGCCTGAGAGCATTGTCTAAACACTTCCTGAACTCTGTCAGGCTTGGTGCAGTGATACAATACACTAGTTTCACTCTCATGATTTTCCCAATTTAAAAGTTAGTCCACATAGATTATATTCAAAGTATTAACTCCTAAAAATGTACCATTTTCACAAAAGATGGTACACTGCACAAAGTATGACAATTACAAAACAGGTATAAGCATACTTATTTCAAAACCAAGATTGTACAATATTATTTGCTTTGGTATTTTCAGAAGATGATAGCTTCAAAATATTGAAGGAAAACAAAACAAGACAATTCTGACAAGTCAAAAAATCAGTAACTTGAAGGAAAGAGAAAAGAGGGGAGGGAGAGAAATCAGAATCTCTGCTCCTTGCACTCAATGCTAGCAGGAGCCTACATAGGCAAACAGGACAACACATTCCATGACACTGAGCACACCACCATGGAGCATGAAGGCAGAAACAAAACTTTTGGGGGTAGACTACACTCCTATTTGTATTGATCCTTACTTTAAAATATAAAGTTAACAGTGATGAGAGACTGTTATTAAAGACATTTGCTTCCACTAAGGGATGCTTGCTGAGAGGTCACTGTCCTATTTCCACACTGCCAAATGCCCACGACAGGCTCCTGCTCCCAGGGATGCACTAACAGAGCTGCTCACATCAGCACTCCTCAACCTTATTCAGTCAAAATGAATAAGGCTGGCAAACCCCCACCATTTCAAGTAACTCTCCTGAGGAAGGAAGAAAGGGCAATATCAAGGATTACAAAGCAATTTCCTCCCTTCCAATACAAATTCCAGAAATAATGAATTATTACCGTAATACTAGCAATAACATTTCTTAAAAAACAAGGAATATGTTGGATCAAGTGGAAACATGCATTTTACTACACACAAAAAAATGTGCTCACTGCAGACAGTTTAAAGAACTGACTTAGAGTGCTGGAAGGAAGACGTGGCTGCTATTTTTTTTTAACTAGACAAGATAAGGGGGCCAAGTACCTCAAGTGCTCATGAAAGCCCTGTTAGGATTAAGTAGCATTGTTTTCTTCCTATTAGGCTTTGATAAATTGGAAGTGCAGTTGCACACGGAGATGAATTTGAAAGTCTGAACGCCCAACCCAAAAGTCAAATCTGCCAAGAAGAGGTAAAGGATATACCAAGCTGCAATTCCAACAACACACAAAATTGGCATAAGTCAGCACTGCAACCAAAAGCAATGGCGTCAGCCTCTTCCTGGCCACCTGTGCTGGTGCGGGAGGTGGTCTGTACACCATATGGCTGCTCACTCAACCAGCTCAAGGAACTGATCCAGACTAAAATGAATTCTCAGAAAAAGTCTCAATCATTTACTCTATCTGGTTTATGACTTCTGGATAAACATTCACGTTAACACACGGAAGGAGTGGATGAGGAGGGAGGAAGCAGCAGTCAGGGCAAGGCCACTTCCTTCCACAGCAGCACTGGTTAGTTCTGCTAAGTTATTAAGCCCTTAGATGGCTACTTTGAAGAGATGTCTCCATTTGAAGGCTATATATTAATCAACTGTGGGGCTCTGGCTGAAAAGAGAGAGATTTAGACTCTATTTAAGCTGCTGCTTTGAACATTCACATTGCAAACTCAAGCTTCTGAAACCCTTTACTTCAGAAATAAAACGCCGAGTTGGCTTGATGCATCCTGCTAAAACACAAGGAAAGCTGCAAGTTTCAAGGACTTAACCTGGCAGATTGTCAAGTTGAAGAAAAATAATGGTATTTTGCCATTGTTTCAACCTGAAGTAAGAAGTAATCTCCTCCCCCTCCCTGGTACAGATTCACAATGAGCAAAACGCTGATGTTCTGCCAGTTTCTTTCCAAGCTGCTACTCATTGGTAACTTCAGTTCAAAAATACTGTTCCAAGACATTTTGAACAGTGGGCTATGCCCTTGTAGCCCTTACTAGCCTCTGGTGTTCAAAAACGACAATGTTAGGCCTACATGTGTTCAGACTGGATTAGAAAATACTGTACAGCTGCT
Organism: Pithys albifrons albifrons; assembly: GCF_047495875.1. NCBI lineage: Eukaryota > Metazoa > Chordata > Aves > Passeriformes > Thamnophilidae > Pithys > Pithys albifrons. The sequence goes on from NC_092459.1 coordinate 89,169,173, forward strand.
ATCCATTTCTCTTCTGTTCAGAAAATCTAAAATCCCTGAAACAGACAAACCATCAATGGCAGAACAGCACATGAACACCACTTAACCAAAAATAGAGACAACTGTTTCTGAAGGACTCCTTTCCCTGTACTTGCACAAGTCTAGTGAGTAATGACACAACCACAATGAGCAAAGCTAGTATTTCTGATCATGTAAGGATCACAGAGCTACACATAGCAAAAAGGAGTTTCAGATATTCATACAGAATAACTCTCTACAGATCTACTGAGCACTCCACATACTAGTAAATCTCTATGGTGGAAACTCTGCAAATTCAAGACAATGGTACATATTAATTCCAAGTAAAGAAACCTTCAAATAATTTAGGCAGTATCCTGATAGCGACTCATCCTAACATGTAAATCCACACAAGGAACATTAAATGGAAGCAGCTTCCTTTAAATTACCTCCACACACCGTAAGCAGGCAACTCATGACTTCACCTTATCATTTGAAAAAATAAAAGAAAAATCATGAAGTTAGCAAAGTAAGGTACCTGCTAAGAAAGAGAACTCTAGGTGACTTGCTGTAATAATGTTTTCTGTACTGCTATGTTTAACTCTGCTCAAACAGAAGCTGCCAATATAGTTTTTTAAAATTCATGTGGGCAGAATAAATGGTTCCCACAGCAACCCTCTTGATGACCTCTGCAAAAGCTGTAAGTACTCTGAGAAGAAGTTAGGGAGCTCCCCCCCAAGCAGGGTAGAATTTGTTTCTACCTAATGAAGCTTATCTTCTCTATAAAGTTCTAAAATTTAAATAGGTCTCAAAGTGATATAAAGAGCAATCTAATGGTTATTCGTATGTAATTCTTGGGAGTTCTGAGTTAAGAAAAAGCATACCTTAATAGCTATGCCTCAGTAAAAGCAAAGGAAATTGGAAACAAAGTTGAAAAGATGAGTCAAATCACATCCCACATCCTTGACTAGCTCAGTAGAAACATCCAATTTAAGATATTTTGTAAACAGAACATTTCATTCAATTGCAAATGGCCTATTTCAAAAACACAGTTCTTCTGTTCTGGGATCAATTTATACTGGTTTAATAGTCCTATTTCTTCTCACTACATTTTTCAAAACCTCAACAGCCTGCCTAATGCCTCTGCCTCTGCACCATACCCTGGCCCCACACCAGCTTACAGGCAACTCCTTTACACAGAGCCCTTTGCAGGCACGCGGCCACTTCCCATGTGTCCACTATACCTGACCAAGCAAAAGATCATGTTCTCCAATACAAAGTAGCAGCTGCCACCTCTAAAATCTGATAAAAACAAAGTTGTACTTGTCTTTCTCTACAGTGTAATGTAGGAAAAAGCATTACTGCTATTCATGCCATTAGCAGGACACAGAAAGCAGCCACCCTTCTTTCAAATTTGAGTTAAATAGACCCAAAAGTTCAACTGTTTCTAGAACCACGACAATGGTGAAGAGTGATGGCCCAAGCTGTGATTTCTTATGAACTGCTACTACACAAGTTACTGTTAACCTGAAGACTACATGTTCCTACCTGCACTTAAAAAAATTAAACTTCTTGCACTATGAAATTGCCCAGTTCATTAATTTGCGATTTCTGATGAACATAGAAAACTCAGTGAGGTTTTATGGAGGGCATCTGTATATTTTGTTCACTGATAATATTACTGGAGCAAAGGATTTGTGTATATGTATGTGTGTATGACCAGACTTGGCGAACGCAGATTTGGGCAGGGCTCTCCCCACATGGGTGTGCCCTTCCAGCCTGTGCAGTGGATTTTTTAGGTGAGGCACAGCATGCACAGAACTGGCCCCACTGTTTCAGTCCTGAGGTCCATTTGCCACAGCCGAGCGAGCTTGGACAGTGACAGGGAAGTCCTCAGGACTGTCACAGCCCCCGGTACTAACCGGGACTGACCCTGCTGAGCCTCCGAGATGTGACGGGATGGGATGGCAGGGAGGCATTGAACTGCCAGGGGATGGTCCCACTGAGACTCGAACTCAGGTCCTTGGGATTCAGAGTCCAGAGTGCTCTCCTTTACACCATGGGACCACCCTCCAGCAAAGGATTTGATATTAGCAACATCATACACACAGGTAAAAGACAAGAAAATCCAGGAAAACTACACAACTAAAAATGACATTGTCTTTGTAGGACCATAAATTACTTGAAATGTTTAAAAATATGAAACATTTAATTGTGAACTGTAGTTCAACTATATTAATGGATCACCTGATAAAACTGCCTTACACCACTGTAGTGCAGGAGAGAGATTAAACTTCAGGCTACTGGGGAGAAAATTGTTGGGCCAGCCTGGTGTCTTACCCAGCGACAGCTATTGCTCTCCAGCAAGAAGAAGGTGGGCTGGCATGGACAGCTTCAACAGCATCCACAGACTTATAAAGTGACCTTCATAGTGACTTAACCCCCAGCTTACATTCTTTCACAACAGAAGTTTGGCACGTACACACTATCACTGCAGCACCACTGGGTATCTTAGATCAGATTCTGTATAAAGTGTGCTTTCATAAAACAGACGCCTATTTTAATAACTGCAGAATGAGACCGGGGGATTTACCCTGAAAAGCATTTGGCCAGCAAGGAGTTAAAATCCTGCCTAAGACTACCCCACAGCTGCCGTCAGCAGTCAGGCTTGTCAAGAGAAGCTCTGAGCTGTCTTGACAAGACTAACTGGCAGCAAGCACCTGGTTCCCTAGGCTGGGCCTGGGTAGGTAAAAGAGCACAAACCCTGCAAAGGCAAAGCAGCTGGAAGGCTGCCAGTAGGTCTAGCCTGTTTCATGTTTTCACTTTGATCCACAGGCAACTTGATCCTAGACTATACCCAGTTAGAGCTATCAGAAACTCTTCTGCAGCTTTCCAGCCGAAGGAAGTATGTGCTTTGTGGTTCTGTGCCTGCAAGTTCTGCCACTGAGAGCCCACCAAGCATTTCTGTGAAGGGTCACTCTGCAGCACAGCCAAATGCAACACCAACACTATTATTAAATTGCAGTGGAATTGAAATTCTGGTTTTCAAGTGCCACCAAAAATTCACTTAAAGGTGTTACTGTGACTCTAAAATTACAGACTAATATGCCAGAAAATCAAAACTAAGACTGTCCTAATTATTCTGTATATTGAACACACAAAGCATGTGCAATGACAGTTTATGAACAGCAAATTACAGAAAGTAAAAAAAGAAGAGAAAAAAAGGCAAAAAGACCCTGTTAGAAAATCCCCAACATTACAAAAACTAGCCAGAAGTAGGATGTACATGAAGAACTTCCAGAAAAGTGAAAAGACATTTCAAATATATTTTCACCTCTGCTAAGAATCACTAATTTTAGTGAATGCGAAGTTTTCTGAAATTCTGCCCTTGTTTTTTGTCACATTATTAAAACTCAAGTAAAAAAACCAAAGCTTTAGCCTTGCAGGTTCAGCCCCTGAGGCAGGGAGATCCTTCTTAGGAGTAAGGGACAAAAAACAAATAAATTCCTTTGTTAGTTTAGTGGAGTTTGTGTTATTGAACCAAAAAGTGTCTAATGCTATATACACAAAAATGAATACATATAAAATATATATAACATCAATACACTATCTTGTACAAAGAAATCTGAAGTATAAACACTAAAAAGTCAGAACTAAATTTCTTCTAAGCAAGATGTTCAGCAAATACGATAACTACACCTCTGCCAAATTTCGTGTTTTAGGTGTTTTACTCTTAGCTTGCTAGTCAAGAAGTCTAACATACAGTAGCATGAACATTTCCGTATCTTAGAATCACAGAATCAGTTGGGTTGGAAGAGACCTCCGAGATCATCAAGTCCAACCTCAATCCAACCCCACTTTGATTACTAGATCATGGCACTCAGAGCCATGTCCAGTCTCACCTTAAAAACCTCCAGGGTCAGAGAATCCACTAATCTTAAACACTTGGAAATATAGAAGTGTACTTGTACACAGTGTCAGTATGAAAGACATTTCAATCACTAAGCATTAATGTAGAATTATGGTGTCTGGGAGAACAGGAGATTGCAATGGAACCGCTTGATAGTCAAATCAAACTCACCCCAAGAGCCACAGAGAGTGCCACTCCAGTTTTAGTTGGACACATTATATCAACAATTGCAACATTCCTCTAACTGGTAGCGAAGTTAAACAGTACCAATACAAAGATCCGTCAGCAAACGTTGAAAAGAAAAAGCTCAGGGTAATGAGATAATAAATTCCTATGTTTAGAGTTACTGCTAGAGTTACTGCTCTAGCAACAACAAAAAAAACGTTTCTCAGTGTGACAGCACAGTAAAGGATCCAGCCTTCCACAACACCTGCTCCCCATTTTGTATTCAAACACAACTAATGAGTAAATCTAGAGGCCCTTTTGGTCTCTAATCACAGGCAGGGAACCTTCAGTGTTTGTAAATTTAAGAAAACAACCAAACAAAAACCCCAAAGCCATCCACACCACACTTTTCTTGTGCCACATAGAACTGGAATGCCCACGATTCAAAACAGGATCTGGATGTACCATAAAAGCTTTGAGAAAAAAATCTGGCTCTTCACATGCTCAAAAATTTAAGACTATGACTATGCACAGAATATGCATTAGGGAGACTGCACAAACATTGATATGAAAATCAGGTCTGTCTGTACTCTTAAGAGCATGTATTGCCTCAGTCCTTTACAACTGAGGTGTTAAATAGATTATTCCATGACTATTTTATCTTTATGGAGCTAGATCTTATTGCATAGTAAGATGAAATAGGAGAGTTAAGATTGTCAAGATGTGGCTACACCTTTCTTCTTAATCTTACATAATGTGATCAGTTACATCAAAACTATTTGAATGAAATGCTTATTCTAGCAAAGAAGCACCTGTTCATGTTAAGTAAATGAGCCTCCACAGGATGAGATTTTTTTGAGAAAAATGTATGTATTTGGTCAGCTCCTAAATGCTTCTAAAAATAAAATATATCAATGCTTTGTCTTTGAAAATAAAATATATAAATGCTTTGCCTTTTAACGTCATCTATCCAAACCAAAGCTGATTCCAGTTTTCACTAAGGATTGTTGCACCAAGACCTAGTCATAGATCAATAACCCACTGGTTAGCTAATGTGCATTCCTACTAACCAGTAAGAAAATGGCCTATCTAAAAAGACAACTCGCTACCCTGTGATACCACCCTAATACCCATACAGGCCCCTCATTTAGTATTGGAAGGCTGCCAGGTATCCAAGGGCTCCTATTTGATAGGGATAAATCTAAGTTATAGGCTGCAGGAACTCCAAGAAGACACAGCAAAGGAACAGGCTGGAAAAATAAAACTTTACAACAGCATTACCAGCTGCATGAGACTAATAAAACTAATTATGCTCTTTTGCTCTTCATCAGTTCTATGAAAGCAGAGATTCAGTTGTGTGAATGATTTACCCTGCTGGAGTAAGGAGGTTGGACCAGATTACCCACTGTGGTCCCTTCCAACCTTACCCATTCTGGGATTCTGTAACGGTTTAAGAGACTGCACTTCATGCGGGAAGAGTCTGCAGCACTACATAAAACTGAGCAAACCTCAATCAGACAATGATTACTGAATGATGAACTTGTCAGAGAGAAGGTATTTAAAAAACCCACCAAAACACAGCCACCAAAAACCACACACAAAACCACAAAAATCCCAAGACACAACAAAGGGAGCAACTGATGCTATTTCACTTTATCAGTTTGAGATGATAATTTACCATCCCCTGCACGAAAGGAACAGAAGAGTGCAGTTCTTTTTAGGTTGTTTCTCATTAACAGAATTTAGACACAGACAGGGCACCCTAAGGGTGATAGTCTATGATAACTAATCTATGATTATTTTGCTGGTATCAAAAGGGATATTCTTGCTTCCCTCCCACCCCTTTGCATCAGTTCTAAGGTTCATTTGTCCTCCATTTTCACCACGGCTAATTAATGGAAGCACCAGACAGACAAACAGCACTTCAGCTAGGAAAAAGAAGTCAGAAGGTACAAGTGACAGCTGGAGGGTAGGAGAATCTCCTGGGTCTTATGCAAAGAGAGAAAGGCAGAGGAACCAAGTCTACCAGTAGCAACAAGCTGTTAACACTGGTTTAGCCCCTTCTGTGAAAGCCACTCTCTAATGCTAGCCTAGATTCCAGAAACGTGTTTTATTAAATGAAAGATTAAATCAGTCATAACTGTGCAGCAAAAAGATAAAATGAAGTTTTGAGACTAAAACTCCAGAAAAACGCCGCACACATCAAAAGACCCTGGAACTGTAACACTGTTACCAGGAAAAACTATTAACACCAAAATACAAGAACTATTCATTTTCGCAAAAAGATGGTTCAACTGTTACTTAAAATACCAGATATTTTGTGGTATTTGCATAAATATTTTCAGGAAGACAGTGACAACCTGTTCAATAAATGATTTCAGGAAGCTGTGATCCTTTAAGTATCATCCATCATGAAATAGATTTTGATTCTTGATGTCAAAAAGTAAAACTGTCATTAGGAGATGTGCCAGTTTCCACATCCAGCTACTGTCACACAATGGTCAGGACTTCCTCTGGAAAACATGCATGGTGATCACAAGAATAAGAATTCCAAATTCTCATTCACAGATGAAAACTAAGACATTTTCTTGCGATACCCATAATTAGTCACAACTTGAGGACACTAAAACCAGGTGTGCAACTTCACACAGATCTTAAACTCTTCTGCTACAGATTGGTAGGAGTCTGTCACTCAGGTTGGGGAAAGGAGGGCAAAACCAGGGAACACTGTCCAGTGTTCAGGTATACACAAGGCTACAAGTATCTGATAACACAGATAGCACCAGTGGCATATAGACATACAAAACTAACCTGTGCTTAATTAAAATCTGTCATAGTCCGAAGAAAACTGAAGATGTGGCTTCACAACAGTTCTAATATCCAGCCAGCCTGGAATGCCTTTCAGCAAAATGTGTCTGTTCGCTTCTATGCTGAACAAAGACGGAAAGGAAACTCCTGATCCCCTGGGTACCAACTTCCTGAGAAGTTCATACTGTTACAGGGGCTCTGCTGCTAGTTCAGAGAAAGCACAGCAATGAAACTCACTGAGGGCCATCTCACACACCTTCAAGTGTCTACATAATTGACATGGATTTTGCTACAGGGGAAATGCATTTGCAAAAGGATACTTTCAGCTGTGCAGTGTCAACAGGCAAGGCCATGTTTCTTAAAGTTTGAACTAACAATCTCAAACACATCAAAGAAATTCAGCCCACCTGGTGGTCTCAGTCTTCCTCCCAACAAGGAGAACAAGCTTCTGAAAACATTTTTTTCTCCTTTTTTAAAAATAACATCACCATCACCTAATACTTCCAATTATCAGACCACATTCAATGGCTTTCTGCAGCTTTCTGATTTGAATTTTATAGGATGGGAAGTTACCTAAAATAGTACTTCAAAATTGAAGTACTTGTAGAAAAAACTTCCAAAAAATTACGTTTTGGCTATTTTTAAAAAAAAACACCTCCTCATCTTGTAAATTCAGAAGTGTGGACTTTGTGCAGAAAATCATCTGCTGTCCTTACAGAAGTTCAGTCAAATGTGGTCCAGTTTGGAACTCCTGAAGAAAAAAACCCCTTTAGGTTCATTGTCACAGTGGTCTTTTGAGATTTTATCTGTTAAAGTATCTGAAGGGTCACATCGAGCTTTTTTTGGCTCACTGTCACACCAATCAGTACTGACCAAACGCATATACCCTCCCTGTATGAAGTGACTGAGCACTCTCCCTACAACCACAGTGACACATCAGCGTGCTGAGTGACATCCCTGTGGTGCTCAGAAGTAACAAACCACTTCACATACAGGAGAAGCAAAACTTTACCCCAGTATGGATACCTCAACCTCCCTGACAAAAAAAAAAAAGCTTAACATAGTCAAAGTCACAGTCAAGAGTATCAGTTGGTAAGAGTCAAAAGGTATTGGGGAGCTGATGGGATAGGAAAGGAGGAGGAATGAGTGCATGATTCTGGAGCTGACATGTGCCAGGGCTGTCTGAGAGATTTCCCACCTGGCTTTGAGCCTAAGATCTCCCTCATCCTTCTAACTTGGGACCATTCTGTTTCCCAGCTTACTGCACGCCAGAGATGTTCTTCAAAGAAAAATCTTGCTGAGAACAGAGTGCAGTCTTGAGGAAACACTACAAAGGAAAAAAACCAAAACACTGCCATGTCCAGATCACAAACTTTCAAAAGGAGAATTGGCTGAATGTTAAGATTTTCATGTGAAATTAAAACAATACCGGTCAGTCGGAGGCTGCTCACTGACAAATTTCAAGTAGATGTGCGAATCAGGAGGTGCATTACAATATTTCAAAGAAGAGGCTGATACAAAAAAATGGCACAATTATTCTAGTTTTGTTTATGAAAACATGAAAAATTTTGGCTGAAACCTTCAAACAAAATTAAACTCAAGGCAAAGAAAAGGCATAAAGTATTTGAGTCCAGAAGATTAGAGATCAGAAAAGTTATAAACAACTGAATATATCATCTCTTAAAATTTTTCTAACACTTCCTATGATCTATGGAAGAAACAGATGAAAGAGGAACACCAGTGGGAACAACGACTCATGTACAAAGTCCCATTCTCAGTTAAGCAGCAATGCACTTCTCCACAGCAGTTTACAGCTGTGCCACAAAATAGGATATTTTGTCAATGATACAGAATCAAACCATTCAAATTGTCCATTATGTGTTTGCAAACTGATGGGTGAACAACTGGACACTCTTGGAGTCATTTGTGTAATGGCCCCAGTCAGGTTCACTGAAATGACAGAGCAGGATGATTCAACAAATGCAAACTATCTTCCTTTCTAAAAACCCAACTATTTGTTTCCTCATTGAGGTCAGGTAACATTAACACTATGCTGTCTTGTTTACTCCAGAAAACATCTGAAGGTAAGTCAGAGTGACTTTTGCAAGCCTCAGAGATAATACACTGAACTGGAAGACTTCACAGCCTTGATCTTGTATAATGGTATATGTTCCATCCTAAGAGTATTGAGTGGAGGGAGCAAACAAGACAGTGAAACAACACGGACATATACAGAAGACAATATTCTCTACAATTAACACTGAAAATCGAGCAGGAGCTAAAGTCCACAAGGACCAGATAAGACCACTCAAAGAGTCTGAAGAGGGGGAAAAAACCCACATCAGCCATAAGAAAATTACAATGATCAGGAGAGGTTTTTCTTCACTCTTCTGACTCCTCCAAGCAGTCCTGGGCATTCTATTTACATTCAAATCACATATAAATAAAACCAGAAACAGCCATGGCTACACTTGACACAAAGTTATACCTTTGTCTAAATACTGGTTGGTTGTTGGTACTTTTTCAGCTTGTTTGTTTTAAAGAATAGACTATTTTAATTGGGAGGAAACAACAACAATCACCTAGGCCAAATGCCTGACCAATTAAGGGCTGACCAAATTAAAACATTTGTTAAGGGCATTGTCCAAATGCCTCTGAAACACTGACAGGCTTGAGGAACCAACCCCCTCCCTGGGGCTCCTATTCCAGTGTCTGAAGAAATGCTTCCTAATGTCCAGTTTGAACCTGCCCTGAAGAAGCTTTGAGCCATTCCCACACGTCCTATCTCTGGATCCCAGAGAAAAAAAATTTCAGCACCTCCCTGTTCACTTCCCCTCCTTAGGGAGCTGCAGAGAGTAATGAGGTCTCCTCTCAGCCTCCTTTTCTCCAAATTATACAGCCCAAATTCCTCAGCTGCACTTTACAGGACACTCCTTCCAGCCCTTGCACCAGCTTTGTTCCCCTCCTTTGGTTCAAGGACTTTAACATGTTCCCTCAACAGATTTGTCCAACAGATTTCCATGGCTATATGTCCTTTCTAGGGGCGGTCCTGTGGTGTAAAGGAGAGCACTCTGGACTCTGAATCCCAAGGACCTGAGTTCGAGTCTCAGTGGGGACCGTCCCCTGGCAGTTCAATGCCTCCCTGCCATCCCATCCCGTCACATCTCGGAGGCTCAGCAGGGTCAGCCCCGGTTAGTACCGGGTGCTGTGACAGTCCCGAGGACTTCCCTGTCACTGTCCAAGCTCACTCAGCCATGGCAGATGGACCTCAGGACTTAAACGGTGGGGCCAGTTCTGTGCATGCTGTGCCTCACCTAAAAAATCCACTGTGCAGGCTGGAAGGGCACACCCACGTGGGGAGAGCCCTGCCCAAACCTGCATTCGTGAAGTTTGGCCATACATACATACATGTCCTTTCTACCTGACTAGAGGGGAGAAAAGGCAAAAGCAGAAATAATTATTTTACCAGGCTGGCATGATGTTAGAGCCCAGGAATCACACACAGGTTTGGCATCACGACCACCTGTGCTTGTGCTACTGCCGACACGCTGCAAGCTTCACTCAGCAGAGTCCACACATGTGGAACTCCATCGCCCTCACTTTAATTGTACACCCTTTTGCTGCTGCTGCTCACTGGGAAGGCTCAAGTCTTTCTTCTCTCTGTGCTCCATAAAACAAGCAGAGTGAGTGAATAGACAGTTTACTCCATCTACTTGATTCCTGCTCACATAAGAGGGTAAGTTTGTGCAAAGCCTTCTGAGTAGCAATTCTTACATATTACTCGAGCCTCAGGCTTAGCTCCTGCATGGAAGCATTTAACTACCTCAAACTGAAGTATAGTCACTTCCCTTTAGAGGTAAATATATGGCTCAACTCCAAAATTAGTAAAAAGATAAAATACACATCCAAAGCTAAATGAGTAGGAAACAAGGATCAGGAGCACAGGATTCAGCTATACTAAAGGGATTTGCAAAATGGTGCTGTACTGACAGGCCCACGGAGTGAGAGTTTTTAACAGGGAGGTACCTTTGTACATTGACATTCTTTTCCGGATCTGGCTTTCATCCCTGTCCCAAATCCAAGACCAGAACTTCCTCCTACATAACTGTATCTGTACCACCATAACTCCTGCTACATGCACATCACACAAGTTGCCCACACCAAAGACCAAGACCATTTTCCCGTGCTAGTAACAAAATTCAGCTACATTTCCAAAATGTTTCCCTCTGGATCATTCCTTATACCAGTGCTACGCTGTATTTATAAAAGAAAAGTGCGCCCTGAGCATTAGGAAAACTTGCAGTGATTAATGAAACCGCAGAACTAAACATCCTTCAGAAGAGGGACATCAGCTGAGCACTATCACACGCTACTGAATGACTCAAGTACGTCATCCTTACGCCACAGAGCGCCCTTGTTGCCTCTGCAGCCCCTCCAGGACACTAAAGGAATGTGCATAAACTAGCAAGGCAGAGAAGAAATTCTGTTGATGTCAGTGTACTCTTAAAACAACAACTGCTAACTTACTGTCCTCTCTGACTTCAGAATAACTTGAAAAAAGACAGGGTACCATGCCTTAGAGATGACAACCTCACTGTTGGCAGGAAACTTGGAGGCCTTTAAAAATGCCTCAACATCGACTTGCTTCTAAGAGTGAAAACTAAAAAGCTTCCAGAGAATTGCTAACTATTTTACAGGTAAGCTGTACCCTAGTGAGTTTCTCACTAAATTAAATAGGTTTTATACTTCTTTGTGCAATAGCTCACTCTATATCTACAGATTTCCTAGGTAACAGTTTCGAAAACCTTACTAGCACCTACTCCTATGTTTGCCTTCGGCAGAAAAACGTTTTTGACTCATTTTTACATTCAATTAATCCACAGTCACATTCTTCATAGAAAGGCTTCTGGAAAAACTCAACCTGCTGGAAACTGTAACTATAATTACTGACTCTCTTCAAGTCAGCCAAAATTACATTGCAAAGTAGATTTTTTGGCATTAGAGCTGTAACTTAATGGTACAAAGAAAAGTAAGTCTATGAGTAACAGAAGAAACCAAGCCCAGCATTTGTGAAAAACTCAGAAAATGAGATACAAGTGGTGAGCATACAGGGAAGAATTGAGAATAGACCCTGAATAATCTTTTTCTAGATTTGTACTGCATAACAAAAAGGACAAACCTATTGCTTTGTTAATCTTTGTGGTATCAAAAACAAAGCAATAATAATAAAAAGAGGAATATAATTTTATAACATTTCATAGTAAGAAACAAATTATGAACTGTAACTGTATGGCATTTTAACTCCTTACATAACACTATTCACTTTTCTCTGCCATTTTCAGGTTTGTCTCACTGCTCTCTGGGAATATAAGGAAGGGAAAAACAAAATTACTACTGTCTCTGTATTTCTCAGAAAAATGGCAAACACCACTGTAGGTGCCCCCTTAAGAAACTTGTGTGAAATCATATATCCCTCTGTCAATGAAACTGGAAAATCAATATTCTTTTATCACAGGCTTTAAAGCAAGTAGAGGTATGACATATTCCTCCACCATGCATAGATACACTATTATTATCCCATGTTAACTTTACTAGCATTGAGACAATTGGCTTATCATGGTGCAAAAATGATTAATATCTCACTTTTGACTAAAGTTCAAAAAACACAGAATTCATGGGCTATGTAGGTATTTCGCAGTTTTTGTTTCTACTGATGCGCAGTCAAAGTAAGTGAATTATTTGCTTAACTGAAACAAAATGTGATTTTGTAACGTAGTAATTCTTGAGCCTTTAAGTGAGAACTTAGAACTAAAACCAAAGTAATTTTTATTTTAAAAATCATTTACCAAATAAGCTGAAGACTTGCAGTTAGTCCTATCTATTGTTATCTATGATACTCCACAATATTTTTTACCCAAATAAACCCCTATTGCCAAAAAAAGTGCTGAAGAATTCTTAGAGAGCTCACTACCAATAAGGATTTCCAAATACCACTTAAATACAGATGGGCCTCAAAGAGATACTGACGGTACATTACTATGCTGATTTTTTCCATTCTTAAAATTCTGATCAAAACTAGTTGTGAAAAAAGCTAAACAGCAGTCACCAAGAAAAGGAAACAGTGATTATCAGATGTGGAGAAGGGACAAACCAAACATCACCCAAAGCAGGGAGATGTCAAACTTTGAGGCTGCTGAAGAGTTAGCCCCTATAGCCAGATGCTCACACAGTCCTGAAAAACAGAGTGAGTTTAATCAACAAAAAGTCAGGTTTGCCTGAATTATATAGAATTCTAGAACAAAATGTTTTTCCAAAACCAGTGCCATACTGAATCTAAGTCCGAACCTTAATCTAAAATACAAGATGACTACTAGTTTTTCAGACACTAATTCCTCTACTGGCCTGGTCGTTAAGGCCCCTAACCCTGTTTCTTTTGCTCACAACTATGAGACAAATATCAAAATAGAAAATTTGTTCAATGCAGGGATGATCTGTAACCCACAGAAGCAACTCTGAGCTACAGATGAGTGTAATTACTTGACAGTTTTGAATGTTAGTCACATTCATTCTGACAAAAACACTGTAAACCCTTTAACAGACACTTCACTCCCAAAGGAGTTTGAGAGAACAAAACCATGTCATGTGCACACAGGGACCAACAGTTCTACGGACAAAACTGCTAAATCCTCTACAGATGCTTCAAAACCCAAGGAATCTGAGAGAACAAAACCAGATCATTTGCACATGAGAACTGACCCTGGTCAACACAGACTCTTGAGGCAAAGCAGCTTTCTTGCTCCTTATACCACAACTGTTTCAGCACTAAAAAAATTGAAACTTCTGACCAATTCCCAGATTTTACCTTTTCAGTTCCAGTAAAGGGGAACAGGAGATTATCAGGTCAATGTGAAAGAGTCCTTGTATTTATTAAAATAATTTTTCTAGAATAAAGTTCAATGGACAATAAAAATACCTCTGCAATATATACTACTGTGTGGATTAACTGAACTTGGAAACATTTTAATTAAGCCACAGAAGATCTAAGAGAATTTACTTTGGAATTATCATACTGGAGGACTAATTGCTAAGTTATCTTTATGAGAAAGAACAAAATAAGAAATTTCCTTCTCAAAGAGATTAAGTGAATAGGGATTTAAAAACCCCCACTATTTCCATAATTTTACCAGAGCACGTTATATTAAGCATCCAGTATAAAGGTAGATTTTCTGCAAAAGATCATTTCAAACATTCACTTCTAAAGCGAACTAAGTTAACAAAAGAAACAATGTCATAACTGAAGATGGGATAGAATTTTGTTAATTACCAAACCAGGCTATCTGCTAATCATGTCAGCAAATACTGACAAGCAGACAACATGGTCCTGAAATACAGCAGTGGGATGTACCCTGCCCATCACAGGGTACACCTAACAAAAAAACCTGTCTGGCCAATAGATGCTGCTCAGCAGAGAATACAACAGGTGAACTCTTTATTAACATACTCCTGATATCCTCTCCCAGAAGGAGGAAGGTTTGCAGTTCAGGGTTTTAAACCCAGAAATAGTACCCTTGCATTCTCCAAGACTACTCTATCAGTAACTTTAATCTCACAACTTAAACATTAATTATTACACGACTTGTCCTATATCTGTAAGGACCAGAGGTCCTGCTGCCAAATTTCTTGCTTCTATAAATAAGGTGTCCAGAGCTTAAGGACAACAAATGTGAGGAATTTCTTTGGAGGATAAACCACATACATTTTTGTGGATAAAGCGGGTCTGATAATGGAACCGTAAATCTGATTTATATTCCAATCTACCATCACCGTGACAATCTGCATTAAGTCCTCAATGTACTATTAACAAATAAAATTAAAGCAAAATGAAAGCAGATCATGTTTGTTGCCAAAGTTTTAAATAACGTCAAACGTCCAAATAAATTAAGCCCCTGGCAAAAACTTGCAGAGAAACCCAGTGAGATTTTGGCAGCAGAAACTCTGCTCACTGGACTCAAGAGGCTTTTCTTACATTAAGAGTGTGGCAAGATGAGACAGACTTAAGAGAAACAAGTCACTGCAAGTGACTGAAGAGACAACGCATCCATCTCACATCTGTATCCCCACACTCTACCACACATCCCAGTACACTCTTAGGCCAACATCAGCCCTCAGAGTTGGCCTCACTTAAGAACCCATTAACAACTAACCCAGAGAAGGAAAGAAAGGAGAACATCGTGGATTCACTCCATCAGTTGAATAAAAACTGCGAAAGTGTGTCAGAGGATCTGAGGACTCCGAGTGCGTAATAACACAGGTGCAATTTAAGACAGGTCAAACAGAAACTTTATTAACTATGTCACAGTGAGAGAACATTGACAGCATCTTTCCTGGTTCTCTGACAGATGATTGCAGAGACCCAACTATATACTATATCAGAAAAAGGAAGGAAAAGCAGCTATTTCCATGTTAACAAAGCCAGGCACCCACCCCGGGAGGGATGGACTACTAATGTATGTATGTATGGCCAGACTGGGCGAACGCAGATTTGGGCAGGGCTCTCCCCACGTGGGTGTGCCCTTCCAGCCTGCACAGTGGATTTTTTAGGTGAGGCACAGCATGCACAGAACTGGCCCCACTGTTTAAGTCCTGAGGTCCATCTGCCACAGCTGAGTGAGCTTGGACAGTGACAGGGAAGTCCTCAGGACTGTCACAGCACCCGGTACTAACTGGCGCTGACCCTGCTGAGCATCCGAGATGTGACGGGATGGGATGGCAGGGAGGCATTGAACTGCCAGGGGACGGTCCCACTGAGACTCGAACTCAGGTCCTTGGGATTCAGAGTCCAGAGTGCTCTCCTTTACACCACGGGACTGCCCCTGGACTACTAAAGTCTGCTGTTAAACACACAAAGTTCTACGGAAGACCCAAGCAGTAAATAACGGGACAATATAGAGAGATGGCTCTTGGTGGAGCTGACAGGAGAGGCACACCCACCACTAGGTGTTATCCTAGATCCAAAGTGGAAGGTTGGAACCAAACACAGACTGTTAGCTTTTTGTTGAAAGGAATATTCTTTTAGTAAAGATAACCTCTTAGCCCGTCCTCACATTCTTAACTGTTAACAATTTTACAACCACAACTGTTAAACAGCCTAAAAATAGTTATTATCCTCTTCCAAGCCATGAGTAAGATCAATCACTGAGAAAATGTATCCACCAACTCTAAATACTGCAAGACACAATTTAATAGACATTTTAACTCACTGAGTAAATTTTAAATTAAAAAATGTATTTTGATAAAATTGCTGGGTTAACTACTCCTCCAGCACATCTGAAGAAATAAGCTAAGAACCAGTTTTAAAATGCTTTTTGTATATTTAATTGACTTCCACATTCTATCCAAGCGCAATTTAACGTATGTTTAAAAAATAGCACTTAATTCACCATTCCCCAACAGGCATGTGAAAAATAAAGACTTTAGAAAACAAACCATCGACTTAGCAGTGTGTTTAACCAAATCTATCACACAAAGATACAAGTCAGTGGAAGGTTAGAGATCATTTCCAGCCTAAAATTAATTCACTTTATATACATGCTACTTCAAAATAATAAGAGATCTCTTAATGCACTAATGGAATGACTAAAATGCCTCCTTCTTCAGAGATGACAAATACAAAAGCTCCACAAAAACAAAGTTTAGTAATTAGTACTTCTTTCATAAGTGAATCAGTCAGTTAATCAGGCTCTGCTGCAAAGGTCTTACTTCAAAACCAAAAACTCAAGGTACAGGAGCAGAGTATATAGTTAGATATAAAAGCAAATGTACCTAAGCAGATGAAATTCAAGGTATCAAGAGCCAGAGACATCTCGGAGAAGGACATCTGGTGTTCTTTTCAAGAAACAGGGTACTTACAGGTCTGCCCTATTAAACATGTTCATCCTTGGCCAAATTCCATGGAGAAAATTAAGTGAAAGTGGCATAAGCAATCACTACAAGATAATTTTTTGTTATTAGAGGCCAAGAAGTCTAAGACATTGGCTACAATCAGTTTTTATCACAGTCTTGATCAAGCCTAATTCATTCAACTGCAGTCCTTGAGTCTCTACCAGCCTAACGGGAATATTAGGTGGTGTCAGACACTGTTTATCCCAGAATTACAGTTCTTAATCCTATGACTGACATTTGCATCTTGAGCAATGAGACCCAAGTTACTCCATCTGGGAGCCAGGCTGCCTGTTGAATTACTATCAGAATTCATTCTGCTGAGCAAGAACAAAAATGCTATTAAATTTGTTATTGGAGAAAAAATAATTTCAACTGCTTCTACCCTACTTAAATTTTTAAATCATCTTTCAAATTTCACCTCTGTAAACGTACTGCAAACAGAAATCATTGAAATACTTAGAAACACTGTAGAAGTTTCTGCCTGTAAGAAAGTGGGGCTCATCATAAGTATTGCAGTATGCATTGAAATACAACGGTATCTTAAGAATGCTCTGTGAGTCTTCAACAAGGAAAGTATTTGATATAAAAACCTTGAGTTTACAGAGAGTACTTATGTACTGCACTGAAATTGTTCTTATTCTGCTGCAGCAAAACGAGAAGCAAATTCCTGACCTCTTTGATTCCTTAACTACTGTAAAGACCCAAACTTTCACAAGAAAGGAGAACGAGTTTAAACACTTCAGCTGATACTGCAGAGCATAATCAAGCAGTATCCAGCTAGCCATGAACACAGGGTATACACATTAAAATAATACTTCAGAGTCCTCAAGAAGTATTACTTATCTCCCCTCCTTATCCCAGACTTTCAAAGACAGGCTTTAAACGTTCTGCAGCTGTCCAACATTAAGGCTGAAGAATTCAACAACCACTGCCATGTAAAAGCACAGGGTGAAAAGCAACTACCACGCTATCCAAGAATCCAGGATCTGTTACAGAGCTAGAAGAGGTTCCTGACTGCAAACTTCTTCAGCAAAATCTGGATAAGGTCCTGAGAGCAGATAAACCTGTAAAATTATTCTTTCTTCCTTCCAGATAATTCTTCAAGTGAGTTCCTACCATATAAACTAGTGCAGACTATGCATAACTGCACTGAGTTTTAGCCAACCTCTCTCACAGCCAAAAATATCAACCACCACCACTGCACACATTTTCTTACTGAGATTTTCAGAAGGTCTGCATAATCTTATAACTACAAAGTTAGTGAGCCATTTCATATTTCCTGAAACTGAACTGCACATTAGATGATTCACCAATTAATGTATTCACGGAGATTTAAAAACCAATCATAATTTCATTTTTGTTGAAAAATTTAACAGAAATGTCCAGCTGTATGCATGGAGAGAGCATGTGGGCTCTTCTCCTTTATTTAACTTAACTAACAGCTACGTTAGCTGGTGAAAAACATTCAGTGTGTCAAAGTTAATTTATCAAGCTGACAAAGTATAAGGGCTCCAGAAGGTATAGCATACATTTACTAAATTTTAAATACAACATTTTAACTAGATATAGCTCAAAGATTAAAATAAGCTGTCCAACAACCAAACCACACCAATACTTCAGGGCACTTCTTATTTAATGGAGCAATTGCATGTTTGTTTCAAACTAATGCATAGGTCAACATATCAGAAAAGTTGATAATCCTTCAGACCTCAAAATCCCACAAATCAAAATGCACTTTTTTTAAACTAGATAGGTAGCTTTGGAAGACAGAGGGCTTGTCAGTACAGCGCAGGCCATGATGACATGCAGGGGAGGCAGTGCTTGTTGCTCAACACAACCAAACCTTGTGCCTTACTGAAGCCTCCAGGCACAAATACCACAACATAAAACCAAGTGTTAATTTCCCCCTCCGGCTGAAGAAGCTACGAAGCAAAGCTCTTGGGGAAACAAGAGGCAAGGAAATCAGCCTAAACCAGACAGCTACTTAAGGATTATTCAGCTAGCCAACCTATTCCAATATTCTGTAATAAGAATCAATATTTCAGGATTTGATTATGGAGCCTTTATATCAAAAGTTCTTTCATTCTACGAAGTCAGGAAGGTACATTTTAGTAAACAAAACGGTGTCCCCTCTAGATTTTAGATTTCTTTCTGCAATTTGCAGCAGTACACGAAACATCACCACTTCAACTAAATCTTGAGAACAGATAAACTTACTGTACAAAACATACATGGAGTGACCTGAATCCATGAAATACCTACCAAAAACTGAGCTATTTCACAACAGGCTATCACAGGACAAGGTTTACAACTATTAACAGCAATCATCACTATTGTTTGATTAGCCTAAAACACATCTCTTAACATTAAACATAATGAATGAGACCAGAAATTACATGTTACACCATCTAGGGTTAATAGTCCATCTCAGAAACATGTGAATTGCCACATCTAATTCGAAGAACAGTCAGTCATCTCTCTAGAACCTTGCTGCAGAGTGACAGGTTTCGCATGTTTCAAAGAAGATTAAAAAAAACCCCTTTCTGCTAGAACACAGTTGATTTCTAATCCCTTCCATCTGCTCTCTCTTTCTTAGATGAACCTGCCATCATTAGAAGAGCAATAGAAGAGAAATTTTAGATATTCCTCAAGGACTAACCCAGTCATTTTTCCAATGTTCTCATATATATGAAGTCATGTCAAGCTATTGCTACCCAGCTGTCTGAATTCACTGGCTGGTTTGCATTGCTAATGCAATTCTGAAACAAGAGTAGATGGAGGATATTTAGACCAACTGGAAAATCAGAACAGATTTCATCAGTTCAGTCCATCAGGTCTCAGAATTGTTTGGGTTTCTCTTTTTTGCAGTGCTTTGGACTGACAAAGAACTCACCCTAGAAGTATGGCTAATTCACTCTGCCATACCTACTCATGTACAAAAACATAAGGAATAAATCTGGTCTGACAGAGACTTTATTGCTTTGATACCAGGTCCACTTGAGTATCTTGCTTTACAGAGTGACAAATGAATGAAGTAGGAGGTTGCTAACTTGGAAACTTGCCTCCTTTCATATGTCTCACTGCAGCAAACTCATCAGCTGGGGATATTCAAGGTAACTGGGGTTATGCTTGGGCTGAGAGCTGCATGGCATCTTCAGCAGGAAGCCTCTAATGGCACAAACTGCCTGACAGGAGGTCTTGAGGGTGCATGGATCACACCTCAAGATTTCTATGGATGTGATGTTCCCAAACCATACTGGAATTAGCTCCAGTAAAAAAGGGTCTTTGGTTTGCATGGCTTGGCCACGGATCGCACCTTACATGATGGGGTATGGTACCTTATATAGGGTAAAACTTACAGCTTACAATCATGAACACTGCAGAAAACTCCAAGAAGCTCTCAAGAGGTGATTGAGAGAGGGAAAGGGAAGAAAGAAGCATTTTGTAAATATTCAGGGAATGGAAAAGTAACTATTGTACATGCTGCCTCGGTAAGAATAGGAGATCAGATGATACACAACCTTGATGAAATAAACATATCAGAGACTGAAATATATTCCATGGGATTAAGCTACTGTGACTCAGTGCAAGTACTGAAGTACAAAGTTAACAACAGCAGCAGAAATAACTCGATTTACAGCTTCTACAATTCCAAGAATCCATTCATAACTCCGAGTTAGATACTTGAAACGACCACTTCCAAACTTTCACGCGCGCTCCCGGGGCCGCGGCCCGATGCACGCAGCGCAGCGCCCCGGGCACAGGGGGCTACAGGAGCCCGTGTGCTCCGAGGGCTGCCCGGGGGCAACTCTGCCCAGGGGATTCCACACGGACACCGCAAGCAGCCCGAGGCACGGCAGACCGGCCACCCTCGCTCCCTCCCGCACGGCTGCACCACCCCCGCGGTGGTCGGACACGGGGCACCGGGGCCGACCGGGGCGGGATGGACCCCGCACCCCGCGGCGAGCGCTCCGGGGGCGGCGGGACCGAGCGGGGCCGCCCCCGCACAGCGCCCGGGCGCCCTTCTGCCGGCCGCGGGCACCGCCGAGACCTGCCCGTCCCTCCCGCGGCTCCCCCAGGCCGGGACACGGCGATAGCTCCCGCCCCACTCCCGCACGGGGCCGCGGCCTCGGCGGGCGGCGGCAGCGGGGCCGCGGCCGCCTGTGGCCGCCGGGGGGCGAGCGGAGCAGGCGGGTCCCGCCCGCGCCCCGACCGCAGCAGTACCTACCGCTGTGCCGTCCCGGCTGGGGCAGCGGCGCCTCAGCGCCGTCCCGGCGGCGGCAGCGCCCGCAGCATCCCTGGCCCGGGCCCGCCGCCGGCGCCGCTCCCGCAGCGACCGCACCGACCCCCTCCCTCCCTCCGCCCAATGGAAAATAGTTCCCCGGGCCCCGAGCGCAGACACCGCGAGCGACACCTCGCCGGCCAATGGGAGCCGGGCTGGCCCCCCGCGGCGCCAATGGCAGCGGCGGGATGGTGGGGGCGGGGCGCCGCCCAGCCAATCGGAACGCAGCACTCGCACTAACCCGCTAGGCTGTCTCCGGTGCCTCCATTGGCCACCATGTTGGAGTCGGGCGCGATGCCCGGCCAGGGAAGGGGCTGGCCGCGCGGCGGCCATTTTGGGTCCGGGCGGAGTCACGTGTGGGGGCGGGAAGGGGCGGCCGAGCGGAGCCCCCGCCCCGCCGGGATCCGGAATTCCCGCGGGACACTCGGCGCTGGAGCCGGAACCGAGAGGGAGAGCTGGCTTCTCCGAGCGGAGCTCCCAGCGCGGCCAGCTGCTGCGCTGAGCGGTGGCTCCGGGAGGTCTGCGCTCGGAGTGGTCAGGAGGCTCCTGCGGGCTCAGGGAGCACCGAACGCTCACGCGTGGAGACCCTTGGACAGACGCGGGGGCTGTCGGAAGGGAGTAATGCCCCGTTCCAGGCAGTTTCCTTTGCCTTCCTCCACGGCAAAGCCACTGCTTGGCCAGAGGACAGGTGAAGCAACATCTGCCTCCTTCGGGGAGAAGAGTCGCTCGATGTGCAGAAAGACACCCGATGGTTTTCCGAGTGACAGAGCACGTGGTAGCTCCCTGTGTGTGGCACACACACACTGGGACACTGCGGTGTGGAGGATGGACATTGAGATGGGAAATACTACCTAGATGTGAGGCTCAGGAAGGAGAGGCCCATCGAGTGCACCGCAGCAAGCAGAGAACGGCAGGGGACAGTTCCCTTTGACACGTCTCTGGGTGACCTTTGAGGAGATGCAGTGTGTGCTTAACAGGGGATGCTAAAGTGGGAACAGTAGGAATGCTAGAGGATCCAGACTGGCTGGGGGAATGGGCTGACAGGAAGCCTATGAAACTCAGCAAGGACAAATGCAAGGAAATTCAAGTCCAGAGCTTGGGAAGGAAGAGCCCTCTACACCAGTAGGGAGTGGGGACTGACGGGCTGGGGAGCAGCTTTGCAGGAATGGACAGTGGATTGGCCATGAGCCAGCAGTGTGTCCTGGCAGCACAGCAGGCCAAGAGCATCCCACTTATACCACCAAAAGCACAGCCAAGGAGAGTGATTATCTGTTTCTGCTCAGCCACGTGTGGAATAGCGTGTCCAGTTTTGGGTCCCCAAATGCAACAAAAGCCTCAAGAAACAGTGGAGGCCACCAAGTAGTCCAGGGGTAGGAGCAGCACTTGCCCTGTGAGGAGAGTCTGAGGTAACCAGCATAGTTTACCTTGGAGAAGAGACAGCTTCAGAACATCTCCTAGCATATACATTACCAGCAAAAATCTAAAGGTGAAATAATACACTGTATAAGCAATTCTACACCTTGGAAGAGGATGGAAAATATAATGAAACATACATAATTAGTTGCATTCAGAATGATAGTGATGAGGCCAATGTGTGAATTTACATTTCTAGAGCAGGGTAGCACTCATGAAGGATTCATGTGCACCCCGCACAAACGCAGCTAAATTGCCGCTTGGCAGTGCTACGTGAACAGCGCGAGAACGAATGAGCTGACAAGGAGCAACATCAAGCAAAATAAATACAGAGCCAGCACAGCCAGCATCTAGTGAGACCTAACAGTTCAGCACAGGGAAATGTAAGGTCCTGCAGCTGAGGAGCAGCAGCCCCAGACGCCTGTACATGCTGGGTACTGACCCAGCAGCTTTGCAGAGGGGGCCTGGGTGTCCTGGTGGGCACGAAATTGAACATTAGCCAGCAACACAACCTCACTGCAGAGAAGGATAACAGTATCCTGGGCTTCATCAGGAAGAGTGTTGCCAGCAGGTCAAGGGACTCCTCTACCTAGCACTGGTGGAGCCTGGAGTGTGGTGTCCAGTTTTGGGCTCCCCAGTACAAGGGAGATACGGAGTTCCTGGAAAGACTTCAACAAATGTTTGCTAAGATGTTTAGGTGATTGAAGCACCTCCTGTGAAGAGAGTCTGGAAGGGATGGGACTGTTCCAGCTGTAGAAGAGCAGGCTCAGAAGAGAATTTCATCAATGTATGGGAATACCTGAAGAGAGGGTATAAAGAGGATGGAGCTGGGCTCTTTACAGTGGTGGCCACAAGCAGAACTAGAGGAAATAGACACGGACTGAAACACAGGATGTTCTGTGTGAACATTAGGAAACACTGTTTTACAGCAAGGTGATCAAGCAGTGGAACAGGTTGCCCAGGGAGATTGTGGAGTTTTCATCTTTGGAGACATTCAAATGCCATCCAGACACGGTCCTGGGCAGCCAGCTCTAGCTGATCCTTATCAGGGTAGGTTGGATGAAGTCACCTGCGGAGCACCCTTCCAACCTCTACTATTCTGTGATTCTGTAACATTTAATATCACCGTATCACCTGAGAGCTTTGGCATCAAAAGCATCTTACCCTTGTGCTGGTTTTGGCTGTGATTGAGTTAATTTTCTTCGTAGTAGGAAGTATGGCTCTGTGTTTTGGATTTGTGCTGAGAACAGTGTTGATAACACAAGTACATTTCATTGTTGCTGAGCAGGGGTCAAGGTCTTTTCTGCCTTTCACTCCACCCCGCTAGGGAGGAGGCTGGACGTGCACAAGGAGCTGGAAGGGGACACAGCCAAGACAGATGATCCCAGCTGACCAAAGGAATATTCCATACCATATGGCATCATGCTCAGCATATAAAGTGGGGGACCAGAAGGAAGCAGAGAGATGTTTGGAGTGATGGTGTTTGTCTTCCCAAGTCACCATTACATGTGATGGGACCCTGCTCTCCTGGAGATGGCTGAACACCTGCGGGCCCAGGAGAAGTGGTGAATTAATTCTTTGTTTTGCTTTGCTTGCACTCAGGACTTTTGTTCAACTATTAAACTGTGTTTTCCACAACCCACAAGTTTTCTCACTTTCAACCTCTTGATTCTTTCCCCATCTGACCAGGGAGGAGTAGAACTCAGCTGCCAGCTGGGGTTAAACCGCAACAGTCTTTTCTGCAGTTATCCAACAGTGACTGCACTTATACAGAAATTCCGTAAGTCAGTTTTAACTTCAACTTATAGCTTGTTTCACTTTTTAATGAGTTCTGTAGCAAACTAGCATTTTCATTTCCAGTATGTAGTAAATAATTTCATGCAAAATACCTAAAATATTCTGAGAAGTAGAAGTTTTAGTAACATTAACTTTCATCATCTCTTCATGTTCGTAGAGCAGATCCTCTTGATGGTAACATTTTTGTCAGGATTAAGCTTCAACAACCAAATGAAAGCACCTGCCATTCTGGCTTGCTGCTTGGGCAAAGAACAAGTAATTGGACAGAGAAAAATAATCAACTGTTTTGTTCTTTTTGCCATGTTTCATTTGGGGCATCTCATGATAGGATGGAGGAAAAGAAAGAAAATAGGTTGCTACATGCTATAAACAAGAAGAAAAATTCCTAATACCAGCAGAGCCAGACTGTAGCCAGAGCTCAGCAGGATGGAGACTGTGCAGCTGGTGGTTATCGTGCCCAGGCTTCACCAGGCTGACTCACATTGCTGTGGGATCTGCCTTGATTTTTTGAGGGAGCATTGGTGCAAGGGACCTGCACTGAGACCTCATATGCATGACACTGCTTGCTGTGATTTTTCTGTACTAATGTGCTGGTGTGGACATCTGAAGAACTCTGTGAGTAAGACAAAAAGAATTTGAGAAAGCCACAGACCTTTGTGGGTGCTGCAGACTATGAGGGTGCATTGAGCCTATTGGAAGAAATCAGATCACCTGCTTTCTCAGGATGTGCACACCCTCTTGAACAAAAAGTCATTCTCTTGGAAAGTATCTTGGCAATTCCTTCTTTCATAAGGCAATTCATTTTCCTGCTGGTAGGCAATGATCCATTCATTGTGGGAGGACCAGGGGACCCTGTGAGGAAACACCACTTGGAAGAAGGTGATCAGAGGCTGGAAACTGAGCAGGCTGCCACCTCCCACGTTGGCTTGCTTTCATCTTTCAATGTTTATTTCCCAGGCATGCCGCCAGCCTGGGGTGTGTGCTGCCAATAAGCAGTGCAGCACTGCTGGGCATGCTGTGCACAGTGCCCCCCGCCTGCCACTCCTGGGTGACACTGCCCACTGTCTGTGCTGTTGGACACAGTGGTGGCTTCACCAGCCCTGAGCTGCTATATGAACCATGTTTCCTTAGCCCAGCTCTGCTGATCATTGTTTCCCAGTGTGTCCCTGACTGATCTGCTTCTGCGTTGAAAATTGCCTGACCCTGACCACCTCTGCAGCTCTGACCCTGAGCAGTTTCTCCTACTCCCTTCTCCAGAGTTTATCCTCTCTGCATTTGATGCTGCCTCCTTACTTTCCAGGGTTTTTCCCTTTAGAGTGGAACTATATAAATACTCCTCTTCCCTTCAGCCAGGCAGAGAAGAATAATTAGTGATGGAAAGTCTAGGATAATAGCACATGAAGAGTGCTAGAGTAAAACAAGAACCACTTTCATTGGCCTGCTGAGGGGAAATCCTGGTGTCTGTGGATAAATCCTGTCAGCAAAGGACACCTTGAAGCAAAAGGCTGATGAGCACGTGCTAGATAAACCACAAAACTTGGGAAGAGGGACTTGCAATAGGGACAGAGACCTCTGCAAAACAGAAGTGGACAATTCTGGGAAAGGCAGGGCAAATGCAGAGTCTTGTCTGGTGTCTAATCTAACAAAACTAATCCCAGCATCAAGAATGGAGGAAGCTCCACCAGCAGGCCAGCCAGCTCCATGTAGATGGGCACCTTCACCTGCTGCCCTGCTTTGCCTTCACTGACCTCTGAGTTGTGCTTGCATGTGAAATCAGACACAGCATGGTGATCTGTTTGTCTGCAATGGACTCATTGCTAATTTTACAGGACCAAAAGTTCTATCTTGCCTAAACGAACAGAAGACAAGTTTGCACTTAAAAAGGTGAGAACCTCAGATATGAGAAGAGAAATGTACTTTTTAAATGTTGCCCTGAACATCCAGCACACCTGCCCTGCCCAGGGACTTCTCTTCAAAGAAAAGTCAAGGCTTCTAAAATGATTAGACCAAACTGGAAAACATGGGTGCAAATGATTTTAATCTGGGCTAACTGAACTTAAGTAGAGGGGCATGAAATAAGGATACCCCGTGTAATCACTGCAGTGGAGGAAGAGCTCAGAAGGAGTTACTTGCTTTCTCCTTCAATCCTTTGTTTTCCTCTGCCTGCTTCTCTGCAGCTGAGATGGGGAAAAGACCTAGAGCTTTTCTGATTTTTTCTGAAGCCGAGTCATTTGGGCAGATGAAATAAGAACCATGATGCTCCTTTCTCAATCGTTCCGTACCTTGAATAAGCATTGACACCAAGGCTGAAACATCAGCTTTCTGATTTGGTTCTGACTCAGGTTCTCCACTTCCCACAGGTGTTAATAGTAATTCCTCCTGCCGGAAAAAGGACAGCCAGGCTCCAGGACAGCTTCAGGCAGGCACAATGCATGCAGTGACTTTCAAAAGTACTCTGACATGTCCAAGCACCACCCAAGACTGTAGTATGTCGTCTTGATCTTTCTTTTACTGAGTAATACAAAGCAACTGCTAGAACCAGTCCCTAGCATCCCCTCCTTTGCTTATGTGTTTATTCATTAAGTAGCTTCCATTCATCCTAGGAGTCAAGAAGTCTGTTCTTGCAGGTGCAAGGAAGGTATCATTTAATAATATTTTCCTTTGAAATGAATTATTTGTGATCTACTCTGGTGCTCTATTACTAATTTATGAATTGACATAGTTTTGCTGCCAGTAGCTACCATGATCTTAAAATGACAGGGTATGGGGGTTTTGAGTGGAAGGTAGACCATTTGCATAAAGTCAGTGCTTAGCATTTTCTGAAAACCAGGTCCCTCTTTAAAGTATTTCAAACTGAACACATAAAAGCAAAGAAACCCCAGATCATTAGGGTTTTTTTAAAATTTTAGCCAGGGAACATTTTTTTTTTTTAGTGCTGGTTGTGGAGTCATTAATTATCATTGCACAGAATGTAATAACAAATCAGAGCTCCCCAATGGGCAAAAGCAAACCACTTCGCTTCTACTTCTTCTATTTTTTTTACAGCAATAATAAAACATATTATTATGCACTTCCAACCATGAATGTCCTCCAAAGCAACTTGATATTAAACCCCAAATCATCTGACTGGATGAGTTTTTACAGATTGTTACAGCAGGGCAAGCCAGGAATGTTATTACAGTGGCCTGAGGCACAGTGCTGTTTCATGAAAAATGAGGAACAGTTAAAAATTTAAAGTGTTCCAAAATTCATTTTCTCAAAAGGGATTTGTGGCACTGCTGACATTAAAGCCATTCCTATTTAAGCAGCTGTATTCCCGATGGGACCTTTGTTTGTGCCTATGTAGTCTGAAGGATCTGGTTTATTTCACCAGGGCAGAATACTATGTGAGCTGGTGGTTCTGTTGTCTGGACTTGTTTAGTTTTCCTTTCTTTCTTCAACAGTAATGCATATGCATAATTTTTCAGGCTACAGCAACAGAAGCAAAAGAAGGGGTTGAAACCTGGTTAATTCCACCCAGATGCATTCCAGGTTTGTGGTTTTGGTGCTCCGTCCCTGTGACTATGCACTGTCCTGCAGGATTGGCAGACTGTGCCTTCCAAAATTCAGCATGGAGCACTGATAATAAGCACTTTCACCAGCAGAAGTCACCATTAGTTAGAAGGAGGTGAAGTGGAATGATGTGTATCTCTGACAACCTGACACCAGGATCAACCGGGTTGTGTTACATGGACCAAGGGTTTTGACTATAGGTGTGAGTAACCCACAAAGTTGCTTTAAAATACCTCTTTGTTCCGCAGGTCACTTGATTGTCAGCATAATTTGAGTATAAACTGAAGCAGCTGAACAGTCCCCAAGAATATCTGTGCAGGCTGTATTCTTCTGTGGCAGTGCCTACCAGGAGGTGGTTTGTGAAACATTCTGGTTGGTGGCTTCACCCCACTTGGAGATTCCACACTTGAAGAGAAGTAGTTTTGAACTTGTTCCATGTTTTCAAAGCACCCAAGATCAGTGATGTAGGATTTAGATCTCTTACTCTTGTAAAAATCTGATTTATATTCAGTAATGTTTAGTGTTACTGGCTACTAATGCGATTTCTGAAGGCTGACAGCCAAACTTAAAGAATGGGAGAGAGTGTTGAAAGAGTGCACACAATGTCAAAGCAACTGAATTGTTTAATGATCGTATGTCTGAGCATGTGCATGTGTGTATGTGTAAATATAAATACAGATTAGTGATCAACAGCAATTCACTAAAAAGAACACATCTCAAATTTTCTTAACTCTCAATCAAGAAACAGTGTGTTTATTTCTTTGGGTTTGTGGATTTTTGTTGGTGGTGTTGTAGAGGGAAGAATACAAACTGGGAAACAAAGCTAAAGCCCTAACTGAAGAGAACTGCATGAATGAAATTTATAAGGAAATGAGAGTGAAAGGGATAGAATGATAATAAACACACAATTTGTGTGAAACCAGTGTCATCTATAAAAGGGTAAACTAGGTTTATGTTAAAATCAGCACCCATTTCCTGTATCAGAGTTGTCTGGATTAACTACAGATTGGACATTAAAAGGTACTGCCCTTGGATCACAAACTCAATAAAGACTTGAAGTTTGTTTTTCTTGAAGCAAAGTCACAGAATGACAAAGTCACATAATAGTTGAGGTTGGAAGGTACCTCTGGAGGTCATCTTGACCAAGCACCTGCTGAAGCAGGGTTAGCTAGTACAGGCTGCCTGGGACTATGTCCAATTTAGTTTTGAACATCTCCAAGGATGGAGACCCCACTAGCTCTCTGGCCAGCCTGTGCCAGTATTCAGTCAACCTCACAGCAAAAAAGTGTTTTCATGTGTTCAGGTTGAATTTTATGTGTTTGGATTTCTGCCCATTGCCTCTTGTCCTATTTCTAGGTACTACTGTGAAGAGCTTGCCTCCTTCTTCTTCCTTTCCTCTCATCACATATTTGTACATATGGACGAGATTCTCCTGCACCTCTTTTTCTCTGGACTGAACAGTCCCACCTCTCTGAGCCTCTCCTACAAAAGAGGCTTCAGTACCGTAATTATCAGGCTGGTGAAAGCACTTGAGCACAAGTCCTATGAGGAAAGGCTGAGGGACCTGGGGTTGTTTAGCCTGGAGAAGAGGAGGCTCAGGGGAGACCTTATCATTCTCTACAACTACTTGAAAGAATGTTGTCGCCAGGTGGGGATTGGTCTCTTCTCTCAGGCGAACAACAGTAGGACAAGAGGGCATGGGCTTAAGCTCTGCCAGGGGAGGTTTAGGTTGGATATCAGGAAGAAGTTCATTACAGAGAGAGTGGTTAGACATTGGAATGGCCTGCCCAGGGAGGTGGTGGATTTTCTGACCCTGGAGGTTTTAAAGGTGAGACTGGATGTGGCACTGAGTGCCAAGATCTAGTAATCAAAGTGGGCTTGGATTAAGGGTTGGACTTGATGATCTTGGAGGTCTCTTCCAAACCAACTGATTCTATGATTCTATGATTCTATCTTTGTGGCCTTGTGCTGGCTGGACTCTCCCCAGGAAGTCCCCATCCGTCTCGTACTGGGCAGCCTAGAACAGTAAGTAGGCCACCTGGGTGTGGCCTCGCCAGGGCTGAGTAGAGGAAAAGGATCAAGACTCTTGACCAGTATTCCTTCTAATGGAGCCCAGGATGCTGTGGAGTGCTGTTTTCTGGACACAGCAGTGTACACCTGCGGTCCCAGCTACCTGTCAGGCTGAGTCTGCCCAGTGGTTTGAGCCCAGGATTAGCAGGCTGCAGTGCCTATGAGGAGCAGGTGTCCACACCAAGGCCAGCAGCAGTATGGTGATCCCCAGGGAGCTCAGGCTGCCTAAGGAGGAGTGGAACAGGATAGGCTGGAAATTGAGAGGGCCAGAATTCTTGACAATAGAAAAATCCAAAAACTTGAGAAGGTTCTAGATGGGAATTTTAAACCTAGGATGGAATTAGATTGTCCTTAAACATGCTGTATTTTGAAAATATTTCATGATAGTTTGACTTACTTTTTCAGTGAGGGAAAACTTCTATCACACGTTCAGTTAACCAAATAGCAGCTAATAACCTTCTAAATTAGTTTTCTAAGCCTTATCTCCTAGGTCAGAACAGATTGTATTTATTACCCTACCCACCTTGCCATTGACACAAGACTAGTTTAGGCAGGTTACCTGGTAATGGAGCCTCACACACCCACATGCACATACACACACACACACACTGGTTTGTCACTGTAATTAGCACTGAACAAAGCACATCTGTCAAGCAAAACCTCTTCCCAAGCCTGCATAGTTGGGCAGCAATACACCACCACTGTGGCTTTACTTGATCATGGTGAAATGAGGCACTGCCTCATTTACTTCTGTGTCACCCTGTTCTGTTGGGGTGACAGTCCAAACAGTGAGCTTTGGGGCATTGTTGCTGTTTCCCACAGGCATGCCACACTCTGGGGATCTTTTCCAGTTGCTATTCTGGACTTCAGATGTGTTGTTGTTTGGTTAAGTCACCCAGGTTGCAAAATGGTCTGAACAATAAACTGCATGTCTCATTAGACCTTCATTTCACTGAGTATTTCTTGCAAGTGCCATGCTTTGTTTCCAGCTACACAGACCACTTTTGCATGTAGGATGGAGTCTGCTTTTGGGAAATGTCTGTCGGGACTGACATGGACTCCAGGAACGTAGACCCAGAAATGTATGAGAAAGCAAGCAGCAAGTTGTGGTTGTTTTCAAGCCTCTCCTGAGGTGAGAGGAGGCCTCAGGGGTACATCTCAAAGTGTAAAGCAGTGACCAGATTAAAGGAGACTTTAAGCACAGATTAAAGGAGCCCTTATTAGAGAACACATTAGAAGAAGTAGGACAACCAGAACATTTTCTCAAGATGTGCTCAGAACCACACAGGAATCATTTCAAAAAGCAGTAGCCTATGACTAAAAGACACAGCTTAAAGTGTGCTTGGACATCATGTGTCTCATCTTTACCACAGGTTTAGCCTTGCATGGGCACACAATCCAATTACAGCACAAGGGGGTTTTCATTTCTTACTAAATGATGATATTCAAATGTTGGCAGTTTGAAGCAAAGGTGCAATGCTAGATTTTTATGCTCTGACTCTTATGACCCCTCTTCTCCACCCTTTTAGGGATTGAAAGCCTATTGGGGTTAACCTGCACGTAATGGCTGGCCGGGAGCATAACTTATGGTCAAATACTACGGGTTCCAGTGCTTATTTTCCTAAGCAATCCTATTGTCTCCAGTCAGGCTGTTTCCATTGATAAAGACTATTCTTGATGTACAGGAATATACTAGTAGGAGTTTTTGTTTTTAACTGACAAGTAGGTGGCCTTTTAGCTGGTAACATCCTTAAAGTGTATGTAGCTGTATGACTAGAATAAGATTTACTTGAAGAAACTCAAATATTCATGCTGATCTTGTCTTAAAACTTAAATATCAGAGTTTCCCATCTTTGGAATATCTAACTCCCACCAATTCCAGTGAAATAGATATTAATTATCCTTGAGAATTTGAACCTGCAGCATAATAGAAGACAAAATATAACTCACAGAGATGAATAATAGAAAAATAATTATATTATAAAAATAAATTTTAATACTGTTGCAGTGAATATTCTGCACTCGGATATTTCCTTTAAAAGGATTTACAAGATTTATAAAACTGGTTCTACTGTTTATAAAACTGTTTTAGAACTCAAATCTGAGATAGACCATGTGTTTTTAAATTGCCACAACTGCATGAATCTAGTTTAAAGTTATTCAGCTTACAAGAATGAGTATGATTTTTGACACACTCTAATTTCTTCTGTGTATATTTCATAATATAAGTTATGAAATCACTCAGTTGTTCTTATTAAGGACTCTGCAAAGTTCTAGAAGTGGGCTCTCAAATCAGCTTGTTAAAGCCAACAAGCTGTGTTGATTCTTAGTAGAAACTAGATATGTATTTAGCTTTGATGTTTGCTACCACCTGTGGGAAACATTAAAAGAAATTTGCAACAGCCAAAATTGAACTTTGTCTGATAGAAAACGTGAGCTACGAGGCTAGTCCCAAAATCTAGGTGATTCTGGCCCAAATTTTCATTTTTAGGCACAAAACACTGTAATTATAACCAGGCAGTTTGTACCTGCAGGCTTACAATAAACTGTGCAGTTGCCTGGATGACATCTAACACTTCTGGTGTGCTTTTCAGGGTGATGCTTTTTGATGTACTGAATCTGGAGATGCTTACCTTGTCTTCAGTAGAACATAATGGGGGTTTGGGTATCTTGTGTTCTCACTTTGTGAAATTAAAATATTCAGGTAGCTTTCCACTTTTGTATTATATCACTTACCAATCCACTCCAGGCTCTGTATTTTAATCCCTGGAAAGACTGCTACATTTTATGTTCCTCAGAATCTTCCCAGGCCACCCAGGTAAAATTTAGATGGTAAATCTGAGCTGCCCATTCAGAGCTGGACCTGCTTCCATCATTCCCTGGCCTTGGCCTTTGCTTAT
The DNA here is from genome assembly GCF_047495875.1 of Pithys albifrons albifrons. Classification (NCBI taxonomy): domain Eukaryota; kingdom Metazoa; phylum Chordata; class Aves; order Passeriformes; family Thamnophilidae; genus Pithys; species Pithys albifrons. The sequence continues at coordinate 89,202,009 of NC_092459.1, forward strand.
TGAGGGAAAGTTACTGTAGTGCCACCTAGTGCTGCTCTGCTGATCCTTGCATTTGCTGTGTAGTTTCCAAGGGCTCTGCTCTGGATTCATTACTTAACAGCTCTAAATACTTGAAAATGCAATTAACTTCTTTGGCAACATTCCCCACCCCCCCTTTTTTTCCTCAGGCAAGTCATTATACATATTACATATATTTCTATAACAGACTTTCCAGAGATGCATTAAAATTGGCTCTGAGTAGTATGACAGTGTGGAGTGGGGAAGGAACTGGAGATTATCTTGCAAAGAGCATGTGTTCCTGTATCTTCAAAATGTGCAACTTTTCAATACAGGAATGCAGAAGTTGCTCAGGAAAGTATGCCTAGAGAAGGGAAGGAATCCTTGCTTTTCAAAGATGATTTTGAAGCAGCAAACCCAACCCATCTGGTGAAGAAATTATTCCTTTCCCTGTATATATGGAGTTCTATCTCTGTTGAAAAATCCACAGGGATTATCACACTTTAGGAGATGAAAAAGACTTCCAAGACTTTCTATGCAATTCTGTTAACTAAAATGTACCTGGTTCATGTAGAAATTGTCCCTGTTAACTCATACAGGTCTGCTACCATTTCTAGACTGGGAACACTAGAGGATTTTGGTATGGGTATGGGTATGGGACAACTGCCCTAAATGTAACTGTAGTTGAAAACAAGTTACCCAAAAGACAGTCCCAGTGAGAAACCAATGGGAAAGAAGCACCTGGGGGCTTGTGAAGATCCTGCTGGGTTCCTGTCTACATCTGCAGAAGTTTTTAAATCTCACCTCAAGACACCTTGTGGTCAAGTAAACGTGCTTGGCTAAATGTGACGCTGATTTCATGAGCTGTGGTACAATGTGACCTGTGGCCTGTGTGATTAAAAACGTAGTTGCTGTTGCCAGATGTTCCACGTGTCTCCCTAGACTGCTTATTTTAAGTGCTGGCAGCATCTACCCCCAAGCAGTCCAACACTCAGTGGGCCATATGACTATTTCTGTTTTCTTGAAGAGCTATAATGTCGAAGCATTTATCTGAAGGAGTTTGAGGGCAGGCTCATGATAGCAACTAGAGGCTTAATAATTTCACGTATGCAACAGTCTCCACTTTCACCAGTAAAGCCTATTCTATGATTTATCTCGCAATCATTATATAGTTAAAGAACTATATTGGGCTTGCTCTTGAAAAGTCCTACTGACACTCCCAGCCTTTTCATCACACCTTCAATACGGATCTAATATTAGACTCTGTTCCTGAAATGAATATATTGCTCTTCAATATGCAAGCTACAAATTGAACAATAAATTCTTGTCTTAGTGTTGCATTACCTTAAGGTGAGATAGGAAGTCTTACATTTTGACACATCTAAGGTAATAAAGTAAATAATAGAAATTGTTTTCCAAGCAGTCTGCTTGAAAGTTATAGCAATGTATTAGCTAACAGAGCAAATTTTGCCTGATTGCAGAACTATAGATAAGATAGTAAAGGAGGTAAGAGTGAGAATATTATAAAACTCTAAATAAATATTTACCAAGAATTTAACCCAGTACACAAACCTAGAAGTATTATTGCAGCTTTTTTAAAACTTAGGAATAGGCACGATCTTCCACATACTTGGTGTCAATGTCTAGACCTTATTTTATTTGAGTGAATTCATGTCTATTTAATAAGCAGAATGGTGCCAACAGCTTTATAGAAAGCCTCACATGTATTTTTTCCTCTGGAATGTCTCCAGGCAAGTCACACTCTTAAAAAAAATATTTGGCTCTCATCCTGCAAAGGCTTGTGTATGTGTCAAGTTTTACATGCTGTGAAGAGCCTCATTGATTTAAATGGAGCTACTCACAAAGTAAAATGTTAAGCCTCTGCACAAATTTCACCAGGTTCAGGATTTCTGTTTGAAATACATTTATGTCTTCTCAGCCTTCCTTTTGAAAGGGCCTGTACTGTCCATTGTTCAGTTTTTGTGTATCAAACACTTTCTGTAGCTTCTCTAGTATTACTCCAGCCTGAATTTGCTGGGGCATTTCTCAGGATTGTGCAAACTGTGCAAGAAGAAAACCTACCCAGTCTATACTTTTCACAGATCAAGACTGCAATACATGATACTTTGAACAGTATTTGCAGACCTCCGTGAGTTAGTGATAGATTGAATTTGATCCAATTAAAAATGTCTAAAATCCATTCAGCAGGAATAAGGATGCCCCCCTCCCCACCCCACACCATGAATGCCAATGACCTTTCATTTTTTAATAAAAGTTTCTAGTGCTGTTCCTGAAAAAAAAAATTCAAATGTGATTTGGGAATGACACACTACAGTACCATATTCTGTAGAAGGAGTGGCAGAAGATAATTTCAGAGTCTCCACTGCTGTCCAACACCTTCTCAAACTGCAAAGGGGTGAAAAACCTGATGAGAGAAGACACTTTTCAGATTTTGCTATGTAAGTCTTACAGAATGACAGCAAACCTCATGTCTTCCTGAAGTCTTTGAGGTGACTGCACAAGTTATTTCAGAGGTGTTCACTGTCTATCTTGGATCATGCTCAAGTTAGAAAACTGAAAGCAGTGATTTATAATTATAATTTGACTGCCATCCTTTTGGAACATATCACAGGAACTGTGGGAAAGACTGATACAGTTTAATTTAGAAAATTTACTTTCCGTTCTATGTTAGCTCTGATAAGAGTTTCAGTTTTAAGACTGTGCTAAATATGTCTTAGCAGTAAAATATACCAAATGTGCAAATGAACTATCTAAATTTTACTCTTTAAAGGTCAGGATTACATTCCCATTTTATCTGTAAAGCATTTCACACATTTTGTGAGCACAGCATATTAAACAAAATTGAGCTGATTGACAGTGTCACAGCTAAAAACAGCACACAACTGTCTCGTTTGTTTAGAGTGTCAAATAGATGCTCCACTCTGGTACACTTTAAACTGGATAAGAGATTTAGATATAATGGGTGTAGATCAGTTTTTCACTGTCAAACAATAAATATAACTTAAGGAACAATATAGAAACAGAAGGCTTTAAATACAAATATTACTTTCTCCTAGGAGTTGTACAGAGGATGCCAATACATGACTTCTGAGGTGACATTTTTACCATGTATGATGTGATTGATATTTGGCATGTAAAGTTCTCCTCTGATATTGACCTGACCTAATTTCTGTATGAAGGACTTCTTGTCTCCTTTTTTTGTGTTTTGTTTTGTTGATTGTTTTCTTTTTTCATTGGGTTTTTTTATGTCTTTACTTTAATCTTGGGACAGAATTGATCTAATTTGTACCTTCCTTCATGGATGATCCTGAACATGGTATGAAGCAACAGAGTAGGGAACCAACCACTGCTCCAATACAAGTCCTTTCCAAAGAGCAGGTACCTGTGTGAATAAATTATCTCTCTCTGCTGAACCTGATGAATGGACATAACTAAACATTGACTTCTATATTTAATACGTAACAGTCACATAATGGGTGTGCCCACATGTGCATGAAGGGCAAGGTCAAACCATTCTGTTCTAGAATATAGTGGCATTGGATGTGAGAGGGTGGTGGAGGGAGGCACTGATGTGTAAGGTGAAGAAAGGAAGGAGCAGCTGTGTAGGAAGGAGGCTGGAGAGGGAAGGACAAGAGTGAAAACAAGATGCACAGGGAGACCAAAGGGTGAATGAACTGAAAGAGAAGCCACATACAACAGCAATAGGCCAGGCAAATGGAAGCTGGTGCAGAAAAGTCTGAAGTTCAAGGCATGGTTGTGTTCAGAAGGACAAGGTCCTTACCAGTTGTTGCTGTGCATCTCTTCAGACAATGGGAGAAACAAAGGTGTTTGAAGGCTATGCCTTTTACTCCCTGATCTCAGCCCTAAATGGACGCAATGAGGAAGAAGAAGATTTTAAAATGCTGAGGGAGAGAGAAGGAAACAAGGGCAGGTGAGACATGAGTGGAGCCTCAATGTGACTTGTGATTTTATTTCAGGCTGCTTGTGTCTAGTTGTGACCTGTCAAAGGTGTTCAGAACATGTTTCAGTACTTAGCAGGGAAAAGATTTTGCCACTCCCAGGGTTAAATATTTAATATGGCCAAGGGCTGTCTGTGAGAACAGTGGAGGTGTTCCCTGATAAAGAGACCAAATGAAGTGAGAGCAAACAGGAAACTGAGTAGTGCAGAAGCCTATAAATGTGAACGTCGTTGTAGCCTAACATGACACTGAAATGAAATACATTTCTAGTGAACTCACATTTCTAATGAACTCTTCCAGCCTAAAGAAAGATTCAGATACCTTAATACCCTTGAGTATGGCAGATCAGTGCCTTGGATCCTCTTCCCAGCTACTGCTGCTGCTGCTTCCCCAATGGGAGGGAGGCTGTCTGATCTGCACTGACTGGGCAGCTGAGGCACAGAAGTTCAGAAACCCTACTATCCCCTTGAGATCATGACTGTGGCTGTGCTGGCAGCCGGGAACCCCTTTCAAACTCTATCACCCCAGATATCTTATTTATCCCTCAATTCACCATCTTTAAGATGGAAGAGAGAAGTGGTGAATGCTCACTGGATCCTGTCACTAAGCTTCAGGACGCAGGGCTTAGGAGCAAAGGTGCTCAGGCTGCAGCACCCATCTCCTTGAGGCTTAGGGTTCTCTATCACCCTCCCTACTACAGCAGGAGACTCTCAGAGTCAGCACTGGAAAGCAGCTCTGCTGGCCAGCCTATGGAGCAAGGGAAGGATGGAGGGAGTCATTTTACCCAGTCTGTTCCTTGCTGTCAGTTTTCATAACTCAGTACGGGTTATCTGATATTTAATAAGAGTTGCTGGATTTGCTTTGCAAAGGATTGACATGTTGCAGGATTGTCAGCTCTGGAACCAATCTCTTGCAAAGAGTATCCCATTTTACATTGCTGACTAATACACCCATCTCTCAGTGGCACTGTTTCCTATCCCCTCTGTTTAATAGTCAGATTAATTTTCATTCTGTATTACCATTTCTTTAGTTTTACACAGTTCACTGCTGTAAGTCCAAATAATCTCCATCTGGAATATCACTTTGGCTCTCTTTTTTTTTTCATATTACTGGGAACTCATTTAGTTTTGTCACTGTTTCAGTTTAACTGCCTTCTTTTTTTCAGTTTTGGTAGTGAGTTGCTGGAAGGTTATTAGCTGAGTTTCTGGATGGATTGCATTAGCCTCTCATTCTGATTTAGAGGTACCAAATGCTAAAAGTTAACAGATTGTGTCACAGCAGAGATTTCATAATTTTTTTGTAAAACCAGGAATAATGCTTGTATCGATTCCTTTTTTGTCCTCCCTATCCTTGATGTGTACTTGTGATGGACAATATTAAGATAACAAGTTCAGTTGTGTTCCCAAGTCTCTGTAACTCCTTCTTGGTAGTGAAATGTCTTTTCCCCTCTTCCAGTATTTATGTAGTTTCATGTCTCAATAAGTCTAAATATATTTCTATTTAATAGCAATAATGTGGACTTTTATACAACTTTACTTGTCTTTCTGGTAGATGGGTTTCTTTCCATTATTCTTGTCTCTTTTATCCCTACAAATGTAAGAGGTGTGTTAGAACAGACTTTCCTCTTTACCAAGTGCTTGATTAAAATCAGCTAAATGCTCCTCTTTATGATTTTTGCACATGCAGAGCAGAAAGCAATGAACTCATTCAGGACGAGGCTTTGTCCTATTTTTCACAGGAGTAGATCCAGAGATTTCTGCTGACTGCTCTGGAGTTGTGGTGCCTCAGCTCACAAACCCAAAATTTCTGCTTTAATGTGTAGCCAGCAACATAGTTTTTTCATTGTCAGGAAAATGTTAATTCCTATGAGCATTTAAACTGTTTTCAGAATGGTTACGAAGTGCTCATATATTTTTTTCAGTATGCTCTGAACTTCCATTGATAATTAGAGTGTTTTACAAAGTACTGCAGACATTCATTGCACCATAAATTAAGACAATTGATTTTTTAAATTTCCCCTTCAAATTTGAATGCATTTGAAAGCTCTTTGACTTTCTTGGCCATCCTTTTCCACAGTATAGAATTATGGTGCTATTGCAGGAAGTTGATGACTACTGGTGCAGCAATCAAGCTCTCTCTGATCGAAGGGATTATCTGTAGATCTCTCGTAACATTTTTTTCTTTGGGCCTAAAAGTTGCCAGATTCATACTCTGCTCAAGAGCTTTCTGTAGTATGACTGAAATGTGCTTTATGATGGAGTTAGCTAAGAAAAGGATGCAGAAATTATTCTTTTGCTTTTCTACTCATTTAGCACTGCTGTGTGATTTGAGATTCTCTGGAAGAAAAAAAAAATCCGCGGTTTGCTGATGTAACTTCTGTGATCTGCAGTAAATATTGTCAAAACTGAAAAGTTTGAAAAGGAGTTTTCGCTCTCCTTCCATGTTCAATAAGTTACTCTTATCCAACACTGCAGCTTTCATTCTAAGCTTCTACATGTACGGTAAAGAAATTCTGCCCCAATATGTGCAGCTTCCCCTCAGCAAGGGGAAAATCCTTCCCACCCACTCCACACAGGTAAGCTCCCCCTCTTTTGTGGGGCCAGAGCTCTTGGTCTCACCTTGAGGGTTTCAGGGAAACTGGAGAAGGCTGCCTTGTGGACCCCTCTGCATTTGCCATTGCAAAAGCCTGGGTATCATTCTGGAATCACTGGAAGTGGTGGGCTTGATTTGTGAAATCCAGCTGACTCTATTAAGTCAGACTAAGACAAGATGATCTGCAATGACTCTTTCTGGCTGCAGGGCTTATGAATAAACGAAGTGATGAAGAGACATACGGGAAAACCCAGTGTTCTTGGTGAGACCTTTTGCACACGAGGAATGGCAAATATGTTCATGTGGACAAGAATCAGAGTTAGAGAGGCTTAAATGACCTTCAAATTATTATTTCCAAAGAACTTCAAACTTTGCTTTCTACTTATTATAAGGTAAAGTTTTTCCATAGAATTCATCTGTAATTTGAAGACATCTGACACCTCTATTGCTACATTTAGGAAATCTGCAAATATTTATTATTTTTGTGCAGTAATTGCCTTCTGTTCCTGAGAGAGCAGTACTGACACAGCACTGTAACAGCACAGACACTGTTGCTGCAGGATCTCCATGTGTCATTCATTCTGCCCCAACATATTTTAATACCTCTGACATTTTTTTCAACTCCTCCTTACTGTCCTCATCTGCAATAGAGAGAGATGCTGAAAAACAGTTGCAGATTCTCGTATGATATATTGGCTTGCTAGCAAGATTTACTCTTTTTGTTATTTACTACAACTTATTGTCTGTTTTAGAAAACATATGACTTGCGGTATTGTTTTTAAAAATGGCAATGGTTTCAAGAAAGTGTCTTTTTACAGTTTCTAGGCTCTTAAGGAGCATAAGTTTTCCATAAAATAATGTTTTATTGTTCAAAAAGAGTTGGTTTTACTCCAAATGCCAAAAACTAAGACATTTGAGAATGTGAAAATCTTTTTCTATTTTCATTGGCAAGGAATTCAGATTTCTGATGATATATGACCTTACAGCTTTGTAAGGTGATATGAGCCTCTATTATTGCTAACATTTATTTTGGTTTAGAGAAAAAATCAGCAGGGAAGACTATTGGGTTTTGCAAGAGAGCAGAGAGCATTATAACTATATTAATTATCCTGCCAATTTTAATATTTCTTCAAATAAATTTGTCTTAGTGTTACAGCTCCATTACAGTTAAATGCCAGTCAGCTCTTCAGTGTTCTAACGTGGTTTTTAGAATTTAGAATGGCAACATATGAAATTGCTTCTAAGCCCACAGTAATTTTCTTCAATGACGCTCATTGTTTAGATATTTGTTTCCTTGTCTACTTGTCTGTTCTTGATCATTTGCTTTCCATTTAAAAAAGAAATCATAGAATCATAGAATCGATTGGGTTGGAAAAGACCTCCGAGATCATCGACTCCAACCCTTGGTCCAACTCCAGTCCTTTTGCTAGATCATGGCACTCATTCCAGACCATTAACTGAACTAATGATGTTTGCTTAAGTGACATATAACCTCTTCTGAAGTAAACAATTCTGCCTGTCTCCAAATCTCTTCTCTATTTTCTTGCCCTCATGACCTGTTGTCCCCTCGCTCCTTCTGCTCCCCCTCTATTCCTTGAGTAAATCCTTCCATTTTGCTCACGTCCTTGTCTCTCCAGGACTGTTTATGTCTTTCCCTGCAAGAGAGAAGGGGCTTTTTGAGAGAGAAAAAGATGCATACATGTAGTTCAAAAGGCAGGCCTATTCCTAAGAAGCCATTCTGTAACTTGTTATGTACAAAATTTCCCTGCAGATTCAAACTCCAAGTTAGAGAACCCCACTAGTCTGACACAGCATGCATGACTTGAGGTACAAATAAGCAAATCCCAGACTTGCTTCTTTTATCATCCTTCCTCTGTACACTGCTGTGCAAATCAGTGAATAAGGATGTGAAAGTCAGTTAAGTGACTCAGAAAATAGGCTTCCAGAGATGTGAAGGGTGTAGAATTAATCTGGATACATCCATGGCTTCAAAGAGTGCTCTCAAACTGACTTTTCACAGTTGAAGTTGCTGTTTGTCCACAAGCAGTCCCAAAGCCTTGAGTCTGGCACAGCCAAGGGACTTACTTTGCACTGAGAAGTGAGGTTTTATCCAGAACTCATGAAACTGCATACCAGAAGTGTGCATGCCACATACATCAATCTAGCTACACCCTCTGCCCTCCCTGATCCTTCTCTTCCAAGCATGTCCACCCAGTGTGACCAGACTTAAAGGATAATGTATCTGGGCAAGCCCAATGCCTCTTCTGGAAGGCAGAAGGTGAGCAATAGCCTGGGTCTTCTGCTCTCTTTTCATCTGGGAGTCCATAGCCCATCACAATGCCCATCAGAGTGTTTCTAAACACTGCATAGCAACACATCTGTTCTTTCAGTTGCTATTGTGAGGCTCAGTTCTGGGTAACCATTTTCAGCTTTTTATATAGTCTACCAGGTTGTTGTTTTTTTCTCAAGAGTTACATATTTTCTGGGCTTGTCATAGTGTGTGCTATAGTTTAAACAATGCTTGATTACCTTACAAGCACACTCTCTTGCCTAATCCTTTGAGTTTTACTCCCCTAAGACCAGCTGAGGTGGAAGGTTCTCAGTCCACCCAGGCTGGAGGAAGGAAACCAGGACAGATAGGGATCCCAGTGGGAAGGTGCTAGAGCAAGTGTAAGAGGTTACCAAATTTAGGTGTGCCCAAGACAGGGTTTGTCAAGAGTGACAAAACCCACGAAGCACAGCAGATGTAACACAGGACACATAAGCCTTGATGGAAAGCACAGAAGAGGTGGCAAAAGAAGTGAACAGGCCTTTGACTAATCAGTGCCTCCCTGTGTGCATTCTTTTTAGTCCGCACAGTAGAGAACCAATATATGCTTGCTAGCTGGCCAGTTAAAAAAAAACAAACAACCACAACACAAAACAAACAACAACAAAAGCCCCAAAACACCAACACAAAAAGATGCAAACCCCAGACACCTATGCAGTTGACTGCTACATGTGCATTAGCTTTGGCCAGTCAAGGCTACAATTAGAAAATATAGAATGAAATTACATACTTTAGGGCAATGATTAAGACTTTGGGTTCTTTTCATTTTACTTAATTTCACTTCTTTTATGAAATTGTTGGGTCACACAGTAACTTGGGTTCTCACAAGAGTCTACTCATGCTTAAATAGTTACAGTCTCTGGTGCCACTGAAATATCATAAATCCTTAATCCCAAAGCCTTTGATTGCATGAAAACTGTCAGGTGATATCAAAACCAGCACTTTCACTGTAGTTTACATACAGATTATAGACACACTATACACTTACTTACTTACTTAAAAGTTCTTCATTGCATGTGACAGCTCATGACCTTCTGGATTTCCTTTCATGCACAGAAACATGGAGAGCTTATAGTACTCCTAACAATCCATTTAATTTAGACAAAGGAAAACTCTTTATTATGTACAGAAAATACAAGCTTCACATTTCAAATGTCTCCCATTTTCCCAGCTACATAGACATCTTGGGAGTGATCAGAATAGATCTGAACTAGGCTTCTGTGGCATTTTAGATTACCTGGGTTGTCCAGGATATCTGCACTGCTCTGGCAGGTATGATAAGGAGATCTAAGCACTTTTGCAGCAACAGCTGAAGGCTGCTCAGGATCGAAGAAGACACTAGATGCTTCTAATTAGGAAACTGAACCTTAGTGCTTCAGCAGCGGGTGCCCAGGAAGGAGTCTCTCTTTCCTTGAAATGATTGTTGGAATTGGCCAGAATTTGAACTATTAAATCTGGAAAGTTACTGCTGAACTTTGAATACATCCCTCTCAGTCCTAACTAATTTTTGGCCAGCTACAATCTTATTGGGTGGACAACTTAAAATAAAGGGCATAGAATGTTACATGTAGCCACAATTAACCCTTTGTTATACTTCTGTATTACTTTTTTTCACTCATGAACATTCAGATTGCCTGTATAGTTGGCATACCTGTCCTAAAGTGCTGAATTCCCTGAATGCAAACACTTGCAAAACAATCTAGTTGTATGGGGTGGGGGGTGGAGAATGCTACAGACATCTGTAGTTGTGATGGAAGGAGTTAAATACTTTGCTCCGACTTCAGTTTCCTGATGACAGGAGTGGAAAACAATTACCATTTTTCCAACTGAATTCTAAGTTTATTGTCTTGGGAACATTCTTTGCAGATGACAAAAAGAGAAGGAATTATCCTACCAGATGTACTTCTAGCTATTCCACTACTTATCTCTACTGCCACTTGTAAGTCTGTTTATTTGATTTATTAAATATTACAGTTTACTGCTTAAAATAACATACAGCAGGACTGGAAGAAACTACTATGTTATCCTTCTTTGTTCATCTCTAATCTGTCAAGGCCATTATTTAATGACTGTTGGCACACACAACCTTCACATATAACCTCCAAGACACAATGTAGCAATAAACTATTCTCTTTTTACTATCAGCTGTAAAATCTGCAGGATGACTGACAATTATAAACACCTTAGGAAGTGGTGTGTGAGATCCTTTTTAATACTGAATTCTGATATCTGTGTTGGAGGCATGGTCTCTCTAGCAGGAGCTGTGTTAAGCAAATAAAGTGGAACATGTGAAATGTTTCATTTTTAAGGCTTCATTGCATCTTCCTCTTACTAAAGGGTACTCACCATTAGTAACTTCCCTCCCCACTTCTGTTTCTGCATCAGACAGAAAAAGCTAATTACTGTCTTTCAGATATCTGGGCAGCTAGAGAGCTTTATAATAAAGTACAAACTCTCACCTCTGTGGTTCCTAGATGGCACACACAATTCAATGAGGAATGTATCTTTCACAGGACCTTACATTCTGTACTGGTCATTACTTTAATAATATACGTAATACAAATATTTAAATAGGTTCACTGCATTTAGTTTTTACTGTCTCTTTACTGAGATAAAACATTACATTGATTAAACCCACTGCCATGATCTGTGTATGACACAATACAAAGTACAAGTGCACACTTCTGAATTAGCTCAGATTACCTTTGTCCTGATGAGAATGAGTGCAGTGATCCAGGAGGGAAGTGAGAAATGCATGGAAGAAAGCAGCACAGTCATTGTCCAAGGTAGGTACTCACAGGTTGGTAGTCAGGCACAAGGGGGTTCCAGCCTCCACTGCCATTTGCACACCCAGAGGCAGCCAAGGAATGCAAGCTCTAGGGGGAAAAAAAGAAAAAAAAAGTAAGCATATCCTTAAATTGATAGGAAAGGTTGTGTGTATCTGGCCCTCCTTCTAAGCAAAGTAAATATAGGTTTTCCTAAATTCTGACAGCATTAACAAGACTGGAAATGTATAGCTGGAAGGGATTTCCTGGTATCATTTACTCCATTCTCCAGCACCAGCACAGAGTGACACCTATCATACTATTCCTGAGAGGTGCTTAATTTTTAACAACTTCTAATTAAGGTGATTCCACAATGACCACAGGCAGCATCCCGCATGCTACTTCATTGCCCTTCTAATTATATTTTTTTCTAATTGATAATCCAAATGTCTTTTGTTACAAATAAAGGTAATTATTTCTTAATTTTGAAGCTGCACTGGACATAGCCAACCATTGAATCAGCTTCACAGCAACTGAAAACATACTCAGCAGACTTCTGTATTTCCTCTTCCCTCAGTTTCCTTCTTTCCTTTCAGTCTAAATTCCTTCTACCCTTTCTCAGAGCTCAGGATTCCTGAATTGCCTGGCAACTTTTCTCTCAGCTCTCTCTAGTTTTTCAACACAGTCCCCAAAATGGGACTCCCTATTCCAGCTGCAGAAGAAAAATAGAGTGTCAAACAGACCCCCAAAATTATCTTCCTTGGCTTATGTGTGGTCCTGTTATTAAAACTTTCCAGAACGCTGTTTGTCTGTTTTGCAATCCTGCCATGTCAGTGACTCATGCTCAGCTTGTGATCTGTGTAACCCAGGGTGCTTCACTGCAGAGAGGATGGTGGTGAGTCCTGCTTAAGGGTCCTGAGCCTCCTCTGGGGGACAGATGAGGGCAGATCACAGGGTAGATCATGCCATGTTGTGACAGCTGTGAGGAAAGAGGGCCTCAGGGCCTGTATCCACAGCCAGACTGGACACAGCTCGAGTATAATGATGTCAAATAGTTTGCATAGGGACCTAGGTGCAACCAGTCCCACAGAAAGGCTTGGTCTTGTCCTTGGTTTTATGAGTAGATCCTTGCATTGCACTGCATTTTTCTGATAATGTAATACAATAAAAATGGACTGAAACAAAAGCAAATGGAGTCCTTATGCAGAGGGGCACAGAGATGTCAAGCACATGCAGGGAAGATTACATACTTACAGGCCACGGGTCTCGAGACTATCATGACTATTACTTTTGCCCTCAGTGTGCTGAAAGAAGTCCAGAGAAGGGAGTTCATGCCACTAATGGTGTGTTGTTCAGGTGTCGTCTTCTTGCCTTGCTTCTACCTCCAGCTTAGTGGAGGATTCATCCCACCTAACTGATCTAAAATGGGTCTCATATCTAAGACCCTTTTGGTCTCTGGAGTCTGGGAAAAGAAGTCCTACCTTCCAATCCCTGGATTCACCACATTCCAAAATAAATGTCTTAGAGACAAGGCATAAATCTTCTGTCTGTGCTGCCTCTCTCCACTGACCAACAAAGGAGTAACTAGGTCAGCCTTAGGCCAGGTGTCAAATTATTTGACAGCCATGCAAAGGCAACCACAATTATTTCCCTAGTGATGGGCCAGACTCTTTAGTTCAGCTGATTACTTTTCCAGAAAAGCACTCATATTCTGTTCCATGTATAGCAAAATTCCCTCTAAGTATGAGAATCCATAAAGTTTAGTTTAAATGGTGAATATCCTCTCTGTTCTCTGTCTTCCACACATCCTCTCCCTGTAGTTCTAGTTATCTATAGCAGATTGTCTTTTCCCAGCCATTCCTGGCAATACCTCAATAACCAGCAGCTGGGTCACATTCATGGAGTCACAAGAACAAGACAGAGCTGTCAGTTAAAAACTGTATCTCCTCTCCCTGGCTTTCACTTGGCTTGGCATAAACTGACAAAGGGATGTCATTTTTTTTTTGCCTGCCCACACTTCTCATTGCACGTAGAAGGAAGTGTAATTTGCTATCACAGCAATTTTTCCCTTTCACACTTGGCCTGCCACACTGTACATTTCACACAGATCTTTTCACTCAGCTCTGCAAGTAATGGTCCTGAGGCACCAGAAATCAGAGACTGTGCTGTCTCAGCTTTGTTAGAAGCCATAGAATTCTCTGTTAAAACGATACATACTTTACTGATCTTATTAAAACAAATATTTTGGTAGCAAACTCAAGAATTGCAAACTGTAGACAGAAAGGTTTTTCTGGTAGATTTTTGGAGAGTAGCACATTCATATATAAGTGGGTTTGGTTCTGTTTCTGCCAAACTTCATGGAGGAAGGTCAACATCAATACATAGAACAGGATAATCAGCAGCTAAATGTGGAATGCCAAGTGTTGCTGTTACGTTTGGGTCAGAAGCTGGCACTAACCTAGAGCAGGATCAGAAAATAATTTTCTCCATCCAGGCTGTGCTTGAAGTTGTATCTAACACTATACTTATTCCCATGAAAAGCACTGTGCATTTGCCACTAGCAGACATACAGATGTGCATTTCTGACACTGAACTGATCTATTAGTTCCCATGTAACATCATGGGAGACACAAGGGATTGGAAATCATGAGCATAGAAAGTCTTTTCGATATCCTAGTCTGCTGTATTTGTATTTTGTAACTGGAAAAGCATAATTGTGTGAAGTTAATAACGTGATGTTTCAGAGCACCGTGAGCTTTTATTATAGCTGAAACTTATTTGTAGTGATGTTCTGTACTCAGTGGTGTAGAGTTGGTCTACATTTTCAAACACTAGATGGTGCCAAGGGTCCACACATAGAGAAAAGCTGACTTAAAAAGCAACAAAAACATTCCCTTTACTGGCAATAGTGGTGCAGTTTGATCTCTGTAGTTCTGTGAATTAGTTCAAAATCTATTGTTAAAATATCTCATTACCAGGGAAGTGGCAGGAAAAATATACAAGATGATATTAACTCAAGTAACCCAAGTCACAGGTAAATTAGTGCTGGAGTCCCCAGAGAGGACAGCAATTCAGAAATGAGGTTTCAATACAGGGATGTTATCAGCATGGTCAGGTCCAGATTCATCTATTTCAAAACATTTTCCCTTACAGTGACTGGTACAAAGTCCTTCAAAGAAAATTGGCTGTGGTGCCTACACAGTGTTGCCTCTGTGTCTTTTATGACAGGATCGCATATGTAAACAAATTAAGTTACTTGTAGATGACTGGCCTGCAGAATTACAGGTGTCTCTTCCCAGGAGGCTTACAGGTTCACGGAGTGAGGTCCAGTCCACAGGACTTAGATAGAGTTGAGAGATGGGCTGATTCCAATGGGATGAGGTTCAAAAAAGGCAAGTGCCGGGTCCTGCACTTTGGCCACAACAACCCCCTGCAGCGCTACAGGCTGGGCACAGAGTGGCTGGAGAGCAGCCAGGAAGAAAGGGACCTGGGGGTACTAATTGACAGGAAGCTCAACATGAGCCAACACTGTGCCCAGGTGGCCAAGAAGGCCAATGGGATCCTGGCCTGTATCAAAAATAGCGTGGCCAGCAGGCCCAGGACAGTGATCCTTCCCCTGTACTCTGCTTTGGTGAGGCCACACCTTGAGTACTGTGTTCAGTTCTGGGCCCCTCAGTTCAGAAAGGATATTGAGGTGCTGGAGCAGGTCCAGAGAAGAGCAACAAGGCTGGTGAAGGGACTGGAGCACAAGCCATATGGGGAGAGGCTGAGGGAGCTGGGGTTGTTTAGTCTGGAGAAGAGGAGGCTCAGAGGTGACCTCATCACTGTCTAGAACTACCTGAAGGGAAGTTCTAGCCAGGTGAGGGTTGGTCTCTTCTCCCAGGCATTCTGCAATAGGACAAGGGGGCACAGGCTCAAGCTCTGCCAGGGGAAATTTAAGTTGGATATCAGAAAAAAATTCTTTCCAGAGAGAGTAATCAGGCATTGGAATGGGCTGCCCAGAGAGGTGGTGGATTCCCCATCCCTGGAGGTTTTTAAACTGAGATTGGACGTGGCACTGAGTGCCATGATCTGGTAAATGGACTGGAGTTGGACCAAGGGTTGGAGGTTGATGATCTCGGAGGTCTTTTCCAACCCAGTCGATTCTATGATTCTATAATTCTATTAAATGAAGTGCTGTAGCCCACCACAAAGCAGACTAAGCAGACTGAGCAAACAGAAGGTGCCATGTCTCTGTTACTTGTACATCTTGTAATTACCAGAACTGTGCTGCCTCAACACACTGATGTACAGAGGCTGTGGTGGGAGGGTGCATAAGACAGACAAACATACCCAAGACTAAACAACAGCTTATCTATGCCAAACAGAAGATGATGTGTAGAGATACAGCAAAGCTTAAGGAGTTGAGAAGAATGAAGACAGATCAGTAATACAGAATAGTCTGGGTGACATGGTCAACTGGACAAAAACAGAAGACGTAATCAAACATAAGGTTATATATTTAGGATGAAAACATACCCCTCATATTCAGACAACATGTGGAAGCTGGGCAGTCTGTCCTCTGAAGATGTGACACTGGAAAGGATTTGGCAATGAGTAAGGTGGATTTTCTGCTGAGCATTCAGCTTCTGCTCTGACCCTGTAGCCAACAGAACTAATGCAATCCATAAATGCACTTATAAATCAAAAGTGAAGGGGCCTATTTAACATTAGTGTGATTGATCTCCACTAGTTTCAGTATGGAGACTGCAAAGTTTTAGAGAACTCACAATTGCCCTTAAAAACTGAAAAACAGTTTGTCTTGAAATATTTCAGGAATTTGCTTTGCTTTGCTTATGAAACAAAAGTAAGTTTATAACTTCCTGTTCAGTTCTTCTGCAGCTGGGCTTACTTCCCATGCCCACTTGACTGCGCTGTGTCCCTCCTATAGCATCTGCATAGGTCAGATTCCTAGGGTGGGGTTCATTTCAATTTCAGTTTGACACCATTACATTTTGCAAAGCTAGGTTAAGTATTCTTAAAGAAAGAGAGGGCCAGTGACAAGAGATGAATCTATTACCCATTTATTAAGGATCTACTGGAAATAAGAACTTTGGTTAAAAACTCTGTTCTGAGGATCAGACTCCACAAGTTTCATGTCATGCCTGCCTTGAGTAGCTAATTGCTGCAACATGATTCCCCAGAATCCAGGGAGGTCCTGAGTACACAGGCAAGTCCTACTGACACATGACCACAACTCACATGATCTCAGGACGAGCACAGGCTGGGGATTACTGCTGCATTGGACTCAGTGATCCTTGTGGGTCCCTTCCAAGTCAGAATAGTCTGTGATTCTGTGATTTGTGGGCCAAATGCAGCCTTGTTGCCCAGATGTTGAGCAGTCCAACACTCAAGCACTTCTTCACAGCCAGAGTCTTGTTTCCTAACATTGTCATGGTAGAACATCT
Source organism: Pithys albifrons albifrons (assembly GCF_047495875.1). Lineage (NCBI taxonomy): Eukaryota > Metazoa > Chordata > Aves > Passeriformes > Thamnophilidae > Pithys > Pithys albifrons. The sequence goes on from NC_092459.1 coordinate 89,219,119, forward strand.
GCCAAAGACTGAATAGCTTTAAAAGGCTAACTTCAATTTCTAGGTGTCCTTGCAAAACCACCTACACAGCATCAACTCAAGCCCAAAGCCAAGAGTCTTTAAACTAAATGATACTGCTGGAATGCTCAATAAGCAGAACTTTCTCATTAGCAAACGAAAGTTCAAATAATTGGTTTTAATTTAACCCTTTTTTTGGGAGGCAAGAGAAAAGGAAATACAATAATAGATCTACTATATGGATATGCCTGAATACTACCTAATGTACAGGTCAACCACATCACTCTCAGAAATGTTAGCAATAGATTGAAAGAGAAAAGAGACCAAAAAACCCTAGTTTTGTGAAATTTTCTAATACTGCTTTGCAAAGGTTTGTTTGCACGGCAGGGCTGCTAAACAGCATAAAGTGCTAGAGCCACTTTGTTCTAGGACAAATTGTCTGGTAATTATAGAAACTAGTGTACCATGAGTTAGAAGTCATACGTTAAACTAAGCTAGACATTTCAACAGGATGAAATGGTAAAGATCTAAGATTTTGGAGAGTTGGAGCCAAGGTTTTACAAGTCTGACAGGTCATGTCACTGAACAAAGAAAAGGCAGAAGTCCAGCAGTGATGAAGACACTTCAAGATCACCCTGAGGGATGAAGTCAGAAGACCACTACCCAAATTTGAAGCCAACAAAAAAAAAAAAAAAAAGAAAGCTCTGCCCAAGATTTTGCCCAGTCATTAATATGGAAATTAGAGGGTTTTAACTATGAACTTAAGGCTATAAATGGCTTATTTTACACAAACAAGTTAGGCAAGTTTTTGACCAGTATGAACATTGTCAATAAATACCTTTGCTGCTATTAGAATCCAAAACTTTCTCTTAGCAGTTATTTTTGCAGTGTTTTCGCTTATCAAGATCCATTGTAATTTTTCTTCAAAAGCAATCAGGAATGAAAGACAAAACCAGAGACTGCTCACAGACTGATGTTCAGGCTTAAAACGGATGAAGGGGTGAGTACATCTATGAGTAAGCTGTAAAAAGAATGTTCATTCTCTAGACTTGGTAAGAAGATTACAGAAATAAAGACATTTCATGGTACAGATATTAGTATTTTCAATCTACAATACAGTACTATTACAGATCAGTAAAATGGCCATGATGTCAGAACTGTGTTTCCTAACTTTCTAACTTAAAAATTAATCTGGTTATGTAAAACAAAACATGTCAGAATTTTCACCTCCAGAAGTGGTAGTTTTACATATAAATTCACCTACTGTTTATGTACCAAGTAATTAGGAGTTAAGCTCAGGCTAAGGAATAAAGAGATACTGAACCAGATCATGGCTAAGGAATAAAGATATATTTAACCAGATCGCAGATCACTTACCAGTGTATAACCATTAACAAATTTTATAAACTATCCCTATCTGATTTTTTCCTTTGAAAAAAGTCTTAGTATTCACATGCTTCATAGTGAATTTACAGGGTCTAATCTAAGAAACTGTTAAGTGTGATGAGGTCCTCAGTTAAAGATGTTAGGAACAATAAGATTTATTTTAAAGTACAGAAAATGGTCTGAACAATTAATAGGAGGAAAATATACTCCGTTTAACTCTATTAGGCTGAATGGCATTTTGTCTGGAATAAGAGTCATGGAGAACATTATATTCTGAGTGTAAGACATGGCTAGGCCAGAAGGGAAGGGGAATAGTAATCTAGAGATTAATTTCGGGAAGAAATAGCTAGGAATACACTGAGGTGATAATATACTGCATTAATAACTAACTACTTTAAGAATAAAAGCTAAATCATATCTAATCACTTTGAAAGCCATTTAAGTTAAAGGCTCAAGGATTCTGCTGAGGGAATGAATCAGATCTCAAAGTCTGGCAATACAGTGAGTGAGAGCGTAGGACAAAGCATTCTCAGTTTGAGAGACCTGGCTCTGCAAAGAATTTTCAGCAGAGGTTAAATGAATCACATTCTGAACTTTCATGAGTCATTGCAAAACCTTCATTAACACTTGCAGAGCCGAATAAACATTTGCAATACTCATGAACACTCACAGCTTCCCCACAGAATAATGAAGGATTAGCAGAAACAGCCTGGTCCGAAACAAAGCACTGAAGAAAGTGAAATGTGAGAAAAGCCAGAGACTCAAAATGCATGTCAGGACTGAGATGGGGAATGCCGTGGGCATATCTGAGTGACAGCAGAACAAAGCAGACAAACCACCAGTCCACAATCCCATTTTATTTGCACTGCTTGCAAATGCAGTCCTATGCAGTGTCATTAACAGAATTCAGTCTTAATAATGTAATTTGTGCAGAGTTCTTGCAAACCCTGATTTGACACATCTATTACTGACATTACACAAGTCCTGCTTTGAGTTATTTTTGACTGAATGTGTTGATACAAATGGCATCCAGAGCTGCTGATATTATTCCCACAGGACTTTCAGAAAAATATTTCTTGTGGCAACAACCTGGACAAAAGATGCCTCTAGTTATTTTTTACACATTATATAGCTTAAAAATACATTTGATAATTTAAGTTTGATTTATTGCTGTATTTAAATCTACTCATTTAGGCTTTCAGCATCAAAGTAACTCCCATACACTTAGATGCACTCTGCTTAGATTTTTTTATTGCTGTGCACATGCCCTTTGAATTTTGGCTGGGAAATGTATGAAGCTTATTACCTAGGACCTCTTTCCAAGGCTATCAGCTCTATTTAGATTACATTTAGATTTTAAATTTATGGCTTTTTTAGCTGGCTTGATTCATTGCCCAGTGAAGTCAATGGAAAGTTCCTATTGACCTAAAAGCAAGTTGCCTGAGGGACTTTTTTGTGTCTGGTTTGATTTCACATTACAGTTCTTTTCTTCCACTAGGTGCCCCATATTTATAATGGGTTAGGAACTGTCACAAAGTACTGAACTGTTTTCTGAACGGAGAGATGTGACTAAAGAACATTAGTATGAGGGTCTGGCATAGCTCTCATTGAAATCAGCAGAAGCTCTTTCATTTACTGCAGTGGAAGCTGAGCTAGAACTGAACATCAGAACGAGATTTATTCCAAGATTTATTCTAGAAAGTGAAAATCTAATGTAAAAAACCAGATATTTTAGCCCTTTCTGGGTCTTTATTGAGTCAGAGAGAAGGTAGGATCCCAGTGTTGGTCACAATTGCATGAATTTCTTTAACTGAAATCCACTGATTTAAATTTCCAGAGTTCTGTGAAGCACTCCACTTTCATCTTAATAAAAAAAAAAAAGGGAAAGAAAAAGGAAAAAAATTACCTAACTGCTTTTAAGACTGCAGAGAAGGAAGAAAGCCATAAATCCTAAGAGCTCAAAAATAAGAAGGCCAAGTCCCTCCTCCCAGAATGAGCTATGGTAAAATGTTATGATTTTGAAGTCAACTTCGTATTTTGGAGGCTTGATTCACTTTAAAATGCTGAGTATTGTTGATACCGCTGTATCACTATGCTTGATAATTGTTCTCTGTGCCATATCATTTCTCTCAACAGAATCAGCACTCCCATCATGCCAGAGGTTGTCTAAAAAGTCAACATTTTAAAAGGGGAAAAGTCATGTAACCATGTCATCAAAATGAATTTTACCATGAACCGATATGTAAATGAATTAAGTATGCTATTTAAACTACAGCATTATAGACTGCCTTGTTCTTTGTATGAAACCAAAGTGGAAGAGACTTTAGAGGACCATCTGCAAAGATATCTAAGAATGCACCAGGTCATGTTTTTTCTAGAGGGAAACCCATGTCATACACAATGTAATATATCTTTGGCAAGCATTTATATATACATATGCATAGATGGATAGCTTTTTGAAATTCCAAGACACTGTTACTGGTACAAAAATGATTACTGACAGCCCTGTCTAATTCGGTATGTCATCTGCTGCTCATCCGCTGTACCTTGATTTCTTCAACACAGAAACTATTGCAAAAGCAACTACATCATGTATTGCTCATAAAATGTCTAAGCACTTTATTAGTTCTGTGTATGTTGTTATATTATGCCACTCTGCTGTTCATAAGAAAACAGCTTGCTGTTCTCACAGGAATGAATTTGTGGTATTATCTGTGAATTTCCAGTGCATTCTGATCCATAAGGGTTATGTAGACTCTCCCACCACATCGGGGTCCATGGATGAAATGTCAGGGAATTTCCTTTGTGTTACTTGTATTATTCTTTCTCTGTCTGTTTAGCAAGTACTAAGACAATATTTTGCTAGAAAACCTTGATGCAACACTAACAGAAAAAAGTTTTCATTAATATTTTCAGCTCTGAAGTCGAAACAGGCAATAGTCACTGTACTGGGAGTGCACTCTTACAGCCCCCTACCAGCTGATTTCACTGTCTGACCACTGACACACGCACAAAGTACTATCCAAATGTTCATCCATGACTTACTTCCATTTTCTGTACATCTCTCCCTATCATCTGCAGTCTAAAAGGCATCTGGTTTTATTTCTCAAGCCAGGCCAGGAATGAGAAGGAAACATAAGCTAAATTCATGGAGGTGTAAAATTTTACTTTGAATGTTCCACAGAAACCACAAGATCCTCATTTCGGTCTGCACTGGGTGTCTGAATTTCGGCCACTGGCCATGCACAGAGCCATCTCTTTTAACCCATTGCAAGGGCTCACTCACACTGTGTTTCCAGCCTGCAGAAGCCATGCTAGGGGAAGATGTATAAAATGCACATCTAAGATGGGATGAATTACGATCTGGAAAAATATATTTCTCTCCAATGATGGTAAGGAGAACACAATGTGATTAGCTTAGGGCAGACACCAAACTTCCAGGTGATGTGTGATAAATCACTGGGGTTTGCATGGCAAGAAGAGGGGGGAATGGGGCACGGGCTACAGGGGTGGCTTCTGCAAGAAGGTGCTAGAAGGTTTTCTCTGTGTCTGACAGAGCCAATGCTGGAGACCTGCCACTGGCCAAGGCTGAGCCCATCAGTGATGTTTGGTAGCACCTCCAGGATAATATAGGTAAGAAGAGGGTGAAAAACCTGCATAACTAGAGCCAAGGGGAGAAGTGTGAATATGTGAAAGAAATAAGTCTGCAGGCGCCTAGGTCAGTGGAGAAGGAAGCGGAGGTGGTGCTTCAGTCGCTGGAACAGAGACTTCCCTGTAGCCCATAGTGAGACTATAGTGAGGCAGCTGTGCCCCTGCAGCACAAGGAGGTCCACAGTGGAGCTGATATCCACCTGCAGCACATGGAGAAGCCCACACCAGAGTAGGTAGATGGCCTGGAGGAGGCTGTGACCCTGCAGGAAGTCTGTGCTGAAACAGTTTTTTGGCAGGACTTGTGACCCCATGGGGGACCCATGCTGGAACAGTCTATTCCTGAGGGACTGCACCCTATGGAAAGGACCCACAATGAAGAAGCTTGTGGAGGACTGTACCCCAGGGAAGGGATTCCACACTGAAGCAGGTGAAGGGTGTGAGGAAGAAATAGTGGTAGGGACAACATGTGAAGAACTGCCCACAGGTCCCATTCCTCATCCCCCTGCATTGCCAGGTGTTTTAAGATCTGGTTTTATTTCTCATTGCCCTTCTCTGATTTCATTGGCAATAAATTAAACTAATTTCCTCAAGTTGAGTCTCTTTTGGCCATGGAGGTAATTGATGAGTGATCCCTCCCTGCTCTTATCTTGACCAGTGAGCTTTTCTTCCTATTTACCCTTCCCCTGCCCAGCTGAGGAGTGGAGGAACAGAATGGCTTTAGTGGGCACCTGGCATCCAGTCAAAGTCAACCCACCACTACCAGCAGAAAGGAAAAGAGATAAAAAAGAAAGTAGTGCAGCAATCTATTGAATATCTAGGAAGACCAGGTTAGAAAATTCATGCATATACCCCTTTTGATAGTTACATGGTGACATCCACCCTTCACCCCATGTGAGTGCAGTAAGTGGGAAGCTGTTTGGGTGTTGGGAAGGGTCTTACTGTAGCATGATCTTCCTGTAGGACTAAGGGTATTCATGGTTAGTTGGTCAGGGGGTTGGGTTTGCTATGAAAGCTGATGGAAGTTGCACTATTAATAATAGCACTATTTTGTTTGTAAGTTTTATGAGACTGGAAAATTCTCTGTACCCAGCTTTAATCATATGAGGTTGGGTAAAGGCTCTAGGGAATCTTGCGGAATATTAGAACAATTTTGTTTTCCATAGCATGCCAACCAAACTACATATTTGTAAAAACATTGTTAATAGTATTATGCTAGCTAAATGATGATAAAAGTCAATATAAAAAAAGTTATGCAAATTAAGAAGCTGTAATATAGAGAAGATCTGTATGTGTACACATCCATACCAGAAAACATAAGCAGTTAAACATAAATACATATCTTGCTTAGATAACCATCCTAGGTATATACACTTCACCTTTTCCAGTGTATTACTTGCCATGACACAGGCATTTTGATCTGAAGCATTAATTGTTGACTACTCACTAGATAATTCTGCAGACAGATGTACTACATAGACAACATGGTTACAGACAGGGCACAGGCACAAGGGTGACTGTCTTGGTTTGAGATAAGCAACTGCCAACCCCCCCCAAGCACAGAGAGAAAAGCCTCCCTCCTAACACCAGGGAAAGGGAGGAAAAGAGAGGGGAAAGAAAAAAAAACACTTCAAACTGCATTTATACTAAATCTACATATATTTTTCACAGAAAGAAAGAGACAATTAGAAGAGAGTACAAATATACACTCACACAAGTCTGCAACAACAAGTTCCCCACCTCAACTTCTTAACGAACACACAAATTCTACTGTCCTAACTACACATTACTTAAGAAGAAGCTTATTCCCCAGGGAGACAAACCCAAGCAGAAAGGAGAGACCCAGAACAATGCATTTTACTTTCCTGAGGTACCCTGTGAGCCAGTGGTGGGCCTGGTCCTCTCCATCCCCCCTGGGACAGCATCGTGCGTCCTCCCAAGAGGAGGCTGAGAAGCGACTGACTTAACCACTCCCACACTGGTTCCTACTGCCCTGGAGATGATGTCATAATGTGGTATGGAATACAAAATTACTGGCTAGAAGAGGTCAGCTGTTAGCTCAGCTCAGCTCAAGTCAGCTGACAGCTTCGGCCTAGTCCACACTTCAGAGCCCAAATCTAGGCCCACCTGGGTAAACCCATAACAGTGACTTACTTTGCCTCGAAGAGTTTTCTGTCTAAAAGTTGTTCTAGAACAGAATTAATTAAATGTAAGACTGCAGAGCCAGAAAGGACTTCAGGAGACAGTATAGTCCAACTCCATGTATTAAAGCCAGCTAAAGTAGTGTTAGACTGACCACAATGGTATCTACATTTCTTGAAAAGCTCTAATGAAGGCAACTATACAGAATTTCTATACATGTATATATTTTTTATATGTGAGATATATATATGTAATTGCCCATTACCTATTGCTTGACCCAGAACAGCCACTGCTATACATATTTTTAACACTTTATGTAATCAAATTATGAAAATAAATCTGTCTAATTTGCAGCAAGGAAGATACATATAAAATATGTTATTGTTTAAGGGTGGAGAAGAGTAGTAAATTTTTATAACTTCTATTCTCTTTTTAAAGTGAACATATTCATTCCTTAAGTTTAGCTTTAATTTGTGTTTTCTAAAATCTGCCAACAGGATTAAGGTTTCAAACGGAGCCTTTAAAAGGATCAAGTAGAGCATAATAATTACTTCCCTTGTTCAAAATATGACAGTCCTGTTCATTCATCCCAGAATGACACTATTTAGTTGACTCATCTGCAGTTTGTAAAACACTTTTGTTCCCGCATACTTTTCTGCTGCATTGCTACATAGGTGGTTATTTTCCATCAATACATCTCCAATTTCTCCCTCCTTTGCTAGTTTTCCCCTTAAAGAAGAAAATTAAACTTGTTCATGTAATGACAGACTAGGGGCAGGAAGGGGGCAGGTGTGGGTGGACACTTATCAGTGTTTTATCTTAGCCCTCACATATTCATGCGCTGGTGTTTTATGCCAAAATTCTCAAGGGCATGAAGTTAAGCTGATGAGTCTTTGGTTTCTGACTTCACTTTGGAGCTGAATGCATACCATTTCTCTTTGCAGATATCTATGAGACAATCACCAATGATTTGGAGATTAATTTCAGCTAATTGCTTAAGTAGAAGGAAAATCAATGATGTCATAGTTCAGGTGAATGGCAAAATCACAGAACAATTAATGATTATCCACTGTTTGATCCAGAACAGCCACTGCTATACATGGAACCATGTGGGTTGGAAAGGACCTTAAAGATTATCTTGTTCCAAGCTCGCTTCCAAGGGCAGTGGCAGCTCCTACTAGACCAGCTTGCCAAAGCCCCGTCCAACATGGCCTTGAACACTGCCAGGGATGGGGCATCCACAGCTTCTCTGGGCAACCTGTTCCAGTGTCTCATCACCTTCACAGAAAAGAATTTCTTCTATACATCTAAGCTAAATTTCCCCTCTTTCAGCTTGAGCCTTGTTCTATCACTACAGTTGTTGATGAAAAGTCTGCTGGAAGGCTGCTATGAAGTCTCCAAACAACATTCTCTTCTCAACTGCAAACAGGCCCATCTGGCTGACACCTCCAGTGCTTTTTGCTCTTCCACTGGTGATTGACTATTCCTCCCATAGATTTTCCTCTTCCTAATTTCTCCATCCTAGACTGCATTGAAAGAAACTGTTACTTGTAATGGCAAATTAGTTGTTGAGATCAAGGGTTTGGATTTACCTGGCTCAAACTGCTGCAGAAAAATAGAGTCAAGCTTAACTCAATAAGGTCTGGACCTTCTGATGGAAAGTTCTGAGAGCCTTGTAAACACAGCCTTTCCCCAACTGAGGTAAATTTCAATACCAGTGAACCATAGAACATAGAATCATAGAATCAATGGGGTTGGAAAAGACCTCCGAGGTCATCAAGTCCAACCCTTGGTCCAACTCCAGTCCATTTACCAGATCATGGCACTCAGTGCCACGGCCAATCTCAGTTTAAAAACCTCCAGGGATGGGGAATCCACCACCTCTCTGGGCAGGATATTCCAACGCCTGATTACTCTCTCTGGAAAGAATTTTTTCCTGATCTCCAACTGAAATTTCCCCTGGCAGAGCTTGAGCCCGTGCCCCCTTGTCCTATTGCTGAGTGCCTGGGAGAAGAGACCAACCCCCACCTGGCTAGAACTTCCCTTCAGGTAGTTCTAGACAGTGATGAGGTCACCTCTAAGCCTCCTCTTCTCCAGGCTAAACAACCCCAGCTCCCTCAGCCTCCCCCCATAGGGCTTGTGCTCCAGTCCCTTCACCAGCCTTGTTGCTCTTTTCTGGACCTGCTCCAGTGCCTCAATATCTTTCCTGAACTGAGGGGCCCAGAACTGAACACAGTACTCAAGGTGTGGCCTCACCAACGCAGAGTACAGGGGAAGGATCACTGCCCTGGTCCTGCTGGCCACGCTATTTTTGATCCAGGTCAGGATCCCATTGGCCTTCTTGGCCACCTGGGCACACTGTTGGCTCATGTTGAGCTTCCTGTCAGTTAGTACCCCCAGGTCCCTTTCTTCCTGGCTGCTCTCCAGCCACTCTGTGCCCAGCCTGTAGCGCTGCATGGGGTTGCTGTGGCCAAAGTAGGAGAAAGTTGTTATAACGGGATTCTTTGCTACCTGCTCCCTTGCTAGTCAAGTTGGTGTAAACAAGAATCGCTTTCCCTGTCAGAAAGTCCTAAACTTAAAGACATCCTGTTCTAGCAGGGCTGTGTAGGAAGGCTCTTAGAGCCTCCTCTTGCACTGGACTCAGTGTCAGATGCAAAAAGGAGTGAGCCATCTGGGGCTGCTGTTGCCACCACCTTGGGGACTCTCCGAGGCTCAGTAGGACGTTCAGAGCAGTTATACCCTCATCCTGCAATGGGGCAGGAGGCCCTCTAGGCAGTAATTGTAATTTCCTGGTTAGGAACCCCTGCAGGACCTTCTCCACCCATCGTCTTCTGCAGTATGTGAAATATGCCCCACCAGTCTGAGCTGTGAGATTTTAACACATGCCTCCTAAAATGAGGAAACCAGCCATTCCTGATACAAAGATGCAGCCAGCAGCTGGCTGCCTTCTCTTTTCTGAGCAGCACTATATAACCACTTCTTGAGAAATCATTTTTATTTAATGAGATATCCTCTTGCCATAATGGCCTATTAAAACTCATGCCACATCAGATGGATAAAGAATCATTTCAATGGGAAAAAAGTTTCTTTTTTAAAAAGTTCTGCTTCCAAGAGCAGGAGGGGTTTTATATTTTTGTGAATCCCTAAGATTTTATTTCCTTTTCTCCATTTTTAGTAACATGGATGGTGAATAATCTGACCTTTTTTCCCCCCAGATTACATTTGTACACTTTAAAATCTTAATTTTTCTTTGGAAAGCCATTGCACACACTTATTCTACCACTGCCACTGCTATTTCTTTTTAATTCTGGATACTCACATAGCAGTAGGTTAGAAAATTCTCCTATTATTTCTTTTGTTGAAAGTATGTCAAGGATAAGCCCTTTAGTAGAGGGCTTTTATAACTCAGTATTTAAAGGCCCATGAAAAAAGATAACACCATGCAAAGAGAAAAATCATCTAGTAGTCACAAATAAATTGGTCATTAATGAAAAGAAAGAACAAACACCAATGTACTCAATTTTTTTATCCTCCATTCTCACCATCTTTTCCATAACAACCTATGCTTCTTCTTCAATTATATATGACAATTTGATACCAAAACCAAAGGCCAGATCTTGAAGGTGTTTACATGTAGGTATTATCTCTGTTTACATGGAATTTGCCTGGTCTAACATGATTAAAGTGATAGTAGTGCCAAAGTGTTCATTCAACCGGGTCATATATCAGGTTAGAAAGAACTCATACAGAATGATCTTAAGACCAAAAATAGATCTAGGAGCAGTTCCCTTTAAAAAGTAAACATTTAGGGTGTGATGAGAAGAGAGATTTGCAGAGGTCATCATTTGTACTTAGTCTGACTGTGCTTCTCCTTTCTTTTGTTAAGGTCTTTTGGCATTTACCTCTGTTTTTCCCCTGGCAAGGTGCTCAGTTCTTTGTCCAGTTTAAGGCTATGTTATTACTGGAACTTTGTAATAATTGGTACAAGCATTTTTTAGGGAGTACTGCAGCAATGACTTAAGGGAAGGACTTGAATGATGAAAATGGGAGACAGGATGAAGGGGGAAATTATGTACAAAAGAAAGACACATTATGGAAAATGTGAAAACTGCTTTACTCAAAAAATCTCCTTCAATAAATTACATCGCTACTGCTTACTTTCTAATACTGGAAAATTTCTGTCATTTTTATCACTGCTTTCTGGGCTGCACCCTTTTATTTGTGAAGCTGAAAATAATGATTAATCCAGTGCTCTTCCTGTGACTCCCATTTCATTTGGGTATCATGGCTATTATGCGTCAACTTGATTTTGCTCTCATTGTAATTCAGACACTTGGGAAGAAGTTCCTCTACTGCTTCCCTGTGCGTGGGAGACCTATTTTCCCATCCCCTCACCTCAGCACTACTTGTAAACTTGGGATTCTGGTTTGATTTTTCAGAGCTCATTTGATTTTTTTTCTGTATAATAAATCCATGTAATTTTTTCTATATTTTGAATATATTCTAAGACTTCACATTTAGCAGGGCCAGTCATTGTGCCTTGATTTGCAATCAGTAAAACAAACAATTAGACAAATTACACTTAAGCCTAGAAATTGGCCAGAACTCAAATTCTCTGAACCTCAGCAACATTCAGATCAGCTGAGAGGCTGAAGACTGGAAATGTACCTGAGTCACAGATTTGAACCCAGATTCTCGATTTCTTGAATGGATGGAAAGAGGAAAAAGCGGGTCTGGATGCAAACCCCCAGTTCCTCTTATAACAACTGTTTCTCCAGAATAACTCCATAGCTTACCTTCAGGTTTCTTCATTTAAGCCATTTCCAAGGGCTGGAATGTACACCTGTATTTCCCATTTGGCACATTTCTCTTTGGCTCTTTGGGCTCTATGGCTCACTTGGTGCATTACAACTGTAAATCACTTCAGAGCAGAGTTTTCTACTCTAAAGTCAGGTATGTCCTTTCCAGTAAAAGCTCATCTCTGTTCCTTCTGTGCACACTTAGTGACGCTGTCTTGATGAAGGTCATGATGAGATGATGACCATTAAGGATACTGACAGGTCCCTTTATAAGTACCACTTACTACCTTTTGTTAGTTATTCTCCAGCTGTTTATGATTAAAAAAATGTTTTTCAGAGTCTTGGGTGCTGTGTTAAATAAAAGGATGTAAAAGGGGAGATAATAGTGAAGATTATAAAGGAGGAAATAATTGCTCTGAGCTCTGACAGCCCAGGGAGGTAAACCAGAATAGAAAATACTCATCCTTGAAGGGATACTTTAAACAGTAGCTTCTTAAGAAGATAGTTTGGGGAGCATGAAATGTGAAAGTAGTTGCATCTGTGGCATAAAGCAGTCCAGAGCTGGTCATTCTAGGTATCCACCAAGAGTGACAGGGTTACATTTATTACTGTAGCTAGGTAGATGAAAGCTGATGATGGCCTTGTAAGGGGTAAAGCTGCTGCTCTCCCTTAGGCATTCATAATTGCCACTGAAGTGAACTACTACAGCACAAGTATTGCTCATGCAAACACTGTGCAAGCTACACCAAGGAACTATGTCTATCCAAAGTCAGAAAAATTTAATCCAAATTTTACATTCACTGGCTTAATCTTGAGATCCTTCCACAATGGAAACTCCTGCTGCATTTATTTGCAAGGATGATCTTGAAACTACAAATAATTCTCTTCTGTCCAGTAGAACTTCATTTTTTACCCTCAGCCATAGACTTTTGCTCCATACAGGCTTCTTAGCTAAAGCCTTCTCTGTTCATGGCCACAGTACTTACTCTGTGTGAATCCTCAGCAGCTTGAATGATTTGGAATGTGCACAGATATACCTGCCTGCCTTCCTTCTTACAGAAATCCATGCATAAACCATGTCTCAAAACAGACTGATTAATAATGTGAATCACTGTTTTAATTATGAAATACTTGACTTGAATTGTTTATTATTTCCCATTTCCATGTTTTAGTTACCTCACAAAAATAGTTGGATTCTCACTGATTGGTCGCGTAGTGTTCATTTGCAGCAGAACAGCCTCTACATTAAATTAGGTGTACTTTTTGATAATCAGTAAGACACATTCTCTACATACACAATCACTTACTCAACATGGCATATATTTATTCAGATTTTAATGTGTACGATGCTGGAAAAAATAACTGATATAGAGTCGATTTATTTTTGATGCCTGATTAGTGTTAAGCTACACTTACATGCAAATTGGAATTCAAATATATTACAAACATTTGGAATATTAAAGTAGTGTTTTACTGGCTAAAGAAAATCAGGTTAAATACCCAGCTATAGGAATAAAAAGGATTGTCAAAACAAAATTTCCATTTAAAATGTCGCCTTGTCTTTATGAACTGGGCAATTGTTCCCAAGCATTCCATCCTTCACAATGCTGAAGGTAATTTTATAAGCAAACTGTAGAAAACGAAGTTTCTCAACTCCTTAGCATCTCAGCTGTAAAGTGTACACTGTTTACCTGTACCTGCTTTGTTTCAGATGCAGTTCTGAATTTCTTATTGGTATTTTAGGAAGATAGGCAAGCTTGAAGACTGCAGTTTAAGAGCTCAGTGTTTACAGTTTCTGGTTTGCACCAATACTGCTGTCATCATGGGCAGCCACGCAGACTTTTTAGTTGGCACAGAAATGCTCTTCAGTCATTACTTTGCTTAGATTTCACCTCTCCTAGAATCATTCCTACTAGTCTCTCAGCACTTACACCCTCTTTTTGCAGGTGTGCATCACATACTTAGGAAAAAGTGGTTGCACCAGCAAGTTTGTCAGGTAACTGCATGTATATAGACAACCAGATCATGGAATACTGTCATTAAGGTGCAAGAGGCAAGCTCTTTTTCAGAACTGAAACTGGGTGGTGGTGAACCACTCAAAGGGACAGATTCACAGCTAGGACTGAAGTCTTGATACTGTGGTAGTGCTGAGCCTTCTCTGAGTCATGACAAAACTGGCAGATAGTTCTGCAGTGCCTCTCAACCTGGCAATGAAATAAGACCTTCAGGGAGCAGCTCCAAGATACACAGGTGAAATTCCATGTCAATCCCAAGTTATGGGAATACCTTCCTCTTCTCACAACAGGTATGAGTCTTTCACAGACAACAGGAACAGTCCCAACAATAGATTGTGACTTGTTTATACCAGTAACAAAGATTATGACAGCAATATCAGAATAATTTTTTTAGTAGGAAATTAGTGTTTACATTACATGATTTTATTATAGTTTATGTGGTTATGCAGCTTTTTCATGGCAGGACTGTTTCATGCTATGGAAATGTTATCTTTTGTGACAGCACTTCCCAATTAGACTTCTTGAAAGCTTGTACACAAAACACTTGCCATCATCTACAAGCAGAAAGAGATTGGCAAGAGGGTGTTCTCTGTGCGAGGGACTTAATTGAGGAGCTGGCACCTTACCCTGGACTGAAATAGCTTCATGGGCATACTGCAAATGTTTTCCTATTGCCCAGACTTCTCAGTGGGGAGGGACTTGGCAGGAAGCTAAGGCCTGTATGAAGGGTAGATTCTGTGGTGTGCTTAGTTAGGATCTAACCGCCATGAGTATGTATTTTACTGGCAGCTGCTGATGGCTCTACTGGCTAGATTTGCCAGATTAGTTTTGCAAGCAAATCAAGGGTATCTGTAAGTTTCAAACTTCTTTTCCTGGGTAGAAAAAAAAAGATTTCTCACAATAGAGGAGATCTCCTTTCTGTTGAAGGCCCTGAGGCTATCAAATAATGAGCATACTCCCTACACTTGCAAAAACCATCCATATACCCCAAAACCAAAAGTAACATCTGCCAGTGGCCCTACTATACTCCTACTGTAACTGCAACAAATGCACTGTGACATTGGAAATTGCTTTATGATTGTGATAACATGGATGATAATGCATTGGAGATAGATCGCACTGGTGAAATAAAATCTCTTTGTTTTGGCTGACAGATTATCTCACAGAAAAAGCAGAGGTTTTCATATGCTTACCTTAGGAGATTGCAACAACATTTATAAACTACGTGTATTAAAATCAATCAGTGCTGGTATAACTCTGGCTTCATAAAGACTGGGCTGGAGGGGAGGAGAAAATGGGTTCAACCACAGCTGCACTGCAGACTGTGAGGCTTGTACTTCACTGGCTTTTGCTAATGGGACTGGGAACTTTCTCTGAATGCACCCCAGAACGGCCATAACATTCACATAATCTAAACTGTAAAAACAGCTATTTTTACAACAAAAATATTTTGAGAGACAATTCTAGAAAGAATATAGACATGGTAACAAGTACATAAAATATTTTAAATAGGTCTGAATGTCTTTTTAGTCAGAAGAGATAATGGTGATGTACAATCATTTATATTCACTAATACTCAGGATAACATCTTTTTAGATACTCAGAGTTTTAGAGCTGCCATCCCAGCACTCCTACACTTACTGGCTTTTCAAAGCATTAAGTAAATGATTTTAGCACAAGAGCTCACTTCGTTACTTGGGGTTAGAATTTGATGGTGTGTACCTGGGGCACAGTAGGACAATCTAAATGCTACTTCACAAGTACAAGCTCCTGAAGCTGATTTTGGACCCAGATTCCATGACCTTGGTGCAGTTCCTCAGAAGAGACATAGGTGTTCCAGTACTTCATGTGCAATGGGATCTTCAACCTTGAGACAGGCACTACAGCTTATCCACACAAAAAGTCATTTCAGAGCTGTTCTCAGAAATTAAGAATGATGCTCCCGTAAACTTCTATTCAGAGAATATTTTAGAATATTAAACTAAGGTTGAAGATTTAACAAATCACTTTGTGGATATATATGCATTGTAGTGCTCAGTGCTGACAAACAGCAGGACGCTTACCAGCACCATTAAAGGGAGACAGCCTCAAGTTGCATCAAGGGAGGCTCAGGCTGGATACTAGAAAAAGTTTCTTCACTGAAAGCACAGTTAAGCACTGGAACAGGCTGCTCAGAGACGTGGCGGAGCGTACCAAAAAGGAGTAGATGTGGCACTTTGTGATATGGTTTAGTGGGCATAGTGGTATTTGGTCAAAAGTTGGACTTGATGGTCTTTGAGGTCTTTTCCACCCTTAATAGTGCTATGATTATTTTTGCAGTCTTAATAAGATGATGCAAAATCCAAGGAAGAATTTTCACATGCTGATCCAATGGAAACAGATTCCTTATCACAGCACTAGCAGTAAAAACAATTGTCAGACACTGGTTACCATATGTGGTGTTTGTGCTATGTTTGGAGAAAATGTATCAAAGAAACAGCTATTTCACAGCTTTGTTCTCACATCTTGTTAGCACCTTGTAGTCTCCTAAAATTATTGCTAAAGAATAGAAGTATTTAATTTATAACTACTCAATAAAAACCAGACAAGATATTCTCTCACTGTTTGCAGAATAATCCCACTGTAACACTCTACTACTCAGAATCTAAAATTACCTATTCATTCCCATACAAGAAATCAAAACCAAAACAACTTATCCCAACTACTAACAACTACTTATCCCAACTACTACAGGAAACAAACTTATCTACATATTCCCAAACACACACTGGCATTACCCAGATTGCAGTAAGTGCTGGATGACCAGACAACTTTGAGGATTCCTACCCCTATACCTTGCTCCTGAGGATTCTGCCCCATTTCAAAAGATTCTAGGGGTTACTTTCTAAAAGATGCCTTAATAAAAAAAATAAAATAAAAAATCCAAACCAAACAAACAAAAAAAACCAAACCAAACCGAAAAAAACCCAGGTCTCCCCAGACAGCCTATGAACAGGCAGAAGATACAAGATTGATGTCATCTGCTTCTTCAGTGTCCTGTATCTTCCTTTCTGGCTGGCAGAATTAGGGTGCAAGCTAAAATTCCCAGCTGGCATGAGCAAGATGAACATGCCACAATGCTTCAGAAACAGCTGCCTGATAAGCTGCCCTTTGGAATTCATGGCCCACTAGAAGAACAGTGAAGCAATTGTGTCCATACCTAAAGTCACTAGCAGAAATTTGGTTAAGGTGGACTACAATGAAATACAGATATGTGGTTGTGGAGAGCCATTCACCTCCAGAACTACCCCCTTCCTCCACACAAATGCTTCTACATCCTGAAATCAGGACTTTCTAATACATTGAGATGTTACAGGGCCTTCTGCAGGATCCAAAGAAGAGGAAAAGCCCTATTTGTTTAGCCCTGAAAAATATTTTTAATCATTTTCCTTAACCTAAAGCAATTTTCTAAGACAAATTGGAAAAGCGTTGAATGTTATACTGCACCATGCATTGATATACCATGCAGTGTGTATCAGTACTGCACTAGCACCCTGTTTCGATATATGGAAAAGGTTTGGTCATCAGTTCACAGGCTGTCTCACTCCTCCAGTGAAGGTAATTCCATTAACAATAGCTAGAAATTCCAGCTCAGAAGTCCCATTTGCCCCTTTCTGAAGGGAATACACAACTAACAAGGTAATACAATGCTGTTTCTTAAGATCTCTGAGACCAATCTCTTTCCAGATCCTTATGTCCAAGGATCAGCTGATACTGTATCAGTATTTACCCACCAGTGGCAAGCTGAATTTTTATTAAAGATTTATTGGAAATAAACCTGCAGTAATGGTAAACCACATAGTGATGTATATAAAAAATGTTGTTCTGATATGACATATTTTGTACCTTAATCATCCTGTGCAGTCCCTTATTACACAGCCTGATGTGAGCACCCACTCTCAATGAAATATTCAATGGGAATTAGGTCCCCTAACTACCTTTAGATATTTGCATTTCTAAACCAAATGAGGAGTGATATTTGGAGAAAAAAATACTATACTACATCAAGAAGAGTGACAAAATCTGACTGTTGACCTGAATTTGATTCAAAATCTTACTTTCTATAAATGTTTTATTCCTAGCAGAGTATTGATTTATTTGAACACCCATTTTTAATTCTGCATTCTTAGTTTGACCAGTTTTATAAACATAACATTTTCCACATGAAAATGTACTTTCAGATACAGTTATTCTTCAGTGCACTGTAATAGTGTTGACCCATCTTTTTGAGAAAACTCCCTGCAACAATCTAGACATGCCTTAATATTTGGCATAATTGGGATAATATATCACAACCCATAGGTGCCCAAATAACAGTAAATTCAACTGATAGTTTTATGTATGAAATATTCAATAAATATCAAATTTCATGCCTAATTTTAACTTACGTTGAAAGCTGACCAATTATACAGAGAAAGAGTTTAGACAAGTCAAATAGCTGTATAGCCCAAAGTATTAAGTACTGGTGATGAAACTGAACAAAAACTGTTACGGAAAACTGTTTGAATGGACCTGAAGGAGCAAAAATCCCATATGAAAACTATACGCTATTTATTTTTCAAACTAAGTTCATTAAAGCGATTCTTGTGTCAAACCCCTGTCTTAGCCTGCCCTGGTTACACAATTATCAAAAGTACTGCACACACAAAAGACACAGAGACAAGACATCTAGCAATCTACAGCTTTTTTCACTGAGTTCTAACTCCAGTCTGACACCAACTTTCTCAGCAGCCTTGGACAAATCAGCCAAATGGTTTCTATTTATATGCCTTGTGTGGGACTATAAGGGAAAACTAATGCTTAGCGAGTGCTTAATGGCACAAGTGTGCACTTGTGCTCCACACACTTCTACTGTTCTAGTCCTACCATTTCCTCTCTCAGTCCAAGCATTGATTTTAGCATTATGAAGATAAAGGCAGGAATAAAGCCAGAACATATGGTAGAGCAGTGTTTATAGACTCGGATGTCACAGCTAGCACACTTGTCAGAACCTGGCTAACCTATATATTCACCTCCAAACAATCTTCCTGATCTTGCCATGCATAGTCTCATAATGGAAAGGATTTGAAACTTTTATATATTTGCTTAAATTAACTTTTAAAAAAATTATCCTTGGCCCCCAGTTGTTTCTCAAAAAAACCCCAAACCAAACCAAAACACAGCACAATCTTCAGATATATTTTATAGATTAAAAAAGCATGGAGATTGCAAACTGGTTTATATCCTTAATACTTGAATGATCATTTGTTTTTAATTTAGCTAAGATAAATAATTTTTTAAGTTTTCTCTTTTATAATGAATGTATGTGACAGTCTTTAAAAGCTGGCATTTTTTCCTTCATGTATAATACCTGGTTGTCCATTTTTATCTCAAGTGTAACTATGAATGCTGCACCCACCCAAAGCTCCCCATAACACATGCTTATATGTTAGCCAGGTGCAGAGAGTTAGTTACAATAGGAACAGAAAAAAAAAAAGGGCGCAAATATTATCAGCAGAAACTTAAGAAATAAATTGCATTTGCTGTTCTCTACAAAGTTTTCCTAGAAGCTTGAAAGATTCACTCACACAGTTCACTATTTCTAATGTTTTAGAATCAGCCACAGACATTAAACTTTTTGACTCCTAGAGCCTGAATTCTGCTGCTCTCACTAGCAGATACCTTTTTTCTCATCACCAGGATGGGCACATGGAGCTTCTCTGCCCAGAGCCTCCACAACAGCACTGCAGGATGACACACGGAGTGAATGCCTGACATCCAGCCTCAGGCTACCTTCAACTTCAGGCAACGACACTGCATACAGAAAATATACCTGATCTTTCAAAGATTTCTTTGAAACCCTAATAACAAACAAATCAAACCAAACAAATCCGAAAATCAGTAGAATAACTGTTCCCTTATATCACTTTTGCTTCCCACCCTTTAAGAAAAAATGCTTTTGGAAGGCATAAAATGAAAGCTATTCCTCACTGAAATCTCATGTCACCACATTTTCAAAAGCCTCCCATAGAAAGGCAGAGCTTTAAGACGAGAGAGTAAAATCTGTGCTTAATCCAATTAGCATTTAAATATTTTAATCAATAAAAGATGACAATTGGACTGGGCTAGATGCCAGCTCCCTGAGAGCCATGCCTTTTGTCACACATATTTGCACTGCTGTGTTACTGAACAGTAGTAAACATACCAGAGCAGTAAATGTCCATGACACAATCTGGGAGCTGTATCAACTTAAAATCTTTACCTTCTATGGCAGCAAAAGGAGCAACAGAAAATTCACAGCAAGTAACGATTTCCTGGATGGACTGAGCTGATTATGATATAGTTAAGATGCATGTGATGATACTCATTAGTCAGGAGAAAACTCCAACTATGAGTGCTGTTTGCATGTGACCTGAAACAGTTAACAATATTGGAATTTAACCATCATAACATGATCAGGCAAGAAAAACTGTCCTCAACATTTGTTTTCCCAATGGCACTTGGCAGATGAGCATATAGCAAGTGCACTTGCTGGAAATGCTTATGCTTAGTGAGTCACTAACATTGCTAAGTTCAGTCTGCATCTTTCAGTGCAGAGAGAGAGACAGAAAGAAGGAGTAACTTGGAGAAGTTTTCTACTAGAAAGCCTGTCTGAAAATGTCTGCTTAATTAGGTAGTTCTTCGGTCACCAGTTCAGCAGTGCCTGAAAAATCTACTTGCTATTTATCCCAAATGAATGGCTAAATTAAAAACAAATGATCATTCAAATTCAAGGCAAAAAGAAGTGTGAGTAGTGTCTTTGTGAACCATGTAACAAAGTAATCTTTACTACCAATACCCACATAGAGAATACTTCACTCAGCTCTTTCTTCAGTTTCTTGGCAGGATTTCAAATTCTTCCAGGTTCCTTCAACACAGCTGTTCCTGTTGCCCTTGAGTGGGCAAAGGAAGCATTCCTTGTCAACAGGAGAACTGAATTGAATGCAAAGTGGTCAGTGACATCCCTGTGTATAAAACAAAGTCTTTCTTGCCATTCTTCTGATAATGAAGGAATAGAATAAACCTAAGAGGGGAAAAAAACCCACCATATTTCTACAAGTAAACAATTAAAACAGTCCTAATGCTTTGAACAGTATTGCCACATGCCTGTCCTTGGATGCTCCTGACTCCAGCTTCTGCAGCAGGAAGAGCAGGATTAAAACAATCAAAACAACATGGGGAAGAATGTGAGAATACTGACGCAACAAGGACCCTTCAACAGTTCCTGCTCAATTTTCATCTGATTGGCTGCTACAGGCACAGCAACATTTATGTAGCTAATCTGTTCTTTTCTTTCAATAATCTGCACCAAAATGTTGCTTATGCTTAGCTCAGTAATAGCTCTGGCCAACGAATATGCAGGAGCAGAAAGGACAGCACAGGAATTCAGCAGTACCAAGGAAAATTCTAATCCTACTAAATTTGGCAGCATAAACCTCTTATGTAACCTGTGATTTAGAGGACAGGCTGATCATCTGGGAATATTACTGTGTTCTTCTCAGTACATTAAACAAAACTGGCAACTTTCCATTACCAATTTTCTTTTGTTTTTCACTGCATAATGTTTCAGGAAAGGCATCCTATGCTTACAAAACACTTTTAGATCAACAATATGCTTTTATATGACAATTCAATTATACGGACAGTGTATATAAATTTAAAAGCTACCTTTAAGCGCTTCTTTGCCAAGACTCCTTGAACTGTGGTACATGTCAGAGGTTCAGGAGATGGCTTTCAAACTAAATTTAAAGCAATGAGACTCCAGAACAGTGCTTTGAAAATGAATTTTTCTGAAAGTTGATGGTTACATCAGCAAATTTTCTAGATCTCAGGAACTGAAACTCTCACAAGACTAAGAAGATTTAGAGCCATAGATGCAAGATCCTGAGCATGTACAAATCCCTAGAAAAATAAAACACTCTTTGTAGTCAACATTTAAAAAAGCCCAACAAAACAAAACCCATCCTCCTTTTACAACAAAAATACATTCTAACAGGCAGAAGCAGCTGACCAGTAATAGGATACAGGTGCATAAAAGCTTGATTTACAAAATAGTTACGAACAAAGCATCATATTATTTAAATCTCTGTTGTTCTTAAATCAGTTACAAAATGAAGTAAGAGTTCATTCAGTGCCAGTATTGAGAGTGCAATAAACATTCAATTCAGACCACATAATCAAGGACTACAATGTCATGCTTTTGAAACAGAGATAATGGCCAGTTTCAGGAAAACAAGAAAAGAAGTTTTATTCACAGAATAGCAAAAATCAATCAATCTTAGAGCACACACCCATAAAGGGTGAAGAATTCAGAGAGTATCAGAGAATCTGCCACCTGAGATTGTCACACACTCCTCTCAAGCACTTGCTGCAAAACTTAAAGCCAATTACAGACATTTTTTCACCCCCACAAAGGATGTGCCACAGAGATAGATGCACATTTTGGAATTCCTTGATGTGTTTGGAAGCAAGTAGCCAGCACCAAGATATCACCAGCTGGGTAATCTGTGTACCTCCATTCCGTTGTTGCAATAGGTGAAGCTTTTCAAAAAAGCAGCAGCATTCCTCTCTTCTTTGGGGAGACTCAGCCAATTCTATTATCCTGACAATGCTTCTTAGCAAATATAAAATGCTGAAAATAATGACCTCTTTAGCAACCACAGGAAGTTAACACACTTGGAACAAGAAATGTTGGTGATAAGTGCTCAAAAATGCATAATTAAGGGTGACAGGAAATGTCAAACAATCCCCTTTAGAGGGCTACTTCCAGTGCAATTACAGGGTGGCAGAAGCAAAGAGTGTAAATATATGCACAGTATTCTTCTTTTTGTCCCATAGAAAGAACAGCAATTTTTCAGTTTCCAGTAGTCATGCAGTTTTCTAAGTAATAGATATGAGAACAAAAGGAAACTTAAAACATATTCATAGGGAAATTTCCATAGATAGTTTTTCTGTTAGAGTTGAAAGTAAGTTGCAAAAGCAGGAGGCTGCCAAGATGAGGTTGCTGGGAGGAGTAAACACTTAAATATATCTAGTAAAAACTGCACCATGAATTAAAGAGTACCATTCTTTTCCCTTAAAATGCATGCAAATTGAACACTTATTTTGCTCCATAACAAAAACTGTTTTCTTATGTAGAAACTAAGCAAAGGACAAAAGAACTGCAGAGCTGCAGGCAGCCTCTCACATTCAGAGACACTCACTTCAAGCCTTGTATCAAACCAGTGCAGAGAGAAGGCAGCCTGCTCTGAGCTTTCAAATTTGACATGTATATAAGCAATTACATCACAGAATTCAAGAGCCCATTTCAAACGAGGTATTTAAAGCCAGATCAAATTAGGAAATCATGAGACTGAGACATTTAGAAGTTGATGCTCATTATTTTATTGCCTTGGGCCACCAGATACCATATGTAAAGCCTCCTTGGAGGCTAATGAGGGAATAGCTGATCAGCCAGTGCTGGTTTCAGATTGAGAACAGTTAATTTTCCTCACAGTGGCTGCTGTGGGGCTGCTTTGGACCTGTGCTGAACAGAGGGTGGATAACATACAGATGTTTTTGTTATTGCTGGGCAGGGCTGACACAGAGCCCAGGCCTTTCCTGCTCTTTGTAGTGACACACTGGCAAGGACACTGGGGGTGCATGGGAAGCTGGGAGGAGACACAGCCAGGACAGGTGACCCCACTTGATCAAAGGGATATTCCAGACCATATGACATCATACTCAGCATATAAAGTGTGGGGAAGGAGGAAGGAGGGAACTTTTGAAGTGACAGTGTTTTGTCTTCTCAAGTAACCATTACACATGATGGAGCCCTGCTTCCTTCAAGATGGCTGAACTCCTGCCTGCCCATGGGAAGCGGTGAATCAATTCCTTGTTTTGCTTTGCTTGTGTGCCTGGCTTTTGCTTCCCCTGTTAAACTGTCTTTAACCGATAAGTTTTTCTAAGTTTTACCCTTTGACACTCTCCTTAACCCTACTGGTCTGGGAGAGAGTCAAAGGCTCCATGGGCTTGGTTGCTGGTTGGGGCTAAGTCACAACAATGTTAAAGAATGAACTGGCAGGGAAATACAATGGATTTCAGTAGTTCAACAATTTGAGATTTAACCAACCGTACTGTAGGCAGAAAAAAAATTCGACAGTTGCATTAAGATCTGAAGAGCAGGGACGTAACAGTTTGGGCTGAGAGTAATTATAAATAGTTACAGGCATAGAACTACATGAAAATATTTTAATGAGGTGATACAAGCTCGTATTTTATACATCTATAAAATA
This sequence comes from Pithys albifrons albifrons, assembly GCF_047495875.1. Classification (NCBI taxonomy): domain Eukaryota; kingdom Metazoa; phylum Chordata; class Aves; order Passeriformes; family Thamnophilidae; genus Pithys; species Pithys albifrons. The sequence goes on from NC_092459.1 coordinate 89,243,437, forward strand.
TAACTATGAAACAAGCAGAAGACTCGTGATAGGCCAAAAGAATAGAAGTGTTAATCTCAAAGATCTGTGTTATGATAGTTTCAACCTATCCCTTAGGATCTTCTCATTCCCTTCAAACTGTATCAGTTGCTGCAAACCTTTCAATCTTGGTTAGCATTAGTGCTAAAACAAGATGCTAAAACAAGTGCTACAAATACTATGTACATTTTTAGGCAAACAATCAGTCTGTCTTTACCTCTCATCTCATTCCGAATAACTGAATTACCTTCCAGAAAGTAATATTCACAAATTATTTCAGAGAAAAATTACTGTACAAAGACACAGAAGTTCATAAAAAGATGACTCAATACAATTAGACAGAAGTTTGCTTGTAGTTCTTCGTATCCAACACCTTCTTGCCACACATTGAGCAGATGCCTACAAGCACATAAAGGTGTGTAAATTATTTTAAGATCATTAAAGTCTTTCTTCAAAAACATAGCTGCTCTATTTTTGTAAAGATAATTTGAAAAAAATTGTTCAAATGCTCTCATTGACAATCTGTGCATTTTCTCAACAGATATTCCAAATTTAAAAGTAATATTATGACTTCTAATACATACTAATATTTGCAGCATATGTGTAATACTGCCACTTCAGAAAATAAGCTCTATTTTGAGAGCATTATGATTCACAACACTGCCCAAAGCTTCTGTAATTTGCAGAATACTGGAAGACAGCCAGGAAAGTCTCTCATCTGACAAACAGGTAAAAATGGTGTAATGTTAATTCTTTTAAGTCCTGTAGCCAAACCAAGACCTGAGATGGACAGAAAGTAGCAGGGCTAAGAAAATACAGTCACCAACAAAGTGACTGCTAAATTGCGGATTAACAGATGGGGAGCTTCAGACAACTGAGAAAGCTGAGAAGAACAGGTTTTCATAAAATTAAGGTATTTATAGAGTAAGAGTGAAAAAACAATGGATACGAAGAATACTTGAGAGCTGAAGTGAACATGACCACTGATGTCTGAAAAGACTTTGTTTTAAACGCAAAGAATGTCAAGTGGAAAGACAAGTACACAAGTTTGGCAGAGGTGTGGGTTGCCTCAATGTTCCCCTGTTCCTCCAAAGCAGAAAGGTGCTAAACCTTTTGTCGGGTAGGGCCACATCTCATTTTACACAACCATTCATCAACAGACAAAAAATGTCAAGAGACAACAGCTCCTGTTACTCTACAAATCGTGTGCTTTCAGATATGGACATCATGACTGCACACACATCTAGCAGTACACTGGGAAAGGGAACAGCAGGAAACATGCCCCATGATTTACTTTGGAGAGCAAAATCCAGCCCTCAAAATGTTCACTTCAGGTCTTAACTGAGAAGTAATTAACCTCGCTCTCCCAGGCACTCAGCAATAGGACAAGGGGGCACAGGCTCAAGCTGTGCCAGGGGAAATTTAAGTTGGGTATCAGAAAAAAATTCTTTCCAGAGAGAGTAATGAGGCATTGGAATGGCCTGCCCAGAGAGGTGGTGGATTCCCCATCCCTGGAGGTTTTTAAACTGAGATTGGCCATGGCACTGAGTGCCATGATCTGGTAAATGGACTGGAGTTGGCCCAAGAGTTGGTCTTGATGATCTCAGAGGTCTTTTCCAACCCTATCGATTCGGTGATTCTGTGATTCTGTTAGATTGCCTCTCAATGTCAGAGATATGCAACAGCAGAAGCACTAAGCCCTATGACTGCATTTGCTTCAAGAAACCTGCCACACCTACATCTTTGATGGTCAGAGCTAGAACCTAAATCACTTGAAGTGCTCTGAATTTTATGAAGACAGATTGAACCTGGAAGGATACACAAGCAGACAAAGCTGAAATCTTGAAGCCTGCCCAAACCAGCCAGAAATTTAAGGAAGAGCACAAGGTTCTACCATATGGGATTCAGGCAGCCATCTGGTGAGCATCGAGCTCTAGAAAAGGCAACCCTCCTACAGCAGGCTGCTAAACCACTGACTCAGTGACACAGCACACATTTACTGAACAATTAATTTCATAAACAAAACTTACTAAAGGTTAGCTGTAGCTCTGCATCTAATAATTAGTTCATGTCATGTCTGTGTGCTATATGGATTCCTTGATATTACTGATATTAAATCAAGTAACTGAGTTCATGATGCTTTTTTCCCATCCAGGAATGACCTATTTAAACCCTTTTGCTTACCTACTCAAAATCACAAGATTAATAAAAGTTTTATAATTTTAAGGCTCTCCATCAAATTTACTTGAAATAACATTTTTTGCCTTGGCAATTTTTGAACAGTCTTTAACAGCACTTAAATCTTATTATGAGTATGGGAGATAAAAAGCTTCCAGTTACAAGCAGAATTTCACACACAAGTCATAAGTACAGAAAGATTTTCTATATTATGTACTGCACAGTGCAATATCTTGCTCTAGGAATGGTGATTCTATTCTTCATTTTCATATTTTAGTTTCACTTTAAGCCAAGCTTGACTTACAGTGCATCAAATACGTTCACAATTAGGCCAGAACCTGATTTTAGAGTAATGAATCTTTCCATGCAGTATGTTAAGCCACTGAAAGCAAAAGAATACATGAAGGCACACAATGATTTGTCACATAAGTATGATTTGTCTTCAGAGACACTTTCTAAATTGAGTTGCAAAAGCAATTTTTTTATTCTTTGTCTTTAATTCCCCAGGTATTCTGCTTTTGTTAAACTAGCCTATTGCTTTACGAAGATTAAAAGTTGATTGTTTATTGGGAGGGTTTTTTGGAGGCGGATCAGTGTGGGGTGTTTGTGTTTTGGTCTGGGTAGTTTCTGTTTGGGGTTTTGGGTTTGTTTGTTGTTTGGAGGGGTGGTTTGAGAACACCGTTTAGAGTTGTAGATTTAGTTACTGGAAAAAGAGAAAGGGGAGAAAGGAGCAAAAACGGGACTGCAGCAAGCAAATAAGTTTTACAAAATGTATTTTTTTATAACCTAAGAAAAATCAAACTTGCCAGATGACAATTTCCTATGCAATTGCCAAGACTAAGCTTAGAGTTATTTTTCCAATCTGCTGTTTTAGATACCGGAAACATCCTCGAAGCAGCAGAATCATGGAGCGATACAAGCCGAAAGGAATCTCCAGCAGTCTTTAGTCCTGCCCCACTCAAGACACAGCCCACTTGGATGAGGCTGGCTCAAGGCTTTTCAAGCCTCTGAATACCTCCTGGAGAGATTCCATAACCTCTGGTGGTGCCTGTTACTACAATATTTGATCACTCTCACACTGAAAAATTGGTTCCCTTGTATGTAACTAGGATTTTCCACATTCTAACCTGCGTGGATTGTTTTTCATTCTAGTACTGTGCACCTCACAAGAGTCTGACTTTGTGTTCTCTGTGCCTTCCTATTAGTAGCTGAAGACAGCAATTAAATCTCATCTTAGCCTTCTCTTTGTAAGGCAAGACAAATTTCAGTGTTGCAGTTCCTCCCTAGTTTCTAACCAAACTGGGATACTTTGGTCCTCAATGAAACTCACCTTTTTTATAGGCACATCCTTGACAATAGTGAGACCCTGGCTGATGGACAGAACTCTTACAAATCCGACATATTGCAAACTTGTTCTTTCCATAAGGATCAAACCTGCAAAAAATGGAAAAGTATTTTATTTATACATCTTGAAATGAAGTATTTCTTCTGCCTCATCCTAGGAAGTCTAAGCCAGAGGACACAGTCAGAAACTCCAGCAAAACCTGTAATTCAGAAAATGGTTATACAAGGATTATTTCTAACAGGCTGCATGAACTATGCAGAAAAGCTCCCACTTTTCCCAGTAAGAAAGACTTCTTTCATCACAGAGAAAAATTTAACAAAAGCCAAACTAAAAATGGGTGTTTTTATTAACATACTACAAGATTTAGAGCTTTAACACCTTCTAGCAGCATCTTGCCTCCTCATATAACAGAAAGTCCATCAGACCCTAAGGAAATACTCAAGAGATTATAACAGCCATCTTAGCACAAACACAAGCCTCCCCAGCTTCTCACATACAAAATATCAAATCCCAGCAATTCCACTGAGAACTGCAGTAAAATGCTTGTCCACACGCTATGACTGAGCAGAAAGCATCCATAAAATACATACGGACACATTTTTACCAAATAATCAAATATCATAATCCCCACAATTAGGGTTGTTTTAAGTGTTTTTTTGGACAAGTTTTGAGTAGTTGCCCAGACAGGCAGGAAACAAGACTCAGTTAGTTTGTTAACTGACGCTTTTAGCCAAAATCAGTACTAAATACTAACCTTGCCTTCTTTGAGGTCAAAGCCTTGTTTTCATTTAATTTGCGGCCACCGCTTTCTACAGAAAGAATAAAAACATAAATTAATAAATTTCCCAGTTCCAAGCATAATATAAAAAGCTTAGTTTACAACTTTTACTCATATGCAAATAAAGGCACAGAGATAAAACACACAGCATAGCACTAGGAGACAGTACAACAGAACACTCTATACTCTGTTTAAATACTCTGTATACTGTCATTCCATACAGAAACAAACACACAAGTTCAATACTGAATAGTTCTGGGTAATTACAGTCCCAGTGCACTGAATCAGCATGGGAGGAAAACAATGTGATTTGAGATTTAATCTGATTAGTAACGTAATGTTTTAACCTTAACATGATAAAATAGCTCAGGTGCCTGACAAGTGTTAAACCTCCCCAGAATTACCTGTAGTGTTTCTTGCACCATCTTTCCATGTGTCAGGAGTGATCACCGTACCAAGCTTCTTCTCACCTACATAAGGAAACAATAGAAAGGAAAAAAAATTTAGAAACACAGAATCTATTAGGTCAGAAAAGACAGAACTGAGATCATTGAGTCTAGCCTATGACTAACACCACCCTGTCAACCAGACCATGGCACTGAGTGCCACATTCTGTCATCCCTTGAACACCTCCAGGCACGGTGACTCCAACACTTCTCTGGGCAGGCCATTCCAGTCTCTAATCACCTTTCCTGTGAAGAAATTCCCCCTAATGTCCAACCTAAGTCTCCCCTGGCATAGTTTAAGACTATGTACTCTCGTACTGTCGCTTGTTACCTGGAGGCTGACCCTCACCTGGCTACAACTTCCTTTCATAAGTAGTCATAGAGAGTGATAAGGTCTCCCATGAGCTTCCTCTTCTTCAGGATAAACAACCCCAGCTCCCTCAGCTGCTCCTTACAGGACTTGTGCTCCAGTCCCTTCACCAGCTCCACTGCCCTTCTCTGGACCTGCTCCAGGACCTCAGTGCCCTTCCCGAACTGAGGGGCCCAGAGCAGAACACCGGACCCGAGGTGTGGCCTCACCAGCCGCGTACAGGGAGACAGTCACCTCCCTGCTTCTGCCGCCCACACAATTCCCGATACAGACCAGGCCCATTTAACCTGTGCTGCACTAACGCGCGCCACATGCACTGCCCATGGAGCAAGGACAGCTCACACAGGAACCTTCCCGGACCCGCCGCCCTGAGCAACCCGAGCCCCGCAGCTGCTGCTCCGCTCGGGGGACGCCCGGGAGCCCGCGGGCCGGGCCGGGGAGGGAAGAGGACGGGGAAGGGGACGGGGAAGGGAATAAGGAAGGGGCTGGGGAAGGGGACGGGAAGAGAGAGGAGGGGAAGGGGAGGGGGATAGGGAGGGGGATAGGGAAGGGGAAGGAAGGGGAAGGGCGGGGAAGGGCAGGGCAGGGCAGGATCGGGCCGGGCCGGGCCGGGCCAGGCAGGGTAGGGCAGGGCCCTCCGCACCCCCAGTCCCCCCCGAGCCCCTCACTCACACTTCTCGCACACCATGGTGGCCCCACCACAACAAGCCGCCGCTTCCGACACCGCCCCGGATCTGGCGTCGGGTCCCGGCGCCTTCCGCTGCCGGGCGGGCCCGCGGTGCCTGGCGGGAGCGGCACGGTCCGCGCTACCGCTCACAGACGCAGCCTCTGATTTTCATTTTTTAAGTGCCTGACGTTCTTCTGCCCCCAGACAATCGCTTTCAGCGCCGGGCCAGGCCTGTGTGCCGCCCAGGGGCGATGCTGCCCTGACGGGCGGGGCCGGGCGGGCGCTGCGGGAGCGCCATGAGGGAGGCGGAGGGCAGGAGGCTCCTGGCTGCCAACATCCTGTGTGCCGGCTCTGTTATCCTCTCCGCCGGGCTTCCCGCCGCCTTCCTAGAGGGATTCTCCGTCCTGGGAACGCACCTCACGTGGCTCTGTGTGTGTTCTGTGTGTGTCGGTACCATTAATGTAGTCTTGCACTTAGTCCTTAATCCAAGTCAGTCTCCTAAGAGAAGTTCGTTTGCTTACAAGGTAAGTTGCTTGCTTGTTGTTTTGTTTTTTTTCTTAAATTGCTACCGGAGGGGAGGGGCGGTCCCGTGGTGTAATGGAGAGCACTCTGGACTCTGAATCCCAAGGACCTGAGTTCGAGTCTCAGTGGGACCGTCCCCTGGCAGTTCAATGCCTCCCTGCCATCCCATCCCGTCACATCTCGGATGCTCAACAGGGTCAGCCCCGGTCAGTACCGGGTGCTGTGACAGTCCCGAGGACTTCACTGTCACTGTCCAAGCTCGCTCGGCCGTGGCAGGTGGACCTCAGGACTTAAACAGTGGGGCCAGTTCTGCGCACGCTGTGCCTCACCTAAAAAATCCACTGTGCAGGCTGGAAGGGCACACCCATGTGGGGAGAGCCCTGCCCAAAGCTTCGTTTTTGAAGACTGGTCATACATAACAGAGGGGAAGCAAATTCATTGAAATTATCCAGTAAAACAGAAAGAAGACACTTGGGTGGTGAATTCTCATTTCCCATGAATGAGCTGAGTGTAGCACTTTTTGAAACGAGTTTTTCAGTATTTTTACTGGCGTTAAACTTTCTCTGTACATCATCTGTTTGGGTGAGTGATTATGTGCTTTCCCTTTTCCTGTCAGTGCATTGTTGTTTGTAGCCCCAACAATTTGCCTGGAGGCAAAAACTGGCAAAACTGAACCTGCACAGAACTCCTTTCCTAGTCCAGGCCTTGTTAATCTTGATTAGTGGATATACGAAAGTGTCATCACACCCTTCTCGTGTGTGTTGTAAGTTTGTAGTAACTTTAAAGGACGAGAAAATACTTTGTAGAATCTGAGACGTAAAAGAGACACTAACTCATTACAATTTAAACAAAGTTGCCCAATTTAAAAAGGTTACATGGAAAAGCACTAAAATGGCTACATTTCCTTGAATGATGAAAATCTACATTTGGGAGACGGTTTTTGTAATGATAGTTTGCAACAGGGAGCAGGACAGGGATGGATCTCAGTGAGACAGGTTGGAACAGCGTGGATTTGGAACAGCACACAACTTGCTCAGGAGTGTGGGAATACACCCGAGTTTGGGTGCAGAGTCTGGCACTCCTGACTTGCTGAGTCAGACGAGGTGTAGTGCTCTGATGAGAGTCTTAAACACTTAAGCAAACATCCCAGAAGCTTCTGTGTAGCTTTGCTGACTGAGGAGGATGTGAAATGCACAAAACCATTATGGAAAACACATATTGTAACCATCTGTGATTTAAAAATGAAACATGCTTCATGTTCTAGGTGAGGTTTCATCCTAGCCTAGCATAAGGAATAAGTATAGAGAAAAAGGGTTAAAGGGAAATTATTGAACTGCATTGGTGAACTGATCAGAACACATCTAATCAGAACTATTTATCAAGCATGTATGCCTCTATATAATGAGTACCCAGGAACTGTTGTTTAAGGTTACAGAAAGTTACGTGTTTTGCAGATTTATAGAAAGTCTGGATATTTCTCAAATATATGTGGAATTTAAGATGCTAGTATGTAGTGTAGAATTTAAGATGCCAGCATGCCACAATGTAGTGGTTTTTATTTAATGTAATTTTGATTCTGTATGTTGCATATCTTTTTATATTGCATAGTTTCTTGCTTTTAAGTATTTTTTCACTTTCTGTGAGAGTTGCCTTTTAATGAATGAATGTGACAGTCAGATGTAAAACAGATGTAAAATTAACCAATAAAATTACTTCTGTTTATCTTGTCATTTCTGGCTGTATATTTTGTATGTTTGCCTTGTTCTAGCAGGGTGCATGAAAAAAGTTCATTATTTAAACACATGGAAAACTGTTTTGAAATATGCCATGCTATTGTACTGTATTGTTGCTGAAATTAAAGAAGCATTTAGTGTACTGTGCTGTTGTTAAGACATAGACTGTGTATGTTACTTATGTTCTCTTTTGAAACATTATTCTGATATTTTATTGCTCTTTTTTAGATATCCAGATTTCTAAAATGCTGTATATACTTTTTCATGTCTTGCATACTATTTCATGCGATAATTGTTCTTTATGGAGCACCTCTCATTGAGTAAGTCAGAAGACCCTCTCTTTCTCTAAACATTCTAACGGGCAGTTCTCCTTGCAGATATTGGTATAAGTACTTGCTTGTTTTATGGTACACTGGAAGTTAAGGGATAACCTCCTGTTTGGGGGAACAAGGGTGGCTGCTTGTTTTATTTTGCTGGATGGTTTAATTGGTTTTGTTGCTGGGTTTTTTCTTTGTTTGATTGTTGTTTTAGAACCTGGCTCTTGGAATTTTTGTTTGGAGATGTCTTGTTTAAGAGAGTTACAAACAGCTCCTTTTACTTTAATATTTACATTAAACATACAGGCACATACATTTTTTGGAGTTTTATTTAGTGTTTTTCCTTTAAGATTCTAAACCATGCATCTCGCATGTCTTTCATCCTTTTGATATTAGTGTTTTAGCTTTTAGGAAAGTTTACGAAAAAGGACATGAAGCGATCTGATTTTTGAGAGGTACACTAAGTTACTGAACAATAATAGCATCATGTAGTTTCGTTTCATGGTTACTTTCACAACATCAAACTAGAAAAATAAATGGAATAATGAAGTAAATTTCAAGTATACTTCAATTTAGAACTATTGATATATATCAGGTACATCTGTGGTGTTTTAAACATGTTGCAGGTATCAGGCACTTACAGTAATCCCTGCATTTCACTCTTGAGATAACAGCAGAACTCTTTTCAATTTTCTTTACTATTCTACAGAGTAAGAAGAAAATATTTTATTTTTCTACATGAAGTTAACAAAGCACATGTGCTTTCACAAGTTGACTTAGAGGTTTGGGGACTCTTAGAAAGCTAGTAACTTACCTCACTTAATTTTGTAATATTCTTTCTTTGTAGGTCAGTGACTGAGACGTTTTTGTTTGCAGTTCTCCTGTCTACCTTTACTACTCTACAGTGCTTGTGTATTCTGGGACCAAACATACAAGCATGGATACGGGTGTTTAGTAAGAATGGGTAAGTGCTAATCTTAAATTTCTGATTTTAACCCCAATAGAAAAGGACTGAATTGGTGTAAACAATTCACAGAAATGTTACAGAATAGTCTGAGTTAAAAGGGACCCACAAGGATCATCAAGTCCAACTCTGAAGTGAACAGCCCTGACAGGGATTGAACCCGCAACCTTGGTGTTATTAGCATCATGCTCCAACCAGCTGAACTGATCTCAGGGTCTATATATAATGGAATATTCTGTAAAGAAAAGAAAACTTGAATGATGGGCATTTTTCATGTTTGTAATTACGGGCTTATGAAAGCTTTTCTGATGAAGAAAATTATTATCTATTTTGAAGACTCTGATTTGGAAAAATAGGTTTTGGTTTTTGGTGTCCAGACACTAAATCTCACTTTATATGTGTTTGAATGAAATAAAGTGTCCAACACACATTTTACTGGAGTAATAACATTGTGCAGTACTTTATGAAGGTTGTCAAATAAAAAAGAGACCCGACACTGAGCTGTACAGGAAGAATCTTGCACAGAATCCAATAGTACCTTTATAAAAACAGCTTTTAAAGTAGAAATAGGAGCCAAAACAAACACTGTTTTAAACTTTAATATAATGGTGAAAATTATACATAATTTACAGTGGTCTAAAGTATGTAATCTTTACTCATGCTCTTTTCAAACTTCAAAGGGGGCTTTTTCAGTGTCAGAGTTTTCAAGCATTAATTTTTTCAAGAGTATATTTCAAGTAAAAAGCCTTTTAACCACATTTTCATCTCAGTGATAGCCATGGCATTAGCATGTATCAAGGATAATGTATTTTTCAGAAGTATTCCATCTCTTCTGCCTTTTTTCATTCAATAAATAATAGGATTGTTGAAAGACTGGGACACTGAAACATAAAGAGGCTCCACATATGCTTGAGATTTATAAGATGTTAGTATTAATTCTCTTTTAATAGTTCATAAGGATGAAGTCTTATCTCAAAGGAAAGGGAAAAGTTGTATTACACTGATGACCTATGGAGTTATTTTTGGTTTACAGACAAGGACTAAACTAGACTTTTCACAGTACTTTCAGGTATTGACTTTCGGTTTATCTCAGTTCACAGCTTCCTGAAAAATTTCTTGAGTCCTAATTCAAGTCATTTGTTCTTGTTTATTCTCAGTGGTTGGGTTGAATAAACTGTAACAAAAGCATGGAGTTGTTTAGCTAAAACACATCACTGTTGGTTCTCTTAGTCATCTTTGATTTGCAGCGGAAATAATAGTTGAATTGAAGCAACAGATGTTTGACAACATCAGTCTGTCTTTGTGCCAGGTTAGATTTTGAATGCCTGTCAATTTCTTTCTTTCCTAGTCCAGATATTAAGTATTGTCCAGTACAAGTATTGCATTGGAAACAATTGTCTTGCTTTGCCATTTTCACTGTGATGACTTGTATGTACTTTTTACTAGTGAGCCATGTCACATTAACTGAGTAAAATGTCTGTAATTAATGATGTTTGTTTGCATTAGCTTTTGAATGAAAATAGACTACGAAGAAATATTGTAGCAAGTTTTTTTATGGATTGTAGCAAGCTGCTCTTTTAAAAGGAATCCTCTGTTTTTTCATTTGAGCTCACGAATGAGTTGGAACTTGCTGCATCTAGGCATGAGATGAGTGTAGATGTGATGTATTAAAAGGCTGTCTCTAACTTAACCACATGGAATGAGGAGGAACTGGTTAAATGGAGGAAAAGGATGGTTAGGTAAGATCAACAGCTGCTTGCCTTGAAAGTAGAGCTTAGGAATTGAATTGCACTAAAAGAACAAACTTGAAAGACTGATTAAGCGTATAGCTTAGTGTAGGGGTGACTGTGAGTACATCCTTTAAGGAAAGCAGTTTAGAGTTCTCCCTTAAAGAGAAGAGAGCTACCTGTAGTGTGTGGGGGGTCTTGTAGCCAGTGAGATGCTTTGGTGAATGTGAGGTGAATGGGCTAGCCAATGATGTCATGACATGTTGGATGTGAGAGGATATAAAAGGTGTGGATGTCACTGAGAATAGAACTACAACTAATAGGAACTACTACTACTATGATGTATGAGCTATGAGGAAACTGTGAAACTATCTTGAATAAAGTCTTGTAAGCCTTCTGATCAAGCCTTCTGATGCCTGCTGTGCCTGAGCTCTTCTGACTGTTGTTTGTGCTGCCCCCTTACTCGGGACAAGGGGATCCCAATAGCTTAGTATAAAAAAGGAATGTGCTTTAAAAATACCTGAATGCAATTTAAACTTAAGGAACCACTGGCATTTAGTTTTGTTACTCTTATTTGCCTGTGCAATATTTATAAGATTAAAATGTGCTTCTGCTATTGTCTTTGCAGAAAGACAGAAAAAGATGTGTAAATAGAAAGCTTATCTTGATATATCCAGTGTAAATAAGTAACACATACTAATTACCTAGTTGGTGCTCTGGGTGGCTTTGTGCTATGTTTTATGTGGTCTAGTGTGAAAATACTGATGCTCCTGATGTCTTGTCACAGACTACTCATTAAGTTAAATTCAAGTTCCTTGTATGCAACCTGTTGCATCGTAATGGCTACAGTGCAACTGAGTCAGTCCAATTTAAATATTTTAGGGGTAATCTTGCAAAGGGTTTCTTTTTTTATACAGGGATGCTTAGCTTTTTCTGTTTCTACTTGTAGTACTTGATTGTGAGTCACTACTACCAAAATCACTTCCAGTAAGGTTACAAGATCAGTCTTTTAAGTGCTGTTGTCTCTAGGAGATGGATTACATATGCTGACACATGATAACCTGTAATCTGTGACACTGCAGGTTTATCAGGTTTATTACTTGTGGTATAAAAGTTTGGGTTGTTGGTGAGGTGGAGGGGAAGTGTTGCTTGGGTAGGGGTTTTTTTTGTATACATGAAACTATGGTTGTAGCTCAGACAGAAAATTGCATACAGTCCATGTTTTCAATACACTTTGGAATTGTCCAAAAATGGACAAAATAGATTTTTTTTTTGCCTCTTTCATTTTAAGAAATTAGAGCAATTTATTCTTACCCTCGTATTTATGGTCTGTGTGCACATAAAATATGTGAGAAAAGTAAATTGTGTATTCTGCATCATGAAATCTTCCATACTTACTAGGCTGTAAATAGGGCTCTTTTCTCTAATTCTGCATTTGGGAAGGGGTGGGCCATTGCAGCATCTCTGGACTCCTTACTCTGGCATCTAGTATTGTGACTGATGTCAGTGTCACGACACTGATCATATACTATCATGTGCTGCTGTAACCAGTTAGAGGGAAGTAAAAGCTACAGAAAGTTTATAGGCTTTCAATTGCTGCTTTTTTTTTTGCTCCTTTTGCAGACTGTTTATTTCAAATCACTTGTCTGAGAAATTTTGTTGAAATTTCTGGTATAATAGCAATTAGAAGATGTCACCTGGGTAGGAAATGAATTTTGTTTGGAGAGCGCCAAAAAATACTATAAACCCATGACTTTAGGGCTCCTTCCAGTTTTCATTACACCTGTTTTATCACTTTGTTTGTGAATTACTACTCTTACAGACTTGAAATATCCTTTGCAAAGGTAGGCATCATCACACATCAGGGGATACTTAGAATTTTAGTCATGGTGCAGCCAAGAATTCCAAATCATAGAATCATAGAATCAATTGGGTTGGAAAAGACCTCCAAGATCATCAAGTCCAACCCTTGGTCCAACTCCAGTCCATTTACCAGATCATGGCACTCAGTGCCACGGCCAATCTCAGTTTAAAAACCTCCAGGGATGGTGAATCCACCACCTCTCTGGGCAGGCCATTCCAATGCCTGATTACTCTCTCTGGAAAGAATTTTTTTCTGAACTCCAACTTAAATTTCCCCAGGCAGAGCTTGAGCCCGTGCCCCCTTGTCCTATTGCTGAGTGCCTTGGAGAAGAGACCAACCCCCATCTGGCTAGAACTTCCCTTCAGGTAGTTCTAGACAGTGATGAGGTCACCTCTGAGCCTCCTCTTCTCCAGGCTAAACAACCCCAGCTCCCTCAGCCTCTCCCCACAGGACTTGTGCTCCAGTCCCTTCACCAGCCTTGTTGCTCTTCTCTGGACTCGCTCCAGCACCTCAATATCTTTCCTGAACTGAGGGGCCCAGAACTGAACACAGTACTCAAGGTGTGGCCTCACCAACACAGAGTACAGGGGAAGGATCACTGCCCTGTTCCTCCTGGCCACGCTATTTTTGATATCCTGTCTATGCAGGAACTGTCTTAGTGTAAGGGAATATAAGAACTGTGTCAGTGTAAAGTTGGACGTCGTGACATCTTAGTAAATTATGTTAGCTAACCTCTTAATTCAAACATTCATGAAAGCTGCACTTAATGTATTGTATTATTTAAAGGGGTTGAATAGTTACTTTAGGCTTCAAAACACCTTTCTGCCACTACTGTTTTTTTTATTATCTTAAATACTGCTAGTTTTGCCTGCAGCAATATCTTAGTTTATTTATAGTTAAAAAATAAACCTGTAAAGTGCAAAGTGTATAAACATTGCTGCAGTTGTTAGCCTCACACAAATGCGAGGTTTATGTAGCGGGTTAAAGAATACCTGCAAAAATCCCAATAGGTGTCATTCCGTAAAGAAAAGGGAGTAATTAAAGCCCTGTCCCTTCAGGATAATTCTGGAGGATGGGTCAGGTTGTCTCGGAGTAGCCAGTGTCCATCCATGCTGCAGAGTGGTTCAATTAGCAGCTGCAATAGTTGCCAAACCACCAGTGGCTGTTTTCCACTTGGGCACTGTGCCTTGCTAATTCTGTTGTTTTGCTTTTGGACTCAGTCTGGTTTCTCCATATGGTACAGCAGTATCTGGTTAATCTGCTACACACATAAGTTGTCTTGTGTGGTATAAACGTACCTCAGTCAGCCCTCGGTATGTTCTGCTGGCTCTTTTGCTCCTTATAGTTTGTAGTGAATATTCTCTTCCCCATTCTGCCTAATAGCTATCTGCTCAATTATTCAGCTTTTGAAAATAATTCACAAGAATATTCTATGTGCAGACTCCTAAGCAATTTTACAGTTACATCAGGACCTTTCACTTCAAGAAAAAAAAATCTCAGGCTGGTAGAATTGTGAACTGGAGTGGTTTAAGTTAAAGGGGTGTGTTTTAGAAAAAACAGTTCTGCTCAAAATGTCAACCTTGCACTCTCAGTATTATGGTCTGTTAGACCTTTATTTTGCAAACAATGAAAAATGTTTGTTTTACATGTGTGAGCTGTTTGGTCAATAGCAAATGCAGCGGTGACTTAGGTGTACTCAGGATTAAAAAGAAATTTAAGAATCTTCAAAACAAGGTGTTCATATCATGCAACCTAAACAGCACATGCAAAATTCAGAGTTTATTATCAATCGAGTTTTTGAGCCACAAAAATGTACATCTTCTTTCATCTATTAGCTAAAGCCAGGTGTGTATTTATAATCTGAGAGGTAGCAAATTTATGATCCAGATCACCTACCATACAGATTTGGAGCAGGGATTTCAGCCTGTCTCAAAACTGTGCCCTGTTGTGTTCTATGACCTCATCACTGTCTATAACTACCTGAAGGGAAGTTCTAGCCAGATGGGGGTTGGTCTCTTCTCCCAGGCACTCAGCAATAGGACAAGGGGGCACGGGCTCAAGCTCTGCCAGGGGAAATTTAAGTTGGAGTTCAGAAAAAAATTCTTTCCAGAGAGAGTAATCAGGCATTGGAATGGCCTGCCCAGAGAGGTGGTGGATTCACTATCCCTGGAGGTTTTTAAACTGAGATTGGACATGGCACCGAGTGCCATGATCTGGTAAATGGACTGGAGTTGGACCAAGGATTGGACTTGATGATCTTGGAGGCCTTTTCCAACAAAATCAATTCTATGATTCTATAAGTCTATGAACTTCTGTTGCTCTTGTTTCTTAACTGTCACCAAGCACTCAAATGTTCCCAGGTTGAGCACAGCAAAGCAATCACTTGGTAGACTGATGACAGTAAGTGTTCATCTCTATTAAGCAGAAATCCAACTTTTCCAAAAGTCAGTAGTGGTAGAAGGCTATAAACCAAGAACTAAAGTCATTTAACATCTCATAATATGATATGTGCCATGACTGGGAATCCAAGAGCTCTTTGGTGTGCAATAGATTTATCTTGCTGCCAGTGTACCTGATACTGGATGCACTGTTGCTGAAGGGCTTCACTGTGCAGATTACACCTATTTTGCAGTGTTTCTTTTTAGCTGATGGAAATTTCCTTTGGAATATTCTCATAATGGACTTCCATTTTAAATTTCAAATTGTTGTAGTCATCAACTAATAACACAGAGTACTTTGGGACTGTTTTGCTTTTCCATACAATCCCACGCTGCCCTTTCGTTTCTGCCTCTCCCTGCAATGCACACAGTATCATTGAGATATGTTTATTTGCTGAGCCAAGCAGTGTTTTCAGCTCAACAGGAGTATTTCTGACAAAATAGATTAGCTTTTGCAGTAAACATCTCAAGAAGGAAAAAAAAAATCTCCTGAATGTGTGGTGTAGAAAGACTGTAATTACAGCTAAAAATACGCAACTTAAATTCACATATAGTTTGTGTGTCTTAGAAGCATCCTGCATGCTATTTTATCAAATATATAAATTTTTTATATCTGTTTATAGTCTCAAAAATCTTGCGAGAAATTAGATCTAACATTCTGACTTGGTAACCTCAGCTGCTGTTGAAAACTGTTTTTACAGAGCTATGTCCATCTGGGAAAGCAGCCTACAGATCACGTCGGTGTGCAGTATCCTTGGAGCTTGGTTTGGAGCATTTCCTATTCCTCTTGACTGGGACCGGCCTTGGCAGGTTAGTATGTACACCCTTACAATAAACATAAAAAATTAGTCTTTTTCTGGATTTGCACACTACACAAAATTGCTCTGAAGCTTTACAGGTATATTGGACTTCCTCATAAGCTGTTCCTATAGAGTTATGCCAAACATTGTAAAAGTCATTGGAAGCATTTGTGCTTACAGTGCAAGGAAGTAAAATGCAATATTTTAACCTCTTAATAGGTTTCTTACAGATTTATGAGTGTCTGTTGCATGCAAATTTTATCATGAAATAGATCTCTAAGGATTTTGATCAGAAGCAGGTAGGTAAGCAGGAGGAGAAATGTGGAATGATGAAGATGGCTCCAAGTTTGTCTTCAGTCTGGTAGATTGTATTGTTTAGGGGTTGGGAAGGAAAGATACTTTCCTAGTGTTTTAGCTCCCCTCTGTCTTCCATAAAAGCACTTAACACAGTATTTTAAATGGATTTGGATTGATTTGTGGAAAAGGCATGGCCAAAGCACTGTACTGAACAATTCTGATTTCAAAGGAAAGCAAACCTTAGTGTTGTAGTTACACAAGAAAAACTGTGAAGATGGCATTACAGATTCTATCTTTATAAATTCAAATGTTTGTGCTATTTTCTTTGGTTTTTTGGCATGGAGAAATGATTCAATTATATATAGGTCTGCAATTGCCATAAAATGTTGGAACTAGTAACACTTCTTCCTACATGTCCTCAGTGGATATTTTTCTTCTGCTTATGAAACTCACACACTGTTAGCTTAGTAGTATCTACCAGGCCTCTTCTTAAGCAGATGGTTTCGAAGGTTTCTTTCAGAAATCACTGCAACAGGCAGCACACTTTCCTCTGTGACGTTGTAGGGATGTTGTGGCTTACAGCTGCAATGGAAATCTGTCCTTCATAAGTAGTTAACAGCCTGCTTTTATGCCCACCAGCCTTTCATTGCAGTAGTCTAAGTAGACATTAAAATTTCTATTTCAGAAATAGTAGAGGGGTAGGTTAATACTTTAAGTAGAAATATGAGGTTTTCTTCCCTGAAAGCACTTGGGTTTACTCTGCAAGATGTTTTGCCATCAGTCCAAAATAGGTATGTGTTGGCACTGGTTAATTGTTGACAGACATGAATGTAATCCAAAAATCAAGGGATCCATTGAAATGCAATGCCGTATCTTCTTGCGAAGTCTTATTCACTTTCCTGTTCTGATGAGAGGCAAGCACTTTTTCCTTGCTCACCTAGGATTTTAAAATAGCATATCACATCTGGCAGGTTTTATTTTTTTCCCAGAATCTCAGACTTTGCTAAGATGCTGTATATAAAAAATTTCACCTTTTATGCACTAATGATACAAGAAAAACTTAGTTGTTAAGTCAGGGGGCTCTGACTAACGAAACAAAGGCATTAATAGCTGAAGACAGATATTTTAGGTGCAGTTAGTTTTTTACTTTCTGTCTGTTCCCCCGTCTTCCCATAGTAGGACAGACAAGTTTGGTAACGGTCTGGCAGCTTTTTCTGTTTGAAAACTCTTCCAAATCATTGAAAGCCAAACATGACTGATGAAAGTTTAGCTCTTAATCTATACTTAAGATATGTAAAAAGATACAAAGATACTGTCTGACTCCTCAGAACAGCAAAGCATCTGCAGAAACCTCAGATACCCAGACTTGTCACTAGCTGTTTCTGGGCATGAATGCTCCCCAGAGACTTCAAACAGCAGCAGAAACTGTGTCTGCATTTCCCTTTTCCTTCACCACGTCCACCTTCATTTCTGATGTACTCTTGATACTGAAGTTAGCAGAGGAGATTTTCCAGCTCTCAAGTCCTACATCAAAACAATTTTCTTTTGCCTAGATCTAGAGCATTTATTGCTGTGTTCTTTCCCTTTTACCCCGTCCTCACTTCTCAATATTTATAACCTGCAGAGTTTTAAATAGTGGGGTGGGGGAAGAAATCTTTTGTTCCATTTTGGGTCTGACATGCTTGATCATTACTTTAATCATCATATGAGCAGTTCAAGAGCAGACAGAAGTTTGCTGATTATCAGTTCTGCACGTTACCACTCCAGCAATCCTTGAAAACTGCAGTTTTAAGTGCTAGTTTTTTAAGATCTGCTTTATTAGGGAAGATGAAAGAAGTTGTTATTAAAATGTGATGTAGTTTTTAAAAGTCCAATTGTCTCAGCAAAGTGACACAGTGAAGCACCAAAATGGTAACAGATCTTCAAGGATCTTCAATGAACCTCTTGAAAGTAGCTTGTTAGAGATCCTGTTCACATCTCGCAGAAGTTTTCAATTACCTACTGATAATTTAATATTTTTGTGAAGGTGGATCTCTTAAATATTGGTCACCAAGGCACAGAAGGAAGGGATGTGTCCTAGCCAGGCCTGTTGTCCAGGAAATATGGCCATTCCTTGCTCATGGAACACTCCTTCCCAGCTCACACAGTTCAGCCAGGCTGAGATACACTATGAATCACTTTCTCTGGGGAAACACTGAACTTCATGTAACAGCTGGTATTTTTTGTCTTTCTACCCCACTGCATAGTATGGCTTCAATAACCCAGGAATTGAATGTAGTAGCTGCTTTGCTGTCTCAGAACTCTACAGAGCCAAGAGCCATTTCTGTTCTTCAGAAGTTCACTTGCCAGTAGCAACAAAGCCCCTTGTTGCAAGACTGTTGCTTTTGCTACCTGATGTCAGGTGTTTACAGAAATTCACAGTAAATTCTTTCAGTGAAAGAGGAGATGTGCTTTCTCTGCTGTCTTCAGCTAAGAGAGTGGAAAGAAAAGTGGTCCTCATAAAGGACTTTGCTGTTGTTGTAGATCTGTTTAGTTTGGGAAGAAAATCTTTTGTGCAGATTCCCCATCCCCTGAGTGATCTAACATCTGACTTACCGAACAGAAAAATACCTGTGCATGATACTGTTGCAGGAAGTAGTTATTATTTAAATAGATTTTTTAAAGTCCCTCCAAAACACAAGGACTGATAGAATCTTAATCTGGAGTGCTGAATGGAACACCAACAGATTAAGTCCCAAGCAAGGTCAGAAAAAAATCACGTAGATCTTAATGTAGGCTTAAAAGTAATCAGAACCCATTCAAAACCAAATTACTTCTAAGGCATCTAAACAAATAAAGTATTAAGCTGTCATGCTTCTGACATCAGCTGTTTGTTGTATTAGCCTAAAAGCAGAGAGCTTGAGGATTACAATTTTGGATTTTCCCTTGTCCTATCCAAAAAGGGACTCAAATGGAGCAGTGTAGTCTTTGGACTCAAGACCAGGTTTTGAGATAAGAACAGGTTTCATTAGTGATTGTTTTCCTTTTTGTATTTTAGAGTTTGTGTTGTAAGCTTTTTTTTTTTAATTTGTAGTGGAAATGTTTCTGCTCTAAAGCAGAAAATGTGGTTTAAATCTTATTACATGAGTGAGACTAAAGTGGTATTATTTTAGAGAGCAGTGCTAACGCCATTAAGCCTGCTTATTGCAAAATCTGACTCTGATGTTTGTGTTGGTTATGGTTAATATGTGTGGTGTAACAACATCTGATGGAAACATTTGGAATGGAAGCTGCATTTGTACCTTTAGCTTCAGACAATTTACTATTGGAGGAGTGTTGTAGACAAGGTGAAATTGGTACTACAAGAACTGGATGGATCAGCAATAATTGAGAAATACCACACGATAAAGCAAACCAAAGGGTTGCTGCTGCTGCCCTTGGGTTCTGTTTGTAGCCCTGAAATGTCAAGTTGTGAAAACCATGTAATAGCCAGCAGGTACAGAAATGTGCTGCGAGTTTGGGATGAAAAGTGCTATTGCTATTGATTTAGCTCTGTTAGAACAATGTTATATAACACGAAGTTCACACAAAAAGTGAAGCGCTGTGTCTTGAATTGGAATATTTTTCCACTTAATCAGGATTTAGCACTTGATCAAATCTAGTGTCTACATTTTAAACTGTAGAGAGTTTGAGGGTGTCTGCAGTCAACTTTTAAATTGACATAGTCTTGATGCAGAAAGTGGAGTATGAGAAGTGTGTTTTGTTCACAGAAATGGCTTCCCTTGAAAATGGCCTGTAGTCACTCACCCAAAGCAAACAAGAGGCTGAAGGGAGTACTGAGTATATGGGAATTTCAGTAGAGTATTAAATAAAGCTGACTGCACTGTGCTGTAAGGCACCTATTGTCCAAATTGCCACACTGATATATATGGCAGTTCTTCTGCTGTCACTTTGTGTCCTTCAAAGAAAAAACAACAATAAGTTCATTTTTTGCTAATCTATTTCTCTGTCCTTGCCAGTCTGTATTGGGACTAGCATCTTTTCCTGTAATCCTAACAGAAAAACTGAAAAATTATGTGGTAGTGATTCCTTTATGTCATGGTTCAGGAGTTACCAGTAGAAGCTGAGAAGTCTGTCATACTGTTACCTGTATCTTACCTGATCAGAAAATCAGATGTCAGTGTCTTCTGTGTCTTTTGCTAGAATTTCTTTTTACTTCAAAGTACTTCAGAGTTCTGTGGCGTAAACCTGATGATGAATTTCATACTAAGAGTTGCAATTCATGTGCTAATGGCTAAAACCCAAATGCTACTTCATGCTGAGTTACTCATAAACCAAATAAAATGCATTGGTTTTTTATGCATACCTCTTGTGACATGCAACAAAACCGAGATAAATACAGATGTCTCAGAAAATCTTCATTTTATTTTTCCATGCTTATGTTTGAAAAATAATGCATACAGGGGATATGCAGATTAGTGGGCCTGTCTATATTTAAAAATAAAAATGTAAAATGCATTTTTTTAGCATGCAACAATTTTATGCTAAGTAAATATTACTTATTAGGAACAGAATATTGTTTTGGAAATAAAATAACACCAGTCATCTAAATAATGTTTCAGAATGAACATGAAAAATATATAAAGCATTTCTGTTAGAAGTATAAAATGTATTGCTCAAAGTCATTTGATATCCTGATGATTCATTGGTTTTTATTATTCTGTTGTTGATCTTAAGGCAACTTTTTAGCATAATCTGGCCATACACATTGCTCTTCTGCTACTTTTAAGAAAAATTTATTTTGCAACTCCAAAGCAGTTGCTCAGGGAGGCCTAGTCTATGGTCATTCCTGGGTATAGATCTGCAGAATTCAGCCTATCTCAGACAAAGGTAAAGGTAATTGCCTTACAGGAATGCAAGTCAGTCCCTACAGTAGTTACATTCCTGTATTAAATAAAAACAGAACAACTTTTCAAGATTTCTGTGCCAGACATGTTTCAGTAAAATTGGGAGAATAATTTTGCCAGGGTTTTTTAAACAAGTTTTAAAATAGTTTGCAACACCTAATTGCAATCATTTAGGTAAGGCTATTCTAATAACGTTCAAAAGTTTTAGAGAGTTGTACATCTCTCTCTAATTGCCTCCAGTCCTCAGGTGCACAGTGGGTGCGTAGGTGTTACAGTTAGTAAAGGCAGTTCTAGCAAAGAAGTTGAAGATAACTTCCCTTGTTACAGTTGTTCAGTTTGTTCAGATTGCCTACTTCAAGTTGATGGGGTACTTTTAATAACCACATGTGATCAGGATCCTGGATTCCTGTGTCACCTGAGAACTGGAACCTTAAAGCACATCCCCACTGAACAGAAGGGGGCGATTTAGGTGTTACTAGACACATCCTTTCTCTACTCAGCCTGAGGTAATTTAGTTGCAGAACAAGATGGTATAATTAGACCAAAACTTTATCAGCACACTTTATATGTGGTGGAAATAATATTCCAGACACAGCATTCGTCACTGACAGCAACTGGATTTTGAACATTCATGGGTTTATGGCATGTTTTGATATTAGACTTTTAAAACCCATCTCTGGGTTTGTTGTGTGCATGCCCACCCATCATCTGGGTTTTGTAGCTTAATTTTGATCTGTAGTACCTGTTACTAATGATAAAAAGTGACTTTGAAACAATATTCTGCCTACAGTGTTATCATTGGGTAGAGCAAAAGTGCTGTATTCCCACTTTATACTGGATATTCCAAACATAATAGGTAGTGCTGATATAACTCACTAGAGTTGACTGACTGACATGTAGTTCAGCCAATATGACTTTAAAGATTAACCTTAGATACCTCTCAGACATTTGTGCCCTGAAAATTAATCTGGAGAACCTTGGGTACAGTTCTTGGTGTTTACTCAAGTAAGCTGAAATAGTACTATAAACTTTCACACTACTTTGGTTCTTCTCAACACAGCTCAGAGAGCTTCCTCCTTTTATTTCCTTTTGGATGTACTACCTACTGGCAAAGTTGTGTTGTAAAAGAAGTTGCTTCATGTGAGAAGGAGTTGTTTTAAACAGAGGTAGAAGCTTGTTCCACTTAGTGTGGTTATCATTGTTTATTCAATAATGTGTTTTTCTCAATGTAAACTTTAATGGTGAGATCAAAGGCAGTTATGCTTGCTATAACTTTAGAACACAAATCCACAAAACTAACTTCTAGTAACAAATGCCAGCCTGAAAAAAAAGCTCACACTTTCTTCTCAGTGTGTGCTTGTCAACACACACATTCTGTACAATGTGATAAGACACTTTTAGTTAACATGTGCATGCAACCAAAATAGATTAAAGGCATGTATTAAACAATCAGGAATTTAAGGCATGTTAGAAACAGGAAGGGAAAGTAATTGTGCTCATTTATTCAGTTTTAAAATGAAACAAAAATTATACATAGCCTTCTAAATGACAGTCAGAAATGGGTCCTCTGAAACAGTAAGCATACAAAAAAATTGAGTTTAGGAATATGAGAAAAGCACTCTAAAGTAAGTACAGTAGATTGCCCCACTGTATTTGCATTTGTATAATGAAAGTTCCAGCAGTCAGCTGCTTACTTTATAGTATCTTTAAAA
Organism: Pithys albifrons albifrons; assembly: GCF_047495875.1. Lineage (NCBI taxonomy): Eukaryota > Metazoa > Chordata > Aves > Passeriformes > Thamnophilidae > Pithys > Pithys albifrons. The sequence continues at coordinate 89,266,499 of NC_092459.1, forward strand.
ACTTTAATAGGGTGTTGTTCCTCTGGTCTATAAGAATCTGGCCTTTATGTCCTTACCAATGTCTGTGTAATTCCCTTTGCATGGGATGCCATTTACAGGCTTGCAGTAGATGACAAAACTGTCATGCAGTCAGAATTCTGGTTTAACTAGCTACATGCATAGTACCACAGAGCTGGGTATCTTTCTGGGATCCTGCAATGTGCTCTGCTTTCGATGCAATATGCCAAGCATTCTCACATCATCATCTTAGGTGTTCTAAAGAGTGCTGAGGAAATTAGCTCGTTTGTGTCCTGAAAGGTTGGCAATTCCTATTTTGAGTCCTTACTCTCAGAATGAGTTCTAATATATACTAAAAACCTTGCAGTTCTGCAGTGTCTATTTAGCTAGCCCAAAGGAATCCCTGTGCCATCCTAACACTGTTGCCAGATGAAAAGGCAAAAAGAAAATTTAAGCAAATAGCAGAAGTGAGAATCATTTTGCATTAAGCACTGGCTCATGCTTTGCCCCTTAAAATGCATTTTTTGTTCGTGTTAAGATTTGGGTTTGCTAAGCTGCTGTTCAGATTCCTAGTAATCATATACAGGTTGTTAAAATTGCCCTTTTCATCATGCATTTGATATGTAAACTGAATTTTCTTGTATTAGGCTGTGAGAATGGGAGATGATGCTTCCCAGCTGCTGGGACAGACAAGACATTTCATGACAGTTTCATCCAAAATCTTCTGTCCTGTCTCCTGCACTCCCCACACTCTTCTCTCCAGATCAGCCTTCCTCCCTAAAAAAAGTGCAGCTAGGCCATGTTGCCTAACATCTTACTCCTCTGCTGCTGACCCAGCCTAGGCATGACATCAGTACTGGGGTAGGGTATGTCAGCTTCCTCAAGGCAGAAGGGAGCATGAAGTGGGAGAAACTGAGCTGAAAAGTTCCCAGGGGATGTATTACAAGTTGCAGACTTTAAACAATCGGAATGGAATCTCTTGGAACATGCAGATGGGTATTGGCTGCTTAGATTTTTATCACTTACAGGCAGTTCATATCAAGTCAGAGAATTTAAACCAAGTTTGAGGTAATATGAAAGACAGGGCAAAAGCAGACCGATCAAGTAAGTCAAAGTCATTTAAAAAGGTCCAGTGAAAAGGGATTGGGTCTCAAAAAACGAGGCCAGCAGCTAACACAAAATAAAGCAACCCATTTTCATGGAAAAAAGCAACCCACTTTCATAGGCAGACAAAAAGCATATGCAAGGGCTGTTATTTTAGTGCAGCTGATGTGCTCAGGAACCATATCTTAAAGAGCCATATCTTAATCTGTCTTTGATAACTTGCTGCCTTAGATATACCCATGGGTGCCTACCTAAAGGCTGTGTATAGCCTAAAGGCCAGCAGTCAAGAACAAAAGGTGCAAAACTGGTGTTATTACCTGTATGTTAGGGGGTTTTGCCCTGTCTCTAGGGCTAGAGAAAATAGCATAAGGACAGCAATGCTCTTAAGTCCAGGCTTTTAATTCAAAAGGCCAATCAAACTGCCTTCAGAACTACTTTGGGCCATCTGAGCAGCACCAGTACCTGGCCTGGTACCCTTCTGATCTATGTCACTAGAAGGGACGAGGTGGTGTTTCTTTTCTGTCTTATTCTTAAGACAGGGAGAGGGAGTGTTTTATGCTTTCTTCTCTTTGTCCCCTATCTTTGCCACCTGCAATTGGTGAGGATTCAGAGGTCAGAGACTCACCTCTTAAGTGAGACAGCCTGAAACTTCTGTAAGGTAACAATGATTTTCAAAAAGCAAAGCAAAAATTGAATGTTTTAGGAGAAAGACAAGAGGCATAACTACCACTAAAAATTACATAACTATTAAAAAAGCATGTCCCAAGTTGCAGTTCAGTCAGGTAAAAGAAGTTACAACAATCATCAGAGGTCCTTTTATTCATACCAATAATAGCCCACCGTACACAAAATACCAAAATACACAGGGGCAGTGGGTCAACAGGGATATGGACTTTCTAATTAAGGGAACATGGTCAATTCAGAGTCTGTCATCTACCTATACTTCTGAAAAGCAAATAGGCAACTACAGATTCACCTAATGTAGGTAAAAATTTAATTAAGGATCATTGATCACTCAGAGAATTTGATGTAAAAAGACCACCAAGTTAAGAAGCCTCTGTCCATAGTTTTGTGGATATTAGAATCGTATTTGACTTTATCAGAGGATAAGAAAGGATGACTTGGGTTCCAACTGAATGTTACTGAGTGAGCAGCTGGGGTTGCAGGGAGTTCATTGTTTTGTCCTTAAAATGTGTGTAATATGCAAAATGCTAGAAATAATTACATTTCATTTCAAAGTTGAAAAGATCCACCTGAAGTGTAAGTTTAGCCAAGGCCACAAACTGATGTGAGTTTCAAATATACATAGTATCTTACCATGCCAAAGCATCTCAAGGCTTTTTATAGATGATCTACAATACACAATACCACTGTTAAATGAATGAAAACAAGCAAATCTTTGGTTTGAGAGGCAACAGCCAAAATACTCATCAACAAAAACAAGTAGCAGAGACAGAATGTCTGAAAATGGAAGAATGAAACAAGGTCAATAAAGAGTACCTAAGGCACCTTGTTTAATAGTCATCTTTGCTACACTCCTTAAGACCTCCAAATAACATAAAAAACTGTAAGTGCTAAGGAATGTGAAGATGAAACAGCTGAGGAGATTGAAGATGAAAGAGCAGAGGACAAAATACATTACTCTTATTCATAGTTAAAATTCCCATGATCAAAGGTGGTGAATAAATATATTCTTTTAAGTGATAATAAAGAGAAAAATCAGAGCTAGGAAAATGAATGAAAGGAGGAACCAGCACTGTTAGGAGTAAGTTCATTTGATATGCATGAATTGCAAGTCAAAGTGAAGTAGAAAAGAAGACTGGACTCATACTGGGATATTTTCTCTAATGTCTAGTGCATTTCTCAGTCTCAAGTACTACAGAAGGGGGAAATATCCCCCTTAATTTAAAAAAAATAAAAGAATGGGAGAGTCCAGTCTGTTCTTGCTTCAGGAATATGCACTGTACAGCAGGAACTGCAAAACTGTCCTTGCAAAAAAGAAGTATACAAAGAAGAATTTTGAAGAGGGGTGAAAATTCATTTATTCTACAATAAATATTTTTGATCACCTACTTAGTTGAGACTTTCATCAGACGCACTATGTAATGGACTGGTAATACAAACTAGATCTGAGGACAGACTGGTTAAGTCTTGGTTTGGCCACTACTCCTTGCAAATACCGATTAAAAAGAGAAAAGGTAGGGTGAGAATTTCGTTACTACTCTGCCTCAGTGCAAGATGATTTGTGAAACTGAGTCAGCTTTACTGAGTCAGCTCCCTGTTCTTATACTAGAGAATAGGGCTTATAATTAACACTTTCTTTAACATAACCAGCTTACTACATATTTGCTGAACTGGGTGCAGGATGCTCAGTTTCCAAATTTGTAGCCAGAGGGAAATTCATCCCTTCATCTACTTTTCAAGAAAAAAAAAAGCCAACAAACCTGTATCCATCTCAGTCTCTGGCCTTATTTGAATACTAGTTTGTTATACACACCTCTGAAAGTTCCAAACACCAGGAGAGATGTAGGTTTCCAAATGTATGCAGCAGAACAGGAAGTTAGGTTAGCTGAACACTTCAGGAGATATAAATACTTCTAAGGGTTTTTTTTCTCATAGTTTTCACATAGTTTTGGGACTATCAAACTAAGTCTGCAAGAGCCAGAAGCCTTCTTACATTTTAATGCATATTAATTAAAAACTGTACAACAGCATTTAGTGTTCATGAAGATGATTGTTACGCTTTTGGCATTTTTAGGAAAGCACATCAAGCTTTAAAGTAGAATAAGACTACTACCTTTCAGTACCTAGATTTTGTGCTCACCAAGTACAAAAAACCACAGACATTTTCACCAGTGTCTGCTTTTACCTTGTGTTCTCCCCTCAGGTATGGCCCATTTCCTGTTCCCTCGGAGCTACCTTTGGCTATGTGGCTGGTCTGATTATTGCACCTCTGTGGATACACTGGAACCGGAAGCAGCTTACATACAAAAGCAGATAACTGGAGCAAAGAGAGAAAAGGTATTTCTTTGTGCAGATTCCATACAGACTGTGCAAAAGTTGGGGTTTTTTAAGATATATATAGATATATATATAGTCAAAGCAGAAGACTGTCCAAATTCAGTTAGAATATTTCAGGCCAAGCATCTTCACTCAATAAAATCACATAGATGCCGTTTCAGCATGGTGCAGTTTTTGCTTCCTCTAGACTATGTAACCCTGAGAGACTGTACCTTCCAGTCTGAATAAAATATTTGTAACAGATGTGGTGGCTTCTTATTACAAGTTTGTTGACTTGATTTTTTTCCCTCTGGATTTCACTGGTTGTAGAAGGCAGAATGATAGGTTTAGCTTTCAAACCTGTAACAAGTTTGCTATGTACTTAATGCATTGTATTTAAAATCAGTAGAATTTCACAGTAAGCCTGGCCATTGTCAAATGTGTCTCACGTGATCAAACAGCAGTTTATGCATCTTGAGCCTATTCTCTTCTTCACTGTGTGTTTCTTTGGAGTTAGAATGGCTATAATAGCTTCATCAAAAACGGTCTTCAGTCCTTTCTGTGTTAAAGCTGAACACTCCACATAGCAGTAGGCTCCTATCTGTCAAGAAAATAAGTTACTTCAATAGCAGTACATCTCAGCTGTTCAGTTACATCTGTGCCCTTCTGCTTCCCGCCCTCCCCCCTGCTCCCATGGTGACATTACAGTGTTGGGCTGCAATCTAGTAAAACCTGCATAACTTATGTGCATCCCTCTGTAGGAGAAAACAAGATCTGTCTTTTGGCCAAAGGTCTGGAGGGTATTTAAGTGGGCTGGTTTATAAAGGAAACAAATAAGCTCTTTAGATTGGCAGTGGAGTCCTAAGATATGTTTGATAATTAAACAGCAAGAAAGAATTGCAAAACTGATTTATGTTTCAAAAATAAGACTCTGTAAGTGTCCTGATAAGGATTATCCACACAGTAGTTAAAATGCTAGTACAACACTCTCAAATAATTTTTAAAAGATGCTTCCAACATTTTGCTTGAGCAGGAAGGACCCTTCTGACCTCAACCAGTCTGTGATTTTAATTGTATTATATTATATGGGTTTTCCAAGTGTCTATGCAGAAAATTAGAACCACTACAACAGGGAAATGCAATTACACAGGTCTGGTTGTTACCTCTATTCAGCAACGTGAGTAAATATTGTTAATTGGTAGCCAGTCACAAGGTTTCAAACATGGACTGGTGAAAAATGGGCAAACTGGTAAAAAGAGTCAAGTGGAAGTAGGGGTTTTTTGTTGTTACTTGGTTTCATTTAGGAGTATCCAGATTACCTCTTTTGCTAACTTCTGTCCTTGCTCCACAGATATGGGCTTCTCTTTCATATCATTCAGTCTTGCCAGAGTTTTTGGGTCATCACGAAGATCAATCTGGCAAGAAAGATTGTTGCCATGTTGGAATACTTTCTTTAAACAAGTCAGCAGGCAATGTGATACCCTCTTTATAGAAGAGAATTATTTAAAGGAGTATTATGTCTATAAAAAGGGAGTTATGTCATGATTAAGATCATGGACCCTTCCTGATCCAAAAGCCCTAAATTTAAGCTGTGAACTACTGCCTTTAATCCAGGAGGAACAAACACTTATGCCGTAATTCAGCTCTTTAATTAGATGTGATTATCTCGGAATACCAAACTGTATATCCAGCAGTGGCAGAAAGATTAACCCAAACATGATACCAACATGTGGGTGACTTTGTAAATGAAGCCCAGTCCAATGCTCACAAGAAGCAAGAGGAAATTGTCTCACTTCTCCCCTTGCTCTTTTGCTTCAGCAAATATTGCATGTGACAAACAGCTGTAGACCCAAGTAATTCCATGGGCATGAGCAGACAATGTTATTCTGTAAGTCCCATGATTTTTTAGAAAGTCAGATGGAAACATGCAGCCAATCTTGGCACCTTGTTTACTATGGGTATAACAAGGGGTTTTTTTAACAAAATGGAGGTAGCTTATTAGAGAACTACACAGATCTTGGTTCCTCTGCCACCTGTAAAGATTGTTCCTCCAAAGGCAGAAGGAGGTGCTGCTGAACTGTTGGGCCTGAACTTCCAGCCCGAAGAAAAGGCATCATATGATGATCCTAATAGTTTAAATAAAGTAGAATAGAACCAGATATACCTGTGTTCCTACTAGTAAAAAGGGAACATTAGGTGCATATTCCTTCAACTCCGGTACCCACTCTTCCTTCACATTTTGAAATGAAGCAGGGTTTACCACTGAGAAGCAGATAAGGAAGACATCGGTCATAGGGTAAGATAAAGGTCTCAGGCGATCATAGTCTTCCTAAGGAAGAAAAATTCTGTTATCTGCAATATTAAATTCTTGCCTGTAGTTTGTTAATTTTAAAAGTTATATTCAGAAACTGTATTCATATTTTATCAATGTTGTTGAGGCAAACTTTCTGAATTATTACAATTATTCCAGGTTAGTTAGTGTGGCTGTTAGAGCAATATCTGCATACAAGGGTAACTGTATGTCAATATAAATATTTTGAAAAGTGTATTAATACTGATGGAAATTTACTTCTGTATGAGAATATACAGAATACTACCCTTTAAAAAGTTTTCACTTAAAAAGAAGGCTTATGGTTCAAACATACTTTCAGATCAAAGGTTAATATTTGTAAAGAAATAAGCAGATATGACTGCTGTAGAGCCATCCAGGCTAGGTTATACAAACTAGGCTAGATTAAAGCTATTTAATGCACTTAAATGTTCTATTTTGGATCATATGTAGAGGTGATATTTAAAGCCCTCCTTAGAATTTTCTTTTTTAGAAAATTTACAGTCCTGTTACTAGAGATCAGAGCAGTAGGATCAGAAGGGACCTCTTCTGTCTAGACTGGACTTTCTATAAGCAAGCCCAGCAAAGGGTCAGAAGGAGCAAAAACTCAGGATAGAGACTATTAAGGGAGTATTAATGCCTTTTGTTTGGGGAGGGGTTAGTGTGAAACGATTATTATTTGGGTCATTTAGAGCCACAGCATTTAAAGCCACCAGTCATACTGCCAGGGCATACAATACTGTGGCAAGACAAGCACCAAGGAGCATCGCCCCTACTGTAAATCAGAATTCTCTGTAGCAAGAGAGAAAGTGGATTTTTGCCATATATTTTACCTAATACTGGGAGGGAACATGCCACATCTTCTCTCTGCAAGGCTTTCTTTGGTTTTTGGCAATAAACCAATGCCTTGCCATTCCTACCTTAGGTTTTGGGGTTTCTTTTAGCACAGATAACTAAGATTCAGCCCAGGCATTGCAGAGACATTGACAAATGCTGGATTTATGCCTTTTCTTCCACAGTAAACACCAGTTTATGATGGCTGCTGCAGAATCCTCCCTCTTTTCTATGTAAGCTCCCCATCTTAATTAAGTCTCACAAATATTGGAGCGATTTATTCATTAAATGGAGAGACAGACATGTAATTCAACTCCACGTTTGAAACAAGCCAGAAAATTAAATTTTTGTTTCCTTGGCAACAGTCACATTACAAGATTATTAACCTGTAGTCACACCCTCAAAAAAAGTCCTTCACTGATTTGTTAGGTTTTAAACATGGTCACAAGAACTCCAGAAAACACGTAACAACTTCCTCAGAACAGTTTCTGCCAGGCCCATCTTTCCATTTGGAAGTCAACAGCTATGAGAAGAGGGCTGTTGTTCTCACCAGGAACTGGAGAAATGAGAAGCACAGGCAGAGGTGCTGCACTAGCAAGGAGGTGACCATTAACCAGTACTTCTCAGTGCCAATTTTACAGTGTTCTGAATTGTGATCAGTATTCTCATATGCCATTTTGAGTATAGGCTCTATCAACAGTTTTGTATATAAATAACCTAGAGCATGCTTAGTTATTAACCCAGGTTCCCAATGTCACAACCACAGTAACTGCCACCATTGTCAAACTACAACATTGAACAGGCCTTTTCCCTGCTAGTGTCAGGCTCCTGCCCTGATTCAGAAGGAAAAAACAGTAACCCTGTCTTTTCCACGTCTGTGGATGTTCCTCATAGAAAGCAGAAATTACTTCAAGAACACCACAGCAAGTTGAAACTCTTCAATTCTTTTTTAAGCATGTATTTTACATTTTACTACTGAATATAGTTAGATCCTGCTCATAGATCCTGCCACTCTGTTTTCTGGGGTGGAGACCAAAATCCTAAAAGAAGCTTCCCAACTGCAAATTACGTTGGTCCCTGGAGTACAAAATCTGCATGCAAGAGAACACACAGAAGGATCTGTCAGTTGGTCTCAAATTCAGCTCTACTAAATCATAGGTGGGGTGTATTACTGAATAGGTTTTGGTAAAAGAAAAAAATCTAGTTTAAACTTGTCATTTGTTCCTACCACCAAAGAGCTGCCATCTCTACACAACATTTTCTAAAAATCTCACATCTGGAGTTCAATAACTAGACTAGTATCTGCACTAAATGCTGGAATGGAGAAGGCATTTCACTGTCATCAGAAATTACTGTTAGTCCATTAACCTTAAAATAGCTCTTTAGTTAATCCATTTCAAATTACAGATGGACCCTTTATTCATAGCAAATATTAATCATTTTTTTAAAGCTGATCTTGGATCTGAACTCTATTCCTGCCCCTGCATCTGTTCATGTGCCTTTTGATTTATACCCTGTCCCATCTGCACTGGGCAAGCTGTGGATCCCTCCAATGTAATTAAAAGTTAAACTAAAAGCAAATACAATGTGATTGAATACACCTTGTACCACAGCCAAAGATATAAGTTGTATTTGATACAGTGACTTCACTGCATTTATGCTTTCTTAAATAATCAGTGATTTTGGCTATACCCACCAGTGCAGCTGCTTGAAACATGTCAGTGCTGTCAGGCTCTCCTTTAAACCTTGCCTGTGCTCGGATCATTAGGTTCATATTAATAACGGCAGGTAGTTCTAACAAAACCTCCCCCCACATGGTTAGACCTGGATTGTCCTGAGAGTGACCCTCCTTAAATGTTATCAGCATCTAGAGGACCATCTGTACCTAAAGAATCCTTCTGCCTCTCACCAGCCCCTCAGAAATAGCAATCAAACCTGTAAACTTGCTCTGATACATTGGGCCTATGTAACTGCTGCATTGGGTAGAAGAATCTGAAATATCCAATTCATTTAGACTTAATATTAGAGAAGCCTGGGAAAATCATATTACTTCAACTATAATTTATTTCCTGAATCTAGCATAAGGGAAATAAATGTGGCTTATTCTAAAATTACATGCAATGGCAAAATTAATTATACTAGCCAGTCAACATAAATTCCAATTTGAGTGCACGTACACACCACACTGTATGGCAGTTAGACTAATTAGACAACCTAATTGAGGGAGACACTGCATATATATTTAGGCATTAAAAATATTTAAAGAATTTAACTGGAATATTTTAAGAATGGGAATAAGGTGGGCAAGAAAGTCGCTATGGGTCAAAATATTCAATGTAAGTCTCAAAAACTTCAGGCTATAATAGCAAAATGGTTCATTCTCCAGCATACTCTGAACTTTAACCAAAAATTATTTGCTGTTTGCTGAAGCAGGTGAATACAGATATAAAAATGTGCTGAAAATACGAGAGCTGTAATTAAATGGAATTGGACACAAGTATGTAGAGTAAATTAATATTACGTGGGACTGTGATCCCTATAAAAGACATGGCACTGCAGCAGGACTGTTCATCATTGTACTTGGTATCCCTGTGGAAATCCAGGACAGCTGCCAGTACACAGCAGACACGAAAAAGGAGATGACATGGAGGAACTAATGACTTGACTTGGCTTTTTGTTTTGTTTTTAAGAATACAGAATGGAAATTCGTACAATGGAAATTGATACTTTTAAATTATCATGTCACCCTACTTTTGATACGCTGCAGGTATGTCTAGCCCCAGTTTTGATATTCTGCAGGTATGTCTAGCATTGCCTTTATCTTAGCTGTTTAAAATCTGTCCTTTAGGTCTCTTTTTCCCGTGTTACAGTACCTAATAATCTGCCTCAGATTTTCTGCTTCCTTGTACTTGAATACCAAATCACTGATTTTTATTGTATTTTGGATGCTGAAGTGGATTTGCTCTAACATGTCCAAAATCCATCTATTTCCAACATTCACCTGTTCAAAAACAGGTCTTGAGAAACTTTCTGTATGCTGAAAGATGAATGGTATTTCAATTCTCCAGCATTGTATTCTTCATTTCAAGGTTTTGCTCAGACTAAAAGCAGAATGCAGTGCCCTATTTCAAGTCATACATTTGATTTTGAACTAATACTTTTTCCCAATTCCATGGATACCAGCTGAGAGACACACCTAAAACTATACAAACTGTATTTCTAACTCTGCCCCTGACACAGTATGTAGTCCTGAGCAAATCATTCTCCCCTATTTGCATCTTCCCATCTGTAGGGGTTTGCTAGCTTAGTAATGCATTAGTCTTTGCAAAGCACTCCAAAAGCCTTTGAACTACACAGCTTACATGCAGTGGAATATATTTTAAAAATAAACTAAAACAAAGTGGAGTATAATAATTTCTGAACAACCTTCTTGACCCACAAAAAGCATTATTTCCACAAAAAGCAGTATTTCCTTATATTTATGAGAAAACTGAAGTGAGAGGTGCAGGCATGCAGTAATTCTGTTGTACTAGAGGCTCTGTAGTTCCACTGTTTCATGGTATCCCCCTCCTCGTGGCCCGAGTTAAAGTGATGGGGACTGAGACAGAGGTCATTACCCCTCTTTCAGTAATGTGAGACCACAGGTGTTCTCATCTGAAATGGTATTAAGGGCTCTTTATCCAATTTGGAAAGATGAAAGGCAATTAGACCTTTGCAGTCCATACCTTCCCACACCCTGACCAAGACCTTTGAGGAAATTCACACCTCTCAGATCTGCCATCACAGGTGGTGAAGATGATGTTAAGTTAGATCTCTCTGTTTGATTTTTATTTCTCGCAAATATGGGGGGTAGTGTCTTTAAGCAAATAGGAGAAACCAAATTCTGATATGTCATTAACACTGAGGCAGGGGCCCAAGATGTGTCATGTTTTAATCCACACTCAGTGTTTTGTACTCTGATGGAACCAAAGTAGTGAATCACTGTATGTCTTTTTTGCAGCTAAGAAACGAAATTTTAACAATGCACCTCCAGTTATACTGACATAAACAAAAGGATAAACCTATTTCTTTTCTATTCCAAGGGGGATAAAATGGATGGGAGGGAACAAAATAAAGCTTGCACCACTGGAAGGAAAACTGGAGCTCAAAAACTCTGGGTTTGTGATCTCTGTGTTAACAACCATCTGTTGCTTTCACAGCTTACAACAGCAATCATAAGAGGAGGTTCTCACTCCCAACCATCTGTTTTTAGAGGGGAAGCCAAAAATAGGCATCAGGCAGAGTCTAGAGGAATCCAACCTTCAAGCAGCAAAGGGTAATCACTACTGCTGCTCAGAAAGGCTCAGTGAGGCAGAGTCTTGCTGAGCAAAATCTCAGCTAGAAGTCCAAGTTTTAACCCATTTCATAGTTGGGCTTTGTAACAACATTCAGAAGTCCTCTCCCAATATGAATTACCATAGTTTAATATTTGAAGTGCATTTCAAAGCTGTCCATTTTTCAGTTTTTCTCCCTTAATAAGTTTCTGTTCCAAAAGGCCACTGTAATATTTTGGAAAACTTAAGAAATTAACCCTAATGACTGTGGTACATAACATGGACCCTAGGGACTTTGTAACAGTTCAGTTACCCCTGGACACATCTTGCCATCTCCCCTAAATTGTTTGGAATTAAAGGCTGATCTGCAGCTTTGCCATAAGCACCAGGCAAAGCCTCTAAAAGCAACTGCCTACTCCAAAAGCACACCAGGAAAGAGACTTCACCCTGCTGAATCACCCTGTGGTTTCTGATTCTAGGAGATGCTTGGTGGGGGAGGAGAGAGAGGGAAGTGGCCTGTACTGCCCCATGCCAAGCACAAATTGCTTCCCTGGCTAAAAAACACTCTCCGTTTTTTTTTCAGTCTGGGCTGTGTAACTGTAACCCTTTGCAAGGAAGGAGGGTGGAGAGTCCCCCAGGATGTTGGTTTCCTGGCACTGCCACTCACAAGGCACTACTAATGCAGGACCATTTGGCAGAAAGCTGCAATTTGGACTGACACAGCATTGCCATAAAATGTCGGCTTGTCCAATCCTGCAGCCCAAGCTCTGTTACGCTGATCACTGCATTTCATTTTGTAGTTGCCTACATCTGTAGCCACTGGCTTCTGACCATGCAAAATGAGATGCAGTGATTATTTCCTGGCTGCAGGGAAAAAGTGCACTACAGACTCTCTGTCTCCTCACAGGCTTCTGAGCATATAGCAGAATTGTCCTGTTGTGACTTGTTCACACAGGTTTCCCAGGGAGTGCTAAAAGCTGCGGATTTGGGCCCAGCATCTATTTTTAAATTATAGAAAAGGCTGCAAGAATGCAGGGTAAGTGCTCTTCCATTGTATTCTAAAAATGAAGTAAGCTGATCTAAATCCATTTCTGAATTCCTGTGAGGAGGACTGTTCAAAGGACATATGAATTATACATTGAAAAAGCCCAGGAATTGTGAATTACAATTTTTTTTTCCCCACAAAACTTCCTTCTGGCATATTTGAGAACTGTGCAACTGCTTACATGTCTGAACAACTTTTCTGTATAGAGAGAAATAAGTAGCTGGAAGATGGTGCCCAGTAAGATGGATTTTAGAGCATTACAGACAAGTAGGGCAGAATATTTCTTTAATTATACACAAAATTTGCCTTTAAGTGATCAGATTGATCCTAGTCTTAATGTATAATTCAATACTGTCCAAATCCTACATCTTGCCATGTGGTAATGCTAAACCATTTTCCTAGACAGTCTCAACAGCACACTCCCTCCCTCCTCTCCATCACCACAGGAACTTCAACTTGCTGACTTCTTCATAGTTTTCTAGAAGTGGAAGTCCCTGCATTTTCTTCATAAGGCAAATTATTTTAGTATCTGTAACAAAAGAACATGGATTCAGCTGACTGCGAGCAGTATCAGCCAGCACAGCTTCACTTACACACCTTTACTTCAACCAGTTGCTTACCCACCATGGAGCTAAGAAGTGGCAGAGTAACTGCCATGGACAAACCCCTTCACTCCCTGTCCACGAGAAATCTCGAGGCTGTGATGTGTTCCTCTGCCAGTTCCTTTCTCACTGTCAGTGAGTTTATGAACAGTACTCCATCCATAGAGGATTTCCATTTTCCCCAGGAAAGGAATTCACCCCAGTTGTGGTGACTGCAGCCTTGTACAATCAGGATTCTCCTTTCTTTCAAATACAGGCAAAGGAAAAAAATAAAATTCACCCTGACACAGGAGAGCTGAACCTGCAGAACCTGCTCTTTGGGAAAATGGGTTCTTTCACTTTATTTTCAAAGAATATGACCTGTTCTCACAGTTGGTTTAATATGGTTATCCATATCATATCAGACATGTCTTTTAACTTACTACCTATATAAAGCCTGATCAGACAAGAAAGATTGATCAGTTAGGTGTCCTATTCCCTTTCACTTTTTACAAATAAACCCCCAAATCACATTCTTCAGTCCAGAGTTGAACCACAGCTTTGTAAGATAAAAAACTCCAGCTTCACACTGACTCCTCAAGATTAATTCCCCATCGCACAATTTCTCAGCAGAGCACCAGTGCCAGAGTACCAGTGCCATCATGTGCATATTGAATAAACACACTATGGTGAAAGAGTTTCTGGAATTACAGAAGTTGCTAAGAGTCTTCTGCACCTCATTTTACATCAAGTCCCAGTTTGTCAGGGCTTAAGGCTTCCATTGAAGAACGTGGTAAAACACTTGATGACTTCACTGCAGAAGATGTTAAGGCAGTTGAAAAACTGCCTAGTTTTTCCATGTCAAGTGAGGAATTTGTAAGCCATGTCATTGCCTGTGGCTGGACTATCTCTTGGTCACAACTAAAGATGCATCCCAGGTCACACCTGACATCCATTCCTTATTTGACTCCGACATTGAATCCCAACTGGAAATCAGACCAAGATGGAACCAACATTAAGTCCTACTGATGGTCTTTAAGCATTCATGGCTATGTCTAATTTAGAGCACGAGCTGCCTGAGGCACTCTCAGTCTGTGTTTTATTCATCTGAAGCAATACACTCACCTAGGATGCTGACAGATGTTCCTTTCCTCTGGAGAATAATGCTGCCACCTGCATTTTTATGTGCACACCAGCGAGTGCCAGCCATGGCAAAGAATTACTGCACACGTGCCATGGCACGGATGCAGCAGAGTGCAGGACTGAAACACACTGGGGACAGTAGCTGCTAACATGTCAAATGACACAACCACTAGAACTGCTGAAAGTGTCATGTAACATTCAGCCACCTTAACGCAACTAATCTGGTCACCAATCCAAACCAACAGACTGCTTATAAAACTACAGAACAGAGCAGTAAAAAGATACAGTTCCCTCTTCTCTACCCTCATTTTGCAATTTTTTCTCATTAAAGAAGAGCAGTTTTGTTACAAATTGATCTGCTGATTTGGAGGTTTAAAAAAAAGTCCTGAAAAGCTGGGTTGGGTAAGGCCTTGAGCAACCTGGTCTAGTGGGAGGTGTTCCTGCAGAGGTTGGGACTAGATGATCTTTAACGTCCATTCCAACCCATTAGCATTCTGTGATTCTATGATTCTGTCCCAAAGCATCCATTTTAGTGATGTCTGTGGGATTTGGCATCAGTGTGTTTTTGTTATTTCTTAAAGCCCTGTTTCCTGGTGTCTTGTGAAGAAAAATCACATCCTTTTCACCTTTAAATGAACGATAAATTCCTAGTATCCCACAGATACAGAGGAAACTGGGATACATGAAATCCAAAGGCTTAAAGAAAACCCATATGCAGCAAAGGGCAAAAACCATTCTGATTTCCTTGACTTTTTTAGGTAGCAGTGTCTGCAGATAGGAATAGCTGACTCATCACTTTGAATGCCTGGGACTGACAAAACCTTGGTATTGCTGAAGTGAGTTTTATGTCTGCTTTGTCCATGTGTTCTCAATAAAGGAACTGGAACAAAGCTTATTGAAATCAGCAATCAGGGTGCCTGCTAACACAGAGCTTTGGATCAAACCTAACACACTATAAGCCCTTTTACATTGCAGGTCAGTGTGATGGAGGCAGTACTCTAGTCAAAATATAAATTTAAGATGTACTTTGGAAACTGAATCATGAGTTAAGAAATCACTGAAAACTATGCGGGTTTTTTTATACTTCTCTTACTTACCAAAATATTAAGAGCTCTTTGCAAAGGAAACAAATTTCAGTTGAGAAGTCTGACTATGGACTGACAAAAATCCCAAGGTCTCATGCATTCTCTATCAGAAAAACTCCCATCAGCTTATGCCACCTTGCCCAGTTGTCCCATTCCATCACTCCTGCCTCCTGCAGTACAGCTGCAGATTATATGATACCCAACCGAGTGCAGGTGCACACATGCACACACCATCTTAAAATGAAGTCAGGAAGTAAGAGAATACACAATAACATTGTGCTGGAAGAGCAGTAACAGTTGCTTGGGTTCAGTGTTGGCTTTTCATCTGGTGATGTTTGGATAGGATTGAAACCTGCCACTACCTCAAAGAAATTATAAATTAGTAAAATTCAGCCAGAACTCTGCCACAAACTAAAGGCTATCAACTGACTCAACCCAGGAAAAAGGGCTTTTTACTTGGCCACATGAGAAATGTTTAGCAAGAGTCTGTCTAAGTCAGTAGTCTTCACAAAAATGTGCTTTTAACATAGGTAAAATTGAAGTTTCAGAGAACCTCTCAAACTTGGTTTGCTTTGGGTTCTTTATTTTGGTCTGCCATTAATTTGCTGTCAATGTGGAAAAGACATTCTGGATCTCCATTTTCAAAGGCATCCCTTACATTTGGTTTTAACATAATTAGGTGTTGCTATTCAGAAAAGCTGTGGGGCTTTTGGCACTCTGAAAATGAAACATAACTCTCTTGAGTTTCCAACATCTGTCTAGTGGATGGTTCTGGGAACTCAGAGCAGCATCTCCCATCCTGAGACTCCCCATCTGGCGATAGCAGTACTTACCTATCCTTCTAGGAAAGCTGTGATGCTTTCAAAGCGTGAGTCACAGCTCACAAGGAGGCGTTTGAATGCAAGCTTCACACTGGGATTATTATTGTTGCAAGGCCATTTTAAAAGCAAATCTGAAGGTACAAGTCCACTTCCTTTTAAAGGGAAAGTCTGTCTTTGCTTAAACCATTGTCTAGAGAACTCTCAACAGAGAGATTGCAAGCTCAGGCACTTCACCTCCTCTTACACTGAAAACCTTAAATTCCAAAGAGAGCATCTAGGCATGTTTTTATTTTATCTGCATACATCCAGTTGTTAAAGCTACGTGGCTGGCAACATCCTGAGGCACAGAGCAGCTTCAGCGGAGGCTGAGCTATTCATAGGCCAGCACGCCAGCCGGGAGTGAGCTCATGAGCTCACAGCTTCCCAGCGCCAGCTGCTAGCTCGGCTGGGACATGGAAAGGGAGAGAGCGAGAGAAAATGCATGTGGGAAGAGGGAGGCACAGGAGGGGACAGAAAGGGGACAGGATCTTAATTGCTAATATTTCATGTCAGGATCTGCCAAAATCATGTTAAAGGTCTTGGTGTTTACAGCTCTGCAGTAGAGGACAGCAGAGTTTGCATTGTGTGAGACTGCTTTGCTCCAGACTGGCATTTGGTGCTACAACTGCCTGGTAGGGGCAACTCTGAAGGAGCAGTGTGCTCTGAGGGGTGACATTCCTACTTCACAACAGACCGGACAAAATGATCACCAGCTGTCTCTCCTCTCAGTACCGATACTGGAGTTGTACCTGCTAGACCAGGGCTACCTACCAAAGCCAAGACAAACAGCCAGCAAGGAGTACTACTATTTATTTATAGCAACTGCTGCAAGTTTGGTGACTATCAGTTTTAATAGCCACATTCACAGTTATAACCATTTGTTTTTATTCATCACCTTAACAGAGATCTTTCAAATATGTGAGTTAGCTTTACACACTTCAGCAGCCTGACCAACTTTAACATAAAATTGCTTTCAACATCAGGGGTTTTGTTACAACAATAAAATCAGTGTATCTGAATTAAGGTGGCTGTGACTGCAACCCAGAGTGACCATTGGTATCTGAGCTGAGAAGTACCACGAAGTGGATTGTTCTGCTCTTGTGCTTAGAGTGTTTTGTGGTACTGGTGTGGTGATAGTTGAGAAGGCACCGAGAGCTTCATTGTATCAGACCATATATTAGGGCTTTTAAGGAAGAGATTAAAAAGTGAAAAGACAGGAACCCAGTTTCCTCAGCTGTGTCCAGTGAGGCCACACTAGTATCACAACAGTAAGTGATGCTGAGCAATATAAATGTTATTATGAGGCACTGCACCATACCCCTCTCTGCACTGCCGAGATGCTGGCTTGGTGCCAAACCTGCACCAAACAGCCAAGCTATGCCTCAGCATCCCTCTTCCCAGAGCAAGAGGAGCAGCACAGGCTCTGCTACTGCAGCCCCTCCATCCTTCTTCTAGGTCCCAACCATCCTTCGCAGCAAAGACACAGCAGCAGAGCAAGACTTCCACCTGTATGTAGTCAGCACATACTGGATGAAAGGGGCACTATGAATGAAAAACCCACAGCAAAAGGAATTGGCAGGAGGATAGACTCCAATGCAATTTTAAACAACAGCCTTCAATATAGAGTGAAATCCCCAGAAGGCAACTCCTGTGTGTCCTCCCACCTATCCCAGTGGTGGGTCATGGCAAGGAGACACACTGCACACTTCTTTGTTAGTGCTTACAGACATTTCTCCAAAAGTGTTAATATCATGAGAGTTGGCAGTATCGCTTCTGGTATTATGGAACATCAAAATGGTAATCAGTTGTCACCAGTTCAAAAACACTCCAACATGGTGATCTTAACTGATGAAGCCACGGTTCTCTTCCCAAACTGATTTGGCCACATGCCCTGTTCAGCGAAGAACTGTACTGACACACAGTCTCCTGGAGCAAAACAGACAACTACAAAGCCAAAGGCATACAAGCATCCATACTACAAGCATCTCACATTTAAACTTCATTCAGTGCATTGATGCAGGTCTTCAGTGCAGGTTGGTTCCACAGATCTCATCCTGTGGAAACCAAGACCCACTTTAAGCCCACTTAGTGCAAGCAGCAAGGCTAAAAGGAGCTGCTGACTCCACCTCTAGGAGGAATTGCTGGAGGAATGGCACCAAATTCCCACCCACCTCCCTGTCATGGGAGGCTGCCTCCACAGCTGCAAACCCAAATGGGCTCCGAGAGCCTCCACTGCCCAGCAGCTGTACTGGCTATTTTCTGCTGAACCACAGCCTCCGTATTTTCAGCCAGAGAAAAGCCATCTTGAGGTCACACACCCCCAAAGGCCTGTGTATAAACTGAACTTTGTGAACCACTAGTGGCATTTTCCCCTGCTATGTATAGCTAGGAAAAAGTAGGATTTTAATAGATTTATTCTCAACCTACTTTAAACTCACAAAGATATGAGGCCTCATGTCATCATTATAGTTACTACATGTGATCCTGTCTATGTTATGAAGAAGCAAGCAGAAATGAGAACTGGATGAACTCAAAAGCTTGCAACTCCTCTGCCAAAACAAAGTCTGTCACAAGTTGCTAAATACATAACCACGCAAGTAAAGAGACCCACACACTGGTAAGTCAGTATTTCAGGGCGAGGAGCCTGCTGTGCACCAGCTATGAATCACAAAGTCCTTTGGTCTGCTATGGACTTCCTGCATGGATTTGGCGTAGGTCACTGTCTAAGCCTTCATTTACCTCCTCACTCCTCTTCCCCCTGAATTGAGATCTGTAGGTGGTATCTATACTCTGTCCAGAGCTGGGAGTGCAAACATACTGAAGACTGTGAACTGCTTCAATACCACAGTGATCACACGCTGCCAAGTTTTGAGAAAACGATACCATCAGGCCAATATTTTACAATATAACAATTTGGGGGTGACAGAAATGAAAGCACTGATGTATGCTGGCACAGAAATCCCAACTCTGGGCAGCAAAGAATCTGATCCACACAGAAGTCTGTGCAAGCAGCAGGCAGGAAGCAGATGCAGCATGTTGTTTCCTCAACACAGAGAAGGCATCATCAACTCATGTCTTTTCTGATCTTTACTATATATATTTAAGCTTTAAAGAAAGCTTTCTGCTATTGCATAGCTTTGGTAAGACAGGCTTGTCAGCCCACTCTCTGATAAAGCAGCTTTCAGCTGAGTGAAGTTGCTGGACTGGCAGCCTCAGATGTCCACCAGTTCCCCACACATGCTGAAGTGGAATGGGCATAGTGGTAAAGATTTTATTAGCAGCACAGCTCTGACTAAATAGAGAATTTTACCAGGACCAGATAAATCTGTGAAGTAGCCTCATTAAAACACCCTGTGTGAGCTGATGCTCCTCAGAATCAGGACAGCAAGAACTGTTCCTAAGTAGCTCAAAAACTGCTCTGTATTTCAAACTGAAAATTTCAGCTTTTCAGAAACAGGCAGAAAAAGGTTACCTCAACTGTTTATACCTCTGGATATACAACTTCACACTGAAAAGTTTTAGTATAACAGGAACACCTTCATTTGCTGTTAGTTGTAAACTGGACAGTTTACCCCACTAACTTTTGAAGAGGCCAAGGGTCACCTGGGTTTTTACTCGGCACATTCAGGCAAAGTGGCATACTAGAAAACCACCTTAGTTAGGGTTACACAGAGCTGACAATACATACTCCCATTACTAGCAAGAAGACTAGCCCAAGTAGTTTGAGATGGCATCCCCAAATAAACTACGTGCATGCTGTGCTAGAATTGCTTTCACACTTTTCAATGCTCATAAAAAAAAAAGAAAATTAGTTGCATATTAACCAAATGCTTTCTTTGACTGAGCACTAGATCCTCATTTTGTAACCTATTTAAGCAACATTTTACAAGATGTGTTTTGAACCAATTACTATTGAAAAACAGGACTATGACAGTAATAAGAAATGCACTTAGCTGGCATAAATTTGACTAGTTTGTGTTTACGTCAGTGAGATGACAGCCATGAAGTCAGTCTTTGTGGGAAGAGTCTCACCCTTTAGAGTATCAGCTTTCTGGAAATGGGGCTGTTTCCTACAATTCTTGTGGAATTAATTATATTACTGATTTCAGGCCTAACTAAGATGTAAAAGACCGGTTAAATGCTGATTCCCTTACTTAAGGCTATACGCAGATCTAGAAAGATACACTATTTCAGTCAGCAGTTCTTCAGCTAAGTATAGAAATAACATGGTTAAAAAATACAGCTTCAGTCTATGCAAGTTCAGTGAGATTATCTTACTAGTTGCTCTTTACAACAAGGAAGCATGTCCGAGGTCATGTGAGACCAAGGCACATGCTCACGCTGCAAGAAGAAGTTTTAATATAAGGAATACACAGCTTTGCAGAAACCCACGCAGCATTTCCATATATGCTCCACACCTCCTGGGGTCAGGCCCTTGACAAATTGTTTCCAATAAGGCATCCCCAGAAAGCTGGAAGCACTCTAACCCCGGAGACCATGCTCGGCCCGTGGCTGGTGCCGTGCAACTTAAGCTAATGAAGAGGTGACTTGAATCATGGAGACCTTTAGAAACCACTACACCTGTGACCCTTCCAAACATTCAGCATTTTATCCATCATAAAGTTACTTAAGAGCCATGCTGACATGACAGCACCTTTCACAACCAGCTGTAATCTAAACCAAATAATTTGAATTGTCTGGGATAGCAAAAGAAACACAGGTTATCTCAAAGGCAGTGGCTGAGCATTACACGTTATTATTCTTCACCCTAGTTTGAACAACTCTTTGTAGCTATTTGAGCACTGTAAAGCACAAACAAGGCAAGCTGCGGCAGCTTGGCTCTATCCGACCCGAGGCGGCTGGGGCAGCGTGTTCCCTGTGTGCCGAACGGGGCACATTTCCCCCCCGAAGGCCGGCGGGAGGGTCGGCACCCCGGGGGCAGGGGGGCTGGCCGGGGGCGATGCCCAGTGCCGAGCGCTGCCCAGCGGTCATCCCCCGTCCCCGCGCCGGGCCATGCCGTGGCGCCTCGGCCCCGGCTCCGCGGAAAATAAAGCCCGTCTCCCCCTGCCCGCCCTCGGGAATCGGGGTTGGGTCGATGGTTTTCTTTTAAATCGGGTTTTACCAATCGCCCCCGCCGCCAACTCGCCTCCGAACCGCCCATCCCGGACCGCAGCCCTGCGAATAACTTCGGGATGGCCCCGGGCGGGGAAATGGGGCCGGGGGTCCGCGGGCAGCGCTCGGCACTCACCTGGCCGGCCGTGTCGTAGAGCCCCAGCAGGTACTGCTTGCCCCCGACGGTAACGCTGACTGCGAGGGGAGAAACACAGCGGGTGAGGGGGCAGACCCGGCCGAGCCCCCTCCCGGAGCGCCGGCAGGGCCGGGCCGGGGGATGCAGCGAGGAGGAAGGGGGCACAGGGGCGGCAGCCGGGCCCCCGCCCGCTCACCTGCGTAGTGGTCGAATACAGTGGGCACGTACTCCTCGGGGAAGGCGTCGTTGGCGTAGCTCATCAGCAGGCACGTCTTGCCCACGGCGCCGTCCCCCACCACGACGCACTTCAGCATGACCGCGGCGCTGCCATGGGCCATGGCCGGAGCCCGCCCTCATGGCCCCGCGGGCGCGCCCCGCCGCGCCGGGCCCCTCGGCATCGCCGCCGCCGCCGCCGCGCAGCGGGCGCCCCCGCCGGCCCCCGCCGGGCGCGGCCCCCCCGCCATCCGCCGCCGCGCCGGGCCCGGCCGAGCCGCCTTCCCCCGCCGCGCAGGGGCAGCGGGGCCGGGCGGAGCGGGAGGGCGCCCTGCGCGGGGCTGCGCGGCTGCGGTCGCCGCGCGGTGCCGCCGCTCGCCCCGGCCCCGCTCCCGCACACGCATGCACACAGCACCCCGCGCCTCCCCGCCCCGAGAGTTACTCGGGAGCCGCGGCACCCCCTGCCCTGCCCTGCCCTGCCCTGCCCCGCGCGGGGCTGTGCCGGCCCCCGCCATCGCCCGGCGCGCACAAAG
The DNA here is from genome assembly GCF_047495875.1 of Pithys albifrons albifrons. Classification (NCBI taxonomy): domain Eukaryota; kingdom Metazoa; phylum Chordata; class Aves; order Passeriformes; family Thamnophilidae; genus Pithys; species Pithys albifrons. The sequence continues at coordinate 89,288,784 of NC_092459.1, forward strand.
GCAACTCCGCTCGCATCCTCCGGCGTTAACCCCTCAGTGAGCCGAGACGTACGGAAATAACGGGTTATGAAAGGATTTTGTTCTGCGCTGAGTTTATTGTCTTTGGTTCTGAAATTCTGTAGTAGGAATGGATTTAAGAACACCAACGCGTGTGGTTTAAGCAGTCTTAAGTGCACGTTTGCAAGGCTCAAGGACCAGAGGACAAGGTCCAGAAAGAGTAGGTACTGTATGAAAAATGAGTGAGATCATGCTCCCACTGGTGTCAGTGGCAAAAGTCCCACTGTTCAGTGGCACCAAGTTGTCACCCTAGCAAGCTGTATTGAACTTCACAGTTTCAAACGATGTGAAATACATTTACAGTCAGGCAGAAAAACTGCCTTTTCTAGTCTGTATTTTTTGCAGATTTATGCTATAAGTCCTATCCAGTTACAACAAAACCAGCACACAACAGTGCAAGCCATGAGGAGACCTCTGTGTTGTATAGTTTGTATTTCTATTTGATTTGACATGCTTCAGGGAGAAAATAAATGCAAATCCCACATTGTACAAAGCTTATCTGAATACTCAATAACACATTTTCAAATCAAGACAAAATAGAAAAGTTACTACTTTGCAAGTTTTTCAGCTTAGTGAATCAAGCTTTCATGCCTTCAGACCACAGAGGGGGTGAGCAGGACATCCAAGACTGCCCTGCTGCAATCTCTTCACAATTCACCCAGAGAGCATCAAACCCATGAGCAGACAGAAGCTACTCCAGGAGGTATTTCTTCAGCCCTTGGAAAATGGCAGCTATTAAAGAAAACTGGATTTACCAAAAGTCAACCAGCAGCCAGCACAGGACTCAGTGCACAGGTCTCCCAGAGAACAACTTTTCCTAATAAGCAGGTATGCCCTTCCTGAGCAGCTGTTTCAGGATGGGTTTTGGCACCAGGCCCAGGAAAACTGATTTCCAGTGATCTACCTAGAGGTTCCCAGCCACCCATGAGGGACTTGAAATCATGCAGGTACTCAGTGGCCCAGGTAACATCCGCTTCCTTTTTGCTGTACTTGCCAATGTATGCATTTAGGAGTATCCAACACTTGCATTCCTGGACAAAAGCAACCCAGGCTGCTGTCTGCACAATCGATGGGAAGTACACTTCCTCCACTCTGCTGCTTGCTTAATTGCTGGTGTTGCTTCTCAAATCCTGTAATCATCATTTTGAACTTGCACAATCTCAGCCAAATGATTCTCATCCAGTCCTCCATCTCGCTCAGACAATGGATGGCCAATTAGTCTGCACTAAATATTTAGAGAAAATGAAGAAATGGAACTGGCAAACTGAAACTTGGCCTCAGCTCTCTCCTCTCCAGGCTGGCTGGTTGCATAGCCAGAGACTCATGGAGCTGCAGGAGTGTGACCTTGTAAAATCTAACAAGGGTCCCACAGCAATATGGCTCTATGGACTCACCCTTAGGGCTGTAGGGCTGTTGGTTTCATCCACGGCACAGGTACTGTGTTTGTTATTCACCCTTTGCAGATATCATTATCCAGCCAGCACCCACAACAGTGTGATAAGGAGGGTGGGCTATGAGGAGAATATACACACTGAAAGTTAATCAAAATTGATTTATTTTCCAAAACTTTTCCTGACTTTCAGCAGCTTAGAGCCTCTGCTTGGTGTCAACTGACATGGCTCAGCTGTATTGGCACAATGGTACCTTACCAGGAATCACATCCTTCTTTCAGGTAGATTAACAATCTTTCTATGTGATATGCTTCCATTTTTCAGCACTACAAACATGAAAAGTGTTAAAATAATTACCTACCTTTGACAAATATTATTTTAAATATTTTTATTTAAGACACTGAATCTAGCCATTTTTTCCCTAACTTCTTTCATAAGGTAGTAAAATAAACTAGTATGAAATGTTAAAAGGAAACACTTATCATCTTAGTGATACTTGAAGTGTATTTTTCCCCCTCATTCTTTGCTATAAAGTTGTTAGGAAATGATAAACAGTTCATCTAATTTTTCACAAAAGAGACAGTTTCTGACTAGTTCTAGGTTATGCACTGAATGGATACTTTAGCATCACTTATGAGTTCTAAACAGTCCATTTTCTCACTTCAGGAATTAAAATTTTGCTTTTTAGGATTTCTCTAAGACTTTTATATGCATATGAAGAACACCAGTTGGGAGGAAGAAATGTAACTAGATTACCCTTAGAAATAAGGCCTGTTCCAAATAATTTAGGTCAGTAATGGAAGGAAAGTGTGTAGAGGAGAAGGTCTAATAAATGGTGGGAAGCCTATGAAAACACAAGTCTAGTGAAACTCCATAGATGAGTGTGCAGCTAAACATTTTTGGAAGCAGTTTCTGGAGTATACAGACTTCATAAGTGAGAATATGGAGTGGGACCATGAAGTAGAATCACAAAGTCCTTCATCTGAGCTACCAATAGCAGGGAAAATAGAGGAGAAAAGGGATGGAGCCAGGCCTTAGAATAACCAGCAAAAGACTTGTTTGGTCTGTAGAACTAGGAATAAGTGGTGTTAATTTTGTAATCAGCACCTTTTGAAAAGATAGACCTGACCATGTCCATTATTAACACCTCTGAATTTAACCCTGACATTTACACAATCTAGTTATTTTCATCAACTGTGCTGCTACTCTGTGTTGTGAATACACCTCAGCAATTTTCTGCTCGAAATCCTTCTATTCATCCTGCCAGATAAGCCACAGTGCCTCACTTGGTCACTGGGTTGTTGTGATGGTGGTCATGCACCTCACTATAGAGGTGGACATCTTCCCATATTGGGCAAAATGACTTAATGGAAGTAGTCAATATTTGAGGAAACACCCTTAAAAATACCAAGTCCCAGTCAAAGCTCAAAGTAATGTATGAAAAACACTCAAATTAGTCCCACAAAGTCCATCAGAGGATTAATTTTTTTAGGCATCCCTGTCTGTGGAAGATTGGAGCCATGGTTTATGGGTCTTTAAAAACCTTTTAGACTTACCAGGAATGTTAAGTCTTTAGGAAAGTCAATGAAAAGGGCGATGTCATCTGAATGTCCTGTTTGCAGCATATCATCTTTCAGACCAATCAATCTCTCATCCTTGGGCAGAGCTGTCCCTAAGCAGCAAAGGGTACACCCAAGTGGACATAACACAAGCCTGGTTTTCAGTTGGAATGATTTACTGTTGTCATAAATGGTGAGAAAACCATTTTTACAGCTTATGAATCTGATCATTACAGTTTTGCTCCTCTATCCAAGAATATGGGCAATGCAGAGAATGTGTCTGTGTCCAAGGTAATACAGAGGAAACAAAACATGTTTCGAATGTTCCAGAAATAGATAGGCAATTCGAGAGGTGTAGATCCCATTCCCTCTGAATGTCAGTTTCCACTCTATCCCCCCAAAATTCTGTAATCATTTACAAGAGCACTGGTACTAACTTCCTCTCAATTTAAAGGGTCACTGCTATCTACCTGCTTTCCTCATGTGTTTCAAGAACATGGTGATATCTGCAAGCAAAGGCATGCAATATATGAAATCAGCATAAAACAGGATGACACATTTTAGGTCATCTACTGCAGTCTTCTGGATGTTAGAGCACACTGGTTCTTTGCTGTCCCTGTAGCAGTTCTCTTCTCAGAATGGGAGATGAATGTTGCAAACAGGGGAAACATCACTTGTTCTCTTCAGGGAGCCACCCAGTGTGATGTGCTACATGGAAAGCTCCTGCACTGGTATCTTGAACTGTCTCATCCTGTTCTGCTGTTGCAGCTTGGGATCCTTTATTAACATTTCCCCCCTTTTTGCATGCATGTAAATGAGATGGGAGTTTGAAGTTGACCAAAGCAAAATAGTGGCACAAGGACCAAAACTAGAGCCCATTGCTGAAATGAGATACAATGTTTTAAAAATAAATTTGCACTAGCCATTGGAAAATGTCAGAATCACTATTCTATGTGCTTTCTCTTAATAAATGTAGTGCAGGAGCTTCAAAGTTGGTCAAACAAAATACATCAGTGTAAACCTCTTCTCCAAAAAGGCAGCTCCTTTGAGAAGAATACTTTTTGAAATCATGTCAATTCCATGAAAGTGTTTTAAGACAGGCATAAAAATGTTCTGGCAGCCTCAAAGCATACCATTTTTATTTTTGCAGACAAAACATTTTAATTTCTCAATCACTATGGTTGCAATTTAAATTAGCATAGTGCTAGAATACAGTGTAGCATAAATGAAAAAGTGCCATCATTACACATTTCAATCAGCTTCTGTTTTCTTTCAGAAGTTTAGGGGGTTTTTTAAGGATTTTTAAGGATTTCAAATTTTTCAGATTGCAGTCCTAATTAGAACAAAGACAAATCTCAAAAAAACTCATAAAAGTGAAATTTTGTCCTCTGCACAACATGTCCTCCCTCATACTCATGGCATGCTAAATTATGGTAAGATAGCACAACATAGAATCATAGCATCATTTAGGTTGAAGAAGATCTCTAGGACTGAGACCAATTGTTAACCTAGAACTGCCAAATCCACCACTAAACCACATCCCCAAGTGCCACATCTATGTGCTTTTTAAGCACATTCAGGGAACGATGGCTCCACCACTTCACTGGGCAGTCTGTTCCAGTGCTTGGCAAGCCTTCGGGTAAAGAAATTCTTCCCAATATCCCATCTAAACCTCCCCTAGTGCAACTTGAGACTATTTCCTCTTGTCCTGTCCCTTGTTACTGTGGTGAGGACACGGACATTCCCCTCTCTTTACAATCTTTACAACTTCCATTCAGGTAGTTGTAGAGAGCATTCGAGTACCCTCTGGGCCTCCTTTTCCCCAGCCTAAGCAACCCCAGATCCCTCAGCTGATCATCGTAAGGCTTGTGCTCCACACCCTTCAGCAGCTCTGTTGCCCTTCTCTGGACATGTTCCAGCATCTCAGTATCTTTCTTGTAGTGAGTGGCCCAGAACTGGACACAGGACTTAAGGTGTGGCCTCACCAGTGCACCAGTACAGAGGATGATTCACTGCCCTAGTCCTGCTGGCCACACTATTTCTGATACAAGTCAGAATTTAACATCATGATCCAAGTATAACCACTTAATAAGTACTGTCCACTTCAGAGATGTGGTTCTTTTAGATATACATTCCAAGAGTACCTATGATTTTGCAGCAATGCTGTATCACTGCACTGTTATAAGCATTTTTTCCTAAGGTATCACAATAGTCTTGTGTCCTTAATTAAGGCAAATATTTTATTTGAATAGGAACTGCTCAAATGTAGAGGAGAAAGCAGTTTCTCTTCTGCAAATTTTATGGTTCATTCCCTGAAGGAATTCAAGGAGCAAGTAACATATAAAAAGGACAGCAAGTGACTGAAGTCAGGGTTCAAACTGACAGGATCAAGCTAATACAAATCATGACACATGCCTTTCTTCCCGGGTTTCTCTGTCCTAAGAAACAGCTGTAAATTTGCTTGATTTTCTCCAAATACATTTCTTAAGATGTAACTTAGTCTTTTTCCTGGTTTCTCTAGGGTTATTTATCCCATCCCTATAATACCTCCCAAATCAGTGCTCGCTGCCAAACTCTTTAGCATGCTGTTTACCAGTCCCTCTTAGGAAAGTAAGAAAGAAATTACATACAGCACTACTTTTCTGCAGTTGGAAAAGAAGATTCTTTAGGAAGAAAGGAAGGAAAAAAGAGAAGAAAAGCCAGAGCAGGGTGGAGGAGGCTGCAGGAAATGGAGGCAGATGCAAGAATGAGAAAATAATGAATAGAAAATAGGGATAGAAGATATATTAAGAAAAAGAGAAAATAGAAACAGCCAAACAGAAAAGGAACAAAAGTGCCTCCATTAATCTCTGAAAGGGCACTTAATTTCAAATATGAGAAGTCCAGAGATCCAGGCCCATGCCTAAAATTAAGCTTGTGTTTTATTCAAGCCAACATAAAATTCAATTTTTCTACCCAAGGATTTAAATCACCAGAGGGAATCCATTGGAAACTTGGTGAGATTAGGGCACTTGCCTCTCACAGGTTTTTTGACAAATCTTGGATTTCAAGATAAGTATTAAAATATAAAATAAATCACATCAGAGTCCTTTTGGTATTATTTCATATTCAGTGAAGAAACCTGAACAGAATTAAATTTCTACTCAGCTGTTTGGCACTGGGCTAGGTGTCAAGAAGAAGCAATTCTTTTCCTCAGGCCAACTTGGTGACAATCCCTTGCAGTTCACCAGACCTTTTGTTGGAAATAAAATCTTTATCATGGTGAGGCTTTTTGTACTGCTAAAGTCAGCACCATTCCCTGGCACAGAAGAGAGGACTAAGCACGTAACATCACCAGGTGATGTCACCTCTATGGCCTCATACATAATCATAGCATCAGAACATCCCTTTCCTGGTGCTAAAAAACACGCACCTCTGACTCATGGCACTGCTCAAGACTGTATAATCTGGCATGGCTATTATGTACCATGATGTACCAAAAGGGGAATGGAATCAAATCTTAAACCTTGGCTCACTGCCAGAGACCAGAAGAGGTATTGTTACATGAATGGGGCAGGATTTGCAGAGGGAATACTGGCTCCTTTCTGTGTTTTGAAATAAAACTAACCCCCGGAAATATCTAGTTCTAGAAAGTTAAAATTGAGCATCTTTGTATGTTACAAATCATCCTCCAGTTTTGCTGGCCTTCTGGAACTTCAGGGCATTGCATGATTAATCTGCAAGGTAACAGGTTTTCCATTTTGTACTTTGCTGTACAGTGGACTTCAGAGGGCACCAGGATCACTGCCATGTTGTGTCTCAGGTTGCTGCTTGTGATTACCCCAGATGTAACTGCTGGAGGGCAAAATTAAAGCTTTAGCAATTTTTCATTTCGGTTAAATTAAAACAGTCTCTGAGGACACAAAAAGGCCAAAAGCTATAACCTTTCAACTGAACTAAGTTGTGACTGAGACTATTTCACGACACTGGGACCAGCAGACATATCCAGGCCGTGCCCATGACACTGATGTCTCATATCCTGTTGGGAGTGGTGTCCTGTCAAAGGTAACTCCTGTGTGGCATTGGTGAGTTTCCTGGGAGAGTCACAGTGTTGCTCCACCCAAAACTACTGCCAAAAATGGTCTAGGAGTGTCACAGTGCTGACAACTGAGTTTTAGCATTCAACAATATACCCTGGCTTTGTTTAATTTACTAGGATAGATGTCATCATTTCAAGGCCTATGTGTTCCAAATTTCATCTTTATCAAGCTGCATTAATTCCAATGCAACTTATTTCTCTCGGTTCTTATTAGTATTTATTTTTGATCAATTCTGGTAAATCTGGTAATATTTTCGCTGTGAAAAAAACCAACTAACCAATCAACAAATCTTCCAGCTCTAGATATATACACATGAAAAAGTACTTTTTAAAATTTCACTTATTACGAATTGATCTGTGCCAAAACTGACCTCTGGATTTTCCCCAGCCTTTGATGCAGTCTGTATTCAGGTTTGAATTTTCATGAAGTCTGGGCTTCTTTCATCAGTTTCTTTGAATCCAATTCTTGATCTGCCTGATGTACAGAAGCAAGACCCTAAACTAGTTAATCTCCTGCACACCAGTAAGATTCAATGGTAAAGCCAAATGTTGAAACAAGCATCTTTCTTCATTTAAAAATGTTTTACATAGAAAAATGTAGCCATGTTTTAACCCATGACAGTTATCTGCTTTCTAGTGAAATACGTCTAGCATCATGTGAAGGTAAGGAATGGTAGTGGATGGGATACTGGAAATGGGAGTGGAGAACAGGAGAAGTGAATGGAGAGGTGGGTAACCCCACAGTACCCCCACTCAGTCCTGCTCTAGGACCTGAACCCACCTTGCACGGGGAGGGAAAGGATAGGTCCTTCTTTGGCTGTCTTTTCAACAGCTTGTCATGTAATCTGGAATGCGGAGAGTGCTGGAGAGGATTCAAAAAGAGACCCAAGGACAGAAATCCAGACTTGGGGAATCTATCATATGCAAGGCAGAATGGGCTGTAAGCAGCTCATTGTAAAGCATGAGAAGTTCCTTAAATGCTAAAAGCTTCTAAAAAGCTGATTGTTTAAAAGGGCTGGAAGAAAAGAGTGTGCTGGAAATTTTCTCATGCAGGGTTATGTATATCCTGATGGGAAATGTAGGGGAGGGAGAAGAGACCCACCCCTTTCTTCTTAGGTGTTTATGGAACCATAATTTCTGAGGATTCTCTCAACATAGTGTTGATAACTTCACATGCCAAAGATTTCAGTGCGTGGTGAGAATGTCCTTCCATAGAGCAAGAGAGAGAACAGGGCTTCAGAGCCACAGTGTCCTGTTCATTTAATTCATTTCAGTAGTGCTGTTGTTGCAATAGTAACTACAAGAACCTAAAGAGCCTCTAAGATCTACAAAAAATATGTCCTTATTAAAAACTACTTTTCTGGAAAGCTTTGCTAACCTGTGGTTAAGACTGATCACTTGATTCCATGAAACTGATCTCAGCATAATTCAAACCTCCAAGAAATAGAGAGGATAATAAAGCAGTATTCACTTAAACCTTTATAGCAATGCTAAATATTCCTGTAATGGAAATAACTCACCTTTTCAGTGAGTGACTTTCAGAGAACACAGTATGTAACTACTATAGCACAAGCACACCTTCTCTTTGGAAAAGTGGACTGTATTCAAAGTGACATTTCCTTTTACATGCATGCTCTGACCCAATTTCCTAGAAACAATTCCACAATAATTAAATTTTATCTTTCCCCCTACTCACCAGATAGCAATATTTAGTCACACATTTATTATTAAGCCCACAGAATATTTTCCCTACTTTACTTTGCACAAGTGTCAAAGGCTAAAATGACTCTCTTGCCCAGCACTGATTCAAGGTACAGAACTCAGTCATGAAAAGAGGCATGCAGTTATCTTGGAGTATGTATATATATACATCTCTCTATATGTATATTCTTTTCATCCCACCCTCAGGAGTGATGAGCACTGTGGGGCTGAGGTCCCATCTGAAGGTGTGGCCTCCCATCTTCCCTACTATCATAATTTACTTAGTCTTCCACTATTTGACACTGCAATAATCAGCTCAGCAAATACTGCCAGTTCCCTCTTTCCATTGCCAGCTCCCATGAGGGAAAAGTAAAGGTTGCCTGAATGTTGACCTAAACTCTGTATTTCCTGGCTTCCAAAAGTCTGAATTTTGCTGAAGCTGATATTTTATAAGAGCTCCCACTACGTTCAGGAAATCCTAACTCTGCATTAATTAAGGGGTTTTGTCAGTCAGAAAGACAGAAAGATGCTTTAAAGACCTGAAATTCACTCTGTCCTTGATTCTTAAAATATGTTTGGGAGATATATATACATATCTTTGTAATGTGTTTGTCTGTGATTCTAAGGACACAGAAGTCCTGAAATTTCTAGTAAGGACTAGATGCATTGGTAGACTGAGTTGTTTTGTTGTTTGGTTGGTTTTTTCTATGTGTGGAGTGGTAGTTTGGTATTGAACATTTCCCTGCTGAGTGGCTCTTTTATACAAGTGGTGGTGTTCACCACCATTCGCTATTTTCTTCATTGCTCTCACAGGTTCTGTTTTTAATGATAGTCAGAAAACACTGAGCTGAGGATAAACTGGCTTCTTTAGTAGATATGTGCAAAGAAATGAACTTCCTAAAATGTACGTGTAACCATTTGAAGCTGCAAACACTGCACCAGTTTTCAACTGAGTTCAGCTCCTATCTCTTTGGGGGAAAAAAAAAAAAAGAGGAAAAAATATTATAGTTATCATCACAAAACACTCAGTGGATCTCACTGTCACATTTTACAGCTGGATTTTCAGAAGTACCTGAGTGGACTCTTTGTGTGGTGTGTGAATACCTTTTAAAACTCTGACCCAAGCTGTGTATGGGTGAAAGATAGAGTGAAGCTGAAGTTTTGACCTAGGACTACAGATAATCTAATCCCTTAGTTCAAGTTCTGTCAAAACTCAGCCATGAACTCATCACTTAATTTTTCAGTTCTACAGTTCTGTAATAGGATGTGCCACAAGAATAGTGTTGACAGGATGATAGACCTTGAAGGATCACTGGTGTCAGTGGAAACAGGGGATACACAACTCCCACCCCCTCCATCTTCTGAGGTAAACTATATACCACAGTTGCCTCTTACAGAGGACTGCAACCTCCTTGACCTTGCATTTCCATAACCTGAAAACTCTCCTTCCAGGATGGCTGGAAAGTGCTGTACTGCAAAGGCAAAATAAAAATGTTTTAAAGTTCAATTCAAGCACTTAAAATGAATTTTTTAGAGTACCATGAAGAAACGTTTTCTTCTGGAAAACTGGTATTATCATGCCAACTTAGGGCTGACAAAACACCTGAGCAGTTCAAATAGTCATGAATACACATGAGGACAATGCTACCAAACTCACTCCTCCTTCCACCCCTTAAGCCTCATCAGAAAGTGGCAGTGGATGCTGGGCAATAACAAGAGCTCGAGAAGATAAAACTGATGTAGACTTCAGCTTAGAGTAATAGATTTTGAAAAGAATTCAGTGGTGGAATGAGTCATCCCAGTTGCGCCAGCTCCTGTGATGTCTGAATTTGTCAGTGGACAAATCCAAACAAAGCCGATCCTGCTTTTGAAATAAATTTTGCATAGCCTTTGTGCAGTTGAGCAGTGCAGGAGAGGAACAAAAGGTTTTCAGGCACAGACAACTCTAGTACTCTTCCTGAGGAAGACTTCTGTGGAAACCAGTGGTTAAGTGTGGTTGAAGCCATGCAAAATATTTTCAGAGAGCTGTTTCTTCCCAGATCAAAACGGGCTTGGTTTTGAATTCACAAATCCTTGACTGAAACTGAACTTTTTACATGTTCCAATTTGTACACCCTTCATCTCCCAGAAATAAGTAATATGATCATCGATTCTCTAGAATGACTGCCAAGATGCTGGGAGTAATGGTCGTAAATATTTTTAATTTTTCAAGCTCAGTGAGTTGTTCTGGATTTGTATGTTGGCTTCAGACAAATCCTGGTTCCCTTATGCACCATTCTGCTCCATGTTATCAAAAAAAATAGGCAGTAGGAAAGTCTACCTAATATTTTGAGACAGGGAACTGCCTTCTTTGTGTTGTCCTCTAGCTGGAAACAAAGATATCACAGCTTCCTGTGTGTGGATTTCCAATATCTTACTGACCACAACAAACCCAGAGAGACAGACACAGGGACATAAGTATTTGCAGAAACAACTGCACGTAGCACAGACATCAGAGGAAAGTCATATAGTTCACGTTACCCCAAGATTGTAACAATGCTGTGTTTATGAATGACCTTAATTATGAACGATCTTACAGAGTACTCCAAAATTAGAGACAACATCAATCAAGCTGAACACCTCAAATCCTTTCCTGACAGTAGAGCTGGATGTAGCATAGTTATGTCGAAGTCAGTTTTATACAATGCAATGTCAGTTTTGTTAATGCAATGGTGCTGCATTAACACATGGACTGCAAAACTATTGCTACCTCCACTAATTTACTTTTCTTGCAGCCACAGGGAATCAGTCCTGTTTGCTGGGTCATGACTTTCTCAAATGGTAATCTGCAGTAACTAAAACACCTTCCATCTCATTTGCATCCTGTACACAACCACAGGCTCCCACCCCCAGACATTTCCCAGGTTAGGGGCTTGATACATCCATCCTTTCAAAAGAGGATGGAAAAGAGGTAAGTGCAAAAAGCAGAACCAGCAGAGAAGTGCTTATGCTAATGGCAGCTTTTACACAAGTGCCCTGCCACCTGTCTGACTGACTGCAGGATGCCAGCCTTTGCTCTGCTAGGGCATGCCTAGGAACTTTTTAATGGAAAGTGGCCTGGTTTTTAAAAAGCCATAATTAGAGGGGAAAATTTTGTTTAAAAAAATACAATCATGTTATAGAATATCCTTGCAAAAGGAGAAAAAACATTTCCAAATGTGATTCAGTCCTTATGTGTGTGTTTTTCCTCTACATGCACAGCAAGCTGTTTTTTGCAAGATCATATTTTTCTAACATATTGCTTTTATTAAGATCTGAGAGGGGTTTGTTTTGCCTCAAAAATCTGTCCTCTGGAGTAATAATTTCCAAAGTTCTAACTTAGTTTGGTTCCACTGAAACTTTTACCCTCCTGATTTTGAAGAAAGCGTGGAAAGCTGAATTTTCAAACACTAGAGCAATTTTCAGTACGTCTGGTCACAGAAGTTTGAGGCTTGACACTCAGTTTCTGATTGTTGGACTCAGCAGTACGATTAGCCTTGAGACTAGAAGGCTTAAAAACATTGGCTTAATGCTCATACAAGGGTTTGAGCATGATGTTTTCCTTTATTCTTCCTTCCCCACCCTTATGTTAGTAACAAATTACATACATTGCTTCAGATTTCCAACATTTCCCAGTCTGGATTAATTTACATTTGGAGAGAGGGTGTGAATTAAACTGTTATAAAAGGCTTAGATGCAGTGCCAACTTGTTACTATGCTCTTTCAAGCATCAAATGCTTTTTCTATTAAGGAAGCTCTCAGAGAATTTCTTGCATCTGGAAATCTCTCTCATTGCACAGTTTATTTATCAAATGCAAAATATGACACATACAAATGAAGGCATTCACAGTAACACATCTCATGGAGACCCTGCTATAGGTGGAGGCTCTATCACACTATGATATACAATGAGATGCTGCCTTCTTCAGGGAATTTCAGTGGAGAAAAACCCAGCTCCTACAGGGAAGTGGAATGAAAGGGGAGAGTCAGAAACAACAAGGAGACAAGCAGAGGACAGGGTGCAAACTTACAGCTGACACAGTCAGAACTCACAGCCTTCAACTTGGACTGCACTTAACAGTCCAAAGCGAGAAGAAGTTGGATGGATAGCAATTCTTAACTCATTAAATACTGTGGGTATGACTTTGGCCTCCATGCTACTTTTTACATGACCCCTAGTAGGCAGCTTTAACTAAGTGTGAGTATGAAGCCTGCCCTTCTTTTCTACCTTTTCTATTTTTTCTTGAATTTTCACATATGTCAAGTATTTACAGAGATATGATTCCATTTTCTGCCAAAGGATGTGATATAATTTCTGTCACCAGTTGGTTGCAGACATCACATTCATAGCACACATTTTAATTAAAACACTAAAGCATTGGATGAGGCTGATTCAAATTTGGGTATGTAAAGGATGGACTCCCTCTTGTTATTATTGATATAGATCTGGATTAGTCCCTAAGGATTTTGCTAGCAAATTGTATTGAAGGTCCAGGTAACTTCTCCCTTGCCAGCATTCACAGAAATCTCTCCCTAATATATTACCTTAATCAACTAGTCTCTGCCAATTTTTGTAGGCTCTGTAAAATTATTCATGGATCATAAATTTCCCAGTGATTGCAATTTCCATCCTGATGCATTATTGGCCAACACATCCTTAGGATACTTAAGTATGTTCATCTTGTGATTTTTAGCCTGCCTTAACATTCTGCTCACTGCCACCTGAGTAAGTGTCCTTCTTCAAGCTAGGGAATAATGGAAAGGAGCTTAGAGCTGAGTGTCTAGTTTCCCTCTTCTAATGGGCCTGCAGAAGTAGAAGGGATTCAAAGCTTTAAGGGGAATATTTCAAGAATTTTTTCTCCTCTGTTCATGTTTTCCAAAGAACAGCTAAAACAGTCTTAGAGGTTCTGCATTCCTCCTTTACCAGATTTCTTTAGGAGTATATGATGGGTATTGTAGGGTAGCTATAGAGTACAGTTCAACTCCCACATCACCATTACCAATGTCAGAGACAGACCAGATGCTGCCAGCAAAGATTTTAGTTCTTCTTCCCACTGATCAATAGCTATCTTACTTTTCTCTCTAATTCTCTGCTAAGTGGGAAGAGAGTACTGCATCAACTTATAACTCATCAAATGTGACTAACAGTTTTATGGTGCTTAACATATGAGATAAATGTGAACTGCTATGAACTGAAAAGTAAGGAAATTGCCAGGCAGCATGTGTTAAACAATCAGAAAACAATTGCTTTAACCTGGTACTTAATACTGTTGTGACTCATAGCCATCAGTTGTAGCAGCAAAAATGGATAAATGTGCTTTAAAAAGACTGGAAATGTTTGTGGAGGATGATTCCACCCTTGGCTATTAAATATGATGATCCAAATACAACTTTCGACTCAGGAAACTCTTCAACTTTGCCAAGAAATGCCACAATGTTCTAGAAGAAAAAACATTCTTGCAAGAGAAATGTTCCCTAAGCATCTACCTCAGTCTCTGTTGGTGATGAGATGTTGAGTTAGCTAACTCCTGTATAGCATGAATGTTCTTATATTTTTCCAAAGAAATCTGCACTTGGTTAATATAGTGATTAATCTGTATCCTACTAATCTACAAGGACTTTTACAGTTCCAGTGGATTTACCACTTGCAATCAATATTGCTGGATATTGCTGTACTCTATGCAATTAAACATACCTTTGGTTCTAATAATTCAGGGTTTACCCAGTACACAGTCTATATGCAGTCTTCTCTGCCATGGCTCACCAAATGAAAATGGAAACTTGTAAACAATGGGAATGTATCCACACTGTGCTGGCAATGCTTCTGAGACTGCAATACAGAAGGCAGGCTGCAGAGAGAGAGAGAGAGAGAGAGAAAAGACTGGTGTGCTGCTGCACCTCCTGACATAACCCACATAAACAGACACTGAAAAAAAATCCCTAACTACTTTCTCCAGTGAATGCGTAGCCTGTGCAGCCACACTGCAGCTGAGGTGAGAATCATGCAGATAGTTTGGGAAAAGGTCTCAAACCCCAGCTCCTCCAGGCAGCAGAGAGCATTCACTCCTGCTCAGCCTAGCAGGCTCAAAGCTTTCCTGAAACACAGAGGTTAAACTTGCCACTCCCAACAGTCCCACCCAAGAGACTGCCCTGGAGCTTTTCACCGGGAAAGGATTTAATTAGAATGTGATTGTCATGGTACAGTGCAATATTCGGTACAACAGGAACACCAAATTGTATGCTTTGTGATTTGTGATGTGAGTTTGCTTAGGCAACTTTTAAGATGATCCCTAAGTAGAGAAAGGGCAAAGGCACCAGAAAGGAGGAGAGGCTTTGCTGAGCAGGTTTGAATGTCATAAATGCACAGTTATGGCTTAGTAATTGTATCACAGTTGACAGATGCTGCAGCAATCACATGACTAGAACATGACCTCATATTTCGTCTCTCTCCCCTCCTCCCTCAGTGATGAGGGCAGTGCTGGTGCTTAAATAAGCAGAAGGCTAGTTTGTAAGTTACTTAAAGGAGAAGCCTGAATTTCACCACAGAGATATACTTTGTACAGACTGTTAAGCAGCTGCTCAACAGTGGCAGTGAAGCAAAACTCTTCATTTCCCCTTGGGAAGTGCACTACAGTTGCTACTAGGGTAAAAACATTGCATTCCAAATCACATGGGCTTAGATCATCCCTTCCCAAGGAAAAACCTGCAGGAGGGATGGCAGAGGGAAAAATTGGCCCTGTGATCCATCACAGGATTACCTTGAAGACAGTGGAGCTGCTGAAAGCTCAGATGTCCTCCAAGGATCTGTGAGAGATGTTGCAGCCACAAGGAGGTTGTCTCTGCCCTATACCTGCCGCAGAAGCCACTCTGCTCTGGCAGGGTGATTTCACAGGAGAATGGAAAAGCCAGGCAGAACATAAAATTTTATGGAGATTTTCCCAGGGTGCTGAGTGTCCTAAGCCCATCCACTCCTTTTTACATAGATTTTGGATCATGCAATTCCCAGAAGGATCCTGGGAAGGACACATGGTATGATGCTTTCTCAACAGCTGAACACCATTTCACCATGAAGTGGAACCCCACCTTGGTAATTTCCAAAAGTGCAATTGGCCCTATGGGAATAATTTTCTATCATAAGGCTGTCACCAAAGTTGAGACCAGCTGAGAGGTAAAGTCCTAAATTAAAATCCCAGCTTTGGCACTGACCCCCATCACAAGTTACATAAGTGGCAAGTGTTCCAAAAGGGCAGAGATTTTTGTATATTTTAGAGTTTTCTCACTAATGCATCTGCAATTTGCATCTCTTCATGGACTACAGACCTGAAACTTTTCAATACAGCTTTGTCATTGTCCAAAAGATAAAAAAGAATTGTCTGTACAACTGCTTGTCTCTAAACCTTCTTTTCTTTAGCCTGATGTTGTTTGTCTTGTGTTTGGATTGAAAGGTGGCAAGTTATTCTCATCCACCAGTTGCAGTGGTGATGCTTTGGAGAGGTCAGGTCCCTGTTAGTCTCGTTAATGCTGACAGCACAACGCTGGGATTTCTCTGCCTTTGAGACACAGGGTTTCAGTTTGGGTTTCAGCTCCATGAAAGCTTCTGTTTGAGGCGTTCTGGCTACACACAGCAGTGACAGTGTTGATTGTCCCAGCTGGAGCACGAGCATTGCCAGAAGGAAGGGCCTGCAGCTCATGGCTGCTGCCTTGCCCTGCTTTGCTGCTCACCTGCGGCAGCATTTGGCTCGAGACCTTTGGGTGATTATTTATCTTCTTAAAGGAAACGAGAACTGGAGGACAAGAAGAGCAGTCTCTCTGTGTGTTACAGGAGTGTTAGGTATTACTGTTTGACAATACACAAGAGTCTCCAAGTTCTTTGGCATGTACTCGGGCAGCTGAATGCATGTGTCCCAGCCAGTGCAGGGCCTGCCCTCCATGGCACCTGAAACCAGTGCCAGGCAGTGGAGAGAATCATAGAATCATAGAATTGATGGGGTTGGAAAAGACATCCGAGATCATCAAGTCCAACCCTTGGTCCAACTCCAGCCTGTTTACCAGATCATGGCACTCAGTGCCACGTCCAATCTCCGTTTAAAAACCTCCAGGGATGGTGAATCCACCACCTCTCTGGGCAGCTCATTCCAATGCCTGATTACTCTCTCTGTCAAGAATTTTTTTTCTGATCTCCAACTTAAATTTCCCCTGGCGGAACTTGAGCCCGTGCTCCCTTGTCCTATTGCTGAGTGCCTGGGAGAAGAGACCAACCCCCTCGTGGCTGTAACTTCCAGCCCGCAGCTTCCCCGAAGGAGAAGGCTCAGCCCGCTGGCTCCACAGGGGCGCCCGCCACGTCCCGTCGCGGCCATCTTGGGAGTGCCGCGCGGCGCCATCTTGTGGCTCTCGGGGCCATTGTGCTTCGTGTCACGGACAGAAACTGTATTCTTATGTTAGAAAACATATGTAAACCTAACCAGTGTCTATAATAGGTAATATTTGAAGCTACCTGTATAAAAATTGCTAGATTTTTGTACACAGTAGACACGTACTTTGGAGCGTGATCTCCCTGTACGTCTCCAGCTGTGGCCAACCAGTAATAAAATTGTACTTTGCCATCAATATCTGGATTTTCTTTAAATCAAAACAAAAGCATTTCCAGGTGTTGTAGAGCCTTCTGCTGCTCTGCACAGTCCCTTCCCTGCCTCCCCATACTGGGTGGAAACGGGAATTTTTGGGTGTCTCAGTGAGCCCCAATTCCTTCCCAGCTATTGGAAGGCCTTTCCTGCAGAAACCACATTGGCAGCAAAGGATTGCTGCCCATACCCAAACACGCTGCTTGCTGAACATGTGAAAAAGCATGGTGGTGAATACACACTATTACTGTTTGGGCTGGGTCTGCATCCAACTCCTGGCACATGAAAAAATTCACAAAGATTTAAAGTCCTCTGGCAGATTTCTCACCTAGCCTGGCCTGTGAGAATGTGTTGTCTGGTAAAATGTTGAATTGTAAGAGAGTATTTGCTTAAAGTAATCTGTTGACCAGCTCCATCATTCCTCAATATTGGTGAGGGTCAGAGGTGTCACCCAAAGCTCATTTACCCCCGGGCTGAAGGAGTTTCCCCTCTGCCAGGCTGTGCAGACACAGGGAGGCTTGGGAAGCACCACAGAGAAAGCTCCCACACCTTCTCTACAACTACCTGAAAGGATGTTGTAGGGATTGGTCTCTTCTCTCAGGCAACCAACAGTAGGATAAGAAGACACAGGCTTAAGCTCTGCCAGGGGAGGTTTAGGTTGGATATCAGGAAGAAGTTCTTTACAGAGAGAGTGGTCAGACATTGGAATGGCCTGCCCAGGGAGGTGGTGGATTCACCGTCCCTGAAGGTTTTTAAGGTGAGACTGGACGTGGCACTGAGTGCCATGATCTAGCAATCAAAGTGGGGTTGGATTAAGGGTTGGACTTGATGATCTTGGAGGTCTCTTCCAACCCAACTGATTCTATGATTCTATGATTCTGTGATTCTGAGGGCTCACACAGCCTTTGGAGCTGGAGTGGAACTGAATGAGACCTGTCTGGAGTACAGGACAGAGCAAAGTGGCATCAGTCACAGCTGCAGGCATTGACCTGTTTGTCACAGCATCATCCTTCGGGGAGGCTCACTTTATCCACCTTCTTGCTGAAGCTTTCCAAGAGGAGTTATTTAAGCTTTTTTTGCGTCTGCTGTCCTGTGCCATTGAATTAAAAGTTTTTAGAGGCTGTGTATTTGCCATGTTACAAACATTGATCGAAACATCTAGGTTTCTACAGGTTTCTGCCATATGCTGAGGTGCCAGTAAACATTTGAAAATCCATCTCGTAGTGGTAATAAGTTGTTATCAAATTATTGTCACAATTTAGTGAAATTCTGATAGGGTGAAAGCAGCAAATAATCTATCACTTATTCTGTGGCCTTCATTTGATGTTTTTAACCACTTAAAAGCAGTTAAAAGTCACTTTTAGGAGGTAAAGCAGTATAAGGTCTCTGTGTGAACCCCACCTAATCATGAATATTCACAAGGGAAGAAAGCTTATTTTCACAAGGTTTCAGTAAGCATAAGTGGCTTGAATGCAGACCATCCATGGTTTATATCATTTACACACCAGACTCTCCCTAGCCTGTCTAGGTAGGAAACTTAATCTATTGGTCGCAGGATACGCCCCCTTTTAAATGTTCTATGTCACTGTAACTGAAATTTTATTCTGGAAGTAGATTAAATGACAGTATAGTTGACAATTTGTCTACGACTTTATAATTTTCTCTTTTGACTTGAACTGGGACTTAAATTAAGCTTCTAAACTCTGCTTTTCTGCTCACTACCTGCCTAATCAAAGAGGGAGATCCTCCTGAACATTTCAATGCCCAAGTTGCTGGTAGGAGTCCCGGATAGATTTCTCTTTTAAATTTAGCATAGCCCAAAATAGTAACTCTTACATAACATATACACAGCAAATAGGGGACTTGCTATAATTTCAGTGAGAGACTGCAGATCTCCTGCAGAATAACTAAGGCAGACAGCATTAGAGTCATGCCTCATGTAAAAAGCTTGAGCAAATAAGCTTATTTTTACAAAGCAAGGGGTAATGTTTCTTGTAGGTATCAGAATATATTTGACAACCAAATGGACTGTGACAGATCCTAGTTCCTCTCATGTGTCTGTGCGTGGCACTGTGGCCTCTGATTACCTCAAAACATACAGATTTGTCTGACTCCCTTCTTGAGGATAAAAAGAGACAGCAAGGTAGGAATTTGCACTTCATTTTTCACAGGCCATTTGGGCTACTCAGGAAGGGGAGTTCTTGGACAAATACAATCTCTGCCTGTTCACAGCTAGCTAGGTGGAGCACACACTCCTCCATGCAGCCCATGTCACAGACAGGAGATCTTGAAGGAACAAAGAACAGGAACTAGACCTTTCTGGCATAGTGTGTTTGCCAGGTGAAGACATTAAATAGACCATCCACCAATTTTCACCTCCTCCTGCCTTTTGTTTTCCATAGCTTAAGACCCCCCCCCAACAGTGAACTGCAAGAGCAGTTGCAGAGCCAGCACATTATAGGTGTGTCACAGCTGGAGCTTGATCCACGGGTGAATCTGCAATACTGTGTCCTCTGAGTGCTCTCTTTCTCTTGCAGCTGACAGCCTTTGAGGGCTGTAGCTTACTGAGCTGGGTAGGAGTCAACTGTTCTAGTAGGCAGGACAGCAGGGTACTGCAGTGTGCAGTTACTTCAGTGCTGTTATACTGGAGGATGCAGCAGAGACCTTCACTGGGCTTAATAAGATAGTAGTAGTCATATGGACTCTTGGACAAGATTTCATTTCACTGGGATCCACTGTTACAGTGTCCTGGAACTGCTGGCACCTTACATGCAGAGTACAGTATTTGTCACTCTGTCATTTGGTGAGATTATTTACGCAGAGGAATTTGCTTAGCTAAGAAACCTGGATGGAAACAGACACGTGTCAAATAAGCAATTACCCACCATACTCAGAGGCTTGTGGAGATCAATCATACTGACCTATAGTCCCTGCCATTTCCTGAATTGCTTTGGAAATAGGAAACCTAATAGGAAAGGCATTAAGTCATTGTTAGATTAGCCTTGGTTTTGCTGTTGCCTTGAGAACTTTTGATCTGATGATAAATATCCCCTCTCCTGATTTGGTAAGGTACCGTTTTCTTGTAGGTATAAATGATGATGAAGACAAGTCATTGGGGTCTCCCAACCAGTTCATTACACAGAGGAAATGTATCAGTGTCATTTAAAAGGTGATGTTGCACTAGTTTAACTCTATGTCTCTTTAACCCTTGCTTATCCTGCTGAAGCTTCCCCCAGACTAGTACAGAGTATGCACAAACACACACAGCTGCACTGGTGGAACTAAAGAACTGTGATGCCATATTTTTTAGCTGAATCATTAAAACTCTTAATATTTAGTTGTGGCATTTATCTGTCCCCAGACCCATAGCAATGCACTGATCCTACTTTCTTGTATCTGTTAGGAACTAGTCTGTGACTGTTTTATGTGTTGATACAAAAGGTTGGGACTGAACATGTGTGGTGTCTTCCTTCCTGCTTGCTTCCCCACAGACTCTAGATTTTCTGGACCCACAGAAGTGGAGGGCAACAGTAACTGGAAAGGAAGCCTGAATGCCCAGCATTGCTATTCGTAGCCATGAATGTACTTTTTCTGCTCCCACAGAGTCCCAGGAGTCCCAGCTATCCAGAGCTTCTAGATTCTCTGCCTTTATTAAGTGTTATAATTGCTAGTCAAAATTAAACTTCCCTAAGGGGAAAAAAAATCCTCAGAGCTTGCCTTTGTGTAAGTAAAGGCTGACAATAAACCCTATGGTAAGGTGGGGAGAAAGACTCCAAAAATTAGAAGTGAGAGATCTAGCCTGTTATGAGTACCCTAAAGGCTTACTACAGTTCAGGCTGTAGCTGCATGTTTTTAACAGTGAAGGATAGTTGGGTATTGGGTGTACGTGAATTCCCAGTTGCTCATAGTCTCTGGCGAGAAAGGATGTCTTTCCAGAGGAGAGCTGTGGCCTTTAAATAGGAATTCCTGAGTTATTTTCTTTGGTCAGTCCTTTGGAAGAAGTCCGACTAGAGGATCCTAATTGACATAGCTGAATTTAAACTATTTGAAAGTGAGATTTTATTTCCTTAATGACACCAGGGGAACAGTGCTATTGACTGTACCAGGATTTTAATCTGGATGTGTCCACAGTGGATTGCTGTCCATCTGCTGGTGGGCAGGCCCCAGCAAAAACTCCAGCATGCCAGTCTCTGGCAGCCTGGGTCTTATTTTGAAAAACTGTAGAAAGCCAATGATTTAGGATATAAATCAGCAACAAACTGTATAATCCCAATGTAGAAGTTTAATTTTAAGTAAAGAGAACTTGATTAAAAGGGTTAGATTAGAAGCAGGACTCATAAATAGTCATGTGGAAGACATTTAAATAATACAAATACTTTTTATGAGGCACAGTACAGAATTCAATAAATATTTAAATAATATACTTGGGTTGAGGTTTTTGCCAGAAAACCCTTGGAGAATTCTTGGTTTAATCAGGTTCTTGGTGGTGTTATAAATCTGCCCTTTAGAATAGTTTTAGTTCTCTCACATGTCTTGTCAGGGGCCAGATAAACACCTTGGGGTACTCCTGCTGCATTAAGGTCACCTTTATGCAAAGAGACATCACAATGCTCTACATAGCAGCATCACAACAGGACTTCAATGATGCATAAATCTTGCGCTCTTCAGGAGTTATTTTCACCCTCTCTGTATGAGAAGAAAAGCAAGTAGTTCCTTTAATCCTGTGTGGCTTCTGTATTAAAATAAGCCTTGATACTAATCCCTGACTATCTGGATTTAAACTGACATATATCCTACAGCTTCAAATACTAGAACATCTGAGTTACCAATGTGCCTTTAAACCCTGAGCATTTATGTGCTTAATCACACCAAAGGACAGAAAAGCCATTATCCTCTCAGTGTTTCCCTAATACTGCAGTGTGTTACTTCAAAAACCCAAGCAGTTTTCCTCACATTATTTGCTTTTGCTGCAATGTTTGCATTGTTCCCCATTGTGACTTGAAAAAACATGATGAGCAAGGTAAATCATCATCAGCACACCAAGGATGTGTTGGCATCTTGTGTAAATTCAACTGCATAACTTACAAACTGGAGTTTACACTGAAATTCCACAAAAGGCAGGTGGCTTCCCTTCTATGTGAGCAGATTTTCTCCCTGACAGAAACAAAAGGATTCCTGAGCCCTGAGCCTAATACAGTCATCAAGCTTGACCAAAAGGAAATATTAGTAAATGATAAAGCATCCATATTTCTGTTTTCTATCAATATATATGTGATTGTAATTTATCAGAACAATGCTCCTGTAGTGATAATAATGTTACTTCCTGGATATACTGTACACATTATGTCAGATAAATAAGCCACCAGCTTGTATCAGCCTGTGTTCCTGAAAGTGCAGGAGTACTGCAGAAGATGCTGCTGCTCTGTTTGAGTGTAAATGACCAAACTAAGCTTTGTCTTCTGTGCTGTACAGGGTGAATGCTAAACAGAGCCAGAGCCACTATGCTGGGACTTCAAGTTGTTTGTGAATGCCAAGGCTGGGCACTGAAAACTAGTGCTGGCAAAGGCATTCATGACATGAAGTCCATGCTTTATAGGACTCACAGGCAAACTTCGCTGGGGTCAACCAGAGAACAGAGCTGAGGCTGATGAAGGGATGGCACCAAAGGCCAAGCACTGGGGTCCACAGAGAACCAGGGTGGTCATGAGATCATGTGAGTGCTCATTTGTCAAGGACTGCCAGTTCCTCAGCCAGGTAGTGCTCAAAGTATTCAGCTCCTTTTGGGCATCACAGTAGTCTTCAGCTCTGCGTTGTTTAGTCACTGCAAAAGAAATATTGACTATTTGGGAGATGACCCCAGAATTTTAAAAGCTGCCACAATTATTCTTAGATTGAGGTGTAGATGCTTTCTTGAAAAGAAAGGTGGACATTTCTTTCAAAGGTTCTTCTGGCAACTTTCATTTGTTCTCTTTGAAATTCAAGGATTTTTGCTTTTGGAATATGGAATCCTTTAAAGGGATTCAAAACAAAGCACGTTTAGAGAAAATGCCAGTCTTGTGGAAAGGAGAGGGTTAATGGGTGACAGCAATTGAGAGCTTCGAAGTAGCCAAATTTCTTTCCTTGCTAAAATTTTAGCATTTGTAACTTTTGAAAAGATATCTGCTAGAAAAAATACATGAAAATCAAAGACAGTCTCTTACTGTGTCAATTCCAAGAGTCTTTATTTCTTGGGACATACTAGCTGATGATATGTCCAGTGAATACCTATATCTAAGGTGGAAAGTGACTGATCTCTAAGGCTGTATTTCTGGTCCTCAAGAATTTCTGGTTCGATATTCATGTGAGATTTATTTCTGCTTGTTACTAACTGATTATTTGATCCAGATGCCTGGCAAAAGAAAAGAAAAAAATTATCAACACCAGATATTCCATGTGTAGATGGTCTCTGCAGCATAGAATTTTTATGGTGGTCACAGAGAAGTGTGAAAGTGGATGGAGCACTCAGTTGCTCGAGCTTTGTTATCTTAAGTTTTGTCTTAGCTTCAGTATTTGACCATTTGTTTTTTCAGAACCTGTAGAGATTGACCCAAACTGTTCAGTCTTCTGATCCAGCACTGTCACCTTTTAAACCCTTCTGACTGAACAGTTATTATTAAGAAGAGAACAAAGTCTGTGTTTATCAGCATAACACAGAGCTAGAGAGAAAACAGTGGCCTTAACCACAATGTGTGCCTTTGGTAGCAACATTCTGTTTGGGAACATTTATGGAATTTCTCCAGTTTCATCTTTGTCAAAAACCCCACAGCCCAGTGAGCACTTCTGAGCACTTCAGATAGCTAAGAGATGTCCCCTACACTAAAGTTTGAAGCAAGCTGAGGTAAAGGGCATAAGTTTTAGAAGTTATGTGCAGTTGGTGAATATACACAAAGAAGGGAAACTGAATATTTTTGGTCAACTATGACTCAAGATTTATTGAACCATCTTATTTGATATGGAAGTAATCTCCTCTCTGTTGTGATCCTAGGGCTCTGCAGTGCTGCAGAGGTAGTAGGACAAAAGAAGGGAGACAAAGAAAAACCTGAGTCATAGAGAAAATCTATTAAAATTAAAGAAAATTATAACTTTGACCCCTCATTCAAAGACAGTATTTCAGACTTATTGTCTTCCTGAGACAGTTACAACTTTTACAGGGGGAAATGCTATTGTTCTAGCATGTTCCACAAAATAGTTTAAAAAAGGGCAGCTGCCATAAAAAAACCACTGCACAATATTTATTTCTTCCTCTCCCATATGCAGGGTGCTTCTCAAAGAGCAGTGTATGCCCAAAACTGCATTCAGGACTGCACCCACAACATTTTTAATGCTACAAAATCAGTAGTTTTCTCACTTTTGCTAAGCACAAGTATTCAAAAATCGTGACTCAGTGTTCAAAATCATTATTGGCTTAAAACTCCTGAGAGTTTTCTTTTTAAGCAAATAAGAGCCTCAGAGCTTTTAAAATTGCCATCTGGTTTGTGGGCTTCTTGTTCTGGAGTGTTCATAACTATGAGAGCTGGAAACTTGAAAAGAAAGTGTTTATTGTGTAATCATGTGATGCCCTTGACTGGTGGCTGTGATTTACAGTAAAATCTTAAAGAGCTAATAGGACTGGTTTTGATTTGTGAAAAAAAAAATAGATTGAAGAAATTGGGCTTCTACAGCCCAATGCTGAAGGGGCATCTGGACTTTACACTCAGTTACTCAGTTCGTGCACTTCAGGCAGGAGAGGAATGATTGGAGTTAGGGGAGCAAAATTATCTGGTTACCTTTGGAGTCACACTCTGGAGTCCTGCAGGGGCCGCAACAACTCTTAGTGTGAACTGGAGCCTCCCCAGAGCCTGCGTAATTTTGTTGTGCCTCTTAGGTCCTGTGAAGCAGAGACTACCCAGGGCTTAGCGACTATCAAAGGGGCTCCTGATCTTCCATGGAGGCTGGAGCTGGGAGAAAAGCCAATCAGTTTCTAATCTAGTTCTTCGTAGCCCAGAGCAGAGGGTACTCCCAGCAGATTACTTATCTCTGTGTAATAATGCCAGAACAGATTTCAAGGTAACAAATGCCCAAGTAAAATCTGCAGTGTTCTTAGATGAGCTGCTGAAATATGCCAACTACTTTGCATTTTCTTTTTAAATAAATTTTCCAATACAAGTTTCTTTTCGAAATGGAAGTGGAAATAATAGCTTTCCTGAAAGCCAGAAAGTTATAATAAAGGTGAAAAAACACTTTATTTAAAAAACACTCTGTTTTAAATTTTACTTACAAGAGCTCGGGGTTTTTAGCCCATATACACATTTCACACACACATGCACAAAGTCTAATGTTAAATGACTTTACCTTTTGTTTAAAAAATGTTGTGAATCCCAAACATGCTGTTATCTTACTGTATTTTGAGACAAATGAGCTTTGAATCAAGTTCTGTTTTAGAAATGAACAAATGTGGATACTGCATTTAAATGACTTCATGAGGGTTTATAGGAGCCCATGTATTTTAAGGAGTGGAGCCTCAGAGCCCTGCCCCTTAGCTTTCTTACTCTGCAGTCTTCACCACTGACTGCTGCTGTGAGGCAACTGCAGAAAAGTATACCACCTGTGGTCTCTACACAAGGTTTGGGTTTGCTGTTCTAAAGCAGCAGAAAGTGCAGAGTCATTTTGGTCTGGTTTAAGAGCAGTGATGTAGGGCAGCAGCATCTAAGGCATAGCATAGCCCCCAAACTTCTGAAGTTGCCTTGAAGAGTGTTTCTCCTAGTAAGGGGAGAAACCCCAGCCATCCAGGTAGGGGTGTCATTAACAGTGGCAACTGATAAAAGAGACTCATCAAAATAATTACTTTAATGGTGATTGCTAACTTTAGCTTTTCTGATCTTTATCCTGATACATGTTCTCAGTCTTATACATATGCTTTCTGATAGGAGGGCATTCCATTGAATAATGCCACTAAGCCTTCCTGCAGCACAAAAATGAGCTCTCTGAAAGCATCAGACCTCTGCTTAGGCAAAGCTGAATTTGAGCTTGTGATTTTGGATCAAAGATCCCAAAGGGGTGTCGGAGCATTGATGATGGTACAATACCAGTGTAAGGCTGATGATTTGGAAACTTTGGCTTAGACAACTTCTCTACAGACAAGTGAAGGAGTCAGTGGGATAAGCAAAATCCAAGCTTAGGTATTGTAGTTCTGAGGCCTGCCTACAACCTTAACAAATTCGACATCCATCAGTTATAGAATCATAGAATCATAGAATCGATTGGGTTGGAAAAGACCTCCAAGATCATCAAGTCCAACCCTTGGTCCAACTCTAGTCCATTTACCAGATCACGGCACTCAGCGCCACGTCCAATCTGCGTTTAAAAATCTCCAGGGATGGTGAATCCACCACCTCTCTGGGCAGCCCATTCCAATGCCTGATTACTCTCTCTGGAAAGAATTTTTTTCTGATATCCAACTTAAATTTCCCCTGGCAGAGCTTGAGCCCGTGCCCCCTTGTCCTATTGCTGAGTGCCTGGGAGAAGAGACCAACCCCCACCTGGCTAGAACTTCCCTTCAGGTAGTTCTAGACACTGATGAGGTCACCTCTGAACCTCCTCTTCTCCAGGCTAAACAACCCCAGCTCCCTCAGCCTCTCCCCATAGGACTTGTGCTCCAGTCCCTTCACCAGCCTTGTTGCTCTTCTCTGGACCCGCTCCAGCACCTCAATATCCTTTCTGAACTGAGGGGCCCAGAACTGAACACAGTACTCAAGGTGTGGCCTCACCAATGCAGAGTCCAGGGGAAGGATCACTGCCCTGGTCCTGCTGGCCACGCTATTTTTGGTACAGGCCAGGATCCCATTGGCCTTCTTGGCCACCTGGGCACACTGTTGGCTAATGTTGAGCTTCCTGTCAATTAGTACCCCAAGGTCCCTTTCTGCCTGGCTGCTCTCCGGCCACTCTGTGCCCAGCCTGTAGCGCTGCAGGGGGTTGTTGTGGCCAAAGTGCAGGACCCAGCACTTGGCCTTATTGAACTTCATCCCATTGGAATCAGCCCATCTCTCAAGTCTATCCAGATCCCTCTGCAGAGCCCTCCGGCCTTCCAGCAGGTCGACACTCCCTCCCAACTTGGTGTCATCAGCAAATTTGCTGATGATGGACTCAATCCCCTCATCTAAGTCATCAATAAAGATGTTAAACAGGACTGGACGCAACACAGACCCCTGGGGAACACCACTGGTGACTGGCCGCCAGCTGGGTGCAGCTCCTTTCACCAGCACTCTCTGGGCCTGACCCTCCAGCCAGCTCTTAATCCAGGAGAGGGTACACTTGTCCAGGCCATGGGCTACCAGCTTTTCCAGGAGTATATTATGGGAGACAGTGTCAAAGGCCTTGCTGAAGTCCAGATAGACCACATCCACAGCCTTCCCCTCATCCTCACCAGGTGGGTCACCTGATCATAAAAAGAGATCAGGTTGGTCAGACAGGACCTGCCCCTCCTAAACCCATGTTGGCTGGGTCTAATCCCTTGTCCACCCTGAAGGTGCTGTGTGATTGCACTCAGGATGAACTGCTCCATAACCCTGCCAGGCACAGAGGTCATGTTGACAGGCCTGTAGTTGCCAGGGTCCTGCTTGCAGCCCTTTTTGTGGATTGGGGTGACATTGGCCAACCTCCAATCATCTGGGACCTCCCCAGAGAGGCAGGACTGTTGGAAGATGATGGAGAGTGGTTTGGCAAGCTCTTCTGCCAGCTCCTTCATCACCCTGGAATGGATCCCGTCTGGTCCCATAGACTTGTTAGGATCCAGCTGGCTCAGTAAGTCAGTAACTATTTCCTCCTGGAATACAGGAGGGGTATTCAGCTCCCTCTCCGTGTCTACCAGCTCCAGAGGCCAGTTGTCTTGAGGGCCACCTGTCTTACTGGTGAAAACTGAGGCAAAGTAGGTCTTAAGTACCTCAGCCTTCTCATCTTCCTTAACCATATTTCCCTCCAAGTCCAACAGAGAATGGAGGTTTTCCTTGCCCCTCCTTTTGTTATTAATGTATTTATGATGGGGGACAAATAGAAAGGTTGTGATGCTGTATGTCAGTTCTCTTTTCAAACCTCATTTTGAGGTCAGATGAAGACTATAGCGTAATAACCAACCCCATTTTATGAAGGATTAAAAAGACCAGAGATTCTAGCTAGTTCAATTTCATCAGTTATTCATTGCCCTGCTAATGCCCTTTCAAACACAGACTGATGAGTATGTGCTAAGTCATGATTATGCTTGCTGGCCTAACTTTGTAACTCTAATGAGTAAAAGCTGTATTTGTTGATGTCTGTACATTTGGGGGGATATACATACACATACATATATGGAGACACATATATAAATATAACTTTATCCCTTTTTATTTAAAAAAATGGCTTTGTAACTCTAATGAGTGAAAGCCATATTTGTAGATGTCTATACATATGGTGGGCATACATACATATATATATATATATATGTAACTTTATCCCTTTACATATATATATGTGGGGTGGGGAGGGTAGGGGAGGTGAGTGTATGTATATATAATGTAACTTTATTCCTTTTTATCCATAAGTGAGATTAGTCTCTTTGTTTCCCTCCAATACATAGAACTCCTGTGCAATGCTAATAAAAATCACAAGTCTGTTTTTTCACTTTGTAGGCATTGCCTTCAACATTCACTCTGATGTTTACAATGAAAAACCCACACTGGTGATCCATATTTGAGTAAGAGAGTCTCTGTCATTGATTTAAGTCACAATGATGCACAAAGCACCGCTCATTTTTGTTTTGCAGTCAACAAGTCTCTGTTTGCTCAGAAAACTGTATTCTGCCCAGATCTTTCTCTGCTTTATTAAAACCACACCAACTCAATTTGCATTCATTCTTATTATCTGATTGGATAGCTACAGTACTCAGCATTACCTGTGGGGATTGCTTAAGAGTTGTCTAAATCAGTGGCTGTAAATGAAACTAACAATGTGATTTTCTTTTTTAAGCTATTAAATATAAATCTGTCTGTGAACACAAACAAAACCACAAAAATTAAATTCTGGGGGTCACTTGAGACTATAAAGCCATATAGTCTAAATTTTCAGAAATACTCACTGTAGGAAATTTTGCAAGACTCTGTCAACAGTCTTGCAAATCTCAATGCCAAACCCTATAGGTGAGAAAGGTAATTCTGTTGTAAAATCAAAACTTGAAACAAAACAGATGTTGTCCATTCACACATGTGCTCTGCCAGCCATGTACAAGCATCAGGATGTGTGGATCCAAGCAACCTGCTGAGGAGTCAGGCACTGGGGATGTGCATCCAAGTGTTCAAGCAGTCTGTCCAGCACACTGGCACCAAGCCACAGGTATTGAGGCAGTCTGGCCAGGACTCCTTGCAGTGGTGCAGTGTGCAAGGCCATCAGCTACTAAGTCCTCCTCATGTCTCTATTCACTGCCAGTTGGCAACCATGTGCTGGTATTTGCATATGCCCTTTTGTATTCTTTGGGAGCTGATGGTGATCTGCCTACCCAATCTCTGTGAGTCACTAGGATTTACTGTCCTTTGTCTCTCAACATGGGTGTTCTTAGAGTAGCACGGTAGTGTGCCAGGGCCCTGCCAACTTGATAACCTACATGCCATCAAAACAGGGCATTCCTACCTTCTGTCCTATCTGAGTTTCTGTCCCTTCCAGAACTTCCACACTCAGACAATTCATATTCATACCACTCTTAGCATTTCTGTTACAGTTCTCTACAAAAGCACTACAACTGTAAAGAAATCATTTTTCCAGGCCACTAATTTTTCTGAAGACTTAAGTTATTTCTTCATTTCATATCAGATGAAGGCATGAATTTTCTAGAAGGCAAGTTTTAGATCTAGTAACTGTGTCAGAGGGAAAACAGACCAATAAATACGATGCAGGTGCAGATGAACCAACTTCCCTGTTGCAGTATTAATGAGACTGAACGAGTATGTTCCACATGGACATGGTAGCTGGAGTACTCACCTGGCTTACAAGAGAGCTTTTTCAAGATTACATCCTGAGTCCAGAAAGCCAGAGTCACTTGAGTGTCACACATCCTAGAAGACCATTCTTGTCAACTATCTGTAAAGCCAGAGCCCTGCTGCCCTTCTCAATACCATATTTACTTTTTGATTCACAACAGAAGTTGTCCCAGAAGTTCCCATCCTAGAATCACCTGTTGCTTGTGGATTAGGACACTCATCTAAGACATGGAAGATGTAACTTGTCCCTTCTCTAAATCAGGCTGTTTTCTCATCTCTCAGATGAGGTCCTTGTTACCAGACTACAGGCTTTCTGTTTATTTGTGAAGAGGTACTATATGGCTTTGTCTTGGGAGAACTTATGCATAAATAACTCGTTGTCCTAGTTCAGCAGGAGGGACCAGCTAACCCTGTGTGGGGGTGATCAAAGCTGTGTATTCTACCCCCTCTATTCATTCCCCAAGGACAATGGGCCATTAGCAGCAGCTGCCCAGGGAGCCATTATCACCTTCACACCCAGCCTGAGGGGGGCGGAGCTGCTAATGGGCCATCAACAGCTCAACACCCCCTGGCTCCCAGAGTTAATCACTCATTGTGTGAGTCCCCGCCCAGGGGGAGGGACTGAGTGCTCCCTGAGGGTACATAAGTGGTGGGTAAGAAGACCTCGGGAACTTCTCGTCGGATCCAGAGCAGCAGCAGGACCTTGACAGGAGGAGATCACCGCTCTTGCCCAGACCACAGCCCTTGCCTACACCAACAGGTTTTTCTTTTGCTTTTGCTCTGGACTTGGGGGAACCACAGGGGTCTCAGCACAAGGGCAAACAAACCCCCTTGGGTTTGTGCCCCAGGACACTGGGTTATACTGCTGGGGTTTTGTGAGTTGAAAGCAATTTCCCTTGTGTGACAGTGTTGTTATTGTAATATTATTATTAAATTTTAGTTCTGACTTATAATCTCTCTCGTGGTGAGTTCATTTCCCCTGCTGGTTCACCTTTAAACCAGTACACTTGTATAGCAAACTGTGTCTTTGGTACAGAGATAGGTAATGTCTTCTGGGGAGCTCCTCTGCTTCCTCTCAGTTACTTTCAGCTAAGTCATGAGACGTTCAATGTATTTTCAAGCATGTAGCATGTTAACCACAATTTCTGCCTTTATAAAAATGTTTACATTTCATAGCTGAAAAGAGGAAGCACGTAACCCTCTCTCTGCAGAGTTTGAATGAGTCAACA
Source organism: Pithys albifrons albifrons (assembly GCF_047495875.1). NCBI lineage: Eukaryota > Metazoa > Chordata > Aves > Passeriformes > Thamnophilidae > Pithys > Pithys albifrons. The sequence continues at coordinate 89,320,460 of NC_092459.1, forward strand.
GTGCAAGACTGAGTTAATGACTAATGTCACCAAGAGACAGGGTCCTTAAAAACTAGCTGTTGCCAATTTTAAATCATGGTTTAACATGGCCCTTATGTCTGAAAGCATTGTGTGATCATTTAAAGTTTGTGGTTTCAATTTTTGTGTTTGTTGTTATTGGCAAATATGCTTTATTTAATCAGACCTAGGGACATTATTGCTCTTACACAAGAAATACTTAGGCATCAGTAGAACCTAAGCTATACTCTCTGAACAGTTAAAAAGCACAATTTGCACCTGTAATTAAATGTGCTTTAATTCACATTTATGAGCATTTTTATTTGGTGGTTCAGTTCCCATGGTTTCTCTTTACATCTAATGCCCATTCTGAAGATATTGAAAAACCAAGTACAGCTGCAACACTTTTTTGACATTTTTATTGCTTGCTTCTTCCACGCCCCCCCCCCCCCCCCCCCTTCCCAGGCCATCTGTGTAAGTCTCTGATACCAGCTTTGAGCTGCTTTTATCTCTCTGACCACTAACAAAGGGTATAGCCCTGCTAGTCCATAAAAACAGAGTAGCTAACACCTGCAATAGTGCCTCTCCTTCCTTCAGCAGGAAGTTTCCACTAGTTAGAGAAAAGGGCACTGAACTGCCTTCCAGTGCCCAGTGTGTCAGCACCAAAAACCAGAGATGATGCTTGGCGACTCTTTGCTGGGGCTGAGGGTTGCACAGGGAAGCCAAAGCAGGGCAGTCTGCCACCTCTGCTTGCTCTCTGCAAACAGAGCTTGCATTCCCTGTGCACTGGTCCTGGCTGCACCAGGGCTCAATTTTCGTCACAAGAGGAAGATAAAATTAAGGTTTCCACTGCTAAATGGTGTAGATATGGTCATTCCAGCCCTATGGCAACACTGAAGAAACAGCTTCCTAAACTGTGCTGTTTTGCTTCAGTGCACACTCGTTGCACCAGGAAATCACCAGCTGAAAAGTTAATGTGAAGCTGCTCCTTTCCCTATTACCATTTTACCTTGCTGTCTGGGTTCCTATCACAGCCCAGCACTTATTTGGCTTTTGTAGGGAGATGCAGCCAGAGCAGCTGGTTATTAACAGACAAATTGTGACTGCAGCTTGTCCCTAATGTTACTCTGTCTGGAGAGTACTTTGCAAGAGGGGCTGTTGGCCAAGGCCAGCTAAGTCTGAATAGTCATCTTAATAGAGTAGGACTGAAGATACAGTAAATTGGAAGGCAGAAGAAAACAAGCTCTTGAAATTGAAAAAACAGCAAACCAAAGATCCACCATGTTTCGGATTTCTTTGGTAAAATACCCATTTCTACCTATGAGGGAGACACGTTGTTTAGTTTCCATGGCAAGATTTCACTGCAGACTTTCAGAGTTCTTGCATCTCTCTGTAAGAGCCATATTTATGTGCCTCATTTTTTCACACATGTACTTCCTTTGTGACATGGAGAGTCTGCTAAGCTTCATGTTTTTCTCTCCTGCCTCTTCCCTCCAAAGAGGAAGGCTGCCACAGACTGTCTATGTATGCTCCAAACCCCATGTCCTTCTCCCAGAACAACGTACCTTTTCCTTTTCCTAGTACAATGGTCAAAAGACTTCCCTTGGTCAAAGTGTGCTCCTTTGAGTCCCTTGAACTCTTAACATCCGTATTTTCAAAAGCCACTTCCTGCTCTTTGTCCTTCTTTTTTTCTGGGATTTTTCCATAACACATCCCCAGCTCTAACAGACCACTTGGTGCAATGGCAGTCATACATTTCTTCTAAGAACATCCTTTTTAAATGGAAGACTATGTGTGGCAGTGACTCACTTAGATTCTTTTTTTCCTCTTCAGGGAGTTTTATGACACCAGCTGTGGTAGCAAATTGTTGATTCCTTATAGTCTTAACTTTTCCATGATACGGCAATTTTTTAACCTTATCCAGCCTTCATAAATTCCAAATGAATGGGTTTTCCTACCTGTTAATCCTAATTATTTAAGACAAGCCTTGGCCTCACATGAGCTTTTAGAATTGTTAGATGCAGGCCTACATACAAACATGACTACTGCCTATAAATATGGAGAAATTATACTGTGTATGCCAAAATATGAAGCCTAGAATATGTGAGAAAGGATACAATATAAAGTGCTCCAGACATCATTTATAAATATCCAGGAGAAGGTTTACACAACCATTTTACTTGGTGGTGCTAGCAATAGTGTAAGTGATGCAATATCAAAGGTGCAGAGTCCTGCCCAGAATCTTTTTATGCTGTTGTGTGCTGTGTCAACATTACAAATGCCTCACAGAAAGGCAAGGTGTTGGCTGCTGTAGGAAACAGGTTGCTTATAGCCTTTTTTAACTTCATTCCTTTAATTTCATTTCCCAGGCAAAGGCTTGAAGTGTGATTTTTTTGTAGAAACATCAGCACATAGTATCAAAATTATGAGGTAAAGTTCTCCTAAACCCACCTGTAATGAAACTACATGTAAACAGATGCCATTCCATGGGAAATGTCTTCCCTCCAGTTGCCTGACAGCCTTTCATGGCTCAGGAAGTATTCAAACATCATGAGATTAAAATGGACTACTATTTTTACAGTGGAGAAAACTGACAAAAAGGAACTCCCTTGTACAGACTCTGTAGCAAATCAATGAAAGAACTGGGATAGACTCCCAAGGTTTTCCCAGCATCTCAGAATCAGGTCAAATTCAGCTTATCACTAAATAAGAGTGTTGCAGGTATCAGAAGTGCTAGAAAGTTAAAGTGCTTGGGCTCTGCTGGGCTCTTCTAATGCTTCAGGGAAGAAGCTGGGTATTCAAGGAACAGAAACAGGACCTGCAGAGGAAAAGTGAAAACAACAAAGAACCCAGAAAAGATTGATGAGTTATTTGTTCTATACAATTTTTTTTTCAACCCACAACTCAGACATAATGGGAGAGTGATGGTTTCTAGGTAAGAAGATTTGCAAGTGTCTTAGCTTTGCCGGAGACAATAGAGTGTGGAACATGAAGCATTGTGTGACAGCAGGGACAGACTTCATCTGAGGTAGACCAGCACTTTTCCTTTGATGAATTCTTAAAAGCCTGTCACTGCATTTTGCTAGGTTTTGGTTTTGTTATGGGCCAGAGTTAGCAAAAGAAAGTGTCTGCTTTTTCATTAGACTGCTTGTATTTACAGGCTTATACTGGGAGCATGGACAAATATCTGGAAAGCATGGGCCAGTGAATGAGGGCTGATTCAAAGTAATAGACTTTTTCATTTTTGGTTGAATGTAAATGAAGACTTGTATTTACCGTGGTAAGAAGAGAATTTAGGGTTACAGTGGTTTACTTTCAGTTCTGCCACTTATTTACATGGCCTGCATTTCAGTTACACTGTTCTTTCACTCAGGGGGAAAACTATTCCATTGTTGTGATGTCCTCAAACAAAATATAGAGCCACTTCCAGGCTGTTTTAATTGAATAGTGGCTTCTGAATATTTTGTATTACCTCCAGGATATAAAGAATACTGTATTACAGTTACAACGTAGGCCACTCCCAAGAAACTGACAGAAACAAGAAACATCCTGTCTTAAGCAGTGGACGGTTTTTAAAGCAGGAAGGTAAAGACTTCTTACTTGTTGCTCTAGGAAAGTTTTTTGCAGGGGGTGTTTGCACTCCAGAGCTTCTATATGTTGCTAGTTCAGCCCAATGGAGCTTTGTAGTTACAGCAAAGAAAACCTTTGGAACAGAATCATACCAGACACTCAACTTCTCTATACATCAGTCTTCCCTGCTCAACATAAAGCAAATAACACCTGCTTAGCTTTTCCCTTAGTGACAGAGAAATATGTGGCACTCATGTTTGCACAGCTGTTGGGGATCCCTGCGTAAGCACATTAAAATGTCATTACTGTTTATGTATTTACTTATTGGCATGATTTATCAGTGCAGTATCTACACATTTCCAGCCCATCTATCAGAAAATTGGAATGGACACCCCGCTCAAGTCCATTTCCCAGCTACTGAAAAAATATGTATAATTTCAATCATGAACTGATAGAGCTGTAGCTAGCTAAGTTTTCAGTATTCCCACTCCTACTTCCATAGAAAGGCTGTAGCAGGCTGTGACTCTTTTAAGGAAAAAAAAAATTCACTGATTTCCAGCCAAAACAGCATATCTACACCTTGATTGCTTTTGTGTAAACATGTCACCTTTAGCTTGAATAATTCTTGTCCTTTTTCAGGCTCAAGTGACCCAAGATATTTATGCAAAGTGATCGTATCTGCTCTCAGTCTTTGTTTTGCAAAAGCTTCCATTTCCATTCTCTTTATCTTGCTTTTAAGTCTTCTCATCAGATATGCGAGTCCCAGTTCACCTGTATTTGAGTGTGAGTGACCAGAACTGCTAAAGCAGAGTTGCAGGTAGCATTTCAGCTGTGGTCTACTGAGTATTCGTACTTCCACTGTGGCATTTCATACTGGGAATACCTAGGATAGTATTTCACAGACCCACAGAACTGTCAGGGTTGGAAGGGACCTCTGGATATAGTCCAATGCCCCTGTCAAGGAAGGGTCACCTAGAGCAGGTTACACAGGAACACATCCAGGTCGTTGAATGTTTCCAGAGAGGGAGACTCCATGACCTCCCTGGGCAGCCTGTTCAGTGATCTGGTACCCTCATCATAAAGTTCTTACCCATGTTAAGGTGAAACTTCTTGTGTTTTAGTTTATGGCCATTGGTTCTCGTTCAGTGTCTGGGCACCACTGGAAAGAGTCTGGCACCATCCTCTTGGCACCCAACTTTGTGATTTTTATATGCATCAATGAGATCCCCTCTCAGTCTTCTCCAGACTAAACACACACAGCTCCTGCAGTCTCTCCTCATAAGAGAGATGCTCTAGACCCCTCCTCATCTTTGTGGCTCTCCCCTGGACCCTCTCCATAGCTCCTTGGCATTCTTCTACTGAGGAGCCCAGAACTGGACACAGTATCCTTTTTTCACACCTGCAACCGTGGCAGCTCATAGCCTGGATCCTTCCTTCTTCTCGGTCTCTTCCAAATTCATGACTCCCCACTTTCTGGCATCAACTGTAATTACTCGTCCCTAATACAGCACAGACTTGGCACTCATCCCAGTTCTATGATCTCAGCCTCCGCATGTCCGCATCTCTTCCTGCGCCGTGCCCACCTCCTGGCGTGCGGACGGCACATCCCGGCGCTGCCCCGTGCCCGGGCTGCACCGCTGGCTTCGGCCGCGTGTGCCAGGGCGGCATAGGAGGGGTCCCGCTGCCGGCTCCCGGCTCCGGGCTCTTGTCTCCGGGCTGCCGGCTCCCGTGTCCGGGCTCCCCCGCCGCGGGCGCTGCCGGCGCTCACGTAGCCGAGGGGGCGGCGCGGCGGCCGCGGAAAGCGGCGGCTTTGGCCGCACGTAGCGGGGCCACCACCGCGCCGCGCCGGTCACGTCGGCAGGGCCATCACATCAGGCCCTGTGCGTGTGTGTGTCTGTGTGTTGTGTGTGTGCGCCCCTGGTTGTCCCCTCTTCGGCTCCAGCCGCCGGCGCCTCCGGCCTTTCCCGCCGGCTCCCGGTGCGGCACCGGCACGTGTGAGGTGCCCCAGCCCGGGGTTCGGCTGCGCCGTCCGGCCATGCCCCCGCTCCTGGAGGGACAAATGGCTCTTCGCATTTGAGCAGGATGAGGCTGTTTCCAGCGTGCCTTAATTTATAAAACAGGTTCCAAAATGGATTCTGTATAAGATGCATTTAGTAACTAGCAGTTGCATGTGCTTTATACAGGTGTCTGGCTCTCCGTATACTAAGCAAGCCCTCAAAAAAATGTGGCATCTGGAAAATACAAAACTATCTTACTTGAAATGGTGGAAAGTATTTTAAAATGGTGGCGACTTATTTTTCCTAATTTATTACCCTTATGTCATGTCACATAGAAAATACTTCACCTTATGGGCATTCTAATGAAGGATGTTTCAATCCTCATTTTATGGTTATGCATAACTTACATATGCTGAACAGCATGTCGTTTCCCCTTTTCTTATAGCATCATCATGGCTGTCACCTTAAATATGCTGCTAATTCTTTCCTGTCCTCCTGATGCTGCTGCTTCTTTTAATTTCTTCTTTATTGTAGCAGCTTTCATCCACTTTTCCTGTTCCTCTACTCACTTCCACCACACATGCCAGCACCTGCCATCAAGCTCGTCTCATCACCCAGGAAAGTGAATAAACAATGGAGGAGTAACAAGCTGGTTTCCTGTTCTAAAAGGAATCCTTAATAATAGGTCCTAACTCTTGGGCCGGCTTCAGCTGCCATGACTCTGCACAGATAATTAATAGGGTTCCCTAGGAGGAAAAAAAAGTGCTCTATTGAGGGACAATAATCAACCTTATTCATCCACAAAGGTGACGTCCCTTAGAGTAAGGAAGTAGGACAAGAGACAGTTCCACAAAGGCCACTGGCTCAGTGAAGCAGGCTCTAATTATAAGAAGATAGAACATTGCTCTGAATCATGCCCGACACCAGACTGGATCCTTTCTGCCCCTGGATTTAAAGAAAATAGGAAGGCATAGAATGACTTGTACCTAACCCTGGTCTTGTTCCTGCTCTATATTGAAGCATCTTCCTGTAGACTGTAAATGGGGACAGATGTTGTGCAAACAGTCATCTCAGAGCTTAGTCTGAATGGCTGGCATGGACATGGACAATATTCTGTGTTTGGGAAATGATTACAAAACTGTCACAGTTCAGCAGTGCTTTAAAACATGTTGATAATGGACTCCAGGAAGACCTGCCTGAAGAGACCGTATTAGTTAGGTTCTGTTTATCTGCACTGGCAATCCTACCTCATGTTCTGACTTCTACTTTCAAACAAGTTAATGTTCTTCCTCTGTGTCACCAGGGTGCTTACAGAAATCTGGTTTACGGCTGGTCAGGACCTCTCAGTCTTTTACCCTGCAAAGAGAAAGGAAGTAGTTTTCATGCATCTCACTAAACAAGTTCTTCTAATAGACAAGGCGTTTGATACCAGGCAGGTGTTTGTCCAGAAACAGTGTTGGGGTTCTATTATGGCAAAATGTTTAGGCTTTTGTCAGTGTTTGTACTGTGTCCCCAGACAGCATTCTTGCTGCTGCATTCTGCTCAGTGCTAGATGCCTGTCCTTTATTCCACTACAAAGTGCCTTTCAGCTGTAACTTTGAAGTCATAGGACTGGTAGCTGTTTATAACCGTAGATAATAATTTGGTTGTTGTCTAAACTGAGAACCAAGTGCAGGTGTCAAGCTTTCCATGGGATAACTCTGATCACATTTTCTCTATAAGAACATAATTTTTTCAGTGAGGTGGTAAGAAAAACCCTCATCAGTGGGATTGTTCCAAGTGAAGTCTGTATGACTGCATTCATAAAAGGGACTAAGATGGAGATAAGACCACAGGCCATACCTAAAACTGGCAGCATATCTCTTCATTCTCTAACTAAAGGTAAAACTGTCTCACTGTTGTCCATGGTCCTCTAGATCAGCTAGAGTTGCTTCTTACACTGGTAAGAAGTTCTTCAGGATTTCAGATCCTGAAGGACTTAGATCTTCAAGAAAATTAGAAGTCTTCTCTAAGGCCCTCTATTGAAATTGAGGTTATTCTCTCAATAAGCAAATAATCTGTTTGGGCTTGATTTGGTTTATTTTTTTCAAAACAAAGTCTGTGTGGGGAGACCAGAGATTGTCCAGGAAACCATGCCTAGCATTCCTCTTTCTTCTAGGCTTTTAAAAGATCATGAAATATTTATCTTTGTCCTCAGGAGAGAGGTTTTAGTAGACAGTGAACAATTGGATGGACCAGAAAGTCATGGAGGCATTGGAAAAAGAAAAAGATTGTAGAGATCTTGTAAGCCACTAAGACTTCCACAAGGGGAATGAGAGAGGCACTTGAAAGTGCAAAAGTATGATACAATTGAACAATGGGCATTTGAGCTTTCCCTTGCAGCAGCAAATTAATGGACTGAAACTGCAGTATGGCAGCAACTTTCCTGAAGTGAAGAATGCCAACCTAGCTGCAAAGCAAAAGTATCCAGCCAGTAAAGCAAAAGTAAAATGTGTTTGTTCTGCATCAAACTCTAAATCAAGCATAACATTTCTAATTCACATTTTACATGCTGTAAGAGTTCTTCCTCTTTATTAATGTGAGTGTGTTAGCTGATAACCCTGACTTGTATGGGTGATAAAGTTTAATGAAAAAGAGCCAGACAAGAACATTTTCAGGATTTATAGATGATTCTATTTACCAAATTGAGTTTAGGAGTGGGGAATGAGGTTTTGATATACGTTTCTTATTTTGCTTGCAAAAGTCTACGTTTGCATAATCTAAATAGGTTTACAGTAGTGCCAAGCTGAGGCTCATAGAGAATTTTTTAAAATGAGCAGTATGATTTATGACTGGGGAGAGGTATGAATATTCTCTTTCTAAGCAGTTTCTAGGTTCGCAGTGGGGATTTTGTGTAATGCAGGCTGAATTACAAAGATGGGACTAGAACAAATTTCCTCAGTTTTGTTCTCAGATATTGTATGCGGCTGTGCCTTGTAATCCCTTTTATACCCTTCAGTTACCTGAAGCAGAACTGGTTCATCTTCTTGAATAGACATGTCGTGCTCTGTTGATCCCAGCAGTACGTTAAGGCTTTACTTGGGAACTTCAGTCTTCCTTTAGACAGATCTTTCCAGGTATTTTCTTCCCATACCTATTCTTTGCTCCTCTGATATTTTGTTTTGTTTTTTTTTCCCCTTGCTGAAGTGTTATCTAGAATCAAGAATCTGACAGAAATCTCTGCAATCTAACTAATCTAGTGTTGTCTAAATCCAGTGTTGTCTAAAGGGAGCAAAACACAAGATCATGCCATTACTTTTAAAAAGTAATGGTCTTCTTCTTCCTTGGTGGTGGATCCCTTTAAAACTACTAGCTGGAAAAGAAAACATGGAATTATGGAGAGAGAAATGCACAATGTCAGATGTTCCTGATGGCTGTTATACTGTAGAATAACCTCTCATGGTAAAGTTAGATCATTCTTCCTTGGGATATACAAGATGGTATTGCACATAGCATCAGAGAAGACTGACAAAATGCTGTGCTACATATTAACTTCATCCATTATTACACCATACTCAATTAGTTAAGTTACTTTTTGTAAAAACACCACTATATTATCAGTGAAATAGTTTACTGATAAGCCATGTGAGGGACAGAATGAGTTCTTGAAATGCAAAGTACCAGAAAAAACCACAAACAGCTCATATTACATGGCTAATCCATCCCATAAGGTGTCTTTCATCATTACATCTGAATATTGTGGATTACAGTCAGGAATTTCATTGGAGGATGATATTGGAGAAGAAGAACTAATAGCAAGTAAATAATCTGAGAGATTTTTTAATTATGTATAACACTCAGTTCAATAACAAACACAGATTATTCTCAATGTAAAGAACAGCAGTCCCTTTTCTGTGTAGATAAAGAATGTGATAATGAAGCAGTACAAAACCCAAAGCAATCTGGTCTTGAGACACATAGATGTGCTGTAATGTTTCAATAGGCTGTAAGGAAAAAAGAGCAAAAATAAATTATATACAGACGAAGATTTAATCCAGTGAGGAAAACCAGTGTATTTTTATTGCCCTCCACAGAACTGCTCATACAATGGTGGACCAGTTGACCTCCCATCTGAATTACACTCAGCCATGAATATTTCAAGGGCAAGAACTTGTCAGTGACTCTTGTCATGATCCACTGAAAAACACTTGAACTGCATGATAGGATGTGAATGAATTGCAGACTGATGGCATTGCTAAGTTAGGGAAACCATTCAGCCAGTGTTTGATGATGTACACTAAATGTCTCTGAATACCTGAATATTCTGGCACTGAAGTCTGCCTTTCTTGTGCATGAAGTTGTTTTTCTTCTTCAGTAGCATAGGCAGGAACAGCAAGATTCTGAACATTTCTATAGCAGCTGCAGATTTTTTCTTTAAGTCCCAGATGATGAGTTAAGTCACAGGATCATGGAATCATAGTAGCATTTATGTTGGAAAAGATCTCTAAGATCGAGTCCAGCCATTAACTCAGCACTGCCCAGTCCACCACTAAGCCATGTCCCTGAGTGCTCCATCTACATGTCTTTTAAATATCTCTGAGGATAGAAACTCAACCACTTCTCTGGACAGGCTGTTCCAATCCTTGACAACACTTTTGGTGAAGATTTTTTTCCTAATATCCAATTTAAACCTCCTCTGGTGCATGTCAAGGCCATTTTCTCTTATCCTATCACTTTTTACTTGAGAGAGTGACCCCCAGATCACTACAACCTCCTTTCAGGTACTTGTGGAGTTTACACAGTTTCTAGGAACTTGTACGTGAAGTCACTTGACGTCATTACTGATACTCATTTTGTACTCCTTTAGAGACTGGTTTTTGCTTCCATACCCCACTCCACCAGATGACAGTTCTGAGACATACATTCACACACAGTTCTAAAACTGAAATGCTGCTCCTTTTAATTCTTATTACTGTAAGAACAGTACCATTCTGTATATTGGGTAGCTACTAGGTGCTTAATTCTAGCATGAAAGCTACAAATCTAACAGGAGAGCACTGGTGTCCCTGAAGAATTGCTGTTTCACATGACAGTTGACTTAGATTGGCATTAAGTTTTCTCTCTGTCATTTTTGTCACTTACCAGAAACATTCACAGGTATCACAGAAATTCCACACTAATATATTTTGAAACTGTTTCACAACAGTGTTTTATGGATTTGTTTTCCTATTTTCACACAGATATTGCATGACTTCAAAAGACTTCTTGACACTGATGTCAACTGGATAATCCAGTACAGAGTAAAGTTATTAGACGTTGTATTACTTAATGTTTAAGCTATATTTCCACTTTTTAAAGTATCTCTAAATCTGTGTCATTGGAAAAAAGAGGCTATGGACATTCTTCTATGGCTCCTCATCAGATGTGCCGCAATAGATTTCTTTGTATCACCTGCTCCACTTTGCTTTCAATTGGGTAATTATTAACAAACTGCCACTTGCTTGAGACAACCAGAGCTTGTTTTGCAGGCAGTGGCTTGGGTCTGCAGTCAGCAGTCTGAATAACTGAAGAGTCATTTCAGAGCTAGCTGAGTTTCCCCACAGCTGTACTGCCATCTGGCCTGTTTCTGTTACATCATGCTCCATGTCTCATTATTCTTTTCCTATGAGCTGCCCTTGTGTCTATTAACCATCACAACTGCTTGTTTTTCCTTGCCTGGGATTTGGTCCTCTAATCTCCTCTTCAGTTTCTTCAGAATTTATTCAGTAACAGGGTATCTCTGAGCTGACTGAATGACTATTCCCTTTCCTTGGGTACAAGCGTGACCTCTGTAACGTAGGTTCCAACCTCTGCCATGCTTTGTTTATATACCCCTCTAACCAAATAAATTTGGCACTGTACACTCCAGGCAGGCAGTTACAGCAAGGAATTCTGGAAAGATGAGTGGCTGTATATAAAAGCTCCAGAGGGATCATAGGAGAGGATGAGCTGTGGACCTCTTCTCCTTGCAGAGGGTATGGCAGTATATTGAAGGTATCACAGCAAGATAGCCGAAAGGGAAAATACAGAACAAGTTGTCTGCTGGAGGATGCTGATGAGTCAGATGGCTCCTGGGAAGAGGGATAATTTTGAGAAAGGAAGGGAAAAGGGCCTCGCTTCCTTTAGTGTGATCTAGGTTGTGACAAGTAACAGGAAGCTTCCTCCAGCTCTGCTGGGTGAGAGGGGAAAGGGAGTCTCTGCTTGTCAGGAGGAAGCCAAGCCAGGGAGGGAGAGAGGAGGTTCTGCTGGTTTCTCTGCCACATTTTTCTTTAGCCATTCTGTTACAGTTCAGAATAAGGATAACTAAATTGAAGACCCAGATATCTAACAGCAGGGTGGGAAAAGCAGGCAGTGAAAACTGAGAATGAGATAGAAGTCAAATTTCTCTCATCAGTACCAATCTAGTGAATGGTGTTTTGCAGGGTGCAGATTTAATCCAAGGCCTTCCCTCTCCAATCCTGGTACAGCAGGAAACAGCCATACAGAATCCAGAGTCATAATGTCTACCTTCTCAATATAAGAAAGTTTGATTATTAGTGCTATAGCATTTTTTAACTGATGTTACCACGTATTTTATATTGTTACATTGAGGAGTTTGCATTTTTCTCAGTTTTTATTGTCTGTCATTTTCACAAACTTAATTATGTCTTTACGAGGCTCTTATCCCTTCTGTTCCTTGAAAGTCTCCCTGTCATCTGTGCCAAATGCAAAACCAACAATGCAGGACTGAGCTCTAGAAGATGGTACAAACATCTGGCAGGATGACTCTGGCATGCTTACGCTCCTTTTCTCTAATCAAAGGTCACTTGTGCTTATAAGCAGGTAAAAAAAAATCCTGAGGAAAACTTGACTATTTTCTATCCCACTTAGTTTTTTGAAGCTTATCTCACTTCAGAGTCCTGTTGTATCACATGGAGTCTTCTGCTTTGGATCCTCTTATGTGTTCCAGGTCCTGTATCATCATCACTAAACCTTTAGAGTCATTCTCATTGTTTTCAGAAGGTAGATACCTTGTTAGAGATGCACATAAAGTTTTAAAGAAAGGACTGTTGGGGGCTATCATGTGTAAGCTTACATAATTCTGTGCCCTTCCAAAGTGATGCCAGTTGAAATAAACTGATGGTTGTTGTCTGAAGATCTGTTTATTTAGCAGGTGCATGAAACCTGGACAAGAACTTTCATTAGAAAAAATCAAACAGAAAAGGTAAACTCTGCCTGTCACAGGTGTTAAAGTCTGTTATAGTTCAAAGTCTACATAAACAAAGAGTGAGTAAACATGAAACTAGACAATATTACTCTTACCATTGTGCAGCCAGATACAAGATCAAAGAAATTAATGCTGTAGCCTCTGTCTCTCAAGCCTTTCATTCTCCCTGCAGAGGACTCTGTGAAGCCTGCCTAAGGTCAGCTCAGCACCCTGCATCCAAGCCGAGCTCCAGGTGTGAGAACTGGCCATGCTGACCTCACTGGCCTTTGTGGTGCCCTCAACTGCCTGTCCACTCCACCAGGATTGAACCCTTGGGGTTGCAGAGCCTTTTGTTCTTTGTGTCCCCAGCTTGGAAAACTGGATGACATTGAATTTCCCTATTATATGCAGCCTCTGGAGTACTGCCAGGTCAGGATGCAGTTTACCTGTGACCTGATTTAAAGTCATGATTACTAAGCCATCTTTCCTCTTTTCTCTTCTGCCTGTCTCCTGTTTCTTGCCTTCTGTGGTGAAGGAGGTGAAGTTTCATCCATGTGGTTCTGTATGCCACAGAGTGGTCTTAGCTTACCCTCCAAAATACTCATGATTAATGAGAAGACCTGGAGAAGAACAGACTTAAGAAGTAAATTGAAGAAGTCACTGATGAAGTTTTCCTGGGTTGTGAAAGGGTTTTCATATCATGTCCCATATCAGTCAGGACAGATCAGGAAAGTTATTCACAGAGGTGTTTGTTAGCAGAATAATATGGACAAGCCCTTGTCGTTTTTGTATCAAAGGAGATCTAAGATGTTACCTTTTAGCAGTTTTTAAAACCTCAAGAAAGAAGCTTATGTTTAAAGTAGCCAGATGGTAAATAGAAAGCAAGGTGGTGCTGATGACATAAGCAAGAGGCAAAGTGGAAAATAGCATAGACATTTTGGCATAGACAAAGTGGCAAACAGACCAAAAACAACAGAGCTGGAAAAGTGGAGGTGACCGTAGTCAAGCAACAAGCCCATTGACACACACTTTGGCAGACTCTCAGACAAAACATGATGCTCTTTGCAAAGCTGTGGAGGAAGGAGTAATAAGATTTAAACAAGAACTGAGATATAAGGGGATCTGGGAAGGGGGATGAGGAAAGATGGTGCCCTGCTTGTGCTTAATGAGTAGGAAGATGATGCTGTCATCCCTGATGTGAGGAGAGAGAGAAAGGAAAATGTTAAGAAGTGTGAATCTTAGTCAGATCATCATGACAGACCTGCAGCAAACTCTGAAATGTTCTGATCTTTAGATAGATATTCACTGTTTATCTATGTTTTTAAGTTTCACAATGTGTTTCTAAGGTATTGATTCCTTCATGCCATTTCTCTCCTCCCTGTGAACTGAACAGCTAAGCACAAATGTCCTTTTGAAATATGTGGTTATTCTGCCCCATCCTAGATTCTCCATTTCTTACAAACAGTTTCATTCAAGAGAACAGACAACATCAAGAGAAGAAAAGACACGCAGTGCTCCTTTTTGCAGAATATAAAGTGAAACAGACTTTAAGAACTGAACAAAGAGGAAGTAATTACGAGAACTGTTCTTCAAAGGAACCGAGACAGGAAAATATCTGACAGGCAGGCAATTTTCTTTTGTAATAGACATTGCACAAAGAGAAATCCTGGAAGAGCATGACTCTACACTGGTAAGAGCATAGAAGCAGATAGAACTGATGAGGATGTTCATACTACTCAAAGCCTGTTGTTTTCCAGAGGGAGAAAGATAAAAGCTTGGTCTTTGATGGACATTGTATAACTTCATGGATCTTAAAAAGAAATACAGAAAAACCCCAACATTAAAAGACGAACAAAATTATTGTCAAAGGTGTTTCAGAAGAGCAGATGAAAGTATTCAGTAGCACCATCACTATGTACATGTGATAGAAATATGAATATAGCCATCAATCAGACTCACTATGAAGAAGGGGATAAGGAAATTATTGTTAAGTGTCAGTCATACCCATAATTATAAAATAAAAATCATGTAAGGGCATAGAGGCAGAAGGCTTACAGTAGTTGTGACCTGCTTCATGTACAGCAGCAGGAATGTCTTGGACAGAAGAAAATATGGAAATTATGTATGGAGTGCAAAATTGTTTTCACTGTTTAACAAATACACATCTTGCAGAAAAATATAGAGTAGTGCTTAACTGGAGAACAGTTCAAGGGATAGAATCTCAACAATGGTGTTTCTGTCATATTTTTCAACCAATGACAAAGTATATGGATTTTTTTAAATGGATGCAGAAGAAATACCATATTAAAGAGGAAACAAAGTGACATACCACATAAAGAAGCATGGCCCATTCTAAAACACTGGCATTATCAACATCAGCAAGACTCACAGGTTGCAGAGCATATCTGTTCCCTGTAACTGGAGTGTGCAAAGGTAAAACCCCCAAACTCAGCTTCCTGTGTAATGAATATAAGCTAGCAAAAAGAATGGTACTGAAAGGCCTTGAGATTACAAGGCTGGTTAGGTCCTGGTGACAGCAGAGGATTGGAGGATTGCATGGTGAAAGACAGTTTTGGAGCATTCCCTTAGTGTTTCTGGAAATGTATCAGCTGTGACACTGAAATCTCTAAATGCAGAGCCTGCTATACATACACTGAAGTAATCGCTGTTGAGAAAGAAACCTGAGGAAGTAAAAGTTATAGGATCTGACATATTTGAGAATGAAAGAGAAGGTGGAGGATCCATTACAGAGCAAAAGAAGCCAATGCTTTTATCCATAGCTGAAGGCTGTAGACTAGATTTAATGGAATCGAGTGAAATTAAAAAGAAGTGATCATTTATACTGTCAGTTTTTTACAAGAAACAGGTACTAGAAAAACCTGTATTTGGGAGGTGTCCAGAACAGCAGACAGAAACCACGTGGGGTTGCTGCTACCCACTCTGTTTGGATGACTTTGCATACTGTACAGAGCAGGTCCAGATGTTCTGTGTAAATGACTGCTGTCCCAGGCTGCACAAAGGGTCTGTTTTCAGGACTCAGAGGGAAACCAGTGTTTCCAAGGAATGTCTCATTGATCTGTGACCTACATTAGAGCTCTGTT
Organism: Pithys albifrons albifrons; assembly: GCF_047495875.1. NCBI lineage: Eukaryota > Metazoa > Chordata > Aves > Passeriformes > Thamnophilidae > Pithys > Pithys albifrons. The sequence goes on from NC_092459.1 coordinate 89,336,329, forward strand.
TCAAAAGACATTGGCAATACTTTTTAGAATGTCAAAAAGTATGATGAGTAGATTGAGTCCATGCATGGAAAATACCAACAGGAGATAGTTTCAAGTGACTTTGTGCAGACATCTCCCATTTTTAACAATAGTATGAAGAACTATTTGTATGAAATCATCATAGGCAATGACAAAGGAAAACCTAGATAAAATTTCTAACTGTATATATATGAAAGTCAGGCAACACTGTGTTGGAAGATACCTGAAGAGAATCTGATAAATTGCATGAAAGCATGTCAAAAAAGTTTCTACAGAATTCACTGTGGAGGAAGAAGAATGTAGCCTTTTGTGAGGGAAATGTCCTAGTGCAACTGAATCATTCTCAAAAGATTCAAAAATAAACCTTATTTGCCTTTCGCCCATGTGTTACATTTTTGACTGACAGTAAATTATATAGAGCTGGTAAATACAGCAGTGGTATTGTCTGGTTTGGGGGGGTTACTTAATCTTTTTTTTTAAACTGAAGTAAGTGTCAGCTCATTTGTGGATCTCATTACGTGATCATATGGATTGAAGACTAGAGTAGACTCAGATGTTTTGGTTTCATTGTCCAGACTTCCACAGACTTTCTCTTCAGCTTGGGCAACCCAAGGTTGGATTCTGAGAGCTTTGTGTCAGTTCTCCATCTTTTAACACTGAGTTAATATTTCTTCTTGGTGTTGTCCATGAGCTCTACAGAATGCATGTTTTTTGTAATCTTTAACTGTACACATACAAGTACCCAATTAATGATTTTGGTACCTCTTTTTTTTAGATAATGAGAATAAAACACCTACGCTGGTTATTTGCTCTTGAAAAATTTTATTGACTAAACCTTCACATGAGATCATGGAGATGTCATTAGATACCCTGATTATTTTAGAAACCTGCCTCCTTATTTTCTGAGGCAGATATAAGAAGGACAAAACACCAAAAGGGACTTAGGAACTATAGCATTCAACAGTAACACAGCTGAATTTAAAAGTTGCTGATCAGTATCCTGACACTGGAAGGTAACCAACTGGAAATTCTAAGGGGAAAATAAACTTTGTTTTGTTTCTTCAGAGATAGATTTTCACTCTCTCTCTCAGATTCACATTTGCTGGAGCTGCAGGTTTCAAGCTGTAACATTTTTCATAAAATCGAAATATAAAATTTGGATTTATTTGAATCCTTCATCTAATTCAAAGTGGAGACACAAATTTAGATCTCCACACCTGTCCAAGTGAGCAGTCTAATCCCTGGATGAGTAGATATTAGCATTGTCAAAGAGGGAGGTAGCTTTGATGATTCTATTTTGTGCAAAATAGACAAAGTATGTAATTGGCACATGCCAACAGGAGTTAGAGTTCTGATGCTCTGTCAAGCAAGGAGGAATGAGGACCTGAGCACCTTATGGACCTTGAACAGTCCATGTCAGGTGATCACTTTGATGGGATAACTTTCTTTACGAGATAGGTAAAAACCTGAAGTCATCCATCAAGAGAATTATTCTCAGCAGTCTGAATGTAATTATTCAGTTTTAATTTCTTTTCTTCTGAACTTTTGATCTTTCTTCTTCAGGGAAGAACTCATCTTACTTCAATAATCTGCCTCATCTACTTGAGCTTGTCAAGGAGTGTTTTGACTTTGTCTATGAATATGTTTGCTCTATTGGCCTGTTTCCTGATCTAATTTAAAATAGCCTAAGAGGAATTCTAAAAAGTATTTTCTGAAGGAAGGAGATGTTAGCAAAATGCAGAAGCATTTAACAACTGAGCCAGGTGTGTGTTCCTTCCGTGTCCTGCCCAGCCTTCCTTTTCCCATCCTTGCTTACTGATTTGTGGGCTGACTATTGACATCTCTTCTCCATTTCCTCCTCAAAAACATTCTTCAATTAGGGGTGTTTTTTGTTTGTTTGTTTCTAAATCCCACCACATCCTTGCCAGATGTGCATTATATTCTTGATCTTCATGCTTCAAAGATGTTCTTTCAGATTGTTTGGCAGCAAAGGCTCTTTAATCAGCTTTGCCAAATGTTCATTTAGACATATTTTTCCATATAGTATCCTAAAGGGATACCTACAAGTCAATCAAGTGACCTATTCACATTGCTTTGCCCCTTTTTGGAAAATACCAGACCATATATGTAAAGACTGAGAGGCCTCTGATATAGTTCATAGTAACAAGCTTATCTGAGCTAATAGAGAATCCATCATCCATTCTTAAGAGCTGGCACATGTTCCTTTCTCTTTCATAGGTGTTTCCTTCTGAGAATCATTTCTTTTCTATTTCACCTTTCTTCAGGTATTGAGTGTGAAACAGCTGCGACTTTGCTTCAGAATCGCTTCCCTTCTATTTTCTTTTTTTTAGTCTCCTCTTAAAACTGCCAGCATAAAACCTGCAACCTCATCACTACTTTCTGAAGGCCCAATGCTAACACATCGTATGTCTACAATTTGAACAGGTATTTAACACCAAAATGGCACTAAAATCAAGAGCTGTTATGGGTGCAAAAGATTTGTTCTCATTTCTAGTTAGTTGATTTCTTGGAAATACCATAGTTTACACAAAACAAAATGTGTATCATTGATGGTCATAAAACTATTGATAAAGACATTTTTCTAATATTTACAAAATAGTCTTTATGTTCTCTGATTTTCACAATAGCATAAATGTATTCTCTTCTTTCCCTGTCTCCATGGCAGATGATTGGAAAAACATGAGACTTTCAAATCTGACTTATGAAACACTCCTGGGTATGTTTTACTCCTTCCATGACAGAAAATGCATATACACAGAAAAAGAAAACCTTCTTTTACAGTCTGCTGTATTTGTTCACTCCCACAAATTGGCATCTCAGCTCAGGATGTGAACCTGCACCCACCCTCATATCTCACACCTCTCTCCCTCTCATTCACATGCCAGCAACCCACATCCTCCCACATCCTGAGCCAGAAGTGCAGCTCCCAGCACAGACTGAGCTCCTCCACAGGCACTGCAAGTGAAGCAGCCACTCAGCATGGAGCCACTGGCACACACACAAACAAGCTGTTATTATTTCGTGGGCTGAATGTAACTCCCTTCACGGAGGGGTGGTAAAAGCTCAGATCAGTTCAATGCTTCCCCACAAATGGAGATGGAAGTTGCTTTTCCCACCTGAGTGACTCTGACCCCACAATCACAAGGACCATTTGGCCTCTCTGGGCATAGCTCCGGTTCTGGACCATTTTCATTGTGAAGAAGTTTTGCTAGTATTGAGCAGAATTTCCCTGGCTGTGACCTGTGCTCCTTGCCTCTCAGCCTTTCCCAGTGTGTCTCTGAGAAAGATCTGGCTTGATGCTTTTTACTACTGCCCACTATATAGTTAATACAGCAAGTAGATACCCCCCACAGAATTTTCTTCTGTAGGCTGAACAAACCCCGGTTTCTCATTCAGAGTGTTGCATTCAGACAGTATTGCAGTTCTCTAGTCATCTTAGGATGCAATACCTCTGTTGGACTTCCTCCAGTTTTACAGTGCCTTTTATGTACTGCGGAGCTCAGACTGGGTACAGTACTCCACGTGTCATCTCAAAACTGCTGAACAGAGAGAATAAGCACTTCCCTTGACCTGCTGTCTACACTTTCACTAGTGCAGCCTGGTATGCCATTGGCTCTCCTCCCCCATTACGGCGTATTGCTGACTCATTTTCGGTTTGTCTGCAAACACCAAATATCCTGTCTGCTTGGTGAACTGGCAGCACTGCAGCGTAGCACTGCAGCAGATGTTCTCTACTCCCTCAACCAGACTGGTTTTTCTGGGTTTCCTTTTCGTGATCTAGATGAGATACTGTTCCACTGAGATGGGGCAGGGGGAAGGCAGCGGTAAAGTGTATCTAAGAGTAAGTTTATGAACTTCGTGCTTACAGTGATGCTGTTTCTTTGTTCTGGACACTGATAATTATGATGTGGCTACCCAGACAATATAGCCTATAATTAGTCATACTATTAGCATACACACATGCAGAGCACCAGGCTCTACATGTGAATGTAGAGTACTTTTGCAGAAAGCTCAGTAATGGAGAAAAGTCACCTATCGACTGTTCCTGTCCAGTTAATATCCATATCCACTCCAGAATAGTCTAGTTGCTATTTAACACAGAGCATGACACTATTCAGCATTGTGTGTGCTCCATCTACCAATACTACAAATATCCGTAACTGCACTGGTGATGGACACTTCCCTGAAATTTGTTATGTCTTTGTCTATACAGCCTAGTCACTTCATACTGCTACATCTGGCTATCCAAGCCCATCTGTCATTCCTGGACTCACTCCAGAATGGTTTGCCAAGCCTTACAGACTGATACATTTTCTTTGCCGTTATTATGTTGCCACAGTAGTTTATCTGGAAGCAAGAATGACAAGCGCAGCAGGTCACTTTAGGGTCACACAGCACTCTTCTCCATTACATAAGACTGTTGATGCTCGTAAGTATTGTCTTTGAAACTGGGGGATAAAGGAGGCTTGAGTTTGTTATGGTGGTCATCATTGTTCCTGACAAATGCTGTATCAGCGTTGATATGGACTTTCCCTCTTTGCTATCCCACAGTTGCATGATGTTGCCATTTGAAGAAATGGCTGCTTGGAGCAGCAGCAGAGAAGCTGGGGATGGAGCCAAGTGTTTACCAGCTAGAGACCTCTCAATTAACATCACAAGAACAGCTGTTAAATACCTCAGAGAAGGACTGAAGGAGAAACTTTGGGATTTGCTTCCTGAAAAAAGTAGTGTGCTTAGGAAGTTCCTCTAGAGATTTTAGCTGACAGAGATTCTGCAAGTATTTGCCTTCAGGAAACAGGAGGCTGATAGTCAGAATGATAAAGATGAGTCAGGATGGTAGAAAATCTCAGCAGAAATTGTATTAAGGACTTAGAGCCAGCTGGAAGGGTTGGATGGATACAGACTAAATATGATGACCTAGAGCCAGCTGGAAGGGATGGATGGATACTTTTGTGTTCCTTGTGAAATTTTTCAGTAAATGCAAATCCCCCAAAAGCAAATGTTCTCTAGGACTTGTTTAACTTGCTGGCAGAATGTGGTAGGAGCTGAGAGACACAGTGCTGGCAGGGTCACACTGTGCCAAGGGGGTGTGTGCCCTGGGATGGTGCAGTGCTGGCTTCCTCGCCATGCAATACACACAAGTGCAGATTCAAGACAGAGGCTGCCTTTCACATAAAGAGTGTCTGTGTTCAGTTAATATTTTATTGCTCTTTTGCTCCCCTCTGAGGCATCTATTGTTCTTTGTTTGTAGAGCTTCTCCATAAGGGAGTCCAGTCTTGGTGATATTAATTCACTTTGGGTTTTTGGGATCCACAGACATTTAAAGATATTTCTTAGCTTCCTTTCTTTATTTAATACAAGCAATTGTCTTGTTTCTTCTTTTGTATCTTTGTCCTACATGAATTTTTGTGCCTTTTTTTGCTTTACTTCTCTAAAATGCCAAGCATTATTTCCCAAATTGCTCTTTGTATAGGTGTCCTGAATTATCAACTTCCATCCACTGGACTAAGAAGTACTATTGTTCTTCCATTGCTCTTATTGTAATATTGTAATAGGTCAAGTACGATAAATAACTGCTCCTTTTACAGAAGTAGAGCTATGCCAGGAATAATTTGGCTTTTAACTCACCTTAGTTTTTTTGACAGTGTCCTGGGAAAAGGGTCTCATCTACATATGTACACAAGACAGACATAAAATTACTAATGTTCAGTAAAGTTGTCATAAAGTGGAAAGCACTATCCCAAAAACCTTATAGAAATGTCGGATATATAAATATATATATAAAAAAGAAGAAATGTAGAATGTTCACAGTATTTCATATTCAAATATAAAAGGATATAGTCTTGATAGCTTGAGAACTGATTTTTTTTCTTTAAAGCAATAACTATCTTTTTTGGAGAAGGATTGCTGATAAGTGAGAAACACATTTCAAATGTTAATATCATACTGAGACAGTTCTGACCACCTAGTATGAGATGGAGCAGGCTGAGTAACTAGGATGACATTTAATGTGAGCAGTATTAGTGTGGGGGTGCTTCTAAGCACAGCTGTCATCATGAGCCAACTCCCAGGGTAGGAGGAGAATAAGAGCAGGTATCCAAAGGAATCGTGATGTCAGCTCTGTGGTGGTGGCTCAGGCTTGAGCAGAGATCCAATTGGTAACAGCATGTGTGGTACCTCTTTGTTCTCAGACACTGGAGGTGGCTTCTCAAGTAGCTGTCTTTCCTTCTCCTTCCTTTCTCAGTGTATATACTAAGTTTTCTAAACAGAGATATGGTACACTCTAATTTTAGGGAATTGTCTCATCTGAACAAAGATATCCTGAATATTCAAAAAAATGAGATTTGACAGGGAAAGTGCTCCTATCTTTATAATGAATGCAGTAAGAGGAAAGATGAGAGAAAATATGAGACACCACCCAACCAACATCTACATAGGGAGAAGTGACATTTTGTCAGTTGTCATTCTCTGAAGGGACCCTACATTCCAACAGAGCTGCAGGTAGTTATGAAACTCACGTAGATTGGAAGCAATAGGAGAAACTATCTAAATAGTGATGGTCCACAGCCAATAAAAGAATGTGTTCTTCTTTCAGGATTGGCCTTTTCTTGACTCAGACTCCATCAATGATCCAGAACCTAACCAAAAGTTAGGGCTTAGAAAGTGAAACAGTACACTTAGAAGCAAAAATTTCATTAATACCTAACTCCAGTGAAACCAGAAGCAAAAGTAGCTCAAGTTTTGCAAATAATTTTATGATTAGTCAGAGCTCATTTCTAATATTACCTGGGGTAACTGCAGAAACTAGTCCGGAATTTCAGGAAAAGCAAAGTAGTGTTACTTTTGTGTTGGCTGTTGATACTTGTTGGCTTTCTCTGCTTATTCAGAAGAGTCAGACACAACACACACAGCCTTCTACTCTCATCTGTCAACTTTCTTTCAAGCTTAAACAGCTTGACAGCATTGTTCTAATATCTGCCCTGGGAGGAGCTAAGCTGCATCTTTTCACCAGAGTAAGTGGAGTTGGATCCAGGCTTCAAGAATTTTTCTTTTTTGGAGTGTAGTTAGAACTTTAATGAGTACAAAGTAAAGACTGGAATTAAGGCAGCTCCAAAATGTAGGCCCTAGTGAAACAGAGCTCTCAGTTCATAAAATACTGCTATAAGAAGCTACCTGTGTTTGTGTATGCTAGTATTATCTGTCAGACAAAGAATGTACTTTATCTGTAGTGCTTCAAATTGCTGTGAAATACTCTAGGTGAAATTCTCAGATGATGAAAACTAGCATAATGTCATGGAAGAAAATGAGGTTTGGTAAACTAGTATAGATAATAATCTCATCCTTGGAGGGTTTTCCTATCTTCATAAATTACTAAAACACCAGTATCATTCAACCAAACCATCACTCAGAAAATTAATTTGCCCTAATGGGTCTCAGGAGTATTCATATTTTCTCTTCTGTCCTCCATGATATACAAACATCTTAAAAAAATTATGTATGTAGATATGCATGTATATTTGTATGTGGTAATTGAGTATTACAGGTGAATAGTTTTGCAGTTTTAACAACATGGAAGAGGTCTTTTTATGGTGCACAAAAACCAGAAACTGTGATAAATCAGCTCATGAAAATTAAGTATCCCAGTGCTGACAAAGGAACAGATCCTGAGTTCATTAGGCAAGCTGTAGAAAAACCAAAAGAATGAGCTGTGTGATAAAATTACATTACTTTCTCTCAGTACAGCTTTAATAGTATTGCCTTTGCTATCCAGTATGTACATCCGAGATGGTTTGTTCTTATCTTCAGGAAATTCAAATGTGTATTTTAAGTGGTCATCAACATTCACTAAAAGAATCAGTGAGGCACAGTTGACTAGCATAATTTAAAATGGTTCATGGGGATTGAACAAAAACTACATAGAGGAGGCGGCTTAGCCTTTAAGGAGTTTGGGAATGTTGGTGACCATAAATTTTTGCCTTTATATATGATGAGAATTAGGTGTATTGTAATTTCGCTGAAATGTGTACTCTTGGATGTAAGTTTTGTCTGAGCAGAAGAAGATGAACTTGGCCAGTTTTCTGGATTTTCTAAATGCTTGGCATCCTGGAAGCCTGAGTGATATTGCCAATATTCACAGATTGACCGTCCAGTGTGATCCCAACACAAGCATGATTGTGCATGCATTAGTTATTTTATCCACTCAGCCTTTCCCTATGCATACAGTTCTCTCTGGTTTTAATGCCTCTGTGCATCAGTAACTTTTTGTTCACTTACAAAAGGCAGTGCATGTAGAAGAATTTGGTACTTGTTTCCTTTCTAAGAATTTTATTTTGTCTGCTGCTGCTCTATTGGAAAGGAAAAAATATGAGCAAAGAAGGATGGTTGGACAGATAAGGCATAAGACTAAAGGTCAGGCTTGGGTATGCAATTTGTTCTAGCCAGTGAAACAATTCCCCATATATGAAGAGGAGATAACTCCTTTTACCATACCATTAATTAATGGTTATTGATTATTTGTTAACTGCAAATTAACCCAAGAGCATAAAAATCTATACCAATAGCTTGTGTCCTGCAAAGCAGGTACTAATGTAGTTCCTAAGAGGCATCTAAGGAAGATTACCTGACTACTTTGATGGCCTAAAAGCTGAAGTCTAAGGAAATATTTTGTCAACCCAATCCCGTTTTTCTGAACAACACCACTTTGATCCACTGTGTTGGAGGGCTGCCTAACCCAAATGGTCTGAAACAGCCAGTGCCAACATACAACTCCATTTGCTGACTTTTCCATCAATTAAATATTATGTAGGAACCTGAAGTGCATGACAACTAGAAATTCAACTTCTGGAATTCCTTTGGAATTCTTTGCACCTGCTCAAAATCCCTTATTACTAACATCCTGCTCCAAGTCTGCTCTTCAACATAGGTGCTTATATGAAATGCTTTATAGAGAAAATTATTATAAGCTTTATAGAGAAATTATCTTCAGATATTGAAATACATTATTAAGTGAGACTTCATACTCGGGCATGAACATCTCTCACTCTCTAACCATAAGCAGTTATCCCAACTGTTATATACCTTACTGTGTTGTGTAGATGGAGAATGAATGATTTTGCAAGTGCCTATTTACTGTAGGAGGTTTACTCCGTGTTTAATGTCTGCCAAACAGTATCCTGTGCCTTCCACTTGCCAATTAAGTCATTCAGCAAAACCAAATTGATTTCCTGACTGCACTACAAGGTTTGGTCCCTGGACAGAGATGAAAATCCTTTTTGCAATTCTTTAAGGTTTATAGGGGAAGAAATTAATGAGGAGATCTTGAGACTGTCTGAACAAAGACATAATTAGAAAGCATTTAAGGCATTATGACATCTGCATTTTCCATAAGGAATTCAGGAAAGTTAACTGCAATAACAGAAAAAAGACTACCACAGCTCCATTTCAGTGTTTTCTTAGAAAATACACATTACCTTTGGAAAGCAAGTACACATGCACCCTACATCCCCTCTTGCCCTTTTTCTGATTATTCAATGATGAGAACCTATGTTTAACTCAATAATTGGATCATTGGCACCAAAAGCAATTAAAAACTCACTAATATATTCAGTCAAAACTAATGATGGAATTCCAGAGCACTGTGTGCCATTCTGTCTTCAGTGTGCGTTGGGATTTGAAAATCTGTAAACTGACAAAAAACTTGATAAATGATGCAACAGGAACTGGTCTCAGTAACTTCATTAGTCTTTCTTATCGTCACTGGCTGTGACATCCACCCCTCCGCCCATCACCTACTGAGCAAATATACTGACTTTGCGTTAGTGTATATGACATATAGAACAGGGCAAAAAGCAATTGAGGTCCTGTGTTTGTGTATATGATATAATCTGTAACTGATAAATCCTTTTCTGAAAGGTGCTTTATACAGACTAGTAACAGTGGAAAGACTTTGTCTCCCTATGCCTGAATATCATAGAATCATAGAATCATAGAATTGATTGGGTTGGAAAAGACCTCCAAGATCATCAAGTCCAACCCTTCGTCCAACTCTAGTCCATTTACCAGATCACGGCACTCAGTGCCACGTCCAATCTGCGTTTAAAAATCTCCAGGGATGGTGAATCCACCACCTCTCTGGGCAGCCCATTCCAATGCCTGATTACTCTCTCTAGAAAGAATTTTTTTCTGATATCCAATTTAAATTTCCCCTGGCAGAGCTTCAGCCCGTGCCCTCTTGTCCTATTGCTGAGTGCCTGGGAAAAGAGACCAGCCCCCACCTGGCTAGAACTTCCCTTCAGGTAGTTCTAGACAGTGATGAGGTCACCTCTGAGCCTCCTCTTCTCCAGGCTAAACAACCCCAGCTCCCTCAGCCTCTCCCCACAGGACTTGTGCTCCAGTCCCTTCACCAGCCTTGTTGCTCTTCTCTGGACTCACTCCAGCACCTCAATATCCTTTCTGAACTGAGGGGCCCAGAACTGAACACAGTACTCAAGGTGTGGCCTCACCAACGCAGAGTCCAGGGGACGGATCACTTCCCTGGTCCTGCTGGCCACACTATTTTTGGTACAGGCCAGGATCCCATTGGCCTTCTTGGCCACCTGGGCACAGTGTTGGCTCATGTTGAGCTTCCTGTCATTTAGTACCCCAAGGTCCCTTTCTGCCTGGCTGCTCTCCAGCCACTCTGTGTCCAGCCTGTAGCGCTGCAGGGGGTTGTGGCCAAAGTGCAGGACCCGGCACTTGGCCTTATTGAACTTCATCCCATGGGAATCAGCCCATCTCTCAAGTCTATCCAGATCCCTCTGCAGAGCCCTCCTGCCTTCCAGCAGGTCGACACTCCCTCCCAACTTGGTGTCATCAGCAAATTTGCTGATGATGGACTCAATCCCCTCATCTAAGTCATCAATAAAGATGTTAAACAGGACTGGACGCAACACAGACCCCTGGGGAACACCACTGGTGACTGGCCGCCAGCTGGGTGCAGCTCCTTTCACCAGCACTCTCTGGGCCTGACCCTCCAGCCAGCTCTTAATCCAGGAGAGGGTACACTTGTCCAAGCCATGGGCTACCAGCTTTTCCAGGAGTATATTATGGGAGACAGTGTCAAAGGCCTTGCTGAAGTCCAGATAGACCACCACATCCACAGCCTTCCCCTCATCCTCATCAGAGAAGGCTTTCTGTAAGATTCTTCAATGCTCACATTGTATCACAAAGGCACTGTAAATTAGTGACCAGTCCCTTCAAGGAATTCCAGTTTATAGCTGGGAACTAAAATGCTGGCACAACTACAGTAGGAAGCAGAGAACAGTGCAGAGATTTCCTGGCTAACGACATCCATGAGATTCAGTGCAACATCTTATAGAGAAGCTATCCAGGAACATCAAAATGGGATGGCCATATCCATGGTGCTTTATCTGATCCAATAAACCTGCCTTCCAGAAAGAGCTGATTTGTTTGCATACAAGGACATTCTGGGAGTACACAAATTCTGGCAGAAATCTTCACTGCAAAGTATAATTTATTTGCAAGTGAGAAAACAATGACCAAGAAGGATGGTCTGTGACAGAGGATGTGGTAAGGTCAGTCCCCCTTGAAGAGGCTGGGTACTGCCCCAGGGGTCAAAAAGAAATGTGACAGAATGTGACATTGCCAACAAGGAGCATCAGTTTGTTGTGGCAACACAGCAGTTATGAAGTCAGCCAAGGTCAGAGTCTGGTCTGTCCCTTGAACTGGGACAGCTGGTTTCACACTTTCTGTATGGAAAAGCTGTGAAGAAGAGACTGCTGCCTTACGTTTACCCTGCTGCCTACCCTGTCTTTGGACATCTGTTACCCATGATATTGACTTTGTTTTACTTTCTTCCTCTTCTGCTCCTCTTCCTGAAACTCAATAACAAACAATTCAATGTCATTCTTGCCTAAATCTTTTCTCAGATGTGAAATCTATGCCTTAGAGCCACTTATATAAAATGCCATAAATTACCATAAACCTGGAAACAAGAGATTGAACTTTTAGTTCACATGCTGAAATCTCAGTGTAGTTCCAGTCAGTTAAAAGGATAGTATTGGCTTCTAGTTAATGTCTAGACATGCCCTGTGAGTTGTGATCTTATTGTACTGGAGGCAGGAAGAAACTCCCCAGGCTAAGGTAGATTTCCATGAAACAAAAGTCATCCTTCTTTGAGCTGCAGAAGGATATGGATCATGTTAAATTTCAAAGAAGTGTGATATACTGTTCTTAGTTCCTGGGGGCTCCTAGCCAACTCCATGTGTTACTGTAAAGGGAATTGACAAATTCTCTCTTAAGAAACACACAGGTGAGATTTCTGGAAGACCTACCTACAGTAGATACCCAGTGATTTATTCATGTCTAGGCAAGCGACATGATGAAACATAAATGAGTTAAACTCTTAGCCACTTTCCTATAGGCCCCAATTTGCCCTATATGTATGTGCCTACATTATTCTCAGCCACCTCTTTTCCAATACCTATTTCTTTGTCAGCGTGTAGATGTCCCCACTTGTCCCAGAACATGCTTGGAGACACTTTAGTGTCAGTGAAGGGCTCCCATGTTGAGACAGAAACTCTGTTCACTAAAGATGAGAAAATATAAAGAGATTGAGAAGAACTCAGTAATATAGAGGGATCAGAATATTAATTCCAAACAACTGTGGATGAATAGAAATAACAAGAAGCAGCAGCACAAGAAGATGGTAAGGGGAAAATACAGTTCTTCCAGGTGTAAAACTATAGTGTGTCATGGAAGCTGTAGATCAGCCAGGAAATTGAGTCTGCAAAGGAGAACAAGGTTCATGAGACATTTGAGTTACTTCTCAGAGGTAAAGGACCTGAGAGGGTTGACATCAAATTCAGAAGATGTGAAATCCTACCATTTAGTCAAAAGAGCAATCATGTTTGGTTTAGATCAACTACACCCTAATTAAATATTTTAAAATATTCCTTTACATTTTTGATTCAGAAAATTTTTATATGGTGGATATTTCATATTTTGTAAGACAACATTCAATGGAAGATTTGTTTTTGAGATCTAGGCACAAACTTTTTAAAGGAAAATAATGTATAGTAGAGAACTAATGAGTCATTATACAAATGACTCATCACTTGAAAAAGTATTCAGGTTGACTTAAAGGAACATATTCCATTTCCATCTATTAGACTACATATCAAGTTTATCCTTCTTCTCTCCAGTTCATAGGAGCGAGCTGTCAGAGACATGACAACATCACCTTTCATCTGAGACAGTAAAACAGGGAGCATGGGTGCCAAGCATCACAGGGCACATTTTCACACGAAGAGAGGCACCAGCACTTTGCAGTCAGAAGTGTCCAGCAACGCAGAGGAGCTGGAACGGCCCTGTGGCGAGTGAGTCACAGAAGCAGACACTGAGTTTGACAGGATAAGGTGGGTTTTTGTGCTGGCTAAACTGAAATATGAACATGAGGATGACAAAAAGCAAAGGCTTCATGAAGAGGGAATGGCACAGTTTCGTTAACAGGCAATAAAAAGGTTGCTAAGTAGAGAAAAGAGAAAGGATTGGATGCAGTAAAGACTGAAACATCCACATTCTATGTTAAGCATTTCATAAGGTTCTATTCTTTTGTGTTGAGTAGTACTGTGACTTCATTTAAAGTTAGTCTGGGCTAGGTGATCCCTACAGCTTGTACACATACTTAATGAGAATGGAATTGTTCCACTCCCTAGAATATGAACTATGGTAACCTTCATTGCTATAAAATGTATTAAAGAACAGTTAGCTCACAAATTATGATGTAAGGATCTAATAACTTTTCTGTTTCCTTACTTTTTCCCCACACATCAGAAGAATTGCTCTGAATGCCACTTTGATTCATTTCCTACTTCTACAGTGGGTTCAGTTTCTTGGATTACAGTTAGATGACTAAGATAATAAATGCATGAATAAATGAGGAGATGAAAGAATCTATCAAAGTAATGCAGATTTTCTAGACAATTAGTCAGATTTTGCAAGCATGTAGATGAAGAAGGTGAGGTCATTGTATGTTCAGACATACGAATCTGTTGTTAACAGTAGTCCAGCCCAGAAGTAGACTATTCATTTGGCAGAGTTTAGCAAATGGAACTGCTGCAAGTCTTGGTTGTCTGGGCTCTTCCCAGTCACAGTGACATTCCATGGTCCTGACATTCCTGATATTTAATGCAATTTCTCATTGGACTGAGTCAGGGAGTAATCTGAATTTAAATCATCAATGCTTCAGAGGTACTTTCATGTTGGTGGTGTTCTGCATGTTCTGTGCAGGACTATGGTCTATTTATCTATTTATCTATTTATCTCCTCACATTAACATGGTGACTTGGGCTTGCCTTTAACAAAATTATCACAGAGAGGTTTCAAAGTTGGGTTTATTATCCTAAGGGAGGTGCTCAGGGGAATTTATTATTCTGCTATATGTTCACTACCATGAGCTGGGCAGAACAGAAGCATTCTCCTCTGTGTTGTGCTATCCTCTGCACACTGTCAGCAATAGACCAGCAAGCACTGGTAAGTGCATACATACACTTTTTATAATTAAGATATCCTGATTTCTGAAGTTTTCACACTGATAAGCAAAGATAAAAAGTATATTGTATCATAGGAATATGACTAGACATTTTTCATACAACTTCAGTCATGCAGTGGAGGATATTTCCAGCCACCTACCATATGGCATGTCAGGTTAGAGTAAATACAATCTTATCAACCTTCCCGTGTGGTTAGGATCAGAGCATAATTCATCCATATATCCTCATGCATGTGCCTTACTGTGTTTTATTTAAATAAGTCTTGTCTTGGTCTGCATTCTTTTTGCATTGTGTTCTTAATAGGAAAATCACTTTAGGCTTGCTCGCCACTTTAGTTATTCTGTGGAGTAAGACCTCTAAATAAGCTGCTTTCAAATCTGTGTTTTTCTCTCACTGAAATCATAAGAATGTCACCCAGACAACTGGGTGACAAAACTTGTGCATTGTTTTCTGCTAAATCCAACTACACTTCCTGTAGATAACCTGTATGGAAATACGATTTGCAATACCACAAATGACTTGAAATACTTCTCTTCATTGTTGGTAACTCTTGGGTTTTCATCAGGAGGAGAGATGATATCAATCTGCATTTAAGATCAATTCTTATGGCAGCTAGAATTAGTCACAGATGTTGGACCGCTGGAAGTTCCAGAATAGAGTTTGCATAGAAGCACTATTTTAATACTCATTCAATGCTAATTTGTGGGGACAGGAAGAAGGACTCTCTTGGATTTTAGTTTCTGCACACAGAAAGTATTACCAAATAGTCTTAAACATATTCCCAAATCATAAAACAAAGAGCAAAATAGATTAGTCTTTCCCTGATAGGTACCCCTGTTATACTTTCAAAGTTATTCCCATATTGATGAGAGCCAGATTTTTTTTAGTGGCAATTTCTGAGTATCTGCCTAATTTCTGGGAGCTGCAGCTCAAAAATTATTGAAAACTCAAGAGAAGTAGCAATATTGCAAAGAATAGAAAAATCCAAGCTCCTCCCTAACTGCTTCAGGTCCTTCTGAGTTTCATCAGCTCTTGCCCTTTGCTGGGCTGACAAACACCCCTTTTGAGTTGCCCTGCCATGCCCTATACCCTTATTTTACACCAGTAGGCAGAGTCATCATGAAGTGTATGGTTTCATGTGAAGCCACAGGAAATGGTGGTTTCAGCTATTTTAAGCCTGAAAGTAGGCAGTGTTTTACAGCTGGTTTGATTTCAAGAGAACCACAGCAGGTTAAAAAAATTTTTTTTTAATCCTCAGGGCTGTAACATACACCTAAAATTTCACAAGCCACTATGAAGAGCCCCAAATTAATGACTAAAAATAATATTAATTTCCACGGGGTTTGGCAGCTACTTTGTAATTTATTAGTACCCAAGTTAAGAATTACTGATCTTGGCAAAACAAAAACTTTGCTAATTCACCTGCTAGTCAAAGCTACATTTCATAGCTTCCATTTATCATTCTCCCATAGGCTGCACCGAATCAAGAGCAAACTTGGAAGTGAAAGGAAGGCACTGACTCGCTAGTTAACTGAAACTTGTTTCGTATCGAGCGACTTCATTCTGAAGTCAGAAATGTCTCTAAACTCAAAGCTGGGGGTGGGGGTGGACTTTAGAAGGCTGCAAGGTGGCTTCAGATCTCGGATGGACGTTTGGAGCCCAAGATGAGTTGATGAGTTCCTATCTCTGTACAGGCTTAAGAAACCTGATCAAAAACTTTTTTTTTTTAAATTTGCGTGGAAGGCTAAGGAGAGGGGACGAGGAAAAGGGCAGTGAAGCAGAAAGGAAGCTCTTGCCAGAAGATCGCTCCCGGTTTTCAGTCCCAGGGCGGCAGAGCTCAGCCGGCCAGGCGAGCCCCGGCTGAAGGCGCTCGGAGCATCAGCCGGACCCTCGGCTCCCGCCGTGCCCGCCCGGCAAAACCCTGCCAGAGGCAGTCTGCTGGCATTGCGGGGAGGCGGGACAGTACGCCGGTCCAGCAGCCCCTTTGCCTTGCCTTGCCTTGCCTTGCCTTGCCTTGCCTTGCCTTGCCTTGCCTTGCCTTGCCTTTCCAGCGAGCCCCAGGAGCCCCGGGACTGTCCCAAGAGAGGCGCGGCAAGAGCCCCGCCCCGGCCCCGCAGGGCAGGGCAGGGTAGGGCAGGGCAGGCTGCTCCTGGGGGCAGGCTGAGAACACCGGGAGTGACCGCCGGAGGGAAAGCGCTGGCTAGCCCCGGGAGCAAGGCACGAAGAAACTTTGGAGACATACACTACGAAACAAGGGTGAGTGATTCGAGCCCTTCTGTGAGAGGAAGGAGGATGCAATGGGTGGGTTTTCATGCTCTGAAGAGTGTAACGTTAATTTTAGTTATTTTCATGAGTGCAATCCCAGAAGTGTTGCTCAGGGAAAAAAAAGAAACCCATCAAACCCACAACTGTAATAATTTGTGAAGAATGGTTTGCAAGTTGCAGTTATGAGGGGTGAGGTGGAGTAGGAGGAGAAACAATTGTTTTTTACCGAATTGCAGCAGTGTCACAGCTGCTCAGCAGTGCCTGGGTGCCCAGGTGTGCTCCTTGCCATACTGAGCATGGCAGGCACAGGTGAGGAAAGAGTGTTAGCAAAGGCAGATGGTGGGATTCCTGCCTCTCCAGTTTTATGGAAAAATTTGTCTGTGGCTAGGTGTCAGGTGCAGTTTCTCCCAGTTAAATAAGGGGTTGCTGTTGCTCTAGATTGAATACTTTTGCTCCAAGTCCTTCTGGGACTGGCTTAAAGGCCAGTACTACACTTGTTAGCAGTCATGAGCATCCAGCTTGTAGGTGTAGTTTATATCCTCTGGGTTTGACATGTGTTACATGTTTAAAAGCAAGACTCTTTGCAGAGATGCACTGCATGAACAATTGTGTTCTTGTATTTTCTCTAAAAAATAAAGTGTTTGTAGTGCTGTGGTTAGATTAATTAGCTCTGCACTTCAAGGACTCAACTCCTTTCTAACTGCTTAAAATGCCAAACTTTGGATGAGTGTTACTGAAATGGTGATTTGGCTTCCTAAAAGCCGTGAGCTCTTGAGATATGTTGTTACTTTCTTATTACAAAGGCAATTTTAAAATCCTGCCTTGGTGCTTTTATCCAAGCACCTTACCATGTAGATGGATCAGGCTGTAGCACTGGGGCTGGCTTTCCCTGAAACCAGTGAAAATCATTGTGTTAACCACAGGGGTAGCTGGATTAGCTGTTCTGGCTTGCAAAAGTACTTGAGATTACCACTGTAGAGATCAATGACATCCTGTAGCTGGAGAAATCTCATTACAGCCATGAAACTTTGCAGGTATGTACACTGGGCAGCGACTTACATCAAAACGGTTTGGTGTTTCCCATAGTGGTGTTTTGTTGCTGCAGAACCTGGTGGAGTGTTTGTTAGGGAGATTTTTGAGTACCTCAGTGAGGGAAGCAAGAAAATAGGTTCTAGTTTGGTTTTTTGTTTGGTGGGGTTTTTGGGGTTTTCTTTGGTGTTCTACCCCTGAAAGTTTCACTGCTGTTTGCAGCTCCTGATATCCAAGTGGGTTAACCTTACTGGACAAAAAAAGTGAACAGGACTTTTTTCACCATCTTAGTGAAATTAATGAAATTAGACTTTGATGAACTTGGTCACCAGCATGAACAAAGAAAAGATGGCTTCACGTGAATGCTTAGGGTAGGTAGGTGGAGAAAAAGTATGGGTGTATTTCTGAGATGATGAAGGTGATTCTGGTTGAAGGAATAAAATTCACTGGACTCTAGTTTCTCTGCCTGGAGTGAACCTTTCTGTGGGCTTTGCCACCTGCGAGGCAAGGGCAGATGAATCTCACGGGTGTTGTGAGATTGTGTTCAGCTGGACAAAGGGCCTTAGCAGGAGGTTCACGTATGTAAATCAGGATCTTGGTACTTAAATACTTTGAAGTGGTACCATGCTTACAGCTGTTCCTCATCCCCAGTTTGGTAAGCATTTTTCCAGTGCTCCTGAAGGACAGCCTGTGTCTGCCCCCAGTGCACTTCTGTGCTGCCTGGTACCAATACAAGCACCACTGCCCCTGGTCCCCAGAGCTCTGGGTGCTGCTTCCTGCATGTCACCTGGTGGCTCTGCCTCCAGCACTGTTAAGTAGGCATGAACAGTGTATAGGACTTGGGTTATTTCCAACCAGGTTGTTGTCAAAGTGGCAATTAAATGCCACTCTGATGCCCAATCCTATCAGATCTCAGAAGCTCAGCATGGTCAGGCCTGGATAGTCCCTGGATGGGAGACCTCCTGGGAATACTGCAGGCTGTAGGTTCTAGTCCTGAGGACTTCACTGTCACTGTCCAAGCTCGCTCGGCCGTGGCAGATGGACCTCAGGACTTAAACGGTGGGGCCACTTCCGTGCACGCTGTGCCTCACCTAAAATATCCACTGCACAGGCTGGAAGGGCACACCCACCTGGGGAGAGCCCTGCCCAAACCATTGTTCATGAAGCCTGGGCATGATGATGATGATGATGTGTTCAAAGTGTAACCACCTGAAATGTGGTGTCTCTCCAGGGTCTGTGAACCTCTATCAGTCAGCTGGTGCTTAGGCTGGAATTATCAGTATCAAGAGGATGGATCTAAAGCTTGGAGAGGTTAAAAGCAGTGAGAATTAATGGAAGGGTTTGCATCTTTCTGGAAGCCAGTCTGCTCACTGGCAAAAAAGAAGACTCTGGATTGTCTTTGAGGGCTGACTTTTCCAGGTGACCTTTACTAAGACTTTCAAGAAAAGTAGAGAAGGCTATGATTTGTGTCATTTTTTTCTCACTAATTGCCTTGGTAGTCAAGCCTCTACTCAGAAGGAAAAGTGGATAGGAGGCCTGACATGGTCTATCTGGCTCATAGTGACTTTTTAAAAAAAGTAAAAAAAAAGGCAAAAAAAAAAAAAGCCTGGAAGAACCTTTGTCATTGAGGGGAAATGCTACATAAATTGTGGCTTTTTAAATAATTATTTTTCCTCTGCTGATATTAGAATTTGCAGAATTTGTGTGATTGCATCTCACAATGACATTTGTAATGGTGAACTTGGAAGCAAAGTGAGATGAATTCTGTAAAACTGATGGTGTGTTTAAAGATGAGCATGTGCTTAACTGTATACTTTTTTTGTCGGACTAAATCCATGTGTGGAGCACTGTTCCTTACATTATTGCATCTGTAGAAGGGAAATAGTATTTCCTTCCCCTTGGAAATTTGCAGGAGGCCAACTTGTATGTTTTGACTTGTATTCAAGATTTTTTGATGGATTTTGCTCTGTAAAAATTAAGCTTCTTAAATACATACGTTAAAATGTGGCAGAAAACAGGTGTAACAGTAACAGTCTCTGTGAATCATCCCTAGTCTGAGACTGCCCTCTCTTGGAGGCCATCAGAAGATAAGAGAGAGACCATATTTTCAAAGCACTTTTGAATCTAGCAGGAGTAGAGTTCCAAGAAGCCAAAGGGATGTAGATGAACAAACACTGCTGAATTTTGGGGGGGATTTCAACATCGAAGTACATCAACACCATAGGAAAACTTTCTTTTATAGTATAAGTGTCCTAAATCTAGCTGATTATGTATGATTTTGAATTGTATTCTACTTAAATGTTCTAATTACCATCTTTTAGTAATATGACCAGAGTAACAAGAAAGTATATGGACAAAAAGGGGGTTTTTTTGCTAAAATAATGCTGAAATATTTGTTTAAATTGAGCTAGACTGGGAAGTTGGACTGGTAGACTTGTTTATCCAGCCTCGTTCTGGTGCCTAGAACACAAAATGCTTATTGTATCCACCTGTCCAGGTTTAAAAAAGTAATTCTCCCAGGTGATCTAACATGACATAAACCTGGTGAGGTTGGTACAGAGAACATCTTGCTGTTAAAGCCTGTCTTGATAGATTTTGGTGAGTAGCTTATTATTTGTTTTAAGGAGATTATTCATTTTAATGTTTCTGCTGGTCTAGGAGCTTATCCATTTTACTTTACTGCAGTGCTCCCCTGGAGCCTGATTTTTATCCCATTTCATGGGATATCCTGAGGCCAGAGGAGAGATTCTTGCCCTGATCCCTGTTTGTGGCCAAACCAAACATACCCCTGACACTGAGAGTAAACCAACAGGCAGAAGACAGCCAGACTTGCAGAAGGCAGCAATTCAGAGCAGCACTGAAGGCAGCTCAGTGACACCACAACAGCTGCAGCTGGTTTTGCGTCATGTGTTTTCAGGGGCATCTTCTCAAAGTGAGCCCACCTGCCTTCGAGTTGAGAACTGCAAAGTGCTACATTACTTTTTGGTTTGTCTGTGAACACGTGATTTGGCCCTTTTTACTGGAATAATGGAAACTTGGGATCACCCCAGATCTTGTGTGTGTGCTGAACAAGGGTTCACTCAAGCCTTTAGCTGTCATGTATCCCCAACAGTTTTCTTTGGCTCACTGAATTGCTATCTGTTGTTGATTTTGCTACAGAAATTCCAATAGAGAAAATGCTTTATCTTTTCCCAGGAGAACAAGGAAATTAATTGATTAGCTCTTGTTGGCTCACCAAAATTGTAGCAGTCTTCAAAGCTGTCCAGCTTGAAAAAGAGTATTCTGAATTTCTGTCTCTGACAAGACTAGATTTTCAAGGGTGAAATAAGTTATCTTCTGTGTTCCTCCTGTGCAATGAACAGTCCCTCTGTATATTAAGACAAGAAAATGCCTGATTTCTGGGGTATTTTGCTCAAGCTGATGTCTGAGAACATTTTCTACTGTGATGGTGGGAGCATGTTCCTTCTAGAGCCTGTAGGGGGTGGAAAATTATTTTGACCTCAAACCTTAATTTAGAGGTGCTAAATATTTAGCCACTCTAATAGAAGGAATTGTAAGAGCATCCTTCCCAAAAGTGCTTTAGACTTTCAGATATGGTGTAATAAATCTTTTGAAGTTCAGTTGTTCTCCTGACCCCTGGCTAACATCAAAATTGTAACAAGCACTGTTCTGATTGGATCCAGTCTAGAGTAGCTGCTGCAGAATTTGGCTCAGGTTTTGAATTTATGTGGGCTTCAATTGCTTGGAGCCACCATAGTATTTTAGCATAGAAAATGGAAATAACTAGCTAGTTAGTTTTCTGTGGTGTTTATCACATCTCACTGCATTTTAAAGACTGGGACAGCTTGTAGTGATTTATATAGAGATACCTGGTGTTCTTCTGATGTTTCCAGATATAGGGTTGTGGCTTCTAACCAGTGAGCTCTCAGCATGTTTCAGGTGAAACAAGAGAATAAACTTATTCTCTTGTTTCCCCTTTCTTGCTGTAGAGGAAAATCATCAGTACAGGAAGATCAGGATGCCTTTTAGCTCCTGCTCCACTGCGGTGCTGAGTCTGACACAGCTGCATGCAAACACTTTTCCTCCAATTCCCTTTGCAACTTGGGAACAAGAAACAGGATGGGAGAGGCCAAGGAGGGACAGCAGCTCTGACAGATTGCTCTGGAAGACACACTGAATGACAATCTTGTGCCTTATTTCCTTTGTAGTATAAAGGTGGCATGTAAGTGCTTTTGAGCTTCTGAAAGACAATGTCCTTGCAGTCTCCTTTATGGTAACAGAAGAGGGAATCTTACAGGGTTGGAAGGTAGTTTAATTGGATGGACAGGCTCCTGTGAAACATGCCCCTTGGCATCAGTGCCCCCAGGAGCTCTACAAAGGATTTCTGCTGTGATTTGAAACTGCAGGGTTCTCTGCTCCAGAGAGCAAGTGAGGAAGATCCAGTGTCAGTGCAGAGACTGTTTTTCATAAAAACAGAAAAAGGCAGATCAGGAGAGGGATTTCAGTGGGGCACAGCTACAGATTGTGGTGTGAGATAAAATGTGATGCCTGGTTTCCTGCACAGCCCCTTGTGTCTAATGATGTGGTTCAGTTCTGATTGCGGCCTGTCCTTCCAGATTCTTTCTTTCCCTATCTATTTTCAGGACTCTTACAAGAATCTAATATCCCGGAGGTCTCTGACAAAATTGAGATTGAAATTGGGCAGCTATATTTAAAAAGGGGAAATATACCCCAAACTCCCTCTGTCAAGAGAGGCAAGGATAGCAGAAATTACTGAATTTCTGCTTCTACTTCAACAAACGTGGTAAGACTTTTCTTTCCTTAACAACAGCTCTTTTCATTTGCAGTATTAATCTTTTTCATTTTTTTTTTAGAAACCAAATGGCATATTTTGATGTCAGACTGAAGGAAAACATATCTGTAAATCCTAAGCCAGCATCTTAACAATAGTGTTTCACACATGATATAAAATCACCCATAAAATATTGTCCCTGTGTATCGGCAAGACAAGCCACCGAAAGAGTAGCAGTCGATGTTTAATCCAGTTGGTATGTCACCTATTTTGCTACCTGCTTACCTACTGTAATGACCCCCATGCTTGTGTGTCTGGGGTAAGAAAGAGTATTTGCAGCAGCTATTTGAGAACCACATCCATACTGGCTGCTACCGGCCAAGAAGAGTCCCAGCTAAGTTCCTCCTTTGTTCTCCCCAAATGAGGCTTGAATTTGAATGTACCTCATTTACACAGCTGCTAATTCTCACTAAGTGAGCTGGAGTTTTGGTATCTGAGATATTTCTGACAAATATGATCGAGATTTGCTGATTTAAATGGTGTGAATCACTGGTATTGATCATTAGTATGGAATCATAAGTATTTTTGAGATGCAAAGATACTGGCAGCAGAGATTAACAGACTGTACAAAGTATACCTTGCTTTTTTAGAAACAAAGGACAAACCTAGCAGAATTCAGGGATCCCCTTGTAAATGTTCTTTTTTTCATTTCCACTGGAAGTTAGTTGAGAAATTAAACGCATTTGACTGTGACGTACGTGCAAATACAGAATCAGGCTTGACAATTTGTGGGAAAGGTGGAGCAACCTCTTTGCTCAGCCTCTGAAGCTGTTCCCCAAAAGGTGGCAGTCTCTGCTAGCAGGAATGTCTCTCGCTGGCAGATGGATGATTTTCCTTAAGGTTCGTTCAGTTCAATGTACTGCATTGGTTGGGTTTTTCCCCCTCCTCTCCACATAACCTTTATCTTTCAAACGAGACCAGCAGCCTGTATATTTGACAAATATTTGTCTAGCACTGTAAATGCACACAGACTTAAAAATGACCTTTGAGTTAAACGGGAGCAGATTCCCACACAAAAATGAATTAGTTTTAGTTGGTTTTTTTCCCTTAAGCTGTGTAAACAGAAATTATTAGAATGCATGCTATGAATGCTTCATCTCTGCATCTGTGGCTGAGCTTCCATGGCTTTTTAAAATGTCATCACAGCTACAACCATTCCCTAAAAACCATGCCAAAGGCCTGGACGTGCACTCTGTGATTATAAGGAACACTTCCTGATTTATTCAGTGCTCGCTTGGTTTGGGGTGAGATCTGAAGGACCTGAACCTGTCCCTGCGGAGCTGGAACTCTGCTTACTGATGTTTTTCAGCTGGAGCTGTATTTACTTGTCAGCCTGGACCCTACATCTCCACAAACACAGTTTTTCCTGAGCCACTGCTGGGTCTGAAGGTAGTAACAAGCCTGTGGATCCTCTTGCAAGATCCAGCCAGTGGTTATTATGGGACAAAGTGGTATATAGTTCATATACTGATGTTACCACACCCCACCCCCATCACATCCTTATGCACATGATTTCCTCATCTATTTCTGTCGACTTCTCAATGAGGAGCTACACGAATCTAAGGAAAGGAGTGGAAAATATCTGGAGAAGCAGATAATTCTGTCCTTCCATTTGGGGACAGAAACCGAAGTTTACCTCTTGGGACACTCAAAGACATGTACTGGCTATTCTTTAAAAACAAAAGGAAAACCAGACTTTCCACAATGAATCTTTTGCACGTAGGGGTCTGACATTATATTTCAGGTCCTTTCTGTGGTAGGGATAAACTAACAAGGGTATTTTAGAGTTCACTGGGACTGTGTTGATTCTACTGTGTAGGCACTCTAAAGTGTAAAGTCATGCAGTAAAGACAAAGCCTTGTCTTTACAGCATGACAATTTCTGTGTCAGTCTGGTTGGAATAAAAGGATCTTCATATTAATAATAATTCAAACTAGCATGATACCATTAGAAATTTCATTTAACTAATCTGTTTACATAATTGAGTCTGTTCTAGGATTGTCTCCTGTTCTTTAAAAAAACAAGAAGGCATTGATTAACAGATCTGACTCATTCTCACTCAAAAATTAGAATGAAAATCTGGGGGGGTTGTTTGTTTTTTCCTTTGGGGGGTGCGGGGGCAGGGGGAAGGGAGATTGGGGGCATGGTGTTTTTGTTTTGAATAGTGCATTTGTTTGCCAGACCCTGAGGAAGTACTGTGTAAAGTCCAGATTCTTGCCTCACTACTGATTTTTGGAAGAGCTTTTGGTTCCACCGTTGCCTACAGTGAGGCTTCACACAATGGGATAAGTAGTCAAAAGCCAACAGCACAGAAAAGCTCTTGGGGTATTTCCACATCAGAGAAAGTGGATCAGAGCTAGAGAAGATTCAGATCACAGAAGCAGGAATTGTCAAAGCTACCAAACAGCTTCTGTCCAGTGGCACATAGGCTTGGGACATTCTTTCTTGGGAAAAAAGCTACTTCGAAGGGATGGACAGAAGTCTTTTGATGCTATGGGGAAGGAGAAGATGAAAAGGAATTAGTGCTTTGCTGCTGCTTGTAGTAGAAAGTTCAGGAAGATGTGAAAAATTTTAGTGGGTTTGGGATTTAAAGCAAAGTTTGTCACTTAATCTAAGCTGTTCAGCAGAGGCTAGAGGTGCTAGAACTTCACATGGGTGCAGGAGTCTGTGTTTAAGGAGTCTCAGAGGAGATCTGTGAATTGTGCTAATCCTGTCAGAGTTATCTGGTGAGGTTTTACCACGTGCTTGCAGTAGTCTTGCTTCCCCCCTCCCCCGCCCCCATCATCTGGTATTTGCCAGTGTTGCAGACAGACTAACCTAGGCTGTAGAGACTGCTGTGGCCAAAAGAGGATCCCATCTACTATGGGTGTTAGTGGGTTTTAGATGCCCTAATAACTAATTTTCATGTACATGAGAACCAGTTTGAAAGTCAAATTAGTACAGTCTTTAAATATTTTCTTTCTCTTTAAGCAACCACGACTTCTAAGTAACTTTTCTCCTTTTAAAGAAGTAATTCACATTTGTAATAGGAAATTAGATGATTATTTCACAATCAGTGCAGAATTTGTTTCCATATTTTTTTACCCTTCCCCCTTTTCTTGGCTTGGCACGGCACGCTGCAATTTCCCACTAGGGGTCAGATTCTGGGAGATGAATATCCTAAATCCCACAGAAAGTTTCCTGGAGGCATTTGGCAGAGGAAAAAAACCTCTTTTTTTTTCTATTAGAGAAGGTTTTTCCTTTGGTTTTGTTTTCTCTGTTTTTGTTTTTTTTAACTAATCACATTCTGAAGCATTTATGTTGTTCATGTCTGGATGAAATAAAAAATGAAACCGAAAAAACTAAAAAGAAACACACAAACAAGAACAAAACCAGTAGCTTGTTCATCCCCTGTGGGCAGAAACACAGTGTCCACACACTGGCCTTGTGCACATTGCAGAGGTACTTAGATGGCAGACAAGCTCCTTCTGTCATTATTCATAAAAGTGTTTCCATTAAAGATTTTGAAATCTCATTTTCCTTCTTTCCAAGTTAAATTTTTGTTTTTGTCAGCAGGCATTCAAGACCCATTGAAACACTGGAAACCTACTTGGTTAGGTGCTGCCTAAAACTTCCCAGGATACTGGAATGGTCAATAATCTTTGTCCTGAAGGTTTTTTGTTTAAGTTAGAAGAGAATAACCCTTCTGAAAAAAAAAAATAGAAAAACAGTTCAACAGCAAACAAGCCCAGCCATAAGTTAGAGGGTATTAGAAAAGTTACATAAGTGTAAGTTGGGGTTTTTTCTTTGTATTTGTATAATCTACCAGGGAATAAATTTCATAATCAGATAAGGAAAGGAATGAATGTTAAATGCACATTGCTTTAAAATAGACCTGGAGTTTTAGTTTCTTTGGATCTCTGTTGCAAAGATGTTTGGATCAAAGCTTATTTCTTTAATGACAAATAAATTGCATTAAATGCAATTATATGCCTTTCATAAAGATTCAAAGACAGAGCTTGTCAGCCATGCAAATATTTTGGTACACGCATTACAGGTTTCTTCTGGGCTGGGCAACCTCTAATTTAATTTAAGAAATGAGTGGGGGAGGATCATATTTATAATAATAAAATCACTGTTTCAGAAGAAGAGAGTGGGAGCCTGTTTACTGCCTTCAGCAGGCTTTAGATCAGAAGCAAAATTATCACAGTTATCTCTAATGCCCTGAAAATTATTGTAATAAACTTCCTTTTCTTCTCTTCAGTACACACGTGGAAAATCTTGTAATCTCTGCTAATTTTGAGGCTACAGTTTCCCTGACTTTATTAGATGGTTTCCAGAACTGTGTTAATGAAACAATGATACATGACAGGTTGGGTGTTATGGTCTAATAATGATCTGCCTTGGAGGTTAATGGCATCTGGCTGGCAGCCTCTCGGTAATAGGCAGCGTGTGCACTCACTGCCCAGGTGTAGCGTTATTAATTCACTTTGGTTTACTCCAGGCTGTTTGTGTGTCATCAAAGCCCTTGGCCCTTCGTTCTTCGGCCCCAGAGTAGCCTGATGTTTGAGGAGAACGGCAAGATTTTGCCCAATACATCTCAAAACAGAGACAGGGGTGAGAGGAGCCTTCTCCCCCCTTCTCCTTGCCTGGTGCCACGCTCCCCTGCCCGCTGCAAGGCTGCTGCTGGGCACAGAACTGTGCTTTGCTGGCCTCTCCCCTGCCCTGCTCTCCTCGGGAGGTGGTAGCCTGGGCTGTGCCACCTCTGCTACACGCCCTGCAGAGTGTTCAGCTTTGATAACCAAACTTCGAGGACAGAAGGGCTGACAGGCCATGGGAAGCAGGCCAGAGCAGTCCACTCCCGGGGCTTGAAGGCTTTACAGGTGGATTCACTTCAGCCACATGGTGGGAATGAGCAGGGTGCGGGCAGGGGCAGAAGCAGATTAGCACGGACTGGCATGAGGCAGAACATGCTCCCAGTAACACTGATGTGGTGGTGGTGGGTGTCTATATGCACCAAGGCAGTGTGCACTGACAAATGTTACAGTTTTTGGAACTTGAATGGCTGTTGTTACATGCAAGTACTGACTAACATGTGTAATTAGCTAAAACCAAGGAGAGACTAAGGGAGGGGGCGTTTTGTTTGGCTGAGTGCTCCCTCTGAAAGAGAAAGCAGCCCAGAGGCTTAAGAACAAACTTTTTTATAAAATTTCCTTAGATTACAATTCAAACGCTCCCCTAATCCTTCTGCTACAGTAAAAATAAGAAAACTGAAACCAAACACCTACTTCTTTATTGTGTTAACAGCCAAACCGTCCCGGGAGTATGAAGTAGAGCCCTGAGTGCATGTGCCGCTGGGAGGGAATGACGCAGATGCAGCTCTTGAATGAGACACCACTGCCTGCAACTGATTTTCAGAGTTACTTAATGAACCCAAACACTGCCCTGCATCTGGTAGAAAAGGGTCAAGAAGAACAAATCCAGATCTGAGTCTCACTGGATGAATTTTGCTTGTGGATAAACAGGCTTGGGACCCCAGCATTCACTTCACTTCAGACACTGCATTGTTATCACAAAGAATATGTCGAGAATGAATATTTTTGTACTTCAATTCAGTTGCTTAACTAAGAATGACTTCCAGGGTAAAAGTCTTCTGCTGTTCAGAGGAAAGGGCATACAAAAGTGCTGTATATTTGGTTTGATGTTTGTCTAGTAGAGTGTTTTCTTTTTGTGCTGTGATATTTGGTTTATTAGTGCTTAAAATGGGAGCTTTTTTAAGCAGACATATAACTAGTCTCTGCAGTGATGTTGTCCAGTGATTAAAAATAGCCTCTTAAGTGGGAGGAAAAACTGAGTTTATGGTCCAAAACATATCCTTTAAATGCTGTTCAGGAAAGGATAGATAACTGATTTGGAGCAAAGAATATTAAAATATCGTGCTTGTTGTGTAATCAATTCTTTCTGCTAAAACTTCAGTTTCTGAAAAGACTAAATGTGCCTCTTCTCTGAGATTGTTGCTGCCCTGTTCTCCAGAGGCACTGATGTCTGAAAGGGTGTCTCTACATCATCCTAATGTTTGCAGTGTAACTGTGTGGGAGACCAGGTGTGTTGTAGCATGAAGGGGGCTCAGGAAGCCTGAGTGCTATTTCTGGCTTTGTCAAGGTCCCAGTGCATGACCTGGGGAAAGACACTCAGCCTCTCCCTGCCTGTGTTTCCTTTCCTGTTTATATAGCCTGCACACCCTTCAGGCAAGAGTCTTCTCTGTGTTCAGTATTCAAAGTCTACTTCTCCTCATCTCTGAAGGACTATGGTCCTTAATGTGTGATGGTGAATAAATTAAGAGATGTGGAGGTCCATCATGACCCCAGTCAGGCATTTGCCCGTGAAAGCAAACCCATCTGTGTGTTTTCCTATGGAAAATAGATGGGTCTTTTATTGTTATGACTCTTACATTACTTTTTTTTTCCAGTTAAATTGCCTTGATCTAACTTTCAGAGAAGTATTAATATAGTAGCCACTGCATATTTTTTTAAAAAGTCAGAATGAACTTAAGAAGGCAAGGTGCTGAAGCAATAATTTGTTGTATATGGGATTTGAGTACATTATGAAACATACTTGTGGTGTGGAGTAGGGAAACAATTTATATGCAAGTAATAATAATTCAGAAAATACGGCTTTTGTTGGGGGAAATTACATCACCAGCAGCCTGAGATGGGTGAGGCAGTTGCATTCCCAGGTTCAACCAGCAGAGATGCTAGCAGTTATTCCAAAGCAGTAGTAAATGTTGCATACTGCTCCCTTATCCAGTTGATCAGGGCAGAGGTTCTCTATTGAGGGATGGGTGAAATAGTATATATATTTTTGGCCATGGTCTCCAGTAGCCACTCCCCTTGTATTCGTGTCCTCAGAGACACCCCTTGCTCTCAGGCTGGTTTGTCCCCTCACCAGCTGGTTCAGCTCAGGCTTTCCTTGCACTCACATGCTCCCTCATATACCAGCACTCACTCCATGGACACATGGATACTCCCACCCCTGCTCTGACTCCAGTAGCTGCACTTAAAACCCTGTACACACACACACACACACACACTAAATAGAATCCCTAACACAGAACAGAAGTTAGAAATTGATGAGAGGGTTGGTGCAGCCAGACAAATGTACCAAAGAGCCAACTGGTTACATGTGACCTCTCTATTTTCCCCATATCTATTCATCCTCGAATCACCTTAATCCATCCCTTTCTCTACCTCTGGTGCCTTCCCTAAACATGCTGTAGTAAGTCTTGT
The DNA here is from genome assembly GCF_047495875.1 of Pithys albifrons albifrons. Taxonomy (NCBI): domain Eukaryota; kingdom Metazoa; phylum Chordata; class Aves; order Passeriformes; family Thamnophilidae; genus Pithys; species Pithys albifrons. The sequence continues at coordinate 89,366,331 of NC_092459.1, forward strand.
GCAATCCCAAAGTGCTCTTCTCCTCTATCCCACATTGTGTTCCATTCCCCTGGGCAGCAACCCTTCTCCATCCAAAATCTGTTTTAGTGTCAACTTGTCTTGATGGGTTTCATGCCTGGACACTGGGGCTGAAGCCCTGCTGGGACAGCCCTAGGAGGAGTCAAGGTAGAGTATCCCTCCTTAATTTGGGTTCCTTCCTGACCTTGAGCCCCTGTATTCCTCCAGGATTGTGAAGATCTAGCTGTGGTGAGCTCATGGCTCCTGTGACTAGCCAGGGCAGGGTATTATTTGGGTTTCCCCTCCTGTCGCTATCTCTCTGTGCTTATTTGGGCTTGTGCAAATCAATTTTTATCACATAACCTAACACTCCTGAGGACTTCTTTTCAAGTTCATAAATAGCTGGGGGAAAAATGTGAGTAAGCAGGAAGCCCCAAATCTGTAACTGGCTAATTCATAGCCAGTCAATGTGCGTAGCACTTGAGAAACACGTCTCACCCTTGTCAAAACCATATAGTGAAACCTAAGGCAAAACAGCATAACTACTTTTCCATATTAGCAACTCAGCTCTTGCTTGCTATTTTTTTTTGAACATCATTCTTCAAACTGTAAGTACAAAACCATAATTAGTACGCAGAGCAGATACAGCAACTTCAAAAACAGAAATCAAGCAATAAACCCCAAGGCAACATAACCACATCTTGGTTGTCACTAGTATGTTATAGATGCAGTAATGATATATGCAAGTGTATGGCTTCATGGGAAGATGAGATATAACCATTTATGAAGGTTAACACAATTTCTGCACAAAACCTGAAGAGCTTTATCTGATGTTGATGGCAACAAACTCCCAGTCTTTTCCTTGTGGTAGGTTAGGTTGCTTATCCTTTCTCTGGAGCAAGGTGGAAAGCTAGCAGGCTTCCTTTTCCACTCCTCTATCATAGTTACCAAATTCTTCTACAAGCTACCAACCTTCTTGTTGGCCTGGGCAAATGTCATACCTGGTAACTAGTCTGCTTTTCACACTCAGCTTTTGCAGAAATGGCTTATTTTCCAAATTAAAAAAAAAAAAGAAGCTGGAAGAAACAAATAAATCACGAGCCTTTGTGGTCCATGTGATGCTGGGCAGTGGTTGCGTGTTTAGCACAGAACAGCCTTTTATGAAGAGGCACTTCAATTTGAGCAGGCTGAGCTGAGCTGAGGGCTGTGCCCAGTCAGAGCTCATGCAAAAACTCGGTGTGGACACACAAAGAGATTAGTTGACTGCAAGCCAGAATCTGATAATGACAGTATTTTGGGTCTTGCCTATTCTAAAAAAGAAAAATAAAAAATCACAGCCTTAACTGTTCAGAGAACTTTGTTTTGCAAATCCCACAAATACAGCTGAACTGGTAGTGCCAGTGTTGTAGTATTTTATATTAGAGTATCTTTCCCATTAATTCCTCTATATGAAACCACAAATGATGCTGGTAGAAGCTGTTTCCATGTCACTGTACCAATGTGTGTGGCTTGTCTTCGAGAACGAAGATTTGGGCAGGACTCTCCCCACGTGGGTGTGCCCTTCCAGCCTGCACAGTGGATTTTTTAGGTGAGGCTCAGCATGCACAGAACTGGCCCCACCGTTTAAGTCCTGAGGTCCATTTGCCACAGCCGAGCAAGCTTGGACAGTGACAGTGAAGTCCTCAGGACTAGAACATACAGCACCCAGCATTTCCCAGGAGGTCTCCCATCCAAGTACTAATCCGGGGCTGACCCTGCTCAGCTTCCGAGATCTGACGGGATCGGATGTCAGGGAGGCATTTAACTACCTGGAAGGCCAATAGTCTCAAACAAATGCACTTTCTCACTGTCCCAGTGTCTGCCTGGCACTTGAGGAGGAGCTTGTGTGCTGGCACTGCGTGTGTGCGTGCACCAGGATGTGCAAAGCCTTCAAGTGAAACTGGCCCCCAGACACACTCATCCCCCTACACCTTTGGTTGGGAAAGTTGCTGGATGTGCTGCTTGGGCAGGGAGCGGAAATCTGCCTCTGCCTCATCAAGGGGTTCTGAAAAAGGAATGAGTGGAGATGAGAATGAGATCAAAATGGGTTACCTGGGGAGAAATGTAAACTGTGATCACAAAATGTGGCCCTAAAATATAACCTGGAAGAAGAAAACTGTATTAATAATAATGCTTTGAGGTACAAGGGAGAAGAGGAATAGGGTAAGCCACTCTTCTGTTTCTTAAAAAAAAAAAAAACAAAAAAAAACAACAAAAGAAACCAAACAACCAAACCAAATGTTGTATTTTTTCACTGATATTATTTTTGAAGTGCAAACACATAAGAGAGTTGTTAAAGTGACTCTGTGAGGTGCTGGAAGCCTTCTGTTCTCTCCCCAGATGGGAATTAGTTGTATTGTTCTGAGCAGTTGTAGAGGAATACTCCAATGTTTACCCTCAGAGAACTTGTTATCTATGATAATCTGGGTAAAACGACAGCACTTCAAAGTGAAGATAAAACATAGATAAAGGGTTTTTTTCCCCTGTGACTCTATTATCCCACTCTATATTTATTATTCTGTATTTTGACCAGGTAGTTTCTGATTTCTTTTCCCTTCTTCTGATAAAATAATTGGTAGGTTTCGGTGAGGTTATCTGAACTGAAAAGTAATGTCTAACACTTTTTTCTTTTCTTTTTTTTTCCCATGAGAACCTCTTGCTTTGTGGTTGCTTGAGGAAGTTGACTTAAGCGATTTAAAATGTAGTCGTGGCTTATTTAGAAAGAGACCCTGGCCGTTAACACAAAAATATATGCCTAAATACGCCAACAGGTGCAAGAGCTGCCTAATCACATGATGGCTGCAGGAAACCTATTAACCATAGTGTTTGGGTTAAAGACAGGTCATACTGATAATTAAATACAGAAAGTCATTTTTTTCTGCTTTTTTTTTCCTCCCCCCATGTTCTATGTCTCTATGTTCTAGATTTAATATGAAAGGTCGTGACACTGATTAAAATCAGTGATAGTCATAGCTGTAGTAGGAACAGAAATAGAGGTGTGAGGTTAAGCAAATGTCAGCATTCATTATGAACTTCTGTGCTCTTTCAGGTCACAGCTTCCAAATACTTTCTACGTATTTCTGAAACAAAGCTCTTGAAAATATATTGTGAAAAATACGAAGCTATTGTCTAAGTTATTGCTTAGATTGCCTTTGGCTCTAGAGGTCTTACGCAAGGCACTACTTGGGTTTGGTTTCTAGGGATAGAACTTTTCCTCCTCACTGTAAGGAGGGAGCACACACACAATAATTTTTGGAGTAGATTTCAACTTTAGTAAGGAGAGGCTCTCTTCTATACTACTTGTTCTATTAGGTCTATAGTTTGTGCATGTAAGTGTATATATAGCCCGTCCCAAAGCTCTCTGGCAGCTGAATAAAAATCTGTTAGCTTTCTGCATCACAGATTTCTTTAGGCAGAGGAACCCTCTTGATTCATTTTCAGCTGTGATCCACAGCATTTGACACTCCTGATATTGTTGTGCTCGCTGGTTGAATGTTTGATGTGCAGGTTACCATTTTACTATTACTTTCCCCTGCTCCCCAGTCATGACTTCTGATGTTATAAATTGCCTTAAAGTTGTTTAGTGCCACCTTGCCACTATATCTAATTTTGAATCATCAAAACATGTTTGTGGAGCACGTAGCTACATCTGGTGTACAGCATAGCAACATTTCTGTTTGAAATCTACTCCCTAAGGATGTTTAGGGAAAAATCCCAAGCAGCATTCTCCAGCACCTATCGTTTCAGGAAGCACATCTGCCTGTCTACACCAAAGGCATTGCTTCTCAGAGGTTGGGTCCACCATGCCTGTGTGTCAGGGCTAGTCTTTCTGCAGTGAACAAGGTGATATAGGGGATTCTGTCCTACAAATTGAAAAAATTAAGTGATTCATCTGGTTAGAAGGCTCCTTACTGTGCTCATCTTCCCTCATCCCCAGCAGACCAAGGTGACATGAAAAGCAAGATTTTTATTTTTCAAGGTGCCTTCTGTCATGGCAAAGTGAATTTATCCCTGTCCAGCCTCTGCCAGCTAATGACTAAACCGACTTGCAGCAAAATCTGCATTTACAGTTCAAAGGTCTTGCTTTGTTAGTCAGCTTGTGCTACTGTCCACACCTTTGAAACTTTACAGCAGATAAAAGTTGCTGGTGGGCATTTCCCTCAAGATCTTAACTGTCCTACTTCTTTCAGTATTATGGTGGAAGGTTGATGGTGAGGTGAAATTAGTTAGAAATTATGAAGGCTAGACATAAGTGACAAATCTGTAGATTTTCATGCTCCTCCTTGATGCTTCTAATTTGCAAGGTGGGAGCATGTGAACCCCAGTTCTATAGTGTTCTGTAATACAAAAAAGCTCTAGCAATCTTTCATTATAAACCATTTTCCTTGGTGTAAACTCCCAGGCATGGTAATGCTGCAGGGTACAACCCTCTGTTCGTCCACTAAATGGTCTTCCTCTTTAAATTGTCACAAAAGGATCTTTAAATTGCAAGTGTTGGTAAGCAGTGATGATCTGATGATTAAGGGATTGAGTTCAGTTTCTTCTGCTACAAATTTCCTCTCAGACTTCAAATGTGTTTCTTAGACTTTTTGACTTCAGAGTACATCCTCCTTGTCTGGCAAGATATCTTAAAAGATAAGGAGGATGATATGAGAAACTCCTTCCTTGTAGTCAAGCAGTCTGTGGTTCTTCCTACCTGGTTTGTCACCCACTGACATTTCAGGAACTCCTCAGTGTGTTGGATAACCCAACCCTTTATTATACAACCACTTTTGCAAGAGTAAGACTATTACTTTTATTCTCTTTACTATTCCTTCCCTATGTTCCTTAAACATTCTCATTTGTATAAACTTGATTTGCCTACCTGATTCTTTTTAAGATTTTACTGTATTTAAGCACTTTTCCAATCTGATACTTGTGTTACTTACCTAAGGTGAAAAACATGTCTAACGTAGAGTATCTTCTGAATGTTCCTTGGAGATTAGAGTAACATGTTTACTTCTCTGGATTCTCCATACTTTATGTGTATCTTTTCTTGAAGCTGCAAAGCCCCCACCCAGTTCTGCCCACTCCTGATTTTATATATATATAAATATATATTTAATTGTATATCTGTAGGAGAGACTGTAGAGAAGGGGGCAGAATGGTGACTTAATACCATTTCAGCTTATTTTGTTGTGGTCTCTCATGTCACAAATCTGTTGCCATACACGATTGGAGAACATTATATCATGAGCTGGAAAATTGGGCTGATCCAGGCAAATGAGAGATGAAAAGAGGTATTTGCATTGCAAAAGGTTCACAGTCCTCTGCTGCTGAGCTTAGTATTGAATAAAGCCACAAAAGATGCAACAACATCAAATCTGTTCCCAAGAGAGGAGGAAGCCACCTATTTTAGTTAGTGGCAAGTCATGGATGGAGCAAAAAGCCTTCATTTTGTCTGCATTTCAACATTGCCTTTTGTTCCTATATCAGCTTTAAAACATCTTCCTCCTGGTGGCTCATCTTGCACAGCCTCACCTGTTCTGTGGATAAGTGAGGAAACCTTACACCCCAGAGATACAAAGTTCTTATCAACAGCTTGAGGGAGGCTTTGAGGTTGACCATACCAAAACCCCTGTAATCTGTGGCAATCACGCTGCACCCATGTCAAGGCAGCTTTACCAGAAGACCTGCTGATGTAAAACACAGAAATGAAAAAGCATGTTTATATCAGTTGCAGAGGACTGAGCCTTTAGTTTCTAAATACATATTCATCTTATGAGGATTCACAGGAAGCCTGTGCAGAGCTGCTATTGCTGAGTCAGTGTCTGTGCTGTTTTCCTGGAAGTACATGTAATAGCCTGTCGATGCCTTTTGCCATCTATTGTCATTTCTCCAGTACAGATCTCCATCAAATGCAGTTTGTAGTATAAACTTCTGAAGTTTGCATGCAGGTGAGCAGCAAGCATAATAGAAATCCAGGACTCAACTGCGATGGAAAAGAGGTTGCTCTTTTCATCTGGGATTGGAGCACATCCCAGTGATGTAGCAGACCTCAGTGACCCTTTTCACCTGCTGTGTTCTCATTTTTCCCCCTCTCCCCAAGCATCACTCAGCCTGTCGTTCCTGTTCTTCTCAAGAAACTGAGCACTGAAACTGAGCATTTTCTGAAGATACACCTTCCATATTTCTGCTTTTCTTCCCAGCTTGCATCGTCCCACCAGTGACATTAGTCTTTGTTCTTGAGAAAAGGAAAGAAGCCCTTGGAGGGTTGGAGAAGGGACAGATGCAGCTGTGGTTCTGTCCCTGCAATGCAAACAAAGAGTGTTTGGAGATTTGTACAGCTCTCTGCCAGCAGCCTAGAGGTAGATCAGAGGCTAAAACCCAGCACCCCGTTGTGCTCTTGCCTGCCTGAACACAGTGCAGGAAGTCTGAATAGCCTGGAGCTGAGCTCCCTGATATTCCTTGCTAACAGAGGCACACTGCTAATACAGAATTGTCAGTATAAATGGTGAAGGGTAGGTAATGTATTTGGCCTCCTGGAAAAGGAAGATATTTTGTTACACGGTGCACAATACACCTTGGTTAAGCAATACATGTGAGCCAAGAGGCCTGTCCCAGGTGATCTTTTAGGTGTGTGAGATGAGCCAATGAGCCTGAATGTGGCCGTCTGCACAGGCGTGAATCAAGTTCACCCGGTTCACTGAAGGTGAATCAGGACTGAGACATGACTACTAAAAGCCACAGATATATCATAAGATACTAAAGCCGAAGTACAAAACGTATTTGAACATTGCTGTGGTCCTGTTGACACAAGAAAATACCTTTGTGCTCTACTGAATCCATGCTATTCAATAATTAGAGGCAGAATGGAAAGCCATAGATTTACAAGATCAGTATCTGATGTTCTTGGTCCTGTTGAGCTGCTGTGTTGTTGGCATTGCATAGTAAAATATTTATCTTCTCAGGGGGAAAAAATAATTTCTTGTCTACAATACTGAACTTTCAGGAGATGGGCTCTATGTTTGGAAATAATTAGAAAAACACTAGAAGGGTAAAGAGACAGAATACTGACATACCTGACTTAAAAAGAGGTTACACGGGTTGACTGTAAACTGGAATCTGGGTGTGGTTCTCACATCCACACTTATTTTGGGTTTAAATCAATAGCAGATCACATAGGTACTCACTTATGTCCTGTAGATATGCACAATAAAAATAGCTTGAGAAGTATTTATCTCATTCCACACTGACAGCTGCATTTGGGAGAAGAGTTTAACAATGTGCTCTTCACATTCATAGCCTTTAAATGCTTGCTGTGAATATTGAAGGTGGAAGAATATTACATAGAGCACTTCTGCCTCTAAATACTTTATCTGATTCAATAACAACAAAGCCTAATTTTCACTTTACTCCTTGAAAAACTAAAGCAAAAAGAGCTTGTGTAGTTTCTTCTCTGAACTACCTTGGACTAACATGCACCGTGTGTAAGGGATAAATGTAATTCTCACAAGTAGAAGTCTGCATTACTACATTTTATGTTTCATCTTATATTTTATTTGTACATTAAATAAAATTAAAAATTGCTTGAATGCTAGTTTGATCAGAAGTGAATCAAACTTTGTTCAATTTTTCCATTTCTGACAAAGCAGATGGGATTACTAGCAAAGTCTCCACAGTGTTTTGGCAACACCCTTACAAAAGACATTGCATATGAAGACATGGTAGGATCAGTAAACAGAAAAATAGCAAGATTGATTTAAGTGGTTTATAGTGTTGAAACACCTTGTAAGATATGAGAATCTCCAGTGGGTATAAGAATGAAGGAGGTTGCTCTTGGGCATGCTAACTTCCCATTTCTAGCAAACCATGGTTATAGCCTGTGAATTCAAGCTTGTAAAATCTTGAACATACTGAAAAGCACCACTAATCTTGAACATAATGAATACTTCAACTTTGCAAAAACACCTAAATTTCAGAGAGGAAAGTAATGGTCATACTTGATAAGAAAGAATACTGTTTTTGAAATGGTCTAGGAGGACTCAACTCTGCCTTAGAGCTTATTTTCACAGGATACATAGAAGAGAGTTGATTTGGGGGAGTAGAAAAAACATAAAAGAATAGTTCTAGTAATGCTTTTACATTCATTTGTCCCCCCACACCCACCAAGGTTATGCAGGTGACCTAAAGAATAACAACAAAGACCGTTTATGGAGACAAGGTACCTGTGAATTCAAGACAGAGGTGTTTGGCCACAAACTGATTGATGTTCAAATCTGGGTGATAGGATCACTTTCAGCAAAGCAGAGCTCATGTTCAGAAAAGATGTGAAGATCTTGAACAGAAACCTTTGTAATGGGCAGGAAGCCATGTGAAAGAGAGATGTAATTTCTGGCTTATTTGCCTAGTAAATGTTAAACTGTGTAGCATAAGGTTGTTGCCTGTCCTGCAGTTTCTTAGAAATAGAAGTTATTTACTCATTTCCCTTCTCGGCTTCTTTCTCTCATAAATTTGCTTTCAGCTGAGGAAGTGATCTAAATGAGATCAAATGTTACGTTGGGAGCAGTTCACACTCTCATGTTCCAGACCGAAGAAACCCTAATTCTGATTTCAGGAGCAATATTTGTCCTAGTATGCCCTCAAAACCCATGGGACTATGAAAGTCAACCCCACATGGAGCGTGAAAAATTTGAGATATCAGAGAACTTTTGTCTGGTATGCAAAGGATAAGTGTGAAAACAAATAGGCAAAATTAGCAATAAATTAACTAGTCCAAGGATCTTTCATCTTTTTTAATGATGACTGTGTGTTTTATCAGGCCTTCGTACATACCACCAAGATTAAAATCAGGCCCTTTCTCAGGGCAGTTCAGAGGTAGCTCTGAGTAGCCTTTGTATCTGCCTCTTGTCATTGCCAGTACAATGAACCAGGAGAAAGGTTTGTATTCAACGAGTAATATTTGGTGTTATTTTATTTTTTGATTTTGTTTTTTTTTTTAATTTGAGGGGAAAAGGTGTTTGCTTGTTTGTTTGTTTGTTTGTTTTCTATTTTAAATACTATGCCCAAAATAGGTAGTAAGTCATATTTCAAGATGACAGCTTTTGCCACTTAGGTCTGGAATCATAGGATCATAGAATCGATTGGATTGGAGAAGACCTCCAAGATCATCAAGTCCAACCCTTGGTCCAACTCCAGTCACTTTACCAGATCATGGCACTCAGTGCCACGTCCAATCTCAGTTTGAAAACCTCCAGGGATGGTGAATCCACTTCCTCTCTGGGCAGCCCATTCCAATGCCTGATTACTCTCTCTGGAAAGAATTTTTTTCTGATATCCAACTTAAATTTCCCCTGACAGAGCTTGAGCCCATGCCCCCTTGTCCTATTGCTGAGTGCCTTGGAGAAGAGACCAACCCCCACCTGGCTAGAACTTCCCTTCAGGTAGTTATAGACAGTGATAAGGGAGGGTTTTTTTCTAGTCTCTGGTTTATCTCTAGTAACTGCTGTCCATTATATGGATGAAAAAGGGGCATTCCAGAGATTGTGATTCTTGCCAACATCTCAGGCAGTTGAGCATTGTAAGTGATAATTATGCTCCTGGCAACAGGTTAAGCCAGATGTTCAGGAGCAGCTGCTGCTGACCTGTTGGCCAAGTTAGTGGCTTTATGGTGCGATGGAGTGATTCTTGGCATCCTTCTAGGGGATGAGGGCATAAAATTGAGAGGAAATTAGACTGAGTATAAGTTGCAACAATATGCCATCATGACAGAAATGTACATCAGTAACAGGTAATGGAGAATCTTGAAAATTATGCTAATGACTCTGCAGAGGATAGAAAAATACCTCCCGGGCATCATTAGTCAGTGATTTCTGCTCATCAAAATCACTATTAGGAGTGGCATCTGGATGTGCTTCAAATAGTCTAGCTCTGGATTGTGGGAATATGACCTAGAGGCTTTTCTTCCATCACAGGTACTCCAAATTCAGGGACTTGAGATTTCTTTGCTAGCAAGTTTTGTGAGGAAAGGAAATAAAAGGTTACAGTGGAAGGTCATGGGTACTTTACCACTGGCACAGTGGAGTGGAAATGTATAATAATCTTAATTTTAACATTTCTTGAACCCTCACATACTTGTGTAATTCCTCTGTTTCTCCTTCTTAAACGGCTCAGAAGGCATCTCAGCGATTGTGAGAGAAGTTGCATTTATGATCACTTGTTATCACAATAAGGACTTTATGAGTTTCCCGTAGATAAGCAGACCATGCAGGGAAAGGTTTTGAAGGAGCTTTAGTCCTCTATTCTCTCTAATGGATTCAGAAGCGAGTTTTAAAAACTTGTCTTTATGCCTAGCAAAATGGAATGAGGTTTTGTTTTCTTTGCACTTCATGGCATGACTGAAAATATTCTGAATAGGATGGTTTTGCATCTGTAAGTATGGTCAAAAGCCCATATTGTCTTAATCGTACATTTGCATAGATAATTGAGTCTCCCGAGGAGAATGCATTTGTATTTTGTCACCCCTGAGAAGGGTAAACAATTCACTCTGTCCGTGAAAAGCATCTTTTCTGTGAGGTCTTGGAAAACCGAGAACCACAGAGAAGAGAAAAAAAATTGTTAAAGTGTTTTTACAAATTTAAACCCGAAAGTGGACAAGCTTTTTATTTATTGTGCCGTGTATCTGAAACCGAGTTCAATATAATTTAACTGTATGTATGTCTGAGATTTATTTAACTAAATTGTCAACGTTTATATATGCAAAACACTTGATGCCTTCAGAAGCCAAATGTTGACTGTGGCTGCATATTCATGACCAAGGCCGATTTCTCACCGTGGAAGTTTTAAGTTCCAGTACCGAGAACCTCAGGTGTTAAGATCTTGTTTGCACGAAGTCGAGACATTTGCACTCAAAGTACCTTCGAATGAGATCCCAAGTCTCAGCCTTGGGTATTTATGCGCATGTTTGCACATGAATGGGCTTACATAAACAGGCATTTGTGTGCTGCATTGCTTCACTTTTCTTAGGTAAATGCTTATGAAAAAATACGCGTGTTTCTGGGAAGAGCCCATTAAGAATTTTCTATCAGGGCTGAACTGTTTCTGGGATCCCTGGGGGATGGTCCAGTTCGAGTTCCTTTGCCTGTGGTTTGCTGCCCTTCAAACGAAGGACATGCTGTGTAGAAAAAATAAAGTCATTTTTCCCACTGCTACTGGAGAGGCATAAAGTTTGTGTTTTGAACTCAGTGTTGCACAGTTGATTTTATGAAGAAACATATGACATAGTTGCTCTGGTCTAGATGTTCTTTCCTGCTTACTCATCCCAGAGGGCTTAGTCTGTTATGAGTTTTTTTATTGTAAGTATAAGCACTGTCTAAGCATTGGGGAGACTTTGTCCGTGATCAGATCTGCTGATGTTAACGTTCCTTGAGGAATGAATAAGAACACTTCAAGAAAAAAATGTTTCTATATTGAGGAAGGATGATACAGTAAAATATACACTAATTATTGCTGTGTGTTCCCTGGAATAAATATGAAGGGTGGTGGTTGAGAACATCAAACAAAAAGCTCTAAGAACAAATGAGATAATATTGTGATGCTCCTTTATGGTTATTGTTGTTAAACTATATTGGTCTATTTCATAACTTATTTGTGTTGTTCTGTTGCCCAAAAAGTAACTAATTTTGGTCTGTGTAAACGCTTCTTCAAGTATGAAATCTAGCCTGAAATATACTGGGGGGAGAGGGAACATGTCTTCCCTCCTACACACAGTTATAATCATTAAAGTGTATTACTCTATATGCTTCCTGCTGCATAAGTATTCTGCCTTTAAATCTGACCTTTTAGATCTAAAGCAATTGAGGGGAGAGATGGTAATTTGGGATTTTCAGTGGTTTTTTTCTTTTGCTTTTGAGTGCCTGCCCTTTGTGATACTCTAGCATTTCTTGAAAATTTCTCCACAGAAAATACTGAAAGAATTGTGGAATAAACTTTGAAATCTATTGAACAGCTGTAGCTGAAAATCCTATTGTGCAGTATCTCTTGTTTCTTGCTTTCCTAAAGCAGTTAACAATTCAGGACAGTTTTAAGGTCGATGTCCCATGTTTAAATCAGTGAAACAGACTCCCATGTTTGTGTAGAATTCTCGAAGTCTCCACGTTGAGATCAGACTGCACTATTAGAGGACATGGAAGGCAAAAGCAAATGAGATGGAAAGGGTTAAGCATGGAAAAATAACCATAGCAATGTGACCTTTCTTGCTGGTGGACTGTAGACTATCATTTGTTCTGCAAATGGTTCTGCTTGTCCAAGCAATGTATGGTTGTTAGTTTTGAAATGGAATTGAGGCATTGTTACTTAGTTTTGTTTGCCTTTGCTTACTTTGTGCAGCTGAACTTCCTTTAGAAAGATATGGTGGTTTCCCCAAGAGTATTAAAAAACTGCAAGAGCAGCAGCTGGGCTGGGAGATGGCAAAAGAACTTCTGCAAGACTGGAACTCTGGATGAAATTCAGCATTTTAACTTCGCAGAGGCAGGTCTGTTAGGATGCCTGGGGCAGCGGGTGGGGTGTCTGTTCACTGCCCTGAGTGTCCAGGGTGGTCAGCACACCAGGCTGTAATTTTTGTGTTTAAATTGATGTGTATTAACTGATGCTCACAGACTCACCCCTGCCACTATCTGCGATTAGGATTTGGGCACTTAGCCACAGTGACATAAGTGCTGCAGACAGAAAACTTGTCCATCAGATAGGGAGGGTCCTGTGCCCTTGTGTTAAATTGTGGTTTTGTTTATGAAAGAGAAGATGGGCTGGATGTGAGAAGTAACCAAAAAATGCCAAGGGGAATTGTATGTAGTGCTGTTGTAATGCATTGCTAAGCCAAAAAGAAGTGCACACTAGTATGGTGATAGCATTACTGATGAGTTAAGTGCTTAGAGATAGAGGCCAATTTAAATACCTCCTCTACATTGCCACTCTGTGACTAAAATTTCTCTTTCTTGTTTAGTATTATTTATAGCTAAGGAATTTTGTGTAGAACCACAACTGCCTTCAAGGTTCCATTCTTGGAGGTACTTTGAAAATGAGCACAGATAGAAAAATTCCTGCACCAGAGAGCTTCAAATCTGAATGGGCAATTGAGGCAATGAAGAAAGGGTTGCTATCCATCTTTGTTCCTCCCTGTGTAGCTGCATAGCCTCCTTCCTTGTCTCAGTCAGCAGTCTGGAACTTGCTGTCCTCCATGCAGCATACCCTCTCAATTTCCAAATGTAGCCTCAAGACTAACTTTGAGGACCTTCCTCAGCACCCTCAGAAGGGCGGCAGACCTGGTGCTAAAAGGAAGCAAATGCTGCTGTTGAGGGTTGGCTGGCCTGGTCTCCATTTCTCAGTCCTCCTGCTAAAACTGGTGCTACTGTCACTTGCCCCAGATGCCTTTTGGTGTACCCAACAGCCTCTTTTGGCCATGGAGGGGAAAGGTGAGACCCTGTAGCTTTCTGGGGCACAGGCTGTCTAAGAAAGGTGCAGTGTTGTGGTGGGGGTGCTGTTCTTCCCTTCTTCGCTATCTCCATGCTGCTTTTTGGCCCCCTCTGTTGTGCCCGCCCTCCTTCCTGTGCCATTGCGTGCCTGTCTCCCCTGTCCGGAGCAGTGCCCAGCTGGGGCGTGCAGCTGGTGTGGTGGGGGCAGGATGAGAGGACAGCCCCGTGCCAGCTGCGCCCTCACACAGGAAGGTCTCCACAGGCTGTTTCCACATCTGCCGGAGAGGCGACGTGTCTGCCGGTTCACCCATGGCGTGTGGCTTGCTGCCCTTACAGCTGTGCAGGAGCCACAGGACTCTGTCCTGTCCTCCCCCCGCAGGAGGATGAGCGTGCCTGGGCAATGCTCACGAGGTGGTGACTATCCCCTGCTCTGCTGAGCGTGGGAGCTTCATCCAGCAGCATAGAGGGGACATTCTTCAGGTTGGCAAAACACAGATTGTGCCAAAACGCAGAGATGAGTCAGGAGGTGTAGTATGGTGGTAAAGGCTGTGCTCCCTTGCTTTGAGGAGTACCATCATCCTTTTCCATTGCTCTTCCCGTATCTCTGATGGCTCTAAACAATATTCCATCGTCCATCTTTCAAGTTGCTTGAGCATGCGTTGCTGTGTCTCCTGCTTTTCAGTCACATACTCTCGTTAGTAAGCTTTCCCCTGCAGTACTCCCAGCGACGTGACTTACCTCCTTTCGGCAGAAGGCAGTTTGTCTTAGGGGATTATTTATTAAATGTGATACTGTCTTGAATTAACATCTGACCTAAGCATTGCTGAAAGAAAATGGATCCCACCTATTGTGCAGCAGGTATAATGAGGCTTCTTAAACAGCATGGTTTGGGAATAACCCAATTCCTTAATTAACTCTCTCTTTCTATGCCAAACCCAAGCTGCTCAGGCAGTTCTTTTCCCATGTCTGGGAGGCAGTACAGTGTCTAAAGATTTCGAATGTAAAGTTACAAGCTGATTTTCAATAACACCTGTGTCTTGAGGCTGGTTGTGGGGGATCACTGTCTGTCATTAGGCAGTCATCTTGTTTAAGCTTACTTACCAGTTTGTTGACAAAAAAAAAAAGAAATCACTGTTTCAGAAGAAATCCGACATTTCTTTTGCTCTACTTCTTTAAGAGATGAATTTGCTTTTCTTCGGCTCCTGTGCAAAGGGAGGCTGCCACCCTAGAACTGAGCTCCTGAAAGGATTCAGGTTTTTTGTTTGCTCTTTAATTATTCGTAATTAAACATCAGAGAACTATTTGAAATAGTTGAAAGCTAAAATGCTTTTCCTGCACTGAATTCTTCAGACCCATCATCTCTCAGTTATTTACCTGCCAAGGTACTGTTGATGAGCAGCTCAGGTTGGTCTCCTGCGAAGGAGGAAAACAAAATACTATCAAATGTTTTGTTTCTCTGGTTTGAATGTAGGCTCTGGCCAATAGTCACACATACATGCTGTGGTGGTAGCAGCCATCAGACTGGTACTGTAACCCACCATGGGCTTTGCCTTAGTCCTTCCACATCTATTTCCGTAAGCAGGCTCCACCTGATACAGAGGATGCCAATATGTAATGGGAACCTTTGTTCCAGGGGTGGAGATGGAAAGCCTTTTTCTGTGTTCTCACCAGTGGTGCTCCTTTCCCTGAGGGAATTGCTGAAGGTTAACCAGGCAGAGCCATACAGAGGTAGTGTTGGCCACTGCTGTGGGATGATAAATCTGTCATTTGACATCTTCATCCCTTCCCTATGGACTGGTTGAGGACAGGAGGGTTTGTAATTGGTACCACTGATTCCCTACAGCCCTACTGACTCTCAGCTCAAAATTTTCTAGGTGATGTGTGAAGGGCCTAAATCTTCTGTCATAGCCTGGGATGTATTGAAGTAGAATTGTTTCTGTGTTTGGCTTATAGCTTCAGGAGGAGGTGGGTTGCCTGGATTTTGTCTGTAGGTGCATCATGCCTTGATGGGAGCCATCCGCAGGTGTAAACCATGGCACTATGCTGCTTGGTGCTGTCATCATGCTACAGGCTAAAGAGGTAAACTTGCCCCCCTCCCTGTCTCCATGACCTTTTACAGGTATATCCAGCATCCCACAGAGAACTCTGAACCATGGTTGAACCTTATATATTCATACCAAGCAGGTCTAGTGACACAGTAACCTTGATGGTAAACGTGGAATGCTCTGTGACTTCCTAACTGCAATGAATACTTGTTCGACAGGGGTTCTAGGCAGCTCCTTAGGCATTTAGAGGATCAAAAACAAGCCATCGTCTGGTAATTGTTATGTACTGAGACCACTACTTTGCTTTCCAAAGCAAGGGTGGGATGGAGATTTATGAATTATGTTAAACAAAAGAAAAGGGAAAAACTACAACCTCAGAATGAGCAAATTCAAGTCAAGATGGTTTTAAGATTACAATTTCAAATTTATTAGAGTTGTGGGGCGTTGGCAGTGTTGCCTTTTGTGTTATCCCATAATTGTGTGTATTCCCTTGTAAGGCTCTTGGTGCATCTCTCTATATTCCTATTGACGCATGACAGAAATCTCTGAGGAGCACTGGTGGGTTTGTATTGCAGCCCGGGATGGCTCTGTAACAAATCCTCTAGTGGGAATTTCCATCTTCACCTCCAGCTTCTGTCTCATGCCATGGATTACATATGTGGTTCCTGGCTGAGATGGCCTAATGAATCAGGAAGGTGCCAGTCCCTATGGAGGTCCCAGACATGTTGTCCGCAGGCACACAGGGCACCAGCAGCTCCGTGTAGGAGTATGGTCAGCCCAGCACAGACTTTCTGCTGCCTGCACACAGGCATCTGCTCACTGGACCATCTTAAGCCACCTCTCTGGAACATATAGAGCATATTTGTGACTCTATCAAAGCAGTGAATGAGATTTTACTTTCCACTTAAGCATGTTCACGAAGCAGAAAGCACTGGAACTCCCTAGCATGAATATACAGCCCGAGCTTCTGTAAATTACAGGGGACATTGTACTAGGATGGCTTTCTGCCTTTAGGGTTTAGCAGAAAAATTCTCTAATGATTTTTTTTTTTGCTATTACTTGCAAACAGGAAATGAATAAGCAAAGAAAGGCCATTATAACTGTGGTTTCAGAGGCTGTTCAGCTTGAAACAAAGGGATTTCTTCACGTTCGCCCTCATTAGTCTGATTAGTGGGGTTGTAAAATGAAGCATGAAAATGAAACATGACATAGACATGAATTGATTGTACTAAAATCTACACAAACTGCTTGGAAATGAAAGGATGACAGCCATCTTCTCTGAGCTGTTTAAAAAGTTACATTTTCAAAGTAGCTCATTTTTTCAGAGCCTGTAAATTAAATTTTGGTGGTTGTTAAGGGGAGACACTAAGAAGCTGAAATGGGTCCATCAGGTGATTTTTTTTTTTAATAAAGCAGAAAAACCTGAAGATGTAATAAATTAAAATGTTGGGCAGGAACTTGTTGTGATTGGGTAGAAATGGATGTTGGAATACTTGTTTCCATTTAAAAATTTGAGACAATACTCGGTATTATTTTCAGAAAGGTCTCTTTGTACCCTGCTGAATTCTGCCTTCAAATACACTCTGTCATGTTTCCTTGGTTATTGCAAAAATACCTGTTTGGTTGGATCTGTAGGGAGGGTGAATTTATTCTTTCAGCATTAGTTTGGTTACTGGCACTATGTGGTGCAGGTGCAGCAGTGTCCTGTTTCTAGTGTAAGCTGTACAGCTACAACATATTATCTTTAAAATTTGATTTTGAATTCCTAGTTTTCTTAGCAGAGCTTAGTCCCACAAGCCTGTATCATTTTGGATATGAAAATGATTTAGTTCTCTGTGTGTCTTGTACTGTCAAAGCTAGGCCTGTCCAACTTCTGTGTGTGTGCTGCACATGACTACACATCCTTTTTCTTCTGTACCTCACTTTAAAAAATACCAAACAATTTGAATGCATGTTTCAGTGTATTTCGAAGCAGTATTTTGAAATAGTACTTTCAAAGATTAGTCATGGTGGTACAGAGAAGATCCCAGAACTCCTTTTGTAATTGCTTGGTCTGCATTTCCAATAAAAGCATCTGGAAAAGGATTTCTGAATGATGTTAGACATTGTGGAAATACAACTCAGGAGAAGAATTTGGCATCTTGGTAGACAGAAATGGGAGGGTATGGCAGAGGGGTTCCAGCAAGCTGGAGAGGTAGGTGATAGCTGTGAAATGAGCTGTTGTAAGTGATGGGTGGTGAGCATGAGTGTCCCTGGGGGACCCTCTGATGCTGCTTTTGGTTCTAGCAAGTTGCTGCCATTATGGTTTGGCTCACTGGGAAGAGCAGGGTAGGACACTGGTGTAGTGGATGTACCAGGCTGTTGCCCTTTGGGCAGTGAAGCTTGCAGGTGTAGTGTGAAAGTGAAATGTGTGGGGTTTGAAAAGCTTCCTGGGGCAATTTTCTGTAAAGCAATTTTTGCCGTGCATGATGTTGCTCTGTAATGCACAGCCACAAAGTATTTCCATGAAGCATGGAAGTAATGCATTGCCAGGTTTTGTTACCCCCTTACTGTATACATAAGTGAATTGTGTGTCACCGGTGCTAAAACTAAGTAGATGGGTTTTGTAGAGGTGACCTGTGTTGGAGGCAGCCCATGAAATGTGCAGCTTGTTCAGCCACTGGCCCATGACTTGAGGAGCAGCAGTGTCTGCTGGGCACAGCCACAGCCTGTCTTGTAGCACACTGGGTGCTCCTGTGCCAGACTCAGGGGTGCCTATGGAGAGTGTGAGCTCCTGCCTTAGGCTCCAGAAGAGTAATTTTTCAGGGTCTTGGGAACGGTCACCCCTTAGCAACTACTTTCTAGTGTATGGTTTACAGACATATGGGATTTATTTCCTATGTATGAGTCAGGACATGATTTTTTCTAAGAATCAAAATACTCTGAGATGTTTCCATGGAAAAGAGGCAATATGTGGGGAAAAGGGAAGAGGAGGAAGGAGGATGACTTCTTGGAGCAGGTTTCAGGACAAGCATTTTGAGTATGGCCACCATGGCAGTCTGGCATCCAGAGGTTCCTGGTGTGGCTCTTGAGCACTAGGCACAGGCACTTTTTAGCCTGTTTATTATTTTCAGCATAGGCTTGCAGAATTTGTGTAATTTAGCTAAGTGTGTGTGTCTAGTACAAAACCTCAGTGCAAACAAACCCTGCCCAGCAGGGACTGTGTTGCAGAAAGAAGAATGAGAGTACTGTTGACTTGAATGTTCCCTGTCTTTCCAACAAGTTCTAGATATTTCATTGATTCCTGGTTCCTCTGCTGGTTACCCAGACAAGTATTTTAGTAACTTTTTTTTCCCAAAGATTTTTCTTCTTTGTTTTGCGTGAGGTGAGGGTGGACATATAAAGGGAGGTGGGGGCAGGTTGGAGAAGTCCCTCTAAAATTCAAAGCTAAAATGTTTATATGATAAGTTAAGATACAGATGATGGTTACAAAAGCCAGGTTTATGTCAACTTTTCAGTGTTTGGGTGGCTGTTTGCTGTGGATATGGGGAAGGCAAAAAGGAGTGCTGAAGAAGAGCAAACCCAGCACGTAGTGTTCAAGGTGTTGCCTATTATTAAACAGAATCTCTTCTGCAGAAGAGATGTTTTGAGAGGGGAGTAGGAAGTTGACCAAAAATTATTCAGTGTTGGTGTCTCCTTTATCTTTGAGATTTCTGTTGTGATCAGAATGGCCCTGAAAGAGACCACAGTGTGCACTTCAAAAACTGACTAAAGATTAAAAGTGAACTTTTGAACAACAGCCTGTGTTAGAAGGTGTAGCAAATATGTTAAAAAATAGCATCTCTGTAGTTGAGCAAGGCACAGGAAAACTCATCATGATGTTTGCAGCTGATGTTAAAATAATGAAGAGCAACTGGTTTTCTTAGTAAACTTCCAGTGGTTTGATTTCTGCGAACTCCAGTGTGCTTTGGGGGCTGCAGTTAAGGACAGCCCTATCTATGTTACAGGAAAGCAATGGACACAATTAGGATTGGCTGCTCTTCCAGGAAAAAAGCCAATAGATGTCATGCGACGTATCTAAAAATGGATAGTGACGACACCCATTTTCTGCTTCGCTTGAGCCAGTGTAATACTGTTGTGGTGCTGCTGTGTGGAGGAGGGGCTGAACTAAAATTATATGTATTTCTATTGATCATAAGACTCATTATATAAGACAACTTTTGCAGTTTGCCACTTAGAAGTTTGTGCAACTCTTGCTACTAAATAATGCCAGGGAGCTGTGTGCCTCAGTCTGGGGTTTTGAGAGCTGTGTTTTTTTGTACTTGTACTTTCCCTTTCTATCTCAAATGTGGTGTTTACCAACATCTTGAGAAAAAGACAGCAAGACTTTCAAGCTGCTGGGTTTGCTTGTTGGGGGGGTTTTGTTTGTTTTTCAATCCCCAAAGAATCTAAAAAAAATTCAGTTGCATAAACAGTTGTAACTAGGAAAATGTATTCCTGCCAATGTCTTCAGAAAGAGCTTTATTCTGGAAAATTCTGCTGAGTTGACATTTTAATCACTTTACTGTCACTCTCTCCAGTGAAGAGAGGGTTTTAGTTTGTCTGTGGAAGTGTTAACCTTTGATTTTTCTGACTTACTGGACCGAGAGAGATCCCCACAGATCACTCTTCTCCAGGGCACTCCAGAGTTCCCCAGGTTCTGGACAGACAAACTGTAGAGTGAGTGTATAAGGCTTGCCCAGAGCGGAAAATACTGAGGGATAAGCTAGAAAATCACACCCTAAGTGAGCTTGTTGGTGTCAGTCAAGCACATAGCAGTGTCTGGAAGCACTCTAACAAGTGTATGTGCCTCTCTCTGTCTCAGGCTTAATTCTTGCCCTGAACAAGCAATTATTTATAAGGAAAGAAGGTTCAGGGAACCAAAAATACAGCCACTACTGTTAGCTTTATGGTGATAGGACTAAAGGAGGAAACCCATCATGCTCCTGTTATGGCTGGGATATTGTTCTGGCTTTACAGACAGAGCTCAGCTATCTGGGGAAATTGCTCTACTCTGCTCTCATTTCCAGAACTGCAGGATGAATTATATGCACACTGGAAATTTGGTGGGATTTTTCTTGAAGCACAGTGTCAAGGGGCTGACAAAAGAGGCACTACATTGTCTATGAGCCAGCAGAGCCTTTTTCATTTATACTCTGCCATTTCTTCCTTGAATAACAAATGGAAAAACAGACATCTAAGAGCTGAGGAAAATTCTGAAATTATTTGAGAGTGATGTTGCAGCTCTTGGGGGGATAAACTCGCTTCTTATGGTTTGGAGCATTGGATCTGCTTTCATGTCAGGGCAAGGATTGTGGTCTGTTATGCCCAGCAGGTAGAGAAGGAATGGAGTTTGGACATTTTCAGCATAATCTCAACTCAATAGTCAGAGAAGCTGAGGGTTTGTCCAAAAAGGGTTGAGAGTCTCACTGACAGTCATATAAAACAGGCAGCCAAGGCAAACACATGACAAGAAATGACCTATACTGGAAGTTCCCAAATCCATGCTAAAAACAGCTCCCTGCAATGAGGTACACGTAAAGTTGGAACAAATTGGAGCAGGCCTGTCAGGAGGGGAAGGTGAGATAGGAAGAGGAAGGCAGCATGAGGCAGAAATCAGAATGATGAAACTATAGACCTAGGTAAGGACTCAGGTCTAATGGGAGAAATGGCTTTAGGGTTGGAGGAATCAAGACTAAACAATACAGGTTGCCTGCTGCAGCCAAGAAACATGCTCAGCTGTTGAGAGACTAGAGGACATATGGCATTTGATAGATGAGCAAGCCATCAAGACACTGGGCCTGGGTTGCTGTGTTTTATCTAGGACCTTTGGTCCTTTTGTAACTATGCACTGGATGATGACACCAATATGCCTGCAGGGAGGCAATGCTTGAGGTAGTTTTCTTCTGCCATAAAAGACTTCACTGTTGTTTTGCCTTTGCCAGTGCTGTGAGGAGACAGAGCTTCAGTCATCAGAGCCAGTGCCAGTCCTTCAAAGATCAACAGCCAGACCTTAAATCTTTAGCTTAAAAATGCATAATATTAAAAGGATGCCTGGTGGGCAGAAGTCACTCTGCTGGTGTTGTTGCCTTTGAGGTTCTAATGTGCCACCTTTGTCTGTAGTTCCAAGAGTGAAGTGCAGACTTTTCATGCCTGGAGTTTGGGGGATGGTTTGGGGTTTTTGCGCATTTTTTTAAAATGAAGTTAAAGGAGTTGGGTGTTTTGAGATGCAACCCAAGTGCATTTTAAGGTGCAGCAATTTCCACAGCCAGTTACTGCACAAGGGGTGATGCAGCCACTGCTGCCTCCAGCTGCCTGTTATTGTCTGGTGTCAAAGGCTGATGCTGGTTGGCTTGCAGGTAGTTTTTGCAAGCCAAGCTCATGCAAGTGCTGCTGTTCCCTAATGAGACATCTTAACCACATTACTCACTGGGAGGTATGAGTGAAGAGAATTAAGTAACTCCTTGATTACAGGAATTTAGGGCTTCTTCAAGGAAAATGTTCCATGTGAGATTTGCGGCACATCACAAGCTGCCAAAACTGCAGGCTGACTTCCAGGCCAAAAGATGTCTGAATAGCTAAGGCTTTTCTCATTTTTATTTTTCATTTGAAGGCATTTTTAACGTGAACACCGAAAACTGGTGTATGTCCCAGTTATTAGAGCCTTCCGATGGTGTTTTGTCTCTTCAGTTAACTAAGGAAAGCATCAGTGAATTGAGGCTTGAATCCACACCTGCCTCCCCTGAGGGCAAGGGCTCAGACACAGCCCCAGATAACCAAAAGGTAGCCTGCGTGCTGTTTACTGGCTTGTGCTAAGGCAGCAGGACAGGGATGTGTGACAGACCTTGTTGTCCCAGAAAGTATTGTTAAAGACTTGCGGGTTTTCTTAGAAATTCTTTCTTTCTCTGTTGGGAGCTGGAAGGGGAAGAAAAACCAATAAAATGCTTTTTATTTAGATATAGATATTTTCAGGTTTCCATTATAGCTCTTAAATATATATATGTATATGTGTGTGTGTGTGTGTGACATATCTGACAAAAGCTTTATAAAGCTCCTCAGGGAGAAGTAACAGATGAAACCTTTGTCATGTAGTACTGGAGCAGTTGTTACTTTTCCTGTGCTCTGCCTACTGCTGCAAGTGAATGTGATGAATCACCTGCTGTCCAAACATCTCAGTATGGCTCAGGAGCTTGTGTCTTGACTGAAAAGGTAGTTATCCAAGTTCTCTGGGCTTTTTTGTATTTTTGTTAGTAATCACAAATTGAGAATTTTCTACTGTATTTCGTTATATGCATTTGTTCGATAAACATCATGAATCTTACCTGAGTAAAATCTATGTTCTAAAAAAAAATATTTGCTTTAGGAAGATGATAGGCTTGATAATCAGCCAGAGATGGAGACCAGCCCAAGTCATGAGAGCCTGGAGGAACTGGACAGTTTTTCTGCAGAATGTAATGAGCATTGAACAACATTGTTGGAAGCTGTTAGAGAGACAAGATCTGATGCCAAGAAGTGGTGCTTTTAAGTCAGGGAAAGATGATGTATGCTGAATTTTAAGCACTCCTGCTGGCCTACTGGGACAAAAAAAAAATTGAAAAAGTCATAATAAATCCCTGTTCAGCAGAACAAAATTGAGCTATTAGTATATAGTTTGCATCCTGTTTCTGGCCAGGATTTGGGTCTTTGGGGGTATGTAAGTTTAGTGTCAGAGTTTAGTTGTCCAGGATAATCCTATATGTAAGGGAAACACCACTAAAACTCACTAACATGAGAAGTGTTTAGCTGCAGTACAAAGGAGAGAGACAGAGAGAGAAGGCAGCCCAAGGCACTACTATGTTCCTTCAGCTACTTGAACTTGGGAATGGTGAATTCCAGAACTTCTTCAGAATGAGAGTGCTAGCAATCAGTTATGTTTGGACACCCCAAATAATAATAATGTCTGACGGAACTATTTTATATTAGCAGTTAGTGATTGCAACCTTTAAAAGCTAGAAATTTATTTGACAGGTTCCTCTCTATTTCAGAGATTGTTTGTTGTGCTTTTTTTTATCCTCAGTTCATGATCTGATATGCTGTTAGTCTTTGTCCAAGTCCCCCAGGATCCGTGGGATACGTAAAAAGGGAGCGTTACAGTCATACCACTGGTCCCTCTTCACTGCTGTGTTGTGTGATTGCTCTTAAACTACAACAGACTTGGAAGTAAGGATTTACTTTTTACTCCTGCTGAGTGTCCAGTCTAGCAAAGGAGGTGATGATAACCCACTTTCGCAGGTTCTTAGAAGATTTGCTGCTGTTTGAGAAGCTCACAGGTGCCTGCATGGGCACTGCATGTTTCAAAGGCAGTTATCAGAAGGGTCAAGCACTAACAGCTACCACACGGCCCAGTGTGAAGTTTAAGTGCAGGTCTGGAAATTAATTTCACAACGTGTCTGTCCTCCTGCAATGGGCTCAGTGTAATTGCACAGGCAAAACTGGCATTTCTTATATGGAAAAGGATTAACTTGTTTAACAGCAGCATTGGGATAAAGGACTGTGTGGGTGAAGCAGAGGCTTAAAGGAGAAAGCCCATTATTCATGGGCTTGTCAGGGCTGCAAGAATAGGATGGCTTCTGTTACTCCACCGCTTTAAATGTCCCTTTTTTTTTTTTTAGGGGAGCATTACACCAGGCACCCTCAACTTCTCGGACAGAAACACACAGTTTTGAAATGGAAGCAGCAGTTTGAACCATAGGACATGTTTCAGGAGGGCATTCAGTTTTCATTTGAGGAAAGATGGCTAAACTCTACAAAGCAGTTGATAGGATGGACCTCTGGCAGGCCACTTCCCAGCTCCCACACATGGGTAACGTTTGATTGTTCTTTCATTCTTCAAAGATCAATGCAAACCTTTATTTTCTATAAATAATTTAATAAATACTTTTGTTTTACAATGATACAACAAATAACAAATTCATAGCAAATGAGTCACAAAGAATTTAGGATCAGTATACTTTAATAAGGTATCAGTGTCAAAATACATTTCCTTATCAAGTTAAAGTTCCCATACAGTTATAATATTGTCAATAAGAATTCAGCAATATAGATTATGAAATAATTATGATAAAAAGTATGATTAATATTAAGACATGGAATATTTTTTCAGAGTGTTTTAGTAAACTGTTAGGGTATAACATTTTTAATGCTGAAACTACACAAATAAGAAACAGAAGAGCGGTATTCAAGTGTCTTTAATCCTTGAAGCCTTAAGTCTGTGCCACTGCAAATTTGTCAAATTTAGCTTGCCAATTTTCATCAGATGTTGATGCTTACAATAGATTTTTTCCACATAGTAATAACTCTGCTTTAGGAGTAGATTATTTTTGGTAATCAACTCTTGAAAGATTGCCTATAATAGGGACTGTATTTTTTTTACATCATGTACCAATAACAAAAGGTCTTCAGCTTTTCTAAGTATGTGTGGTCAAGACTCACTTAACACAGCGAACTCTGAAGTGCTCTATGAACCCAAGGCTCGCTCTCTCTCTCTCTGCAAGTGTCAGTGCATGATACAAAGCAATTTTATTCAGAAGTCTCAAAACCCATATTTTTGTTCTAAGTTTCTGGGCCAGATTTTTACCTTTAGTACATTGCTACTGTTCCATTTTCTTCAGTGGAGCTACAGTGATTTTTTCCAGTGGAGGAAACAAGATAATATATCCCAACATAGATCTAGGTCTGTATGTATTTTAAAGTCAGAACTGCTCACCTGGCTTTTACTGTAATTTTTGCTGTTTAGATATGTTGTAATTTAAACTTCCCAATTCCTTTGCCTTTGAAAGCATTCAAAGCCTTATTTTTCAAACATGTGCATAACAATTAGTGATAGTTGGAAAGGAGCTTTGAAAATGTCTGGCTGCTTTTTAATGACTTTTTAGCTACTGATAAATCTAAGGCAAGTAAAAATAAGAGACTTCCCTGCTGGCTATCCATCTCACTACAAAATCCTTAATTCTTTTTGTCTACTTATAACTGAGTTAGCCTAATACACTGGGAAATACTACTTGTAGTTTTAATGATTCAATATTGCAATTATATTGCTAGGTAGCATATAAAATGAAAAAGGCTAACATTAATCAGAGATGTTAGTACTGGCCTGATTCCTGAATTCCTGAAATATCAGCAACATCATACCAATTAGTCTCTAGCAGAAACAGCTCCTGAAGTTGTTATGTCGTAGATATAGCAAAAGTACCAAGAGATAATTAACAACTGACCCAGAGAGAAATAATAATTAAAAAAAAATCTGTTTTGTGTAAAAAATAAAGGCAAAACCAGGGAACAAAACAAGAAACTTCAACACAAACAAAAACACAGGTCTAAATCCTCCACTGGGGCAAAGCTGTAGGACTCCCTTGGCTGTAGAGCTAAGCCAGGTTAAGGCAGCTGAGAATGTGACTTACGTCTGAGGGAAAAAAGCTTACAATGTGCAACTTTCACAGATACCCACAAACATTGCATTTCACCATTCACATTTCTTCCAACAAAGTGTATAAAAATGAAGGGGAAGGGTGGGAAGCAAAAGGCTGGGATTTTTCCTTAGTATGCTTTTCCAAAAGTTATTAAAGTTACAATAAAATAAATGCTGGAAAATAAAAAGACTCAAAGGATTTTAATTTGGCAGATCAACAAAAAACTGTGGTTGGAGATCAAATTTGTTTCGTTCATCTTTGGCAATAAAAATAAATCTTTGCAGTACTGCAGCCAAAGTATCACATGATGAGGCATTTATACCACAGCTTTTTATTAGCATGAAATTTGAAAAAAAAATTAATATAAATTACAGGTAATGAGATAAGGGGAGGGTAATCAAACTCTCTAAACACCACTTTAATTGCAATAGAGAAAATACAGTAGATGTATTTCTTTAATATGAATAATAAAGTGAGTAACTTCAAAAGGCCACTATTTGGTAATGTGGACAGGTTCAATATCTAAGTAAAATCCTGTAAAAGTGTACTGGTATTAGAAATTGTCTACTTGCAAAAATATATTTAAAAACTGAAGCTGTTTTGAACAGTATAGGCCACAGAATATTGCAGGATTGCTCAGGTTGCCTGGTCCAGTGCTCTGAGCAGTTCACTGCCCTGTAGAAGTGTCGAGCTGCCCAAAACAGGGACGTTCACCTCACAGTCATATCTTGTCAACTCAGGCAACAAGTAGGGTTCAAAGGAGGGCCCCAGCAGACGACTGGTCATACCTGGAACAGATTAATGAAGTAAGTCATGGTGCTGACACCATACAGAGCACTTGTTCCTTTCCCTCCTCTTCTGTTTATACCAGTAATAATTATATTTTGTGTTTATGTCAATATGCCAGAGCAAACCTATGCACTGCTCTGCCTTAAACTGCTGCAAGCGTGTCACATGCACAAGTGCAGTTTTTCACCTCCACCCACTAAGTTAGGCTGATCCAAGAAAAATTATATTGATGCAGATGAGGAAAGCTGTGGGAAACAACAGAGTTTCTAAACTGACACCCACTCCCCTAATGTGTTTTTCCTTATATATAGCAAATGTTAACATTAAAGTTTCACACTAAAACCACAGAACTAATTTTTCATGCTATGAACCAATACACATTCAGATCTTAGTTTATCATCCTCCATATTTTTTTTCTGTTTGCTTTTCATGGAATCAGTATTGGAACTAAATACTAACACTTCCCAATTTATGCATTTGACAGCTCTTACCTGATGCTTTATGAGCTGGCTGGACACTGTAGTCCTGACAATGGGAACTGTAAAACGGAGGGGGAAATGCTCCTGCTTTCAAATTCTCACTCGGACTGCCACAGGTGGGTTGATGCTGCTGCTGCTGCAGTTGATTCATTGGTTGGCTCAGACCTCTTGAGTTACAGATAAATTCATCTGGTATTTAAATAGTAGTGAAAAAAAGAAAAAAAAAAGAAGGTCAATGAAGCTATTGTAGTAATTATAGTGGATAATACTAATCCAAAGCAAAGTGATCCTCGTTGTGGTGCTGTCACAGCGTAAGCAAATCTGCATCTTGTCACAAAGGAAGTCTAGAAACAGCACTGGCTCTAGCAGTAGTGTGGCACACAAGATATGTTGTGTAAGGAAAACAATGTTGTAGAGAAACGGTATCTGTTCTAGCTATGAGATATTCACACCTTAGATCAGCAGGAGGTAACCAGCTCCATTAAGCTGATTTCTGTTACCTCCAAGCAAGAGTGTGACCATACTTGAAACCAGCTACCTGGTATTTATCAAATGTATCCTAAATTGTTCAGCTCTTAGCTAAACAACCTGATCTTTAGCTTAGTGTAATATTTACAGAGCTTATTTACATTTCCTTTTGAAAGAGCTTTTGTTTCTATTCAACCTATGTTAAAACTGTTTCAATATATAACGCTGCAAAACCACTTTCTTTTGTCTTACCAGTAAGAACACTTGTGCTGAGAGACTTCTTTTCTGTAACCAAGGAACAGTTTTCCCCTTTGAGAAATTTCATTCTCTTCCACATTAGGTGAGATGGGTTAATAACAGATGGATCTCCCTAGGATGTGAAGGAAAGCAAAACAAACAATTACACCAATGACCGTGGGGCATCCAAAGTTGTGAAGGGGATGCAGTTCATATGATTACCCCACTCAGCTGTTGCAATGCTTGTTCTTCATAATCCAGTTGTCGCTTCAGTTTCAAACTGTTAGACAGAGCAATTCTTGCTGGGTTTATATCTATACCTCGTTGTCCAAAAGCATCCAGGGGCCTGTGGAGAGTAGGTATCTATGAGTGCACAGGAAGGCAAATCTAACTCATTTTGTTCATTTATACAGATTCTTCTTTCATTTAAAGACATTTAAGGTGTCTTTGAGAACGTTCAGTGGGCAGATCTCAAACATAAAATGTTTTTATTTCCTTTTATTAGTCATCCCACAATCTTTGGAAATTTCTGACATTTGTGAACAAAGACTAATGAAAGTTTAGCATAAACAGCCTCTAGGGATCTCCATGCAAACATAAAACTGCTGTGAAAAAGAAAGTCATGTGATTTTTAAGAACAGGATTTGAGAGCCATGCCTGATCCCTTGCTTTGCATACTAAGTATGAACACAGAGACTGCTGACTGGGGACAAACCCTCTCCTTCCAGATGCATATTCACACAGTGGTATTTCTGCCAACAAGAAATCCCAAAAAGCAAACTGCACAGCTTCAGGTTTTAAAATGACCATTGCTATTTTAGGTACTTTCTGAACATTTCAGTGTGACCAACACTGAAGCCCCGAGAGCTGCAGAGTAACGTGTAGCTATGAAAAGCAACTTCGAGCACTGTAGCCTCTGATCTACATCTCATCACATACTGTTCACATGTGCAATAAAGCAAACAAGGTGAGGAAGGGTTGTAGAAAAAGTGCCTGTAATTTTAAATTTTAGCTGTAGTATTTACATATGCCAACAAAAATGTACTCTCCTCCCCCCCTCTTCCCCATTTGCTGTTAAGAAAATAAATGCAAGGTGAGAAAGAATGCACAGGTCCCTGCTTACTGCTGGACCAGTAAGTCTTTTCAGTACTGTTCTTAAACTGCACAAAGTCAAGCATGCTTTGCACCATTAATGGTGTAATTTTAACCTGGTCAGCAGGAAATCCATTCATCTATCCTTACACGCAATGAAAAGTTTACCCACTTCTGCTTCTACCAGACTCACTGCCACTGAGAGAGCACCACATTAATCTCTCCAGAGGTAGTCTGATGCCTATCACAACAAATTGTTGCAGCTGAATTGAGAAAAGTATTTTTTCAAGATTATGGCCCTTTTCATTCCCCAAAGTATTTTCTGAGTAAAATACACAGTTATCCCACAAAAGCACTTACCTTTTTTTATATATGGGCACCCTCTGAGAATGTACTGGTGGCCCTGAGGGGGAATTTGATAGGGATCCTGAGTATTTATCCATGAGTCTCCATTTAGCAGGAATGTATTCTAATGGGGGATCAGGAGGCCACTGGGTGTTTGGTCTTCCTCCCATCGAAGACAGAGGTGTGCTGGCTGGGTCATGGTATGGTGGCAGCGATGACCTACTCATATTGTTGAAGAACACCGATGACAGGGACCCATGACCTCCAGGGTTAATTTTTTCATTTGATAGCTGTGGGCAATATTTATCTGGGAGGAACTGATTCTGTGGAGTAGAAGTAAGGGGTTGGAAGATGGTGCTCATGCTACTTAGACTCTGCTGGGTATTTTGTGCACTTTCAGAGAGAGGACGTTCTTCTTGGCAGATTGGGCTGAGCTGGAAATCTTCTCCATCCATAGGAATGTAAGGAGCCAAGGTTTCAAGGTCCAGTTCATTGAAGTCAGTCTGTGCAAAGATAAAGTAAGTTCATAAAGAAAAAATTTAGCTGGAAGGACACTATCACACTTAAATTGGTATTGTTTGTTCTCTTGGAGGACTAGTCATACCCAGATCCATTTCTCTTGGCATTTGACCAGAGCTGATCAGAGAGGATTATCAACATTGGCCCACCAGTCAGTTCATAACACCCCTGTGGCACTTTTCAAACACTCAGTTTTCCCACCAAAGCTGCTGATGTGGTGGGACAGAACTGAACAAGCAGGTACTGAATCTGACAATACTGAAGTTTGCACATGTCAATTCTTGCACTGAGTTTGATCCTGATCCATGTTTGCCTCCTATCTGTCCACTCCCTCTCTTGCTTTCATTTCGATGTCCAGACTTAGATGAAATTTCTTCAGAACATGGACTACAGCCTAAGTCTGCAAATTGTGTTGGCAAATTTGGGCCCGTCATCCCAAAATCTCTGTAGGATTAATAGATGGAGATGAGTGTAAGGTCTGTGCTAGCAGTCAGCATTCTCTCCCTTTCTCTTGACTATAAAGAAACATAAGCTCTTAACAAAGGCTTTTCAATTAAGTATCTAAAGTTACATAAGCTGAACCAGGGCCACACCTTTTATTCACTAGCTCACTTGATGTAATATTTTAATAGTGGATCTATCTATCTATCTATCTATCTATCTATCTATCTATCTATCTATCTATCTATCTATCTAATGTCTACATTATACCCTGATTAGAATGCAGGAGATGAGAGACTGTATGTTACTTTGTGTGCAAGTAATTGTCGAATCTCTCTGAAAACCTCTAGGAGGTAAAACAAGAAGAATATATCCAAAATGTGGTTTTGTTTTATAGTTAAAGGAGATGTGTGTTATGAGGGGATTTCCACTCTCATTTGGTTGTTTTGCAAGAATTAGTTTATTTACTTTTTGTTCTTGAAAAAATGTTTACGCATTAGTCATTAGGCTGGACTAAAAACAATATTCCATCTCCAATCTACAGAAGCCTCCAAATTCTGAAAGCTCTCTGGTGCTCCTTTCTTCTTAGCAGTGCAACCACAATTAACACCCTAAGCCTTGTGCTTTAGAGAGTTAGCGACAGAAGTGAAGACATTCTGGTTTTTTAAAGTGCATAGCTTTGTTAGTGTTGTACATTTGGTGTTTATGTAAAAATGCAGTTTGTGTGTTGTATCAGAAAATCTGCACATACAACGTGCATCTGTACTATATACTAGGAGGGGACTGATCTTGGCTTTTGGAAGAGATAGTTCCTTACCTGGGATGTGCACTGACTTTTTGATTCTGTGTCCATGGCAAAAAGTTTTTCAATCACCTCAATCTTCAGATCTTCATCCACGGAACTGTAATAATCTCCTGGGCTGCTGGGCTGCACAAAAATAACAGTTTGTTATAAACACCAAGACAACCACGGTATTGGCTTAGCAGCACATCATTTATACCATGCTATTCAGTAACAGATCTTTCCTATGAAAAGCAAATGGTTGAATGTGTATTTAGTGTCCTCAGAACCCAAGACTGTCCACTTCTAACTCCAACACAAGACTGTCAGTACAAAACATAGGCAGCAAATACAGGAACCTAGTTGTCATCTTAGTTTAAGTGGTTTTTTGGCAACTTAGACCTGGAACAAGAAATATACTCTACTGAATACTTCTGTCAAGGAGAGAGATGCTTAGCAGTATCTCCATGCTTTTCTTAAGACTGGATGCCCTCTTGTAAAGGCCATCTAAGAGTGGCTCCTGCTCTTGGGGGCAGTGCCCTGAAAGCACATTCATTCTTTCAGTAGGAACCTTCATGGAGCTGCTCTCCAAAGCCTGAGCTGGGTGTAAGCTTCCTAAAAACTACAGTTTCTAATTAATGAACACAAAGAGGATGAGTCTGGGGTAATGCTCCCAGTGGCCACACAATTTTATATTGGCTTTTTATTTTACGGCTAACTCTCTGAAATGTGGTAGCATGTTCTTCTATTAGTTGTTTTATAGGTAACTGTAATTACTGAGGGACAATTGGGAGATAATGAGGACTGCATTGCCAAGGCAGGATATAGTTCCTGGTTGATGGTTTTGCCATTGATCCTTAAGGTATATGCAGTACAGGAAGGATACAGAGACAGTAGAGGCCTTGTTAGTAAGCAATGAGACAGGACTGCTAACATGAAAATGTTGTCTATATATATTGATAGGACTTGCATACAAAACATAACATGCCTTTTTTTAAGCTTTCCTTACCGTGGAACAGCTACTGTTGCTGCTTGCACTGGGAGTACTGCTGCCAGGTGCAATCTGAGGCATTGTAAAGGATGGTATTGTCAGAGTTTCACCTTGAGCAGGGTGGCTTTTCACTTCCACTGGCCATGCTTTGTTTGGTGTCAAAACAGCATTGGTGAAGACAGGGACTTCCTCAAACTTCTGTGTCCCTGGATGGAGTTTTAACAATATTAATGAATGCTTTTAGCTTGTGCACTGTTATGATATAACTGCAGCTATTCATTAAAAGTAAACACTGCTCCTAGTTGCCATGACAGTAAGTTGGCATAGACTTAATGCATGTTGTTTAGTCAGCAAGAAAGCCTGATTCTGCTCTCATTCACAGAAATTTTCCACTGGTGTGAGCATGTGGCTCTTTTAGCCATTACCCCCAATTTGTACACACAGCAAAGAGACCTTGTCTATTAAGTTTCTAAATGTGGGCTCACATGTGATTCTTTGTTGCACAGAAATAATTTATATAAATACTAACCAAAATCCAGGGAAATAATGGCATCGCCAGGTGTTGGTGCCAGCTGAGCTAGTTCCTCTGGTTCTTCTTTTAACTTAGTAAACAAGAAGTCACTCTTCTCTGTCCCAGGGATGCCACTGTCGTAGGCAGTGCTCATGGTCAGCAGGTGAGGCTTGAAGAGCGATTCTGTTTGGTCCATGGAGAACACAACATCGTTCTTCTCAATTTCACTAACAAGAAAATAGGTTTTAGGCATTTTGTACTCTACAAATAAAAGATGTGGGCAATGTAGGCAGTGCAGATTTCCTAAAGCTGGGGCTCTACAAGCATTTTGGCCTCTCAGTTGCATGCCAGGCTCTCGACAGGCAAGGCATAGTTCCAGTGTTGCCAAGCACCACCATCTCAGATGACGCAGAGAGTGTAGTCAGGACTTCTGTGGGAATACTCAGGGCTTTGTTGCTCTGCTTTTTAAAGGGATGTAGTCGAGGTTATAATGACCTAGACTATCACTCAATTAAGTATTTCCTATTTTGGCCCCAACTAGGACCAAAAAACTTGAGTTTTGCCAAATGAAGGCAAAACTCTTGATTGGCTCTGATTTTTGAGGTGGTGAACAGCTTCTCTTAGCAACATACAATAAAACTGCTACTTAATTTTATCTCTTGGTTGCAGCATTAGAAAAACAAAACACACTAGCAGTTGTGTTACACAATAAAATCTACAGTGCAAGCTTTATACTGTGGTACCAGCCACTCTGCAGAAGGCTGTGGTGTATTTCAACAGCGAGTATGGGAACAGGCATGCCACATTTTTCATCGATGTCTAAGATCAGTAAACAAGACTGAACAAACATGACTAAACTGATTTCAGAATAACAACGTTGAATAAATAGACCCTTCAAAAGTTCCACCAAATATTGCATTTCTTCCAGCACATGAATCCACACGTGTTTTTTTCTGTCCCGCCTGACTTACCTCAGCACGTAGTTGACGCAGACGATGCACTGTGGCTGCAGGTTTCGCGTGTTGTAGATCACCGTTCCTTGGGTCTCCAGCCACACATACCCACCATGCTTGGCAAGCATCCGGTACTGGCCCGTCACCACTTGGCCTTTGGTACACACTGAGAAAAGGGGCAGAGATACAAATAATGCAGCACAACAGGAACACACAACATGCAATGCTTGTTTTAAATAAACCCACTTCTGAGTTTTCACTATGCAGAACTGCACTAAGACGTTTGTTACCAGAGATGCCTAACTTTTGGAAAATCCAGCCATTTTAAACATAAAAAGGGATGTTCTTTTGAGGTTTCCACTCAAGATTGAAAATTTGAGTTCTGGCTTTTGACTTCTTGAGATGGTCTGAGTCTTCAGATCAGAACATGGAATTTTTAGAATTTAATTTAATATCCCAGCTTCCCCCAAAATAATGCCTGCTGACTGTTTCTTGAGAGTCCCTGTTCTAGAAGTGTGTTGGTGTGGGATTCCAAGTTGATCTGTAGAAAAATGACTTTATTTAGGAAAATCTATTTATAGTTTCCTTATTTAGGTGATGGAGAAACACAAGTCAGATGATTTAAAAGCTATACTCACAAAAAAATTTTTAAAAAACTCTCATAGTTTCTCTTTTTATCCCTTAGAGTTAGAAGCTGGAGGTATCAGAACCACAAATAAAATTAAGGTGTCACTAGCACAGCCTTGGTCTTAAGAGGCTGAAGTAGCAATATTACTAATAAAAAGATATCAGAATTAAGAAGGGTAAATGGGACTGTTTTGTCTAGAAAAACATTGTCAAAATATGGTATTTATCCCTCTGCTTGAACTGTGCTGTTCCTCTGCAATAACTTGGAATTAGCAGCCTGGAAGCAACCAAGACCCATGTGACCAAATCAAATAATGTTTATATAACTCAAAATGTTTTTTGAACTGTCTTGTGTTTTTCAAGCAATATACTGACAATAGTACAACTGAGGTTTAAAGCTTCTTCTAGATGTTTGAAGGGCAAAATCTGCAGCCCTGTTGGCCCCCTGCCCCCAGTTTTTTGCAATACTTGCAGAGCATGAGTTTTCGGTGTGGAGTTTTGGACTGCAGAGGAGTAAAGTTTTATGATGTCCTGTTGTAATTCAAAGTTGTCAGTTCAGGAAAAATATTGTCAATCAATGGCAATAAAATTAGGGCTGGAGCACACAAGCAGTACTCATACTAAGTAAGAGCTTGTACCTGCAAGCAGACATCGTTGCACTGAGTGACAGCAGAAGTGGGAACTGGCTAAACCAAACATCTGACCACACACTGGCAACCTTTCCTTCTAAAGAGCTTTTATGCCCAAAACCAGTATGCCATCAAATTAATGCCCTAAAAATAATGCAATTTGACTCAGTAGGACTGGAAAATTGATTCCATGGTCTTTGTACAGAAAAATTCCTTGTGAATGTGGCCACTAACAGAAGCTATTTATTGTCAGTCTCTCCTGCACCGCCACCATAACAAATCCAGGCCTATGAAATGCAACAACTGTTTTGCAGATAATTGTTGCTGTGCTTATCCTTCTATTTCTGAGGTTTGTTTGTTTTCTTCCTAGGAGTATTTAATCATCCTTCATTTAATTTATTTAGACAAAGTAGAACATTACTTTTAGTGATTAAATACTTCTGGTGGAACAAAATCAAAAGGCTTTCATTTCAAAGTGTTTTAGTGACTGGACTGTTCTGCTCTGCTTGTGAAACATAATTACACTGCTTCCTAATCATCAGCTCATCAATAAGAGTCACAGTGTAGGCGCCTGTTACATTACAAAGAAGCTTTTTACTGCTTTAATCTTTTTTATTATTATTATTCAAAGCATGTCATGTTCTGATATAATAAAGTACAGCAGAATCCCTTCACGGGGTAATCTCATAAATTACTAATACATTTGTAACTGCTGACTTTGTTATCAATGCTACATTTAAGGTTCTGCCTTCAGAGTGAACATCTCCCTTCTCTGTTTTTTATAAAGTATACATTACCTGTAGCTTTACAGAAGTAGTAATATCTCAATCAAATAGGCTCCAATTATATTCCTTATCTTTGTGTCAAGAGAGGTGGGAGGTAGGGATGAATTTAATAGTACACAAAAATATGGTTCACTTGAAAGGCTTGTTGAACTTCTGCTATGTATTACCAAGTTGTGGGTCCCAGGTAGTGACACTCACCTCCCCACTGAAGTCAGCAGCAAAATTCCCATTAGTTTTAAAGGCAACAAGATCAGTTCTTAGTGGAAACACTTATAGATTATTAATTGCTGAATTGAAAAATTCAGTTCTCTGGCCAATCTGTGGTGTAGATTTATTCAACAAGACAGAAATTTTCATCTTGCTTGTGTAACATGAAAAACTGCGTTTGCTAAATGCTGCCAAATGCACTCCAGTCTTCCATTCCACAGTGACTAATTTAGACTTTCATATTCTATATGCAACTGTACTTCCAGCCATGAACACAAACACTATTGTGGCTTGCTTGAACATGAGATTGTTATTTCACCTCAAGAAAAAAACCCTAACTCTGCAGTACAGCCAAGCTTTAACAACCATGATTTATCACTAAATTAGATGGAAGGAAAGGGAAGTTCTGCTTCTATGCAATACGCTCACTTGAGGCTTTTCTTTTCAAACTTCAGTCTCCTTCCTCTATTTCCTATGCATCTTTAGAACACTAAGTAGTTGGCACTGTCGGAATTGATAACTGCTTTATTTCTAATAAAAATCACTGTTTAATAAATGCAAGTGTGCTGAACACGAATTTTGAGGTGGATATTTCCATGTATAAAAGGCCACGGCCAGGAAAATGAGTAACTTCTGCATAGCTACATGCTTGGAAGAACAAGTAAGGTCTGTATAAGGTGTATAACTGCTTGGTTACCCTGTGCATTAGACAGCACCTCAATGGCACACATAATGAAACATAGGCATTTCCTAATTGGAGGCTTATAGGTGTTTGTCAAGTCACAGCCTGCTGCCACTTTGTCTTTTTGGTTGTTGTCTGAGTTGGTAAGAAGTCTGTTTTCTGATGGTCCCAGAAAACTTGGAAAGTATTATTGTAGAAGAACTAAAGGGGCCAAATTTGCTGGTGATGCAAACTGATGGTTGTGTTATGGGCAACAGCATTTATCCAGCACAGACTTTGGTCCTGTGCTTCTAACAGTAAAAAGATAATCCATGCTGATCCTGTGCTATCATAAACCCTACAGAACAGTTTGATCTTAGAACACTTATAACCTGTGCAATGCACAGTGTCTTGAGCTCTTTTGCTGAGGTAACACTCCTCTAAGGATTACCCTTGCCTTCTCTCTGCTTCTTGACCGGTCCTCATACCCTACAGCAAAAGTTTGTAGGACATGGCCCTTTTCAGTAGGTACAAATGGCATCTAGACATAACCTCATGTAGCACAGAGTGCAATTGAATTGCCAGAGTGAGGAGCAAGCTCAATCAATGCCTAGTCACAGTGGGTACTAGAAATTCTCCATAGATCTTTACATGGACAAGTCCAAACTCAGTGCTCCTATTTTATTAACTAGATAGAGATCACCAACAAGGGCTCATTCTCCCTCTCTTTCCTGTTACTAATGGGATTGTCAGCTCCCATTTTATTGCCTCCATGGTGTTGTCCCATTCTTAGAAACGCAACTCAACAATTCAAAGATATCACTGCAGCACACCTCCTGTTTTCATAGGATGATTCTTGATAGCTCAGCATAGGATATGAATATCCTATCTCTATTATCTCTAATTCCTTTTCACTATTAAAAACAGTAAAATATTACATAAGAAAAAAAATACATTCCCAGATAACTTTAAGTATGGGTTGATTTGTTTTTTTCTTTTGAGCAGCTCTGAAAACAGAATGATTCATCAACAGTGTTTTACAGCACACAACTTTTATCACTGCCAAACATTCTTTCAAGAAACATTTTAACTTAAAACCATCCTGAATCTTTGCCATTGGAGCTAACACGTATTCTCTTTCCCCCTTATGGTCAGACAGCTATTCTTTGCTGCTCCTTTTCTCTGGGAAGTACAGAAATACTTTCTGTAAGTCTATTTGGTGGGCAATTCCCTATAGACATGACCTACGTCGTGGGCTTTTTCCTGAGGACAGAGACCTTTATCACAGCAACTACAAGGGGGCTGTGTGTGGGTTGGGTTTGAGCTTGCAGACTGCAGTCTAGCAGCTTTGCTTTGTTTCTATAAAAAGAACAGCAACAGAGGTTTTAGTGATGTGTGGCTGAGAACTCTCCAATACATTGGGTCAGGGCTGTAACAGCAGAGGAAATGTTAGTGCCCCACACTGTCTCCAGCCAAAGCACCAACTGGACAGAGACTGAAGAATTAAATTCAGGAATATTAAAACACCTTTTGTGATAAAGAGGGGGACTGTAACTATGTGGCCTACTGAAGAGAGGGAGCGGATCTTGGATCTGATCTCTGCTCCCACAGTAATTCAGGTACTTTACATTAAGAAAAGCTAAAACTGGCAGTTCACATAGGTATAAGAATAATAAGAAGATGCTGTTCCTGGCAGCAGATATAATTTGTATAATGGATATCCCTTTTAGAAAGTCTCCTTGCACATCTGTTTTGGATGGGGAAGATAGTTATTATTTGGTAGCAAAAGACAGACATTCGAACATACACTTCAATAAGCTCTTCCTGTTTTCCTTTATAGCTGCTCTTCCTCCTGAGACCAATGGCACATCAGAAAGATAATCACAGAAAAGCTTGGGTTGGAAAGTGCCTTAAAGATCAACTAGTTCTAGGTCCCTTCCATGGGGAGTTTTCGTTAGACCAGGTTGCTCAGGGCCCCTGAACACTTCCAGGAATGAGGCAGCCACAGCTTCTCTGGGCAACCCATTCCCGTGCCTCACTACCCTCACAGTGAAGAATTTCTTCCAAATACCTAATCTAAACCTACTCTCTTTCAGTTTGAAGCCCTTCTCCCTTGTTCTGTCTCACTACATGCTCTTGTAAAAAGTCCTTCTCCATCTTTCTTGTAGGCACCCTTCAGGTACTGGAAGGCCACCACTAGGTCACCGCAAATCTTTCTCTTTTCCAGGCTGAGCAATCCCATTCTCTTAGCCATCAGTAAATGCACTTCTCACTACCTAACTCAGCTTTTCAGATTTTCAGCTGAACCTTGTTATACCTTAGAGAGACAGTGGTTGTCCCCTCTAACATCCAAGTTTAGTTTTAATTATGGCCCAACACAGACCCTCTGAAAACATCAGCAGCAGATGTCAGCTAGACAAGCACAGTAACCTGTAAGCTTTCTAGCAAAGTGTACATACTATTTGGGGACAATATCTGCACACAAAGCGCAGTTTGATTTTCAACTACTTATTAAGGTGCCCACAAGTTATTCTTTACATTCAAACTGTGAAGAAAAATAAGAATGTGACTTACAGTTCTGATGACTCTTGGTCATACTCTCCGAGTCCAAGGCATGGTAGTACTCGTATGCTGAACGACCCATCAGCTCCTCTGGATGGTATCCAATCAACTCTGTTATTCTTGATTAAGAAAAAAGCAAATATTTAAAATTCAGGTCACTGTAGCCTTATGCCTACATGTGGAGGGCACCTATCAGCTCTAGTCCTTAGACTAACAGAATTAAAAAAACAATATGAGAAATACTGAACTTCTGAACACATCAGGAGCTGCAGAGGACTTCTGATCACATTCTGAAATATCTCCACATTCACAGTAAACTGCTTTGTACTACTATTAGAATAAAAGTTCCTGGTGATGTCATTATGTGTGTTGAAAATTTTCCCAGCTCTATTGCCCCCTAATAGAAGGGGTCAACTTTTATTACTGACAAAGTTCTCAAGCTGTCCACTACACCCAGAAACTTCCAATGACCATTAAAAATCAAATACATGTGAGGGGAATAATGGTTGGCACCATCAGGTTTAAAATTATTCAGACATTTAAAAAACATACACAAAAGAATTAAATCACTACTTTGGGTACTGCACTGAATAAAAATGCAAGGTGAGAAATTAAGGGCAGTTTAAAAAAAATCAGCTCATCTACTTAGCATTTCCTCAATGATATGAGAACTTTAGTATATGGATTAGGTTACTTGGGTGACTAATCCACAAACTAAGTAGAACTTTACACAAAGAAAGCTATGATCTCAAAAACTAGACTTTTTTCAGAGTCTTTC
Source organism: Pithys albifrons albifrons (assembly GCF_047495875.1). Classification (NCBI taxonomy): domain Eukaryota; kingdom Metazoa; phylum Chordata; class Aves; order Passeriformes; family Thamnophilidae; genus Pithys; species Pithys albifrons. The sequence goes on from NC_092459.1 coordinate 89,406,181, forward strand.
TGAGTACTCAGGCAAGGCAGGATTTCTCACTTGTTCCTGAATAAAAGAAAATAGGTCATCAAACTATGCAGATGATTTTCTCTAATGAGGGAGTGGAGGAAAAACGGTCTATTTTCCTACATTCAATTTGAAATGCCAACCATCACACGCAACTTACAGGCAACACAGGAAGTAAAAGAATAATTCAAAAGTAAAGATTACCCTAAATTCTGTTTCACAAAACAGTGACACTTTTGGATATCTTTTTTTAGCTACTAAACTCTAATAACAACCTGTAACATAGCAGAGAGCAGCAGCAGAAGGGACTATAAACTGACTCTGAAGCTGTCATAAACCTTTAAAAGCTGGGAGGTTTGCAAGGAATAGCCACATCTTGCAGCACATCACTGCTGTCAATGGCAGTGTCCAGGTTTTATGCCTTGTCACTAAACTCTCTTGGAAAAGCTTTATCTGTCACCACCAAATTTGATTTGTGGAGTTGCTCCTTTTAAGGGAGACATCTTCAGGTTTGTGTAATGCCTGGAAGGATAGCCCTGGCCCAGCCCTCCAGACACAAGCGTGTCTTTACAAGACAGACATGTAAATACTGTAAAACAAACAGAGCAAGAGCATGGCATTCTTCTCCTGGATGCCCCTCCAGCAAGACACATAAGATGGGACTATTTTGTGTATAGTTTGAACGCCAAGGCACTGAGTCAGCTTTTCCCTCACCTCCATAGAATTGTATAGCTCATAGCCCCAGGACAGTTCATTTTGTCACTCTGAAAACTACTCTCTGACCTCATTTCCATAGAATAAACCTGGGTTTATAGTGCTTTAGCTGCACAAAAGCTATAGCTTTTATTGGGTTCCCCTCAAAAACTTAACTCTCCTGATTCTGTTTACAGTTTTATTTACAATTCCAGTTAGACCAACAAAGGGAAAATTCCTTAGGTTTCAAAGAGTTGTTTCTTTGACTCTCTTCACCAACAAGCTTCTGAGCTTTTAAATTGTATCCCAGTCAAATACGTAACTTTTCTCTGAAACCACGATTGCTTTTTCTTTCTTATTGAAAAGTAGTTCACATAATGAGTTGATCATCAGAAATGAACCGTCAGGAGAAACAACAAATACTGAAGGAGCCCTAATAAAAGCAAGGCTCAGAAAATACAGTTGCTGCTTGCCTTTACACAGCCAGCTGGGACACGGTCATGGAAGGGACCAGAGGCTTTTGCCAGCACCAGTGTAAATACACAGTCTTTAAAAACAGAAATGGTGGCCTTTGGTTATATAATGGCACAGTATCATAAAACCATTCCAGTTAGTCTGGAGCTCATGACAAGGCTGAGGTTTTAAAAACTCAGGAAGTTAAGGATTTACTCTTAATCCAGTCATTGGGAGCTGAGGCCAAGTAGGGGTTGAGCAGCAAGAAGGAAAATGAAATAAAGATAATGGGGTAAAAAAGAAGCGTCATGCAAATCCAACACCGCATTGTAGCCTTCATGGGTGTCAACAGCGGAACTGAGATAAGCAAGCAAAAAGCACACATTATAGCAGGCTGAGAGACTCTTAACCCTCATCATAAAGGAATTGCAATCTCTATGCAAAATTGTGTATTCCTGTCCTGTAATTCCCCCTCTCAAACTGCTCCTTGCTGTTCATAATGAGCATCCTCACTATAAAATTACTCTTCTTGTCATTCCATGGCACAGAAGGACTTGTCGTGCGAACCTCCTGTGACAATGTCAAATTTAATTAGATCTAATGTAATCTTGGATGAAAGTTAGCAAGTGGTGGGTTGGTGTCTTTTTACTGCAACCAACTAAACATTACACAAAAAGATAAAAATAAGATACCAAAGAATTACCCGCAAACCCCACAACATTGACTAAATTCTAAATCTATGCCTGATAACAGTGAACTGCTAATAAAGAGTAATTGTTTTAAAATAGTTACTTTAGAAATAGTAATAAATGGCTAAACAGCCTCCATGCCCTTGTTGACTGATCTATTAATCTGTTAATGCTATTCAGACTTCTCTTTGAAGACTTCCGGGATTAAAATAATTTAAAAAAATAAAATTGTAGAGTGTTTCTTCTCCCACTCTCAAAAAAAATTTCTAAAACTGGCTGACAAGTGTTTCCTAGATACATTTTAAAATACCAGTATTTTATGACAAACACCCTCTCTCAATAATTGTTATCTGTATTAGTTTTGGGTGCATAAATTGCCAGTTCACACGCTCCTTTATTCCTCCTCTGGTGCTGCTGAAAAGCTTAAAGAAAGATCTTGTAGGCTGCAGACCATGCAGGGCTGGAAATCAGATTAGCCAAGTTCATGCCACATTACACACTAGAGTCAGTATAGGCAGGCAACTATCCCCATCTCCATCACACCCACCCTGTGACTCTCCCAAGATCGTCCTGGAAAAAGACTGGCCACAGCCAGGACCCCAAGGAGCACCTGGGCCAGGAGGCAGCAAATGCTTTCAGCTTAGGTCCTTGCAGTGCCCTCTCCTGAGCGTTGCTTTGAGGTTTGCCAGGGAGTGCACGGCCCAAGCTCCACATGCTTCCCACAGGAGCCTCTCAGCAACACAAAATGCCAAGTGAACACATAGAGGACTATGTGCAAAGGAAAGGCATCTCATGGAGCTGTGAGAAGGAGAACATAACTAAGAAATTCAGGGAAATGGCTATGCCCTGTGGGACTGAAGGGCCATTTACAAAACTCAGTCCAGGACACAAGACTTCTACTTTTGTTTAGACACCAGACAGAAAATTGCTCTTTGTGTAAGCTGTGGAATGACAAAATTAGAAAACAAACTGTATGGTGGTTTTGGATGGCATTCCTGCCATGGCAGGCTTTGTGTTTCCTTTGCATCTGTAGAATGATAATTAGTAAGATGATAATAATTTTTTGTTTAAGACGACAGGTGGGCCATGAGGCTGTTTATTTTCCTGTTAACCACTCATTTCTGAGAACACAAATACCTTTGGGGGAATCTTAATTTTTCCAGACTGGCACTTCAATTTTCTCAGCTAAACTTGTCATCATGATATACTAAGGTCAAATCTCAGAAAACACAGTAAAAATGTGGAATCTCTCTCAACTACCACCACTTAAATGCTTTCTGAGCACTACTTTAGTTTTCCTTAATATACAATATATTTAAGTACCTTGGGACATAGAGCAAAGGCCAAGTTTTGTGCTTAGGGTACACAATTAAGAAACAAGTTATCTGAATTCTGTTTCCAGAACTGTACAACTTTGCCCTACTTTACCTCTTTGGACACAGCAAAGCAAACAAAGCTCACTGCTTCAAAGGCTGCTTCTCCTATAAGATGAGCTAGTTCAAGCATTTTGGTTTTTCTTAAAATTATGCTTTTCTGCCTCTTTATAGGAGCACAAAGGTTTTCATTGTATACCATTTCTGGAATTAAAATAGTATCATAAGAACCATCAGGACTGAGAAGTCAGGCTCTTTTGTGAAAGACTGCTAAAATGTTTACTGCTCAAAAAAATAGCTGGGTGTATATTTGTTGGGCTGTGTGGGGACTGTGTGTGTGAGGGTGTGGACTTCTTAACAAAGTCTTTCTGTATTCAAACTGTTACCAAGTTATTGAAGTTAAACTGGTCTTAAGGGGAACAAAGAAAACAAAGTTATAGTTAAAGCAGAATGAGTTTTAAAAAAAGAGGAAACCTAATAAAGCCCAACACAGACACCATGCCTGGGGTAAAAGCACTCTGTCAGCCTGCTACAGCAGGTGGCAGGGCAGTGGGGCTGCCCTGCCAAAAAATTACATTTTCTCTCAATAATAGTCATGGCTGCTTCTACTTTAACCCAGGCAAGTGAAAAAAATTAAATGCAAAATCCTGGGACCCCTGGCCACTCCTGAGAGGGATGACTGGCCTGGTCAGGGGTATCTGTCCTGTAGACAAAGAAAGGCTAGATGGGTACCTGAAAATCTTCACCAAGACTCTGTCACTGCTACTCATTTGGTTTATCTGAATCAAAGTTTCATTATTAACAAAAGAAGCCATTCATGTTTAATTCTTAAATATGACATATACCAAAAGTCGGTTTTGTCCAATGTGGATGTTTGGCTTCAAATACCATCACTTCACTGTTGTCTTCATACTGCATTTTCCCCTGAGAAGGAATGGAGGGACAGGAGGTCCATTCAAATGCTTATTTGCATTCTCAGCTAACTTAAAAATATTCCCCAAATATAGGTCAAATGGCAAACTGACTCAAATCCTCACCCAAGGCCCTGTGCCTTCATATAGCTGTTTTACTGGGACATAACTGGAAGCACAACACAACTCAGTTTCCTCAGTCAGGCACAGCCTGAATTACACATGTATACTCATATGAGAAATCTAACTGGGACCAACCCTGTGGCACTGCTTCTTCCTGCACCATCCTATTCTGAACCACCATACATCCTCCATCGCTCCTTTTTTACTTCTTCAAATCTTCCATTAAAATGTTTCAATCAGGAAAAAAGAGTTTAACTAACCCGGTTTCTCATAACAAGGAATATATAATACCATAACTTCCCAGCCATAGCCACAAAGCAACAAAGCACACGCATTTTTCAGTGTGCTGGTGCCAGGGAACTGGTTGGTGCCACAGCCTCCGGAGCGGCCACCTGCACACCGCGCCCCATGCAGAACACATTTGTTTCCTTATCTCTCCTTCCCTCGCCTCACACATGCTGCCCACAGCAACTACAGGCAAAGAGTGCTTCCATATGCCCCCCAGCACCCGAGAGGTCACAAGGATGAAGGTGAAAAGGAAATGCTTTTAGAACCCTCTTCTCCAATCTGCAATATACGGTTTTCCTTTGTTGTGCATAAAGCATAAAGGCTCAGACTGCGTGTGCTGGGGCACCTAAAGCAGTTTTGGAGTTTCCTCTTAAATTCAGATACAGTTTTCCCTTTGTTTTGCGGATTTTTCCACCACAGAAACACACTGCCACTATTTCTACCTACCAATTGGCCTCCTGGCCCTTCACAGGAAGGTACACCTGAGCATCAGCTATGACACCAAGGTAACAAAATTGCCTTCATACAAAGACATGACTTTTTTTCTGACTGAAACACCCTCGCTGGTGATCTTCCCTGACACAAAAGCATTGTGCAGCTGAACTAAATCCTCACTTGTATTATTAAATTGTACCACTGGTCAGCATTTCTGTATTACAGCTAAAATAATCCTTCCTGTAAACCACTTAGCTAAGATAAGTGGAGCAAGGGAACATTTTCAAATCACACTCCAGCAATGGCTGAAGCAGGCATTTAACAGAACAACCCATATTTACTATTCCTATCTCACAAACCTTTCTTTGCACGCTCATCACCTTTCAAACGCTGTTTTAAGAATACAAACATATCCCACCTAACTACTGGCAAGTCATAGGCCATATACATAATTATTTCTGGAAGGCAAATTATGTGGGCTACTATGTCACATTTTAAATGAGGGATGGCCAGTCTTGCCTGCTTCATATTGCATCTACCCTCTACCCTCCTAAGCAAGAGCCAAAAGAATCAAGGCACTTCATGTCAGCCAACTCGTTTTGGTTACTTTTGCATGTTGCTTTCCCTCATATGAGATTATCTTCAGAAATCCTAGTGCTTCTTTAACTGAATACTTTGAAATAAAAACGCAATGCTCCCTGGAAGCAGACCTGTCCACACCAGATGAACTTCAAAGAGCATACTAGGACCAGTGCAGGTCTGGTAGAGGAGGCGTGCTGCCCTCAACGGTATCAGCCCTGAACTGGAAAGGCAGAGTCTTCCATGGAGAAATAAGCTGTGTCAGCCCCGCTGTGTCACTGCAGAAAGGACAGAGTACACTGAGAAGGGTGTAGGCATCTGACTGGCACATGTTGCCTTCTCTCCTCCACTCCCCAGCCTGGATTTACATACTTGGCATAAGCTGCTCCTTCAATGCAGTTGGTCTAGCAGTACCGAGTTTGATAAGAACTGCTGAGTGGTTTGCATTTTTATGTGTCTAGCGATGTGTCGCCTGTTGGAGAGAAATCAACAACCCTTCTGGGAGGGAAGTGAGAACCAGGAAGATCTGCTACAAAAACCCTGAAAGGTTTGTGAGGTCTCTTCCTTCTCTGGCCTGACTGGCTGTTTACAGGTTTATCAAAGTCTCAATAAAACATGAATGAAACACCCAATCAAAACTATCTAGTAAAAGACATGCTGCTTTGTTGTTGTGTGGTTCTAAAGGAAAAAAATCTCTAAAATCCCGACAAGTTAAATCCTCCAGAGGAAGCTGTTACATTTCACTGCCATGTGAAGTATTTTCCCTTTAAATCAAACACCCACTATTAAAGACCGGGTATAATACATTATTATTTTTAAAATAAGCATGTGTGTCTTTAATGGGATAGCATCAGTCCCTCTAATTCTCATTTATAATCGCTTATGCAGTAAGTCTTGCAGAGACATGTGAATGCTGCAATAAAGCAAAATCCTCTGTTGCTGTCCTCTAGCCTGTCACTGACTGGCCGCAGTAACTCAGAGGTACGCTGCTTTTAATAATAAGTCACTACCACATTGTTGCTTCCAGCAGCAAAATCCTATTGATATCTCAATTTGTTCATCCTGATAGTAATAACAAAAGGAAAGAAAAAGCCTGTCTGATCGTGGTTACATCAGAGGCCATTTCTAGTTACAGCACACTTGCTGCTCAGTTCTCAGAGAGGTCAGAAGAAGGTCAGTCACAAGTTTCACACTTGCAATCTCGCTTTCATCCACAGCTGCTAACACTGCTACTTTGTACAGTTGCTTCAGTGCATTGTCTAAAATAACAATCTTACTTAGCAAACTTTAAAAAAAACCTCCGAAGGTTGAAAGAAGTGTCAGCCCTGTGAGTTTTTGCGTAAGATGCAAGCATACATATAATCCACCCCTAAACCTCCAGGCCTCAGAGGTTGCCGGCACCTCTGAATTTCAGGACACCCAATTTCTTCAGGCATAAAAGTTCATCTTAAATCCAGTGATCACCTCATAAACTTAAAAACTCCTAAAACAAATACCAAATACACAGCACTGAAGACAGCTTTCTGGGTAAATGGGGAACATGAAGACACTTCATGGGAAGGGATCTCTGGCTCAATCTCCACGTGAAAGATGGTTATCACAATATGTAAATAGGGAAAAGAGGTAGATGGTATGAAATGCCATTGAGATCCCAGGAGAAATCAGGCAAGTGAAGACCAGGAGGATCTCAATACTTGTCACTTCAGAGAGAAGTGTGGGGAGCAGAAGACACAGCCCCTTGCCGGACCCAAGATCTTCCCATTCATTTTGCCACTAAAAGGAGCAAAGAGATAACCAGCAAAGGTTGTTTGCTTTTCATTGAGCAAGAGGCTGCAACTGCATTTCAGAGCTGCAGGTACTCTGGATACCTTAGCAATTATTAGTTAATTTAGACCATAAAGTACTTGCCAGCTAACCAATAACTGCATCCTGGGCCAAACCAACCATAAAACAGTCCTTGACTAAGGTCCGTATGGCGCCATTTGAGATATTCTCTAAAATGCGAGAACAAAAATACTGTACACTCTTCAGTTTTATCAATTAATCTCTGAGAAACTAATGCTTGTGGCTTCAAATTGCCTTGTCTTATTCCAGTAAAACTGAATTCCTCACTTGGCAGGAGGAGTAAATACAGCAGAAGTGCCATTTTGTCTAAATTGATATTTGAAGGTAATTGAGTCACTAAATAGCTGTTTTGATAATGGACTGTACTTTCTTCTAGTTCTTGTCTTACCAGGTCCACACAGGAGGGCATTTGTAAGAACTGCTTGTTTTGTTCAAGAAGAGAAACACCTATGGAATGGAAAAAATCCATGGAGCTTACCTGTCATCGCAGTAGGTAAATTTCATGTCCATGCTATGGCGACTCAGGAAGGTCTTGCTGTCCAGGGGGATATCAATGTTTGAAGGGTGCTGAATAGGCTCACACATTATTATAAGGCAGGTGAGAAGAGGCTCTTTATATCCACACAGAGTGTGAGGAGGGCAAGTGTTATACACTTTAACTTGTCCAGTGCAGTGCAAAACCTGAAATAATGAGAAACAAACTCAGAATGTACTCAGAATGTTTTTTAAAATCAAAACCACTTATTATGGCTCAAATATGGTACCTTCCATGTGGCAGACTTGAGGTTAACAGTTCTACCTCTGTTGGTAACGGTGCATTTCATCCTCATAAAGAAGTCACGCTCAGTTGACATCTCCTTGCTTTTCTTTCCAAAGCCTGGACCTGTATAAGGAAAATGAGAAATGAGTTTTCTCATTTTCCTTTTTCATTTCTTCTACTTTTAAGCATGAAGGATTCATCAGAAATAAGAGTCTAATTCTCAGATAATTTACCTGCAGAGGCCATCAAAGATGCATGGACCATTGCAGAGCAGTTTGTAGAGCTCAGACCTAAAACTTTAAGTGGAACTTAAATAGGACTTTGTGCATTTAAACCTGTTTTAACTTGCAGCATATAAATCTTTCCAAAGCATTACAAATGAAAAAATTATGCCCATCTTAACTCGATGAAAGGAAAACACTAAACAAACAGTCCTTAGTGCTATCATATTTAAGCAATATTTGGCAAAACAAAACAAATCTGCAAAGAATTGAATAACAGTTAACAACTACTCTAGGAATGAGAATTCCATTTACCATGACTAATCATCTCTACTGCTAGCCAATTACTTAATTTGGTTATTTAAAAAGCAAAAAGTGACTTTTGTATTTTCATTATTACCATTTTTCAGACTCAGATTCTCTCGAATTTCTTCATGGTCACATGGATGAGTGAAGTCAAAAATGCTGTGTCCAGTTAGTTCCACCTGCACAGAAGTAAGAGCTACACTTAGTCAAATAAAGCAATTGATAGTATTTATCTGTTTTTAAATATCACCTATTCTAATGAAACTGGTCACTGGAACTAAGTGCATCGACAGAATGCTCACAGACATGAATCCTGTGGCCCTCCTTTTGTTTATCGTATACATAATTTCTTATTTTCACCACAGAACAATTCTCTTATCTTTGGATTTGCACAGTGCAGTTAACAGTCAACACCACTCAGTATTTTCAACACAGAAGGAAAAAACCCCAGTTCACAAAGCAGAAAGGGGGGACCCAAAAGAGCAGCTCTATCCCACCTTTCCCATAATCTAAGGCGCAAGTCAAATAACCACCTTCTCCTCTCCGTGGTCATGTCTAGGAAGGCAAGTTTGCAATCATCAAAGACATTACAACTTTGACAGGAAGGGAGAGGGAACCCCCTACCCCTACTGTCTGCTATGCAGGGTACCTGCCTGAGAAATAAGGCATTTTATTTCCAGTCTTTTTTGCACTGATACACAGCTGGGGTTTCTGCATTAAGGCATAGAACTTGTTTCTAGAAACTGTATTACAAAGATAGGAAAGCATAAGGGAACAAGTTACCTGGGTAAGACCCATATATTTGTTGACATTCTCTGACAAAAAGATCATGTCTCCATCCTGTGTCACCACGGCAATAAATCCCTCCAAAGCTTTCAGGTACAAGTTGTCCATCTGCTGGTCTGCCTCTACTTCATTCTCATTGTCAGCACATACTGAGAAAAAAAAGGAAGGGAAAAAAAAAGTGTTTAAAGCCTTCAGCACTACAGCCAGCCTTATCAATGCAAACACATCCAGTTACAAGGCAACAAAACATTCTTCTGCTGTTAAATTTTGACTTCCACAAACCCCTTCTGGTGAGGCATGTGAAAGGGATGCCCTTATTGCTAGAAAGGCAGGAGATATTTTTCTAAACATTTTGGCAAATACGATAGACCCTCTATTCACCTTTAGTGTGATGTGTTTTCAGTCAATAACACTTACATACCCAGATACTGAAGCGCATCTTCTTTGTACACGTTCTCTTGGCCACATGCAACATTTGTGAATCCTAACTGCTACAAAGCGCAGGGCAAGTGTTACAGAAGGTATGTAAATTTATGCATTCCTAATAAATAGCTAACAAAGGGCTTTTTCCATCAGGTTATGTTTTCTAAGAAGTTAAAATATGATTCCTACAAAGTATGTCTAAATAGACCTTTCCACTCACTGTGGAGACATCTGGAAAACTGCTTCTAGTAGAAAAATTAGAAAACCATGCCCTTGAAGTCATTCTGGGTGAATCGATCTTTCATCCCATCAATCTCAGTATTCCTTGGAAAACCAGAGATCCATCGCACTGATACCTGCTTTTTCCTCTGCAGACCTCAGATGTCCTTATGCTCTACTCCACCAAACTCTGGTCACCCATCTACACTTCTCCTGTGCCATAAGGAGGAGGAGAGCCCCAGATTCTGCTTATGTCCCAGATGTTAGCCTAGGCAGCTCCATGAACCCAGTGCATCTTACACTTTTTTGGAAAAGACATGCCACTGCTGAGCTGAAATCTAAGGCCATGCTAGAATATTTATTACAGAGTTGGTTTTTTGTCTTTTGGTTTTTGGTTTTTTTTAGTTATGTGCTTTCCTGATACTTTTTGGCTTCAGTGTAGTGATAGTGATGGCACTGCAACACCCTTGTCTGTGTGCTTCACGTGGCCCCTCTCCTGCCATGGGAGGCAGTATGTAGGCAAAACTGCAAGGAGGGAGGGAAGGGGAAGACACTGCTCCTCCTACTGCCAGTCACCCAAGTGCCCACTTCCCTTCAATGTTTTCAAACATGTTTCAGCTTCGTGAATAAGAAGCTTTCAGGGGATGATTTGCAGACAGCTAGTATAGAAAAATTCCAGCGTAGCAGCTGGCCTATTACTTTCTATGTTTTATGTGAAACTTGTGAAATTATTTTTTTACAAAACTATTTACAGATATTCCATCTGGTCTGTGTACCTCAGACATGCTGTGGTGAGCTTATCTTTATAGTTTTGTCAGTTAGCCTGCACATTTGTGATCAGTCATTGCAAATATAAGTTGTAAGGCTCTGAATTTGGAGGGGGGCAAAGCAACCAAACAGAGCAAAAAAAAAAAACAAACCAAAAAAAAAAAAACCAAAAAACCATGGCCTTGTGAGACAATAAGGGTCTAGATGAAAGGTGCTCCATAGCCCCAGGCAGCAACAATGACATGAGAAGAGCTATAGCAATTCTGCTCTGTGTCCCTTCCTGGTGGCACAAGAGTGCTCCAGGCTGGACCCACCACCAGCTTTGCTGTCCAGAGGCTCCAGCTGTAATTGCATCAGCCTTACTTGCAAGAACTCTTAAACAAGTTTCTTGGAGAAGTTCCTCTTCTTTGTTGGTTTAATGTTGCAATTTCAGCATACAGGTTTTGTTCCATAGCAAACATACTATATTAGCACTTGAGAAAAGTCATTAATTTTTGTTTTCCTTCATGAAACAGCACATTGATCATTTTATTTCTATTGTTGAAAAACTCATTTTGGGAGAAGCCTAGAAGCAGGAATGGGGATATTGCTTTGTAAAACATTATTAGTGGTTTTAGTTTGGTATTTTTTTTGAATAAGGAAGAGGCTGAGCCAAACTAATGCAGTTTTTACTTTGAAGTATTAATGAGTTATGATTAAAGGCTAAGTTTGATCTATACAGCTCCTGCAACTGCATCTGCTAGTGCCTAAGGACTGCAAGCAAATGCAGAGGGGATGAGCATTTGCAATGCAGAGCCCACAAAGCCCTGTCTAGAACAGATGAGTGGTGACAAAAACGATGCTGGCTGCTGCTGCTGCATCCTCCTGTTCCTCAACATCCCTCCCTGGCAGCAGCCCATCACCCACCATGCAAACAAGGGAAGAAATGGACTCAGCCCTGGAGCCACGGGGAGCACTTTATCACCCTTTGCTTCTCAACATGACTGCTTGGTAGTAGGAAAAAGAGGACACTGTCTGGGGATGGCCAGCACAGGCTGGGGATTTATAATTTCATGTCCCTGCTCTGCAATTCTAGCTACACACACAGGGGCCAGTTCCTCCTCAGTACAAAGCAAATTACTTCAGGAAATTACATCAGAACTAGCATTTAAAATACAGAAAATACACAATAATATTATTTGAATAGTATGCACTTTGACCATAATGACATTTAGGGAAGGAAAAAAAAGAAAAGTAAAAAAAAAAGGTAAGTGACCATCTGCTCCCAAGTTTGTTTCTGCTGTGTAAAGAATGTCAAGGGTCTTTTTTTACTTTTCCGGAAGCAAACAAATGGTTTATTCAGCAGGGATTGTGGCTATAGCCCAAGACAATCAGCCAAGTGTGGGTTCAGAGAAAAAAATGACTTTTCAGCTCTAACCCCAGACCCTCCTTTCCATTTTTTTTCCCAGCTCATTAAGTTTGCATTAACAAAACATGACCATTCAAAAGCAGGAAGGCTATTCAAATCATTTGTATTCTTAAATGCCTCCAACAGTGAAAGACAAACACTTTACTTGTATTATCAGATGATTAAGTTTGCTTTTCCATGGATATAAATTATATTACTTATACAAACACATACAGAGGACATAGGATCACTCACATCAGGGCTGCAGGTTCAAACCCTTAATGTCAGAGCTTAGCACAGCATTTAAACGATACAGTCAGCCTTAAAGCACGTGGTTGAAGGGGTTTGTGGGATCAGAGTTCAACTGCTTATATTAAAATTATCTTTGTCCAGCTGGAGGCATCTGTAATGTGAACTGGGAGGAGGGAGGGGTGATTGTGCTGCTGTGCATCTTGTCTAACATAACCTCAAAGCCCAACCAAAGTGTTCTCCACACACCTTCCAGTGTTCCTGGTAACTCAATAAACCCCACTGCACCTTGTCCTTTTCCCTTAGTAGCCCTGGTGCAACAGGAAAAGGGGAGCTGGCAGATACAGGTTTCTTGTAGCACTTAATAGGGCATGCTCACATTTCCAAGACGCAGCAAGGAAACCGTATGCACCATCAGGCACATGAAGGTAGGTGACAAGTACCTCCAGGAGCCACCACTGTATTACTGCTGCCCATCTAGTCCTTGCCTGTCCTCCACGAGCAGTCCCCAGCTGCCAACTTGTACAGCTCCAGCACTAGAGGACACACCAAAGGTGCTCATGTCCTCTGCTGTTTCCAGGTTCTTTATGGTGGTTGCAAACAGAGTCCCAGAAGGTGTCAGCTGTACTAACCCCCTGAAGCATATCAGCTATCTGAGGATCTTTAGTCTGCCACAAAGAAATAGGCTGGACATCACTGTGGTGGCCCCAGCATGCCCTGTATCAGGTAACCTGGTATAATTATAGTAATATAAATAATAAATAGTAGTCCCTCCTATGGCTGCAGTGTCAGCATTATAGCATGTTCCCTTTCTCCTGTGCAAACTACTAGCTAGGAAGACACAGAGGGTATACATGCCTTAGGAACTGATACATCCAAGGCAATTCAGTCATTGCCACAATCTGGTTGGTTTTAGACTCTGTTTCGAAGATGAAAAACAAATAAAGGCATGGCTAGTGCAAGCTCCTCCTCAGGAAGGATCCCTATTGTCTTTCACTTTGCTTTAAATTTTCTTCATTAATTTACCTTGGGGCTGGACTGAAACATTAGCATAAGAAAATTCAGCTTTAGATGGAAAATATTTGAGAAAGCTGGGACCAAATGGAAGTGGGAAGTAAGCATGAGAAGCTGAGGGCAGAACTTCAGCCTTTGGTTTCCAGTAGGTCTGAGGCCACTTTATCCAGATGGCAGCACCCCACGTAGACTTGCCAGATTCAAGAAAGGTAACAGTGGGACTCTGTTTACACTGACTTATTTTTTTCTTCCCTTTTTTTCTTTTAGCATTACTTTTCAAAATAGCTACTAACTGAATTTTGAAATAAGGATGAATTTTTGGTTTTTTTCCTCCAACTTCTTCCATCTCCCCTCTATGAAGGGAAGTACCTCAGTTAGGACACCATGACAGTATGGCAAGGAGACTGGACTGCTAGTATGCCAGTTTAAACATAAATGGATAGCACATTCAGCAGACTAAAGTGCTGAAATATTATTGCTCATAAGATTGTGATCATGTAACACTGTGAAGCCTATACAGGAGGAGAATCCCTGTCTAGGGGACATCAGGAGATACTGAAACATGTCAGAAAGCCTCAGAAAAGTTCAGTGGCTCCCTGGGATGACTGTCAGAGCTACAGGAGAACTCAAAACAGAGCAACCATGTCCCATGTCCCAGCATTTGAAGGGTCATCCATTCTTCACATTTCCCCAAGGCAGCATTTATGACTGCAGCAAATTTTGATACAGTATTTTCCAGTCCATGTCTCAGTCTGTATTAAATTTTGATAAGTATTTATTTTGAAAAAAATTTCTAACCGCCACAGTAGTATTTATTCATCGACAAGAAACTTTGAACTCTGATGGCAAATGCTTATTGCAGTGTTTATGATAACCTTTTATGCTAAAAATAGTTCGTGTAAACAAGCTTTGATTAATTCCCACTGTCAGGATGTGCACTGTTCCCAAGTTTAAGAACACTTTTTCCGTAGATGCTTGCTCATTTCCTTCAGTCCAACCTCTTGGAACAAGTCTGAAGGCCAAAAATCAGCCTCTCCTTACAAGAAAAAACTGCCCAGGTATAAACAACCTCCTACCAAACTGCCTATACTCCTCTTAACACCTTTGATCAGGCTCAAAGGGGCCTTTTCGGTCAATTCAGGCTGGGTAGATGGTTATTAAATGTGTTTCTACTGGAGGTCACATAGTCACCTGCACAAAATTTTTCTGCATTTGTCTCTCATCCTGGTTCCCATAAGTACCAGAAAGCCACTTAGATATTATGCATAACAGATACCAGACTGTAGCTGTCACTCCAGAGAAGGGTTGTAAAAATTAACTGATGCCAGCAGGCAAAAGTAAGGGAAGGTCTAACAGCAGCTTTATGCTGCATCAGAGAGAGCAGCTTTGAGTCTTGTCTCTTCCTGGTTTCTTGTCTTCCATCAAAGGAAAGCAACTGATTTTTTAACACATTTTTCCTGTCTTGACAAGGCAGTACATCCTGTTCAAGGGGATATTCTCAATGTGTTCAATAAAAAATTTCAATTTAGATATATCAAGAAAAAGCTACTCCTAAACTCCAAGCTTCCTGAAGGGCTCTTATCTCCAAGTGCACAAGTAACTTGGATAAAGAGGACACTTATGTTAGTGTTGTTTTTATTGCAGAGTTTCTATCTATCCAAATTATTCAGATGCTGCTCCCAGGAAGTTGGTTTCAGTCCTACAGTGTTGAATGGCAGGATACAGTACCTCATCAGCCCAGGCTCTGAGCCCCCCACGGGACCTTCTGCTGCTCTTTCCCTGTAAAGGAACATCAGTTCAAGCAGCTGAAGCACTCAGCACCCAGCTCCACTCTCATTCCTAGCATCATGGTTGGCATAAAACTATTTTTCCAATTTAATAAAAGCAACCAAGTAGACATGCTATTTTTAAAGCACTGTTTTATGCCACAATGGTCTGATGCAGCTTGTCCAGACATCCAAAAACAATGCCCAGACCAGTTCTCCCCACAGTTTGTCCTCTCCCTTAAAAGCCTAGAGAAATGCTATTTTTTCCCTTCTGCTCCCTGCTGGCTTTCCGGCTCTGTTGTCTGCCTCCCTTGAAACAACTTCACACTGGCTTCCTTGTGGCCTCCCTTCTCCCAAACAACTTCCTGTCTGCTTCCCCATTCCCTCCCCATTTCTGCTGCTGTCTGCCTGCAAGGGAGCAACTCTCAGCCAGCTTCCTTTGCTGGATTTCTGCACAGAAGAGACACCCAGGTGACCACACAATTGGGATGGGATTAAAGCAAGCTGATAAAATCGTGTTGGCCTGATTAGCCTGACTAAAAAGTCCGTAGTCCTGGCACAGAGAAACTCTGGTACCAAAGAGTTCTGGCTCCTGGAATGCCTTTAGCATCAGCATGGTCCAAATAAACACTTAAAATTACTGGCACCACATATACAGGCCATTACCCCTGCTAAAAAGCATTGGCCCAACTTACTAGCTATACCAAAAATGATAAGGGAAAAGTACTGCTAACAGTTTTTTGGACTGAACTAAAGGGGACAAGATACCAAATTCAAAAGCCTCACTACCGATAAGCATCAGAATGCCTATTTTCAGCAGCAACTTTATGGGATCAAAGCCTTTACTCAAAATGAACAAAGATCAGTTCTAAATTTATCCCAAACATTTGAATGTGACGATGGCAAAAATGTATTCTGCCAGCAGAATTAGGAGACATCTTGAAAAATATTTAAGATGATCATAATTAAATATTTCTACTTAGCATTCCAATTATACCGTGTACTGTTCTGTGCACAACATGGAAACAGTATTATAAAGCCATTGTTTCAGTTTGCTTCCTGTGATACTAATCTCAATCAGGCCCTCAGACGAACAGCCTGCATTTCTAAATGTTAAAGGCTTCCTCTCCAACATTCCCACACAGAATTGCCTACTGTGAAAATCAAAGGGAAACGTGTTACTAAGTAAAGCAGCAACTTTTATAAAGCAAAACCTGGTATTTTTTACCCTTTTGAACTCTGAGATATACAACCAGCTATTTCCTATTATGATAGGATACAAGGGCCAAGCTCGGGCCCTGCAACGCCTGCAGGAGACGTGCACCCTGCAAGCCATAAGTCAGGATTTTTGGAGGCACGTAGCACTCTCAATGAGGGCTCAGAGTCAGGGGCTTTGCCATTCACCTGCTGGAAGAATGTGGGCATAGATTTCTCCAGGTCTTGGCTTCCCCACAGATAAATAATCATTATGCAGACACAGCTAGTAAAACAGCCCAAGTTACAAGAGTGAAAAGACCTATTTTGAGTCAGGAAATAATAGGAAGGGGCATGAGACACTCAATGCCAGTGGACTGAGGCTGGCAAGTCGCCTACAGCCATCTCTGAAATCCCATCTGGAGCATCAGCTTGCAGAAAGATGAGGGTGCAGTCCTGGGAAGAGCCTTGCTCTCTCTGCTCCAGGCAAAATCACCTCGAAACAGATGAGAATTGCGCCCACAAAAGTAATGCAAAATAAAATCTGGTGTACTAGAAGGTTTTTATAGCATAAATAAGAGAAATGCTAATCAAGCAGTAGTTTTTTTCTCTATTGTAGTTTGAAGCATTTTTGAAGCTGCACTGCAAGCTTGTTTATGTGACACTGTATATATATATATACATATATATATATAAATGCAGTACAAGTTATGTCAATGTCCTAATGACAGAACAAATACTCTAACTTAACCCCAGCTTACATTAAGTGTGTAGCTCAAATAATCAAAACAGTTTCCATGAAAACAAGAGAGGGTTTGCAGGCCAGCATGGGCATTTGCTTCTAATGTACCTCCACCTCTCCACTTCCCAGTTCATCTGTCAGATGTGACACAGTATCCCCCATGCTCCCCATCAGCCAAATCAGACTTCTCAAATGCAACAATGAATTTAGGACTAAGTTCCAGGCTGCTAAATAAGCACATGAAACCTTTGCAGCAGCTTTGCTTGGTGCTCAGAGAGGGTCTAGAGCAAAAGCAAGAAGAAAAGCAGCACAGCCATCACACAAGCCCAGTTTCCATCTTGCTTCCAACTCGTCAAAGCATGATAAGCAGCAAACCTCTTCATCTGTGAGCCTACAGCTGCATCAAAAACCTACCTCTGATTAAATTGGCTGGCCTTCTACTGAAAGCCAGTGTCCTTGTAAAGACTGACATTATTCAGAGGTACACAATCAAAGATATACAATCTAATTTAAGTATTAGCTATACTCAGAATAGTAGATGAGAAGCAGATGTGGTTTTCTGGCTTGAGTTCTTTGATTTTGATGTGTTTTCATTATCAGAAATTAATACCCAAAATTTCCTGAAAATCAATCCCTTTAAAGTACCTTAAGTCTAATTCCTCAGAATAGAAGCACCAAAGACTTTGAAACCCTTATTTATACCTCTGGTGTCTAAAGATTCAGACATGGATGAATCTGCACGTGACTAACAACACAAATTTTCATGAGAGGACTTCAATTTAATATTTAGGCTGGGGAAGTGAGTGCATCAGATTTAAGGCAAATAACTAACATAGAGAAAGCATGAAATATTAAAAAACACAGCCTGTTGCTACTGTAATGTTTTATTTCCAGATTCTTTTCTGACTGCTGAGTACTGGTGGTACTTCAAGAAAATGTAAATCAGCTACATGAATCACATTGTTTTTCAAACATTGTCCCAGAAATATCCTATCTTTATGTGTATGTATGAATATTATATGCATATACTGAGTTGTCATCACTATCAAATAATGCAAGTCTAAGCCTTAACACTACAGAAGCATCAAAATAAATGTTTTATTTGTTGACTTTTCCCTCACTGAGAAATGTAAATGTATTTGAAAAGCTCACTTTAATCTTAGCAGGTGAGCAATTGTATTTTTCTGATGATGACAGCATCCAACTACTTCATGTCCATTTTCACAGGCACACACATTATTTATATTATCTGTTACAGCCCTTCAGGAGTTTGCTTTTCCTGGGCTGTTTCAGTCTCTTGTTCATGCCACATAAATATTTGAAAAACTGAAGTCTTGTTTTTATGAGAAAGTTACTAACAAATTGGCTTGGTGTATGGCATGTTTAAGAACATTTACCTATTTATGCAACTTCTTCAAGTATTAGTTACATGACAAGATCAGAGACGATTTCCAAACACAGTTCAGCAAATAAACTTTTCTTTTCACAGAACTACATGTAAAAACCACATTCTATAAGCAAAGATGAAAATACCTACATTTTATACAACAGTCTTTAGCAGAAGCCAAAAGCACTACAAAAATTTACAGAGATAAAGAAGCAGAATTTAATTTGCCATATCTTTCAGACCAACCAACAACAAACCAACAGCATACTTGTCCACAGAGTGGGATAGTTCCCAACAACATTTCTTAAAGTAATTGCTATGGTATGACTCAACTTTTCTGAAGAGAGGAAATGCAGTCATGACCTTATTGGGAGTTTTACCATTAATGAAGAAAAAGATGAAATTTTGGGTTTACCTTCACAAATAATGCAAGTGTTGTTTTGCATTCTCAACACTTACAGGTCACTGCGTGAAAGTTCCCCTGGAAACATCAGTTGTTTTCATTGATCTTACAGGCTATTTAAGCCACAGATTTCCATCAAAGTGATGATTCAATTTAGAGGCAAAGTAAGAATATTGCTAGTTTTATCAGTTTTCACAGGCTATAAAAAGTATGCTCATTCACATTTCCTACTAGTCCAAGATGAGCAAGATTTTGATTATGAAGAATCCATTCACATCAAGTATTTAAAAGTTGTTTTAGCTATCTCAGTCTACCTTGTCATAAACAACTTACCACTATTCATTGCCTGTGGATAGCACAATTAGTCCTTTCAAACAAAGTACTGGACCCTCAGAACATCCCAGCTGCTGTTTGAATGTGGTGGCACAAGCATGCTTGCCATGTCAAATCAAAATTCATTCTTTTCAGCCTGGAAGCTTAAGGTGAATGTTTACATTCTGATTAAACTCTTAAAAACTTAAAATCTGGTAACGGAGCTTAATAAACCACATTCAGGAGTTCTCAGAGGTTTTTTAAGAGAGGCCAAAGAACTGCACTAGTTGTTACTTTGGTAACCCTATACTCAGAGAAGAGCATGCACACTCTTACCAAGGTGCCACCAACTAGCACTAACAACTAATTTCTTTTAGCCAGATCTTACCTGAAGACAGAAGCTTATGAGTCCGTAGGAAACTGATGGCCAGGCGCATTATGGATGCCTTGTCCAGGTGGGAACTGATGTTGTGGGGCAGCGGCAGCTCATGAGCCAGTTCATAGAAAACTTCAGTCTCTTTGCTTCTTCTGCATCTTGCTGCATCTCTGGATTTCTCCTTCCTCCGTTCAGAACTGCTCCTGATAGGTAAAGAGAAGAAAGGAAAAAGCAGATCTTGAAATGCAATTCACAACTTGAGAGGTGTTTACAGGAGTGTATCTTCTCAGCAATTAATCCATTCTGTCAAGTGGTTTAAACCAATTGGCCAGACTTTAGTATCTATTTGCTCCTTTTAACATGGGAATTAGAAGAGGACTGCCACAGCTGGAAAGAGCACTGATTCTACACAAGTCAGCTTTTGAATGCCCTGAATCCCCACTGAGCATGAGGACTGAGATCTGCCTTAGGCAACTGATTCAAAATGAAATAGCAAACTATTACCCCTGGGATTCAGGAAACATTAAAAATAATTTTTTTTTGTTCAAACTAAATTTACTCACTCTGGGACAAGGTGGCAAACTATTTTAAAGGTAAAACAATTACAGTGCATATGACTGTGTCATAGATATCACATTGTCATAGAGTTTCAATAGCTATACACCACATTAAAACAGAAGTAGTAATAGAGTATCAAACTCTGTTGGTCTGTAGAACTGCCTCAGCTCTTAATACAACACTATTCTGGAAAAATACCTTTTCTTGACCATAAAGGATACAAAATAAAAAGAAAGGAAAAGAAAGAAAATACTATTGCTTGCAAGATACCCCTCCTTTGTAGAAGCTATTCTAATTAAATCACCATCTCTCCATTGTCTGTGAAAACAGACTCCTTCTTGAGTAAAACAACACCACCAATAGAGCCAACCTCCTTCAAATTCCACAGAGAACAGAAGAGCAGGAAATAGCGAAGGGGAAGACATTTTATGAAGCAAGTATGCAAAATGAAGCCACCAAGGGACGAAGCTAAATTTAACATGTGAGAAACACAAGGAATACATTTATCATTTTTCTGGAATAGGGCAGTTTAAAAGGGAACTCCACTGATTCTAAGGTTGTCTTGTGAAGTACAATTCTTATTTCAGAACATGAAGCACCTGAATCCATTCAAAACTATCAGTTATTTTAATTCCAAGAAGCTCTGCTCATACTTAAAGTTCCTACACTTGCAAGAGCTGAGGTTTTGCATCTCAGTCACACCAACACAAAATACATTTCTTTACAGGTAGACTTTTGCAATAGTCCACCAGTGCAAATAGCACAAAACAGACAGAACAGGGTGTGGAGTAGATCAGTCCCACTGTTTTTGCTGTTGTGGCTGCACATTCATTTCTAGAATCAGCATCAGCATTTCTTCATTTGCAAGGCTCCCAAAACTGAAGCTGCTCACAACCTGCTTTTTCCAACATCAATACAAAATAATGAGCCTATAAACTAAAAATGGATCAACCAAAAACCCTATCAAAACAAGGAGTTTCAATAAATATGTTCTGTTGTATTAGGATTATGAGGAAAGCAAATATTAATCACGTTACTTAACCCTAGTAACTGTTCCAGTCATGACTGGAGTCATGCAAAACTGCATTAAATAGAAAAAGTGTCTTAATCCACAGTCATGTATTCTAAAGACGATGACTTTTTCTTGAAGACCTAGAGAGCCTGCAACAGCTTCTAGCACTGAAACCACAGGAGGCTTCATAAATTAGAAAGAAGGAAAAATTGCCAGGAGTAAAGTTACAGTAAGGTTGTTTAGGGCCCAGCAAGTCTGGGCACTTGATATCCAGAGGAGTGGGCTCACAGCACATCAGCAGAGCCCTTGTGCTGCAAAACCCGTGCTGGGCACGTGTGTAATCAGATGGGTGCTCATCAGCGGGTGTGCTAACAGGACAGGGGGCCTCATAAATTCTTAGAGTATCTTCTGAAGAAGATCCATTATCAGCCCTCAGCAAACCTCTTTCACAATTATTCTGCCCAAGGTGACTGTTTTATAACATGGTCTCTGTTACAGAAGGCATGTGCTGAAGGAGACTGACACACATTTCAGTACACAACGGCAGGATCCAACTCTGATAATTACTTCAGGGGCATCACTGAAGCGATCGCTGACCCACGTAAGTTTGAATCTAAAGGATCAGACATTCACAAGGTCATACTAACTCACTACTTTTCTCCTTGCCAAGTAAGAGTGGTACTACTTCTATGTAAATAAAAAAGTTCCTTCATACAACTGTCAGAGAAGATACAATAGAAAATGCCCCACGTTCTGGGGCAGATGCTGGGTACAGGAGTCATGTCAAATACTTATACCAACGTTACTTCCAGAAAAGAAAAATTTCTATAAAGAAAAATGGGCCTACACTGTGTCCATAAAGATGCTAGACTGAGAACAAATCTGAGTTTCTAATTATACTAGCAAAATAAAAGAGAAACAAAACAAAACCAAACAGAACAAAAACTACGTGGTAATATTTGTGCAAATGCCCAACTGCTGCTTGGAAAATTTAACTTGAATCATAAATGTTTGAGCTCTGCTCTAGATCTGGATGCCACAATTTTCACATTAGAAGCAACTTGGTCAAAACAAGATCCAATCCCTCCTCATTTAAATACAAAACTTTGGGAACCAGGGCCAAAGCCAGGTCACAATTTATGCAGTAAAAACAGGTTATGTAAGACTGGGTCTCTCATGACACCACTCCAGCCACAAAGAAAAATATTTAATTTTGTCAACCTCTGTAAATATAATTTTGAAGTGTGGTTAATGAGACAAGCTGGTTTCATTAACCATGGGTTGCTCGAGGTTTTTAGTAACTAATGCTACAAGCAGAGGAAAAATTTCTTTCTCTGTTGCAGATGCTTTCCCTCAACTCTGCTTCTGACTGTTCTGCTCAGGTCCTCTGCAGAGAGATTCATTACCACCTCACAGGAGCTTCTCACATCAGAAAGCAAGCGGAGGAATCAGCCTGCCTGGTTGCTTTCAGAAGACTTTTTGCTCACCCATTGTCATTTTAAATAAACAAACAACGTGCTTTTTAAGCATTTCCCCCGTGGCTTCCTAAACCTCAATTTCCCCTCATCTTCCCTCACTCAGCACACCCTTGAGTCGCATTGTTACTGTAGCCAACCGAGGATAAGCACACCAAGACCCAAAACACCCCCGTGCCCTTCCCCCGAAGACATTCACGTTGCTGCTGTCCCTCCCAGGGATGCCCATGTCAATGACAGTCATTCTGTGCTTACTCATCCCGGTTGCAGAGCCTTCCAAAACTGCAGTGGAGTGACAGAATTCTACAAAAAGTAGTATTTTCATGGTTTTCTCTTGCAGAGCAGAGGTAACTCTCTCTGCAGTTATCCCCATGCCATGCAGGAGGGATTAGCATTTCACCCCAGGTCAGGCTGGAGTACCCATAGCAGAAGCGGGACAATGTGACTGCTCACAAGATGCCCGATTGAAGGCCAGGAGGAAAGGCTGACACCAAATCCTCTTCACACATTATTCAGGCAATAGGGAAAAGGCCAAGGCTCTGGCTAATTCATGAATCATTCCCTCCTAGCACATAAACCACCCACTTATGTGGCAGAAAAAGAGCATGTGCGTGCGTCACTGCCTGGAGAAAGCGACGCAAGCAGAAACCTCACCCCCTTAAACATTTGAGAGATTTTTGGAAGTGCAGAAGGGGGAGAGGAGAAAGCCACCACAAATCAAGCCACCTCTACACTAGTCCCAGGCCCAGGAGTACTGTCAGGGAAGCCTCCTTGGAGCATCCCAACACTCGCTCCTTCTCCAGGATCCTGCAAGGTAAGAACTCCACCAAGCCACTTGTGCATCCTCACATTGCAATTGCAGCATAACCGCTCCTGATAAAACAAGAAAGGAGTGTAAAAGCTCAATAGAAATGGGGAGGCCAAGCTGAGGAACGAGTTTGGTGGCCCCATCCAGGACTTGGCTATGTAGAGGGTGTTTGGGAGACTAGAGGAGAAGAAATAGGGAGGTGCCACATCCCAACAAGGACTCCTCCAGGGATGCTGAATGATGCTTTGGTGCCATGGTGATTACAGGTGTGCAAGCCATAGGGAATGGAGGACTTAAGGTGGCATAGGCAGTTCCCTGCCACAGAACACAAATACAGCATTGTACCCTCAGGACAGTTGTTTACATGATTTCCCACTCCCTCCTGGTATGTTTAGTTTGCACTCTGAAAATAGAATTTACAGGCCGACACATATGAGAAGAGATGACAAACAACTGGCAAGTATTTGCCCTTCCAGCTGAAGCTTCCAAATTTTCAGAAGTAGTTCTTCATGCTTTTCCCAAGAACCCAAACACCAACCCAGTTCCAAGGGTGCACCCATGCCCAGGAACAGAGCACACAATCCAACGGTGAAAGCATCCAAAGTGATGTAGGAATGCCCTGAATGGATCCCAGGAGCCAGATTCCTATCCCCTTGCTCATCTCCAGCAGGCCCTTGCAACACAGGATCACTGCAACACACAGGAATGCCTCCAGACAAAGGTCTTGCACACCTGAGGTAAAGATCATAATCTGACCTTCTGAAGCCTCTCTTACTGCACAACTGGAAACTTCAGGGACAGCAACTTGTTAGCAGAACCTGAAGCCACACATAACCCACCTGCTTTAAACAATCTCACAAACCTACCATGTCATCTTAGGGATTGGCTTCCCTGTGCCCATTGCAGCAGCTCCAGGCTTCAGCAGCCAGGAAAAATACTGGGGCAGCCAGGGCCAGGCAAGGGACTGCACTGCTGCCACTGCCCTCCCACATCATCTCCAGAAGGAACTGACAACCCAGAGACAGGAGGGATCAGCCCCACAAGCGTTGGGGCAAACAGATGCCCGCCCTCCTGCATGGTTGCTTAGGCACAGGCATAGAGTGTCACTCACTGATCTGCAGTAGGGTTGGGCACCCACGCAGACAGGGATTGACCTGAGGTTTCCAACAGTCCTGTTTCCACTGATTGTGACTGTACTTGCTCTCTGCAGTTTCAATCCTACCAGTACTTTGCCTTCACCAGTAATCCCTGCCCACCACCTCCACCCATACACGCCTTCCCAAAAGCAGTTTCCCCCCTCACAGCCCTTGGTACCCACTCAGCTGATGACAGTGCCAGGCGGTCAGCTTCAGTGATTCTCCCTTCCGTCAAGGTCATTGGTGACTTCCTCTATGCTGATGGAGGGGACTTTCCAAGACAGCAATCTTCTGCTCAGGGCTTCACTGCTCTTCACAAATCCATGTGGGTTGATACTTGGATTGTGTACACACACACTTGCTTGTTTGAGATTCGGCAGTACAGCAATTGCACTGAATTACACTCCCACGTTGTAGGCTTCAGATCATAGAAGCCTTCAGAGAAATTGTCATACACACCTTGCAGAAAAATACCTTCTGTGTAACCCGGGAGCCTCCACTCGCACACACACACTGCGTGACACGTTCAGACAGCTCTTGGAATTACGCAGTGCAGATTGACTCGCTTGAGCTTACTTGATGATTTTGGTGACCCTTGGACTTTGCTTCAAACTGCCATGTATGCAAGCCAGTAAAACAACACACATATTACTTTATATCCAATGGCTGGTTATTAAATGTTTCCAGCTTCAGCACTTTAAAGGTCAAGAATCCACAGTTAACTAAGTTGTCACATGAAATTTCTGTAGTAAATGCTCATTTCAAATGGTTTAAAGTTTCAAATGCTAACTTGCAGAACAAGAAAAATAAATTCTATGGATGCAAAGATAAGCAAATAGTTTACAGTACAGATAAATGAAAAAAGATCATATGCTTAGCATAAAAAATATTTTCCAATTAAAATCTGTAAAAACTCAGTAAAAATATTTTAACAGGCAGTACTACCTTAGATAACAATGAAGATTTATTTCAAACTAGCACATGCATTTTTTGCTGTGTTTATATTTTGCATTATCTTCTGCTTGGCAAATCCCTAGATGACTTGAAGCAGGATAATATCTAGAAATGAGTTTTGCTGACTGTGAGGCACTCCATAGCTATTTCAGAATCATACCACTAGACTGCCCCAGAGATGGGCTTGCAGACACCAAGCAGCCAGCAGTCATGCTTATTTAAGCCTTAAAATTCCTTTAAAAGGTATTTGTAACCATTCCACCTGAGAAGCAATTTATTCTGGATGGCATGCTGTGCTTTTGAAAGCTCCCTCCATTAAAGTAATAAAAGTGACCATTGGTAAATAAAAAGTGCCAGAAACAGCAATTTACTCATCACTACTCCCCAGGAACCTGGGCCACACTATGAAGGAAACTCATATACAGTGCCAAGCAGATCCCTCCTTATACCTCTCTCCAGTGAATATAATAATTTCTAAAGTCTGAGAAGACACTAGATGCTCAGGTTCAGCACAGCAGCAAGAGCAATAGGAAAGGGCTGGACACAGAGTTATTTTCAGACGGAGAAAAAACCGCAAGAAAACCAGTTTGAAATGTGTGCAGGCTCATGGAGGGCAAGTGGTAAAGCAGCGCTGCTGCCCACTGGGATATGGTACTCAGTACAGGGACAAAACAAACACAAATGACGCCAAAATAGGGAATTCATTAATAAAGGAAATGAGAGTTCGAAGGTAACAAGAAAAGCTACTAACAGAAAGGGCTATTACAAAAATAAGGAAATAAAGTATCTTCCACCCTTCCTTTAAACCTGCCCTAACTTACAGTAACTCACAATCAACTTGACTGAGGGATTTCTTGTGTTTCTGTACATATTCATTAAATAACAAATCACTGCTAGTTGAGCAAAGCTTGTCATCTACTGCCCTATCAATATGCAATGCAATTCCCTCATCTAACACCAAAAGCTAGGTGAGAGGAAAATGAGAAA
The DNA here is from genome assembly GCF_047495875.1 of Pithys albifrons albifrons. Lineage (NCBI taxonomy): Eukaryota > Metazoa > Chordata > Aves > Passeriformes > Thamnophilidae > Pithys > Pithys albifrons. Next base: position 89,432,810 of record NC_092459.1, read on the forward strand.
TCTGAGTGTCTCAGGGACAGAGGAGGGAAGAGTTTGTGTTGAGAGCGAGGAACTTAGTTCCATTCTCATTAGGAACAATGATACAGGATTTGGCTGTTACAATCAGAGTACCAAGAGATGAGGCTTAAATGAATACCAAACTTTTGGTTTCTTCAAGAATATTTATGATTCACTAATTCCAGATCACTCCAGGACCACCACAGGTGACAGTAACACATCCAGGAATAGGTTTTCTTGAACAGGGAGCATATCAGCTATTTAGACAGGATAAACTCTAAAAGCCACATGTAAAACTGTAACTTCTCCAGTGTCTGAAGTTCTGATGGTACCTTAAGGCATAATAATTAAACTGTACTGGATTTTAATTTTATTTATTTTCATGAACATTCCTGGCATTTATGTTTCAAAAAAAGAAAAAAAAAGGCGGTGCTGAGACAAAAAGCATTATACCTGTACAGCTTTAAAATGTTTATAGCATTAGCATCTTTTTTATACCACTGCATTTAATGCAGCTACTAAAAGAAAAACACTTTGCACCTGTAATTTAAAGTATCACTGCAAATGCTGAAGTTGTCACAGCAACTAAATAGTACTTTGGGAGAGTTCAGTGTTGCAAATTGCACTGAGGCTGCAGGAACACTTACATTTATTTAAAGCATTTAGGTTCACAGTATGTCAACAGAGCCTGATAAATTTAATCATAGTAAGCAAAACAACGTCTACGGGATTTATGTTCTTCCCTTTTTTCTCTAGTTTTATGAGTACCTTGAACTAGAGAGATAAGTATTAGAATTTCAGGAGCCATTAATCTGTTCCTGAATTATTTTACAATGCTGTGACTGCAGCCCGACATGCAGTTGCCACGCCAGCACAATCCTGGTACCTCAGAGGATGTGCCAAACACATTGTAGCTGAGGCAAGGCACAGCCCCATGGAATCAGGAGAGGCCCATGGCATGCAGAGATGCCTCCAGGCTGCTGTTTGATCAGCTGTTAGAAGAGGTAGAGGCACTGCCTTTCTGCCTTTTCAATCCATTCATTCCCTGCATTAGGGTTAGATGACAGGAAGAGCAGTATCCCACTCCAAGTCACTTCATGGTAAGCAAGCCTGGTGCTGGTCACAGAAAGAGTCAGGACAGCTCTGGATAACCCCTTAAAGCTGCTGCAGCCCACACTTAGAACAGATCAGTGACACATGTCCTCTGTCTTCTCAAACATTAAGGAAATTTGGAGAGAAACAATCAGCCCAGTGTACAGTCAAATCTCAGAGGAGCAGCAAATCCTCTCAACTCAGTCTTCCCTCCCCAGACTGGTTTGGCACTACTGTGTTCCATCAAGATACTGGTTCATGGATTCCTTCCCTGTGGCTATTACCTGTGATAGCAGCCAAGATATGGCAAAGCTTCAGAGATAACTGGCAGACTAAAAGATCTTACCACCAAACTCACCAAACAATACAACAGACATGACTGTTTCAACATTGGCCAAAACTGAACTTGCTTTCAAATCAGCCACATTTTTTGAGTGGGTGATAAATGTACTACCCTGCCTTTCTCCAAAGATTCCACTGACACATCCATGAGTCCCTGCACACAGCTATTGCTGGAATTGCACTGCAGCAGTGGGGATAAAGTTATGACAATGCACAACCTGAGATATCTACCAATGATTTGTGTTTGAGAGATCACAGATCCTTATCTTGTCCTGCTTTACTTGTAGTAATCCGTCAATTTTGACAGCTAATCTAGAGGTCCATAGATATTGTTGCTCAAAGGCTCAGCAGGTATTGCTAAGATCTGTTTTTAGATAACTCAACTATTTACCTACTCTAAAAAACACATACCAAAGGATGTGCTTTATCTCTTCACCAGCAGGTTAAACCTAAAGGTGAATGAAGTGCAATTTGCAGGCTGGCGAGCACGGGGTTGTCCAGAAATTAAATTCAAAACCAGCCTCGTTTTTCAGATGAGGCACTGACCACATCCCAGTCCATACCAAACCACAACCAGCACTATTTATCAAGATGGTGCAAGGAAACAAGGACAAAGTTTCAGTTAAGCTTTATGTCAAGCCTAAGGGACAAACACTGCCATGGCAGGACTTTACTATCAGTGGTATGCGTCCCTACGCTTCAGCCTCAGGCTCACTCAGCCATAAACAGATGAGAGGGTCACACTGAACACTGCTGACAAATCCCAAGTTTTACAATCTAATGCTGTGCTATGCCTTGGGCAATACCCACCAACATCTGTGGATGAAGACCTTGGTACTTTGGCAGCCTTGGACCAATATCCCACAACATTTTAGCTCTCTGTGCTGGCACATTTGCTGACAGGTTCACACAAGGGGCCTTTGTGGGTAGGAACAATAAGAGAGGCGTGCACAGCACAGGAAAATGGGTGGTGACCATCAAGGGCTGGAAAAAAGGCTCTTTCAAAGGACTTTGAAAACATTCATTACACCCCACCCAGCTATTTTCACTACAATGTTTCAGTACATAAAAACAACACATGGAAAATAAACAGCCCACCTTTCAATATCTTGTAGATTCTGCAACGCCTGTAAAGAAATCAGCAAGCCATAAAGGCACCAAACAGAGCCATTTAAGGAGTCTGCAAGCATCCATTTGATGCTCCCTGCACCATCTTTCTTCTCTTGTGCATCTTCAGGCTCTCTATGTAAGCTGACTCATCTAGACATCTTAATTTTAAGAGCAATGAAAATTAAGAAGTATCTTGGCTAGTAAACACACAATAGTGAGCATCTATAGGGATCATAAGTAAATATATCGCAACAATTTTAGAAATTGCTAAACAAGAGAACAGTCCACCACAATGCATTTGAGCTGTGATTTTTTCCCTGCCAATTTCAGCTAGAACTAATAAAATATTTCAGATAAAACAACAGAAAACAGTCAATAAAGTCAATCCATAATGACATGCATCCCTGAAATCAGCAGAGAGTAGAAACTGGAGGCCAGTCTTTGAAGGCTTGCCTCCACCACAGTCAGCAAGGTTACCAACAGAGAAAAGACTGAACAAGGAAACCCCCAGCCTTGGGAACACAAAAAAAAAGCTTCTCCTTCTAGGGCTTTGGGCTGCTCTCTGACGATGCCCTCTATAGGACCCTTACTTGCAAGTTCAGTATATAAAGACAGTGGAGCATTGACAAGGGACATTCAGCCACTTTGTCTCAAGCACCAGGTCTCTATATCGGATGCTCTAAACATTGCAGTGGTGGCACTCACCAACTCTAAATGAAAATGTTTGGTCTCCTTTAGAGAACATTCAAAACTATCATTAAAATAACTGCACCGTTGCCTCTTAATAAGTCATGCCTTGTCCTTCTAAAATGTCACATCTTCCAATAATAAAGTTAAGAAAACAAGTCTTGTGTTAAAATCTTTATTTATGGAGCCTTCTTTACTTTTTGGACCTTAATTATTTTATCCTGCACTTGGTTATGATGGAAGTTAAGGGTTTCTCCTTCCCCATCTCCTGGTGACTTGTAGCCACACACAGTAGGATGACAAGTATCCAGAAAGACAAATGAAACAGCCACTTTTCTGGCAAGCAGAGAATAATAATTCTTGAAAACAACAATACAAACACTCTAAATTTTGATTATTCCATGTAACATGCTTTCCTCCACTTCCTGCAACAATGATCAAGTGCAGACTCAGAGCCAGGCTACATTTTTTGCCCTCTGGGATGTGGGTTTTGCCTGTACAAACACCCTGGGACACAGCTCATGCTTAGCCCCTGCTTTTTTTCAGAGGGCTGTTATTTTATACATTAGATTTTTAATTGTCTGTCTCCTCTTAACTAAGTCATTGGGTAAATTGGAACAGTGATAACTTTGCATGCTGTGATTTTGGAGTTCTCATTAGTGTTCAAGCGGATAAAAAAAATCAAACTTCAGTTGAGCTGGGGTAAATTGTATTCTTCACTTACTACAAGGGAAAAGGATTGAACCAAAGGGTCAGGCTACTTCAGCTACCTGCCCAGAAAAACAGCAGTCACTCCAGCAAAGTTAAACAAGTTCCTCTAAATTTAGAGCTAAATTCGGAGCCTGGAGTGATGTAATCTGGGGGCAATCAGTAACCCTGAAACACACACCTTCAGCTCATGGTTAAGTCCTGAGGAGCCTTCTCCTTGAGATTAGCTCAGTTGGTTAAAACTTGGTTGTAATAATGCCAAGGTCATTGAAACTGGTACTTGAGGAGAAAACAATCGTGGCCTCTCCACACTCAACTGCAGTATTTCAAATATTTTAAAAATTTTAAGGCTTGGTTCTGTCGGGAAAGGGTGCTAGTTCTTCTGACACATCACCCCGAATAATTACTCACTAAACACAAACTTTCAAAGGGAACTGATATAAAGGCAGTTTGTGTTGTAACACAAAGTAAATAACTACAATCAGAGCATAGTTACTTCAGGGGAAAAAGAAAATGGGAAGCAGCAAAGTTAGGAAGTATTTCTGTCTGCATACAAAAGTAAATTCATGTGGCTGCATTTCTTCATATCTTCTGTTTTTTACTTGACACCTATGAATTAATGTATCAGTATTTTGCCATTATTCCTGCTGGAGCTTTTATTCTTAAAGTTAAGCAAACAAGGCACATATGCATATACTGGGACTGATTCTCATCTCCATCACCGTCCCATCACCCCATGAGGTCAAGAGGTGGGAGTTAACTGTAATAGATTCTGTTTATGAAAAAAGTAGGTAGGTAAAACTCAATTCTTCCAGAAAAGAAATCAGACTTGTTTCATTTAATACAATCCACAAATGTCAGCTTACTTAACAAGAAACAGGTTACAAGTAGGCAGGTCTTGAAGATCTCTTAGAACTATGCATCTGTCAGGGTGTGGTACCTCAATATTCGCTGTTTTGATTTTAACTGTATAGCAACCAAATTTCTGACAAGAAAGCCAAAGATGCACATGCTGAAATGCGTGCAACTGTACCAGTACACATATCAGTCCTTCAGGAGTTATACAAAACAGATGGGACTTCCCAAGGCAGGGGTGAGGGTGCTCTCATTTCAGTAACTACCACCATTGTTTTGTAAACATACCTTGTGCCTCCTTACAGTGGCTCTTGGAAAAGACTATTTGTATTCTTCTTGTCCTTTCCATAAATTAATTAACTTAATCAACTGCACTGAACTTTTTCCCCAAAATTAACTGCTTTCTCAGAAAAAGAAAGGGAAAAAAAGGAAAGGAAAAAATAAAAGGAGGAAAAAAGAAAAGCTGCATTCACAGCCAAAACTGACGATTTTGTTATTAGAAAACACAACTAGGATGGTACAGAGGCCAAAGCTGGGGTACACTGAGAAACAATAATTCCACAAGCCTACCCCGAACAGTGGTACAGAGGAGGGATGAGGCAGGCACAGAGAGAGCACCACGTACACATGTTGGTACAAGCTGAATCCAAAAGGTAACATGGCTTCTTGCTCTAATGTATTCTTTTGAACTGTATTTGTATGCCAGTATTATAGCTGTGTCTGTACAGAACATCCTGCTGTGGCCAAGAGTAGCTATAAAAATATTTTTACCCCTTCATTGACAGGAATAAAACTCACCTCCTTTCATACAGAATGCAGGTAAATATTTAACTTCTACTGGAATAGACTTATGCTACTGTGGAATACATTTAAGAAACCTGTATAATGCAAGGCATATGGAAAACAAGTCATAATTAAAGAGCAAGGCATAATACACCTGATGGAGTCAACCTAAATTGTACAAATATGACTTGATTTAACACAGTTTTAGTCAAAGGTACATTTGAAAAATAACAATCCTTAGAGGAATACACTTCATGTACATACTACTGAGTTCACTCCTGATTAAAAAAAAATATTCATGATTGTATACAACAATCACCCATATAAATTTTCCCCATATTTTATTATCATTTCCTCATACAGATAATGAACCCGTTGACTTTGAAGAAAACTTGAAAACATCATGCAAAATCTCCAAGGTCTCAGACAACAACAGTCATTGCCAGAGCAAACCCATGTGGATGATCATTTCAACCACAGTTTCTCCACATGAGAGGAATCCAGTACTTCGGCTCACTGACTAAGAATCAACTAGGTGATTTTCGTGACTGGTACTAAATAAAGCTTTCTTATCTACCCATAAATGTTTACCGCAGCTGAGAAGAGGTTGTTTGGCTTTAACCAGCAAAGCCTGATAATACCTTTCTGAAAACACAGTAAAATCAATCCACAATGTAACAAGAAAGAGGAGAGTCTCTACCTGCCATAGTTTCAATTATGCAGCGAATCAGAGTGAGGTAGAGCATAGATCTGTGCCTGTGCACACAGAGGGATTTTGTTCACTGTGATTACAGTATATTTTATTAAAAACCTAAGCGAAGATGTTCCCCTGAAGCTCTGGCTTGCTAACAGCTCTGGGAGAAGGAGGAATGACAGCGTCAAACCTCACCAGCCCAGAAATGAAGAATGCCAACAACTTGTCTAACCTGTAGATCAGAAGTTGCAGGATTCACTTGAATTAATACAATTTGAGTCTGAGCATTTCTTTAAAACAATAATGTGACCTACTTGAGCAACTTTCAAGAATGGAGAATCAAAGCCAACCCACTGCAACATTTAGAAGGTTGCTCTACTGGTCAGTCACCTTCACTCTCAAAATATTTGTACAGATTTTCTTTTCCCTCCGTAAGAACTCATTTCTTACTGCCTATTTTTAAAGGTCTGAAGTTATTTTGGGCACATAGGTGTGCCAATCCAATACCACTTGCCTTTCAGCCTTCATTTCACTGAAAAAGTCTCCTTACCAACAGGTCTTGCATCACTGATATGTTCTGCACAGAAACTAGGTGCAAATTCAAAACCAACATTTAACATGAGAAAATATCAGGCAAGTAGGAAAGAATGCAGAACTGCAAACTGGAGTTTGGCCAGAGGCAAGAGGAGAGACAGAGAAACAAGCAAGATAAGCTATGGGGTTTAGGGAGATAAAACCCCACACACAAACAGCTCCGACAGTTCCCATAAAATACAGTGTTTGTGTCTACTCTGGTGAATGCTATTTCTTCTTCTGCCTTACATATGTGTCAGTCACAGCAAGTCATTACTTAAGTGCTTTCAGAATGACACCATTCTCTGGTACCTCACTGTCACACATCATCAGTACTCACTTTGCCAGGCACAAATATTTCTACAGATGAGTTGCTTAGGACAGTAAAAGCCAAAGACTGGCTACAGGCAGCAGCTGCAAAGCCTGTTGCTGAATGACCTCTCCTTCCCCAGTGTTTACATGGGAAGGATGGAATGCCATAGAGCATATCCTCCGATTTAGGGCTGACTCAAAACAGCTCTGCAAAGCCAGTCTCAAAAACATGTCTTTCCCATGTTTGGGGGAGCTGCAGCTATTTAAATTATCATCTTGAAATGCTGAATTCCTCACTTCCTCATTTTAAGCATTAAAACCAAAACAGCAACAAAACAACCGGGAAAAACATCCTTGGCGTGGGATGTTCCATGCCTGACCCATTAGACTCCAACTCAGAGCAGGGATCCAGCACTAACACTCATCCCCACGCACAAACAGAGAACCCAAGCACATGAAGGACAGAAAAATACCATCTGAATTTCCATCCAAACAATGGCAGCTGTGGGACAAAGAAAGAGGACACAGGGGCACACAACAGAGTCCAGGATGAAGGACCAGCCTGCAACACTATTAAGGCAGAGTTTCCCCTCCCCAAGCACTCCTCTGGGGGAATCACATCACACCTGCCCCTGGGATCATTCTAACCTCAACACATTAACTTAAATGGACTTATCCTGACTTGCATGGATGAGATATCAGATGACAGCTCTTCAAAATAAGTTTTATTTTATGTTTTCTTGTGTTGTGTCAATGCCAATAAACAGGAAATACTTTGCTCTTAGATTCTCCTGGGACATGTCACACTCCTTACACCAGTGAGCTACTGGGACACAGTAACTGTTGAGCATGGGAAGGAACATCTAGGTTTCCACATCAGCTCTGTTACTTGGCTTCCAAGAGAGAATGATAAAGATTCAAAAGGGAAAGCAGGTAGAAACAAGTTTAAATAAAACAAGGGCTCTCCATGGAAAAAAAGTAACTCTTTCTACAAGTCTATTACAAAAAACAATGGAAGTTTCACATAATTCCAACAGGCCCAGAAAGAATGAGTCTGTGATACAGAATTTCCAATGTCTTGATAAAATTCTATTTCAGTATAGAAAAATAATAAAAGTATTGAGATGCATTTGAAATGAGTACCACATTACGGAAAGTAAGAATGACCACAAACAGAGGTTCATTAAAAGATGTTCTCTTCCACACAGAGGCCCAATGCATGGAAAGAACTGGAAACCAGATTTTTATCAAACCATCTCTGGAGGAAGTAGATAACATAATTCAGAAAATGGGAGAAAGATTTGGGAGAGCCGTCAGCAGATTTAGGGGGAGGAAAGGGAAAGCACACAACCAGAAAAAAATCTGTAGTGTAGAAAGACTTCATGAGCATGGAAAGTATTTCCAAATGCAGACCCTGGAATTAGATAGAGAGAAGTGGAGAACTTTTCATGCTGTGTCTTGCTTCACATAGTGGGAAAGGTACAAGTGTGCCTGAAACACAGGAGCATCTGGACTCTATTAAGTCCTAGTTGTGCAAGCACAGATCATCTTAATTAACCAAGCTTTGAGAACTGTTGGGAGGACAAACATGAATTCTGTTTAACTCCATGAATAACACTTTTTAAGAACAAAAGGGACCAGCCCACACAGGAGCTTCATCAGCCTGATGCATCAAGACTTAGTAGACCAAAAATGGTCTATAGAAGGAGCCATTTCTCATTCCCACATGAATACTGTGGAGAAGAAAAGATACTGCATAAAAACTTTATAGAAAGGATAAAAATACACCTTCTATTAAGCAGTACCTTCTACAAACATACATGACTACAGTGTGCAGAAACAACTCAATCCTAAAAAACCTCAGTAAATCTGGAATAAACCTTGCATCAGGATCTATTTTTCCCATGGTGCTGCCCACCAATTTGCTCCATTCTCACCTGGGGGAAGGTCCCATGGCTGTGTGCTCAGTGAGACCCGTGCTACCCCTTGCACATTCACGGCCATTCCCAGCCATTCTCAGAAAGAGGACAGCTGTCCTGTGAAGCAGAGACAATTGTAGTCACTGAAAAGCCTTTTCCAATTTGGCCTGAATAAACTCATTTCATGGCTGGCTGTCCAGTTATCTCAGGTTTGACATGTTTTATCCCTGGTCCAACTGCTCACCTAAACTACCTAAAAAGGATAATTTTCTAGTATGCTTCTTCACAGACCAGGAGGTGTTGAGCCCTTGCAACATCCCCCCTGAAGGTGGATGGAAAGTTCAAACTAGAGCTTAGTCTAATCATCCTGAGGATTTACTCCTGCACTAGGGTGCATCTCCCTGTGTATTTTATTCTGAGTTTTCAGCAGATACACTATGTACCTAAAGCTCTCAGTCTTTCATGTTGCTGTTTCAGTAGTTTTGTGATCTACCTGTATCTCCCTCTGTCATCAGGGAACTGGGGACCATTTTCTGCAGTGAAATTGCTTTGTCCAACATTCATGCCCACAAGATCACAAATAAGTCAGTAAATATGACAAAGAGCAGAGCTACCCCAGTATGCACACTGGCATTCACACTCTGGCCTTTGTTTTTAAACAGGCATCAGTTTTGCTACTCCAGTTTGTTCTCTGAAGTTTTTGTTAACCAGCATGTAAACAAGGTGCCAACACATTTTACACTGCTCTCCTATCCAGGTATGGTGATGCAGTTTTGATGTTACTCATCAAAGTTTAACTTCACTGAAGTTGTATTTATCATACCATGAACTGAACCGCTTCGTGCATCACACCCTGCCTGCCTGTTAAAAGCCAAAGTACACCTGGCAAGGAGAAATCTGCCACCATGCTCTCAGGTTATTGCTCTAAACTTGCATTTATATCTGTAAACCAGAATTTAGGGGTTCTTCCAGTATGGCATTGTTATTATTTCACTATTTTGATATGCAGTAATTATGCCACTAAAAGCATCTTTGAAGACAACTTTCACCTATTTGACCAGTATTGCCAAAGAAGAACGTGATTACCAGTTCTGCCATAAACACTTTTTTAATAAAACACAACAGTTTTTCCTAAATACTTTGAAGCTGCAGAAGGAATAAAGCATTACCTACGGAATGGACATAATACAGAGGCAAAGCTCAAAGTGTTACAACACTATACATTTATAACAACAGTGTTCAGCCACAATAAATAGTAAAGCACTACAGTACAACACAGAGTCATATCGCTTACAAGATTAACACAAAGGTTTTTGTCAGATAAAACTACTTTGAAAAGTTCCTATGTGTGGTATTTTCTCCTACGTTCCACATGAAAGAAAATCAAGACATTCATGCACAATAAAATCTTAAAACAATAGCAGCTTTGCACACCCTATTTGCCTGTGCCTATAAGGAATTATCTGACCAGCAGCAGCCAGACTGTGTGCTCTAGCTAGCACTGCACAGCTACACACATGAAAAGACTTGCCCCAGCTTTTCAGGTGCCCCTGTCTTAGTGTTTGGCACAAGGAGAGGGAGTTCTTTACAGATTGCCTGGACCAACACCCCCCAGGCTTCCCAAGGAGTACAGCCACACGGTGAAACAGCAACTGGCAGCAAGAGCTGCAGGAGCTGGAGAAAGGGCAGGTATTTTGAATGATGGTCAGAAGGGAGCCATTTAGGAATGTGAGAGGGTAACTGTCCTTGACATTTGCAAACTGGCAAGCACTGTACAGCAGTGTCCATGCTACAAATATAAAATACTTCAGGTACTGCAGCTAGAGTTTAGCAGTTGCTCCCTGTTTGGTCACTCAATGTCTTTAAATAAATACTTTCACAAACTACAAATGCACCAATGAGAATGCCCAGCTCTTGCAAGGCACCAAATGTCCTTCAAGTACCCTGTGGCTGAAGTTTTACTCTGGACACTGGCTACCTATTGCAAAAATAATCCAAAGTCCAAGCACTTAAAAAATGATGACTCAATTTCAAGAAAGGCAAGTCTAGTTTACAAGGAAATGATAAAATTTAAATGCACATTTACGTACATACACATTAGAATCACTGTGCACACACAAGCATACAGGGCTCAGATTTCTGAACTTTTGTGAGTAGCTGGGACATGACTTCAAACTTCTCTAAAGGAAAGTGTAAGTCTCACACCTGAACACTTGACTCCAAGAGCTAAGGCTTTCACAGTAAATACCACGTAACTCATGATAAGGAGCTACCAGGGCTGCAATGAGAGAAACCATGTTCTCAGGTTTTGTCATTAGCAGAAACATTACTCAAGGTGGGATGGATAAAATTACACTGATTGATAACCAGACTTCAAACTCTGTGCAAGCTTTAGCTTGGCAATGCTGCAGCATGGAAAAAGAAGGGCAAAAAAATGGGAGTTATGTCCCAGAAAGTTCCCCGTGCTGGGATTTAGTATACCCATAATTTTATTGCCTGAAGCCTATACTGAAAAGCCCCTTCCCAGCATGGGAAGAGGAAGAAGACAATAAAAACCAGAGGACAGAAGTAGGTTACAAGTAAACATTATCCATTTAAACTGCTAATGACAAGCTCTGCTGTTATATTTTTATCAATGCTTTTCTGCAAATTACTTTTATCAATGATAATTTACCTTTTATTTCATTATCTGGCACAGCAGACAAAAGGAAAACAGATTTGCTTTACAGCAGCTCCAGCACTTGCTCTGTCCATTAACATTGACAGATGAAGGTAAATTAAAGCTTTTAGACCACATTTTCAGCATATGTGGCACTGAAATCTCTGTTTCTAACCAATATGTATTTCTAAAGGAGAACAGATTTCAAGCTAATGCTTTTATTCTCTCCTCATAGCTGATGCAAGTTTTTATATTTTCATATTTTTTCCCAATTCAGTTCTATCTACTAAAAACATATCAGGACAATAAGGGAGAAATTAATATTAAACAAGGAAAATACTTCATTTCAGTCAGCTGAAGAACAAAATAGTATTTTCTTCCTTCCAGTTTTCTTAAGACCACAAAACCACATAGGAGTTGTGTTTGATTAAAATGTAAAATATGCATAAAAAAACCCCTTGGGGGATTTTATGTTGTTTCAGTGCTCCTCTTCATCCTTTTTTTAGTAATGTTTTCAGCTAGTCTACTCACTTCAGTAGAGGTAAACAGATTGGTTTATAACTTTCATCGAAAATAATAAACTTATTTATAGAAGCTAATGCAACTACCCAGCTGTTCTGGGCAAACAGTGGCCTCTCCATTTAAAATACAGTATAATGGCTTTGATTACAAACAATTTTGCAAGAAAAACAACAAAATATTATCAACAGCTCTAAAAGTGCAAGTAATAGTCATTAGTAATAACCATTCCACTAAGTAAGACAGTCACTTCTGTTCTTGCATGAAATACCCTTTCACTTTGACTTTAAAAAAAGCTGTATTAGCAAACCAGAATTTCAAAGCCTGCACTGACAGAGAGATATTCTGGCTGGCTTTGAAGACCACTTACATTATAATTTAAAAAATACATTCTTTAATTCTAGATATTTGGGATAATTTTAATTTGTGATATACAAACCACATAAAAAGGCTCTTTCTCAAAGGCAATAAATAATGTCCTTACCAGTTATTCAAGTCTGAAATTGCCACCACAACTCAAGCATAAACATTTATTACTATGTGATGCAGAATTAAAAGCAAGTGATGGAAGTATTTCAAAGAAAGACTATTCTGCTTTTCAAAAGAATTCTGCTAACATAATTTCTTTATTGACTATTCACTTTTGTGACAAATTACCCAAATATTGCCAAATGTAATTTTCTAATAAACACCTTATTTTTTTTAGAGTAAGTTTTTTAAAGCCTCAGATAAATTTACTCTAGTTTTTCTGTCCCTTCAGTGATCACTACATGAACAACTACAATCAAATTTTACTGCTGGGCAGGTCAGATTGATGAAAATAGACTAATATTAAAGCACATGGAAATTTGGACAAGCAGGAAAATACTTCTTGGAATACCACCAAGGCAATTTTAAAGCACAAACGTGAATATAATGTAATCACTTCCTCACAAGCAGGCTTAGCTACAGGGCTGCCAACGTAATGACAAAAATGAAGTGTCAGAGCATGTATTTTAAGAGGACCTTTACTGAGATGGGGGAGGAGGAAGAACACAGTAGTTGAATATTTTTAACCAGCTTTCCAGAGATGAGTCTAAATCAAGCTCTTACGAATCTTCCCTGTCATAACCCCCTACAGAGGTCAGAGGTTGAAACTTTCCCAGAGGTTCACTGCACCTAACAAACACCAGAAGTTCCTCAAATTTAGTTTATATAGAACAGCATAAGTGCTGTGGCCATTTACATCCCATACAGTCCCTTTGGTATTGAACAGGGCATAAGCAGGGCAGGCAAAAGCATGAAATGGTCACATATTCAACTAGTATTAGTGCTCAGTGCCTGCACAAGTTTGTGCTTCTTACACTCTTTGAAATGTGCTGTGAAAAGATGACAAAACACATTCTTTACCACAAACATACTGATATTTTGTGGGGGTTTTTTCCTAATGTATTAAAATTATGTGTGATCTATTATTGAGCCTTACACGGGGACCTGGGGGTGCTCACACTTTTTTATTGTTTTGAGCAGATGTCCAGTGAACAATGTGAGCAATTTGAGATTGTGAGCTCTGCAAGCTGGACTGGAGGAGCAAGTTCAATGCCCTGTGGCTGACGCGGGGGAATCATGGGACATACTGTCGGTGTGAGCTTGGCCACTCTGCCAAAAGCTGAAGCCTTTGGCTCTTGTGCTAGGCACCTGACCTGTATGCTATTTCATGTCTATAATTTAGCTTCAAACAGCATCAGGAACATCAGTGGGAGAGGGGAGACTGCTGAATGTATGTACTGCACTGTATAGGAACTTGCCATTCTGATTGCAGTTAGAACTCACTCTTCAAAAACTGTTTCCAATCATCCAATAAAATAAAATTAAGTTAAAAAAAATCCCAGTGAAAAACTTTTCCTTGAACTTTTTGACACACTTTAAAAAATAAAAAGAGCCAATGTAATGAGGATTGTTGCAGTAGAAGCTACCAGCAAAAAGCTGAGAGTTTCACAAGACATTGTTATCATCAGCAAGCTCAGCGTAAGGACATTTTTCTGCCCCAAGCTGTTCATACAGCACTGGGGAAGAACAAAGGGACATTAATGATGCTGTTGCACGCACTGCACAGCCTGACCAGGCCCAGGGAAGCATCAAAGAGCCTGAGGCCACCAGCCTGTTTCTCCACCAGGTGTCCTGTCTCCAGCCACCCACCACCCACAACATCTGCTGCGGGCATGCAGGTTCTGCAAAAGCCAACATCAAATACTTGAAGAAGGCTGAAGTCTTCATAACATGATGCAAATGAGAGTTTAGCTTCAGCTGTTTGTGTGAATACAGTTGATACCCATAAACCTATGTTTTTCACACTCAGGTGTTCTTTGACATTTCTGTGCCCTACAAATATCTACAAATTCTTTGGCACACGATGATGTTTCAAAAACAAGAACAGCTTTGTAATTATGGTTTTGCTTTGTATGCAAGTAGTGGTAACCGCAAAATATATTTAAGGTGATTTGCTGTATGTACAATTCTATCTAGCACATTAACATCCCTCTCCTAAACAGAGCCTATTTGCCTTCATTAACCATACTGGTGCCCCCCAAGCTTTTTGGAGGACTCCTAACCATCTCCTCTCTTCATCACTTCCTGCCTATACCAGCAGCCTCCTGCCTGTCAGTGCCTATGAGGGTTGGTTTCTTGTAGCCTCGTTATGCTGTGTGCTGAAGGAATCTGCAACGATATGGAATCTCCTGGTCCTGGATTATTAGTCCATTAACCTAGGAGAAGTGTGTGCTCTATGCTCACCCCGTGTGCCTCTGAGAGCCCCCAGAAAGGACACACAGGGACGACAGGCGAAGGCAGGAACAAAGAGGAAGTTTAATCAGGGGTACAGGTTTATATGGACTTTGGAGGGATACAAACTCACCAATAAGGGACAAGGGGGGGAGTCTGGATTTGTGCCAATAGGAGTAAGGGGATTTACATTCAATGGGAGAGGGTTTCAGGTAACATGAGGTCACTGTCCTTCTTCCAGCCCCCTGGCCTGGCAGGGGGTTTATGGGAAGAAGAAGCAATGACAATGCAGTTTTTACATTTAGTACATTCAAACCACATTAAAAACATCAGTTGTTAAAGCATTCTCAGTGGCTGGTGGATTTTCTTCATCAGCCCATTTCTGACATGACATTCTCCAAGCCATGTATTGAGAATGCATTGCTACAAGTGCCTTTCTTCTTCTTCTACAACATCTCACAAGTTTCCACCACGGACTTCATACTTTTTAAATAATAACAGATGTATAGAAGAGTCTCAGGATCTGCATATGCTAAATGCCTTCAGTTCCTCAGTAAAGTCATCCTACAGGAAGCAAATGCAAATTACTGCCTTCCAGACATAAGGCATGGTCCTGGTGACCTTGTTATTAAATCATTAACCTTCACCTTTCATTTTACCTATGTTTTCAGTATTCAAATGTCCCTTGAAATAGACGACCTCAGTAATTCCGCATGCTGCAATTTGTTACCAAACATTTCACTTCATTGATTGAACAGTGACAAACAAATGAAAGCACCAATTTTCAAGCAACAAGAAAGCAGTTCAATAATTACTGCAAAGTTAACAAGAGTGTCCACATAAATCCCTGTAAAAATCTGTTTGTTCATAATTCCTACTCAATCCATAAAACAAGACTTTCAAAGAGCCCTCCATACCATTTTCTCTGCCTTCAAGGCTATTACTCTACACCCCTACTGATGCTCCAGTTTATCAGGAGATGATGCTAGCTATGGCTGGTATCTTATCTTTGTAATCCCCCAGAGTTAAGCCAAGGCTAGAGTTGTGCTAGGGGTATGTAAAAATGTGCTTTGCTGTGGAAAAACCCACAAGTTATTTGGAGAAAAGGCAGAATAACTTGTACGGAATTATTATGGTTGCTAGCAGCAAATGTTTGTTTCCCTAGAGGGAAAAATAAACAAGCAAAGCAGAAGCATCAAAATACTTATTTTGTAAGAGCCTTTATTTATTAACCATCACATTAAAAGTTGATTCATACACATATTAAAATTAAGGGGGTTTGCCGTCGATTTGGATAGAGTGAAAGTAACTCTGGTTTGTCCCATTGTCAAACCTTTCTACCGTCTTGATCTACCCTTGCCTACACAGGAATACACAGGAATAACCCTGGTGGGCAAGGTGAGAGATGTAGCCCAGCATCTTCTCATCAGCCCATTTCAATCAGCAGACACTTAGAGAAGGGCACAGAAGGGCGAGCAATGTTTCCCCAAAATGTTCTGTCTTCACGCCTCTCACCTTCCCTTGAGCACCAACCCCAAGAGAGTCTGTTCAGTCAAACCTCTAGTGGCTACAGATGCTTTTGATGATTGAAGTCTAGCACATACCCAAGCCTCAGCAAAACCCTTTGAAATTGCACGCTGTGGTAAGCCAGCATGACACTCGAGAACTGAAACTCATCAGCCTTCTTCACAGGTCATAGTCCTGTCCTGCCTGCCCTCCCACTGGGCCAGTAACCTGCTGTCTCCTCATGAGAAAGTCATGCTGGTGAACAGGGCTTTACAACAAGGGCAGAGCCCCTTGGTCCCTTCCCAGTTCCCAGGCAGCATCAGAGCTGCATACGCCACCTCCACCCAAAGCACAATCTCACCAAGCCTGCAGGGGCACTAGTACCAGCAAAAGTGTACCTCTCGTCCTCTGTTAAAGCTCCCCTTGCATTAAGCTTTTCTTTGCCTTTGTTTCAAAAATATTCCTGTACTTATTTATTAAAAAAAGCAAAACTTTTTTTAAATTTTTTTTTCTATTTTGGAGAAACACAGTTTTCACTCTTCAGACATCATCAGTCTTTCTGGGACTTTTGTGTTGACAATTCAAAAAGGTGTGTTTTCATAATTTTTATTCCATACCCCCCCTCCCCATCATAACCTTACGCTTTGAAAAACTCAAACAAAAAACAATATACCATAAGCAACAGTTAACATTTACTATTCACTTCTGCTTGTTCTGACAGATCTGTCAACCAGGGAGCTTTTCAGATCTCTATTTTTTGCAGTATGGCTAAGACTATACTTCCTCACCATGGCATGTGCTGGGTTTTAATGTTAATTTTACTGGTCTTTCATTTCATTTTTTTCAAACCACATCTATTTAAGCTTTTTAAGCGTACTTAAACAGACTAATGTACTAATTGTTGTTATTAGACCTAGTCTTTAAGAGTCTAAGCATACTCAATGACTACTTCAGACAGTACAAGAAGGTGTTCCAAAATCCTGAGGTCCTCAGTACTTAGTGAGACCGGATTTTATAGTACACAATAAAACTGTACTTACACACCTACAGCACTCCCTCCTATGCCCAGGTCCCTAATGACAGCATACAAGTCCCAGTATTGCATGAGACATAGCCTGTTGTGGTGTAATGCCACAGGGTTGGCTTTGCCTGCTGACAGACGCCAGGCAAGCTTCATTAAAAAAAAATTAAGAATAAAATAAAAATCAGCAACTCTTTCTCAACAGTGATACCTACACAAGAAGTCTCTCGTTCCCCTTTGCACAGCACTTATGAAAGAGGTTTATAGATATTGCCCACTTTGCCAGCTGCAGAATACATGAGTTAATGAAAAGCACTCTAATGCTCTTTGGCACTGTAAGCATAGCCCCATTTCTATTTTTCCCAGTTAGTCTTTACACAGTCTTCTCCTTGAATACAAAGTTAATTCTTGCTTTTCAGCTTCAGGAGAGGGCAGGCACGTGGGCTGCAAACACCCAGTTAGTGGAGCTGCTCCCTCTCTGCCTTTATCTGTGAGCACAGGCATTTCCAAAGTGTCTATCTGCCCTAACACATCCCTCAAAGGACAGCAGTATGTCACGGCACCAAAGGTTGAGTGACGGAGGCTGCTGTACCCCTCAGAGATACCTATCTTGCCCCTCCTGCCGCAGGACACATGTGGATGGCTGATGAGCGTCCTTAACACGCTCTCACGCAGCTCCAGACGTGGCCATGTCCTCAGCCACGCAAGGGACACAGGGTGTTCCCCAGTTTTGACAGCAGATTACTGTGTACAGCTACATGCTTGTTTACTTGACTGAAATCCATATTTAGAATGTATACAAGTGCATAATCCTGAGCTGTTTATTGGGACAAAAGTTCCACTGAATGCAGTGGCTATGTGTTTGTCTGTACAGCTGAGGATTAAACCCTTAAATCTTCTGCAGTGCCTATTTGCACATTTCTAAATCATCAAAGGAAAAAGAAAAGTGAAGAGCCCATGTGACCGTGGATCTCTGACACTTGGCTACATGTGGATACAGAGAGAACAGTGTGCCTTTCTAACACCACTGGTACAAGTACTAAGGCTTGACCCATCTATTTTGAACAAGGGTTTTTAAACCTCGTTATTCTATATGCTGAGTAAATTTCTAGCTCTGACTTTATAAGCCAAACCAATTTTTCTAAAGTAATTTAAAACAATTTACGTAGGAGGAAAAAATACTTTTTTTTTGTTTTTAAAAAACTGTCAGGTTCTAACATTTCTCTCTAACTGCTTTATTTAGAGGGAAGATCCTTCTTTATTGACAGTGAATTGTGTTCTCTAGCTGGCTAAGCAATGCTTAGCTCACCACCTTTTACAATCCTTATGCTTCTTATCTAATCTTAGGGCCAATCCAGCATCAGTCTACTTCTATCATGCAATTCATATTTGTATGGCTTAGCCAGGACTCCAAACCCATCAGTGAGGAGCAAGCTTGGTACTGGCACTGGCACATAAAGCTGCTTTTTTCCAGCTGATTTATCTGGTAACCATGCTGGTAGAGTTGTAGAGTCAAGCCCTACTGGGATCTCTGGCTTTGCATCCATCTGCCAAAAATGCAGTGTGTGTGTGTATACATATATATATATGTATATAAAATACATGCCCCACAGAAGTGTTGGTATTCCCAATACTATAAAATGGTCTGTTTGATGTCAGTAATAGCATCACTCCATTACTCTGACAATTCTCCAAGCATTATATTAGCTGACTATAGCCATTAAAATGTTGATCCTAAGAATACAAGGTAATAAACCACTTTTAAGTGACCAGGAAAGCTGCCTCCTAACACACACTAACTAGTAAAAGTTTATTTTCCATTAAATTAATCACATTAAAAGACAGTGTTGCAAGAATTCATGTGTAGGTGCATGAATTTTTCTATGTCAAAGTTACTATGACAACTGGATAACATGGATCCAGGGAAAAGATGATGGCAGGAGACAATTTAAACAGAATCTCACATAATTGTGATGACTAAATCAATTCTAATTCTTTCCCTTAAAATGAGTCTTGTGTTTCTTCACAGCAGCCAATATTTAACTGGATGATCATACATGACCTAAGAACTGTAACACACAAATCAGTACACTCTATTGAGTAAGTTTACAAACATACTGAAGTGACTATTTTGTAATCTCTACTCTTCAGCTTTTCAAAGCCATGGCAGGAACAGGGTTGCCAAAGAACATGAGTAACAGTTCAAAAACTACATTTAAAAGGGGTTCTAGAAAGCGTCATGTTAGATAAGCTTCTTTCTGAAAATGAGTTACTGACAAAGCTCTGTATTGACACTCAGTGTTCTATGCATAAATACACATGCAAACACAAATATTTGGAAAATGATCAGCGTAAATACAGTGGCATGGCACAAACAGCTATGAAATTCACTTTCAAAACACATATACTAATAATCCAGGCTAGTTAATGGCAAACATTAATAAATACATTTGCTTCAACACTAATGCAGAATTAATGCCTATTTTAACTACAGACAATTGCAGAAACAAGTTGTGTGGAAGCACTAAAAATCAGCAGAATGAAAATACTATTTTCTGAAATTTCTTCCTGACATTCCTATAATTGTCTTTAATCCTCTGGATACCTGGAGCATGTTTTCAAGCAAACATAAGGACTTTTATCTGAGTCACTATTAGCAATAATAAGAATTCTGCAGTGTTCAGAAAAATGTGCTTTCATTGATACACCACCTGCGGTGTTGCCTGCCCCGCCCTTAATTAATGCCTATATTTGTTACAGAAATCAGAGCAATAGCGGCACATATTTCAAAGGTGCAGTCAATCTGAGGTCCTGCCTCACGCTTATCTCATCACAAGGCTACAGCAGCCAACTTTATTGCCTTCAGCCATGTCGGCACTGACATACGCCCCCGCTGCCGGCGGCTTCCCCATGGCAGGGCGCTTCCATTGGCGTCACCGCTGGAACACCTCCTGCCACTGACATGGCTCAGCCGCACGTTTGCAGGACTGGCCTTTTTAAAAGTCGACCGTGTAAACTGGGCAGTGACCAGAAGGAGCTGCAGTTATACAAGAAGCAAGGAAATATTATGCAAGACCACAGGAAGTCAGAGGAGACAGCATTCTGGGCAGGCCTGGCAAGGAGTCTGTGTGAACTCCGGCTAACAAGCAAAGCTCGGTCATTGGCGCCAAACTCAGCAGAGAACATTCCCAGTGCTGCAAAGGATAACACTCCCCATGCGTTTGCCAGTGGGCCATGTTCCAGGACGCCATGTACCTGATGAAATGCAGATAAACCCGGGTCTTACTTTTCGCCAAGTTTTCGCTTATTTTTAAAATTTGAGGCATATTTTGGGCCAACATTTGTTAGAAGTGGCAAATGGTTTGTTTTCATGGCTTTGCTAATAGACCTCTTGTTCTTACACTCCCTGTAATTTTAACTACAATAAGTGACCTACAAAGAAAACGTTTGGCAGAAGCCTCATTTTTTCCATGCATCTTGCCCATCTCTACCTCAAGGCTCTCTGCTAATAGGATATGAGGGTTATGGATTCTTTTTCACTTGGCATTTTGGAATGACCTCAGAAAATGCACTTGGCATAAAAAGATGACACCCACCTTGCACAAAATTACACAATTATTTTTTTTCTGCTCCTATGTCAGAAGTAATTGTTGGGGGGCGGGAGGTGGATTTTTTTCATTTTTGAAAACTACCTCGCCCAGGTCCTACTTGGAGAAGACATTCATTAAAACACAGTAAACTTGGTTTCCAAAGTGACTGAAAAAATTTGCCTTAATCTGGTAAACTTTCATCATCTAGCAGTAAATGAGTTCAGAGACCTTTTATGCTTTGTTCCAGGATTCACCTTTAAAACATCAATGATGAGATGCTGGAGGTGGAAATCCATTTTAAGGTTCACACACATGCACTGCCAAATAAGAAGGACAGCATGCAAAGTCTTACACAACACAAAACAATTATCAATTGTGATAAGAGTAGACAAAGCGTTCTCAAGAGAATCTATTTTATGTTTGTAATCACCCTCAAAAAACACACAATAGGACTCTCCTTCCAGCAAATACGTAACACAAACAAAACCCAAGCAGTAGTACTGCCTTGACTGGGGGAAGTGATTCTGAGAAGCATGAGAGATCTCCAGGAGATACCAACTTCTAACACCAATGAACAAATTTTAAAAGTTTTCATCATTATCACTGCTTATGGGAACAGCAAACATATGCAACTCTTAACAAGAGATTCCCATCTTCAACATGGTTTGCACATGAAAAGGTTCCCACAACCTACTGCTTTTGCAAAAATAATTAAACAAGTACAGCAACAACACAGGAAAGTGAAAATGTTAGTGGTGACAATGCCTTCATTGTTACTGCCAGTATAACAATGCCTAAAATTAATCATGACCCTAACAATCAACACCAAGGCACACACAGTTGGACCTCTCCAACCAAAACAGATCTTTCTACAGCCGGATCCAGAGTTATAGCTGTTGAGAACTGCCGTTGTTTCTCCAGTTGAAGTCAGCAATTCCTGTCCAGCAGAAAGAAGTTCAGATGCACTTCTCAGGGTCTGAGTCAGGTATACAGTGGTAGTTTTAATGTGGCCAGTCTAAACCACTCCACAGTACTGAGTATTAGTACTAATCATAGTTGCACAGCAGTTTCTTCATCCAAAACCAGTCAGGTCTAAGCACACTGAAATACTCAGAAATGCCCAGGATAAGGAACAGCATTTTATCTGCATCTATTTCTACCACATAGCAAGGCAAATATCACACAGTAAGTTCTTAAAACACCACTAACTAGTGAACCATGTTACAAAACCAACAAGCTGTTTTGCCAACAAGAGCACTAGCAGAAAAACATTGCTCCAGATTCTGCAGACTCCTGGTGGATCCTGGTACCTGTGGCACAGCAAGCTCTAAGCCTATAACTGGCTGGCACCAGGACTTCTTCAGCCACAGAAGTCTCTAATCTCTACAGGGGAACACATTTGTGCTGCAATTTTCCCCTGAAGCCATTACAACACCGATTCCCAGCTATTTAACATCCTTGAGATCTTTACAGCTCTATCAGAAATGGAGACAGAGACACACTATAAACATGTAAACCTTGATTCCTTAAGAAAACAAGATAGAAGAGGATAAATCTTGTAATCACTGTCTCATCATCCATTAAAATTTCTTTTGATGATTGCATTTTCAAGTAGTTCACTGAGCCAAAATCCTCCTCCAAGCCTCCTATATGCAATTCATATGCAGCTACAACAAACTATAATATACCTACCACTATAAGCAATAAAGCATTTACTTCCTCCAGGATGGAGGGGGGGATGTTTTGACTCTCAAGAGCAAGATTATCTCTAGGCTGAGGCCTTCTTTTATTTTCCTTCAGTACAGTGATTTCATATTCTATAGCTTCACTCTATGTCCTAAGACATCTCCTGGTATGTAAGCAAACTAAGTACCTTCACAACAGAATGCACTGAAATTGATTTGTCCACCAAATATTTCCTTCTTACAACTGTAAATCAGAACTGACTTTCTATACAAGTAACAGTATAAGAACAGATGATTCTTCTGCTTTCTTCATACCTTACTAAGTGTTTGACCATTTCATTTGCTTAATCCACAAGCTAAGAGAAGTAGAACACAAGTGAAATGAGTATGAAACTCCCTTTTAAGAGGAATAAAGGTTAACACCACACACAATTGACATCACATTTTCCTCAAAGCAGTACCCAGAGGTCTCAGGCAGAAAGTGAACCCCATTTTGATAAAAGTTTAGACATTGTGGAGCTGGATTTTTTTTTGGTACAAAAGCCAGAGCACTCCATCTGTTAAGTAAGGTACAAACAGACTAAGAAACCCACCCAAGAGGAGCACACAGCTCAACATACAAATGACTCGGCAGACTCATTCCACAGCTGTAGCCTACTCAAAACGTAATACAACATGAAATCATTTTATGTTTGCACTGCATTTATCACATGACTCCCTCCAAAGGAATGCTCTATAATGACTTCACGTTGGCGCAATTTCTTCTTAAAGGTTTTAACAGGTCAGGCAGCAGGCAATCTTCCTCTTTCACCTCTGCCTTTAGGTGGACGTCTGCTCCACATGAGCCATCACTGCACCCGAAATCCTGTGACCTGCAGTGCAGACTTTGCTATCTGTTTATTTTATTCCCCAGGGTGAAAGAGCACTGAAAAGTCACTAGTTTTTGACTGAGACCATTTGCTGTCATCCATCTCCTTGAAAATTAATTTTTAAAAAAGTGTCAGAAAGCAATAGTGCTGGTTACTGTGTCTCATTGCTTCATACTTGCTCTTAGAGAAGCTGGAATTTAGTTACACCATGTTTATGGTGACATTTAGGTTTGGGGGGCAGGGGATGTCTTAAGATTTGGCAGACAAAGGGAAAGAAGTGGTGCTATACAAATAACATGGCTTCTTGCATTGTCCTCTCCAGGGCCTGCACATACAGTATGTAAAGCTGCCAGTAAAGGTCTGTATAAAATGTTAGGCTTTTCATAATGCTCCTTCTTTACACTGAAGAATGAGCCTGCTCCATCTTCAGGCCAACTCTGCCACCCATATGCAGGAGAAGCCTTAACTGAATGAAGGTTCACAGGCTTCAGCCTATGCAGTCTGTGTGAAGTGGCTTGTGTATGCTGACCTCTAAACCCAAGTCACATGAATGCTGCATATCAGTAAAGCAGCGCTTTACTTTCCTTAGAGTGCTCAGTTCAAACAAACTGAGAGCAAATGATTGCTGGCTGAAACCCCACTAAACTCCCCATCTGCAGAAAAGACAGGTCTTTGTGTGACAGTCAAACCCTCCTTTTCATTCTTACTGCCCTGTGGGTTGCTCACCTGCCTGCTCTGTGATGAAATCTGAAAGAATAAGAGGTTTTATCATCTCCTAGATGCTTTCAGGGTGTTGCAATCCTGCCACCGCCAACACCATCCCATCTCCTCAATTGCTCGAGGCGTCTAAACTGCACACGGATCTTATATGGCAGGAGGGACAAATTCAAAGGTGAAGCGAACGAAGGCGTAGGTCACCCGTCAGGACGTGGGTGTAACCTACATCTTGAGGAATAATATGGAGTGGTGCAGTAAAGAAAGCAATTAACCAGGCAATATAAGAGTGAGAGATAACCAAACTCCTTCCATCTGACAACCCCCTGTTAAAGTATTTTCAAGTTAGGTTTATCACGCAAGCTTCTTGCCAACATACCTACAGCACTGCATTAGGCATGGAAATAGAAAGTCCCTACTTTAAAAAGTTTACAGTCCACTTTAAATAAATAAGACACACAAAGGGTGGAAGGAAGGATATACTGCCATCCCAGTTTTCCAGGCTGGGGACTGAGGATAACTACAGTGATCAGTCACACTGTTCAGGCTACAACCCAATGCCCTGAGCACGCAGAAGGACAAAGAGCTGGGCCATGCAAGAAGGGGTTTCAGAAAGTGTGTGGAGGGGAAAGGAGACAGGAGAAGCAGCTGCAGAGGCCAGACCCACTTGCTGAAGCTGCTGTTCAGCAGCCAGGTCAGCAACCAGACACAGTTTTCACAGCCAGCTCTACTGAGAGTGGCGAACAAGCTCAAGAGACAGAATCCAAAACACAGTTTTATTCAGCTTCACTGCATTTTGGCCCAAGTCCTCATGGCAAAGAGGCTTTGTTCAGGCCAGTCATGCAGTTGACAAACAAAAGTAGGGTTGGGGGGTTGGTTTTTCTTAAATAGAAAATAATGGCTATTTCGAAACACCAGCATTAAGTTTCCCTCAAGATATCTGCACTTGCTTCTATTTCATATTCAAGCCAGCACATGCCTAAGTGAATGGGATAGTCCCCTTTTGTGAATCACTGAGAACATAAATACGGCTTTGCTGTTACGTAAAAGGCAGTAGAAGCGTTAAAAGAACTTGAGCACAGAAAGGATGTGACCATAAAAATGTCTCTCTGATTAGTAATGGCAATAAACACATCCTTCAAATTATTTACTAGGAAAAAACCAAGAACTAGATTTATTAACACTAACTGGTAATCTTATAGCTGCAGCACAAGAACAGCCCACCCGCAGCTGAACCAAGCTGTGTTTCCTCGGTTAAACCAGAAATCTTCCTCCTGATCACTCACATAAACGTGCTGCATTAAGCAATAAAGGGGGGCAACTACCCCAAATGTCTACCTTTCCTTAAAAGTGTAAGTAATACTATTTTGTTAAGGCCAAGCATCATCATCTGTCTTGCTTAGATGGGGTATTGGTTTCCTGCTCTGCAAGCAAAGTTTATCCATCTCAAGTGCATGAACTGGCAAATTCCAACTCTGCATTCCCCAACATACATGAGTCAGCTTAATGGAAAATGGGAAATGGGTCTCTCAGGTCAATAGGGGCATAACTGGAAGAAGTAAACCAAGAGACACATTTGTCATGGATTTCCTTTGAAACTGAGGAGGAATGGGAAAACCCAGTAACAGATAAAGGCCAGCAGTAAGAAAAACCCTGCTGCTCTTTCAAGGACAGCTCTTCCCTTCAGATGAAGGCAACATGCACAGGGTATTCCAAAATGCTCATCACCCCTTCCCAAAGACTCTCCCCCTTCAGCAAATTAGACAAATGGCAGCTTTCCCAGAAGAATCATCTGGCAGAAGCTCTAGGGGAAAAATACCATAAGCATTTTCACAAATTTCCTCTCACAGGTTATAAAACACACTGGAGGCAATCGAGACCTTCAAAAAAGTCCTGGAGTGGAGTATGGCTGTAATTGGTCACTGGGTTTGTATTCCAGAGAAATACTGCCTCAGGAGTCATGGCATGATAATGTCACTTAAGACTGAATTTTTTCTCACACATCCATGTATGATGCTGACATTCCACAGATTATTCAAAAACCATTTTCATTCTAAACTTCCTATCAGCTTTAAGTCAATCCCCTCCATAAATACCTGAACGTCTGAAGATTCAGTTGCTGCCATCAGTTAATGAGCATGTTATTTCATCATAATGTCATTTAAAAATCTAACCAGGCACAACAACACGTATCATCTCAAAAGATATTCGTGTATTTGCAACAAGTTTTGGACACAAATTGCACAGACAGCTAAAAGTTTGGCATGTTCCTGGCAACATTCTCAATTTACAAATGTAGGTATACAGAGCAGTGTGGTTGTTAAATGTCAGGAAGATCTTTGAAGTATTAAGACAATAAGTACCCAGTAAGACCAAGAATTTACTGGCAGAGAGGGTGATACCATTGTGAATGAAGGCACAGGGCTTGAAGACCAACATCAGAATGTCCCAAACACAATGGCTGAATAGGGTTGCTTTGTAGTTTATCATACAAAGGCAAGTGCAAATGACTACAACTGTGATACCAAGAGTTTAAGCACCTTTTTATGGCAGTAAATACCTTAGATATGCTAATGGTGAAACAAAATACAAGGAATGTTCTTTAAAGCATACTTTCACCACTTTTATAAAAACAGCCTAATAACCATCCCACTTCATACTTCCTCCAGCTTGTTACCTCAGCAAATATTTATCTTATGGGCACATGAATATATCTTAAAGGCAAAATACTATACACTGACTTTTGAATGCCATTAGATGACTTGCACCAAAACTATCATTTTTCCCATGTAGATGAAAAAATGTTCATAATTTATAGTCTGACACTATAAATTAGCACCAGCTTTCCCTTTTAGGAAGAGAAGAACAATAGGGCACATTTTTAAGGTTTCATGCAAAGTATTTAGGCCATTCTATTGACTTCTTAAACTGAAGTAATTCAGCAAACCACCTTCTATATATTAAATTATATATATACATATATATGTTTAAGGATTGAGCAGCTGACTACCTACAGAAAACACATGTACTAGACTAAAGGTGAATATCACCTGGGATGACTATATTTCAAGATATTATTCTATCTGTTACTTCAAGCAGTAGCTTTCCTGGGAAAGGCAAACATTTCTATCTCTCACCATACGTAGGCAGGTTTTCAAGAACATGACTCTGAAATTATCAGTCTATGGAGAACAACTTCGAAATTCTGCAACATGCTGTTTTCATCTCTCCCATATTCTGACTTTCTTGTTTGTCATATCAGGAGCCAGTGAGGTGGGCCAGGGGTTAGGGAAGGCCTTTATTGCTGTGTTTTCAATCATACTACTGTCTTTAAAGAGCTGTTCATGTAATCAAAGCTAGAGAAGACCTTTGTCATCGCCGAGTCACACTTCCTGCCTAACTCATCCAAAGACAACTAAGTATTTTCATCAGACCTGGCAGCTTGTTTAATCAATTGCAGTTTTTTAAAGACTGTGACTCTTTGGAGTTTAAGGCCACAAGTGATGAGGCCATCATGAGTAGAGTAAGAGGAACACCTAATATTTTTGTTTTGCAGAGAAAAGATTTATCCTGAAAGGAAGACAGGAGTTTGACTGACATCAAGCCACCAAAGCAGATTCATGTATGTGTCTTGTGGATTTCAATAAAACAATCTCGAAAAAAGCTCAATTGAGTCAAACACCAGAAAAGAAAGAAAAAAAAGTCTTTGAATTAAAAAGAGATCAATAATACTTGAGTCTCATTCAAATGAAATTTGAAACAACTGGTTTTCAATTAGCAACACAGTGCAACACAGCAAAGCTTATAAAAATGAACCTGTCTAAAATTTTTCAGCATTCTCCAAATGTTTTGACAATTTCTCAATTAAATTCCTTCGCTTTAGCAGTATAGCTAAAACTAGAACATTAGCTTTTGTTTCCCTTGTGCTCAAGAAAATTATTTTCCAAGAAAATATTAGTTTTTACAGAAAATATTCAGTCCACCAAATGCATCTGCAGCTCTTCGAGTGCTCAGTAACCCATTGTTCAAAACCTGCACCTTTTATCATACCTTCATTTGCCTAACTCTAACCAAATATGTTTTGATATATTAGGTAATGAGTAACAAATATTTACAATAGATTAAGTTCACGTTTCAGTAGTTCCAAATAGTTTCTAAATGATCCTGGTAATCTTACTACACATACACCTTCAGACAGACTGCTTGCTATCAAGTGCCATAAGTTACACCCACATGATTCATCCATTAGGTTAAAAAAAAAACCCCAAAAACAAACAAAAAAACCCCCAAAAACAAAAACATCAAAAATCAAACAAGAAAAAAACCTATCACATACAACCCTCCCCATATCACTTCTAATTTTAGCTTTTCCTTAGATAACAGTTTCCTGGAAAATAAGGAGACTGCTCACACTGCTCTAGCTCCAAAATGTTACGGTGAAAGTATTGCTATTTGTATAACTATTTGAACGCACACAGTATTTCATATCCAAATATAAAGGGACGTTGCAGTGCTTCTGCCTTCTGTTCTGCTGGGGATGCAGGGAAGGAGGTGAAAGAAACAGGGAATGATTAATTTTTGGTAGGGAAACAAAAAATGAGGCAGGCAACAGAGCACACTGTAGGACTCTGCACTGATGACTTCTCCATAGGCAAAAAGAAAAATAGTAGGACAACCCACGAGGCTGGGCATGAACCATCACTGCCACAGTCATGGCTCCAGCTTCCAGGAACAGCCTCCATGCCATCAGCAACAAGATATCCAAAACTTAAGGTGATTGTGGGCACTGCAACATGGTGAGAAAGGAAGCCTGGCAAGATACACTGACCCCCTCCCGCAGCAGGAAAGAGCCAACAGCCACAACAATGCCCAAAGAAAGCCTTTTTTTTTTTAATTCAAAGAAACAAGGTAAGTCTGACACCAGTCCAAACGAATACGCAATAGCATTATCTGCCCAACACCTATTTCATAAATACATCCATCATTTTATAGATCCGAACGTCTGAAGCAAATACTTGTGGAGGAATCATCCTTCTGTTAACCTCACCTTTACATTGGTACACTGCAAAATAAGCACTCATTTACAGAGAAAATGGTGACCTAATCCCCACCACACCTATCCGGGCAAAAACAGCTGAGGAGATGTATTCATTCCTTTGAGTTATCTTAGGATCATGGTGGGGCAGTGGCTATTAAGCTTACTGATAGTAAAACAATCAAGCAAACAAATCCCAGCTATACTTCATAAATGGCCACACTTTGGTTGTTCTCTCCATCACAATCCTGCTTTACAGTCTGCCCAAATTCTGGCCTGGAGGTTTCATTCATGCAGGTCACAGCTGGGATTTAGGGACATGCCTCAAGTAGTAGAGACTGGAGGAATAGCCAGGCACAGGCAAGATGCAGTTCGAGACATGTTTCTTGTTGGAAATACCAATAAGATGTTGAAATCTCTTTGGAAAACAGTCAGTTTGGTTCTACAGACTTGAGATTAAAACATATGCTACTTAATGTTTGCCTGAAAGCAAATCACTGTCTAAATACACACACAACAGAATGAAGAAGAGTTTGTAATGTGGGGGATGGTTCAACATATTTGCATTAGTAATGAAAACCACTAAGAAACTGTATTATCCTGGTTTTGTCCAAGTTGAGAGCAGAAACAAACTAAGAAAGTGATTTTTCCTCCTGCCCAGATGCACAGAACTTGTTCATAAAGCTGTAAGAAGTCAGTATTAATCGTATACCCACAGGCTAACATAAAGTATGTGTAAAGTTTCTGAATTCTTCAGACAATCTCCTTGAAGGCAACACCCTAAACATTCCCCAAAATCAAAGAAAACTGCTGATTCCACGTATCAGCACAGAGGAAGGGTCAAGACCAGGGCACATCTTTGAAGATCAGACACAAAAATTCAACTAAAGCAACTTTACTTCTGGTCTGGCAACACATTTGATGAGTTTCTATAGAACAGAATATTGAATATTTGCTGTGTCATGTACTGTGATGGACTGAGAAGCATAATAGAGATGCTTTTCAACTCCAAACTCTTTGTAGTAACAGTCAAGTAAATTTAATTAAAAGTCTAACTGTTTTCAGGCCTAAATATTCCCATTTAATCAGAATTTATTATGGCAGATTTTGTTTCAGCTAAATTTTCTAGACTTAAATAAAGTCACAGAGGAAAGAATCAAAATCATAATTAGATTAGAGCTTAAGAAGTAAAGAGCATAATTAAATGAGTTACTTTGGAACACTAGTTATTTATCAGCCAATTGGCCTACTGTACTTCATTAAGCTACTTTCCAAATGCACAGTAAAATAGTTTCCCATTTTACATACTTCGAAAGGAGTCTCCATGAAAAGCAGCTTTGTAAATTTAAGAAATAAGTTATTTTTTCTTAAATAAGCAGTCAACTTTTTATCCTCAGCAGACAACTACTTTATTATATTGCCTTTTAAGCAAATATAGTACAAGAATGATAAATGAGAAAAAAACCTGCCAGCTGCATACTATCCATACTTGCACTTTCTCTTAATTTAAGAGAAGGATTCTGTCAACCTTGTTGACAGCTACTAGGAGTAAAAGCATTTATAACTAATAAGGCATATATGCCACTGAATATGAATATTAGACTAATTAACACGACACCATTTCACAATAGCTTTAGAGGAATAAATCCATTCTATGCACCTAAACTATTTTTAAATACGACCTGCCTTTGTATTGCTCATTTCCTAACTGTAATGTTTATCTGATTTCTCAGTTTTCAAAAGGCACCATTTGAAAATTATAGCAAGACGTGCAATGCTTGAAGATTTCTTCCCCCACCACACCTAACAGCAGCTCCCTGCTTGGAACCTGAAAATAAAAATACTTAATGTTTATGAATCTATCATAGTAAAAAAATATTATAGAAAGGCAGAGTGATCCTTTTGCAATACTCAGTGATGGGTCTCCTGAATTGCAGCACAAACCAAAAACTCGTATTAGCAGAGTACTTTGAATATGCAAGACATTCCCAAAGACCCACACAAGAAAAACATGACAGAAGATGATTGACATCAGAAGATGAAGAGAAAGGAACATGACCCAGAAAGTGCTGTACTCAAAGGGGTGATAAGACTTAACTTGCTGTAGGGCTAAGTGCTGAACAGAAGCAGAGCAAGCCCCTGGAGCAGCCCCGTGAAGCACAAATCCTCAGAAGGCCAGGTAACTTTGGGAGGATGGTACACACTGAGTGGCACTCACATTGCCCACCATTTCCACAGCAAAAGCCATCCAGCCTTCATTAAGCTCTAATATTAAGCTCAAATGCTTTGAGACTTTACAGAGACGAAGCCACAGGAGTTGGGTAAAAGTCAAGTGCTAAAAAGCAGACCGTGCCTCCAAGTCAGAGCTCAACCCAACCTCTGCTACATGCCGTTGCAGGCAAAGGGAGACATGAGGGCGGCCATGCAGCCTGCCTTCCTCATTCGTGTACCCTTGGGCCACCCTCTGGTAGAAAAACCCTCTCCACAACTACAGAAAGGGTGGCAATGTAGAAAGCAGAAGGGGCAAACCCAAAGTATGATGAGTATGCATGGCCAGGGTCGTTCAAGATGACCTGTGAGCTATCAAGTGCTTGCATTTGTGGTGCTGAAACCTTAAGACCAAGTTGCTTAATGTGAACATGCTGTAAGCACGTGAGAAAAAGCCAATTTCAACAGACTGCTCACTAGGAGTTCAGGAGATTACATTTCCTTTTGATAACTCCAAATAAGAAAAACTGCAGGGACAGATCTTAACATAGAAGCAAACAGAAGTAAATTAAGTATGTGGGCTATGTATGGGGAGATGTTGAGCAATAACAAAACTTGAACAATTTTTTTATGAAGGAGAGTAATCTATGAAATAATCTGCAAAGAAAAGTGTTCAAAGCTATATCATTATCAGCTGAAATACATAAAGTGAGGTTTACAAGAGTATAAGGAACAACCTACACTGCAAGAGAATGGACAAGGTCATCTATTCCATCGTCACAGAATAACAGGCAATAGGTAGCCTACCTGGCAATAGGGACATAAGCTAAAACAGAAACATATTGGGTAGAACAAAACTGAGATTGTACATGCCCTGAAATATGCAGTTTAACACCTTGGCATATCCAAATGCTCCCATTTCCTGCCATCTGAATTACATCCATTAAGAGCAAACTACCTGAGCTCTGCAGAGCTGTGCCATCGGGATGGTTTCCTCATCCTTAGAAGGTACGGCCAAGAGTGACCTCAGCTTGGCAGAACTACTCTCCTGAAGGAAAAGGTCGGTTAAAATTGAGGCACAAAGTGTCTCATTAGAGGGGCTCAACACCAAATAGAGTCCAAAGAGAAAGGGTAATTGAAAGCAGTCAATTACATAGACAATAACTGGAGCAATCCTGTTTCTTTACTATCTGGAGGAGAAGACCTTAAACAGATATATATAACATTACACAGCTAAGGTCACAAAAAAAGTACTGTATAATTAAATGGGGACCACTAGCACAGAAACACCCTGAGCTGCAAGATTGGTTATTTTTCATATAACTGGAGAACAAGCAATGAAAGCTCCAAGCAACAACACAACTGAAAAGGTGAAGCCAAATGACGCATCCTACTCAGTGGTACTTGACTTGTCCTGAGCCTGGTTTCAAACTGCTCAATCATACACTGCCATTGACATTGACTTTTCTATTGACAAACAGAGCTTCAAATGAAGAACATTCTCAAGTTCTCAACTTAAATGGACCATTAAGAGAATCAAATATTGTCTTCCATAGAGCATTTGTTTAACCGTAAAGAGAACTGCTCCTCTAAACATATGTTCCAGAGCTGCCTGGAAATCTGGTAAACCAGACTACTCCCAACACCTTTTCTCTGTGAAACTGATTTATAAATGCCATTAGCAAGTCAGGTTAAGAGTTCCTAGCTTCCTATCTGTATAGAGATCAACCAAATAATACAGTAACTGTTGAACTCAAGGCAATAAATCCAATCCATAGTAGTACTGGAAAATTAAGGAAGAAAAACATCTTGCTTCTAAAGGCTACACAGGGTACGTCCTCAGAAGGGACATCCACATGCTCACTGACAGGGAGGCACAAGCGAGAGATCTAAAATCCCTCATATGAGGCTCTCCCAGTTCTTCCACAAACATTACTTTACGCAACAATCCCACGAGCCAGATAACAATTAGCCTAGTTCTGAGAGAAACAGAAAAATTGTCATGAATGTCACAATATTCAAACTCAGTCAAGATTAGGGTTCAGACTTCAGTCCCATGAAGTTTATGTTGTATCTTTAGAATATTTCTAGAAAGCACTTCAGTGTACTGTCCTACAAGATTAGACAGCTCTAAATCCCTTACTGTGCTTGAAAATGAGAGGTTAAAACTGAAGAGATTGAGTGCCCTATTAAAAAGAGGTGATAAAATGAATGCAGTACACTACTTCACTCTTACCATTCCCGATAAACTATAACACATTTTTATAACTACATCATACTGTACTAGAGATTTTTACTCTCTTTTTCAACATAAGAAGGCACAAAATGTATGTATCTTTTATACCCTGCACAGAAGATTGATATCTAGGTAAAATACACTTGAGGCAAGTGTTTAACCTTAATACATTACTGTTTGATAAACTGAGGAAAACAGAACTATATGGAAAATGTTTGATTTATAGTAGAATACCTCCCCTGTTACATCGTCACAGGGTGATTCAATAAAAAAGGAGCTATTAGAGAAACCAAAAAATGGGTATAAAGTTTACTGCTTCACCAACTGGATAGTATACACATGACAAATAACAACATCAAATTCTTAGTCTGTAAATCACATAGTTTATGAACAGAATCTATGGCCAGGAACAGCAATATGTGCCAACAATAAACTCATCCTTGTGACTGCCTGCTGTATAAAACACAATAAGTATCCTGTTATGAGACTTCACGGACCCTTATTCACTTGCTTAGCTTTCCCCATGTCAGTGCCCTCGCTCATCCACAGGAATTGTTTATAGCTTTGGAGCAACAAGTAGATACTTCTTCTCTTACTCTCCACGTATAACTTCTGTGTTATGGACTGCTGAATTTTACGTTTATTCTGAAGAACCAACAGGAAAAGGTGCTCTTTATGCAACTATAAACCCACTAATGCGTTATTTTGATTCCCTCTGGAAGGGACGTTATGGCAGTGTGGGAATGCCTATCTTTACATCCCTCTCGAAGGGCAGGACAGACGAGGCGCTGGGCACTCCTGGAGCCCTCGGCCCTACGGGCAAACCCACTGACAGCGGAGGAGCTCCACGAACCGCGTCAGCTGCGAGTGCTCCGCGTCTCGGGCTGAAGCGAAGAGGTGTCGAAAAGTAGTAGCTGTACACAACTGGTAAGTGTTTACATAGCCTGTCAACTACATCCACACGACTTCAATTATGAAACATGTTTTGCTAAGGGTGCTGCTACCTTCAAAACACCCGTACTCAGCTGTTAAAAGCAGCTTCCTAATAGTTCAGTCCCCGCTGCTACCAAGCCGTGGCGTACACTATAGTCACCCCGCACCGACATGCTGGCCCTGCCTGCCAGATGCACCTGCCCGCCGCCTCCGCCGGGCACAGCCGAGCTGGGACGACCGGGACGCGCCGGCCGCGGTGCCGCCCAGCGGGGGCAGCTGCCCCGGGCAGGGGCTCCGCAGCGCGGCGGGGCCGGACGGAGCGCGGGCTGCCCCGACGGGGCGCGGCGCTGCTCCAGTCTCTCTGCCCGCCCGGGCTGGGCGAACGAACCAGCTTCCGCCGCAGCTGGTCCTCGAGAAGGCTGCGGGTCGAGCCCCCGCAGCGGAGTCGCGGCAGGGGGAGGCAAAGCCCTCGGCCCCTGCCCGCGGGGAGTCCTGCGGCCGAAGGGGGCAGCCAGAGGAGGAGGACGCAGCGCCCCGAGCAGCCCAGCGCCTCGCCCGCGGCCCCTCACCTTTTCTTCTCCTTGTCAGCTGTCATCGCGGCGGCTGCTGCTGCTGTCGGCTCCTGCGCAGCCTCTCGGGCCGGGGAGCGCTCAGCACCTGCCCGCGGGGGCTCCGCGAGCGGCAGCGGGCGAGGGTCGAGGTCCGGTTCGGCCGGGTCGCCCCCGAGGCGGGCGTACAGTCTCAGGACACTGCCGAGGATTGTACAGCCCGCTCGGGGGAGGAGGCGGCGGCTGCTGCTGCGGGGCAGGAGCGGCGAGGCGGCGGGGCTGTGCAGCTCGGCGCCGCCCGCAGAAAGTTCTCACTTTAAACCTTGGGCCGCCGCCGGCCGCGGGGGCAGGGCCGGCCCCCTCCGCCCTGGACCCGGCCCGGCTCGGCCCGGCCCCGCCGCCGCCGCCGCGCCCGCCAATGGGGGCCAGCGGGGCGCCCCGGGCTCCCCGCCCCCGGCACCGACCCGGCCGGGGGTCAGCGGGGCCGCCCCCGCCCAGCCGGCACCGCTCCGGCACCCGCGGGGAGGCCGTCCGCGGGCGCCGTCCCCTCCGCCGCTGTTTCTTCAGTTATCGTTTAGTTATTTAACTTTTTTGTTAGTTAGTATGTTTTTTAGTAACGTAACGTTTTGGAGGGTTGGTGTTTTTTTTCAGAAGGGCTCTTTAGAGCCCGGTACCTCCCCGCCGGTGCGGTCCGAGGGCCGGCGCGGCACCTGCCCGGCAGGCGCGGAGCAGCTGCGGTGCTGCCCCGGCCCCGGCCCCGGGCGCTACCCCCGCACAAGGGAGCGGCCCCCGTTCAGCCTGAGGCAGGGGGAGGTATTGAAAAAAACTAAAATTAGGAAAATAAAAGCCGTAAGGACGGTGCGGGCTTGGGGCGAGGCCCCGGAGCCATCCACGGCGTGCGGGTCCGTCCTGCTCCGGCCCGGCGGGGCTCGGCCCCGACCAGAGACAGGGGAGGGAGCGTGGCAGCCGGCGGGCAGAGGGCTGTGCAAAGAATAAGTGAAGGGGCTGCACTTTTGCCTCCTTAATGGAACTTTCTTCCTCTCCCTGTTTTTTCTGTTTTACTTTCTGTGTCATACTGTATATTTCGACTCAGGACCTTTTAAAACTTCTGGTGCTGACACACAGTGAAGTGAGTCTCTGGCAAGCGCCAAAGCTCATCTCATGCTAGCACCTGCTATTGCTTGCTGCAGTTAAGATAAATGTAAATATTAGAAAAAAGAACCCTCACTTTGATTTCTGTTTATTTTACACCAAAGCAACTAACCTTGATAGACAAGGGATTACTAGAATTTTTCTGATCTTGTCTTTCATCATGGTAGAAACTGCAGTCTTATCCTCATGTTTTCTAAGGCTTACCTTACCTTTTTTACATCTCAAACCAAAATGCACACCTTTGTATTAAGCTGCAACGAGTTTCCTTTACTTGTGGAAAATGGAAGTACTGCAGACATCATGAGCCAAACCAGACTTATTTCTTGGTACTTCAAATTTGAACAATTTCCCTATACCATTTCATAGGCTGGTTTGTGTACAATGGGTTAGAGGGAGTTTTCTTTTTTTTTCCCTCTTTTATACAGTATGAATGTTCAAAGAAATGCATTTGTGTTTGAATTTGCATATTCTGCTCTCAAGTCTGAAAAGAGCTACACATGCTTACACAGCAACAGCCTAATTATGTGGTAACAGTTAAGGTTTTTTCTTGTTGTACAAGAGAACCTAAACAAAAGAAACCCACAAATATTTAAAACCTAAGTAAACTTACTCAAACAAAATTTGTGTATGCAGGACTAAATTTAACCTTCTGGAAATAAGAGAAAGCAATAGGATCAAAGAGCCAAGTCACTAATTTCCTAGATTAAATAGACCTCTTCGTCCTTCATTGATCTCCACTGATGTCAATGGTCCTTGCTGTATCTTAAAGCACTTCACTTGGATAAACAACTTGCATTCAAAAATCAGACAAGACAAGCATTCAAATTGACTAAATCTAAACCACTCAGTAAATTTCCATTATTTCACGTTTAGCTCATTGGCCTAACTCCTGTTGGCTCTGCCCACGTGAACATGGTGTGGTTGATTAACAGTCTGCATCTCTTGCTTTCTTGGCCAGCAAGGCCTAAAGGTGCTTTGACAACAGGAGAATTCACATCCAAGTGCCACTCAAGAGCCACGACCTGTCCTGTCCTCCTCTGCTCAGACAGGTTAGCAGGCTTCAGCACAAGTCAGTACCCAGCAAAACCCAAATCTTGCTGTTGCATCAGGAAGGTGAAGCAAGCAAGTCTGAGTGATTCTTACAGCTCCCTCACAACTTCAGTTCCTGAAGTTATCTATACTGTTATTTCTGGCAACTGAGTTCCCCACCTTGACCATGAAGATGGTAAATGGCCTGTCCTGTAGAGCTTTCTTTCATTGTTAATTCCCTTTCTTTTCCATTACTATTCAAGGAGAGAAAGATCAAATGTGTCTTTAATAGAACTGTCATTTTACTAGATGCGTTCTGTGGCAATAAGGGATCCCATGGCTCCTACAGAGAGGCAGAAACTTTTGTCCTTGCTGGAGAGAAGCAGAGAAAAATCACATAATATTATTTTCAAATGCACCTCTTTATTGCTTTGATTTCCTTTATGATCAGCCAATATTTATTAACAGCAATACCCACCCTAAGGTGGCCTTTCTCTAATCTACTCAGAAGCTTAAATAGGAGCCACACCACTAGTGAACACATTTACTCTATAAAACCCACAGGAGATGAGAGCTGAGCTGAGCCAAGCAAAACCTTGAACTGATAGTAAGCACACTTTATCCTCTCAATTCCTATACCCATTGCAAGGGCTTTTTCCACATTACTTCTTAAATTTTATCTTACATCTGCTACATTTTACACTTAGCTTAGTAGGTATAACTCAGATAAAAGGTGGTGGAAGGGGTAAAAGAGATCAGGAAACTTCACAAGCTGACCTCAGCAGGGGTTAACTACTGCTTTTCCTTTCTACACCAAAGTTTTCAGCAGAGCCAACATAGCAGATGGGGCTTCATTACTCATGGTGGTCAGAGAAAATACAAGTGGCTATGTCTTATCCATGCTGTTCTGGAAAAAAGTGGAGATGACCCACATTGCTCCTAAGTGAATTATTCTAGAAATGCTATTTGAACAGAGAGTTTTTGGTTTCCTAAAAGCAACCTTCAGGTAATATATGTATCTGAAAAGAGTCACTAACATCTGCCACGATAGAAGATGGGTTCTTGAAGGGTTCTTCAAGTCTACAGGGTTTATGTTAGCTGCATCTGGACTAGGCTCCAGGGCAAAACAAACAGGAGACTTACAAAAATAAAGTGGTGGTCACAACATGCCCTCAAGTTTAAACTACATTGACAAGTTAGGAAATCTGCACAGGGTAGTGACTAGGCAGCTCACCCTTCTAGTGGTCCTAGGCTCGAACACCCCATCACCCAAACAAGATGCAGGCAAGCTCCTGATTTACTGCCACTTATTCTGGAACACACCACTGCTTTAGGACCAGTTATGCTGCATTGTTTTTTCTCAGGCTATGCGTATATATGTAATCAACCACACAAATCAGCACTTGCGCCAGTTTGAATGCGCATAGCCATCATCGGTGAAGTGAAAGCACTTCTAGTATTCTGTTTTATGTATGCTGCTACTTGCACCTGCATTGACTGAAGAGCATTGGTAAAACATACAGAAGTTTGACCTTGCTCAGTAATTAATGCTCCAGAGTAGTCAGAAGTAGTCAGAAAATACCTCGTGTTTAACAGGGGAGGCATTTTTTAAATTAAAAGCAGCTCTTAAAAACAGATTATTGAGAGGACACAGTGTTTCACATTCATTAATAATCCCTGTTCGGTTCCTTTCTTCTTCTGGCTCCTCAATACTGCAAAAGCAAAAAGTTGATGCTTGTAATAACAAATAACGACATTATGGGAAAGGGAAGGGGAGAAAGGAGAGCCCTGTTATTGCAACACAGCTGATCCTTTGAAGGAAGGAGACAGGATTCTTCACTTACTCATACCAAAAGAAGTTATAGTCACAGATCATTTATTACACACAGTAGCAAACAAGACAGAAAAAATACCAACCTTTGGGTTATTAGCAGGGGAAAATGATATTTATAAGCTAGACAGAACACAAAAGGTCCAGAGAAAGTGGAGACTACTCAGATGGAAATATAAAAGAATGCCTGAACCATGGTTTAAAAAAATTGAAAAAAAAAACCAGAAAAAAAGAGTACTGATTCTTGTGCAACCAGTCACACACTCACTCATGCCTTTTTTCATAATCACAGGTGTATGCCTGTGTCTCAGTATAGATATACCCTCCACAGAGTCAATAGCTGTGCCTTTTCTCCACATTGGCACCAACCACTTGCCAAGTAGGAAACAGCACCTCAGCTTGCACATGTATCCTAAACACTCCCTTGTCTCTTGCCATAGTTTCAAACTAGAGAGAGAATTTTTATACAAGAACATAAACCAAGACATATATATTGCTCTTACACAGGAATAGATGTTAAGAACAACTTACAAGAGCACTGCCTCTCTTTCCCTAGGCAGAAAGCAAAACACACTCTCTATGCAATGCTGGACCAGTGAGTTCAAAATGTAATTTTGAGGGAATGCATTAAGATGTCTCTGAGAGCTTCCAAATATTGAGTGTACACCTTCAAGCAAGGCTCAGAGATAAGCCACAGCATTTAGAGGCATTGATTACTTACAGACACATTCCAGACGTTTCAGCCATCACACTTCCATGAAAAAAAGGCATGATGGCCAAAACGTTGTAAATATTAAAAGGCTTAAAATTACTCTCCTTATCTTTTAACCTTTTTCAAATTGACATACTGAGAATGTCTTAGGCCTGTCCCAAGGAAAGGTGGTCAAAGACAGTTGTAATTAAGACAGCAACATGTTGCAATACAATTAGTTTATAAAGAAAAAACATGATGAATAACACAGACACACTCCTGTCACGATTCTGGAGAATATTATTTTGAAATATTGGGAAAGCTCAGGAGAGAAAACAGTTGCAATACAGCTTGTTAAATGCAGGAGGTTTTTGTTTCAGGTTTCTGCTTGACATTCAATAGCTTAGTATTTAGAAATACTGTGGTTGGAAGGTACTTTTTCTTATTGGCCTGTAGAGAGCAAAGGCTGAACACATTTGCTAAGCAGGACCCTGATTCATGATATAGAATACAAACAAGACTCCAGCATATTAAAAAAAAACCCTTCCTGAAGAGGAGTGAGCTTAGTCTAGGAATATGGTCTGTTAACGGATGCTTTTTGGTGTATAATGCAAAGATAGTCCAATTTAATGAAAATGAAGTATGAAGCAGGCACAGCCTTCACTTAATTTTCCTAAATTCTTCTGCAATGTTCTGTAAATTGGGCGCCCTTCTGGTATCATGTTAAGGGTTGCCTCCTATTCTTTTTTAACCTATTTATCTCACCCTCTATGTTACCCACATTGGCCATCAGTGCTAGGAGGTCTGCAGCCAGTTCCTGCTCCCTGACAACATCTGATGGAGGAAATATGGGTGCAAGATCAGCAGAGGTCTGTTTTACTCAAATCCAGCAAAAATAACAGCAACGTTTAGAAGATGGAAAGAGAAAGCGTTCCTCTAGGTGGGTTTTAAAAGCTAAATTTTGTAGTGATGTTTTTAATACGTGTTACCTCCTGTCCCTAAGAAAGTTATCACTGCAGAGGAGGAAGAGGAGCAATATAAACAAGAGCAAAAGCATTGTGTGCTGGATGAACATCCAGAGAGAAGGGAAGTTGTGACTGATTTTTGCAATACTGAAGCCAATACCAATGCTTAGTAGTTAACATTCAGTCACTCAACAAATATTTATTTAGAGACAGTGCAACATGCCCATTGCAGAACTTTGAGTTTTAAAATGAGCCAGGAGGTCATGTTTTGTTTCTTTGGGGTTTTTTTTAATTATTATTTTATTTCACAAACTTTAATACCACAGGCAGTACATCTCTTAAGTCTTTTAATCTCTGGCAGTTACTTCTAGAGGGTTTGCATGGTACAGGGGTGATGCTCAAGCCTGTGTTGACTTCCTGTATAGCACTGAATTTCCTTCATGTATGTATGTATGTATGGCCAAACTTCGCAAACGAAGATTTGGGAAGGGCTCTCCCCACGTGGGGGTGTGCCCTTCGAGCCTGCGCAGTGGATTTTTTTTTTAGGTGAGGTTCAGCGTGCACAGAACTGGCCCCACCGTTTAAAGTCCCAAGGTCCATCTGCCACGGCCGAGCGAGCTTGGACAGTGACAGTGAAGTCCTCAGGACTGTCTACAGCACCCGGTACTAACCGGGGCTGACCCTGCTGAGCATCCGAGATGTGACGGCAGGGAGGCATTTAAGTGCCCGGTACGGTCTCCACTGAGACTCGAACTCACGACCTTGTGATCAGAGTCCGGAGTGCTCACCATTACACCACGGGACCGCCCTGAATTTCCTTCATAATCCCAAGGAAAACTCAGTTTAGAGTGAAACTGAAGCAGAGAGATCTCTTTAATCGCAGCAGTAAATGCTAATTTAACCCTTATTCAGGCGAATAGATTTGGGCCTTGTTTTATTCTGACAAAGGCCAATTTACTTTAACAAAGGTCTTGAAAAATGTTTTAAAAGAGCCATTCATGAATTACTAACTTAACAAAGCCACTGAACTCATTAACCCTGTGGACGCTTGTTTCCTAAAGAAGGTGACAAATGATTGTAAAACTGCAGAGAAATCCTAAATTCTTCAGGTGCTCCAATACTAAATGCTACCTCCCTACCAAAAATATAGATAAATTCCTTATCACTGTGTCTTGTAACAGAATCACATAGTACTTCTGACTTCCAGATTCCAGTTTTGATTTGGGTTTTTTTGTCCTGAAGAAAAGCTGGTTTTAGAGGGTGAGGTTCTTGGTAATTGAAATCCCAGCCCAAAGGTACTGCTGTAACACTCCCAAGTACATCCTGGGTGCCCGAAAACCTTAAGTGACTTAAGGCAGTTTTAGATACAGTGGATAACTGTAGCCAAGTCTTCTTCAGCTCCTTCCAGAGTCAGTGATGAAAACAAAACTTCCCTGCGGGCGTGACCTGGAGCAAGAGCCTAACTGAGATCTCTGACATCTGGGGCAGCCTCCACCTAGGGAACACACCTCTGCTGCTTACGAGTTGCCTCCTCAAAGGCCAAGAGGTTACAGAATCCCAGCTACTTAAAGTAACAGCAAAGTTTTCCCCCTTTGCCCTGAAACTTGTTCTAATTTGAGGAACCAATTCCAAATTCATTTGGCCTGGGGTCTGACACGTGTTTCTCAAGTAGATGTGCTTCCCAAAGTATTTACAGGCTCTTCAGTAGAGGCAAAATATTGGTAATAGTGATTCACATACAGACAAGGAGTTGGATAGTCATCCCCCTTTTCCCCCAAAGCCATTGCTGTGCTTTGTGTTTTCCTTCCACGTCTATGTGCTCCAAGTTTTGCATGAGGCACCTGTTATCCATAATGGCCCTGGCTGTGCATACTAAGGGACATATTTTGTCATTATACTGTAATATATAATTTATGACAATGTGTCATCAAGAAAAGAAGAGTCGGAGGAAACTGCAACTATTATATCTCAAGTCATTTATGTATGTTGAGAAATAGATTTAAATTAATTGCTAGTTGCCTTCACATTCTCCAAAGCCCTGACCCTTCAGTTTCAATAGTAATAAGAATTAAAACAAGGACCATTACAGTTTGCTGCAAATTAACATTAACAATGAACCCCAGACAATTTAATCTAGTGAGTTTGCTTACAACACGTATATTCAAATAAGAATTCATTATCCTATTTTTGCATATTCAAATCCAATATTAAGCAGCAGCACCACTAAC
The DNA here is from genome assembly GCF_047495875.1 of Pithys albifrons albifrons. Taxonomy (NCBI): domain Eukaryota; kingdom Metazoa; phylum Chordata; class Aves; order Passeriformes; family Thamnophilidae; genus Pithys; species Pithys albifrons. Next base: position 89,476,061 of record NC_092459.1, read on the forward strand.
TAGGGTAGGTACTTACATTTCCACAAAGTCAATGTTGGGGACTACCTAAATACCCTGACATAATCACTGGTTCCAAGTTACTCTTTACGTTGCTACAGACAGCTACAGTCAGATTTCAAATATCTGAAAATCCCATTCAGTAACATGGAATCTGAGAACTATTATATATAGGGTTTTTTTTTTCCTTCTTTCATTATCACTGAGGAGGAACCTTTCACATTGTCTTTCAGAAGTCTGTAAATGAATCTCAAAAAGTACCAAACCCCCTGAATCTCCATCTCCAGCAAGTTTATTAGAGCTCCACATCTACATTCTACTTCAGAACAGTTGTAGCAATAGTGTTTGTTCAAGCTATGGGGAGTTGTTGACTTATTGATTTTATATGATATGTCCTACAGACAAGGTAGTTGCAGCAGCCAAAGGAGAGAACAATGTTTAGAACTCCTTTTCTCTTCAAACAACAAGGCTTTGGGAACACAGCTAAAACCTCCAATTACATTTTTTGAATAGCGGAGCATGTTAGACCAGTACAGCCCAAAATCTCGGCCAGCCTGACAGGCTCAGCAGGTTTTCTCACAGAATTGTGTCACCAGCTCAGAGACAAGTACAACAGAGTCCCAGACATGCCATGCATCAGGAGTGAACAACAACACATGAACCCCCCACTCGAGTTTTCAGAGACACGGGTGGAAGTTTTGCTGCAAGAGCCCTGCAGAACATCCATGCAAATTATGAAACTGGGAACAGGACCTCCCGCCCCTGCCTCCCATCAACATCAAAGGCATCTACAGTGGTCAATTTGAGATATTTCTCACCATCAGCATAAGCTGTTTTCATTCTGTTTAATGTGGGATTTTCCACCAGTGATCATTGTGTGTAATGTCCACACTGACAGCAGTTTTCAATAAAATCTGCAAGATTTTGAACTCACAGCACCACTTGTTATCACAAAAATTCAGCTCAAAACCATCTTAGATATTAAAACTTTTGCTGGAACCTACCAATTTCCAAACACTGATTGCATAGAGCTTCATCTAGTTATCCAGTTCTATGCTTCATTTAAAGTCTTTCAAGCTGTGTGATGGAATGCACCTGATTTTCAGCAAGGCAGTGGAAAATCTGCATGTATCATGTTGCCAGAAAAATAAAAGGTCATTGATAACTTGTAGGAATATGCAAAAGGAAGGTAAAAAGTGGGAACCAGCATCCTGCTTAAATAAATCATGCTTTGTCCTTAGCACAGTAAAGAACTTAAGTTTCCAAGTCCTTCATTGACTGGATGCTCATGATTTGGCTTAACACAGAGTGCTGGTAAGTTCCATAGTTACAGGCACATAAATGACTTCAGCAGAGTTCTCCGACAAGCTGGATTAACTCAATATCCACATTACTAGTGCCACTTTTGCTTGCTTTGTACCTAAATACTTTGGTTTACATATTTTATTGGATTTGAATTTCCCTATTTATGTTCTGTGGTTTTATCTCCTAAAAAATGTTCCGAAGCAAAGATGCTTGTGAATGGATACTTTTTGGTGAAAACAGTGTTTTTTGCAGTCTGAGTCCATGCAATTTCAACAGACGTTTATGTTCAAATGAAAAGCTGGTTTGTATTAAAAATACTGATTATTTTAAAAAGTGATTCTTATCAGAAAATACCCAATATCCCTACCACACAACTTAAATAGCGATCTATTCTGTAAGGCAACTTTCAATTCTTTTCCAGTAAATTCTGGTAACCAAGTAAGAGAATTAATCTCATGAGAGATAAATAAGTACTTTATGTTGAAACTCTTACATATCTTTAATAAATAGCAGAGGCAGATTACGAAGCACTGAAATGAAAGTACTGAGGTAGGAAGCTGTGCTACTCAGCTCCTGGCATGAAGCATATAGTGTTACTGGCAAGTGTCAGAATCAAAGCAGGACTAGTAAGCACCAAGCTCAAAGGTTATTGAATGTTTCCCTCATGCACTTAGGTGGAATAACTTTCACTTTCTAGCTGAGATTTTTTGGTCTGTAAATAACACGATTGGTTAGTTCCTGTTAGCTTCAAACAGAAAGTGAGCTGTGAAATACCCATTTTGTGATAGGAAACTTCAGCCACAAAAAGGAAGAAGATGGGGGATAAGAAAAAAGAAAAACCCACAAAGTACTATTCTGGCTGACCGAAAGATTCCATGCCTTATAAATGGGGTTTGGATTTTTTTTCCTCTTGGAATTTCTCTTTTGTACCCTATGAAGTCTGAGTTAATTTTAACCTTCATACTTTAAAAGATGTCCATAAAAGTATCCTTCAAAAGATTTAGTTCTGCTATTTTGGGAAGTGTCTAACATGTCTCTTCTGGAGTAACAGAGAAGCCACTGAGATTTTCAGCAGTCTGAGGTTGTATCCAAGCTGGGAGGAAGCAAAGTGCTCTTTAGGAACTGCCATAGCACTCTCCCTTTCAGCGAAACAGAAAGGTTCCCAAGGTTTTGTCTGCCATCTGACACTGTCAGCATTGTTTTCTAACTACTTTTTGTCCTGCAGGAGTCTGCTGATGAAATGCCAGCTCCTTACTGACTACAAATCCTCACCCCTCTCCTCCCTCCATCCTTCTCCTGCAGACCCATCAGAGACTCCCCCTTCACAGCTTTTCCCACATGTCACTCTTTATCCTTTCCTCAAACTGACCGTTCACTTTCACTAAAATGCTCTCTTTAAAGAGACTCATTAAATACCATTGTCATAAATCCATAGATATAAGCCAATAAACCAGCATATCACAGAGAAGTTTTATAGTATCTTTTAGATATTTCTTGGCAAGAATCCATCACAACTTGTTAAGCTATCATGACTCATCCTCTCAGTTGAAAACCTACACTAAATGTGAAATGGCCTGACTTCTACTACCCATTTTTCAAAATCAATAGGGAGTTTTGTCAGCTTCATTCCCTTTTGCCTGTGAAATACTCATGATCTGCTGTCTAGTCAGCTTCCATCCTTTTGCTTGACTCTTCAGCCAGGTTTTTTTCTCCTGGTGTCCCCCTAAAAGCAGTTTTGGACTCTTTTAATTATTCCCAGATGGATCTCCTGTGATTTCTATATTGGACCATAAAAGCATCTCCTGTGTGAAATACGGAGCAAGCACAGATTCTAATGGTACTGTCTGAAATCCCTCACTTTGTAAAATCAGTCCTTGTCGTTACAAACCTACTAGATACTGAGGCTTGGCAAGTTATCCAGTCAGAGATGACTAAACTCCTGTCAGAGCCACGGTGGGCCAGGTTCACACTTTGCAAACACAGCCTCCATTTCACCTTTGCTGTGTAACTGCAGTGAGCCTGAGCTTGGCAGTGCCCAGCTCACCAAGCATCTCCACCACTTCTCTTCAGGTCCTGCCTCACTTGGTGTTCCCTCAGCCTTTTGCACAGGCTGCAAACATTTGTTAGGCGGGTTTTGTTTACTTCAAGAGCACTGTTAAAAGTAATCTTGGTTGGGTGAAGAACTGATTCGTGCCAAGCTTTAGAAACACTGCCCCTATCACAGCTATATTTTGAGACCTGTGAGTCATGTTGTTTTAGTTAGTCTTTAGAATTTTGCACTAAATGAAGTTATTCCAGGTTTTAATGTAAACAGTGTATGAGATCAACTGAAATGTTCTACAGGAAGCAGAACACTGCTTAAACATTTGTGATTTCTGGACGAAAAACTTCCAGAATTGTTTTGTTTAGTGGGATGTATTTAACACCAGAGCACTATTGTGTGGTACCAAGTTCACCTGTTCATTCTTTACCAGTTTTTATATTAGCTATTCCATTATCTTCCCCAGAATGAGATTATAAATTATCTTTCTAAAAGTGCTGTTTCAGTGTTAAATCAAATCTCTTAATCTCTTCCATGGTTTTAAATAGGTATCTGTGGAGTAAATCAGTATTGCAGAGACCCACTCATCCAGCTCTTTCTAAACTCTCAGATGCAAGTCAAGAATCTTCTCTTTAGTATCCTTCTTTCTTATGAGTGATACTGAAACACTTTGGATTTCATTGTGCAGTTTCTGCATCACTGGATTTCTCTCAAATACAAAGCACAAATATAACTGCTCAGCCCTTTAGCATTATTGCTTTATTCTTCTGTTTTTACATTCAAATGAACTAACAACATTTTCTTCATTCATATTTTTAAATCCCTTTCAGCATAGGTTCCACCACTCACAGCTCTACCAATGGCCCTACCATTCTCATTTCCTTTTCTAGCAAGTTCTCTGTCACTGACAGCCTAATCTGCATCAGTCATTAATTCTGCCTGCATGGGCAGCTTCCTTACTGCAGTCACCTGCAGAATTTTTTTGAGCACCTCACAACACTTCTTTTAAGAAGGTCTGAAGAAAAACCCAAGTGATGACTTTAGATCATGAGTTAGCCAACTGATCCAATGCTAAGAAGTTCAAAGTGTTTAAACACTTTGCCCAAAGCCAGCTGAGAGCAGGGTGCTGGAACAGTGACCTCAGTGACAGGGATTAAGTATCTCATAGATGAGGCAGAGTTAGCAAGAGAAATCCTTAAGTTAAATGCTCTTGCCTTATGTTTGTAATAGAATATTTAATGACTGGCCTGGAGTAAACTCAGAAGCTTTGAGAGCTACTAGGGAATGGTTGCTGTGTGAGAGAACTGGAATAGGCAAAATTCAGGCACCTACTCCTAAGAATAAGGGATGGCAGAGAGTGTAAGCAAATAGAGTATATGTCAGAAAGATGTCAAAATTTCCAAATTTAACTGAAATACCAAGAAAAACTATGTTGTAAAGAATTAAGGTATTCTGCTGTTGAATGGAACAGAGTAATATCAGTTACTTTGGATCTATCAACAGCAGATCTTGCCCAACCAAATTAATTTTCATCTGGAACAGATTTCCAGGCCTTCTAGATAGGAAGCAATGGCTGTCATATCTCTGAAATTCATTAATGCTGTCTGGCAAGCCACAGAATATATTGGTGCATGTTTTTATTTTTGGCAATAATCCACTGGAGATAGAAGCTTTTGCGGGTGTGTGTTGAATGACAACATTAAAAAGGAAGATATTTTTGGTAAACCCAAAAGTTTAGGAGTGGGGGAAAGGGAATTCAGTAAAAAGATGTAATTTACTAGGAGAGCTGACTACACAGGGACAGGGGAGAAAACAAGAGGTCAGAGGCCTTCAGGTTGACTGGTAAAGGAATGGTGACTAACAACAAACTTCAAATATCAGAAGGCTTCTGCAAAAAAGAAGATAATCATCTGGTAATCATCAGCTGTGGTGAGAAGGACAGAACTGAGAGTAAGATTTCTAGAACACAGGTCTCCTGAAGAGTGGAGGGAGCTGCTGTTGTTTGGGCTGGAGAAAAGGAGGCTCAGAAGAGACCTTACTGCTCTCTACAACTGCCTGAAAAGAGGTTACAGCAAGGTAGGGGATCAGTCTCTTCTCCCAAGTAACAAGCAATAAGACAAGAGCAAATGGCCTCGAGTTGCAGCAGAGGTTTAGGCTGGATGTTAGGAAAAATTTCATTGTCAAAAGGGTTGCCAAGCAGTATAACAAGCTACCCAGGACAGTGGTGCAGTCACCATCCTTGGAGGCATTTGAAAGACGTGGGTGTGGCACTTAGCAACACCATTTAGTGGTGGACTTGGCAGTGTTAGATTTATGGCTGGACTCAGTCTTAATGGTCTCTTCCAACCTAAATGATCCTATGAGACTTAAATTATATAGACTTAGATTTTAGTGAAAAATAACTTCACTAATAGGAGGAGTGAGCTGTGGATCATTTCTTGGGGTGCTACAATTGGTCCTACTTTTCACCTGCAGCTACCATGGGAAGGCAGAGATTCAGTAGTATGAAATTGTCAAAAACTGCATAGGGCACTGCTTACAAAATTCTGCAAATATAATTGGGTTAAAACACAATCATCAGACTGTTTTCCCCTCCTTTAATCTTATAATGAAAGAGGAATTACAGAGGCAATATTTTTAAAGATGTATCACCTTACCTCCCTAGTGGTAGGTACCCACCTAGAAGAACATGCTCAGTCCCTGGAGGAATAACAACATAAATAGCTATGTAGCAAAGGGATTTGGCAAGAAACATCTAAATAATTTAGAAATAACACTTCATAAGTTTTCAAAAAGATTTAATGAAATTCATATGGGGTAACAGAGAGTAGTTTAGGTGAATCAAGGTGTCTCTTTCCATCCATGCCCCTATGAAGTCAGGAATATTGAAATGGTTTGTGTCTACTATTAATCTCATTAATATTGATAATTTTTGCTTTAGAAGTGATTGAAAATCTCAACCTCCATCAAAAAGTTTCTAAACCTCACAGTTTCAGAGGAAAACTTGCAAAGAGGACACAAGCAAAATCTCACAAATCAGAAAATAAACAGTGGAGAGAAAAGAAAAAACCCCAAGCAACAGCGAAATATGAAACAAGAAGGAAGCCCTAATACACTGTAGAGGAGTTGAATCAAATACCATGGATCTGGACCCATATTTTTCAAATACAACTAGCAAGAACTATCCACCTGCATTGTTCTGAAAGGAAGTAAATATAGTGAAGGAAGCCTTTTGCCCTTATTATTTTCAAAGTAGCAATTTATAGGGAGAATTTCTTGGGCTACACACCTATGGTGTCTACAAACACTAGAATTGGAGTTCAGGTTATTTTTACTACATGAAATGCACAATTGTAGGGAGATAGTTTGTTAAAAGAAGAGGTTTCTGAGGCACTTAAGTGGTACTGGAACAGCAGAAGAGCTACACTCTTTTTTAAGCTTATTGAAAGAGGTGCTTAACAACTTCTAAGCTTGTGTTTGAGGGACCTGTGTGGTGGAGGAGAGCTCAAGACATGGACAGGAGGATCTGTCAGTGTTCTTTCCAATCATACCAAGTAACCTGGTTATATGTGTGTTGGAGAGGGCAAGGAGGCAAATTTCTAAGGGACAGATAGACACACACTCTCGAACTGTCTCAAGTAAATCAGTAATTCACAAGAGGACAAGAAGAAGGGTGCAAGCAAGACCTTTTGATTTTCCTCAGATGATGCATCACGTTAATTACAAAACCTTTCGTAAGCACTTGTCACCACAACTGTGAGAACTGCCTTTTCAGCAGAGGTGAATAACGCTAGAAATAACTGCATGAGATAACCTCACCTTGAAGTCATGACAACCCATAAATAGCAGAGTTGAAATTGCCTGGTCTGGTTTGTCAGGGGTATCAGTCAGGTACCTGCCTGCCTTATTGCTTACTCTTCCTTAGAACGCAATCATGAAGAACCAGGTTCCAAGGAAAGCCTCATGTGTCAGTGGACTTATTTGCTTAGGCGTAACATCAATACCACTGAAGGGATATTGCCGCCTGGTGACAGAACACCAGCCTTTGAGACTTCTCAACTGGTTTCAGAATGTCTTCTCCACAAAACTCCCAGTGATGAGATTCTAGCTCTGACTACTCCCATTAACAGCCACCGCAGCAGGTAACAGCCAAGATGATACACAACTCTGCATTATTGTGCTGTGCTCTGTTCTGGTTTCCAGTCAGGCTTTCTATTGTTTTTTTCTAATTTTCAAATTCAGTGTGGTTTTGGGATTCATATTATTACTGTCTCCTAATAAACATTTCTATTCTCAAATATAAAAGGTTTGAAATCTGGAAAGCAAAAATGCCATAACATTTTGCTGGAAGAACAACATTAAAGCTTTGATATAAATAATCATAGCCCCAGACTCCACCTGGTCCTGGATGCACAAGGAGCAGAGCCAGGAGAGGGAGGAAGCCACTACAGCTGGGCTGAGAGGAGAATCCAAGGGAAGAAAAGGCAGCAGTTGTGCTCAATTAAAATGCAGACTGCCTGCCAAGTTCTCAAACTGCACCAGGAAGTATTTTTTAATGGCTAAAAAAAAAAAGGAGGGGGGAGGAAAGGAGAATGGTTATTAGAAATAGGGTGACTTCTCTATTAATTGACATTTTCCTAGAAGGACTGATTCTCTCTTAAAATATCATTTTTAATGTTCTTTCAGTAGTAAGAAAAAGTCTCAGGAGGAGTTTAACACTGGACTTCCACAGAAGGTTATCTCTTGTTTACAGTACATTTTGGTACTGTCTTCTAGGCCCTAAAAGAGAAACAAACAGGCATCTAAATACGTGGTAGCACAGTTTGCAGAAGTGATGAATTATTAACTATTTCCTGTCAACTTTTACATTATGTTAATTCGCTTTGTGTTGCACATCTGTCGCACTCACCCTCCCATTCAACATACAAGAAATAAAGATTTAAATATTTACCAATGCTTACATGTCATCAACATAGCTGATGTTAAGGTACAGCAGGTGAAATCTTCAGAGACATTACACCAGTTACTCTGCCTGAGGAACTGGTCCTTAGTCTATGCAACTTGTCTTGCAGTCCTCATCATCTTCATCATCCTATCCCCTTTTTTTAAAAGGAAGAAAATTAATTTATGTTAATAAAACAGAAGAAAAAAAAAGAAAAAACCCAGAAGGATTATTACCACAATAATCCTTTGTTCTTTTTACTTGTCTAATTTAGGATTACCTTTGTTTCCTTACACAATCACCCATTTAGCATGGGAAGGAAAGGGATCACAGGCTTTAACCACGTATCAAATTAAAATAATAGATCAGAAAGTTCTTGTTGACTGCAGTGGGAATTAGATCAAACCTAAGTACTACACTACAGGAACACAAATTTCACAAGCAGGCCACAGTGAAATGTGATATACTTTCACACAAGATTTTTATTGTCATGGGAAATTCTGACAGAGATATGGATTAATTCAATCATGATGCTCTATTTCCAACTTTATTGTCAATATTGTAAATACAGAGACTCTGCCTAAAGCAATGGCTTCCAATAGCAATGCAAACAATCTTTGTGCATGTAAAGCATTAACATAAAGGCAGAAATTGTGTTAGGAGCCCCATGCATATGGCCACAGCATAAGAAAGCATTTTCTTGTTTATTTACTTGCATAGGTCTTGTTTGTCATTTCCTGACAGAGGAAGACTAAATGCATGCAGCTACTAAAGTCAGCAAGACTGTGATAAATGGACTCGATTAATTTACACTAGCTCATGGTTTCCTGCTCTGGAAAAAATTCAATATAAATCCTTGCAGCTCAGTAAGTTAGATCTGCAGTACTAACATGCATCTTCCTCCTTCACACCTCTCTGAACACATATGATGTTCTTCACCTGTTTATAGTGTTATCGGCATAGAATGGTTTGGGTTGGAAGAGCCCTTAATGATCATCTTGTTCCAACCCCACTACCATGGCAGATCAAAAGACTCAAGTAATCTAAGAGGTTTTTAATTATTATTTTTTCAAATGTTAGCTAATGCATTTATGACTTGTAGCTATTTATCAGCAGTTAAAGAGATGATCTATCAGGCAGCAAAGCAAGAAGTCTGGTGCGAGGCTGTTAGAAGAACAGTTTTGATAGTTCTGATGTGGAACAACAAATATGCTTATGGCTAGATAAGTGTATATGGGTACAGTGAACCATTTGCTGTACCCCACTATGCAGGTGTTGTAGTTTGGAATGATAATGTAAATTCCCTCCCTGCCACTAACTCCCATGCCATTAGTTAACAAAAGAAGTAGTTAACTGCTTGATCCTTTGGGGGGGGGGGGGGGCAGACTGGGTGACAAGGAACGGGTTTGCACTGTCTCTTTTGTTCCTGGGGACATCACACAGCTCTGAGGGAGGTTGGAGCTGTGTGTGCCGGCTGTCGGAGAGAAACCTTTCTCTCCTGCTCCTCACTGCTTCTGTGGAGGAAGCAAGTTTCTTCTTGCCACTGCTGCTTCTCCTGGTTTTTTGGCATTGGGACCCCGGTTGCTACTACGGTCTCCCCGCCGCGGCAGCGACCCGGGAGAGAGAAATCACAGCTGCTTTTCTGGGACATGCTGCGTTTCTCCACTCCCAGTTTTCCTTCTTCGTTTGGGACAAGGGACACAGAGGGAGAGACAGAATTCATCTGAGTGCTCACCGCTCGTCTGTCTCACTGGAGAGAGACTGGGAGCTCACCCTGCAGCCAGCTGGGCTGTGACATAGACACTGCCCATAAGTATAACTTTTCTCCAGGAGGAAACGTGCCGGTTTAGGGGTTGTTCTCTTTGGGTGTTTTTCTTGTAGTGTTGGGAAAATAGTTTGCTCTGGTCTGTTTAGTTATTTCTATACCTATATATATATATATATCACTTAAGAACAGTTATCCTTCTTATATCCATTTTCTGTTTAAAGTTCCTTTTCTTAAATTTGATAAAGAGTGACGTGATTATTGTGGAAGAATCCCCTCCTCCGCTTGTGGGTAAACATTTTGGTTTTTCCCCTCAAACTTAGACAGCAGAGCTGTCTTTTATATTGGAGTGTCTCTCACCCATCCATAAGAAAAGAAGCCTCTTTTCCTCTTCAGAAGTACCTATCATTACACACAGCAAAAACAAAAAAACAAGGAATATACTTGTGTAAAAGCATAAGGAATGAAAAAGGCCAGAGTACTGCTCATCCCAACACCACCCACATTCCCTAACAAAGAGGGTCCTTCCATATGCCCATTAAGAGCAGCAGCAAGGCAAATCAGCACACTCCTTTCACAGTACTTCTGAGATGGAAGAGCTGCCATCAGGTTCCATGCTTTACAGGAGGCCCCAAATCTTAACCCATCAAGGTGGTTTGGCTGCTTTCCAAGGAGCAACACATGCACCCCATTGGCAGAGCCCATCAGACTGGTAAGGGTTTGGTGGGGCAGCAACAGAGAAGAGTTATCCCTGACCAGATAGCAACAGCAGCTCAGCCCTTTGCATTCCTGTCATGCGGTCTCTATTTACTTTTGGCTAGATCATTAGCCAAAGATACAAGGAAATACCTTCTTTAGCCCTTTATGAACAGAGTAGGTGAAGAACAATATTAGGGGCATTTAGGGTAAGGATTACATTTTGGGTAGGTCTAGTCCTCATTTTCACAAGAAGATTCAGGTGTATCTGCAACCAGGAGATAGTGTATGTGTCTGCATCAGCATATATAGTTGTGCTATTTAAGTCAGGTTTACAGGCAATATTTCACATTGTCAGACAAGAAAAAAAAAGCACCAAGAAGAAACAGAAAATAAATCTTGAATTTAGAAAGCCCAGCTCACTTAGCAACATAAAGCACACGCACCATCTGAAGTATATGAGTAATTCCCATAATGACTCCTGCTTGAACACAAGTGTGCACTTCAGTGCTGGCACTTGGCTGGATCCAACTCTTTTCTATAAAGATGTTTAGACACTTCTTAGATGTTAAAGACATTTCTTAAGCAAAGGGAAGCTGTGAGAAATTACCTGCTTTTTCATTATTGGGAAAAGTAAACAAGTGTAATTTCCCATTCTCTTATCCCTCTTGTTTTTAAAAAGTCTCCACACCGATACTTGACATTTTTAAAAGGAAAACACTTTGAGGCAAAGAGAAAAGAGTGTTTTAAAGAGGGAACAATACAAAATGGCATATTCAGCTCTCTCAAACAGGATCTAAGTTAGGGGCTATAGTAGCTACTTATTCTTTAACCACTAGAATTTTAGGATCTTGGATTCTTTGTCAGGTAGCACATGCAGGTGAAACTACCAGTGCTCTGAATATTTCACAACCACATGACAAGTCCTTTCCTAGGCCAACAATTTCCCTTTCTGCCAGAAAAACACACTAACAATGCATTTGGCCTGATAGTCTTAAAGTTTTCTTTGGATACACCTGTGTGAGAGGCTGTGTTTGCTAGGAGGTGGGACACGAGCATTTCAAATTTTTAAAAGTGTATACCCTGAGCACTTTGAAGATGAACATGAAAGACAGCTGGTCGAATGAACCACTAGGAAGGATTAGAAGATAATTTTTAAAGGAAACCAAAAATAAAAATCACTTCTCTAGAAGGTAACACTTGCAATAGTTAAGATTCCAATAGCAACTAACATCACTGCTGTAATTTTCAAAAACCTTTTTCTGAAAAATATATCATACTGAATGTCTGCTGTGGAAACCCCTGAAGCCTTTGAGGCTTTGGGAGCAGTGAGTGGGTGGATTGCTGCAAGCTGCAGGATCGAGAATAAACCACCAAATTATGAGCATGCCTAGGCTGTGTAATCAGACCATTCTTTAATAGAGACCCTCATCTTTTCCTATATCTTTCCTTCTCCACCCGTTATTAGCATATCACCAGCATCAGGCCATGGCCTCTTCAAGGATGGAATGTATCTTTGCTTTATTTTTTTTTTGTAGGATGCCCAAATCACTTCTTAGAGAGATGGGGAGAACTCCCAGGGAGCTCAGCCAAGCGGGATGCAGTCCTTATGCAGCGCTCACATGCTTCAGCATTTGCTAAATATGTGCCATAAAATTGATCAGTTATGCTGCTGTATTCATGTTGTTTTCCAGCTACAAATTTTGCATGGCTTGATTCTGCAATTTCCAGATGTATAGCCTTAGCCTTGTACTACCCTAGACTGGATCTTGTCTATAACTCATTTGCATTGTTACTTTAATATTTCAAAACTTGTAATTGGAACTGAAAGTTGTATTTTTAGTTCCTTGAGTACACAGCATTTAATAGTAATTTTTAGTAATAATTCTGTTTAGAATTATGACAGCAATTCCTCACAAGCTGCCTTTTTTTGCTTAGTTGGTTGGGGTCTTTTAATGCCCTTTTATAAAATTGATGTGGTAAACTGATTCTCTCAGAACAGTTATTGGTAATTTTGGAAAAAGAAAGTGAATTCTAAGAACATTGAGTTAAACCCAAACTCAAATGTCAAACTCTTTAAAAAAAAAGTCTACATCCCCTCACATCTCCCCAAGTGTAATTTTTGTAACACTTTCTAGCACTTCAGGAGAGCTGCAAGGGCCAGTATAGGAAAGCTTCAACAGTCAACTGGAGGTCCAGAGGGGCTGAGGCTGCTGTGGACCAGGCTCTTCCTCCTGGCCTCTCTCCCCAATTACATGAGTTGTCCAAAGAATTAAGGCCTTGCTGCAGGAAAAATGCTGCAGCTCCAGAAGACCAAATCAGCTGTTCTAACTGTTCATTACAGGTGAAGAGTATTTTCACCATCCAGCTCCCCATATCCATTCCTATCTTACATTAAACTATTCTTACCAGCCACTTTAGCTTTCCTATGAAGACAGGCTGAGAGAGTTGGGGGCCATTCAGCATGGAGAAGAGAAGGCTTCAGGCAAACCTTATAGCACATTCCAGTACCCAAAGGGGGCTACAAGAGAGCTGGAGAGGGACTTTTACAAGGACACATAGTGATAGGCATGGGGGAATGGCTTCAAACTGAGAGAGTAGGTTTAGATTAGATATTAGGAAGAATTTTTTTACTGTGAGGGCAGTGAGGCAGATACAGGCTATTCAGAGAAGTTGTGGATGCCTCATCCCTGGAAGTGTTCAAAGTCAGGTTGGATGGGGTTTAAAGCAACCTGGTGGATGGTATCTCTGCCCATGGGAGGGAGTTTGGATCTAGATGATCTTTAAGGTCTCTTCCAACCCAAAACATTCTATGTTTAACCCAGGAGAAAACCAAGTATATAAAGTACAGAAATTTGTGCTAGTATTTAGACTGACTCATCTCAAGGAGTCCATGCAGCTGGTGCAAAGGAGTGATCAGACCTCTCCTTCTCTATGGTTAAAGACTGACGCATCTGCTTATTCCACTCAGCCTCTCACTTGCCTCTGTAAGGCCACTCAGTCTAGTTCATTACTCCTAGGGCAGAAAGTTATTGTGGGATCAAGACTAAAGTAAAACAAAAAAAATTGATTAGCAATTCCAGTTATTGCAACAAGAGCAACAGCAGAAGTTCCTCATGTTTGAGAGTGAGCATCTGTAGCTGCCTCCTCCACTGAAGGAGAAACAAACAGCCTTTTCTACAGCTGAATGCTCAATAAAAAATATCATCACTTCTCTTAATTTTCTGAAGACCTTGGCTTTTGAGCTGCCTGGGATACCTCAGGAAATATGGGTTTCCTCATCCAAACCAGTCAATCTTGTAAATTGGTACTGTAGAAACCAGCAGCGGGTGTGGTTAGCTCATAAAACCACTGGGGGAATGAACTGCAGAGGCTCTCTAGCAATGTAATCAGTGTTTAGGGCATGGGAGTAGCCACGGGCACCACAACAAATTCCCTTGTTTCCGAGGTGAAAACTATACCATTCCTGATCTCAATCTAAATTACCATACATCAACTACAAGCTGGTCTCATACTAGCTAGCTACTTTTCCACCAGTTATCTGGAATTGCTGGCACATAGGACCACCAGCTCCATGCTCTGCCTGATGCCTTTCTCAAAGGGGACAGAGGATCAGGAGATAGATGCCCTTTGCCTTGGAAGGCAGCTCTGGGATGCAACATCTATTCGAGTACACTTCAGGCCAGGGGAACACAAAAGCAGCAGCCATCTCAAAGGGAACAGCACTATTCCACCAGACATACTAGCATAGACAATGTATTTTCTTGCACATAAACCCTAAGACTGAAAAGGTGGAAGGTTGACCATAAGCTTTTGAAATTCAGAGTAGGATAAAAAAAAAGTGATCTTACCAGAGAAAATCTGCATTATCATGTAGTAGAATGAACATTTTGGAGTTTCCTATTGTGATCATCTCTTAAGGGGTAGTGTGGATGAGCTTCCTCTAAGACTATAAAAAGGCTTCAGACAGCTTGCTGCACACTTGCTGGTAAGTGATACAAGCAGTAATGCAGCACAAGGCATCTTCCAACATCACCTGCAAGTTCACAGGATGCCTTCATTACTTTGTACTGCATTCCCTCCTGGGCCTAAAACATTTTCCACCTTGGACACTCTCTTTATAAAATAGATTCTCATAACCCCCCCAAATCTTTGTGTACTTCTACAGAGAAGTGGCTAAATGACTAAACTGAGAGAAGAGTAGGTGGAAAAAAGGTACTCTGTCTCAGCAAGTCAAGAGTAGGAGTTAAACTGAAACCAAAAGAGAAAAGTTCACTTTTAGCCATTTACTGTATGGCTTTTAACCGCTAAGTTCACTTTAGCACCCCTTTAACCTGCAATGATATCATACTTCTCTTTAAACCCTGGTGTCACATACCTGAGATTAGGGAGGTATTCAACTAGATTGCTGAAAATTAAGAACATGGAGCAGTTTGTCAATTATAATTATTCCATTTTAACAATAAGACTTCATCGAGTTCAGTGTGAGCAGAAGAAAAACAAAGTAACAGGACTCCAAAATGTGTATACACATTCTTACAGAACTATGAGCCAGTGTAAATATATGAAGATCAAGATCCTTAACAGACACTTGGGCTGAGCAATACCAAGGATCTGTCTTCAACAAAACCAATGGATTTAGTTGATCCCCAGAGTATATGAACAAGAAGTACTGCTTCAACTTTTCATATTTTTTGGGTTGAATGCTCTCTTCAGGATCAATGGCAACATCATGATGTGTTTCCAAGAAAAGGAGGAAGTTAAGAAAGACCAGATTTCCCAGAATATTTTTTGAACTCTTATCAAAAGTAGATTTGAATGGTATCTTAGTCATCATCCACATATTACATGAGGAACAAAAGAGAGCCAAAAAGGGGTTAGGAATAAGGACAATGTTAAATGGAATCAAGCCTGGGGAAACATCAGCTATACAGTGTGTTTGGAAGGAAAATAATTTTACAAATGTTAGTTAAAACACAGTAATATAGAAGTGTGAAAATCAGAGCTGGGCTTGTTCCATCCTCACTGCAAAGCTTAAATTTAAATTAAATTCCAGCAAGAACCAATTTGTCGCATGCAGTGAGGTCAGGCAACACAATGTGTGAACAACAATGCAACCAACAAGTTTAGAAGTCTGGACTCATCTGAACTTCTGAAAGATGTAAACAAACAGAAGGGATTTTGAGAAAAGCTTCAGAACAATTATGTGGTTGCAGGAACTGACTGAGACTCCTTCACAAGAGCTAAACATACCTAGTCTGACTGAACAGTACCCAGCAGTAGTGGGAGAGAGGCACAGGAATTTTTGAGAGTCTTCATCTAAAGTCCATAACCTGAAGGTACTCCCAGAAACACAAAGCAAACTATGGGATAAAATTTGACACTAGAAAGTAAACTGGTAGGGAAAATTATACTCCATTTAAAAAATTATTCTCCTGTGAAATAAGTAGCCGAGGCAAGCAGCTGCATGTCAGTCCAGATTAGCAGATACTAACAACCAAATCTGATGGGGGTTATTTACTGAAATCACACAGAGCCCCAGGGAGCAGCACACTTAGCAAACTGAGATAACGGAAAAGTAGATTCTTTGGACCTGAAAACAGACTTCTTGGTGTCCTCCAAATTAAAAGTCTAAAATATCTCCCTTCCTAAGTTTTTGACACTAGTAACACCTTGATTATTTGAAGCATCTAAATACTTCACTAAAATTTTGACCCACTAGTTTATGAAGAAACTTGTTTCTCATAGGAAATACAAAAAGGGTTGTTACAAGGTATAAGGGAAAAAAAGTTTTGCATGTATTAGTTCAGTTGCAAGTTTATTTCATACAGGTTGTTTTAAGAATATAGAAGTCATCGAATACAGCTATCAGAGCATATCGATCACACTGTCAGCATCTAAGGCTTTCTAGGTTCACAGAAAGAGCAGACTTGCAAGGGGGAGAAGAGTCTGTAATTTTGCTTTTTGCTGTTCCCACATCAATAATATTGACTGAAGCAAATGTCCATTTTTAATTGTGCATTTAAATACATTAGCTTACATGGTCACATTTCTGCATTGGTGCCTCGCAGGGGAGTCACATATTGGCAAGAACAACAGACTACAGAGATGTCATAAGCATTTTCCAATTCTTAGATGTATGTCTTACTGAAAACTGGCAATCCAATTCCTGCATCTTATTCCAGCTTAAAATAAGCCCTAACTCTGGGCTTATTTTAAGCTTGTCATCTGTCAGTTTTACAGCACACAGATACACAAATATAGTAACATTTATCTTCTACATATTATATCCTTCCGTTCATATCAGTGAGAACCCTTTTACATCAAATCTTCCTTGAGTTTCTCTGTCCCCCCTTAACTTCAGGTCCTTGTCTATTTTCACTTTTGCCCCTTTTTTTTTCCTCCTTTGGGAACAATAACTGAGGCACACAAGCTTTCCAGTTTAATTTGTTTTTCCCTCAGAAATTGAAATGATAGACATTGGTAGGGGAAATGGACCGCCCAGTAGCAATTACGCTCATGTAGAGTACATCATTTGGTCTGTGTATTTTGGTTGCCTTCTGAAGGTCCTTTTATTTTAGCCCCAGGCCTACTTGGCTGCAGTAGGTCACTTGTTTCCGACAGCAATAAAAGTAAAAATATAAAAGAAACAGCCCTGAAAGCAGCATTTTTTTTCCCTTTTTTTCCCCCTGAGGATGTTGTTTTCTAGCCTGTCTCAGTTTCCGGTTCCCATGAACCAGCTTGTCGCTGCTGTATTTGGATTCACTGTGCCATAGGAAAATGTCAAAAGGTTTGCTTTCTTTTAAAGAAAAAGCAAGACACATTTTAATAGAAAGCTGCCTTGATTTCCATGCATTTAAAAAAAAAACAAATCCAATTTTTCAATTTTTTTCTTCTTCTAGTCTTACTTGTACTTATTCCAAAAAAGTCCCTGTCACCTATCCTACGATTTGAGAGATACAGAAGGGCCAGGGTTTGCTTTTTGCAGCAACTTGCTTTCCCTATGGATGGTTCTGCTCTCCTAGGAGATACTCCCGAGGATTTTGCCCATTGCAACCAGCATTTTGTGAACGTGTGCTGTGACCCCTCAAAACACCAGCCTACATGATCCTGCTGTGGCTTCCCTACCCAGCTAAGAATGAGAGCTGGGCCAGGCCATTCACATCCCTCTTCTGACCCAACCCATCCCTCTCTCCTCCAAAGGGAGAGGTCAGGAGATACAAGCATGACTGGTAACAAAAGCCCAAGGAACTCTTGTTCTGTGGCAATCACAGCTTGTGTAAAACACACACATATATACAGCTGCACTCTAGTCCTCAGTCAATACTGCAGGACTTTGAGTAAAAAGGGGTTTTTTTGTTCTGATTTTGTTTTTTTCAAAGCCTTATTACATAAGCCTTATTACCCTGCTTCCATTGGTAGGTTGGAGTGGACGATCCACTGAAATCCCTTCCAACCTGAATTGTCATCCCATGACCCTAAAATGCGTCTGAACTCCCAGTCCACCCCCCCACCTCAAATAGCTTTGGGACTTGACTGATTTCTATGCAGCTTGGCAAAGAAATATTAAAAAAAATAAGGTCCTGGGAGTTATTTTTGTTTGTGTGTTGGTTTATTTGGTTTGGGGTTTTTTTTGTTAGTCTGTTGTTTTTTTTTAATTATGGCAGGGTAGAGAAGAAAGATGAAAAGCAGATTCCTCCCCCCCACTTTCCTGGGAAAAGCAGACAGATTTCTCATCTTGTATGCTATTTAGCAAGAGCACATACATCAACCAGCCTATTTCCTTCAGCTGTTTATGTCTGTGACTCAGACAAGGCAGACACCAGCTCTCACGCAACAGCCCCATTTCCCCCTCCTCAGGATGCCAGCCCTTCTCCAGAGGGGCTCACACCCTGGTCCAGCAGAAGCAGTGGTGTTCCACAGCTGCAGCTCCAAGCTCTGGGGCTCTCCATCACAACCCAAGGTACACCCCACACCATAAAGGAACCACCAAATCCATCTGCCCCACCTACCCCCTTCACAAAATGGCTTAGACAAAACCGGGGGGAGCTACCACATGCTTTTGTGTCACTGGCACAGATAAGTTACATTTTTTTCTGTAGTTTCATGCCAGAGACAGCTGTTACATGCTCTGGCAATCTTCCTTTTGAAAACAGCCACACATACTTCAGACTTCATAGAGCTCCAAGGTGCTCACAGGACCCAGAAGGTTTTTGACCCTGAGGACAGGTACGAGGCAGATTTGAAACTGAGATTGGGTCCTCAGTCAGTAAAACATCCAGGTTTCTAAGGGCACTATCTCACCCTGGGCTGGCTTATGTGGACAGCTGGAGACACCCAGCATGAGTTGCCCTCAGGGTGACAGGTGAGAAGCCCCAACTGCTGCTGATGGCAAAGGATGCCTCCCCAGGGCTGTACTTACCGTGCCAGCATCAGCCACGGCTGCCTGCAGGTAAGAGGATCAGAGATAGTGGATCCTTCACCACAAACCAACGTGCATTTCCACACAGGAGCCACAGCTCCCAGTTTGAACCTCTCCGCTTCCCTCTCTCTCCCTTGATGTGGGATAAAACGCAGCAGAGACTGAAAGGTTTAAGGTAGACCCACATATTTATTTCTGTGTGTATTTATGAATCAGGCAAAGCTAAAACATTTTAAAAATCTCTTTCCCCCGCAGCTGCACATGAATGTGGCACACTTAAGTGTGCCATGTATTTGACTTACGGCTATTGTATTAAGTAATAGACACTGTGGTTGATGGGGGCGGGGGGGACGACACTGTCCCTCCTCACACTCACAAGGCAGTGTCACAGCTTTTTTCACAGCTCCTCAACCTCACCAGAAGTGACCGAGCTGCTCACTGCACCATCACATTCAGGGCAGCAGGGAACAGTACCGAGGTGCTGTGTGCCTGCCTGGAGCACATGGAGTTCTGTGCCATCATGCAGTTTAGGGATGGACAAGAAAAAAAAAATGAAGGAGGTATTCTCCATGTCTTGTCATTCACAGTAGGGCTGTGAATGCCTGATCCTGAGAAAAATCCTGAGAAAAATCCATCCTGGGATTTTGACTCCCTCAGTCCTGCCTGTCCTCTCCTGTTTCCACTTACACTTCCCAGAAAGAAGAAAAAAAAAAGTAAAGGAAGGAGGTGAAAAAAAAAATCAGCAGAGTAGGAACGGTACTGAGAAATTTTAGAAGGACAAACTGAGACCTGGTTGCACAGAATAGTATGTCATCGATCCCACACCAAGCACATGGTGCACAAGGACATGTATCTGCATGCAACGGAGGCTCACGCAGCCTGGCACTGTCCTGGAGAATTCCTGTAAACTCTTGGAAAGGTTCAGAGTTGGTTCAGAACCCAGCCAGGAGGTGCTTGTTTTTGCAGTGCAGGTAACCTCCTGTGACAGATCAGCAAAAAAGCTGCACGTCTTGCTTTCTTTCCTCTGCACATGCAATGTTAGAAGGTGCTCTGCTGCTGGTCTGAGAGAGGAGCCCTGCCCTGGGCCAGGGATGAGGATGCATGCACAGACTGATTACCCTGAGCTTGGGCACTGCAGCACTTGGTGGCACCCACCTCGAAGGGTCCTGCTCCCAGCCGTGGCAGCAGTGCCCTGCCAGCACTTATACCACCTTCCAGCTCAAGCCTGCTGCATTGTGCACATGGAATTATCCTTCTCTGGGCCTCATCCAACCCCAACAGCCCTACTTCAAAATCTCTCAGAAAAGCAAAGGCATCACCCTTTGGTTTTCAGGAAGCACAGGCTGGCCACACCACCCTCCTTGGGAATCTGTTTGTTGCCAAGCCAGTGCCAATTACAATTTCTTTGTACAAGCACTCTTACACAGGCAGCATTTTGTGCCCGAAAAATCAACAGAGTCCAAGTAACTGCAAAAATAGAATCAGATGCAATAACATCTTACATAAACTTTGGTTAATAATAAACCCAAATTTACTCAAATCCTAGTAACTCTAGTCCTAGTAGTGACAAGATAGGAGACAACTATGAGAATATATTGAACTATGTCCTGTGAAGTGATGAGATTATCCTTCCTGTATTTTGCAAATTGTTACTAAGGAAAGGGCATATTTGGGGTTCCCGTTACTTTGAATTGTTCAGGTAGCTTGAGTCAAATATCTCATTTAACAGAGTGATTTTGAGTGTTACAGCACAGACTGATAAATTATATCTTACCAGGACCTAAAAGATGTAAACACCCAGTAGAATTCTCAGCTCTGTTTTGGTATATCTCCCTGTAAAATAAATGCTAAGACACTATTAAAAAAAACCCGTTTTATTACTTCTATTATTTGCATAAACTGGATCCTTTTAAAGTCTGTCCTGGCTATCCTCATGCCTCTTGATTAGACAAACTGGCCTTTATAAACTGTGTTTACTTCTGCCAAAAGAACAACCTGCTTGGTCAGAGAATAATCCGAATTTCTGATAAAGTGGATTATCTATTTTGTAGCCCTTTGAACTAAGAAAATATTGGTCTTCCCTCCTGCCCCTTAGTGATTGTCAAGGTCTGAAATGCTGTCATAGAAGTTTACAAAGCTACCCAAGAACAGGCTTTAGCCTGCCTGTTCCTCCTACTCAGGAGGCATTATTTGAGGAAAGCATTAAATAGATACTATTATCAGCCATACCTATCCTCTTGTGCCATGGAGACAGTAATGTTCCAGGACAGGTTAAAGACAAAAAGGTACCCAAGACTTCAATAGCTCGGTGACTAAGAACACACATTCCAGTGGCAAACAAAGGAAAGGAATTTAGATGCATTGAAATGCAATAGTCTCAGCCTCAGCAATATTAACAAAGCACAAGCCCTATAAAGGAATTTGCAAGGTCATAACCTGGTAAGAAAATTCATATTTTTTCTTGACACTGCCAACTAGATTTTCAAGCTTCTCTAAAACCTGTTCTAAGTTATACATTGTTTCAAGTTTTGGTGTCTCAGTAATAATATATGTGTTGGTGCATCAATTATCCTTGTATCTAGTGAGAGCTATTTAGATATGTTTGTTAAAAGCAAAACAAAACATGCATTTGTATATATCAGATCATCTGTTTTTCTTCAGCTGGATGACAGGAGTCCAACCTAGATGTTAATTACAGAGAACATTTCAAAAGCAATGGGACTTCTTAGAGTAGCTTTGGAAAAAGCAAGTAACACTTTTCAATTACAAGCTGAGTTTGCTTTAACATTTCTGACCACGTCTCTCTTTGGTTACTTATACCTTTGTTGTCATCTGTATACTTGGCAAGGCAAGGAGTATTTGTAGAAAGAAAGGATTAAAGCATGTGCACTGATATAATGAGATACTCTCCTAACATGTAAAAAAGGTTATAAATTTCAACAGCCTTAATGATGACTTTTTTCTTTGACTTCTCAGATTTCTTAACTTTAACCACGTTCTAACAATTTTGATGCCTTTTTTTTTAACAAAGGTATGCGCGCACATACACACCATGTTAACAGCGTGTCACAAAGTCATCACAGAGGGAGTGCCCATGTGAGCAGGAGCGCTGCCCTGGGCATCCAGCACAGAGTGGACCAAGTATCATTGCATCACAGCATGATCCCGAATAAGATATTTGGCTGCTCAGCTCCAGCTTCTCAGTTTGTGAAACAGGAATATTAATGTTTAACTACCTCAATAAACCAACACCTACACATTAATACCAAAAAGGCCATGGTACTTTCTGTGTTAGAAATACAAGTTAGTACATGGGAACTCCTTTTACTAAGAATGTGACCCTTTGCCATTCCCATCTGAAAAAAAAATTGTCTATAACAATGACAAAAAACTGACACAAGGCCTCACAGTGAGGATGATTTGGGGTTTTAAGATATCAAAGGAAAGGTCAAAAGTTTTGTGGATTACAATCTACAAGTACTTATACAAAGAGAGTAACTATAACTAGAGGGCTCCATCTCCTAGACAAAGGTAAAACAACTACTAACATTTGAAATACCCAAGGCTGCAAGGAAGGAGCCAGCAGTAACAGCCTTCAGATCAAGATTGAGACTGACTTTCTGAGAGATACACCAGGTCACTGGGTTACCTGCAGGCATTGCTGGCCAAAATCCCACGTGCTTCCTTTGCAGAGGGGTCAGATTAGACTACCAAAGCATTCTTCCAGCCTCCACCTAGAGAATTCTTTTTTAAATAGCACAAATTGAACTAAAGATCCAAGAGGGCACCCCTATCCAAGGGCTGGTAATAACTCAAGAAAAATTGAGACTGAAGCGCTAACATTGGCTAGAATGTTATGTTTCTGAAGGAGCCACTGAAGTCGATAGCTTTAAAAGATCGACTCAGCATGGTTTAAAAAGGGTTTTCTTGGGGGTGAGTGTGTGAAACAGAATGGCAATTTGTGCTAGGAAGGGTGTCAAGGAAGGCAAACAGACAAGGGCAGCCCCACAGCACTCCATTTGCCATTACAGAGGAAGGGACAGGTAGCAAAAAGTTTGTCTGTCAAAAAGCCTCAGGAGTGGGAGCAAAGATTTTACATCAGCTGTCCCACTGCTGGGAACTTTCTGCTGCTTTTACCTGTAAGCAGCCTGCCTTCTTTCCTGATCTGAAACCTTTGTGTGGGAATGCACAAGAGCGTGTTTGTTTTCCCGTTGTCCTCTCATTTTGAGTAAAGATGGATATTCAGCACTCACTGAATTTGAGCAGCACAGTCTTTTGAATGATTAATTCAGATGGAAATAGCGACATGAGGTAAAGAGTCACAGAAAAAACAGTTGTTTTAGACCCACATTTCTTTCAAACAAAGTTCACCAAGCCTAGGAAATCAAAGCTCTGTTAAGTTGCCCTTATTCAGAAGACTCCCACATCCACAAGCAACATCACTTCATAATGCAGGCAACTGATAGGGTTAAGGAAAGTTAAACTACAGATGTAAGCACAGATGAATTTGGATATTCACACCTTGCCTGTTATTTCTTCACAACATTCCAGAGCTGCAGCTAAGAACCAGCTTCTAGGTGCATGTTCCCTTCTTCATACAAATAATAATTATAGAAAAACCAACAACAAACACACACACAAACCACAAAACAAAGCACATACCCCCCACCATAAAAGAAAATAAGTCCCTTGAAAAATCCTGGAAAGTAGTGTCTAATTCCCTGAAAACGCTCATCCTTGGAGATAGATTTCTAAACAGATTGCCTTTCCATGAAAAATGGAGACATTCAGACTCCAAATTAACCAGGGTTAAAGGAGTGCTTTGTTGGGATACAGGAAACTTGGGTTTAACCCCTCCTTCTCTGTGTGATTAAAAATGAACATATGCCTTCTACCTTCTGGAGGCCCAACAGGCCACTGCATCCTAAAAGTACTCCAGAGCAAACAGTGGTGCAGGTGATGTTGAAATGATGCACTGCCTGCAGTATCACATTCCCGAATGTCACATTATTTACTGTAAGCATCCGTGAACTACATGTACCCTTATCTCCTGATTCAAAGGTAGTTGGCTGCAGACACCAACAGGGGAAAACCACAAACACAACATTATGTGATTTGTTATTTACTTTCTGTCGTTTACCAACACAGATCCAACTGGCAAGGGATCTAGTTTGGGTTGTGAGGGTTTTTTTAATTTGTAAAAAAGTTCAAGTTTGCAAAGTCGCATAACTTTTTGTTTCTAAGTTGACAATAAACAAGAACATCTTTAAGCATTTAAATAAGACGCATTTAAATGTCCAATCTACTCTTTAGCTATAAAAGGAATTAATTCAACCATTTTTGCATACTGCAATTACAACACCACTCACCGAAGAGTTTGGATGGAATCCTAGTGAGGGACGTGAGTGTCCCTGCAGCATGTTTAATCCCATTTAAAAGTTCTGGGAACTACTTCAGATGACATTTATGATACCAGACCTCTTGTCAAAAATACCTCTTTCCAAATATTTCACAGAAATCAGTAGAACACCGTTTCCAGGAGGCACATCAAATTGGCTTCAGTGGAAGCTGAGCACCTCCCGGTCATTAGGAGACAAATTATGCCCCACTTGTGAAACCCTTAGGTACAGGGCATTTGTACTTCTACCATCAACAGAAATGGGCTTTTCTCATTTTAGGTAACATATTCACATGTGCTATGAGTTTAGCAAAGTATGGACCAAGCACTGCATTTTTCACTTTCCCTGCGCAAGACATCTGAGGTAACCAGGGCTCCATAACCTGAAAAAGCTGTTCTATGTCTTATGGCCATTACCAACTGCATAAAGAGAGGAAAATTAGATTGCATGTTTCCCCCTACCCACCTCTTTAAGCGTCCAAGAAATACTGCTCTGCAGCAGCCTCAGGTCAGAAGAAACCAGACATCTACCTTGTTGAGCCCAAACTTCCCTGGTTCTGCTTTTCATTCACTCAGAAGCCCAGTTTGACCTAATTCTTGCCATTTCCAGATGAAATCAGTGTAATCCTGAAACTAGCAAGTGGTAGCTAGGCATCCTGTGTCCAAACATGTAGTTATGTCCTGGGTGCAGTTAACACACATCAACAGGGTAAAATAAAAATGTATTTGTTCAGTCTTAGACAGTAAAGTGAGGGCACTAACTAGCACCATCCAGTTCCTATGTAATAGCCTAACAGTTAGACTTCTTCCCAGGAGAACACAATTACAGGGCTGATCCTTCTGTAGAAATTGGAGCATCATACAATGAGGAATGCAGAGGTCAAAATACAGCCTGATCTGTCGTATAATGTTAAGGCCACTGTAGCATGTTTTTCTAATACACTAATGCAAAAAAAAACCCAAAAACCAACAACAAAAACCAAACCCCCAAAAAAACCCCAACAAACAAACAAAACCACAAACCCCTGAAAGAAATGCAGGGACTTGAGTAGGGGGAGGGACTCTTCAGCTTCCCATTCAAATGATTTAACTAGAGAGTCCTGTTCCCATTTATCTCTGCAGGGGCAGGATTTTAACATGTGATACCTTGTCAGAAGACATCCAGGGCTTTCTTGTTGGTGGCAGGAAATGGCTGTTTGACCCCTGCAACACAGCGATGCAAAAAAACTCGTTCTCATTACTTTATCCAAGAGTATTCCTACCTCCCAACTGCTGCAAAATCATTTCCACCACTTCATCCATCATAGAGCATATCACAAGAGGAATCTCATCTCATGAATCCTCAATGGATGGCCAAATTTCTTTGTAGTTCTAGCTTTAATGGACCATACCTTGTTGTTGGTACGATTGTGGATACACTCAAATGCATAGCATTTCTTAGCAACTCTAAGCAACCTCTAAGGAGGTCATGTTTAGCAAGCATTTGTCCATCTGGAGCTGAACTCCCTCTCTGCTCAGTTGTGGCTACCAAAATACCTGACACAGGTATTTGGATTGCCCATGGAAGTTACTGAAGGTGGACTTTAGAGCATGCACTGGCTGAGTACTATTGTTACTGAGTCATTTTCCTTGTCTTCCTTGTGCCTTGACTAGTCCTAAAAAAGCAGTTATTAGAAGAAATTACTCTTTTACCCAGGAGGGCTACATTTCTAAGAGGGGGATGACGTTTTGCAACTGTAAAAACCACTTGATTAAGCATGACAAGTTTTAGAAGGGAGGACAGATGCCTCTCCAGACTATTGAAGAGACACACTTGGTGAATCTTTAGCACGACACTTACTGCTCTGCTGCTGTAATCACACTTCTTCATTGAGATTTGGCAGGCACATCTCAGCAGCAATACCAACTTCAGCAGTCCCTTGTCTCTTTTCCTCACTTTTTCATTTGCTTTTCAATGCTCTCATTCACATTATGCTGTTACATTGGCCCATGCAGTTGTGCATTCAGCCAGGTGAGGACTGACTCAGATTAAAAAGAGCCTATCACAAATTTCTAGCTTTAATGTGAGAGTATTCATATCGTGGTTTAACCAGCACAATTCAACTCTGTACCAGTCCAGTGGAAATATAAAGTACATGGTAGATAAACAAGTTATCCCTAGGAAAGGTATGACCAGCATCCACCCACAGCTTGCACCTTGGCCTCTGTCTGCCTTTGTGCCACCCAGCCCGAAATGGTGTTGACAAAAGCCAAAGAAAAGAAAGAGGAGATGCAGATGGTAAGTTCTGGGTTATTAAGCTGCCAGTTAAACCCAACAATAACATGCTTGCTTCCCAATACAGAAGGGGCAAAGACAGGCCAAAATCATGAAGAGAAAACCTCTCTGCCACCCATCAGAAATACACTGCCCAACCAAGTCCCCCTGCCCTCTGATGCTACTCCAGTCCTCCTGTTCTGCCAAACCACAAAGTGACAATTATTAACATTATTAAGAACTTTTACATCTGACTTTACTCTCGACTTTACCTCCCAATTATCTTTTTTCATTAGTTAAACAATGAACAAAGGGAGAGAGAGGGAAGAGGGGGCCCTGGTTCAAAGAAGCAGGTACATACCAAAGTGAAGACTCCAAGTGATAAATACAGAACTAAGGAATGTTCTCCTTATAGCTCCCATCACTAAATATGAGCTTCAGGGTTTTCAGGAGTGTTTCACACTACAAACAAAACCACCCTTACTCTTAGTCACAGAGATAGTCATGTGACTTCATATTAAGATTAAAAAAAAATCCCTCAACAAGTGGCACAAGAATCACTGAGAAAGCAGTCTATAGTTTTAAATTACTTTTTATAATTTTGATGTTTAGAATAGGAAAATAGGCAAAAGAGAAACTGGGCTGCCTAAAAGAAATGAAAGAGGTAGAATGTAAGGCATAAATTGAATAAAAGATAAATCAAGGAAGGGAAAATGGCAATCCACAAGCCTTTTAGTCATGCAAGCAAAACCCACAAAGTTGAGCAAATATAAGCAATATTCAAAGTTAAGTCTAGCATTTAGTTTGCATTTGAAATAAGCTTATCTGCAGATTTTTCTTGTGAAAGAAGTTTGAGAAGCCTTACCCTAGGGGACAGGGATGTTTTAAATCTAAAATTAATAAAGAATTTGAGGAGATGGTTGAAACAAACAAACAAAAAAAAATAGAAAAAGCAACCCAAAACACCAAATGACTAAACAAAAAACAAACCCAAAAATACCCAACGAAACAACAAATGGGTCCTTCAAGGAATAGGAGGTTATTATAGCTTCCTCCCAAAAGTTTAAAGACTGTCACAATGAGACACACAACTGAGATGTTCCTTGACATTTAGAGAATGCTACTACTCAGCTGTATCTTCCTTTCTTAAAGTTAACTCTGTTTCATGAGCACAAGAACAGACAGAACTGACATATAAAGAACTGTGAGAAGGTGAACATTTACACAGGATTGACACATAAAGAATTGTGAGAAGGGGAACATTTACACAGGCCTAGATCAAGAAGAAGAAACCTAATTAATTTTACCTTTTAAATTCCCACTTGTTGCATTTTGTGGGGAGTTAAATGGGGAGGTGATGGTGCAACTGTAGGAGAGACTGCATCTGTAAGCTCTCAAGAATCAGGCCACATGAGTGCAAATCCTCTCTCACAGACTCCAATTTCACAGATACATTTGCAGCTGGAATAAACTAGTAATGCTGGTTATTAAAGCCCTACCACCATTGCCCTGCACAGCTTCCTAAGGAGACAGAAAGGCTGGCCCTGTCCTGCTTTGCAAGGAATTCAGATGGCCTTTGTGTCACTGCCCAGGGACAGACAATACAGCCCAAGTTCCCTAGTTCACTGTGACATGTGGATTCCTATGCAAAGACATCCACATCTTTTCAAGTGTCAATACAGGGAAATCACCTCTGGAAGAAACTCAAGCAATAAAAAGAAAAACATAAAAGCCAAGGGGGACTGAGGCCCACATACCAGCTTCTTTCTATTTTTCAGCTGATGGCAGTTCAGGACACCATCCACCACATCACATTCATAGCAACTGCACTTGTGGACAATAAACAACCCAAGTCAGGTTCATTAGAAGAACTTCATTCATGTGTTTTAACGACTCCTTGTCCCACCCTGAGAACTATCACAGGCACTCCTACTAATTCCTTATTCTTTCCACAGGCTCTCAGACGAGGATTGAAGCTGTTATTAAGTTAGCGCCTTGCCACGAGTGCCCTCTTCTATTAAGAGCAAGCACAAGTTTAGTAATTTAGTGTTCTTTCACTTCAGGTCCTACACCTGCTGTGAGGATAAACACAGAGGCACAACCAAACATTTCACCCCTTACAAAAGGGAAACGTTTACAGTTACACTAAGCATAAACCAAACACAAATGAAGCTACCGTGAATCTTTCTTCACTACTTACACTTCAATCCTTCAAAGAGAAAGGAAGGACTGATTTTACCAGACTCTCCATGAAGTATTCACATGTACAAACAATACTTTCCCTCACATTAGTCTCACCCCTGACACCAGCACTACAGAGATCAACCTCAGTTCTTGCTGCCTTACCTGTATTTCTGCTGCAAAGAGTTCTGCACCTCAAAATAGGGATGAGAACACATCTTCACACCCAACCTCTCCCTGCACTGATGACTTGCTCAGGGGCTGTCATGGCCACCACAGCTCTCATTAGCCACAGCTGCTGGTGGTGGCTTTGGCACAGCTGAGGCTTGTTATAGCCCTCCCTCTCCACTCTGCTTCTTAACAGCCTGTACCTGTGATAACAGCATGGTTTCATCACTCCTAACCTGCCTGTTCAGACCTTTTTGGAAGCAAAACCAACCCCAAACAAAGTGCAGGAGGAGATAAGTTACTTTCACATGCAAAATTGCTACCAGTAGAATAAAAAATACAGAGTGCAGTGACCCCTAATGAAGAAAACAGCTATATTTATGTAAAGGTTGAATGAGTAAATCACTAAGAGATTGTATGTAAAACAATAAACACAGTTTTTCCTTAGCACATAGGATGGTGGTGGTGAGATAGGCTGGAGAGCACAGTGTGTTCAGGTGATGTGGTATGTAGGGTGTTTGAGGAGAAAATTAAACATCCAGTGAGGGAAATGGAAATGTAGCCTCATTTCTGTTTTTCCTCTGAAAGCCCTTCATGACTCAGTTCCCCTCCCCTGTTGTGATCCTTCTCACATTGGAAGACCAGCCCTACTCTTTGCTAGCATCTGATACCCTTGCTGATGTTTTAACTTCTTCCTAGACTACTTTTTACGGGAGGAATCAACCCTGGTTTTGTAAGCACTGTCTTCAACGCCTCTCCCAGCTCTATGTAGTGCACACTGTGCGCTGACAGCTACCACTGCAGCTATTGGTTTTGAATCTGCATTTGCAACTATGGCCCCTCTATGTCTTTTTCTGCTTTTCTCTTCTACCTCCAAACTCTTATTTTCAGATTAGAAATGGACTTCTGGGCAACTACCATGTAACCTAAACAATGTAGATTCCCCCACATGGTGGGATCCTGAGCTGTTGGGAAATATGGCTCTCAGCAGAGAATAAAGGTTACTATCTCAAGTGGGCAATGGTACTTTATTACCCATCAATCATATCTGGACTTGCAGCAGTTTTTCAAATGGGGAATATGGGTCAAATTCAGCAGAGGTGTAAAGATTATTGTTCAATTAGTCATTGAATGATCATGACAATATTATAGTTTTACTGCCATGTTAAGGTGGAGGGTATGAAACATCATGGAAAGTTCATGTTCACAGTAAAGATAAAACCAGAAGAGACAGAACAGCAGGCACAGAAAATTCCCCCAAGCTTACTTCTAGGGTGGAGGATGTTATGGACATATCATGGACAGAATGGAAGCATCTGGAGCTGACCAAAGTAAGGACTGCTAGATTTTGGTCCATATAAACAGCAGTTCCTCTGCTGTCTTCACACACTACTTAAGAAGTGGAAAGATATGGTACCCAAAGATACTTACTGCACTGTGTGACACTGGAAGGTGTGAAGGCAGGTCGTTGAGCAGAAACTGAACTACTGTGAAACAGCCGAATGGATGCTCACTTTGCCACTCCTAATTATCATTCCATGATACACAAAAGAAAGAGATGGCAACACATGTTTTGGAAAACACATCATTATAACAGATGTCAGTCCTTCTTTTCCATTGTACTTATGCCTATTGTACACCCAACAATGAAAGCATCTGTCATTTCAGCTATCCTCAGGAAAGAGATTTGTATATATTCACACTGGCATGTCAAGCAGCAAGTAAATTTGATGGATAACAGCAATATTAAAACTCACAATAAGAGGAAAAATTGTACACTTCTAGATCCTTATAAAAATGTCCTTCTTTTATAGCTTTCAAATTTCAGTTGCCCAGGGAAAAGCACAGGAAGGTGAGAAAAATACAAAGAGACATGACCAGCAGCACACTGGAGAAGACACAAATCCTGGCTAGATGTTTTCAAGTACTGCAGTCCAAATAACATTGTTATGGGCCTCACCTATTTGGACAATTGAGCTCACAGGTCTCTAGCAAGTCCGCCTGTCCTTTACTCTTCCCAGTGCACGAATATCACCAACACTCTGAATACTGGCCCTGCTGCCCAGCTCTGCTAGGGACCTGCACCTGTGAAGCAGAGGTGTACTTGTCACTCTGCCTCAGGCTCGCTCTGCTAGTGGCAGGAGAGAATGGTTCATACGCTCCAGGGACCAAGGAGGGCAGGCCAAAAACCAAGACACTCAAACCCTGCAGAGTTCAGAGGAAGCAGCTACTGGGCTTTCATGTCGCAGAGGGAATAGCATGCATGACCCACCAGGAAAATAATCATCAGTCATCTAAAAACAACAGGAGACCAAGTGCCAGGGCTCTTCTCATCCTCTCCTGAGCTGGCATAAGAGATTAGTATTTACCTCATCTCACTGTCTCAAGAGGAAAGAAGTAGCAGAGTGCTGACCTTATTCCAGAAGTTGTGGGGAGAAGAGAATGAAACAGTTCTTCCTCTATCAAGGTCAGTTGCTTCTCTGAAGGTTCTGCAGCACAACCACACTGGTACTTGGGGCAAGTGTATTTGAGACTTCCTGCTCTCAAAGTCATAAGTTTGAGGAATCACTCTAGCAGGAGACTTAATCTGGCCTGTTCTTTACTTGCATGATATACAGTACCATCAGGGAACAAAATCTCCACAATATGTTTTTTCAGTAGTAGTTGCAGTATCAATATAGATTTCCTAATTTAGGGGTAAGTTTGTAAGGCCAGTTCATCTCTTTCCACTGCAAATCTCCAAAGCACAGCAGAGGGACTGATCAGTAGTCACAGCAGCTACCGACAAAACCACAAGTATTTGGAGAATTTTTTTTCCCCTGTTTGTATAGATCTACTTTGAAAAAGATTTGAAAGAGTTGATTAGTGTTTGGTCATTGGGCATCTGTGACAGAAGATGACTAAGTGAATCAGTAGTTCCTTTCACTTATAATCACTCATTGTGGGTGTTGGGTAGCAGTTGTACAAAAGTGTATGGCTGCTTTTATTATACATGGAAATGAGCTTTCAAAGCAAACCGGGGGACAAATGTTGCTGTTCAGAACAACCATTAGTCTTCTGATCAAATCCCTCTTTGATATCCAGAGTGGTGCGTTCCAAGAGCACATGCTCTTGACTGCAATATCACGAAAACTGGCTGGCTCACATGCAGGATTGTAATTTGGGTAAATCTGTTTCCTTTAACATACTTACTATTTGCAGTGAGGAGGAAGAGGGGTTGTGGGGAAGAAGAGGGGTGCGAGGTAGCAAAACAAGGCAGAATGCCAGCATTTTCTTTCAGTCAGTGTTCATACACGTTTTGCCAAATCAAAGAGGTGAATTACTGTAATGCTTTTGGAGTCTGGTGCAACTCTTTTTTCTCCCTCTGAGCCTGCAGTCAGTTGGTATCATTTTGTAGGCTAGGAGAGCTGTGATTTCCACTCTGGGGGATATGAACTCAACAGTTGGATCACATTTAGAAACTTTCAAAGACAGCATTGGGTTTCTGTTCTTTCAGGATGAGTTTTAGCAGATGGCAGTAGCCAAGACAAGTCACCCAGCCTTCCACCTCCATTAACTTCCTGAAGGGAAGTTCTAGCCAGGTGGGGGTTGGTCTCTTCTCCCAGACTCTCAGCAATAGGACAAGGGGGCACAGGCTCAAGCTCTGCCAGGGGAAATTTAAGTTGGATATCAGAAAAAAATTCTTTACAGATAGAGTACTCAGGCATTGGAATGGCCTGCCCAGAGAGGGGGTGGATTCACCATCCCTGGAGGTTTTTAACCTGAGATTGGCCGTGGCACTGAGTGCCATGATCTAGTAAATGGACTGGAGTTGGACCAAGGGTTGGACTTGACGATCTCGGAGGTCTTTTCCAACCCAATTTATTCTATGATTCTATGACTCTATGATTCTATGATTCTAAGTGTTGGCTGGTGGGTGACTAGTGCTCTGTGTTTACATATATTTGGTAGTATCATCATTGTTCTGAGCTCCTGTAATGAAACAATTTCTTCTCTGCTCCTGCTGTGAATGACACTGAATGAATTGTATTACCTTAGCCAGAGTCGCAGCAGGCACTGGGTCAATGGGTAAAACTGTCCAATATAAACTCACCCAACAGCTCAATCTCCAGCTGTTGACATGAACTGGATGGGAAAAAAATAGAAATATGGGAAAGGGACACAATTAGATTGAAGGGAAAAGAAATCACTATCAGTGGGAAAATAGCCTGAAATGAACTAGAACCAAAGCAAAGCATACACAAAACATTCAGAGTGCTTCAAATAGGTAACTTTCGAATTTCCACACTATTGAGGAGAATGGGCTGCAAATAGCTTAGTACTTTTGCAGAGCTTGTTGAAGTATTGAATTTCACATCTTGTCTGCCTTCACTCTAGTGAATTTGAGCACTGTTTTCTCCTGAGACCTGAGGATGCTGTGCACCTCACAGATCAGGCTCTCAGTTCTCTTGCTTTAAACAATTGGACCCAACCTCCTACCACTGTACTAGCCAAGACTGTAACTGAGCTGTGAGTTGATGGCTTGCAAAGTAAATGGTAAATTTGCACCCTGGCCCATGGATATCACAGAAACAAAGAAAAGTTCCAGCAAAGAAAGTGCTGGTTCTTCACCTCTTTTGGTGAAATACTAAGCATGTTCATTTCTTTGAATATTGCTGCAGAGGTACAAACTGATGGTCTATGGCATCTGCCTGGAGTCTCTATATTGGAAAATAAATCCCAGAATGTCTGTTTTTAAAAATGTACAAATCTCTGTTGTAGTTTGGGATTATTATGTAAATTCTCTCCCCTGCCACTTAACTGCCCAGGCCAGCGGTTAACAAAAGAAGCAGTTAACTGTGATCGCTGGGGTGGGGGCAGGTTTGTCTCTTTTGGTTTTTTTTTTGGATATTCTCCTCAGTCTTGGCTCGGCGGAACGGGGGAGTGGGGGCTCCAAGGAGGCAGGCTGCCCTGCTGGTTACTGCTGGGGTTTTCCCTGGCTGTCTTGCCGCTGCCTACTTCGGATTACTTTTTCCTGCCGTGCTGCTACCTGCCTTGGATTTGCTGCTGGTTGCTGGTACCTTTCTGCTTCTTGGACGGGGAACACAGGGGGAAGAGACTGAGTCCATCTGAAAGCCCACTGCTCGTCTGTTTCGCTGGAGAGGGACTGAAACTCACTCTGCAGCCAGCGGGCTGTGACAAGGACACTTAAGTATAACCTTTTCTCCCGGAGGAAAACCTGCTGGGTTTTGTTGTTGTTGTTTTTTTTTTTTTCTCTTATGGTGTTGGGGAAGTGGGTTGCACTAGTCTGTTTACATATATATATATATATATATATAGCAGTTATCCTTCTTGTATTAAAATTCCTTTTCTTAAATTTGATAAAGAGTGGTGTGATTATTGTGGAGGAGGCCCCTCCCCTGCTTGTGGGTAAAACATTTTGGTTTTTCCCCTCAAACCGAGACAATCTCCTTTACTAAAATGCTATAGTTCTATCAATTCCATAATTTATTTTTTCCACAGCCAACAGGTAGGAGAGTGGGTCCTGATCTGTCCCATTTCTGTGAGCCCATGAGATCTCTTTGGGAGACTGGTAAGCGAAGCAGAAATGTGTGCCCATGATCACACAGTCCCTAGCATAAATGTGAAGGCTACAGGGACTATACTGGTAGGTCATACCCTGTTGGATGGTATCATGTTTGAGTGGGTAGAGTAGTTCAGTCCTGGAGGAAACATAGGCTGCTTGCCTGGGGAAGAGAAACCCGTGTCTGGAATCACTGGAAATTCTTCCCTCACTTTTGTTGGGTGAAACATTTTAACTTTCTTATTTTAACTTAATTTACTATTTCATTTCCCCTGAAAACTATGGACTTTCTTATTATTTTTTTAAATCTCCTTTAAAGAACTTAATTTTATATCTCATTTGAATTGCTGCATTTGAACCACTACTTTTTCAAGTAACCTCATTCTATAATTTATCAGGCCAGCACTGATTGCAAGAAAGGGCAACATCCCACTGTTTCACCAGCATGGTTTCCTGCAGCACAGCATTGTCCCTTAGTTATTTCTCACATCTGCAAAGGTATCCCCTGAGCCTGTTTAGCTGAGAAATGGTAAGGTGCCCTGAGATGAACTGCCCACCCCCACCACCCCAAAGAACAGTCTTCCTCTCTCTGCCATCTTGGCATTCCCTGTTTGACAACCACACTGCCTGCCTTCAGTTGTCTGGCATGCACTTGACCCTTCTGTGAAGTAATTTGGCTCCTAAATTGGCAGAGTACTGACATGTGAAAAAAACTGAGTTGTTTCCTATCAGGTTTGCAAGCTGGATTGTCCCAGTTGCCAGAGCCAGCACAAAGCCAGCAGTGCAAACAGGAAACTCCAGGAGGCAGGAAGGGTAACTGCCCTCCTTTTGGAGGGAGGTGTGCTAGATGAACTAAACACAAAGGAGAGAGTGGGTGCAGACTTACACCATTTCCCATAAGAGAGTTTCAGTGAACTGATAAGCAAAGAGGAGAAATGGAGTACAGCACCTAGCACACCTAGCACCCCTGGATCCCAGCTCACAGAGCCCACAAAGTTGGGATCACATGGCTGAGAGCAGGGGAAGGTGGACAGGCTCACCCCTTTCAGCCACCATGGGCTGACATGCTGGCTTAACCAGCACAGCACACTGCAATTAATAAGACCTTCTGAGCTAAAACCTAAGATTTTGCAAAGTACTCCTGTCAGCTTGGTCTACCAGTAACTTTGTGCTAGTTTTCTACTCTGAGAAAATAAGCACTCAGAGAAGTCTCAACATTGATAAATTAAAATATACTCTAAACACAGAAAATATTTACTTTAGTATTTTTTTTTCTATCTTCTACAAGGAAGTTAATGAGTTATTAAAAAGATCTCGTATTTAGTTTTCTGGCATAGTTTTGCTTTATTGTCATTGGTAGATGAAAAGTTTTTCTTGCATTGCTAAATGAACACGAAGGACAACATTGAAAAAGCCCAGCATGTCCTTTTGGTGTAGTATCATGATGGCAGTAGGTTAATAGCCATAAACTGCCATTGTAACTCTTTACCTGCTGGTTTCCCTAACTTTTGTTGACATATACAAAATCAATATACACCACCAATAGCAGAGGTTCCTTCTATTTTATATTAGAACAATCCACCTCTTTTTTTTTTTTTTCCTGAAAACTCTACGACATTATCTGCCCTACATTTTCAACATGTAGTCTGTAAAGCTTGGATTTTCTGCAGTGTTTCAAAAACTCTTGAAAAAGCTGAATGCAAGAGCCTTGTGAACATACTTTTGGGAAGGAGAAGGTTGCAGAGCTGTAATCCTGATGGAAGAGACCATGTGATGTATTTTCCATGGACACAGCAACCTTTGAGTTTTTATTTACATGTGCCTCCAAGATAGGTCAAATTGCGTATGAACACCCTGGATGAGCTTTAAATGAGATCCCTCTTTACTCCTGATCATGTAATCAGCAGCCACATTATCACAGAATCACAGAATAATAGAATCGATTGGGTTGGAAAAGACCTCCAAGATCATGAGGTCCAACCCCTGGTCCAACTCCAGTCCATTTACTAGATCATGGCACTCAGTGCCACGTCCAATTTCAGTTTAAAAACCTCCAGGGATGGTGAATCCACCACCTCTCTGGGCAGCCCATTCCAATGCCTGATTACTCTATCTGGAAAACATTTTTTTCTGATATCCAACTTTTGTTCTCAGTTAATTGTGAACTCCTCTCCCTCAGGTGCCAGAGAGATACCTGAACACGAGCCTGCACTGCAGAGGTAGGAGCACCTATTTTAAAATAACAGCGATTTGAAAAGTACTTTGGGCTTAATGTCCTTGAAGCACAGACATCCGCTTTGAATTCTTTTTGTTCCCTCCTCCTGATACACAAGATTCGTGTCTCCTGCTTCAATCACCTTTCAGCAATCTTCTTGTCATTCCCCATGATCACTGGAAACCTCTCCAGTTCCAAGGACATTCTTCATTTAGGATCGCTACTGTTTTCTCTCTTTCCAGTTCTCACCTACTTGCTTCTCCATGCTGCCATTAAAACAACCCACTTGGCGTCCCACTTGGTTCTTTGTATTGCTCTGCTGACTTCCCATTTCATGCCAGAGGGAGCTTCAATCACGTGTGTGCTCGCCTGTAGGACTGCACAGCCCCCGCCTGTGACTTCCTGATGGCGTGTCAATGAGGTGCTTACACACCACAGCCATCTCTGCTTTACGTGTTTCCACCATGAGCTCTGCAAGGATGGATGTTTTCCCAGCTGGGAGGCAGGAGGTGGCCTCAGCAGTTTCCCCTCAATCAGCAGTGTATCTCAAGGTCTTGCATTCTTCCACTTCCAGATTCTTTCACTGAGGGAAGCATGTTTATTGCTAAGTATAATTTTGCCTTAGTAATGTATGGTTTCCAGCAGAATTCCTGGAATCTGTTGTTTACAAGCAGGGTCAGAGGTTATAGAAATACTTTCAGTTTGCATGAGTGATATTCCAGAAGGTTTTGCCCATGCATAGTGTCTAAATTATATGACAACTGTGTTTTTATTGGTGTTGATAACCTCCCTGGCTCTAAAATCTACTTGTTCAGCTGTGGGGGTGGTTCAAATTATTTCTAGACAGCTCACTAAATAAAAATTAAAACTCTCCATTCCTCTTCATCACCCAGACTCTTCTCCCAACATACACAAGAATATTAACAAGAGAAAAACCATCAGTAAAGCTTTTGCATTTGAAATCTTGCAGCTGGAGATCCTCTCTCAGTGTATCAACCAAACACATGGTTGGCAGCATTATTATTCAGTATGAAAAGTTCCTTCAGCATCCTGTTTCTAACCCTGAGGAAGCAAATGAGAAAAAGGACAATGTCACCAAGATGAGCATCTTGATAGTTTCCCATTTGGAACAGGCCTCTCAGAAGCCTAATGCCTGACAGTACACAGAGGTGTGTTGAGAGGATGTTGTATGTACCTTGACTCTTTCTGGAGAAAGGAGATCTTTGGTGGTATTAAAAACTGATGGTTTAATGCTGCTTTTGTCAGAATATTGGTGTCCTGCAGTTTTCCACTTCTTCTCCCACCAAAGTCAGTATGTGTCCAGCTCCTGCCTGACCAAGCCAGTAGTGGTGATGTGCAGTGGGATGTAGGGTCA
The DNA here is from genome assembly GCF_047495875.1 of Pithys albifrons albifrons. Lineage (NCBI taxonomy): Eukaryota > Metazoa > Chordata > Aves > Passeriformes > Thamnophilidae > Pithys > Pithys albifrons. The sequence goes on from NC_092459.1 coordinate 89,514,383, forward strand.
CAGTAATCTTGTATCCACAGTTCAAAGTGACTATGCCATCAACAATAGGAGGGACTCACTGTAATGTGGACTTTGGATCAGATTTTATGGCCCATATTTGGTAGACTGAACACATCAATGATTGTAGCAGGCTGTCCTCTATGACCAGGTGTAAAATGGGAATATATATCATAGAAAGTATTGTAAAGTGCACAGAGTTTCGTGATGACAGCTGCTTTAAAAGCTGGCCCTATATTTGGGATTGGAAAAGTGTGCAAAAAACCCTCTGCTCTAGAACACCAATTTTCCAGTGAGACAACTCAGGCAGGACTGATTTGGGGGCTACCAAGGGCTGCAGTTCAGCAGCTAGAAGGTGGTGTTTCAGGGATTTCACATAATCCTGTACTTCAGTAGAGCAGCATCATAAACCATGACCAGCAGAATTCAAGATCTAGGAAGTTCAGCTCCTGTCCATTACAGACGGATAATAAGAGTGCAGCTGCCATGCAGTAGCATGCAAGGGGGTTGGCATGTAATTAATCAAAGAAAAAATGTCTCTGCATTATTCCAACAAGCAGAGGTTAAAGGTCTTAAATTTAATTCTAAACAGGACAGTGATCCCCACCCAACATAAACATTTACCCAAGTGAGATTTGCATAATCTCTTTGATCCTCAATCTGCTCACCTTAATCAACCACATCATTATTTAGAAAAATGTGCCTCCATGTGCCTCCTCTTTGCCTACTTTTGACTGCTCATTAACCAAAAATCAACAGAAGATGTTCTTTTTTGATGTACCAAGACTCTGAGTAAACACATTTCCTAGAACATAGAAGTTCTCAAACTTTGCCTGGGTGTGACCATTTCAATAAAAATCTTACCCCATTGTAAAACCAGAAAATCCCTCATGCATGGAATCATAGAATGGCCTGGGTTCAAAGGGACCTTAAAGACCATCTAGTTCCAGCCCCTTGCCATGGGTAGGGACACCTTCCTTTAGACCAGATTGCTCAGGGCCCCATCCAACCTGGCCATGAACACTTCCAGGGATGGGGCATCCACAACTTCTCTGTGCAACCTGTTCCAGTATCTTATCACCCTCACAGTAAAGAGTTTCTTCCTAATACCTAATTTAAACCTGCCCTCTGTCAGTTTAAAGCCCTTCATCAACTACTGTACCACAGTGCACACTGCTTTTCACTGCAAAGAGGAATGACAGGACTCCAGGCAGCCGAGAAGCCCTTTCACGGGAGACCACCAGCTGGTATTTAGCAAAGCAGTGTTTGGAAAACCCACTTGTGCTCAGAAACACTGGGACAATTAGAGCACTGCTGAGCTTCACCCACACTCTTTCCCTAGCAATTCTGCTGACTTTATACTGACATAATAAGAACCAAATCACCATCGTGGCACCTAGTTTCAGTTTTCTGATTAGGAAAATGGCAATAATAGTATGTCTCCCTTTGCATAATTTTGAAGTCTCAAGCTTCAGGCCACTTATGTCAAAGAAAACAGAGGGTTGCTTGGGCAACTCTACTAATTTTTTCTATGTGAAAGTGCAAGTAACAAGTGCATTTCTGAAATTTAGACACACTTCTTCATGCTGATGTTCCAGTCTCTTCATTTCTGTAACTGTCACCATCTGATAGACATACCTGAGCAGAGATGCATTTACTGTCACTCAAGGGATATCTGGCCTATTCCTAAAAGGTTGTCAAGGGTCCAGCTACACAAGGTGACCAAACTAACCTAACAGCTTGTGTATGCCAAAAGCAGGACTTCTATTCTTTACTTTCCTCTCTGTGGCACCAATCCTGGATGCATGGCATCTTTGGGTCTTAACAGGTTTGGAGGAATGAGAATGTCTATTGGCATAGATGAGCATCAGCCCAGCACTGACTCTTGATGTTACTACAGGTCTTATCTTCATGCTACTTCCTGCAGTACATAAGACACTGGATCAAACTGGTAGTACTGGATGGTGATGACAATGGATGCAGGGCTCAATTCACTTCTCAATCCGGTGCCCAGATCAGCAATAGACTCCAGGTCACTGACTTTCTTCCTGATTGATTTTTCCCCCAAGGATTAAACATCTGTGTACAAATGCAAATGGTTCTTTAATGCTTTTCCAAATTTTGGACAGTCTTGCATAATCATTTCACAATATTTATAGTGGCAACTTGTGTTCCAACTTAGGCTGCTGCTCTTATCTCCTAATTCCACAGCAACGATGAGGTAAAAGATGGAGTGGAAACTATTTTGGCACATATATACACTTACCCAATGTGCTAAGAAAACCCTTTTTGTTTCTCCCCTTCATTGCAGCTAACAAGTCAAAGGAATGGATACTCCAGAACACAGTAAGAACCTGTATTGATAGAAGGGGAGTAGAGCATGTCCTGTACCTTGATTCTGGAAAAACATTTGGTGCACACAATATAAGCAAGCTAGGGAAAGACAGTTTAAACATAGCTGTATAGAGGGGGTACAAAAGCACTAGGAAAAACATGCTGAGAAGGTAACCATCAAAGGTTTACTGCTAAAACATAAGCCTGCACCAAGGCAGCATTTTGCACTAGTTAAATTCCTATTTAACCTATTCTCATTATGTCCTGAACAGAACCTGTTTTCACTACAGTTGGAGAGTCTTTTAGAAAACATGCTTATTACAATTACAACTGACACTAATCTGGGACAACCTGTGAAATAATTGAGAACAAACTTGGATTAAGAAAAGATGTAAAAATGTAACAGAAAATAAAACAGAACACAGTGGTCATTGTAACAATCCATGTTGGATCTACATACTGAATATTACATGTAATTCTACTCCCTGTCTTCAAAAGGGATACAGAACTAGAAAAGATTCAGTGAAAATTGATACAGCTGACCAAAAATATGGGATGTGTCTTTATGAAGGGGGAAAAAAGGGGAAGACTTTTCAGTCTGAAAAAGAAATGGCTGAGGAAGGATATATCAGTGATCTATTGCTGAAAGGAATGAAAAAGGTGAATAGCAAATTATCATTTATTCACTTTCAAAGAAAGACCTAGGCAGCATAAAATGGAGTTATGACTGGGTCAGAGTGAACAGAATGAGATAATCTTTGGTTGGTTGAGCTATGTAACTCTTTCTCACTGAATGTTGTGCATGCCAGAAGTTGACGCTGTTCAAAACTGATTAATCAAAAGAAAGTTTCATATTGATTTAATCATGTAACTGACCTGACTACTAGGAGACAAAAAACTTTTTTGATTTTAAATTATCTAAACATCCCCTATCTGGAAGGCCACAAAAGCAGATGGATACTTGCTGAGACTCTCTCCCTGAACTTTTAGTACCACATTTACGGCATGGATAGCCGATCAGACTGACTCATTCCTCTTCAAAAGACTGCTGTCTTCCCAAACTCCACAGTCCATTAGCAAGCAAAAAACCTGTTCTTAATAGACATCAGTTTTACAGCATTACAGAAAACATGATATGGATTGACCTATTTGGAGACCATTGATGCTTATTGTTTGCAAAATGATGGTTAAGTCTTCATATGCTTTTAAGGTTGCAATACAGAGCCAGAAAATCAATGTTACATAGTTGTTTAACTGGTAAAATCTGTATGACAAAGCTTATGCTAATGCTGTCAACACAAAGAAAAGTGGAATATGCTCATAGTCAGCAAACACATTCAGCCACTTTGAGAGGACTCAGCATGAAAAAGAGTGGAGGCTTATGCAGAAGCTGCAATTTGAACAGAAAACACCATTCAAAAAATCCTTTTTAAAAAAACTACTTAGTATACCTACTAGCTAGGTATACTAACTGGAGATTGTTACCTGGAATCACTGCCAGAGTGTGCTGATTGGCTAATCTCATGAAACTGAAGCTAAGAATTTTAGACGATGAAAATGGAAAGTCAGGTGCAAATTGAAACATGATGAAATATCGAAATATTTCAGTTAATGTCACATTGACATTAAGTTGAAGAAATAATTTAATAAGCTCTATGACCCTAATTAAACTTACGCATCCTATTAATCCCACTAATCGATCCAATTAAAGACTAAAGCAGTACCCAAAATTGCCCTGCTGAAGTGAGTTTTAACAATGCAGCTAAGCAGAATGCTGTGGTCAGTCAGAGCTCAGTGACCATTACGTAGCCAGGAGGCAGAAAAAGGATGTAAACTCACCTGCTTGGTGTTTTTGAGGTAAATGTTACATTGCTCAAGATAAATAGTGTTCACCCACCGTTACCTGTGTTTTTCTTGGAGTGTTTAGTGCTTCACAGCTGAGGCTCTTGTTAGCAAATCCTTCCTCTGCAAAATGCCCACTCCTAAAAGACAAGCTCATGGTATTTTGTACTACACGCAACAGGAAAAATCATCCTTCATCTTTCTTTCTTCCTCATTAGGAAATACTCAGGAAAACTTTGGGGAAAAAAAGTAAGATTTAACATCTTTGTATTTATTGGGTTCTGAAACAATACACATTCACATCCTTTTGAATACAGTACATTTGGCACAGTAATAATGTTTACGATGAAATAACACTAATGAATGGCAAGAGATTCAAATTACATCCATAAGAAAAAAATTCTGTACAAATAAATCGTCACAATAAAAAAAAAACTAACCCCCAATTGAATACACTTTATATTTAGCCAGAACTATTCTGCACATAATTTAAGAAGAGGTAATTAGTAAGCCTTTTTGGAGAGAATTATTTTTCACTCTATGGAGAAAAATGAATTTCTATCTTTAATAAAGTCTATTTGGGAGGAAAACCAAGAAACAAAGGATTCTTTATAATTATTAATAATCTTTTTGGCATTTTGCACTCATTTTACAAAGAAGGAACAGGAAACATTTTACAGAACAGTCAGTAATGTAACAGAATGTCCATTTTTAAGAATTATCTTTAAAAAATGTTCAAGGTAACAGACAAACCTTCTGATGTAAACCCAAGGCAGAGGATCTAACTATTTATATTGAAGAAATATCTGCCCATGCAAAAGTTTCTATTTCCTTCACTTTACTCTCAGCATCCTACTGAACACTGCAGGTGCTGAGGCCTCTTGAAATACAAACATTTGCTAATTATCTTTACATTGGAAATGGGCATACAGACTACATAGGTTGCACACAATAGCTTTATGGGATGCTTGTATTCCTTCAAAATAAATGCTCAGAGTTCTGTGTAAAGGCTTCTTGTTGAACACAGTAGTGCACTATCTGATAACTTGCCTTCCTAGCCAGTCTACTCACCTATGGAAGAGAATGCTTTAGCACTGCGATTAGGTCCTGCCCGGATGTCAAAATCTAACTGTGAGGAGAAATAAAGAGAGCCAGTGGCGAGACACAGATTGATGGGCAGCTCTACAATCTATATCTAGGAGGGAAAGAAATTTAACCATTGAGATGATGTAATCATTAAGATGTTTCTGCGCTGGTACTCAGCTCCAGAAGCTAGTTTTTTCCCAGTACAAAAGATTACTGAGGATAAATTAAATTAAAGGCTTGATCCATTATTACACCTGTAGGCCAGACAACACATTAACTGATATATCATAATATTTAATATTTTGAAATAATCATAAGAATATATATAATAATTACACCTGAGTTTTAAAAACAAAACAAAATGGAACTGAATGGTGTCATCAGTAACAGGCTGTGAGCAGCCAGACGCAAAACTGACACAAATTAACTCATCTGCTTGAGACCGAGATTATCTCTTAAAGCCAATGATTCACACTTTTCCCACCATGATTTGTAACATTCCTTTCTCTTTCCGAGCTCTATCAAGTCATAATAGAGTTGAAGAGAACTATACAAGAGATTTAGTATAGCTTAATATATGTCTACATCTTTTATAACAGAAACCTCATCTTTCTGACAGTAACTTGAACCAATACACATACAAGAGTATTGCACATGGACATTATTATAATTATTCTTTCATAGACTAACATTTTAATAGTATGCCTGAACATGCAGCAGTTGATACCTCTATATTCAATGAATTCCACAGGCCTTGCAGCAAACACTATATACAAAATCTCACCTGTACAAAAGGCAAAAAAGCTTCTTTAGTGCCACTTTGCCAATCACAAGTATATATATTTTTGTGCAGCTGGAAATCCATGTGCAACAATTAATATGGATTCCAATGACCGCTCACTCAGTCCAGTAAAATATATAATAAAATGACCTCAGCGATACATGTACACAAAAAAACCAAAACCAAACCCAAAACCAGACCACAGGGTACTCCTGGAAATATAAGTACATAACACTGTTAGCGTATCTACAAGAGGTAACTTCACATTAGTAATATTGTCCACATGAGTTACCATTTCAATTCATACACACAAAAAAATATCAATTTACAGCTTTCAATGTCAGTTTGTGAATGTTTGATCTTCAGTTTTTGAACGCACTTCCACACAATGCATGTGTAGCCTTATTTTGTGTCTTCTAAAAGCAGATTTCTCTCTAGATTTTAAACATAAAACCCAACAAACACAGTAGTAGTATGGTTTTGTAAAAGTGTGCAAAAGTAACACACTGCTGAGAAAATAAATATAAATAAGAAATTATTTATCAATGTAGCTACAATGGAAAAGGCAAATTTATAATGTTTATAATTAATTTTTTATGTAAAATTAACTGTAAACATTTGCAAGCTTGGCATCACATTAATGGTTCATTTTAAAGGATGTTAAATTTGGTAACATGGATAGTACACCCAATTGCCTGAAAAACAGTAAAATGGCTGTGTTAAAGTAGTATAGGCCTTTAATTCTTTAGCCCTTTAATAACTATCCATATAGTATCTATTTCTTGCTTTAAATAAAATTTCACTTATCTTTGTGACTTATTTCTGGGAGTTTTCTGTACATTGTATGAAGAACTTCATTAAAATCCTCAATTGATGTGCTTCTTTCTGTGGACAGCTTTATAGTTTGTACCTCACCACAATAAATTAATAATTGAGGATTATACCTTGACGAAGGCAGACTTTGCTTTCCAAAGGGCATCTCAGTAGAGACCTCACTGTAACTGCCAGTGCAGAAGAAACAGTTCCCACCTTCTTAGCTTAAATACATGGGATGATTACAGACTGTGGTCTGCTAAACTGCTTTTTTAATAGCACAGCTCCATTTTCTACGGAAAAGATGCACTTTTGTCCTCTGAGGATTCCTATTCTTAGGAACAAAAGAAAAGTTGCAAATATACGGCAGTGTGTTACATCTACAATTTCTGATACAAAATTATTTTGCATTGCTTTGTGAGACAGAAATTAAGAGTGCTTTCAGGTCAGAAGACAAAGGAAAAAACAATAAATATATACTTTAACTGGGGATATGGGCTCAGGGTAAGAGAAGTAGTTCTTGATCTACTAAGTCTCAGTAATGTGATGATCTCTTCAGAATCACTTCTTGCAGCATCATTCATCTGTCAGCCTAACGTTGTCTATGGCAGTAGCTCTTCTCCAAAATAGGAGAAGCCTTTAAATTCTTCTTGGTTGATTTGCTTTATAATTGTCTCATCCACTAGCGTTAATACTGGTTCTTCTCGTGTAAAGTCTTGATCAAAGTTATTTACATCCCTTTTGGTTTTCTGAGAAGAAAAATATAAATAAGGTGAATGGTAAAACAGCACAATAAAATAAAAGGTGCTCTCCCTCCTCTCCATCCCCCTCCCCAAAAGGCTGAACTTTCTGGAATGATTGAAATAAAAGAGGAGCTACTTCACAGAAATAATAACAGACATATGAGAGAAGCTACAGGAGCAAGTAATATAAATGAGTTCAGGAGAGGCCACAGAAGCAGTACTATAAATGAGTTTCCAGAGACTCACAGGTCTCTGACAGGCGAAGGAATAGCAGTATGATGATAAAGCAGGAAGCTGAGATTAGGACTAATTTAAGAAAGGCTTTGGCATAGTAGGTGGTATGGCTGTTTCCTCTTAGATTTGAGCAAAATCATCTCACTTCAGAGGCACAGAGCGAAGTGATTTAATTGATTTCCCCACAACACAGCCTATTGTTTCCACTCTAATTTAATCATTTCTTTATATCAGGCTACACTCAGCTTTAAAAATCTGAGGTAAAGCTTGCAACAGCTCTCAATAGAAAATTCTTGAGCTCCACGTTGGAAACTCAGATTTCCTAATGTTGTCAAATGTCATTCAGAGCACCATGGCAAAGTGTGAAATTATATCTCCAAAGCAATCCACCTCAGAACTCTTCCTTATTTCAAGGGCATCAAGATTTCCCCATTGAAGTCTAAAGCACCTCACTCCTTCAGCAAAGCTGGACCAACCAACAAAGTGTAACTGTACATGTCCTGGAATAAGAGGAACTAACCAGAGACAGTCTTGGGGAGGCTGATTTGCTGTCCTGAGGGTACTCATGACAATAACTATCTGTGACCACTTACATGAAAAAACCCCACCTTGGCTACAGTAGAAAACATTCTTCATGGCCATTCCCTTGAACCGCACTGTTCACATTTTCCATGTTAGCAGAGTATTTCAGGCATGTACAGGCTCAGGGAATTGGAACAAACATTTTTCACTATACTGCCTCTTTTCTCTTTGCTTCATGGAATCTAATAATTATCTGAGTGACACTGAATGGAGGCACACTGACACACTGAAAATGAGCTTTGTGTTCATCCTGCACAGGTCTGAGATTCAGATGATATTGGAAATAGAATAGCTATTTAACTTGCAAAGTAAAATGATAAAGTCGTACATCATAAAGTATATTAATGCATTCCAAATGGGATATATGCCCTCTTTCAACACAGGTAAATTTTTCTATTTTATAAATATATACATACATACACATGCACACAGACACATATTTTCTTCATCAGCCCTACTGAGACACAAAGCAGTTTTCTTTCTCACAATTGTAAAATGGTTATAGCAACCTTCACTGTTTGTAAGAACTTTAGAGACAGAGGGAAACAAGTGTCTGTATAATTGCAAGAGACTGTCACTTGTAGACCAAGTACTTTCTATGTCAAAAATCCATCACCTCTCTCTAAAAAATTCCATTAAAAGGAGAGGGATATGGATTTAACAAGCATATATATATATATATCCTTATATTGTTTACATTTGAAATATTTACTTTATACCATGAAGACTGGACATAGAGTGTATACAACCCATATACTCTGAACCGTGTAAGGCACACGAGATACAGCCTTGGACTTTATGGTTTATTTTCCAAATCATTTGGGCAAATATTTCAAAATAAGAATGAAATTCCATCACAATTTTTAAATGCATTACATTGCAACTGTGTCTACGTTCTTCTTGTTCTCCATGTCCTAGTGTAGTATTTTCACACACTCATACAATGAATTTGCTGCAGGAACAGTCATTGAAGCAGAAGGAGGTAAGTGACTATTTGCAGAAAGCAGAATTCACATTCAGAACTGGAGTTATATGCAAAAAAAACGTAACTACACTCACACTTCAACCACTAGCTATTGAGGGCAAATGAGCTCTGGAGTAGCTGACAACAAATACAATACATGTTATTTTCAGGTTTTCACACTGAACTCATTTGTGAAAAGTGTTAACTCCTTGCTGAAGCTAAAAGAGTAAGATGTCAAACTCTTCAAAGCCTATCAGGGCAATTAATTCTGAATAGCTACTTATTCCAGGAAACTATTACTAAGGCTTGTGAAGGTGCTAAGATGAAAAAAGAGCACAGATAAGTACATCTAAAAAACTGTCCCAACACTGGTGTACCTGAATCCTAGTGATTAGTAACTGTGTTTTCAGTAGAATTTTGAATCCCAAACATTTGTGAAACAACAACGAAAGGTATTTGTTTAGATTTAAAAGCCTACCATGGCTTTAAAATATGCCTTCAAGACCAAAGGAGGAAATAGAAAATTTTAATTTCTCAAATTTATAAACAATTTCATTTAGTTTTGGCAGCATAGAAGGTAAACCATCCAATTTATTAACCGGACAAGCATGGAGCAATCTATGACCGCAAGGATACACTAACAAGTCTCTAACTAAGCAAATGATGAAGTGAGATGAAAACAAGTCACAAGGAACAAAAATGAGTGAATTAAGCCATATCAGACCAAAGGCAGAGTTCATAACAAGTATTTCTTTTCGACAGAAAGATTTATTTGAGAAACCCTACTTAGCAACTTAAGACACTTTCTTCCTGAAGCTATGACTATTTTGCAAGGCTCCATCTGCTACAACAAAACAGGTCTGGCCACATTTCTGCTACTATTGCTATTTTAATGTACTTGCACTGTGAATACTCTATAGGCCAAGAGCATGAACCAATACACAGTTGCATTACGAGGAGTCAGGATGAAGGTATGAAGGGCTGTGGCTGTCTCCCAGCGGAGAAGCTGAGAAAGGAAGGAAGATCTGCAAGGTAAGGAGAATATATGAAAGAAACAGAGTGCAGCTATTATCCACCTTTGAACATTAAAAAATCATGAAGATAAAAGGAAAAATATTTAGATTGGCTGGCAAATGCATACTTTAAAATGCAGTAATTAAATGGGTGGGCTTATGTTTATTTAGCCTGCAGCTCCTGAGACTCTGGGACATACTAGTTTAAGTTTTTTCCAGGTAAGACTTTTCAATTTCAGATGACTGAACAAACTACTACGAAAAAAGAATGCCCAAAACTACAGCTTGTCCACCCAAACACACAGCAATTCTATTAGGTTTCAGGTGCTGCTGTTTTCTCTCTAGACCACACAAGCATCTTGTCTTCACCATGCGTCAATGCTACCCGAGAGCAGGGGCACAGCAGCTACCCAAGAGCTTCCAACAGCAGGTGCCAAATTCCACACACTGCACTGGAACTGCTCTGCTGCAGGCAGCATGTGGGCAGAGCCTGTCTCTGTCTGACAGAGAGCAACAGCAGTGCCACGGCACTGGTAATGACTCCAAATGACATGACTCCAGTTGTAAATCTCATCAGAGAGATGGCTTCTCCACAAGCAGAATGTCTGATCATGAGAGGGAATAGTGACTCGCTACCTCTTGTGCAGGAAACATGCTGGTCAATTGATCTTTTGTTTTCCTTTTTCCCAGCAGGGTGAATGCTTCACAAGTCTCCCATCTGAGCATTAACCTTGTGTGACCTGCTTATCCTGCGAGCCATGGTGGACTTGCTTCATGTGGGTATGATCTGATTTGATGGAACACTTAGGCTACAGAGATAGAACTCCTTCAATTAATAAATATTAATATGACTACCACTCACCGAGGATGAACCAAATGTGAATGACAGGAGCCTTTGGCATTGAAAAGCCACAGAAATCCTTACAAAATGCCACCTGACTGAGAGTGTTCCAAATCAGGGAACTCAGCAAAGTTTGAACACCTCATCAGCTGTGCCACGAGGCCAAGAGGCTCAGTAGACTCTCTTCGGCCTAATAAGGATTAAATTAATTCTCCAGTTTGGAGACATTAAGAAATATCCGTCTTTGTTACCTTATTTTAATTTAATTTGCATAAAATCACTGACTTTTTCAAGTCCTTTGCAAGATCAGCGGCTCCACTGTATTGGGCTGGAATTGCCCAGCAGGTTCAAAGGCTACTCAGAGAAGGAGAAAAAAAGATGAAGGTGGTAGCTAGGCTACAACACTGCCACCAAAGACTAGGTTTTCAGTTTTAGTCTGATTGTCCTACAAACACACAATATGCTGCCTAAATATAACTATAGGAATCCTCTTTAAATCAATTAATCTGTGTAGTTTAGTAGAACGAGGAGCTAATCCAGAACAGACAGATAATCCAAGAAGTAAGGCCAGAAATTATCATTATAACAATGAACTAGTATGTTGAAAGAAAAGAATATAGTGCTATACTTTTCAGTAAGTGGACCTTTTGACACAAAATATATACAAAGCTCATGCATGGCTTTGCCAGTCTGAGATACTGTCAGCACAGAAATGCAGACACAGATAGGTCTGTTTTCCTGAATCACACAGAAACACAGACTATTCTGAGTTGGAAGGGACCCACAAGGATCATCGAGTCCAACTGAAACATGTTTGACTTGTTTAACTTTATTCCACTTCAGTTTTCTGTCAATAGCAGTTCTCGGTGCCTCCTTATGTATTTTGCAAGTCCACAGTGAAATCCTGGAGTTTGTAATTCATTTGGGGAGCTTCACCAGAGCACCCTTGCAGTGCAGCACTTGGCAGTATCAGCAGCACACCCCACGCCCTGAGACACACATTAAATCTGGGCAGGGAGCTGCTGCAGCTCTCAGTGTGCAGCTACAGGGGCTGCAGGAATGGGCCACACTGCACAAGTCACACCTTCTCATACGTGTTACATGGGATCACTTAATTTTATCCAGAATTTTCCTTCAGTAATAAATAAATGGTTCCCATGTTTGGCACAGTATCATCAAGAATAAATTCTTAGATTAGGATGATAAGAGTTTAAATATTTTGTATTTACCTCATCTCTGATAAGATTTTCAGATTATGTTTATCAAGAAAAATGGAAACTCAAGACTTCAGCTGGTTTGAAGTACAAAGTTATGTGGCTAACCTCACATATCACTGTCCTCCCATTCACCTCTCCTTACTATGATAAAAAAAACCACAGCACAGGCAAAGACTACACTGCACTACAGATTGGATCTCTTTTTGCAAAGGTGTAGTAGTTTCTAAGAAATTCAGATCAACTATAATGAGCGCTCACATTTGCACATAACTCATGCTATATATTGAGAAATTCAGTATGAATATTTTGAAGGAAACAGGCTGAGAAGCACAACACCACAGTCTTTCAGTTTATCCTCAGGATGCCTCTTCACATAATTTACATGTCCTTAGAATCTGTATCAGTATTAGAATTATTTCCTAGCTTGTCTTATTTCAGAAGACATGAAATATATGTTACTAAAATAACTGTATAAGTTATTAAGTTTTTTCAGTGTGTTAATTGCTCTATTCACACATGGAAAAGTTATAACACATCAGCCATGAGGCTGCAGTATATTCAACTCAAGGTTATGATAGAAAAAGGGGTTGAATCCAAGTAGTTTTTAAAAGTGTACCAACATTCATTACTTCCAAGCAGAGGGTGAGATTTTGTGCTCCTGTATTTTGCTTTCATTAGATGTAAAGGATACCAAAATTAAGTGAAAGCAGTGGGAAAACCCCTCACTCAATAAAGATGTTAACAGAAAGTGAAACAGCATTTGAAAATCATGCCAACCCATGCAGTCCACAATTTAATCTTAGGGAAGTACCCAGATATTTCATAAACACTGAGCTAATTCAAAAAACTATGAACTTTAAAATGGATCATTTGTGATACAGTAAGCTGAAACCACCTCTATATTGCAACAGTATGTATCTTTCTTAGGAATGTGAAATGGGCCAAGTAGGAAGGAGGAATAAGCTAAACAATTAGTGCTACGAACATTTAATGGCTACATGGCCAGAATGTCAGTCTTTGTATTTCACTTTTACACAGCCTTTCTCAAAACCACAGCTTCCTAAAACCACCACCACAAAACAAACAGCAAGGCAAACAAAATCAAAGCTCTGCAGGTTCACTGACAACCACCCAGTGTTCACAGTCTGGGCAATGAACCTCTCCCAGAAGAAGTCACTGTAAAACTCGTCTCCTATGGCCCTACTTGGTATGGTTTTAACATCATCATAAGCACACAACACTAAAGTTATATATAGCAAACTTGCTTTGTTCCTAGCCTGACTGCTAAAGCACAACAGTTACCTCTGTGCAAAACATCGATGGAGACAGATTTCACAGGAGCTTCTGGGGAGCTTAGAACATCTTCCCACCTGTGGTTAGTCCTTCACCCTCAAGATTCACCTTGTCCACATTATCAGGGCTTGCTTCCATTAGGACTCAAATGTGACATAGCCACTGTACGTAAACTATGCTATGGTAGAATACATGCATTCTTTAAAGTGCAAAAAATTGCAGGGGAAGAGTGTTAACTTCTGAATTCCCGCAATACGTTTTTCCATTATGGTTTCTTTGAGAGATTTAACCTCATGAGAAACGATTTTATATTTCTTCTTGGAGCAGGGAGGAAATACAAGAGAAAATAATCGAACAATCATATGAAAATACCCTTCACATGCACAAAGCAATTGCTATAGCAAACCTTATGACCCACTATGAAGCGCAGATTTAATGTGTGTCTCTCTAATTCACATTGTATTGGCAAGCTTCCACTGATATCCTCAGCTGCTCTAAGGTCACGATCAGCAATGTTAGCTCCCCTCTTACATCCTGGCACACATCCAAGATCAGCCCATTTTCGGTTGGGTTGTTCCGAAACAGCATTTCAACCACTGTCACAGCAGAGCTACAAGAATCAGGGCGGGTGCATCTGTGAGGTGCTAAACCACCTGCTGGTGAGTCCTCAAATACCTGCACAGAAGCCTTTTTGTCTTCCTGACCCCTGGACTGGCTACACCCAGACAACTGAACTGACTGGCAAAGAAGAGAAAGAAGTGAGACGGGATGTTAAGTCTAGGGCACATGTTCCTAGAACTTTGGTAGCTTCTAGTAAACATCCCTTAAATCACTGAAAAATTATCCAGTCACAGGTCACTGAGATATTTGAGCAGATCTGTTCTGTAAAAGATCAGTAGATTTACTTTACTTTTCATTCTTTAAGCAATTACAAAGACATGGAATTAAGGATTGTGATGCTAGTAAATAGATGAATGATGCAATGCAATATTTCAAAACACTCTATGTATCCTGAATAAGTAAAGACTGACTTTCCAATGGTTTATTCTGTGTAGCCACTTAATTAGAGAAAAGTACCACATTATGGAAACCTTCCTGATTATGACATGAAATTATAAATACAATATCTTGTGATTTTGAGCCCCTCCTGTATAGAGGAGGCATTGACACTGTGATGCTGGATGCAAAGAAACACCACAGCATGAAAGGTAATAGCAGGTGGGAGCATCATTCCAAGACTCAATTACACACTAGAATGGTTTGCACAACAGGCTATAGAGTAAGATTGCTGCACAGTTTTTGGCAAGACTGCCTTCATTTCTGGAAACTCATGCTTTTTGATGCTGTAGCTAATTAAGAATAAGGCTTTTAGTTTGGCATGGATGATGCATATGACAGGCTTTCATAGAGTGAAATTGTATAGTAGGTCTTACCTTATACAAAGGGAAAAAGCTACACAGTGATGGTTTAATTCTAAGACTGGTGAACTATTAGAGAATATATTTTGAAGTGCAATGATTATTTTTAAGCCTTTGCAAAACCAGATTAAAATAAAGATATATGTGACTGTAGAAAGCAGCTGAAGCTTTTTTTTTTAAGCTAATGCACACAGAAATTGAAGATTAAAAAAACCCGCATTGCACAACTATGCATGAATGCCTACAGCTTCTGCATCTCAACACATCTTTCCATCTTTCCTCCAGACACCATAATTGCTTTTTCAGATCACAGTTTTATTAGAAGAGCACAGTAAGACATAGCAGAATTTGTAGTGACATGGGTTTAATTCTTGGGTTTGCTACTGATCTCCTTTGAACTGAAGCTTGAGTAATTTTCTCTTCACTCTACATCTAATTTTCTTTCTATTTTTATTCTTCTATACTTGGGCTGTGATCTTCTCTGTCTATCATTATCTATTATCCCTGGACTGTCATTCACTTATATAGGTTTTGGAATCCCATCTTGCTGGGAATTCGAGCTATTAATGCAGACATGACAGCACAAACTCAAACTCTCTTCTTCTTGTTGAATATGAACACAATCCTTCAAAGATTCATGGGCAGTCATGGTCTTCAGATCTTTCTTTTCCATATTCCATAATTAAGCCAAGGGAATTGTTGTTCTGTAGGTCCTTTGCAAACATGAATATGGCATGCAAGGAACAAGATTTGTGCTTAAGGTTTTCCATAAATATCTAGACTGAGTGTTCCTCTCACCATGCAGAATTTAAGCCTATGATTTCTGGAGTGTGCTGTTGAGAGGATCAGTATAAGATCTGTGCCTCCACAGTAACAAAAATCCCTTATAACAGCACAGCAGCATAACAAGAGGAGAGCAACAGCTAGTGAAGTATTAGAGACATCTTCCCTGTCCTGCTACTGAAGGTAAGGTCCTATACATCAGCAGCTTCAGTCCACCATTTGCCTAATAGTTCATATGCCAAAGGAGTTAAGTTTTGCACTAGTATGCTGAGCTGTGAACACATAGACTGACAAATTTTTGCTGCCCATTTTGGATGAACTTCCTGGTTAAGACTTTATGCTTGCACTGGCATAGTCTACTGCTAGTACAGAAAGTTCTGCATGAGACATAAACCTAAAGCCAAACCCCCTTTTGACACTGTATGTTCACCGGACTCCAGCTCTGATGGTACTGGTCACAGACTGTCAGCCTTCAATGAGTCTTCACTTTTTTGGATAAATTCCTCTCCACCTTCTTACAAAGAGATAGATGCTACTGCTTCTTAATGACCTGGTGCTTTTCCACTGGCTTTCACTGACATCAGAAACAGGCCCAACCCAGGAATATTATTTATTATCTATATCAATATAAAAATAAAATATTTCTGTTTGAATGCTTAAGAATGTACTGTAAGTAAACAAGATTATTTCACTTAATGGTTTTGATTACTTTATGAAAATAACACTGGAGATTACAGCAGCCAAAAAGTGAAACAGAATTTGTGTTTTTCTGGGGAAGACCAAAAGGAAAGCAGGTACACTCTGACTGCTTATCACTCTATCTCAATGGGCACCAACTAACAAGGTACATTTGACAGATGGTTAAGTGAACTTAACAGCCAGTATAAAGAGATTTCAGTGCTATAAGGCTGGGACTCAACAAAACCAAACAAATACTACTGGATCCCCAATAGAGAATCAAAAGAAGCATAATAGAAGTTGTTTGACCTATAAATATTTGTGAACCTGCAGTGCTGGGAACTAGCTTTCAAACTTCTGTAATTCTAGTGTTGTGGTAATCGCAGCTCAAAACAGCTGCTGTAGGCACTGATGCTGAAGAGGGAAAAAAGACCCAAAAAGTAAGACTAACTGAATGAGAAATTTTGGGAAAACAGAACTTTGTTTATTAAAAAACCCTCACTGAAATCTCTTAAAAATACCAGCTCACTTACTTGTGGTTTCTCTAAGGTGTGATACAAACTGCACATATGCTCCTCAAAAACTGTATACTTGCACTTTGAGTAACTGGTTGTACAAAGTGCCAAGCTAGTTGAAGCTCTGGAAACCAAGGTCCTTTATTTTGCCGAGGGAAGAGGCAGAAGTGTTACAGACTTCTCTATCCTGCCCAGGCACGTGCTAGAGCCACTGGTCTGAGGTTTGTTTCAGGCAGTTATTGTACTGTTTGTAGTTCTCAACTACCTACTGCAACTTCAACTGAGATCTCAAACTTCATTGTCTGACAACAGGCAATGCTTCTCAATCAGCAGCTACCTGGCTGACACTTGAGCCAGCAGCAGAAAAGTGTAACACCTAGATACCAGCTGACATTAACTATTCTCACTGATGATACCCTGTGCCAGGGGCAGCATTTAAAAAAAGTGCGGGACTTCCACCATTATGGCTGTTCATAATAAAAAGTCTGTCCCAAAGGTCCACATCCATTTTTCTTAGTTTTAATAAAGGATGTATGTCAACCATTCTCACAAATAGAATCTACCCCATTTCTAAACATCTGGGGGTTTTTTGCATGCTGGTATTAATCACCATGGTGTCACTCTCAGAACAAAGCCCACTGTTACCCTATGCTTGAAATGTCTGCAGCAAGTGGGGAATACATAATGTGCAATGTTTAATAATGGTACATGAGGGTCTGAGGTCTCAAGACCACTTCCCAGTGTTTTGTCTAAGCAGTAACACTTCATGCAAAGGCATGCAGTATAGCCCCTTGCGTGCCCATCTGCTAAATGCTCATTGCCATGCACTGATGACTGAATGGAAATATAGTATGAAACTGAAGGGACACCTCAAGGTTATTAGGCCTAAAAATGGACCTACCTTGACATTTTCCCCATATTGAAGGCCTTACCTTAAAGAGGGACATTCACACTGAAGCAAACTTGAAAAGAGAGAACATTTATACAAAAAGAAATTTACTTGGCCTGTAATTTCCTATGTTCCTTCTGGTGCTACTAAATGATACTGTATTTTATAGAATTTTTTCCCCACAGCGTAAAGACAAAGTTGTAATTCTGCATGGATGATGATATAATCTACTGTCACAAAAAAGTAGAGGTGTGCCAAAAATACCCCACCAAAACAGTATCATGATTTCCCAACACCAGATTAAAAATCCCTCATTAAGAAGTAAAAAAATATTTGCCTGTTTGCACTCATATGAAAACAAATCTGAGATTATCGAACCTATGTTTAAGACTAACATATTTGAAAGTTTTCTCCAGCAACGTGGTCCCTCTTTAAGGATTCCAGCCATATTTCACAGTAAGCAGATGGTTGCTGCAGCAATTTAAACACACACCTCTCTAATTGAACCCATTTTTGGGAGCCATTCAGTGCGGCAGCGACCCACGAGGCAGGGGCGGCCTCTGCCTGTTTGCCTGTGCAAACAGCCCAGCTGCACACTCCCTGGGTGCCGATTTGTACTTGTGTTTGCTATTTATTACCCAGTTTCCAAACACTGTGGGCACTCAGCTTGTTGTTAAGTCGAAGGCAAAGGGTTGCCAAAATTTTGCCAGTTTCCACTCATTTAGGGGAGGGGGAAAAGAATATTTGCGGTGCTCAGTGATTCCAGTTGTAACCCACAATCATTGGCTAGGACTAGAATTTCATATTTGGGAATGATTTTATTTCAAACCTTTGCTGCAGTGCAAAACTGAAAGAGGACACATTGCTGGCATCCTTAAGTCAAGACTTAACAAGGGAGTTCAGGTTCACAAAGGAAACTCCATACAGACACTGTGGCTCAGATAGTGATAACTAAGGGGGGAGGGACTTTGGTAACAGTTCGTCATTATCTTTGAATTACCAGAGCTGAGAGAGGTGCAAATTACTGTAGGAAATTTGAGGCTGAGGATCAAGATGAAATCTGCTAACATTGAGGTCTGGTATAGCATAGAACACTCTTCCAAGGGAAGTTCAGTCCATTTAAAAGCCAAGGCTGATCTTGAGCGTTTGCTTTTTAACACTTATCAGTCATATTTTTTTGCTGTCACAGAACTGTGCATGAAGTATCCTGAGACTACAACAGAGGGGAAACACAGCCACGAAAAGGTTAGGGTAGTGCAGCCTGGACCACATCATGAGTTTCTAGAATATCTGGTGGAAGAACATATATCTTGCAATTCTGGGGTGTCTGGTTCTAGCAGCTAGACCAACTCTCTATCCTGAGAAGCAGAACTGAAGGAAGAACATACAAATGTTCAGAAAATATTCTCAGTGTTAAAACAGTAGCAATGGAAGAGGCTGCAAAATGAAGGGAGTCACATTAGATGAACTAAATAGGCTGGTGGCAGCTGTTGTTGCTCCATCCTGCAGGACACAATTATGCAAGAGACTCTTCTTCATTTTGTTTCTAATGCTCTGGAAGAAAAGTAGGCTTTTAGAACAGAAAACAAACAAAAACAAAAAAAAAAAACAAAAAAAGGCAAACAAAACTCCCCAAACAACAAAAAAATGCATTGAGAAAATTAAAATAATTTATTGTTCTGTGAAAGCTGCATGTTGACAGTGAATCACTGTAATGCAATTATTCTGTTAACTTCAACTCCATAAAGCCACACTGTGAATGGATTGCCACAGGCACTGATAAAGCCATTAGCGATGAAATTCTGGCTTAATTGCTAGAAAGAAATACATATGGCAAACATCTGTTTTACCAGGCTTTGTATTACCCTCTGGCTTTTTCAGGTTGAGGATATCTTAGATATAGTCTCAAATGTTCCCAATCCTGACATCAACAACAGGGTGGATTAAAACAGTAAGTCTGCCTGTTTGCAAACACATTTCAAAGGCAGACAGTGAAAATTCAGGCTGAAAGGACAGGACTGTGCCTGTAGTGTGACTCCTTGCTGCACAGTGCCTAACAGCCTTCTCTGTCTCACAGCTCCTTGCAGGACACTGAGCCACAGTGACTATGAAATATGAGAGTGATTTTATTGTGCTACTCTAATCATACAAAAAACAAGGAAAAAAGCCCTCAGAGGCCAAGAGTACATCTCCTGTCAGGAAAGGCTGAGAGTCAGGGCTAAGCATGGAGAAGAGAAGGCTCTGGGAAGAGCCTATATTGTGGTCTTTCAATATCCAAAGGTGGCTTAAAAGAAAAAAGGGGACAAACTTTAGCAGGGCTTGCTGCGATAGGACAGGGGAGAATGGTTTTAAACTAAAGGAAGGTAGGATTAGACTAGATATAGCTTATGATGAGGATGATAAAACACTGGAACAGGTTGCTCAGATTGGTGATAGATGGCCCATTCCTGGAAACATTCAAAGGTCAGGCTGTACATGGCTCTGAGCAACCTGATTGAGTAGATTAGGCTTGCTGCAGAGGAGTTGGAGTAGATGACCTTTAAAGGTCCTTTCCAACCCACACTACTCTATGATTCTACAATTCTAAGAAATTGAGGCTCATATGAGGCTACCACTGACTTCAGCCAAATGAGTAATAAATTTTGGGCAGTGATCTTCCTCCATCTCTGGCAAGAGGGACTCTGGTATTTTGCATATTTTTGCCACTTGTGCACATCTCTGAGCTTCAGTGAGTGATATCAGAGATACATCAGCAGGCCACAGGTTCAGCCTAGAGAGACTGAAGCTGACCAGCTGAGCTCTCAGAAATGGCACAAAGAATTTCTTGCAGGGAATCTATAACAACGTAACTTTCATCAATACACATTAAAGCTGAAACAGCAACCTGTTTCAATGAGTGGTTTTAATGTATATTTTACTATTTGGTATGGATGGGTTAGAGTGATCCCATCATAGCAAGGTCTACCACACTTAGGACCACATCAATAATTTTGGTAGGAAATGAATCTATTACACCCTTGTTTGAATTTGTAATATGGCCCATGCACTTGGAAAATGGAAACAACCAATTCAACCAAGCCAGGAACATGGCCACGGAAATAAAGATAGAGAGCAGAGAATCATTGAATACTATCAAGGTCTGTGGTTCTTGTCCAGGAAGTTATGTTGCAAATCATAGCCTGGTCTTACGGCTACTGATCAGGGAAACTTCATTCTCCAAATTGAATAAAATTCCAGGAAGAATAAATGTGATGAAACAGCTCAACCCAGGAACAAAATGCCTCAAAGGGCTTTCTGTCTCACAACAGCTGCTCTGGAGAAAAGGTATCTGTCTGAACTAAAATGGCACTTATTTCTTGCATATGCAATTACATCTTCATGTCTGCATTAAAAGCAGCAGGGAAGAAAATTCAGAAAATTTCAAGACAGTCTGTGAAACTCTAAGAATTAGGTTTCAAGAAAAGCAAAAATGATCTTCAAGAGACACTGCAAGGTCACTGGAGCTTAGATGCAGCAAATATCTTCTTCTCAGCTATTCAACAGTTCACTTGATTTCTAATGTACGTGTTCCAGAGCTATTACTTTTTCTTCTACAGTAGCTTAATATTTTTAATAGCTTTACATGGAACAAACTCTCAGTATAGTAAACCATAGTGTATATAGCTGTGTAAAATTATTTTTGCTACTGAAAAGCCTTATAATTCTAGATTTACGAAAGTAAGAGCTGGTAGATAATGTGGATCAGAGGACTGAGCCCCAATGAATTTTCACCCCTTTGTGTTCTCTATCCCAAGTCATTAGGCTGGGGGAGCAGTCAAAGATCCTTCCCAGCAGGCTCCAGAGCCACCAAATCTGTCTCTACTTAGGCCAGCCTGGGGTGGCATTCCTGTCAGTGCTTAGCAATCTAAACCTCAGACATTTGTATGAGTGCTCTGCCCAAGGCACTCTCGCAAGCCTTCAGAAAACACAGTCAGTTTTACAAAGACCTTTTAGACTTCGGTAATTTTCATTCTAAGGCTGAAAACAGGAAAGAAATTTCATCTTCCAAAGCATCATTAGAATAATCAAATCAAGTACAAACTACGACATTAATGGTGTATTTCTGGTATAATACATAATTACATCCAAACGCTTTGTGAATGAGATTTAAAAAAAAAAACAACAAACCCACTCAAAAGTCTGGCTAATAAATAGCCATGCAGTGTTTCTTCCAAGCCCAGCTGAAAAATTCAGACTTAGGGCTGGCACAGCTGAAGAGACATACCTGAACTAAGGAGAAGCACAGGCCTTGCAGTACCATGTAATAGAGCTCCTCAGAAACTATGGCAGGTAGGACAAAGGTAACAGAAAAGCAAGTTGGCTGTGCTAATCAAGAACTCCTGTTTTGGGGACCAGCAGAGCAGTAAGGCAGAACAGAAGCAAGGTTTTTTCCACACTAGCACCTCCATGACCTCCCTTGGCAGATTATTCCATTGTCTGATGGGACCTCAGTGTTTGACCCTTTTCCCTAGTGACTTCACTTGTTTAGTGTCAGCATTTTATATTGCCCAGAGCTCATTTGAACACATCTCATGTATCATTTTATTTTGAAAGCATTTACAGTATAATCACGAATTTTCCCCCCTTAGTCATCTTAATGGTTGGTCAGAAAATAGAAGACTACCTGTGTAAATATATGCATTCTTGCATGAGCAAAATTTTGTATGTGCATGCAAAATTCAATTTAAACGCACAAATGACTATATATGCATTGTATGCTTCTTTCCCAACACACATGTACACTCAACACATATCACATGCAAGAATGTCTATTTTCTGACTAATAATCTGGCCTCTCTTCTCATAGCTATTTTCACAGAATTAGGTCCTCCTCAATATAAAATTAAAATATTTTTTACTCGTCTTTTAATATTACAAATCACTTTTAAATTATCAACAGCTCTTTCTTAATACTGAAGGATGTTAAAAACCAGAAAACATTCCAAACACAGGCATTAGTTACATTTTTCCCATAGTTATTCCATAGCTATGGAAGTTAAGTTTATTAATATGAATCAGTCAATCTCAATTCTACACCCACAACTGAATTTAGAGAGGAACTCTCTATCTAGATTTTAAGTAGATTTTATTTCATTAGTGTTCACCTTCTTCCCTCTTTTCTGTATTTTTCAGAGTGAGTGAAATCTCTTTTAACTTGACAAGTATCCCAAATCACCTTTGTAGCATTTGAAATTTACTGCCCTAGACTCCTATGCCATCTCTGAAGTTGAATAATTAATAACTATATTTTATTTTTGTGATCTTTCTCTCCAGCCTAGATATATTTCACACTTCACTTTCCAAGTAATAAATCATTTAGTTTTAAGAGGACAATTTAAAATTTCAGTATGATCTTGCTCAAAGATTCCTACAAAACAACAAAATCCAAACAACTGCTCAAATTAACACAGCTGGTACAAAACAGCTGAATGATGATAAACATGGTCTAAATATATAAGGTATGTTCTTTTTGAGTGTAGAGAAGTTATCAGTAGAAGTTGATAAGACTTGGTCTCTGGGGAAGATATCTTAGAGAGAGCAGACTGAGATCATGAAAACAACAGTGATGCCTGTAACGCAGAGTAAATATATCTGAATTCACCACCATAAAGAAAGAAGTCAGAAAAAAAATCCATGCATACAGAACTACCAGACTGCAGGAATCAAATTTGGTAGAATAAAGAAAGTTGGCAGACAGAGTACAGAAAGAAGTAGTATGAAAATCCAACATTATAGAGGCAGCCTGAAGAAAAATGAGAAAAAGTGTAAATAAAGATGTATAAAATCACCCTAACAATTTTTAAGGGAGCTGTCCTGAAAATTATACAAAGGACTACTCTGAAATAATCTGAAATCACTACTAAAACCAAATGGTTCAACTAAAATACCGTTAAAGAAAGCAGAAAAGGGGAAAAGGAAGAAAACAACAGGAATTAATGAGATAGAAATGGCTTTATAATATAACAGCAGTGAAATAATTACCAGAAAGAGAACAAAGGTCCACTGAGAAGGCAGAAGGCATTTATATCAGCAATGAATAAAAATACCTGATATATGAAATGCCTCCTGACTTTTAAGGACTGCCACAGTGGGAGTACTTACAAAAATAATAAAGGCCTCGTAAAAATACTTATTGTCAAAGGGACTGTGCATCTGGATCATGAAAGGAAAACAGCCAATAAACAGACTAGATGAGAGGAATCTGGAAATTAGATGCAGTCATAAAGTGAAAATTATTCTGGAATTGTGCATGTTGATTTGGTAACTATATTAACAAAACTCTGATGAATACTGAGCAGAAACAAAAATTACTGTGAGATGAAAAGCCAAATTCTCACGAAAACAGGAAAAGAGCTACACACATGCAATTCAGCTGAACACCAACTATGTCTATCTGCAACTACCTGAGGATGGACAGCAGTTAGTCACAGTATTGAACAGGCTTCAGATAGACACTGAAGGAGTTAATTTGGGGTTCCCACTTCTTGCAGCAGTGCACAGAATTGTACATCAGCTCAGGCACTAGGTACAACCTGGCCACTCACCAGAGCTGGGCACCTGTGTAAGGGAGCTGGCATGCCCAGCCGGCTGGACCCCTTCCAGCAGTGGGGCTGGCTCAGGCCCTCCTCTGCCTCGAGCTACTGCACTGTAAGGTTTCCATTCTCCATAAAATACATAAAGAAAAGCTTCCTCGTGTGATAACACTATCTTACTATTACTCCTAGAAAGACATGCACAAGGGCTAACTTTCACTTACAGTTGTCAATCCCCTTGGGCTATTTCTGCATAGCTATATAGAGATTTCTCCAAGAGTGGACTCAGAGAAGCTGCCTCAGGCTCCTGTTCTGGATGGACAGTCCTACTTTCACCACCTACACAGGGAACCTGGGGGAATGCCTCTCACGGGACTACAAGGAAATGCATTAAATGTGACAGACAGCAATTCTTCAAAAACAGAGGGGACTTTTCACCTCTAAACTTAAGTTATAATTCAGTGTTGAGCCCAAAGTCTTAGGGGGTTTGTTTGTTTTTTTTTAATACCTTTGTAAACCATCTAAAGGAAAAAACAAATGAGTACCTTGACCCTATTTATGGGCAAATCAAACATTGTAATTAGGAATGTGCAAAGTCAAAAGATGCAAATCGATCTCAAAGGTTTTATCATAAAATGACTCTCTTGCACTGTTCAAGCACAAAAGTAACTCCACACATTGTCAGCTGAAAAGCTGACATTTGGTTAACTGTAAGGATTTTCATCCCAAGGAAGACCAGAATAAGTAAAAGATTTTTGATTTGCTTTCATAGTTTATGCAGGTGAGTCTGCTATTTTCAAAATTTTATTACTTTAAAAAAGAAATACTTGATTATTACCCAGGAAAATGTAACTACATAGCTTTATCTAGCCATGATGTATATTTCTTTCCCCTGGGAAGCTGTTTTTTCAAGTACTTCAATTAAAATATTGTTGATCACAAATCCTTCCCTCTGTATTTTACTACAAAATCCAGTGGCCATCAGCAGCGCAGAGCTGCAGAAGAATTCACACAAAAAGTACAGACAGTATATACCCAATTGAAATAATCTCTTCTGATTACAGTATCTTTAAGAACACAATAAAATAATTATTTAAAACAGGGCCTTGAACCCTCTCATGGTTTATGTGATTGAATGTGAACATCTTCCTGTGCATTGACTCTGTACCTGACACTTACCTTCACTGAAACAATAAGACAATCTTTTCAGCACCATTTTTATTTCAACCCCAAATACAACGTCAGGTAATGTCATGTCTCCAAAAAGCCAACAAAGAGAATTGTCAAATGAAATTTTCTCTAAATGTTATGCAAACTGCTACTTACAATCCGAGGTTTGAAGGGTGGCTTGATTTTCCTTTGTTCTAGAAGAACCCAGTCAATCTCCTTGAAAAACGGGTGCTGCTTAATCGCGTCTTCCCCGTTCTGTGATGCCACACAGCCAAGTCGCTTATTGGGGTTTTTTGTCATGAACTACAGGTTGGGGGAGTGAGAAGAGGGAAAAGTTAGAACATGAATGGCGATGGCTGGAAATCATTTGCAGCTTAATTACACACTCTAATTCCTGATAAAGTCCTCTATCAGAAGATTCTTTTTTCTGGCCCTCCAAATTCCAGAGGTTCCAGCAAACTAGAAGATTCAGTGACTCCAAAGTGCAAATTTGCTGCAGGAAATTCTTTCAATTGCTTGCTGAGACCTCCTAATTTCATCTGACTGGGAGTGCTAGAGGAACAGATTCTTTCAGCACTTCTTAGCTTTGGTCAAAAATACTGAAGGAAAAGAAGGAAAAAGTAACCCCCTCAGAGACACTTTAGTTATCCTGACAGAGATAGTCAGGATAACTGCTATTTTATCTTGTTTGCTGTATATTAACTGAAAAAGAAAGTCTTAATTCGAGAGAGAGGTGCTACATATTATGCTTACTGTTGTTTATTTGCTTTGCATATGTAGGTTGTTTAATCATACACTCCATTAAACCAGACACAGGAAAAGCTACAGCTTCCTTACTCACCTCTAGGATTTTATTCTAGTACAAGTAAGAACATCAACTGCAGCTACGTGAAATACAGGCATTCTGCTGGTTTCAGGAAATACATGGACTGATCAGTAGGAGCAGAAAGCTTACCATGTGAAAGTCCATAATATAACTTGCACATTTCCTTTCATTTTCAGTACACCATTACTGCCAGCAACGGGAACTAAGTGGTGTTCTGTGGTGTCGTAATTTCTAAACGTCACACTTTGAAACAATTACTATTCCTTTCAGCAAAAAGCTACACCAATGGTGTAAGGCATCGACAGCAAATGGTGGCAGTTCATAATACCTTTCCCAATTCTGCAGTGTTATTTTTTCCTTCTTTTATTAGCTATTGCTCTACTTATTTCTCTAACAAATGTGGACACAGAATCCTTTCAATTCAAGCAGCAATGAATGTTGCTCTTATACACACATACACACTCACACTGTAGATTTATCTGACCCTGAGATTTGCTCAGCTGGTTAAAATGTGGCTGTGATAATGCCAAGGTCATGGGTTCAATCCCCTGTATGGGCCATTGACTTAAGAGTTGGACTCAATGATCCTTGTGGGTCCCTTCCAACTCAGAATAGTCTGTGATTCTGTGATGTCAAGCTTTGCTATTACTTCATATTCAGCCATTATACAACATTTGACAATTAAAAAAATAAAATGTGATAATTTTTCAGTGACTTTTTAACCTAGGTATCACATTATACTATACTTCTGTAGAAAGAAAACTTAGGAAAAAAGTCGCTGTAATGCATGCCCTTGCTTCAGCACTTCAGTTATTAGGTAAGTAGCTACAGAAGCCATGAAGACTATTTTAGATAGCTAGATCCACCATCCACAGAAGAATACCCTTCCATCATTTGAAAGATATAACATAGATCAGCAAGGCAGTTCTGTCTGTGGTTTCTGACATACATGTGCTGCTCCGAAGAACATCCTTCTCTTCAGTCTCATATTCCACTGCTCTGCAAGCTCCTCTGCAAGTGGACAAACCATATCTAAACTACAGGCCATATTTTCTATGGGCAGAAGAAACAAGGTTTTGAAAGGATTACTGTGCTTTGGTGAGGTCTCTTGGAAAACCACAAAATGCATTACTGCATTCCTCTGCTTTATTTCATCTCCAGGACTGGAGTAAGCAGGCCAGGAAGCAGCAGCCACACAAATTGCAGAAACAGATCATGGAAACTACAAGATATGCTTTTTGTACCATATAATCCGTGTATCAAAGAAGTAAAATATGATCCTAGTATCTGCCACGTTTTATCTTCTTTTTATGCTGGAGACAGGCAAAGCATCTGACATATCCTTTTTTAAGAAACTCAGGACATGCAAACATGACTAGGTAGTACAATTTCTTGCTATATTTCACAAACTGCATGAAACTTCAAAATGGATGATGAGGGAGAACAAATTGAAAAAATGAATTCTTAAATCAAACAAACAAAATTATTATATGCATATATGATGAAATAATTTCAAACTTCTAAAGTGGACATTTAATTCCACGAATTTAATCACCTTCTATTTCGGAAGCACAAGCTGTTTAAAAAAAGCATCAACAATGATGCAACTCTCAGGACACACTGGGCCGTTAACTGCACTGTGTTGAAGGGATGGTTGCAAACTGAGCTGACAGCCATAGCCATAACTGTTGCCTTTTTATTTTCCCATACTAAGGCAGAAACCTCCTTTTATGAAAAGAGAAGCCTTTTAGAATCATTGTTCCTACTGACTTAAATGGTAACAGGACAAAAACTTGCTGAGACAGCCATGCAGCTTGGGGCCTGAACCAAGAATCATTTGGATCCCAAAATTTTGCTTCTTGAAATAAATCACACATCTTAAAAACAGATTTCTGCTCCTGTACCCAGAGATCTCTGTCATTCAGATACACAGGGAACATACACTGTAGAGAAAAACTCTCTCTATTACTTATGAAGAAGCACAGAGCCAATTTCAATGAAGAATTGTTTTCCTTACCACACAGGAAACAATTCAAATAGCAATTCCTGTAAATCCACAGAAACAGGACTAATAAGATCTGTGGATTTTCATGGGATAAGCAAGGTGCTGCCTTGTAATACTGATCTGTAAAATCATCCTCCTTAACTGTTTTGTTGGAAATAACAGGAAAAGCATTTCTTCAGACAACATTGTTACCTAATACAAGAGAATTTCTTCTTATTAAACCCTTCTTACATGTTGTTTGAAGGAGTGTAAAAATACACAGTTTCTAAAGAATAAAACCCACGTCTCAAAGCACAATGTGAGGAAACGAAGTGTTCCAAAGTTAATCCCTTGCTACCATTCAGCAGTAAAATACACAGACGCCTCTTTCTTTCCTCTGTTTTTCCTGTTCTTCATTTAACAGAATGTGGACAAGGATAAGATGAAGAACGCAAGTTTCAAACAGGTTTTACACCAAAGATGCACAGACAGCAGGTTGCTAAACACAAGCAAATGTATTCTTTTTATGGTGTAAACTGATACAGCTCCATTAAAGTATATTAATTTATACCTATGGAGACATCTTGCCCAATGAGGAATAATCCATTATTATAGTGCAAATCTATTTAATGGATGCAATCTCTTTTTAAGGATTATAATGGTATTGAGGATTAAGTTTAGACAGAAAGATGTAAAATAAAAAATGCTATGACTACAGCAAGATCAAACCATCACGCCTACTATCAAAACACAGACCCAGGAAATCGGTCTTATAAAAATTTTAGAAAAGTCATCTTCAAAAGAAATTTAGACAACTTTAGAGGGATTAACACCCTTGCACTTACATTCAGAAAAAGACATAGCTTACACCTGCAGTCCAATTCTACATCTGCTTTTGAGTGTAGTTAATGAAGGAGATGTATAACATTAAGAGTTAGACATCTCACTACTTGAACCACAAATGAGATAACACTGATTGTTGAACCTCTTCCTCTCTTTCCTTTGTACAACAAATACCTCATCCCAGTAGCTACAATGGCTCTCCTATTACATACTACCCAGAGAGTTATCTGTTAAATTTTCTTCTCCAACAAATACTTCCATGATTCAGAATAATAGAAAGGTCAGTTAATGGAGATTCAAGAAGCCTGTGGATGGCAAAGGAACATAACTTACAGACCTTGAAACCAAAACACTACATAAAATCTCCTGAACTACAATGAAATTCAGATGTAGGTATGAAAACTGGCAACAATCCTTTCTCTACAATGCACCAAAATAACCCCTGTACCCTGGATATCAGCCTGAATTCTGCAGCTCAAGTCCACACATTTTAATGCTGAAGTAAAATAATCAAAGTCTGGAAGGAAAAATGAATGCATGAAAGTATCATGTCAGCTAATGAAGAGTAATCAGAGAGCTATTTATGGGAGAGGGGAGAATATATATTAACAAATTATTATCAGCATTAATAAATCCTCCATGTTCTCCCTACAGTGAATGCAGCAAAAGAGAGATTCCAGCAAAGAATTCAGAGAAGTTAACTTTGACTTCTGCTTTGAATCATCTGATAGAGCACCTGTCTCACTCAGCTAGAAAGAGCCTGGAGATATTTTCATTAAAAGATCAAGATGAGCATTTCTGCAGAATGTGTTAGCTGTCCACTGGTGTTAAAATCAGAATTTGTTCAAGTTTTACAGATAATTTTAAAAGGTAACCCTGTATGAAGAGCTCAGCAGGATTTTACAGTACCAGCTGCCCTCTTAATTGAAAGTTTCCCTTATTCCAGGTGCTGAAAGAAAAATATATGTAAAGGTTCAATTTTTCCAGTTTTAAAGGAGGTGGGAAAGTGGAGTAAAAACCTCGTTATTTTTTAAGACAGAAGTCTTAAAAATATAGGTTTTCA
Source organism: Pithys albifrons albifrons (assembly GCF_047495875.1). Classification (NCBI taxonomy): domain Eukaryota; kingdom Metazoa; phylum Chordata; class Aves; order Passeriformes; family Thamnophilidae; genus Pithys; species Pithys albifrons. The sequence goes on from NC_092459.1 coordinate 89,544,864, forward strand.
AACTATAGGAATTGGCATACTGCTTCTGTATTGTTTTGTTTTGAATTTTAGGACGATACTGGCACAGAAGAAAGAATTTATGTCAGTGTCATGGCAATGAAGTAAACCTGACTTTAGGGAGGTTGTCTAAAAACTGAAGTTCCCCAGTGACACATTTTGACCGATTAAAAAAATTGTGGCATTTGGTGACATACGTTTCTGTCAAGTCACTACTCATAGTTTACACTAAAGTAAGACTGCTTATCAAAGTGCCACATGAACTATAAAATAGGACATGCAGCTGTAAATAAAGGGTTTTCATTTCAACCCATCTTGACGACAGGGGAAGAAAGGCAGATGGACAGGAAATTTTGTAAGTGGGTTAAATAAAAAACATTGTTTCTTTAATTATGTAGCACTTCCCCCATTCTGCCAAACATGCAGCATATAAAGTGTCAAAGAGATTGCACAGTTCTAGCTGGTTGGGTTTTCCCTGAAACATGAATCTGCAGTACACAGATTTATACAGTGTACAACTGCGTGGAATACAAACATTGTGTTCCTTTCCCACAAGCAGTGTAATTTATCCCAGGCCCCATTATCCTAACAGTGGCACTCTGAACTGTGCTTGAACTCCCAGCGGTGACTGCTCTCAACAACTTTCAGCAAATTCAATTTTAATCAAGGGAAAAAACCAACAAACTAACTCCCAAAAAATCCACGAAGAGTAGGAGGAAAGCAAGTAATGGAAGACTCACTGCTTTTAAAATGCTGACAGCTTCTTTACTGAGCCAGACTGGATACAATACATCATCGTGGAGGATGGATTCAAAGAGATCATCTTCATTGTCAGCTTCAAAGGGCGGCTGACCAGCCATCATTTCATACATGAGAACACCCAGGGCCCACCAGTCCACTGAGGGACCATATTCTAACTCCTGGAGGATCTAGCACAGAAAAAGAGAGAGGATTGCATAGACAAGTTAGACAACACTCTTGGCTGCACATTTGCTATTTCAACATGATACACCCCTTCTTTTCCCCAGTGCCTAAGAAGGACTAAATCCCACACTGATTTCAGTAACAGCAGGCAGGCTCTCTTACCCATACAATTTGCCCTAACACAGCTAAGTGTCAATGCTATGTTGTTCTCAGAAGTACTGACTGAGTTTATCAGTCCCCTGAGTAAAAGACTATGCTCGTGAGCAAAAGGGCTGCATATCCTTCCAAACTGTTTAAAGCAGGTCACGCTATAGGGGGAAAAAGATCACATATACAAAACAGATTGGTGGAAAATGTGAAACATTTCCTCGTCTCTATCTTGAACAAAACAAACTGAACCAGCTTGTAATGCTGCACAGAGATCATCCGAGGGATTTATTCTTGTCCTTTAGGTAGGGCTGAAGGAAGCCAAAAGTGGTTTTGTTCAAGTTCTTTTAACAGCATTAAACCACTGTACAACACATTTCACTGTAGGACTCATTTCACTGCACTTGCTCTCAGAAAAACTGGCTTCAACTTTTCAAATGGCTCAAGTTCAACTTTGTAGCAGCTATCTTTAGTAGGGAGTAGTTGGTTAGGATGGTGGAATTCTATTGTACTCCTTGGTGTTATAGGACTAGTGTTGTACAAGGAAGAAGTTCAGTTCTTGTCTCCTTTTTCACTCCAAAGCATGTTGCAGTTTGGCTGCAATGGTTCAGCATGGCAGAGGACTGGGGAAAGCAGACTGGGTGCCTGTTTAAGGTGAAGCTGCTTGTCTTAAAATGACTTGGAATGGCAACAAATCTACCACCACCTCCTTACACAATGCTTAATGTTACAGTCAGAAGCCCCGTGGTGAATCTTGTGTGAACTTAGTGCTGTATTTAGAATCAAGACCAATATAAAACCAAATTCAGTCTTAACATAATAACAGAAACGATTTTAACATTTGGATACACAGGCCTGGTTCCCAACTGCATTCTTCATTGAATGGAAATTATATTTTACAGCCACTAAATATAGAAAATGGTACTCATCAAAAGATCCTGAGATTAGCTCACTTGCTTAAACCTTGGTTGTAATAATGCCAAGGTCATGGGTTCAATCCCCTATGTGGGTCATTGACTTAAGAGTTGGACTCGATGATCCTTGTGGGTCCCTTCCAACTCAGAATAGTCTGTGATTCTGTACTTTTCAAGTGTTCTGGGCACCCTTTGGAACTCAAATATTGCTAAAGAAAAGGAAATTGAAACATATCACCATGACGCAAGAGAAACAGGAGATAAACTTCTGCAATTGCTATGACAAATTAGAAGCCTGAGTACTGACTCGAGCAAAACCAGGATTTCATGTAAACATTCTTGGGCTCATATTACTGCTTTATCTTCAGCAATAATTTTCAAAGAATTTGACAAAGAACTTAATTAGCACACTGAATCAGAAAAGAGTTCATAAAGAACCAAAATCATCACACTGGTATTTATTTTCTTTTAATGCTGCAATACTTTTCAAACTCCATAAAACACACATTTATATTATAATAGTTTCAAGATGATTCATACCTTATTAGTTGTGCTACCAAAGTCTGACAGCCATGAACACTAACATTATGGATTTATGATTTACTGTCTCTAATGAATAATAAATAACATTTTTCCTCACTGCCAGTTTATGGTTGATGAAACATAAACCAATGACACTTTTACATTAAATCAGCACATTGAATTTTCAGTGGAAAGATGCACAGGTTACTAACCAAACTGAGCAGACAAAGTCTGCCTAGCAGAATAACTGTTCAATTTTAGGCCCTTTGAAAATGCATCTCATAATATTAAAATCTAGGATATATAAAACCTGCACTATTCTCAGTTATTTCTTTTGTCCAATGAACCCCTTGAAATGTTGCCACCTGATATGCAGCATCTATATGAAAAGTTTATATCTTTCTATGCAAGTGTATACTTTATGCTTCTCCCTATAAGGAGAAGTATGACATACATAGGATTTTTTACTCACAGATATTTTAAACAAAATTTAAAAAAATCATATTCCCAGAAAGACTGTATGCAAAATGACACCAAACATATGGTCTCTAGTGTATGAACATGTCCTTCTATGTCTCATTAAAAAATACAAACATGGTTTTAACTACTAAAGACTTGTAACAATAATCAGCTGCATCTAGCACCATAAAGGCTGCTAAAAATCATCACAATGATGCTCAATCAGAAACGAGTGAACGGAGAAGAATACTTCTAATTTCAGGAAACAAGTAAGAGAAAAACCATGCTTTGTCACTCCTATTACCATGGTATTCTGCTTGTTAGCAGCAGAGTAACCAATTTCTAGGCAGTTAAATGCCTCCCTGACATCCGATCCTGTCTGATCTTGGACGCTGAGCAGGGTCAGCCTGGGTTAGTACTTGGATGGGAGACCTCCTGGGAATACTGGGGGCTGTAGGTTCTAGTCCTGAGGACTTCACTGTCACTGTCCAAGCTCTCTCGGCCGTGGCAAATGGACCTTAGGAGTTAAAGGGTGGGGCCAGTTCTGCGCACGCTGTGCCTGACCTAAAAAATCCACTGCGCAGGCTGGAAGGGCACACCCACGTGGGAAGAGAGCCCTGCCCAAATCTGTGTTTGTGAAGCCCAACCATACATACATACAACCAATTTCTACATGATTGCCGAGGTGAAAATGCAGTAGAGTCTAGTCTGCATCTTCTATTGTTTTCACCTACATGTAAAGAGTGTCTAAAATTACACATGTAACAGTCTGATAAATGACAATATCTGTACTCTTAGTGCAGTGCAAAAAAGTACCTCCGGAGCTATATAGTCAGGCGTGCCACAAAAGGTTGTGGTGGTCACTCCATTCAGAATCCCTTCTTTGCACATCCCAAAGTCAGCCAGTTTACAGTGGCCTTCTGCATCCAGAAGAATATTGTCCAGTTTCAGGTCCCTGAAATATAAAGACTTCAAATTAAATCAGCTCTCAAATTTTGATCATGTGCTCTTGAATTTCACAATAAGCTACAGAATATGACAAACAAATGGTTTCACAAACACCACGGAGAAATTTGCTTCACATGTGTGCATGAAAAGTTGCTAGAAGTCAATAAATAGATCTAGTTAATGGCAATAAAATAATGAGGCAGGCAATTACAAGCATTTTGCAAGACCAGGCCTTTACTCTCTTTAGATGCACTAAAGCACAGCTGTATTCAAGACAGCATTAGAAATGTTTGGAAAATATCTCAGTTTCTTGTTTGCCACAAATCTAACATTCTGTCAGTGTGAAGTAGGTCAACAATGTCTAGTGAAGCCACTCTCAGTTTTTTGCACAAAGCAAGGAGCACCAATTTAGCCACAGTCTATCCTATGGGCTGAATTAATAGGTACTTTCAAACTTGGATTATTTTGAATTGGATTCTTAATGTATACTAGTAATGCAAAGTTCAGATTGCAATGAGAGGGATGAAAAACAACATTCCCATCCTCTAGGAGCATTAATTTCTGCAGTTTAAATCTGCTCAAAACTAATCTCATAGGAATATTTTGCATTCATTGTTCAACAACACATCTTAGCAGCTGTTTCTGATCACTTGTTATACAAATGTCTTTGTGTTGAATCCAGACAATTCTTTGGTTATTAAATTGGGTAAGGTCAAAAAAAGGTTGAGAAAAGGATATCCACCTTTCCTGTCTTGCCCTCTGCACATTTTCTAAATATACCATTGATAATTATTGAATGTTCCAAAACAATGGATGCTGAGTACCATCTAACTTACCTGCCACTTGCCTTAGACTAAACTACAAAAGCATCTGGAAAGTCAGTCATTAAAAGAACTCTCACTTGCATGAAAAAAGAAACCAAAACAATTAAAAATTATTCACCACATAGAAACAATAAAATAGACATAAAACAAATGCAAAAAATCCCACTTATATTGCATGGAGCACTTAATTTTTATATTTCTGTCTAGGCTTTTAGATACCTCTCCTGTACATTAAAAATACATAGTAATAAATGCAGACACTGTCTATATGAAGAGGTGAGAATCAAAAGTGGAGCACTCATCTTTAGGGGACTTCAGGATGCTTTCTGATCACAATTGTTTTTCCTGCACTAATTAGAGAAATTTCAATAGATGGAATTGATGAAAAAATGAGTGTGTGTGCATAGGCAAGTTCTAAATCAGTAGGAGGAATAAAATCCCATGCCAAAGTCTGCAAATACAATTCACCCCAAAAGCCGATGAAAAGTTATAAGGATTTTTTTTGCAAAAATTCTTGATGACAACAAATTTGACCTGAGTGAGGGATGAGAAGTCTTCCCCTTAGTGTGAGGATTTCTTTTAAAGAAGTATTTCTGTATCAGACTCCAGACTTTAGAACCATAGGCATCATAACCTGGTGGAAGCATTCACCCAAATGAAATGATTAAACAGCCCTTCCAAGGCTGCATTATTTTAAGAGCTTTTGGAGACATGTCCAAGGCTACAGTATTTCTGGGATTTCTCCAGACATGTCTTTTTCTCCCTCTCACCCCAACTTCAGGGGGTGGATTTTTTTTTCTTTTGACACTTAAACATTTTTGAACATGCTGACCCACATATTTCTCAAGCAGGTTTACAGGTCAGCAAGGGTGGTCCTGTGGTGTACAGGAGAGCACTCTGGACTCTGAATCCCAAGGACCTGAGTTCAAGTCTCAATGGGACCGTCTCCTGGCAGTTCAATGCCTCCCTGCCATTCCATCCCGTCACATCTTGGATGCTCAGCAGGGTCAGCCCCGGTCAGTACCGGGTGCTGTGGCAGTCCTGAGGACTTCACTGTCACTGTCCAAGCTCGCTCGGCCATGGCAGATGGACCTTAGGACTTAAATGGTGGGGCCAGTTCTGTGCACGCTGTGCCTCACCTAAAAAATCCACTGCGCAGGCTGGAAGGGCACACCCACGTGGGGAGAGCCCTGTCCCAAATCTTCATTCGCCAAGTCTAGCTGTGCACACACACAGGCCAGCATACAAATCAGATATTTTTGGGACACTGTGGACTTGCTACTCAAGGCCTGCACATCTGTGCAGTAAATCAGACACCTGGAAGCACTGGATGCCTTACAGTGTGCGTAGAGATACACTGCGCTGTGTACGTGTTACAAAGTGGTTTGTGTGTGTGAAAGAAGTCTGACATGGAACAACAAAGTCAGATTTATCTCAGTAACAGTAAAACCACTGTCTCCTACATAAACTAGCATTATCAGATATGGTTTATGTAGCTGAAGTATATACTGGCTGTAGAAATGTGGGTTTTTTTAACCAATATGCCCTTTGCTAACACCAGATCAGTGACACTGCTCTTGAAGGTCCTCAGTTGGTCACCCATGTAAGGCCCCGTGGAGCAGGCTACATATTTTATCATTCCTTAAGGTCATCCATTTCAGGAGTTCCTAAACAATCCAAGATCCAGCTGGCTACAACCCAATCCCCTACATGTAACTACTGAACCCATCAAATAACCCCTTCTTCCTACCTCTGGAAAGTTATTTGCAAAAATTGTCCAATGCCAGGGCAAACAGATATCAACATCTCTGTGCCCTGCAAAGAAATCAAATGAACAGTATAGAGCTCCCTGTTCCAAAAATCATGTGCCTTCCCCAAACTGCTCTTTCAGTGAAATTCAAGTGTTACAGTCAAAAGACCTGCTTTAAGTCAGGACTGTAGCATCATCAAATGGAATGTGATCAAGTACAACAGGATAAGGCTCTTGCTGATGAAGAAGGAAATAAGCTTGTAGCTGCAGCTTTTAACCTTCCAAATGCAGTGTTATCTTGGATGTTCCTCAACTAAGGAAGAATAGAAGCTATATTTCAAAAAGCCAAGATGTTCAGATAAAGAAACCAAAGTGTAATTATATCTGATGTAATCTTGGAACCAGTTTCAGCCATCATCACATCAGATTGTTAGAAAGAAGGTCATAATACATATAATTATTTAGGAACTGATGAAATTTGAGAGGTTGTTCAGGAAAATGTACCTGCTTTTATTTGCAGTATTTTTATCAAAAGACTCTTAAATGTTATTCTAGCTCTGACCACAGGACTTCCCAGGCAGGTGACACACTGGAGCTGTTAGGACCTAAAATCATTTAAGTTTCATTTAATTCCACCCATATGCTAGGCAGGAGTTGACTGGAGATGTGGTCGGTCACCCAAGAAGTTTCTAAGCTAAGAGAAATCCCAACAGTAATAAAGCACTAACACTAAGCCACCATATAATGGACAAGATACTCACCACTGTCTTTATTTCCTTAACGAATTTTATAAGACACAGAAATTAGCAATAAAAATTTAACTTGACAGTGGCAAACCCATGTAAACAAACTGAGCCAAGAGAAAACCAGGAAGAGCCTAACTATTAACTTCTGACTACCTGCCAAGACCGATAATGAATTTTTAAGCCTACCTGTAAAACCACAAGCCAATTTAACTTTTTTGCCATTTACCAATCTATAATCTTGACAGAAGAAAAACATCTCAGATCCCTTCAGCAAGCCAAAACAGTGCAGTGAAGCCTATAAGCCTCTTCAAAACTCTATTGAAGGCACTGAGGACAGCAGCTTAATTACTCACGCAGTAATGAAATTTAATACCAGTAGATTTGTGTTATCACAAAGTGCACCATAGTTTCAAGAGAAATTTGGAAGAGGCTAAAACAACAGCAGTATGACTCTCGTCAAAGTACATATGGGAGGTTAAAAGGTAATCTGGGAGTCTGCCAAAGTGCCAAATTCATAGCTAGCCCACAGGATTATCATAGTCCGCAAAAGTGCTTGCACTAAAAAACCATTCTGCCAGTTTAGAGTTGCCAGATTAAAAAAATTCCTCCTGAAACCAAGAAACCCCACCAAATCCCCTCAACTATGCAACTTTGGAAAAAGAAATCTTAGTTAATTAAAAAATAAATAAATAAGAGACAGAAATAGATAATGTGCTATTTAACACCTCACAGGGAAAAAAACCCACCAAAACAGACAGAGATGAGGAAACAAATGAAAAAGTAACAGAAAAGGAGTTTTCAGGGAAGCTTGTCTTTCCAGAGCAACAGTTTCACTCAAAAAACCCCAAAACTTGAAGCTTTAGTTTAAGACCCATATTTCCCCAGAAGTGTTCTAAGAACCAGCCAGCTCTCCTACTTCTCAAAAAGTAAACAGCCATCACTCTTTAGAATGTAAAGTAATTGTCTGTACAGAACATTCCACTCTGATCCATTCTGTCTTTTGTCTCCTGGTTTTAGTGCTGGTTGTCTACCTCTGAATCAGAGCATACCAAATAATACAGTGTCAGATAGCCCAGTGACAAAGCTCTATTAAAATCTTCTTTTTCTCATTTTGCATTCTCTTTGTTGGAACTAAGAAAGTCATCTCTGTCTGACAAAATGAGTTCCTACAATCTGAGTAATTACTCACATGCTACTGCAAACAACCTAACCAGTTAAGCCAGGAAAATGCCCAGTTTGCTTGAATGCAGCAATGCTATATTAAGCTGTTTCTTTCCTTTGTTTTTTTGCCAAGGTATTTTGTAGAGTCAGTTCAGTTGACTTGAGCAGTCATTGTGTGAAATGTTGTGGGCTGGGGTTTTAATTTTCTTTTCCTTTTTTTTTTCTCCTCACTCTCAGAAATCTTTAAACAGAAATTTAAGTCTAGGTTTCCATTTCTGGATGTCTGCCAGCATCACAATCACCTCAGAAGCTGGAATGATTGGCAGGATCTCAACACAGAATCGGGATTATTACAGTTACATTAGTGCAAGTTGGAACAGAAGAGCAGGCCAACTACAGGTAACCTGTGAGAAAACTTTCATAACGCTCATTCCTTCCTCCACACACAAGTACCATGAGACACTGACTTCCTACAAAGGGTCAGTGGCCGAGTATTTCACAGGACTGGGTTCTTAAACAGTAGCCAGCAAGATTAGCACCCTGTGAGCACGGCCCTATGTGTCACACGTGTCATTTAGATAACACACAATTTTCTTGTTGAAAGGAAGATGATTAAAGAGCCAAGATTGGTTTTGACCAGCAAAATAAGAAAGTCTGCCAAACATTACTAATAGGAGCCTTTGAACAGGGTAAACATCAGCAACTAAGGAAATACATATTTGAAGAACAAGATCAAGTAGCTGAGAAACTTGATCACAAGCTGGTAAGTAACCACTTTACAGGGTATCTCCTTCTACTCTGTTAAATGAGCAACAAAACTAGACAGCATATACATTTCACAGAATGAAGCTTAACAATTATTTTCTATAAATAACAACCCTGAATGCAAGAATATCTCTTTATAAGGTGAAAGTTAAATGAAGGATTGTACCTTACTAAACATCTATAAAACACCAACTGGGAAAGATCTGAAAGCAGCAACACAAGTCTAAAGTATGTAACTACTGAACAGCCATTTTTTGGTGACTTTCAACTGCAATAAATGCTTTTAATAGTGTATTTGAAATTATTGCCATTGGTGCCCTGCATGGGAAAATCACATCCTTTCTGCACCGCAGGCTTTACATAGAGAGGCTGCTCACAGAAGAAACCACAGAAGGTAAAAGGGAAACTTCCTCCAACAAAATGGAAAACCATCGGAATCATTCTGTAGTTACTAGAGTCATTGAAATTCATAACTGAAGGCAATATCCTCATTCTATCCATTACCCATTTCAACAAGAAATTTTTGGTCTATTTAATTAAGGTAAGACTTCCACATTCCTAGAATTACTTTCTCACTTACTCACTGGTATCCAAATTGCTTTTGAGACAGATGCTAACCTGTAACATCAGGTCTCTCATGTAGGCAGCACAAATTTACTCTTTGCTATAATTTTAGTTGCTGTGGCATTTTCAACACAAATTTGAATGACAAGCAGAATGTGGATCATTTGTACCCCACTGTCTGAAATGGTATTTTCTGGAAGACTAATAAATTCACCAAAATCTTTATCTCAGCTCTTCAAACACATTCGTGTCCTCAAAGTATTGATAACTAATATACAGAGTTACAGTTCTAAGGAAGATGAAGTTCTATATGGAGCTAGTCAGGAAACAAAAAGTCAGCAATTTTAATGTTCTGATGTTAGCTGCTTTAGTGATTAGCTCTCACCAACTCAGTCTCAGTTTCCATGCATAAAGCGAACAGGACAGATATATTAGGACCATACTACACCAGAGGATTCTTTTGTTTCTCTAAGTATTTTAGTCACAACCCATCAACAAAGCTCTTTTGCCCCCCTCCAACAGATAAGAGAAAACTGGCAAAATTCAAACCATACCTACTAAGCAAACTAATAATAATTTTTTTCCCCCATTTGAAAAACTCTGTGGGAAAGAAGGAGCCTGTATTTTCTGATGTTACTGAGCATGAAGATGCAATAATGACAGCATTGTTGGATATCAGGTCCTACCACTGACCTCCCTTATCTACAGAGTAAGAAATAGGACTGTTCATGCTTATGAGTGGATTCACGACAGTAGAGCAGTATTTGTTAACAGGGAGGAAGTAGGGGGACACCTGAGTGAGATAACAGTGAGGAAAAAAGGGTTTTACTGCTTTTCTTGTAGTAGGATTATCTCAGTTTTGCTTGTGATTATCTGAAAGTCTTGAAATTTTTCTCCTTTGTTTTTATGTTGACCCATTAAGTAATTACTGGATTTTTGATACATGTTTTTGTCACTGTTATATTACTTGATATTATCAAAAAATAAAGACAATATCTAGCACAACCACTGCAGCAGAGCCATACTCAGCAATATACAGAAAAATCTGCTGTTCAGATATGAAAACTGCCAACTTTTCAGCAGTGCCAAGTTTGGACTAAAGTGAATCCACCTTATACTGATGCGTATCAGTATGTAAAATGGCTAATTGTGGGAAAATTAAGATCACAGACTTGGTTTCAAATAAAGCCAGAGATCCTACAATTAATTTTTGTCGAAGCAAACAGTGACAGTTCAGATAACAGGCTAAACATAAATGGAAACTGTTGGTTTTTAATGTGATCATAGTGACACTCTCTTGTCAGGCATGTTTACTCTTAAAAACACACATCTTTACTTATATAACACTGAATTCATCACACTGCCACTTGCACAAATAACTTGTGGACTAAGGGGGTGGCAGAGATGGGAAGAGGGATGTAGCAAAAGGCAATTTGCTATCTACCCACCAAAGAGATCAGAGGGAGATAAACCCATGTTCGCTGTCCATGGCTGTACAGAAGGCAAAGCATGGTTTGCTTGATGTGCAGCATCACATGTTTCAGCAGTGTCTAATGCTGAGAAATCTGTCAGGTCAGCCAGGTCCCAAAATGGAAAAGAAGGCCATATGCATTAAATGGCCCTAAGGGTTCACTGATGTCTTAATGACATATTGAACAAAGGTTGAATACTCATTTCCAGCAGCTTAAGGAAACCGATGACTTTTCTGGTAGCAGAAAAACATTTTCTATAAAATAATTTCTTTATACAGCACTTTAATGGCTTTGACCATAACTTTATTACAATTGTCGGTAGCAGCTTTGGGCATTGCTGTGCCTGATCTGCTTATCTTATTATGCTGAGTTTCCTTTAAATAATGTGCAGACAAATAAATATATTGTACTTAACAGCTTTCCTTTGTATGGCTTTTCCTTTTTTATTATTTTCACATTTTTATTTATGAATGTAAGTGAAATATGTACAAGTTCAAATAGACATTATGTAAAACATTCTCTAAAATTGGCTAAGCACTGAAGGGAGCGGTCTCTGTTTTTCAAGAGAAGGTTGCCTTATGCACCCACATCACGTTGCTTTATAAACCTCATCTCTCATGACTCCTACCTGGAAATGCAACAATTTTTCCATGGGCCTGAGGCAGGAAAGGGATCTAGTGATACAATGCTGCTCCTTGACTTAGCCTACTGGCAAAGCCCTAATATAGACAAGTTTTTTGTAGGATACCAGTGGCAACTCTCCCTTCCCTTGGCCCACAGGCCTGGAATTTTTGTACCAAATAAGAACTATCATGAATGCAGCTGGCTTCATATTAGGCTTATTGTATAGGACAATCTGCCTCAGAAACTTGCAGCTAAACTAGATAGCAAATGATTCTGTCAGGCTTCTTGAGATTTTACAAACCATTTGTGTTTCACTCTGGGTGAAAACCCAAATTATTCAAAGCTTTTTGTGAAAGTAGCACATAAACAGCTCCCCGCCTGGTGCTCCAGGCAGGGATTGAGCTGACTGCGGGTCCTGTTCCCCCATCACCCCACTGAGTGTCCTGACATTAACGCCACCACTAGTTCTCTCAGGAATTTTCTTCCTTTCTCATTGTCTCTACTTTGGTTAAAACCACCATTTTTAAACTTTTTTCTTGAAAACTTCAGCTGAAAAATTCTTAACTGGCTCTGCATATTCAAGCTCGGAATGACAGGCTGAAATCTGTACTGTTTCAGCCTCTGCCACAAAGCCTATGTGCTAAGTCTTTGCTAAACATGTAACGTGATAAACCTTGTCCTCACTGACACCTTGATGATCCAAATGGAGACAATAGAGGTCCCCGGGCTTAGTCAAGGACTGACTCAAACTGTGGTATTCTACTGTGTTGGTTTCAATGCTTTGTGCTCTTATTTTTATATCTCAAATAACATAAAAATAAGATTGTGTATTATAACAATGGGTTAGGTGGAGCGCAAACTAAAAGTGCCTACTATGTATGTCTATAATCCTTTTAAAGAAAACAATACTTAATTGCTATTTGATAAAACCACTTGATGAAAGACAGTAAAAGGGTGGTGTGAAGCTAGAAAAGCTTGTCAGATCAAGTTTCAAAAACTCAGTTCTGAAAAAATGTTACCAGAACCTTAGAAAGCCAATTTATCAGTAGACACACTAATTAAGCTTGGATCTGTTCAAAAGTTTTTGTTTGGAAGCCAAAAGCAATGTTGTGATTTGTTGGGGCTTTTTTCCTCAGTGACCTTAGGACGTAGGATGACAAAATCATTATCATTTGAACAACAATGGAATACAAAATATGCAAACATAAAGAGTAGTGGTGTTTCAGGCATACAGTTTCCATGCCTAACCAAAAGACTGAAATTCTTCTCCTGCCAACTTCTGAGTGAAGCTTTCTCACACACAACAGAAAAACAGGGCCAAAAATTGCATGCCTACCCAGGTAGCACCTTGCATTTCTGTGGCAGTTCTCATTCAGCTATCTCAGCAATGAAGCCTTCTAACTCTTAATAACCCACAACAAGGATCTATTACTGCCTTACACAGATAAGAGCAAAGACAAAATAAAAAGATATTATGTAATTCACCACAATTCCATCAATTAAAAAAATTTACCCTAAACATCAAAGTAATTAGAGTTATGAAACATTTTGTTGTGGTTTTAATTTTCTTTCCTGTATTTTCCAGGATTCTGATCAGATTTATCCTACCAGACGTTAGGGTTTAATTGAGGAATCATGGTCCCAGCTCCCTCCACAGCCATCTCCACAGGTGCCTTCAAGCAGTTGATTCACAGAACATGTGGACTGCACAGCTCAGTCCACAGCCCATCCTTCTCCACTTTACTGACTGTAATTGTACTCCAGGAGTAGCAGGATCCTGATGTGGAAGCTTCAGTTGCATTCCCAAAGTTAGGTGAGATGAATCTGAACTTTCGTGTATATTTAGTTTAAGCTGCTTCCCAGTTTCCCGTATTCCAGCTCCAGATTTCATTCAAATTAATTGTAAAAGTTTCATTTTGCAGGAGGAAGGCAAACAAAGGCAGACTTTATTTGTCTGTATTTATCTTCTTCTTACTCATAGTGGAATTGCCACACACACACACACACACAATTTGCTAGCCTTTTGAGTTAGTGCCCTCTAATAATTCCTAATTTTCCTCACTTAGGTACAAGGCACTCTCCTGTGCAGAAGCTGCCTACATGTATATGCCAGACATCTACGTTCTCCAGTTTGACACAGCAAATAAAGGGCTCTAAAGCATTATTATTGTACATTGTTTCACACATACAAAATGAATATTCTGAAAAAAAAAAAACCAGCAAAAAACCAACAGAAGAAAAGCTGCTACTGTAATCAGCCATGATGGAAGGCATTTCCTGTATTTTGCTATCAAACTGGTTGCTTTTTCCATTACACACTAAGTGAACTTCAGAAGGTCAAGGCACCAGAGAAAAACAGGATCAGACTATCTTTAATCAACTAATGTTGAGTATTTTAGTCTCTCTCTTTCAGTTGTTCAGCCCTGGATCTTATCCCACATCTCCAAATTTCTTCCTTAAATCACAGACACATAAGCCAGGTCAGTTTGAAATTATGACTTAGACAGTTGTTTTCAATGGCATTTAACTTGTTAGCCTTACACTTCCCCTAGCCTAAAGGTCAGTCAACCCCATTCTCCATCACAAGACCAGTATTATTTTAATATAATGTAAGTCCAGCAGGGGAGATGGGTTTTCATTCACAATCACAATACTAAGCAAAAAACCTTCCCTTGCTGGAAGCCTATAATTTCCACCATGCTGCCTATTAAGATCAAGTGTAAGTTCCGAAAATCTTTTAAAACAAGAGTCAAAGCTGCAATTCCATAGGTGAACTTGAGCTAATCCTGTATGCTGCCATCCCACTGTCAGACTAAACAGAGGTTATTTGAAGGTATATAAACCTCCCTGACCTGCACTCTAATCCTATTCTTTTTATAGGGAAAAGTCTTTTTCTTTCATGAACGACAGATGACATTGTACTTGTTAATGTAACACAAATGTTACATTAACACCTCCCTTGGAAATGACCAGTTCCAAGCATATTGTTGACTCACTGAAGAAGGGAAAAACTGACCATGGTAAACCCAGCAAATCTACACAGAAAGCTTCTGCAATGTCTGATGCTTCCACCCTATGGAACTAGTAAAGAAGGAGACTTCAATATGGATGGCAGGTTGCAATAAGAGTCCAGGCCTTTGTCCTGGAGAAAAGGAGCCAAAGACAAACACAGGTTGATGATCTGTTGCATCAGGTGGCAGAACAACAGGAAATAGTTAAAAGGCTGTGCAGTGTTAGAGGGGCTGAGGACTTGTCATTTCTTTCCACAATATCCACTGTGTGCTGTTGGTAGTTTCTCCTTGCAGACCTTGCTTGTGGGTGTCTACAGCTCTTAAAACTACATGTGTGTTTTTGGTTGGAATGCTGGAAGGTGGGGAATTAAGCAAAGTCCTGCTTTTAGAGGTCACCACTGTCCAAGATGCTTCATTCTCTGTGGTGTCCACCATAAGAACATGGTTCTGAAACCACCTATCTTGAATTGGTCTTCTTTCATTCCTTTGAAAAAACTCTACATACACACATTCTGTAAACTTTTAAAGAAGATACTTAAAAAAAAAAGAAGAAATTACTTTAGTCTGACAACCGCAACACGAGACAGTCTACAAAATGGCCAATCACAGGTGATTGGGAGCATTTCCTGTGCAAGTCATTAATGCCCTTGCATGTGCCGTCATTTCAGTGCCTTTTCTGTACTAGCCAATGCCCTCTGCACCTTTATGGTGCCTAGAAAGTGTAAAGGAGAAAGATTGTTGAAGGTTTTTACATACAGTATTTTGCTTTATAAAAGAAACAAATTTGTCAGAATCCACTTCCCTATGCTCCTAAGGATATCCTTAGCAATGAACAAACACAGCTCCCAGCTTCAACTTCTTTTAAACCTCCACATCATGTTTCCATGGAGAAAAATGCTTTCTTAGTCAGAAAAGAAAAATTCTACAGTGAACTTTTGTACAGAAACCGATTTTTTCCAACCTCCCTTTGGTCTCAGTTTGACCTCTTGGGTCTTTTTATGGAAACTCTTTCCACAGAGTGGTGCATGTAATATTACACAGAATGGGCTAAATAAATTATATAGCATTAATGAAATGATGCAACACAGCAAGAATGTTGCTTCGAACAAAATGTTTACTTATATGGAATCACTAGAAGAAATATTTTAATAATTTCTGCTCCTATTCTGATTTCAGTAGCATAGTTCACATGCCTGAACACGTTTTTAAACAATCACGTGGTCTGAACTTGTGAAGGGTATGTAGGCTTTTCATTTAAAATCTTTTCTAACCCTACAGTATTATTGGAAATCAAAACAGCAGCAGCCAACAGCATTGTAACAGATTTCTGCAGAAATTCTTGTAAAAACTGTGAGTTAATTCTATTTTGTCTTTTAACCTTCTAAAAGCATTTTGTTACACAGATAGATTTGTCTGTTTCAAAATTCTGAAGAGTTAAAAATTTCCTATTATGTTTGATGGGAGATTACTGCAGTGGAGGGATCCTGACAAAATTACAAAGAGTATTATTTGCCCATAAAGTATGAAGATGATGCCTGAAAGAATGGCAGTTGCTTGCCCTTCTATGTTGATCAATACATAAAATAAACTCCAAATTCTGCTTCCAGACAGAGGTCATAGAAGCTGATACTTCCAACTCCAAATCATGCTTTGATATGTAACTAAAAAGGGTTATATATATTAATACAGAGAGCTATATTTTGTAAGATATTCTTTTAAAATTACAGTTGTGTAGCAAAATCAAATTACCTTTGCTCCCAACCTTTGCCAGAAAACTGCACAAACATTTCGAGACAATCTTTTCACGTGCAGGAAGTTTCAGCTTCAGCATTGTTTCAAATGTAGCTGCTGCAGCCTTCCCCCATCTCCTCCAGAAAACATGTACTTGGGAATGCTACTTTGGATGCAGTGCCAACAGAAAATGTCATTACTTAAAATCTACTTATACAAGGCACCCTACTGTGTTTAATTAATATAAATGCAATGGAAAGATGACTCATGGGTTACTCACGTGAAATAAAATGTGGCATGACTTAGGACATTTACAGTGTATTCACTTGCCAACATCAAGGTTAGCAGAGTGCTACAGCAATTTTCCTTCAGCTGTGAAGAGACAGAGACTACTGAGAAGAGAGAATTATCCAGCCCAAATGCAAGAGAGAGAGGCAACACTGAAAAGATTTGGGAGGCTAAAATATGATTTAAATCTCTAGCACTTGGCATTTACTGGGTAGTCACAGCATGTAAATTCTAACTTCAGTAGGATGATAATGTAAACTATTGCGCAATGTGGACTGTTCTTGAACAATTATTTATTCCTGCACAACTTCTTCTTCTTCTTCTTCTTCTTCTTATTATTATTATTATTATTGTTGTTATTATTATTATTAAATTAATTAATATATTTGGGGTCTGAGGACTTATCTTTGTAACCTCTATGTGTCCAGCCTCTTCAGAGATCTGCTAACCAGACTCTATGCTCTGACAAGACCAGAAATTATCCCATAAAACTCCAGATAGTTACGCGGGCAATGACTACCAAGGAACCTAATTATACAGCTTATACATAAAGTTTAATTAAATTATAATGTTCAATAAAGTCTCTTTGCATCCTTCTGACAGCCTTAAACTGAGCACACTGAGTACAATTTAATTCCATTGTAAAATTGCTTTGCTCTTCTGGTGTCAGAAGGGACTTTTACTAGAAATCAGAATCATGATTTTTAAAGAAACAGTCTCTTATACACCAGATAGTGGCTCCTTTACACCCATATCATAAACATAGTTTATAGCCTCTGTAGCCAATTTACAGGATTGTGTTAAGACTTAATAGTGCAGCAAACAAAATATTAAGGGGCACCATAGTATGATTTTCAACTCAGACTTTAAAAGATTACAAGTAGTACTTTATTAGCAAAGATGCAGTTCCACCCTTTCCTGCCCACTCAGTCCCTGGCACCGACCATTCCACTTTCTTTCATACCCCCATGCTACCATTGCTATAATTAGGCAAACATAATTGTGTTTGACTGCTTTTTAAACGGATTCTATTCTGTAAGTTGTGTAAAAAACAACCCCCATTTCATATGGCAGATTTTTTTTATTTTAGTATAATGACTCCTGGATTGGGTTTATACAGAAGATTATTTTTCCATAACTAAGAGTACACATAGCAGAGCCAGGGGAGAAAAGTCTGTAGAGATAATGAGTTATACCAGATTTGTCACTGAATTATGTCTGGCTTTGTAAACCATAGTTCATTAATATCAGTTAATGTTTTGTTGTTATTACTATACAGACAAATCCCAGGATGTTATTTCAAAATTTCTATCCACTTGCTCATGGACAGAACAACTACACAACCTGCAGATGTTTTAAAAATCATGTTGAAATCCTCTTCCTCTTGAGTCATCCACAGAAAACCAAGACTTCTGTCTCACTGTGTGTGCAAGCACAGCACTCGTTCTGATCTTGTGGAGGCTGACAAAAGATCCCCTCCTTTTTATTTTGTCGTTTCTCAAAAGGTGAAAAGAGAACCTGCCTAAAACCCAGGGTTGTCCAAAGGGTTACTCTCACCTCTGCTTGGGACATTTCTCCCTCAGTGTGTGTGGAAATCAGTATACAGAGTTTCAGCAGAGGCAGCTGAACAAGCTTGCCCTGGAGTGCCTCCAGCCCTGTGCCAAGGAATATGCTGCTGAGCTGCTGTCTGCTTTCCTCAGGCACAATTTGAGGATCCTTTTATGCTAGCAGATATTTAAAGATTTTCATATAAATGAGAATCAGAACCTCTTTTATAATAGTTATGGCCCCTTTGGACCCATTACAGATTATCAGCAAATGAACTTGGAGACATTTGGTATGCCTTTTATATCCTCAGTATCCAGTACCATAAACCGTTGCTGTCCTCTTACTGGTGGTTAAGTTTAGGCAGATATATACTTAGGCAGTTTCTTAAGTGCCTGTTATTTTTGTTCTACAAGTACTCCTTTGGAGCTCTTTCAGATTTATTGATGTTTGGAAGCTTTTAAATATCCATTACCCACTTCATTGACCATAGCAATTCCATCTGACTCATTATTTGTGTTAGAATATATTTAGGCATTTTTTAAATGGGTGTTAATAGACCACAGGATCTCCATTGGAAACCCTGTAATAAATCAAGGGAATACTTGGTGAAGTGCTATAATGTTTGTGACTACGTAATTTTATCCTTTATATTCCATGTTTTAAACATATGGAGTTCCTCACTTCAGGTTACCAGTGACCAAGCTTTCTTTGGTTGCTTTTTCTACGCTACTGCTCTATTAGTTTCATACCAAGGTGCGCCCATACTGGCTGCTATACTGGCTATCTACGTTGAAGCCAGCCCATCCTTCCCTTCCCCTGAAGGGACAATCACATTCCCTAAGGCTGGAACACCTTGTGAAAATTACTTTAACAACTGTCATTGTCAAATCAACATGAAAAAATGCACACAACTGCATGTACTGTTTGCATTTGACATGCTTTGAAGAGTAGTATTTTCTGTGTCTTCCATACATCAGGACAAGGAAATTGCAGTCTGGAGGAAAAAGAATACATATGTCAATACCAGCATTGTTTCTGGTCTCTCACATTTATTTTTTTTTCTCTCTCTGCTATTTTGTAAGACTGACTATTGGAAACAAATTCTAGAAGCAGAAGGCAAGGAAGGGAAGACCCATCTGCTGTGTACATTGTGGGAAATGCTGCTTGGGCTTCTCATAAGCCTCCTCTCATAAGCTGGATGTTACCATGTTTGTGAATCTAAATTATTATACTCCCATCATAAATGGTCTTGGGAGGTCAAAATTCAAACTGGTGGTGGAAGCAAACTGTCTCTTTCTGGTGCCATCCATCCCTGGATATGTAACAGGGCAGAAACCACACAAGCTCTCATTTCAGTAAAAGCTGGCCTTGGCATCACTACCATTCCTGCTTAGCCCTGATCCACAGTCTGCCTCCTCCACATGTGCTCAGTGCTGCTGAGATGATGAAGACAATGTGATTTGTCCTAGTGTCTGCTGCTCTGGACAGCTGCTTGTTCAGGCTCTGTGACACACACTGGCAGCTGAACAAAGGGGCAGACATTACTTCTGACACAAGAAGGTAAGTTAAGTGACTCATTACCACTCTGGCCTTGTTACCGCTCACCTTTCTGCTCATTTGCAGCACCATCATGGCCACCTGAGCCATCCTGTTCCACTTTCTGATCCCCTGATTAGACTGTACCTTGTCTGTCCAAGGTCCGTCTCATGTAATCCTACTGCTATTTATTCCAGTAGCAGTAGAGACATTGATGCATTCCCCAAACGCTGGGGGATTTGGGGGATTACTGGCTGTACTTCCCCTGTTTTAGTTTGTTAGGCCTATTTAATCAACGTTCTGGTGAACAACAGTGTTTCTGTTTTCTTTCATTTAAGTGCAAGTTGTCAGCTAAACAGACATTTTTAAAGTTTTCAAAGATTTCAGTGATAACCCAGTTCTGTTAACTTTCAGACTGGATAAATTCTCATTTTCCACTGCCTTTTGCAATGGTAAGCAAATGAACATATGGTTTTTAATAACAGTGCATTCTCAAATGTGGTGATTTTCTCTTTTAAAATAAACACATTTTTTATCTGAAAAGTCAAACGAAGGTCCCAAATCATCCAGGAAGCTGCACATACCATGCATATGAATAGTCTCACTGAATCAAAATCAGCCTTTGAGTAGTGATCTGCATGCATGAATGTTTGTTTGAGCAGCATCTAAGTGATAAGCTCTTATATAACACGGAGGTGCACAAAAGAGGGGTAGGGAAGACAGGCAAAGAGAATAAATGCAAACTTTGAGCCAAAAGTAGCAAGGTTCTGACAAAAATATACACAAAACTTTAAGCAAATGTCTTTACTGAAGTCTATCATATAAATTTTCTTTTGAGATTGTTCAGCACTTTTGTCATCACTATTAAAAAAAACCTACTAAATAGAGTTCCTTACATGTTTTGATCTCACATTTTGCCTTACTCTTCAAAAGCCAACTGTGTTCTGGGCTGCATCAAAAGCAGTGTGGTCAGCAGTCAAGGGAAGTGAATCTGCCCCTCTACTCCACTGTGGTGAGCCCCCAAATGGGAGTGCGCTATCCAGCTCTGGGGCCTCCTGCATGGGAAGGACATTGCCCTGTTGGATTAGAGGCATGGAGCACCTTTCATGTGAAGCAAGGCTGAGAGAATTGGGATTGTTCAGCCTGGAGAAGAAAAGGCTTCAAGGTGACCTAATTGCAGCCTTCCAGTACCTGGAGGAAGCCTACATGAAAGATGGAGAGAGACTGTTTACAAGAGCATGAAGGAATAGGACACAAGGGAATGATTTTAAACTGAAAGAGAGTAGGTTTAGATTAGATATTAGGAAGAAATTCTTTACTGTGAGGGTGGTGTGACACTGGAACAGGTCGCCCAGAGAAGTTGTGGATGTCTCATCCCTGGAAGAGTTTGAGGTCAGGTTGGATGGGGCTTTGAGCAACCTGGTCTAGTGAAAGGTGTCTCTGTCCATGGCAGGGAGGTTGGAACGAGATGATCTTTAACGCCCCTTCAAGCTCAAATGAGTCTACAGTTCTATGATTCTATGATTATCTGTTGCATCTCCAGAGTAAAACAAAATCTTTCAGACATGCCTATCACCTCAGAACCACATTTGCTGTCAAACTTCTCTGTATTACTATGAGACTTTGGCAGATGCATTCATTAGCATGTAAAAAGGTAAAGCCTCACTCCTAATGTGACGTAGTTTCAACACCACTGCAACTGGGTTATAAAATATTTTCCATTGCTCCAAGACAAACATGACTGAAGGGCACAGCAAAATTCAGTCCCAACTTTTGTCTGTTAGCAGCAGAATTAAATATAGAAAGCACCTTCAAATTTATAATGCCTTGTGAAACAAAAAGCACTCTGTTTCTTCTGTTAGAAAATTGTTTGTAGAGTATGACTTTGTTAGGACCTGACGTACATGACTCTGCAGGAACAATGCTGTGTCTCAGCAGTTTAGAAAAACTACTGGGATTGTCCTGTGTCAATGCAGTTCAGTTTCACATGTGCTACAACTCTAGTCGATTTTTATTTTGTGTATGTTTCTCTTCTTATCAAATGCTGAGAGATAACACACATTTCTTCCTGTTATAAAATAAAAGCACAAACATCAATCAACTCAAATCACTGACATTCACCCAGAAATAAATAAATATGTTCTGTAACATTTCACTGCTGTTATCTGTTGAGAAGCACTGTTGCCCTTTCTACTGAGGGTACCGGAACATGGCTGCCCTCACAGGAATGTAAACTTGGCATTAACCCTGGCAGATTCTCACTCCCTGCTCACTCTCATTTAACATTAACTCACTCCTATACTGTTATGAGAAGGTAAAGGTCATAGCTTTATTTACACAATGCAGCACTACACAAACGATCATTGAACAAGAAAATCTTGCCCCAAATAAACATGAAGCAAAACAACAATGCTGACCTCGCTACCAGAACTCCCCCTGGAAGTACCTCATCATTTCCCAAATGAGGTTGATGGTGCTGGTCTATCCTTCTAAATATTAACTGCCCAGAGCTGCCTCTCCACATACCCAACTCCCACGCAACAGCCAACTAAGGACTTTTTTATGTTCCAAGCCCAGGAGAAATTTAGAAAGCATGCTACTGTTGGCAAGACCATGTGGCTCATATCCTATTCCCACAGCCTTTACTCATCCTTCCACAGCTGGAAACCTTGTCAAAGGCTCTCCTATACGACAGCAGCCTTTAGCACAATACATAAGCTGGGCAGATGGCAGGGTGGACTCCCTCAGTCCAAATGCCAGAAGCCTGGGAACCAACTCTCCTTCCTGCTTCTCATCTCCCTCAGCCCCGCTTCTCTCCACCCCAGCCCACTGCCTTTTCCTGCGGGGAAGACATCCTGCTTATTTATGCATTTCACGACTGCTGGCCTGCCTAGATCCAGCAATAAGAAGTGCAAAGAGGGCAGGAGGCCGCTCACTAAAATCCCCTTGGAGCTCATGTTCAGTTTTGGAAACTAGAGCGGGCAGAGCAGAGACAGAATGGATGTAGTCCAGGGTGCAAGCCTGGCCAGAGCACTGGTCAGGTGGGGCGGCTTGGGCAGCAGTCCCTGGAGACACTGGGACTCCACACACATGTGCTGCAGCACAATTCACTCCTTGCTTCCTATTTTTACTGAAAGTGATGGAAATAGTTACTCACTTGGGCTAGACACAAACTGTAACTTCTCTGTAGCAGACTCCTGCAACAGGCAGTTTGTGAAGAAGGGCTTGAGTTCAGGATACTCCCATGCTTAGGTGTGAATATTCTATATGAGGGTACAAGGTCTTGCCCTCCTTCATGGACCATAGCTAAGCACCAATTTAACCTTTATTTAGAGTTGAAAGAAGATGATCTTTACATACTTAAACAAAAATGCTCCATGTCTAGTTTTGCATTTTAAAAAACAAAACAAAACAAAAATAAAAAGGGGCAGGGGAATTTTATTTGGCCACTGCCACTCAGAAAAAACACAGTAAGGAAACTTGGGAGAATGATGACTTTTAACATGTTAACCACTGACCATGCAACATTTTCATCAGTGTAAATATAACTCCTCGTTACTCTGCCAAGGTTGTGCTGAATCATACAACTGCCAATGAAGTCAGCCTTTCTAAATATTCTTATTTCACATAAAAACACACTAATGAATGTGCTTTTAATTTCAGGTAGTTCTTCTTTCCGAAACACTGGTGTGTGTTGCCCTGATAAACAGGAATGCTGGGAAAACTGATCATCCAAAGAAAAATTCAGTTAGTGTTCAAACAAGTTCTTAGGGTAGTTGTGTATGGAAAATGCCCGGAGGGGCTCTCAAGAATTGGCATCAGAATATTTATATTCACATTTGCCTCAATTCAGTGTTAATAAATCCTTCATCACGACCAACACATTAATTACAGAGTGCACAGAGCCTCAGAAAGCTACAAGTTACAGGCTGGATTATTACTTCATATTGCTGAGGAACATAATACCCCATAGTTATGAATAAGGATCACCCCTATGACCAGGTGCTGTATGATTTGAAGGCAACACCTCACAGATCCTACATTTGAAAACCAATCAATCAGTCTGCCCAAAGCAGATTACACTAATTTCCCATTTAAGATATTTTTCATTGTCTCAGGTGAAATGAAGTTGTGTACATTCAGTTTCCTTCTTTTGTATTTCAGAGAGAGCAGTTGAACAGTCCTGGAGGATGCCAGAGATCAAGCAAGACGCAACTGCTGGCCCTACAGCTCTTTCTTGAAACCATGTTTGTAGCTCACACAGTTATTTCCTAAATCATATATGAGCTGGGGACACTGTCATTTAGGTTCATTAAGTGGTACCCCATTCTAGCGCTGATATTCTTGCCTGGGAGACAGCAGTTCTCTGTATAAAGTGGGCCACGTATGTCACCTCACTTGGATTCCTACAAGAGCCAGAGACAGCCACCCAGGTACTCCTGACCTCAGCCCAAAAAGATCATGTCATGTTTATGTGTATCTGCAGAAAGTGCATGGGAAAGTTGCAAGTCAGTACAAGAAGGGAGTACAGAACTGACAGTTTCTTAACACATGCAGTTTGTTCCATCTTCCCTATATGAGAATATATATTAAGTTTATGATGACTGACTTTAAATATATCAGGTTCCAGGGACAGTGACACTGAACATAGTCTACAACCTTTCATCACTGAGTTCAAACTCCTCTTCAGCTCAGGCAAAATGAGGTTCCTGCTCTGTCCCTTAATTCTTGAAACTTGGATACATTTTTTCAAAGTGGTGCAATTGCATAACACAAACAAGATGAGTGCCAGAACTGTGATTGAACTTCTCTAATGTCTGATTGACTCTACTTGTATTATCAGGCCTCAGCTTGACATGTGCCTGAATTGCTGAATGCCAGATGAGAGGGAAGGTGGCAGGGATAATGCAAATACTTTATTAAGCTGTTGAAGTGTTTTTGGCAGAACAACAGTAACCTCATACTTTTAAAATGCCACACTGAATATTATCCTAAAGTTTATCTACCATTCAAGATGCATTCAGTAACAGAGATATCGTTATATATAAAATTTCTGAGGTGCATCTTCATTTCCAACATAGACTCAATAAAGAAAATGAAGATATGTAATTCCAGTGAGCACACCGATAACTGGACAAATCTGGGAACAATTGTTGGGCCAGCTGCAAAGACGTGAACTGAAAGAATGATCTCTATTGCCAAACAGGGAGCTTGCTTTTTCTTTGAACTTCAGGGGAAATGAGGATAAACCAGTTATTATAAAAGACAATCATTTAGCACTTTCTAAAAATCTAACCAACAAGCCAAAGCATGAGCTAAAGGTGGTTATTTACTTCCCAAAATAGAACTATGTTTAGCTCCAAACACATACTTCCACATACATGGCTGAAAAAAGATCAGAAGGTATAGCAGCTATTCTGAAACCTACATTTCCATCAAACATCTTAGTTTATTTATATATACCCCACTTTCCTTGAAGTAGTGCCCACACAAGCAGCATTTCCCACTTTGGAGAATAACCATTAATTTCACACCACAATGTTTTTTCTAGAGGTATAATTACACAGAGGACAGGTATTTTTTATTAAAATATCTGAAGGCATGTTAGGTAGTTATGACTGGTAGTTATTCAGGAGAATAGGTTTTTTTTCTTTTCTTTCTTTTCTTTTTTTTAATTTCCTTTTCTTTCCTTGTTTGCCAGCAAGTAAGAGCTTTGGAAACATAAAGGAGTGACTTGATCCCAAAGCATTTTTAACATGGTAGTAAAATAATGCAGTGAGGTATGGAATAATAGGCTGAAAAGCTGTTCTGTGAAAGACAACTATTCATTTGCTTGACATCAACAAATGCATTCTGCAAAGGCCCAGCACACTGTGGATGAATTGTGACATTTTCTTATGATTAATTCTTTTAAAATAATCTCTAACTTCTTCCTTCTACTTTCATTTTACAGAGTAACTGTAATGTACATTTTACAAATAGTTGAAGCTCTTAGTATCCCACAGGCTGGAAAATGAATTATTCTTAAGGACACAGCTATGTCCAGATCCAAAAGCCTAAGTCAAAATAAAATACAACTGAATCTGTTCCTAATGTCCCTCCTGTTGCTTTCTTCCTGTTTCTGCTTTCATCCTACAACTCTTGTTATTTCTCCTTTTTTGTCTCTTCTGATAATTTAAAACTTTAGTGTTTAACACACAAAAGACGTGTCAGCACAGTCCCTGAATCAGAAGTTGTGAGGATACTGAGAAGTTTAAATTACAAAACATTATTTCAGAATGACACTTCTCTTGTGACCAAAGCATTCTGCTGATAAAAAGTTATAGAAAGAACACAGGCACATGAAAGGATTCAATGCAGGTAGGAGCCAACACACAACAAAAGCCACATGTAAGACAAGGGAAAAGAGGTAGAAAAGAGAGTAGTGAGAGAAGAGGATGTGTCAAAGCATGGGAGATGGGAAGGACAGGAGTGAATCAATGCACACATACAAAGAAGGGAGAGGTAATTTTATATCAATTCCTTCTTGCTGGTTCACAGAAATCATTAAAGTGACTGCTAATTACAAACTGTCTGCCCCCAGTTTCCAGGAAGAGGAAATTAGCTCAAGCATTTTTTGGAAACAAATCCTCAAAATCCTTCACTTTAAAAAGTACCAAGCTTGTCTATTTCTCTTATGATGGATACTTACAAATTCTGAAGCTGGAACATTCTATTATCTAAATATACAAATATTTAGCTTTGGAAATAAATGCATACAATGAAGAGGAAATTTGATTTGGGCAGGAAAGGTAAGAAATGTGTTGGATCTCCAGCACTTGAACACAAACCCATGAGAAGTGGAAGGGCCAAAAGTACAAGCCAGTATGCAAACAGCAGTTTTATAAAGAAAATTGGATTTTTGATGAAAAGACCATTTTCACAGAGATTTTTTTTCCATAGAAATTGTGATGTCCTGCTGTTCGCTGTGTCTCTGGAAAGGTGACCCCTTCTTTGAGAAACTACCCTTTGAGTCCCAGTATGTGAGAAAGCCAGTGGCCTCTGATGGAACTTGCCACTCAGTCCTGGTTACTAAACACTTCAAATTTCTTTCTCTCAGTTTTTAGTACTCTTAAGACCTGCCTTAATATGGATGCAGGGATGTGACAAATACCACATCCTCATCTTGATGTTTCTGAGGCTGCCTGTCCCTGAGATGACTACCTGAAATCAAAACTGATGACCTGAAAGAGGGTGAGACTATCAGAATAACAGAGCTCAGTTAGACCCACGGAACTCAGAGTTTTTACTAGACAAGACAGAATTGTATCACAGAAACTGTAAAATGTGCTGCTTTTAAAAGTCCAAATTTATTGCAAGTAATGACAGGCTGCTAAAAACAAATAAAAAGAGAGAGGAAGTGTGAAATGACAAGATAAAGGACTTAATAAACACATTAACATCAGAGTGACTTTTGTCAAAGCAAATCCTTTCTTCTAATAATAAAGCCTATCCCTTAATGCACTCTTCATCACAGCACAACAATATGCATTTTGTGTGTGTGTGTGTGTGTGTGTGTGCATGGGTGTTGAAGATGAGAGACTGGGGCTGGGGAGGATGTTCAAATAGACACAGGGCACTTGCAAGCAAATCAAAATTGTCTCCAAAGAGGCACTTCCTGCGGGTGACTAAGCCTTCACCCAAACAGTCAAGAGGAAGGGGCAAAAGTAAAGCATTGCAAAGGACCATCCCGATTGCATCGCAGTGGAGACAACTAGGACAAACAAACTCAGGAAGTGGCAGGGAGTTAGAAATGGAGAGGAAATCTATGGCACCAAGAGGAAAGTGAAGAGATTGCACCGATCTGCAGAGAGGTCACCTCTGGGTCGCACTGTGCCAAGCTCTTTCAAACCCACTTTATTTGGACTATAACACAAAACTGGCACACACAGCTGGCGACTGCTGCAGAGGCTATTCAAATGTTAACATTCTCAATGATAAACAGCCAAAAAAAAGGTCTGTGTAAGCAAATTGGAACAAACAACTAAGCTAAGTCTGGTTGCTAAGGGACAGAGGATTTCAGCCAAAACCAGTCCGAAGCCTCAAGAATACTTTATGTTTGATCAAAAAAAGTACCTGTAGATGACTCCGTGTTGGTGAAGAAACATGAGTGCTGATGTGACCTCTGCAGCATAGAAGCGGGATCGAGGCTCGTCAAATTTGCGTGAGCGCTGGATTTGAAACATTAGGTCTCCTCCATTGACATATTCCATGACGAAAAAGAGGCGGTCCTGAAATTAATTAAACAGTGCTGTTTAGCTAATTTCTTTTAGCCACACAAAGGACTGCCTGAAGCTACACTTTAGGTGACTAGAGCATTTACGTCAAGAAATAAACGCTACAATTCTGGAAAAGGAAAAAGCTGACAACGAAAATCCCCAAAATGTAAAGAAAATGAGACAAAAGTCTCAAAGTGAGAAATGACAAAAAGCCTGTCAAAATGTAGTAATAAACAACACACATACAAACAAATCAGCAAATACATATGGAACATCAACAAGTACATGTGGAATTCTATTTTATATAATAACAGAGATACTTAAATGATGTTGTTTCTTTTATAATTTAGCCATAACCATGAAGAGATAAAATAAATTCTGTCAACTAGTGAGTCTTATTTCTTTACATCTCTCTTACCAGCTAGTGAGTCTGCAAAGCACCTTTCCCAAACTACATAAAATTATTTAGAATTGTTAAGTTATAGAAACCAGTGCTGTCAAACACCTACATACAGTTTTTGGAATTGCCTCAAACTCTCATAAGAGAATGAAATAGAATTACATTATTAAAGTACATATCAAGTTCTTTTTATTTTCTTAGATGCTTATCACTTCCAACTTCAAGCTTTCAAACCTATTTCCATGATGGAGGACTAGAAATGAACTTTACTTGAGAACAGCAACTGAGACTCTCAGGCAATCACACCATTAACCCAAAAGTTAAGCACTCAGTGAAACAGTCAGAACTGAGAACATCAGTAAATGAAATGTGTGCTTGGCATCTTGAACCATTTATTATCTAAACTGGCAATGCAGGTGAAGACATAAGCAAGGGGATGACACACCTTTCCTTCATATACTTTAGATTCTAATTTTTTAAGTGTTTCTTATAAATTTTCGTATTTTTCCCTAACCTGTACTAACAGCCCTAAATCATCAACTCTTGCCCATTCACCCTTAGTTTGAAGCCTACTTCACATTCTTTATTTTGTTACTGTTAATTATCCACACCTATATGCACATGAGTTTAGCTAGAGGTGGAAGCAATTCCCACATGATGTGACACAAACATTTTGTTCTTTGGTCACAGGTGCACAAGCATGGGACTTCACCAAAGGCAGCCCCTCTGCAACTGGGATGTCACACTGCAGTTTGACTCTAGGTCATGATGTCTGGTTTGCTGGGTTGAAGAGAAGGAAACAAGATGTGACATTGCTTTGGGCAAGGAAAAACAACAGAAGATTGAAGTTAATCAACCTCCCACAAGTGAACCCAAGCCTGCAGATTACACGGTTTATATTTATAAATCCAGAAATTCATAAATGTTTGTAATTTGTCCTTAATCATCTACTCCATGACTCAGATTCAGAGCATAGCTCTTAAAAATATCCTTAAACTTAAGCATGTGCATTAATCCTGCTCATTAAGTGCTTAAATGTTATACTTATCAGGGATGTTTCCTGAAGGAGACTAGAAATGTTTGTCTGACTTTTTGCTGATTACAGAAAGAGGATGCAGAAAAGAACTTTGTGCCTTTCCCCCTGTATCTTGGCAACACAGAAACTGCCAGACTGGATCAAATTCAGAATGCCAGGTAGAGCACCGTTCTTGGTAAAACATTGCTAGTGGCTTTGGTACATGACTTTCTTACCATTGCTTAGGAAGGAAAACCTACTGAAGAATAGCATTGAAGCTTCTGGCTGTATCATACACCCAAAAGAGCATGGCTCCAGAGCCATGCCTTGATCTTTTTGCAGTGATTAGTACTGCCAATACAAAATATTTAGGACCATAGTGCAGATCTTCTGACATTAGCCTAGGCTTTAAGTATCACCCTCTTTGCTTCTTTTAAGCAAAAATATGGGTCCTTGTGCTGCCTGTCTGGTTGTCTCAGGAACCAGCAAGAATTACAGCCCTGTTTTTAAAAGAAAATCTGATAGTTCTCAGATGATCTTAGGATTGAAGCTAGAGGTTAAGGATAACACCAACGCAGTCAGTTTTGTGATGGAGTCATTCAAAGCTATATCGTTACCATATGAATGTAACATAAGAGGATGTGACATCCCCAGAAAGATGCAGGTGTTGGCCTTCATTAGGCTCCTCCTCACCACACTACAGACTGTCTCTAAAGAGCAGTTTGAGCACCAGAGTCCCTTTGCAGACCATTGCCTAAGACTGTCTCACATGGATATAGTTCAGTGTTTCAAGTAAAAAATCCATGTGGACTGCAGGCTGAGGAGAGCATGACTAATGCTTGGCTGAAGTAACTTCTCCTAACACTTGTTGAAATTGAACTTTCTTACACTGCTGTTTTAACCTTTCCAAAGTCAACAGTCTGGATGTGAGTGGGCACAACCAGGAAGAGGAAGCTGCAATTCCCATTCTCCTGAGTAGCCATAATCATTCTCAACATTGGTATCATTTTGCTGCACCTGTATAGCAAACAATGCTGATGGTGCTTAAAACTGTGACTCCCACATGGTGATCCTCAACCTGCCACTGAAGTGGGAACTGCTGCTCCCAAGAGTGGTAACACCAACAAACGGCTGCTTTACACAATTGTATAGATGAGGGCCATTTCCTAACATACCAGGATATGTATGTATGGCCAGGCTTCACAAATGCAGATATGGGAAGGGCTCTCCCCACGTGGGTGTGCCCTTTCCAGCCTGCACAGTGGATTTTTTAGGTGAGGCACAGCGTGCACAGAACTGCCCCCACCCTTTAAGTCCTGAGGTCCATCTGCCACGGCCGAGCGAGCTTGGACAGTGACAGTGAAGTCCTCAGGACTGTCACAGCCCCCAGTACTAACCAGGGCTGACCCTGCTGAGCATCCGAGATGTGACGGGATGGGATGGCAGGGAGGCATTGAACTGCCAGGGGACGGTCCCACTGAGACTTGAACTCAGGTCCTTGGGATTTGGAGTCCAGAGTGCTCTCCTGTACACCACAGGACTGCCCAGCAGGATATGCACTATATCATTTCCAAATGCTCTGTGTTTGATCCAAACAGAGCTAATGCTTTTTGTGACATTCACTCAATGTGCAATTGCTGATTCTAAATATCAGAAATTGTGTTTAGTTAAAAATTCAAGCTCTTTTATTTTAGTTGAGTCCTTTGTAGGACATTTCCAATTCAGCTAACTGAAAATTTAACCTGGACTACTTAGCAGAGTATCTTGTCACTAGACAGTCTGAACAAAAGCTTTAGCAGTAGCTCTGTTTCCAGAGCTGGAAACTGGTAACTCTATCCTCTTTCATACCTTCCTTATTATGCACAGCCCAGTCTCTATTTGAAAGGGTATTTCTAACAGTTTCTGCAGCTTATTTGACCACCTCATCAAAAGTATACCTATTAAACCCAGAATTAACAGTTCAGTGATTGAAATTGCTCTGCTATTGCGTTTCTCTGCTACAGACTGATATTTCAAGTCACTTTTCCAGCTTTCCTGCGTGCACAGTTCAGTTTTCTAATGAGAATTCACAGGAAAAAAATTAATTTGAAAGTTTTGTTCTCTGTTTACTGTGAACTGGGAAAAGGTCTTCATTTTGAGAGAAGAAACATACTAATTCTCACCCACTGTCATGCAGTAAACAATAAGATGTTCAACATACCCATGCACAGCAGGCTAGAATTTCAACATCAGAAGGCACCATCTTTTTGAGGAAATATATTCAGTCCCTGTGAAAACTACTTTCTTAAAAGCAGCCTCTGGTCTCTCTCTCTCTCTTTTTTTTTTTTTTGGCAAGACAATGACATGATCAGCTGAGATTCAAATTTACGTGAAAAGAAGATTCAAGAGAAGAGAAAATATTTTATGGATATGAGCTGAGATTGGCAAGTCAACAGACACACCATTTTGATTTTTGATACTAAAACCTTTCCCCCATCTTTCAGTAAAAGTTAATGACCAAAATATAGGTCCCCAACGCTCTATTTGCTTTCTATAATAATGTATGCACACACGGAGAGTGACCCAATGAGACCTTTGTGACTTCAATGCAGAGAGGATTTCATCCTCAAACAGTAAGTGTGAAATAACCTTATTATTCTTGATTATATGCATCCTGTGGTATGTGACACTAGGATTCACTAAAACACTGAAGTGGGAGAATATAAAGTGAAAATTCTTAAGAATTATACATTAAGGGACAACACAGCATTTACTCAGTTGAAAATGAGATACAAGGCATGACTTTACCATCAACTGTGTTCCAAGAGCAAATTGAATGGGTTTGGTTTGGACTGCATTATTTTTGGACTTTGTTTTCATAACATTTGAGAAGCATGTTTTGATGAATCAATAATGTAAAGCAGTCCTGGGAATTATATAAACTGAAATAAAAGGCAAAATCACAAACAAAGATATTACAGATTAATCCTCTCTTGGCACCTATAAAGCAAAAAAGAACTGCAAAGCAAGGTAATATGTTTGCTGAAGTAATTAGATTCTTTTACAAGGTTTATTTTAGCCCTTCATCATACCTGCTTTTTCTCAAAAGGTACAGTTGCATGAGAATACTTAAAATAACAAATGGAAAGAAAACAAGAGGAGATAAGAGATTTTAAAAGAAAATTAGATATGAAATAAGCAGGCTAGAAGTCAAAACAAAAAAAGTTCAACTTCACTCTCTATTTCCATAGTATTTTCTGGCAATAAATGTAACTACTATAGTGGAATACATAATGCCTGTCTCAACATCACTATGATTCCAGTCTCACCTCTCAATTTTCTTAATTGAGGGTCTCCTATGTGCTTTGTGTCATCAAAACCAGACACCAAAAGCAACTTCTTTTCCAGTCTTTGTCCCTATCACTATCTGGAGAAGTATGCTTGTCACTTAAACTAGGAATTTTGTTCCACCTCTCTCATTCCACTCCTTTAATGTGTCCCAATTTAATTCTTCATCCTTCCTGACATTCAATATAGCCATCCTTTAGCTGTACAGCAAATCCTTCTGACTAATACTTCACATTTTATTCTGATTATTGCCATAACGTTCCCTCTTCAGTCATTCTCTGACTTTTAGTTTTATTTATATAGATTATTTTGTTAACATCTGACTATATATTGTGTGCATTCTGTGCCAGTTTATATTTGCTTGGTTTTAGATGTAATGCATTCCACAGGATAGAGGTTCCACCTTTTATTTCGTTTGGAATAATGTACATGTTTTTACTTGGGAAGAGGAGAGGAGATTTCCAGAAACATCAGTAGTATTAAACTCTAAGGACATAAGAGATTCAATCCAGTCCCTTTCGATGGAGGTGTGATTAATGACCAAGACCTTCCTACCAGTAAAAGCAGATAATCTTGCCAATCAGTTTTCATTTAACAGATGACACTATACAGTCTATTAGTTGTTTAGACGTGGAATAACAGCATTGTTAAGGAACAAGCCTCTACGTAAACCCTGTATGAAAGTTAGACACAGAAAGACTTTGATGTATTGTTTATATTTATTATTGTGTAGCTCTTAAAAGACTTTTTAAAATTGTTATCAGTCATTAACCTCTCTGTCCTTTGTTTCCCAATTAAAATCTCATTAACAGTAGATTACAGTCTAAAGACAATCCATTGATAGACATAAGGCCATGTACAATTATCACTGCAATCTGAAGAATACAAACTTTTTTTTCCCCTTTCAAACGAGTCCTACCAGCTGGGGGACCCAATATGCAGTTCACAGCCTCACTACTGAAACATTAGAAAACAAAAATAAACCATGCAATCTGTCTCCCAGTTTCGAAACTGAGATGTGCATCCATGACACAAGTCTGAGAACAAATCTTTCCACTACTGTTTTTGTCTCCCAGTTCAACTTTTACAATACTTAAATCAATCAGGAAAGTCAGGGAACTCCTAAAGTGAAATGAACAATTGATACATCTTAGCACCTTACTCCAACAACCATTTTTAACTTCATTTATGTTTTTATATAATTGGCTGTGAATAATTTCTTCCTGATTCTCACTAACTCCCTAAACTAAATTCTTTGTGTGAATATACTTTATTTCCTCCCAATTTCAGAAAGTTGCATTTGAGTTAGATTTCTCCAGAGGCCACTGAAAGTATCAAGAAAACTACTATGTGTGTCAAATGTGTATCAAATTTAAATGCAAAATAGTTAATATTCTAGTAGAGTACTGTTACATAATGCAATATGTTTAGCCACTAATCTTGTTGCAAAACAAAAGCCAAAGAAACAACTTTTATTGCACAAGAATTCAGGTAAATATATCCCCTTGGTATGCTCTGTAAGGTGATATTTTATTCATATCATGCATGTATAGAATTCTTTTCCAACTAGTACAAAAGTGTGATTACTTAACTCTATTTAAACAGGATGCTCAAACAGTTTGTTTAAAATTACCTAAAACTACGGCAACTGTCCCACCCCTCCGGACTTAAATAAACATTTCCTGCTTCTGATGGAAGTTGCACAGGCATACTGTACACAGAACTACATGCAAGCCTTCACCACCCTGAGACGAAGACTAACCAGGATGGCAGATTCATTTTGCACAACTTCAGCATTAGGAGGGGCAAACATAAAACCAAGAGAAAAAAAAGGTACAATGCTAACAAAAACAACAAAAAAGCTCTCTCCTGTTCATGGGATTCCTTTTTGAAGTTTACAGTAACAATCTCCAACAGGTCAGTACAACACATTATCTGTCTCTGATTTCAGTGTTTATACTCAGGGCTAATTGTGTTGTTTTTCCTGTTTCGTACCAGGGCTCGCATGGACTTCCAAATAAGAGTTAAAAATTTCTATGAATCCCCTATTTCTTGAAATAAATGTCCTGTACATAGGGACTGCTATCATAAATTTCACATGGGATATCTGCATCTTCCACTTAACACAAAATACATACATTCAGATTCTGTATTAGTGGATATTTTTGTCAACCAAACACTTCAAATTTCCCTCAAACTGGTGAATACTATTATAGCTAGGGCTTATTGCTCAGTTTAACTCAGCTTTGCCCAGTATTTAAATTCAAAATATTTTTTTTTTCCCCTGGAAGAATTACCTCAAAGTCAAAACACAGACCACAGTGAGTCAGAGAACCACACAAAACTGGATAAAGAAGTCTTGCAAGGTCATCCAGCTTATCCCACAGCTGACAGGCAGGATCAGCTGTACCTAGCCAAGGGGAACTAACCTTTGCAATGCTGCAGGGCAGTCTTTGGGTACTGTGAGCCAGCACTCGAAAACTGTGAACCTGAGCAGCTCTGCTGAGTGGACTCCATTTGCCCCCGAAGACCCAGAAACAGGAGTCTCTGCTAGTCTGGTCTGCTGGAGGGCAAGTGGGTTTGTCAGCCTCATTTCTGCCTGATATGCTCTGCTCCCTTCCCAGTCCTCTTGTCAGCTGCAAAAGCCAGTAGTGAACAGTATTCCTTGAACATATTCCGCCTCACAGGTCAGAAAATTGCATCAGTTATTGAAATTAATCTGATCATCTCTTAGAAATCATGACTGATCATAATTCCTTGACCTCCTCTGGCACAGTGTTTCAGTACTTACAGAAAATACCACTGGAACTCTTTTCACTGCTGTAAATCATTTGTGCTACTTCTTATGCTACCCTTACTCCAGATACCAATTCCTAGCTGTGCTGGAAGCTGTATAATTCTGTGCTTTCCACCTTTGTTTCTTATGCAAAGAACTGGTTACTGGTTTTTCTTGATTTTACAAATTTGATTAAAAAGTATTTCTATTTTGTTCATTGAGACCTCAGATATTATGCTGGCTGAGAGTCTGGGGGATAAAAAACTCTTTTAAGGGCTTGAGAATGGTTTCAAGAATGGTCTCAAGGCCCTTCTTGAGACATTGGAATAATTCTTAGAAAACCTTCTTTACCCCATCACACTATACCATGCACAGAGCCAGAAAAAGCTACAAATGGAATGCAATAAGTTTTCCAACAGTGCTTTCAGAATCAGTACAGAGGTTCTGAAAACCTTTAGTGAATTGCAGCCTATACCCATCTACAATGTGAGTCGCTGGAAACAGGTTTTTAAGCAAGATGTTTGTCTGAGATCTTCATAAAGCAGTCCTGGTATGTCCCTTTTGTCATGGGAGATACATGTTGCCTCCCTGTGGAATATCAATGGAAATTGGAACAGAATAGGATTCTTAATATGTGTTTCATGCCCCTCATTCATCCCATAGTACAATGAAACAAGGAAAACATGGCTAGTGTTACATACACTGAGATAAATTGGCTGGCTGGGGTGGGGGACTCACTACGTTCCAGCAGCAGGTCATAGAATGATGGAAATTACAACAAATCAAAGCAAGAAACATCACCCAGGACCTCGTGGGCACCACCTATACTTTAAAAAAAGTTCAAGGGATTTCACCTAGACTGGAACTCAACAAGAAAGCTTTATTTATTGATTTTTCCAAAGACATATCCAGCAATACTCTGAAGTGTTCAAAAGGAAGAGAAGCCAGCCTGTCCAAAATACATAGAGCGAAAAAATGTGCCATTTTTTTATCCCTTCAGCACTAATACTTGTAGAAAAGTTTAGTTAATTGTTTCAATTATTGATAGACTCTAATCCCACATTAAGCAGTCACTGATGTTAATATCACTTTTGATGTTAACTGTACCATGTCTTACTGTACCATGAATGCTGGGATATGAGAAAGTATGGTTATGAATAAAATCTGCAACTAAACTCTGCAACCAGCAGTCATGTATACATCAGAATAACAAATGAACATGACATCCCTTACACAGAACTATTTTCCATGTAATTTATGAATACCTGATCTTTGAATACAGTTTGCCTACTGTTCTTTCAGACAGTGAACTCTATCTGGACCATATTTACTATGCATTGGATTAGTTGGCGTATCAGGCTTATACTAGGTCTAGTAAAAAGAAAATATGGTTCAAAATTTCATTAATCCTGTTTTTTAAAACTGAAGTTTAGAGTAATTCAGTGCAGCACAAACAGAATGTGGGGAGTTGCCAGCCTGCTCTTCATGAGCTGTCATTTTACTCACTGAGAATAAAATTCCAGCTCTAGCTGAGTTTTGAAATAGAAAAAAAATTCATATAAGACCCTAAAACATGATCATGTGAGTGCAAACATGTTCATTTTTTTAGGTCCTTCTCAATTTAAAAAAGAATTACAATTTTGGATTTTATTCTTCTTGCTCAATAATGGATATTATATCTCCTCCCTATATGAATGTTTTCTGTGACACTTGTAATATAATATCTAATGTTATGACATAGTATCAACAGGGCTTAGTGGTGAGATTCTCTTTAGCTCAAATGGAGTTTAGCTCAGGATTAAAATTTTAATGCTACAATATGTGGAATTTATTAGCCAAGGGCATGCAATGAAAATGCAGAAAAAAATGACTTGCATTTGCATTTCGCCAGCTTGATCCCCTACCATCTAACCTTAGAAATGAACTAATTTTGGGAAAATCTTTAACCCCAAATTATCCTGGAGAGATATGTGTTCTGTTGGATATTTTGAGGGAGTTGGTGCCAATCCTTCAGTGTGCCCCAAGCTGCAGTGCAGGTAGCCACGAGCTGCACAGGGAGCTCAGGGGAGGAGAGCTGCTCCCTGGGCAGCAATCCTGAGTCCTGCCTGCCCCCTGAAAGCCCTGTGAGCAAGGACGCCAGAAGAGTGCCAGCTGCTGTAACAGGCTCCTTGTGCCCTTCCTCTCATATAAGGGAGAAACACAACTGGAATCCTCTGCAGAAATGGCGTGGTTTGTAGTTCTAGTCACTTCAAAAGGGGTATCAAGTAGGAAAAGCTTTTCAGGCCATTTCCCTAATACCTTCATTTGATGACAGATAAGCTGTGAAAAGCGCCTTTTATGAAATTCTTTGATCTCATCTTCTTTTGGTGTTGTTTGGAAAAAAGAACTGTTCTGGTGAGATAATTTTAAAGACCTCTCATTTAATGGCCTGATGCACATGACAGAAAATTATATCAAGCCTGTAAAATGTCATTATACAGAAAACATTACAATGTGCAGGCAACTATTAATATTCCTTTGTTCTGAATCTTATAGGGAAAACGTAAACACTGTTTTCCAAGTAGAACTAACGATGAAGTTTTTGAAGGCACATCAGAACTTCTAAGAACAACTTTTAACCTGTTTATATTCTACCAAGGAGCTCAGATAGAAATGGCACACATCCTAGGTATCTCCTCAGCCCCTAGGCTGGCTCTGATACCTTTATAATTTCTGTTTTCTTATGCTGTTTGGGCATCTAGTTTATGTCTTTTAGCACACAGGGAAACACA
This sequence comes from Pithys albifrons albifrons, assembly GCF_047495875.1. Taxonomy (NCBI): domain Eukaryota; kingdom Metazoa; phylum Chordata; class Aves; order Passeriformes; family Thamnophilidae; genus Pithys; species Pithys albifrons. The sequence goes on from NC_092459.1 coordinate 89,583,342, forward strand.
TCAGATGCAGAACTAACACGGAACGCTCAGGGGAATGCAGTCAGTTGGTCCAGCAGCAGTGATATCAGAAGGAAAAGGAACCTAGTTAAGGAAGATAATGAAAACGAAAGGACAAAATACTCATCTGGCAACCATTCTCTGAGAAATCATCCAGTATTGCCAAAAAAAGCACCCCAACCTGAAGTAATTAGCTGAGTGGGCAAGTTTTAATATCACAGTCATGATATATTGGCAACAGTGCTATTTGTTTCTAGGAATCCAATCAGCTGACCTAAAGGCAGAAGTTGTCTTCTCAGATTTGTACAACTCAGTTGGGAGCCAGGAGGAAACTACGTCTTTACCAGTGAGTTACTTGTATAAAAGCTATCCAGTTGTCTGTTGAGATATGATTGCTAGTCACATATAGCAGAACCAGGTGTACTGACCCAAAATGGGCAGGCTACAGCAAAAATACATGTGTGTGTTTTATATTTAAAGTTTCACTGTTTACATTTTCAGAATTTGTAAGAAAAGAAAGCACAAATCTATAGATCTTCCCACTCTCCCCATGCAAGAACAAATTCTTGCCATTGCACTAGCCTGTGAAAGGAGTTATCTTGTTTTACAGAATTTAGTTCTAGAGAAACCTGCCTGCTTTTCCACCTCAGAACTGTACTTGCCCATGAACAGAGTAGTGAACACTGTAGAAGGAAGGAAGGCAATGCAAACAAAAAGTTACAAAAAGTTATTCAAACATTCAATATGTTGTACTGTAAGTTAACTTGGCTAATAGGAGCATGATGTGAACATCAGTGCATTTATTAGGAAAGAAGTAAAACAAAATTCCCCCAAAGCTTTCAAACATCTTTCATTGTAATATGGGAATGAGTGTTGGAAAACTGCTGCAGCAGGGTCAGCTTCTTTACATACTGCTAAATATTCCATTTATGATGCTCCATGTGTTAGAGAAACATTTGCTACGAGATGTTCTTTATCGCTTTTAAATTGCTATTTTTGCCCAAGTGAAATAGAGGGATGGTAAAAGACTGGTACTTTCTTCACAGTTATTTTTTTTACCCTGAAAAAGAGGCACCAAATGAAACTCATAAAACTAAATATAAGCATTAAAGAGAGGGCTTTTACCATTTTCTCTGTACTAACTTCTTATTCTGACAATTTCACAGTGTGTAGCTGGCTAGCATCTCTCTTAAATTCATCAGCAAGTCATTCATAACTAATGTTTCCATCTGAGTTCTCCTTTGCATGTTCTTCATACCTCCTTAGTCTTATAGCCAATACAATAATTTTGAACTAAGGGAAAGACCCCACAATTATTTACTGATGCACCTAGCAGCACACAGTATTTTGTAGTCAGCAATTTTACCCAAGTTGGACTACAATAAAATATTCTCTGGCCTTGTTTTAGGACTTGATTTTCTAATCTTTGTACATTAGACCAGGCCACTGACTCCTATAGGGCATTTTGTGAGATTAAGTGTTAAGAAACTGGCTTATTTATAATTTTAGAAAGTTTGCACTGGGGGAGGACAGGGAATCCTGTGCTCCATTCACAAGAAGATGAATGAAGTCTTTGGCAACATAAAGATATTCACTACCAGAGAAACAGCTCTTTATTATGTGAAGTGTTCCAGTAATGTTCCCATGTACTTAAAAATAAAGGTCAGCCAGTGACAACAGTTGGTTCTAGCTTGACAACACAGCAAGAAACTTCTTCTGCACTGTGATCATCCAGATGGAAAATTTATAGGAGATACTGTCATATCAGTTCACAAACTAGGCCCTAGATGCCAGAAATAACTCAAAGTCTAGAGTTTACTTGAACATGATGTTCTGAATAGAAAAAATAGTTGCATTTGTACTAATGAAACCTTACTGAGGATTTCAAGTTCCTTAAAACAAGACATCAGCATTGAGTAACTGTGTCTTCGTTCACATGAAAGAAAAACATCAGAGTATGTTTTTCAGTCTTTACCAAAGAGATGTTCTTTTTGGGAACTTGGCTGAGCCGGAAGAAAATAATGATGATAGCAGAAATGGAGATGTTGCTGTCTAAAGAAAATTAAGGAATGCTTCCATTTAGAAATGTCTAATTCCAGATTTTTATTCAAGACCTCTCTTTTCTTACAGGTTCATAGTACTGTGACAGGCACATTAACATGCTGAGGGCTCATTTCCTCAAACTCAAACTCAAACTCAGTAATTCGGACAGGACATGTAGAAAAAAACCATTGATCTCAAATGTATACTATTATTAGCTGTAGTACAATACCATAACAAGACCCAATGAAAGACCAGCTTTCCACTGAAACTGCACTTAGTAATGCAGATAGAAAGCTTCTCTGCACAGGTACTTGGTATATGCCAAGAAGAGAGAGAATTAGGATGTACAGGAAGAAATACCAAATAGGCAAAGAAACATGAGAAAAAGTGTTTGCAGGGCATCTGCTGCCTCACCTGAGTGAGCTGCAGCCTTTGCTGAATGCTGGAGCCACTGATGAAGCCTTGGGAACCACTAATCATTTTACTCAGCTCCTGGGATTGCATGTTGCACCTCACTTTTTACAGCCTATTTCCAGTTGAGCAAGTTTCAGCGCATTGACTGCAGCAATGAAAGAAGAGATGCTCATCTATGCTTTGAGAAGTGTATTCTTTGCTGAGAAAGGATAACACAAAATCACCACTGAATCAGGCTATTTGAGAAGTGAGACTAAAAGTTGCTAACTTCATGGCTGGTGCAAGGCCAAAGGCAAAACTATCTTTTCTTTGTCTCCTCATATACTACTTTTCTTACTCCTAGGCTGTCCTAGGTAACAGTTAACATAGTTTCATTAGACAGTGATAATACATCACTGTTACTCAAGATTTTTCAGTGCTCTTCCTGAAACCTCTCCATGGACACATCAGAATTCCCTTGTCATGGGGAGATGGAGGTCAGTATGAAGAGCAGCTCACAGGCAAAGCTTCTACCCTGGGTAAATGTTCTGAGCAAATCCCTGTGCAGCCGCTGTTGCTAAGCAGAAATGAGACAACCTGCTCTTCTAGAGACCAGCTGCCAGAGAGGAAAACTTAACCTTCAGATGCTCTCTCCTGTGTCTCTTGTACACACCACTATTCCGCTCACAACCTTGGTGTTTCATGCCCTGATTTGTTCTCATGCAGGAAACAACCACACAACAAAACCACAACAAAAAGGGAGAATGAAATTAGGACTAAAAAAGTTAACATTAAACATGATTAATACAGATTCAAATAGATATGTTGACTTCAAAATGAGCAATATATGCACAGATTTTCCTATTCAGTAAACAGCAAGAGGCCAGAATACACAATGCTGCCACATGAGCTGATACAGGGAGATGAGGACCATGACAGACTATTTCAATACAGGACTTTCAGCTGAGGTGAGCATTGTCATCCTCTGTAGCCTCAAACATATCATTTAAACCCTCTTTGCACGTACAAAATTGTAACTGACAGAGTTCAGGGCCCTGAGGGCACTTCCAGACCCCAGGCTCCATGTCTAGTCTCCCCTAGGGAGGGACAACCCCTCAACACTGCCTGTGGGAGCTGCACTTTCAATCAGCCCAATGCTATCGGTGTGCAGCTCTGGCCCTGGCTCCCAAACAAACCGTGGCCCTGTTTCATCCCCTCCTCACACCAGGGACTGTTTATGGACAGCCTGACCAACAGACAGCTCTGCCTGTCATACCTGGACCCCAGGGGTCTGCTCCAGCTGGTGAGGGTGGCCCACGCTGGGTCACTCAGCACCTGGTGCTCAGCTGCCCCCTACTCTTCCTGACAGACAGTCCAGAGCTATTTCCAAAAGTATAAACAATTTGAAACCAACGGTGATTAAATTTATCCCCGCAAAAGAAGGCAATTAATACTGGCAAAATGTGGCACCCAGGAATTTTGGGTACAGGAAGATTTTCTTCTGAAGCACAGGCTGTGCACTGCATCACTTAATCACTAGCCAGGTTGCTCCTGGGAAAGAGAGGGGAGGTATAAATGGCTGAGAGGTTACAGATGAGGACTTTCCCCTGCATTGGTAAGGCTGAACTCCCTCTAAGACTCAGTAAAATGTTAGTAGGTTTTAAAACCAGATCAGCGAGTTTCCCTTGAAGCAATGAGAAGGGACACACACATCAAGGGATGCCATGAGGACATTACCAGCAGTCACTGACCTCTGACTTGGAAAAAGCTTTTGTGGGATCAGATTTACACCTGCTGCTCCGAGCAGTGTATGTATGGAAGCTTCAGGTTGCATATATTCACTGGGCACCTTCAGTGCATACTGAAGCACAGTTAATTGAAAACACCAGTCCTGTAAATACACACTTGTATGCAGAAATAATTGCGCCTTTTGAATATACATTTATTTTATTGATGAGGTCTCCAAAATGAGTCAAGTTTGCCAGCTGCTCAATGAATTTCTATTTTCTCATAGGGGAACAGTTTTCTCATACACAGTAAACACAGACTTCAACTTATCTACTGTGTCTACAGTCTTTTTAAATTATCTAGAAAACTGCTTCTTTGATTTGTTCTTTAGCTGGTTAAAGGTTAAAAAGCTTTAAAGAACACAGCATTTATTGCAACATCAAAGATGATTACAGAATAGCCTGGCAGTTTACTTCTTTTCAGAATGCCCATAAAAAAGAAAGATGTGCACATCAGGAATTTGCAGAATGTTTTGCACTGTAAGATAAACTGAAAAAGGAATGTGTATGTCCATGAATACAGTAAAGTTCCTATTTTGATAGTTACTGAAATAGCTTGAGTGGTACTACATTTTTTTTCTGTAAATCTAGAAGGAAAGATGTTTCTGAAAAGTACTTAGAAGATGACAGAATGCATCCAGGTCAGAGAAGTTGCATTTGGTTAAACAGAAAAGGCTACATGCTTCAAATCACAAGAGAGAGAAATTAGAAGGTGGAAACACTCAAGTTTTTACCATCGCAAAATTTTCAGCCATTTGGTGCCATTACAAACAGAGAATCCTACCCAAACAGATGGAACAAACTAACCTCAGAAGCCTAGACCTGGCCATGGTTCATGAAGTTTACAAACATATCTTGCTCAACAATTTCAGTAAATAATAGAATGAAAATTCCCTCAAAACTACTTTTTGTTTATCCATCTCAAAGAACAGAAATGTAAACTTGGGTAATGTAAACTCAAGTTCACACCAACGCTAACTTGCAGTAATGTGTGCAGATATCCTACAGTGGAAAGGTCACTGCATGAAGGACTGCAACGATACAAGAGAGATTAAAATAATCACAGAGATGGTGAATGAGCTACATGTGGAACTGCTATGCACCAAATCCTGCAGTATTACCAATTTTACCAATTACTAATATTATGCTGGGGCATTGGTAAGCAGTAAAATGGGTCTTCACACAGTAATAAGTGAACTTTCTGCTGTAACTGTGAAGGCAGACTGTCCCAGCTACTTCAAGTATGAATTAGAAACACTTATGGAGAATGCATTCATAAGCAGCTACTCCAAGAGATAAGGCAGAAAAGTCCCTTTGAACATCCTTCTACAATTCCGGATGCTGGCAAAGTATGAGTGGAACAGACTGCAGAGAGTGGCACCCACATGCCCTCTCTAAATGACCTCTTCCATTGCATCATGTCAGTAGCAACAAAATGTATTAGACAGACCACTGATCTTGCTTGGTAGTCAGTACTTACTCTTACAGGTTACAAAAATCCTTATATGATATATGTACATATACAAAGACATTCACAAAATGGAATTTAGCTGGCAATCTACCTGAAGAATAACTGCATTATTATAATAATCAGTTTAATAGAATCAGAAGAAGGACTCTAGTTATGATTGCAGCAGCTTGAAAGAAGAATGAGAGCATAAAACGTAAGAGTTATGTTTATTCTCACTTTATTTTGGAAAAAAAGACTGCAGATTACCAGACCTTTCAGGCTCTGAAAACTTCTTCCTTTAGGATTCATGAACTAACATCAATGAATGAAAATATATTTAAAAAAATATTTGGAAAAAGCAAGACTGAACAGGAGTTGTGTGCATCAAGCCTTCTAGCTCTGTAAGAATCTAAAAGCCTTTTCCTCTCCATCTATCTAAGAACTGTGACATCTGCTAATGTGCAACAACGCAGATCAAATGTAAAAACAGAGGGAAAAAATTCCATTGGTCAACCACAGGCCTTCATTAAAAGCCTGTGCTTTCAAGAATGTAGTGGGATAACAATAAAAAAATCCTTTAGAATACTATGTTGTGAATAAAATTCACTCATTCCAAGCCTCCAGCAGATGGATTTATAGACTCTGCATCAATTGCAACGACAATTTGAATAGATTTGACTGCAGAATGGGACCTATTTTTTTTTTTACTGTGTCTTTTACCTGTATATATTTTTTGATCACACTGAAATACTTGGAACAAAGCCAGAGATGTACAGGTACATAAACAGATTGATTTCAACCCACAGATTAAAACATAGACACACCAAACACCAAAAAACCCACTACACAAAAAACCACCCCAAACCAAATGAAACTCCTTAGTCTTTTAAAGTACAGGTATTTAAGTCAATGGGAGTTTTACACAGATTCACATGATGCATTGAAATGTTATGGTCATACAAGATTATCCTCCTAAAAGAATATTTGAAACTGAAAAAGATAGAGGACTATTTTGAAGCAATTTTACAAAAATGCATAACCACCTTTGTTTCTGAAGTATTTTTCAAAATATACGCATTTTGCTCTAGTGACCTGAGATCACCTTTAGCTTCTTATTGTTCATTGAAAAAAATAAAGTTGACGCTGCCTCACAGAACCTCAAATGCCTTTTAGACAAAAAATGTTTCCATACCCCCATCAGGTGGGCCTTTTTCTTCATTCTAAGTTTAAAGCCAAACAAAACATATTTCTATGTCTTCAGTGAGCAGGAATAAAACAATAAAATTATTTCAGCTGCTGGAGTTCAGGAAGTAAAACAAAAACACAAGGCCAGAACAAGAAAGAAAATTCCTAGTTTTCCGTATTTTTTTTTCCTCTTCCTACATTTATTACCCTGCTGTTAAAATAATTACTTAGCTAAAAGCAGGCCTTCATTAATATTTAATAGGTTATTTTTTTGGATGCTAGTGCCTTGTTAGCTTCAAAATGCTTTATGGCCAAATCATTCAGACCATGTTCTTAGGAGCATGAAGTAAGTCTGTGAGCAAGGGCACAGCCTGCACTCAGGGATGTGCCTTTTCTAAAGCTGTGTGCAAGGTTTACATGTTCCAGCAGTGCTGATATTCTACAAAATATGAAGAGATTTTAAAAGTACTTTAAGAGCATAGCATAAGGGGAAGGTCTTCAGTCTGGCAAGCTCAGTCATAAGACACCCTCTGTAGCAAAGTGGCTGTCAGAATGAGGATGGTCCCTCCACCCAAAGCAGGAAATAATTCCTGTACTTCAGTGTCATTTAAGGCATTACGTCCTGCCTAGCCAGCAGTTTAACTTCACAAACGATTTTCTACTACCATGGAACCTTTGTAGAATTTTCATTTTCCAAGTCATTTTAGTTTTTGAAACTGGTGCAGCACTGGAGTGAATTTCCACTTCAGTGCAAACTAAGAAGGAACCAGAGCCAAGACAATCAGCAGCTTCTTTTGCACTTCTCATATTATCCTTACTTGTAAGTGAGACAGCTGTTTTACCAAGGCAATAGTGACAAAACAATTGTTTTTACTAAACATTTTGAATTTTGGAAACTCCAAATCAATAAACCATAAAACTGGCAAAGTCATTAATTTTGACCCAACATCAACAATATAATGCCCCACAGACAACTGAAAGCAGATGTCCTTCTCCTCCAGCCACCAAACTTTAGTTAAATCCATCCTGCCAGAAAAAGAGTAAGTGTATTATCAAAGGTTTCCCCAGGAGCCCTAAACGCAGTCTGGCAACCATCACTAGGGGTGCATTCACTGCATGGAGATTGCAGGACTGTGTAATTCTTCATCCCAGTCCTTCTAAGGCCTCAAGGCAGCCCTTTCACAGTGAGCAAAACAGGGATCTCAGACTTCCTCTGGTCTGTTACAGGAGATTCTACTATACCTTGGATATAAAACCAAACCCAGAAAGATGCTATTCAGGCTTACTGTTATTAATGAATGAAAAAAGAAGGCACTTAATTTTAATTACATAGAAACTGAAGGATATGATAGCTAAAATAGAGTGAGACAGGTTGGACCTGGTTTAAGTAAATCGCCCTTCATTTTTACTGAATTGTGTGCTAGCCAGCATGGCAAGCCTTACCCCTTTTTCCCTGGTGAGGCTTCAAAGTTAGCCCTTTCACCTCACTTAAATACAGTCTTGTTTTACTGAAAAAATATTTATCATCCTGGACAGTGCATTGGTTGCTTCCAAGTGTTTCTTTCCATCACAACACAACGAGTTGCTGGACTTGTGCCAGTGATCTTGGCTTATGGAGGGACAAGACGCTTACCCTTGGGAAAGAGGTGGCCATGGAAGTGTCCTGAGTTGCACTGTGCTCTCTGCAGCTTGCGTAGTGTTCCAGGGCTGGTTTATTTATGTCTTACCAGAGTAGAAAACATGCAAGTTTAAGTAAATTGAGGTCAGAAGATGTAGTAAGCTCCTACAAATCTAACCCCAACATGGCATTAAGTTCTTGGCAAGCTTTTAGTAACATGATCTCATATTAAAAAAAAAACAACCAAAAACCTATTCACTGGTATGAGCAAGTCAAAACTCTCTTGAATCAATGCATCTGTGATTACACGGACCTGCCATGAAGCTGATACATGAACAGTACTGGACACTGACCAAGTAAACTGCTATAGCACTGGTACTTGATACTATTGTCTGTGTGCAAACATTAAGCTGAATAGGACAAAATACTGACTCAAGCCTTTATACAATACATAAATTGAAAGGTTTCCTTTGAAGGTTAAGAAAATTATTTTTTCTGTTTTCACTACTGGTTGCAATCTTATATAGTCTGATGAGGACTGGCAGCAAAGCTGTTACACAAGATAGTTTTTTTCTAGTAGACAGCTAAAATACTCTAACATGATTCCCATTTGGGATGGAGAATAAGAACATTTCTATCCTATACTAAATCAATCACTCCTTGTTTGCAATCTGTTTAAAACTTTACAAAGCTCTAACAGCCTTTTGCTCTCATTGAATCCAAAAGAGAAAGAAAGCCTTTGTTAAAAAAAATAAAATCACAAAAAAAATTGGATTATGTAAAACCTAATAAGCTTAGAAACAGTAAAATCTAATTAAAAATTCTGATAACACAGCAGTTGTTTTTGCTTTTTTTCTGATAGAACATCATTCAATTTCATCTAATTCTATGAGACTTTATTGAGATTTATACAATCTGTTATAGTCACATTTTTTTGTTTTGTTTTGTTTTGTTTTTATACCTACTAAGTATTTGCTCTGCTGTCAGAACACTACATTACTCTTCTAGTGCAAATTCCTTTTCCTGGTACAAAACCAGAGTTCAGTTGTTGAAAGAATGATAACAGCATTGCTAGCCTTGTGATGTTATTTATCTGTGGAGAGTTGCAGGCAGTAAAGGGTTTACTCTCAGCAGAATTACTTTTTGAGGCAGACCCCTTGGTATCTTCTGGAATGAGGGAGAGGGGGTGAAGGGGAAAAGTAGCCTAGGAACAAACTTACTGAAAAATATTTCCCAGACCCAAGAAATTTCACTAATTATACAGTCAGACTTGGCACTATTGATTTCTTTGGGAACAGAAAACAACTTGCTTCTGGTTTGGCAGAGAAAGTTTCAAGAGATACTACAGATACTGGTAAGGCTACATATCCCATAACCTTCAGCTTAAACTGCAGAAATAAGAAATGCACATAAATTGAAGTGCAACTTTATCCTGTAGTTCCTTCTTTTTTCAGTAGGCTTCAATAATCATGTCTGGGGATCCAACCCTAAGTGTTGTCACATGCTCTCTGAGCAGTTCTCATTAAGGCATCAGTTGAGGTCAATCAACATTTCTTTCATATGGAAGATCTGGAAAATATTTTTCTGAACAAATGGTGTCATTCATTCCTACCTGCAGACTGTCTCACAGGTGAGAGATGGAGAAGTTCACTATTTGATTGCCTAGGCTTCATTCTCCTGCAGTTAGCAAATTAATAAGAAATATTTGAACAATATTTCCATATTTCTAGCTCATGCTATACACAGCACTCTGGCAATTGGAAACTTAGTAGCTTCTATTTATGAATAGGTGTCCATCACTTAATGGAGCTGATTGTATTTCAAGTGTGATTTTGGGTTTTAATAGAAAATGGGGGTTTGTTTTTCTTTACAATTTGCTTGCAAAGCCATCCTCTTTTATTGCTGGAAGGTGTTCATGACATAGTCACTTGCTACACTGGCTCTCTTCTGGAGAGTTTAGTAGATAATTTTTCAAACTTTTTTTTTTTAATAATTTCTTTCTTATTGAGTTTCACAGTTCTGGTCTGCATAGATTTATTCCTTTTTTTCCTATTTAGGAAACAGTCTGGGGAAAGGCTAAAAAAATCACATCAATACTTTTGCCATCCATCTATTCTACCACCGAGCACAGCATCAAGGTGGTAGGTATTGAAGGATTTGCAACACCAAGCATTGCTTAGTTTGGACAACTGACTTCAAATGATCAACAGTATGATGCAATATTACTCTGTTAATGCCTTCTGAATAAAAAAACTGTCAGTTATTTTAAAATAATACTTAAATTTCTGTCATGTTGGATTAAACCACTGCAATTCTCATAACTTTACAAGAATTTGCCCATTTGTTTAGCTATCTTTTAGGAACTTGGCCTTAGGAAACCAAGTTTTAAAAATCTCCAACTACAGCTTATATGTAGTTCCAGAAAAGAAAAGTTTAAGGACAACAGAGCAGCTACATTTAAACACAGTGCTTTCAAAATTAACATTGTTGTACAGGGCTTTTTTTTTTTTAGCCTTTGAGGACTATACAAAGACTCAAAAACCTATCTTCAATCCCCTCTCATTTCAATGAAAGTGCAACATAGATGCACATCAAATGGTAGCTCAGCACACTATCTCCCACTGGCCAGGTGGGAAGATCAGACAGAAGTTTAGAAAAAGTTAGCTAGTACTTTTTTTTTGTTTGTTTGCTACAGATAATCTTAAATTAACGCTTCAGACAGCATTCTCAGAATTCCACGGGAGATACAAAGGAGGTTCTGTTGTGGTTCTATAGGGCAGATGTGATTTCAGAAACACTGTCCTCAGGAGAAGATACAAAGTCAAGATAGATGCCAGGACTGTAAATAATACTGTAAAGGACGTGTGCTACAGACTTACAGCAAGCCCTGCTCCACAAAAGCTTCACAATACATGCTATTAGTTAGGTGCTTGTGAAAACACACAGAATGATGCATATACATACAATATATGTATCCATTCCTATACAGGAAATGACCTATTGGAAGATCTGAGAAAAGGCTCTAATTTTACCTTTCAATTCCTTGTCTCTGAAAAGATGTGATGATGTATAAACTAGGATGTGACAATAACACTTAAACTCTTCTGTCATCAAATCATGTGCCATTAATCACAGAACAGCACCTATGTTACTGAAATCACTCCGATAAAGAAATTTATGGGAGGCTTCAGACACTGCTGTTGATTTCACTTTACTGGAGACCTGATACATATTTAGTAACTGCAGTCAAGGTAAGCCAAAGAATAACTCTCCCTGAAAAACAATATATACATGCAACTGCTGAAAGACAAGAAGCAGCTAAAACTAGGGCCAAATTATGTACAACCCTGCAGTAAAATTGCACACAACAGCAAAAGCTGGATTCAGGGCTAATGGACTAAGCTTGATTTCCCATCACCATGACTATACATATGCATGCAAAAGTGTAAATAAATGTAAAACACCACCCACAAGAATGTGGAAAAAAGCACTACAGAAGCACTCAAGAACTCAAACCCCACGAAATGCTAGAATTAAGAATGCTTGTATACCCTGATCTATTCCCCATTTTCCAATTTAGGCTTCAGCTTGATAGTGTTTACAAATATGATGACTACATTTTCTTCTGAAACCCCAATTTTGTAATACAGGAAAACTTAAGGAAATACCGTAAATTGAGCTGAATTTTAGAGAAAGGATCCTAAACAAAGCATTGCGCTGAGTATCGTAGACAGAAAAAGACACTTCCTCTTTTACTACAGCAATGGTCTGGGATAAAAATGCACACAATGACGGAATTAAGGACTGCACTACACTGAATACTCACAAAGCTGAATTTCACAGGAAATAGCACAGCATTGAATTTTCCCAAGCCTGTGTTTGGTTGTAGAACTTCACTTCAGTATTCCGTAATACACTTTTGAAAGCAGGTTATACAGTTAATGTTTTTAAGCTAAATACTTAACGGCATTAGTGATCAGTTTCTTTAAAAGTAACTGCTTGAACACAGGAGGGAGATATTATTGTATTCTTTGCCAATCGCTGCCTATGGCATATTAGTGTGGGTGAATCCCAGCACTAAAACCCTTCTGGGGAGCTATAATGTAAATTCTTGTATTGTAAATTTCAATGTACAATATTTTATACAGAACTTTCAGGGGCTTATATGGAGGAAGGTAAAATATTGTTCCTCACAAATAGGATGAAGAGAATTAGTCAAGAAAATTAAAATTAGCACCTTCCTAAAAGTCCTCAGTGTCTTCCACAGTGCCTGAATTTCATCGGGCACTACTCTGGTGATCGGAAAAATCCTCTAAAGGAAGGAAAACTGATCTTGGTGTGGCTGGCTAACACTAAGGCAACTTTAGTGGCTGTTGTCTGTCATTTTGCTTTGTCAGCAGGTAGCTTGGTGAAGACTACGTTTATATCCTTGAAGGCGTGCCCACCAATATCTGGGGACACATTACCCTGGAGGTGCTGACGGAGAAGGGACATGTTTAACCTTGGCAGGGGGAAGAAGGGGAACTTAACAATAAGCAGTTTTCTTTTAAGCAGCAGCTGGTTTCTTGAACTTCACTTAAGCAGAGGAAGTAGCATCCAGCTGGGTTTTGCTGTAACAAAGGCCTTCACTAGCACAGAAAAGGGGTTGGGCAGAAAAGGGAGGAAGAAAAAAAAACACCCGAGATCTGACTTCATATATAAGATACTTTGTATGCCAGCAAAGTTTCTAGAAGTTATTCATTGCTGGAATCCTTTCTTCTCCAAACTTATTGCCACATAAAAATGGAGAGTTTGAGCAATTTCAAAGTGTTGCAAAAATTGTTTCTAAGAAATAAAAAGTAACTCATATCATGATGCTGCCTCATAGAAGAGGATTGTTAAGCACAAGTACTATTGTGATAAGTGCCATGTAAGGAGATACACTCAGAGAAGCTGCCCCTCCCACCCCAACCCCCCCGGATTCTTGGATACCTCAGCAATATTTATTTTAGGTCGATCAAAAATAGAAGGAAAGCAGGGGTGGAAGGGACCAAAATGAATGCTCTGGCAGCTTTGAAGTGCTAAGAAGTTACTCTCTCCACTCAGAGGTGGTAATTCAGATGTGGCTGTTGGCGGAAAATTCAAACTCCTGAGTGATGTCCTCAAATATTGCCACTACATGTTATTCTTACATATTCCAAGCAAAACCAAATTAAAACTACTAAGAGAGTAAAGAAATAGTCCTGATATGAGAAGATGAAGTGTACCTACATTCTAAAAGTAACTGAAGATAATCTTTGTAGTCTGAAAGCAGCAGCCATACTCCTGACAGTCCTCCTTCCAAATCAAGTTCTTAAAAATCCACTTTAGAGGAGATTGCAAACTGTAAAGACATGGTTTTACACTTTGAATGGAGCCTCTTTACAGAGGGACAACAACCACTAAGGGGAAAAGGACTACAATCCTAAGTGCAGTTGGAGAACTGGCCAGGAAAGCGTCCTGCTCCATGGAGAAGAACTGTGAAAGCCCTTGGGCTCCTGTGGCAGCCCCTTCTGTTAGTGATACAGGGATGTGAGCTGTACTGCAAACCTTCACTCACTACATGTGGGGGACTTTTAAAGCTCTAACAAAGGGGAAATAAAACAATGGCTTTCTGTGCTACTGTGATCTTCAATAAAACTCTGATGTGGCAACCATCAAAGTAGGAAGTTACACAAGCAATTCCCATTATCAAAATGAAATGTGACATACCCCTCAAAATGCCCAGATTATTCTTGACTGTAATCCAGAAACTTCAAAGAGAAAACACACAAGGACTGGAAGTCTGGATATCTACTAAAATAACCAATATAACCATTCAAGTAGGCCGTTTCCAAATATCAGCAAATTTTGTGTCCTGTACCTTATAGATGTGGAGTTCATATTCACATAATACATTTTACAAGAGTTATGAATTAACGTGACAATGGTGGTTGCTTAGTGGCAGCTCTGACATCCAGATTCTTTAGAGTCCAGACAATTTGTCAGGTTATAAAACATAAGTGTTATTTAACAAGAATGACTGCACTGGTCCAACATATATGCCATATTCTCCAGTATTTCTGATGGCCTGGATACCAGTAAAAATGCTTATATATAATTTTTTTCAATCTCTTATGTGTATCCACGAATATCTACAGTTACATACCATTTCTGTGAAATTACTCAACTGCCAATGTTTCTGACATGTGATGGAATTTCTCAGAACACTTCAACGCACATCATAAGGCTAATCCTACACAAACTGCTTTTATAATGCTCCCACAATAAGAGTTTTTGAATGCCCTGACTTACACGCACATTAAGACTTGCTTGTGCTATGAGGGTGAGAGGCCCTGTGGCTCTGGGCAGACTGATCAAGCTGACCAGTATCTGCTTTTCAGTGAGAGTGTGCCTATGTGTGTTGTGCACATGAATGCCCAATGGGTGGAGTGATCCCTTCTAAGCCTAAATTTTACTATGATTACATGACCTGTTATTTGACATTAAAAAAAAGTACTAAGATATGACAGATTTAAAATAAAATTGAGTCCGAAGGCATAGAAAAAGCAATGTGCCAATGAACAAGGGAACTTACAAACAGAGTTAATGGACAATTCAAAAGGTCAGTAGCTCTTAAAAATGCCCTTAAAAACCTTTAATGCACACACACACACACACACACACACACACACACACACACACACACACACACACAAAGGATTTGTTAACTGAAAATAAAAACCAGTTCCTCGCATTTTTTCTTGCCTTTAGTATTATGACTACATTAATGACAAACCTTTCCTTCTTCCAGGGACCCCACAAAAGGAAATGCAGACACCCTTCACAATGTGAAAAGACAGAAGGTAGTTCTGACTCTAGCTGGGTAAACTCTGCAGACACAGATTTTTACAAGATGCATAAATCCCAAATGGTTTTTAGTTCTATATGAAAACAATGAACTGACAATTTTCTAAATTGCAGACAGAGGATGATGCAACTCATTTTATGGCACACATTTAATTTGCTAGAACCTGACCTCACAGGAAAAAATCAGAACGTTTGCAGTAACTTCAATTTGACAAATTCAAATTTTCTCTACATATATTGAAAGTCTATATATTGAAATTATTATTTTTGTATTTCTTGTCAACACTGTTATCTCTGAAAGTTTCTTTTTAGAAAATCCTAAGATCCTGATTGTTGCTTGCATGACTTTTCCCCTATGCCATGGTTGGACTGCATAATGTTTTTACTGCCACATAAGCATGTCTATAAGAAGTCTAAACAAGTTTAGAAAGAGTTATATAACATTTTTTGCATTTTTGGGGACTATAATTAAAGCGATAAGATTATGGCAGAGATCCTAGAACAGATTAAGCACAGAATTCTATGATGAATGAAAGTTTGGGTCATGAAAAGTGCAAACCTAGATTTTTTTTTCTTTAAACCGCACTCAGTTCAACATGTAGGACATAAAAGTTTGCACTTAACAAACACCCTTAATGTGGATCTGCAAGAATACTGGTACATACATTAATGAAAAACAAAAGCACACCACAAAAAAGGACAAAACCCCCCCAACACAAAAGATTACAAGGAGCAAAGCTGACTCAAAACTTCTGTGCTGTATCTAGGCTGAAAGTAATTCCATGGAAGGACATACCTAGTCACAGATCTAAGAAATTCACAAGAAACCTTAGGGAAAAAACCTTTCTAAGAACTTCTGTTGGAGATAACTTTGATGTACACAGGACCTAATCCACCCTGAACTCATGCAAATCAGTAGTTTGACAAAGCTTGAAAGTTGTCTGAAGACAGAGCTTAGTATTTATTTCAACACACTGTGTGATGGAAATAGAAAGCTAAAAGGCTCTGTGGTTTGAGAACTGAAGAAAAATAAAGTTACCTGGCCTACAGAAAAAAGAGCCTGTTTTGTTGACATGAACAGCTTCCCAATATAATATATTCTTCTGTGCTTCTCTTCCCACAGATAATTTCTCTCTGTGTTAAATATCTGTGTTGTAACACAGGAAAGCAACCACATGGACACCTGCTGTGACACTGCTCTTGCTAGATGGTGACCAGCAGGTATCATTGCCATGCACCATCAGTCATAAGCCTTCAACACCAAGCATTTTTCTTCCCAGTGCCAATAAGTCAGTGTAGTTTTTTGCAGCCCAAAACATTTTATGTGGAATTTGAGTTGTTTTTCTGGTATTGGGTTATAAGGAAATGTTAAAAAAATCTATTAGTACATGTTCATGAATTTAAGTAGAACCCATGTTTAAAATCATTGTAGAGGATCTAGCTTTCATCTGTAATGTGAATGTGGTTTTAATCACAAAGACATATATGAATATTCAAATCAACTCTAGAAGAAAAGACAAGCTTTTTGGGACAGTAATTAAAAATCAGAAGGGCAAACTTCTTTGAACAGCTTCAAATTTTAAAAACTATAGCAAACACATTAAAAACTGTTTAAGAAAATAACTAATGTGTGCATAGGGGAAGCTGGATGAATCCTGAACTACTAAGACAGAAATATATTCTAGAAAAGGTGTATGTGCTTTGGGTGCATGAATATATGGACATGTTGCTGCACATGTTTTATCCACAGGGTTTAGCCAGAAAAACAATGACAGACTAACCTGTTTCTGTCTCCTGAAACATACTGTCCTACATCCTCTTTTCTGATTTAGAACAGTAAGCAGAAACCATTTCAAAAGTAGTCAAACGTGTAAAAATACCACCTCACGGTATACAATCAATAGCCATGGCAAACTCACTTGTGCATGCCTTTCACATGATTTAGTCTTTTCAACTTTCCTATTTTATCCATTTCAGCCCATGAACTGCTGGAACAGTGAGTAAGGCACAAAGTATAGCCAGCAGGTTCAGACTTGTATCTATCTAAGTGAGCCAGGTCTTGTTCAGAGGATGTCAGGATTGCAGACTTCAAAACAGCAGCCATGCACTTGGCAGTGATGCAAAGCAGAGCAGTGGTCAGTGAGCAGGGCTGATCCTGCCCAGAAGAGCTCACAGTCCTGTGAGAAGACAGTGACAAGCACTCACAGGGGATAGCTGAGAAAGTTCAGAAAAAATTGCCTGAAGAAAGGAGAATACACAAGGATGTGCAAGCTCCAGAAAGAGCAATGTGTCTGGAAAGTGCTAACACTGGTGTACGTTATTACACAAATGACCTGCAATCTCTTGCTGTTTTCCAAATTTAATGCTGCATTTGATACACAGAAATCTACTGGACATTTTCCCCCCCCCTTTCCTTTAAATATACACATTCAGATATTTTACATTCCATTTGGGATCAACGGTTATAAATCCTCTGCTGAATAGGTAACATATGGTTTAGTCCACATAATCTAATACTGTGCAGAAGTGAAACAATTACTTCCAAAGACAGACAGAGAAAATTATAGCAAGTCATCTTAAGACTATTATCAATTTATGTCTAACAACTACTACTTTGTCTTCATTGACTATAAACACTAGACCAACAAATGAAACTAAAACATCCATCAAAACCCAGAAACAAAAAAGCAACTGCACATGCTGCTCACATAGTTGCAGTGCCAAAAGCTGAATTTCTAACAGATGACAAAATGACACATCTCATCTGCAATATATACTTCTTCCTGGTCATGGCAAAAAAATAAGAAGCCTAATGTGTCTGACCCTTCTGAAGTCAGTGGGAATATAACCATTATCTTCAAAAGGATCAAAACTAACCCACAAATCTTGTTTTCCATTCTCATGAACAACTTAACAGCAATCATGAGAATAAAGAGTTTAGGATCACATCTAAGGTGATTACATCCACAGAACACCACTGTGAAAAAACTGCAGTTCAAATTTTTTTTTTCTCTTTTAAGAAGAAAATCCACTGCTGTCTGGATAGGAAGGACTAGATGGGATTTCACAGCTGGCTTACTGTCCCAGCAATGAACTGCTACTGAGCAAAGTGCCAGCCTCTTCCACATTTGCTGCCTCACAGGCACCAGTGAGTGTCAGAAAGGTTAGAGCTGCTCATTGACACACAGATTATTTTTTGCTACCTCAGTTTTCAGCTCTCCCAGAAAATTGATTGAACCCATCCATCCACGGGCTTACTGGAACAGATGCAATGGAAAGACTGGGGAGCCCCAGCAAGTGGGAGCAGAGGGAAAGACATCCTCATTCACCAGCAGCCACAGTCTCAGATCAATGTTCACATATCATGAAACTGCGCTATTAATTGGTCCATGTTCAAACAGCCTGGAATAAAACATGTTTTATTTATGTACAAACAGATTCAAACTCTTTGTTTTCCATTTTTCAGCCCTCAATAGTTAATTGCGCTTTTTCAGCTTCATTGAATTAAAGGTTGCAATTTTTAAAACAAACAAACAAAACCCAACTCCCTCATGTCACACAACCTGGGCAACATCCTGAGATGCAGACTGAGTACATTTTTATATTCTTGCCACAAACATTCTCATCACGTGACAGATTGCAGTTATAGAATTCTCCTAAAATCTATACCGTGCCATCACACAGTACCTTGCTTTTATCATTGTGAGCCTGATCAAAAGCAAAATTACTGCTCCAAATTTTAGATAAAATCACAATTCCAGTTACAACTTCTGTAGCACCACTTAATTGTCCCGTGCAAACAGTGACAATGTTAGGAATGTGAATTTTACTTTTTAAGATATGGTTTTAAAGACAGAGCTTTCAGTACCCTTTTCTCAGTACCACATCTGGCTATAAAGAACATACAAAGATCAAAAACATGAAAAAAGCAGTACAGGTTTTGATAAGCAGTAAGTAAAAATGAAGAGAGACTATACATTCAGTTGTGTTGCTTACCTGTCAAAGATTCCAGCCCTTGTATAAAACACCAGCATGTTTTAAAGTAGGTTCAACAGCCTCTTATATTAAGAAAATAAGCAGAAATGGCCAATGCCTTGGTGAGGTTACAAACATCAGCTATGAAAATGTCAATGGTATTTATGAACAGTGGAGTGATGGAAGCTTCATAATAGTTTAAGAAGATATGGGAAATTCCTTTCAGGAGGTTTTCTTTTCACCACATATGCAAAGTTAAGGCAAAATGCCTTTCCTTAAACAATGCATGAATAATGCATTCTCTTTGGATAATGCAAACAGGACTGCAACTAAAGATTTTAAAAGACCACCCATAATAAGTATTTGTGAATTTAAAAAAAATTTGGAGAGTAGTTGTATCTAGGATTTCTGACACATTCTCTCTCTCCTTTCTAGTTGACATATTTAAGTTTTTACAAAAATAAACAAGCTATCTTTCTTTTCATTATAAATTAGCTGATTTTACTCTGTGTATCAGAAAGAAGCATGATTGTATCTATTTTTCTAATTTCAGGGTTATTTATTTATTTATTATTAACTTTCAAACTGTGGAATGTTCTGTCCCTGAAGCAGGGAAGCTTTTCAGCATATCAAAGAACGTGATACATAAACAACCTCTTATTCACAGTCATCAGTATCTTGAAAAAAATAATTGGTTAAGTGTATATTGATAGAATCATAGAATCAAAAAATGGTTTGGGTTGAAAGGGATCTTAAAGATTCTGGGCAGGGGCAACTCCCACTAGACCAGCGTAATTAAAAAAATAATGTCAAAGGTTCACGTAGTTATTTTTAAAATAAATAACAAAATAAACCCCCATGGAGTAACTTTCAATGTATTTATCTTACTTTTATAGCAATTATGGTGTTATGTGAAACAAGGCAAAGAGAATTTTTATCTTTCTTAGTTAAGGATCAAAAACTGCACACAGGCCACAAGAACTGAACTGAGAGACCAACACAGTGGGCCAGTAAAGCAGAATGATGCAACTGGTGTCTGATGACTACACTGATTTAAAAAGAAATCTCGTAATTTGGGAAAAAATCACCACTGGGATAACACTTGGCTTTGTATGATTACAAAATGTTGAACTTGTAGTTTATATTTGCCCCACTGATTTCACATTGCATTTCTACAGCTATTCCTGGACTAAAACATGTTCAGGGAATATAATATGCGGCAACCAAGGCCCAGTGTAATATTTCATTCTAAGAAAAAGTATATTAATCATTAAAAATTGTTCTCTGGAATAAGGAACAAAAGAGCAGTGGGAACAATTTGCACGAACTCAGCCTTTGTGATTCAGTAAGTACATCAGCAGTGATTTGAACCTTTCCATTCAGTACTTTGTGGTTGTGCTAACCCAGCATTTCAAAGCAAACTTCAATTGCACTGACACAATTTCCCATGTCTTTAGTTCCATAGGGGAGAGAAAGTATGTTTGAAAATTTCACCTACTTTCACCTTGAGGCTTCATGAGACTCCTTTGAAGTTTATAACCTAAGGTTTCCATGGGACAACAATTTACTTAATTCAAAGGAGAGCTTTAAGGAATGATCAAAAATTACTCCTTTTTAAATTAACAGACATCTACCCTTACCATGAAAAAGAATGAAAAGGAAAAAGAATTAAAATCCTCAGATTTTTTCATTAACAGATTATTATGTTTTTAACCTTCTAAGCACTCTACTTAAGCCATCAAATAATTTTATTTGTACTCCGTTTATCTTTGTGAGACAATCAGTAACTTGACAAAGGCAGTAACTTGCAAGCAAAACTTATGGGTAGGATCAAAAAATTATGCAATTATTCATTGTATCCTGATAAGATCTGGCAACTTCCCCCCCCCCCAGTTTAGATTCCTTTATTCAAGTATAACAGAGTAAATTCAGCTTGCCAAGACATAATGTTCTCTCTGCTATTACTTGAATAATTTAATTTAGCCTTAGTTACAAGAATATTTTCAAAAAGAACCCATAAACTCATATGTCCTTTAACCTCTTCAAGCAGTAGCTTCCGCATTTCCTCAAGGAATGTAAACAACTTTAAAAACAACACAGTCCTAATGGATAAAACATTACTTTTCTCTGGACAACGGCAGTAAATGCACCCTCTTTCTGTCAATGCTATTTACAGAATGAGGTTAACTGTGCAATCAGATAATCATTACTGAATTTTAATAAAGTCTGCATTGCCTATCAAATCCTGAACTTGGCGATACTCAGGTTCTAGGGAGCTGTTTGTGGCTTCTTAGACCCAAGTCATCAGTCTAAACCCAGTTAAAAAGGAGACTGGAACAACACTGAGCTATTGGGTTACACATGTGGCTGAGATTACATGTTTGCCTCGGGGATATTTGAACCACTTCGCGTGTTTTATATAATAACACCACATTGAAGTGCACTGTAGAAAGCAGTTAATCCCCTCGGGCATATCACCCAGCAACAATTCTTTCCTAACTTTTCCCACAGATTCATGGCAAATTTCCAAAAGTTCAGAGGTTTGGTGAGTTTAAGCCTCTTTAAATTCAGATTCCTATCTAAAACCCCCTCATTCCTAATCCAGAAATCTTATTAGATATATCTTCCCACTTCTCCTTGTGCTAGAAAAGCACTGCAAGCTTCCTTTCCTATGATTGCTGCAATGCAGCAGTTGCCATTAAAAAGGGCTTGCTCTGGAATACTGCAAGCATGAGAACATGTGGCACAACACTGTATGAGTGAGATCTCAGCAACACGACCACCAACTTTCTCACATCAACAAAAAAGGACTTTCCAGGAGTGAAATACATCACAAGACTATACTGAATTTTAAAACCCTGAAGATAGCTCCTCTTCCTTTGCAAACCTTATTTCAGTTTTACATTTTTATTCTCTAAAAATACAACTGAGATTTCTTGGATGTCCAAAGAAGCCAATTAACTTCTCTTTAAAAACTTCTCCTACTGTATGGGTCCATAAATTAATCTGACACAGTTACTGTCCTTTCTTAAAGTCACCTATACCCAATCTTTTCTTTAAGAAATGCTTGGATTAATGTGTTAAATGTGGCTGAATTAAGTTGACAAAAAGCTTTATTTCATTTCTACTACAGAAATTCAACAGATGAGCACTGCAGACAGAAAATTTGAAAGAGGATGGCATCACTCTTTGGCATGCTCTTAATTAAGTCTAATGCATTATGCATGATGCCCTTTTGGCTCTGGCATGACATTGCCAGCTGTGGCTCACTGCTTATGCTCCTGATGGGAAAACACAAGATAGTGTAACACTTATCTCTTTCAGTACCTTAGCTCTCAGGGATGGAAAATGCAACTTGAGAATTGTTCTATCAAATTTACTATGTACTGTTGACCTGTATTACACCATGTAATACTTTTTCTATCTAATGTATGGAGAACAATACATTATAGACATGCACAGTGAAATACCTGTAGGGAATCCTGTTTTCTTCTCACCTAAAAAACCTCAGTAGATTTAGTTGCTATTTCCAGGTGTTCAGCTACATTATTTCACTACTGCAGAAGACGATGAAAAACCAGTGAAACTACATCAGTTTTGAGATTTTTAATGGCATAGACACTTCTTTCAGAAATACTGCACTGCAGGGCTGTCTGTTTGCAGATGTAGTACTAAGAGGATTTCTCCACTCCACAGGGGTGAACAAAATGAAGGGCTGTCCAACAGTTGGATTTCCAAAGAGTTTCTCATTCTCTAACACTTCCCACAAACAATATTATGTGCCAAGTGCCATCTGATTACATGCAAACCCTCCATCTCTGGCTCAGGAAATGCCCAAGTCATCAACCTTGTGATATTGGGATACTATTCTGGAAAAATTTCATGATAGGTTTTACATTATTCCTGCTTTGACACTGCTAGAGACTGGGCCAAACATGCTGTTGGTCACTCTTACATCAGGATGTCTTGCACAGAACCTCATGAGAACAGAATTTAGTTTTGTCTTTTCTTTGGCCCTCTATAAAAAACAGTTCTCAAAATGGGATGAAAGGAATCTAGCAATAGGGTAAAAATTCACATTTCAAGACAAAAAATATATGAACACACAGAAGTAATGAAAACTGATAAATATGTGCAAAATCCTTAGTCTACATATAACATTCTCTGTTCAACAAGTTTTCATAATCCTTACTGAAAATGAAGGCCTTTATGAATATCCATGGATCTGTGTAAGCCCCCCATATTGGCTTTTTTGTTCTTATGATAAATATGAGTTACCTGAGACAGGCTTTTTCAACAACTATTGCAAGCCATTATTCATACACCTCTCTTCACTCCCTGGATTTCTGTAGTTCTATAAATGCAACAGCGACCTTTAAAAGCATTAATAATATCTACCTTATTTTCCATAACTTTCCTGTTTCCAAAGCCTTTTTAATTTTTGACAAAGCATATACTTGATGCAGCTGAAAACCCTGGCAATTCCTAAGTATAAATTAGTCAGACAAAAGGAAACACTTCAAAGTTCTGCCATCATTTAAGCCACACAAACCCTCTGAAGTGAGTAAGGCAACACAGAAGAAAATAGTGTGTTTTATCTTCAGGGCACAGTTTTTTCTAAAATTCACAAAGCAGTTTCAAGTGGCAGAATTTTGTGTGGTTATTTTAACACTAGGTTTCTGAAAACAGAAAAGAGAAAATAAGCACCACTACAGACTTTCCAAGAAATTACATATCAATAAGAGCACTTGAATTTAGTTATTCTGTGAAGCTTCTTAGAAAAACTTATTTATAGAAATGGATGCCCTTCATCCTTCTATATGCTGAATGGAAAGTTGAATACCTAAAAGGATAACTTTCCTTCTTGTGTGCTTGGCAAGGTGTACATACTCTGTAAGGAAGAGCTTAACTGAGTCTTTCTTGGACGTGTGAAGGATAAAATAGGGTGTTCTCTCCAGGCCACAAATAAGAAAATTGATTATGGAAATATGCAGACTTACTACTAGCTGCACACAATTAAAGTAGTTAAGTTTGGAAGTTTGCCTTCATAGTGTCTTTCACAAACACTCTTTGCATTCCTATGAACTACTGTATCAAAAAGCACAGCCAAGACAGAAGGAGCCTTCATTATTCAGGTTTCCTTAGTTCTAAGCAACTGCTTTTTAATGACTGACCAGTTTACTAGAAGAGAACAGAAAACATTAATGATGACATACAGTTTACATGCACATGTTTTACATATTTATGTTTACCATTTCTTTCTATTTGTGGAAGTTGTATATACTCTTCCCACAACATTTCAGCCTTGGTGTAGAGACACTGTGGATTCACAGGCCCACAAGTGACACACCACTCAATTCTTGACCAGACAGTCACTTCTTAACTACTAAGCTGAAATTAGAGATCACCTTCTATGTCGTAATTTTCAGAAGACAGAATAATGTACTGAATACTTCTAAGTTTACAGAATGGCCACGTGGGAACACAAAGAGGTTCCTGCCAAGCTTCTCTGCATACAAGCAGGAGACTACAGGCTGGGCATCACTACTCTTACACAGCCCACAGTAACCATGCAAGAATAAACCCTGCACCATCAAAAAGTGTGTCTGTTTTTGCTAAAAGTAGTCAGTCACAAGTGGGATAAAATGGCGTGAATTGGATTCCCTTACACCTTCTCACACCCCCCTTATAAGTGTAAAAATAATCTGATGGTGCAGTTTTGAGAAGAAGGGATAAAATATAATTTAGGTTATACTCTATACTCAAGTTTGGCCCATCTCACACAAGGTGCATGGAGCAGAGGACATGTTATGCCACAACTAAAATTACTCCATGTACATGCTAAAAAAAACCAATGAAAATTTTACTAAATTTTACTAGAGATGCAAAACCAAATGTTTTGTAACTTCCACTCCTTTCCCATGGTGAAATTCTCTTGTGTACAATTATAATTTACTAAGCTTATGGTTGTTACAAAAAAAAAGGAAAAAAGTTGTATTGAAACACTCAAATGGATTTCAAAGAGAATCATTTCCTGCATTTAGAAAAGAAGCTGCAGAAGAATCAAATTTTATATGCAGTTTCCTTTTTCCTGACTCTTCCTTTGGGGTGCATTAGTTGTTTACTTGTAAGATCAACACCTAACAAACACAGCATTAAATGTTTCCCTTCCACAACCTCTTGTGTGACACAGGCTTTCTTTAAACTGCTTTTAAAACGGTGAACCAGCATAAATGAGGCATCCTGACAGCTACCCATGTGTGCATTTTCCACTTATTTTAAAGACAGGTTTGATTTTTACATATTCATTTTTATCCTGAACCCATCAGAGGCAAATAGTCAATAGTGCTTTATGTCTATAAACACAAGAAAAGGTGCAAAGGGTGCTGGGACAGGGGACCACTGAGGTCATGTAGGTCATGCACTCAGGTCTCTTCTGGCCAAATGAGGGAACCCACAACAGATGTCAGGATGGTCTACAGACCTACGTACAGAGGAAGGACAGACAGGAAGGTCACAGCAGGTGACATTCTGCTAAAAACCAGTCAGGCACATTTCTTCTGGGGGCTGCTGCTACAAGTTATATTACCCTTACCCTTCCCACTCATCTCTCCCAAGACAAAACTAAACTGAAAGCCACACTCCAGCTTTAACATGTAGGATTTCATTTAAAGCAGCATTATTCAATTATCCTGCTGGATAAGGAACAGTACTCCGTTGCCACAAGAGCTGTAAGATTAAAAATGCCAGCTTAGGAACAAACCAGAATGATGTTACCACAGCCACAGTGCAAAGTTTATACGGAGATCTGTGGACCTAGTAAATGATGGGACTGCTCCAGTTTGAAAGTTTGCTACCCCCTTCACCCTGTTTGGATGGAAATATTCCTGCCTCCTCTGATCTCTGCTAAAAGAGAGTGTACAAGACAGACAGACCTGCCAGCAAAGTTACTGGCAAAGCATCTGGCAGGTACTCTGAAAATTTCTCCCCTCAAACATGCCTCAACTGGAGGAACACGCTTTTTCCAAGAGGAAAAGTGTGTAATATGTAGTTCCAGCTACTCTGTCCAACAGATATGAAAACAGTACCTAAAAGGCCCTTACCCATTACCCTAAAAGTCTCCTGCCTGCACATGATCAGAGCAGGATTAAAATCCTGAAGCTGAATTTTATGCTTGGCTAAACTAAGATGCCTGTAACACAGTGAACTACTGGCACAGTTAACTCTAAAACCCTGCCATGCAGACTTGAGGACCAAGGTAACAGAAATCAGTACAAACTCCAGCTCACCCTCACCTATTTCATGACGGCAGTTGCAGTGAATTCTGGCCACAGACGCTGCCTCGGGACTATTCCCGGCGTTGTCGAGGCCTCTGTTGGTTTCAGCAAAGCAATCCATGGAGCTGCAGCTGCAGCACTCACTTGTACACATGCAAACGAGGAACAAGCCCCAGCTTTGAGAGGGTGTGAAAGAGTCCTGTTCAGTTTGGGTGCTACAGCACAAAATAAAAGTCCTTCCTGTCTCAAAGAGAAGCATTTAGGCTCTTCTGATTGATGCTGGAGGAATAATTTCTCCTCCGGGCCCTTGATGAGCCTGGCTGCACTGATAGCCTGACTTGAAGTTTAACACTAAAAGGACTGATGGGAACAATGACTCTTCAGTGAGCTAACCAGGCTTTAATAATCCTTCAAGGGCAGCGAGCAATAACCAAGCAGCACAACAACAAGTTCCCCAAAACAGGATCATCATGCAGGAAAGAGGGGCTTGTGTGTGTGAGAGAGACAATGATTACAGTATTTAATCATCAGCTTCACCGTTCCAGCTATTCCTGACCATAGTGTCTATTTTTAGATAGCAGCCAATGCATTCATATGGCATAGCAGTCAACAGGGAATTTAAATTTAACATACATACTGTACAAATTTCTGTAAAACCTTATTTTTGCCACAATTTTATATATTTACATAACTTCTTAACTGGATGATATATGAAACATTGCCAGATACTACTCTTAACTTCTGGTGCTTCAGGAAATATTCAGAAGAAAGAGGCACAATTAGTGCATTCTAATGTCTCATGATACGAACTGCCTGTAGAAACCAGCTGGGAATTAAAGAACACCTGCTATGGTACATATTCTGTGTATCTGCATATATAGCAACACAGGTAAATAAGATATTAAAATGAGGTTTGAATATAAATGGAAATGTGTATATAAAAAGGTGTCATAATAAAAACAGTATAAATAACATCACTCTATGCTTACCTACCATTTTATTCTACCTTTTTACCAAGTTAACACTTACTATTAAGAAACCTTTGTCAATAATTTAAATTGCATTAAAATATTTTAGCATTAAAATAGCTAAAAATAATAGGGTTAATTTAGTCTTTTGTCTCACATGTACAAATCCACTGAAGCAGGGAAAATAATGAACAGAATTGGGCTCTAAAAAGTTCTAATTTGACAGTAATCAGTAATAAAAGGCAATGCAAAGTTGTGTTAAACTGATTACACTCATATAGCGATATCTGCATAATGGTTTTAGCTGCTTAGCAACAAAAGTACAGGAATACCAGATAAAATGGATTATAAGCTCTGATTAGTCCCAGATGAATGTAACAGTGGTCAGTCAGTTAAGTTCATTTGCACTGTATATCATAAATGACACTCCACTGAGCTATTACTGCAGAAGACATTTACTTTTTTGTACAATACACATAAGCGAAATAAGACTTGCTTTCTCAGTTTTGGTCACACACTACAGTGATTCTTCTTAAATTAACTTAGAAAACATGACTTAAAGAAATCATTAGCATGTGATTCTCTTTCCTTTTGGTGTTCTATATTTTCTTACACAAATGACAAAAATCACTTTAAAAATGAAACTCCATTTTACACCTTTCTACTGGACTTCCAAACCCTTCATGGAAACATTTAAGAACATTTATAAGTACAAGCCATAGCAGAAGGAAGACTGATTACTCTTGGTTTTTAGAGGGGTATGATGCATAAAGAGGTTCAGAGATTTGTCAAAGTAACAAAAGGACATCATGACAGCTGAAATGAAAATAAAACATCCTAAATTTCAGCTTTATAAACACCAGACTTCTAGCACTACTCAGAGTGTGCTAGCTACAGTGCACAGCAGAAAGAGATAATACCTGAACCACAGCTCTCACAGTCTAGGATAAAACAGTAAGTAGTAAACCACCAGGTAGAATACAACAGTTAAGAGATCAACATAGTCATAATAGGGTCACTACAGCCTTTTCCCAGATGTCCTTCAGTTCTGACACTGTCGAATGGCTGCTCTCTACCTTCCAACACCGAAACACAGGGAAGAAGTGAATGGCTTTGTAGGTGAGCTGAGGAGCTGTGCTATGGATAGATACACTGACATTAACACTAGAAGAAGAATGCTCTTATGGGTGGCATAAGTCTAACCATTTACCTGTAGTAACTGACCTGCACTACCCTTTATTTAACTACTTGTTTTCTCTAATAGAAATAGTTATAATATTGACTAAGGGTCCTTCACAAATTCTGCAGCTCTAGCATTCCTGCACTAATAATACTCTCTCCTATGTCTGTTGAACACAATGCTATGAAAAGAGAGAGCACTATTTTCAAATTTATCTAATTTCATGAAGATGGATGAAAAATATATGTTAAAAACAGTAGCTCCCTAGTCTTCTAATTTTATAATGCATTATCATAATAAAGCTTTTACTGCCTTAAATAATTTCAAAACCATTTTATTTCTTAAGTATTTATTAGGATAATTCATTGTAAATTATAGGGTGTGCACATATATGTGTATGCATCTCATAGGGTAGAGGTTTAGAAAATTTTAAGTACTATGAAGAAAGTTGACAGAGGGGTAGGAGGAATAAAGTGAAGGTAGTTCTATTTTCTAAAACTTTCCCTTAAAAATCACTTTAATTCTCACAGTTCTGGAACTTCCACATGTGAATGAAGTATCATAAATACAGGAATGTCTTCAGAGAAAATAGCTCCAGAAACACTTAAACCCCCTTTGCCAACCACCTGGCAGAAGCCTTATCAATAATTCTAATGTTGATACTGTTCTGGGCAGTCTCGTGGTGTAAAGGAGAGCACTCTGGACTCTGAATCCCAAGGACCTGAGTTCGAGTCTCAGTGGGGACCGTCCCCTGGCATTCAATGCCTCCCTGCCATCCCATCCCGTCACATCTCGGATGCTCAGCAGGGTCAGCCCCGGTCAGTACCGGGTGCTGTGACAGTCCCGAGGACTTCCCTGTCACTGTCCAAGCTCGCTCGGCCGTGGCAAATGGACCTCAGGACTTAAACAGTGGGGCCAGTTCTGTGCACGCTGTGCCTCACCTAAAAAATCCACTGCACAGGCTGGAAGGGCACACCCATGTGGGGAGGGCCCTGCCCAAATCTGTGTTCCGAAGTCTGGCCATACATAAATACATACATAAAGACAGGAGGAACAGTGAAAACAGAATGAAAACAGCAGTAGTACTGAAAACTCCTGATGTTTTCTCAATAAACGACACAATTGAATGAATCAAAGATAATGATAAGCAAAGGTCAGTTCTTACAAAGATGCTGTACCCTGTATGCTAGGCCTTGGGCAAGTTTCACTATGGGAGTGCCCAATACAGAATTCAGTATTCATCACTTATATTCCTGCTGACAGACCACAGGCAAAACACAACTGAAACCACTGAATACACTGAGAGATGCAATGACCATACCCTGGCAACACAAGAAGGGAAATGCTGCCATAGTATGAGTGTTGAAAAACACTATCCAACTGTGATACAGTTTTGTAAGGTATGATGCACTAAAATAGCTAAGCTCCTTCCATGTGAAAACACACATTAGCTGAGGCCCTGCCTGTAGATTTTACACTCTTTCTGATGTGGAGGACTGGGCTGTAGAGTTCATACCTCAAACTATTGCAGATAAAACATTCTGTATCAGCTTTACGCACCTTATCCCAAGCTTTGGAACAGAACCCATCTCTCTTAACTTCCATATAAGACTGTTGAAGACTACGAAACTATTCCTGAAGTACAATATTTGAATATATAAGATTTTAATGTAAAATGCTAATTTGTGTGGAGGTATTTTTTTAATGGGCTTAAAGCATATTGGTTTAGTCAAAATTTGCTTCTGGACTAAGCAGAAACTTAAGAAATGTCAGTCCCAAGAATATTTCTTTAAAATAAGGAAGCTAGGTGGGATTGATAGAAGAAATTTGATATATATGCTGTTTAAGCCATTATTTGGCACAACTTATGAATTTCAAAATAATTTAAAATATGATCTGTTACCTGTTATGGTAATAATAGTATCATTTAGTAAATACCACTGATGTTTACACTCCACATAAAAAATTAATAATACTGACGCAGACTTACTGTAAAAAGCATATTAGGCAACTTTTTCACAATGTCTTCAGCTGATTACTGAAGGAAAACACTGCAGTATATAAAGCCAAACTTTTACATTTGCATTTTTGTGGAAGGGGAACAAAGCAAGCAACCTCATTACATGAAGACAACCTCTCAGTGCTTTGACAATGAATACCGGGCCAATTCTCCCATTAAGTCAGAGTGTACACGACAAATGTGCTCCACTTGAAGTGCAAAATTTAATTCCAGTCTGATCACTTCAGGGACCAGTTCTGCAATGCACAGCAGCCATGGCATGGCATAGGATCACAATGTAACTCACTGTACACTACTGGGAAACACATTTTAAAACCCATTGTACAATAGCCTTTGTCTTGGTAAAGCTATTTTGCTCAGACTATGTTTGTTCAAGCAAGCTTTTCTACCTGTTTTTCCACTGAACCTGAGCAAATTATTTAGTGACTAATTTACTTGGTACATTTGCAATTGTTGCCATTCATATACAACTTAAAGTTTTAGCAAAGGTACTGCTTCTGCTTTTACATATGTTTTGGTGTTTGGTTTTTTTGTTTCTTTATAAAGAGATCTTTGCAAATTGCTCATAGGTCATGCTCAAAAAAACCCTTCAGTTTTTCAACTGTGGACTTTTAATTTGATTTTGTATCACTAGGTGTAGCTTTGATTATTTGATGAGACACTAACCTATGACTTGTAAACTATAAACCACTTAAGCATCAGCTCCTCTGACAAGAAAAGCCACAAACTATAGTTTTTCTCTGTTAAGAGAACTGGAAAGAGAGAAGACAGTGGGAAAAATTTCTGAATATCTTTGATGAATGGCTTTGGAGAGCAGGGAGGAAGGCAGAAAGCATGATACAAATGAGGAGAGAACAGATCAAAAATACAAAAGGAAAAGAATGCCCAGGAAATCAGTGGAGTAGCAGGAGAATCTTGGGTCATAATTCACTTAATGTAAAACTGATCTTTACCACTGTTCTGCCACATGATTCCCATCAGGCTGCTGATACACTTATTTATGCTTCAGGGACTGCACTTAGTCCTAAAGGTCCCTCTCTGTTCACAAAGCTTATACCTCATTCCAGTACAATCTTTTTATCCCTTCTGAAATAATATGCTTAGTTCTAGTTACAAACTTAAAAATAATACATTAAAACATTTTAAGACTATGTTCACACATATAATAAAAGTCTGAATGCATGAAACATCCTCCATAAATTGTATACACACCTTCCTGGACCACTGCTTTGTGTCAACTTCAAAGTGCATAAAATGCTAATGCATTTTCACTATTTTAAGAACTGCATACACATATTAACTGTTTGCTACTTCCATATTTGAACCATTATAATAACCATTATAATCTTAATCCTACTAGCAGTTTTTCAATGGCTTTCCCACTGCCTTATTTATCTTTTCTGACAATTTTGCTACAAGATCCTTTACTTACAGCCTTTCTGTTATTCTACATACTTAAGTAGTGTAATTGCTTACTTGTGCCATACATAATTTTGGTTATAGTATGTGAATATGTTGGTATTTACACATGCACACACATACACTCATACATACCATTAGCAATTGTTAATTATGTTCAATATGGTAATTTAATTATTCATTTAATCTGTCACACCCTTCCATTAAATTGACTCAAATGTAGTGTATTACTGAAAGAAAATAAAACACCAACCCCACAAGTTTCAAGGAAGTTGACTGTTTTTCAAGTGCTTCATTTAAAAAGACACAAATATCTAAACTTATTCCTTATAGGTCAAAAACTTATCCCGCTGAAATAAATGGCATTTCTAGTTCAATGAATCATAGAAAGGCTTTGCTTGGAAGGGACCTCAAAGATCATCTACTTTAAATTCAGCTCAGCTGAATGACTAGAGAGAAATAAAAGACTGACAAAGGAAACCAAAAATATGCCGTGAACACAACTGGTTTCAAGCACTTTGATTGGATATAGACAATATCCAAATATTCACTTATATTTATAACCAGCAAATCCAAAACTCTCTATGAAAAGGAATTCTGTATGAAAAGCTACCATCAAGGAACACACCATGGTAACAAGCTCTCATTATCAGATCTCTCTGCTTTCCTTCTCCTTGCTCCTCAAGCACATGCATGTCACTTACACTATAGGAACTTGATAAGCATTCTATTCATTTCCTTTCTCTTTTGAATATTTTTGTACACTACACAGTACAAGAAAACTGGAAAGATGCATCCTGTCACAAGCTCATTTGTAACAAGATCATTTCACAATTTTTACTCTGAATACTGGATGTTAAAAACATTTGTACTTAATTCAATAAATTATACGTCCTACCAAAGAATCACAGAAAATGGCATCTTAGTAACTGGTTTTCTGTGTTTTATACATGTGACTTTTTTATTTTTTAACTCATTTACTGCCATCTCCTGGTACTTATGAGGTAACAGTATTTATGCTATTTAACAGCAGCCAGTACTACTGTACAATGCTACTGAAATGCCAAAAACCTACCAGAAATATTTTCAAAATATTGTACTTTCTACGTTATTGTCTTTTAGTCGGGAAATAGTGAATATTGTTCTTTGGGCACAAACCGGTAAAAGGTTCCTGTAGCTTACCTTGGTCTGGAAGCAGCAGTAGAGTTGCGTTAAGTAGGGATGTTTTCGTGCTAGTGCCAGGATTCTCTTCTCTGTCATCGTACAGTCTACATCGTCATCTTGAAGGATGACATCTTTCTTCAACACTTTCACTGCGTATACTTCATCTTTACCTTTTAGCTCAGCTAACATTACCTAAAACAAAGGGAAATTCTGTTTACATATGAACAGATGCCATAAATGCAGGGTTGCATATGAGTTTGACTGCACTGCAAATACAAAGACAGTTACACACTCTGCTGAATGAAGCTGTGGTTTATAAAATAAAAAGTGAAATACTATAATTTTAGAAAAATACACCTCTGGCATTCTTTCAGTTTGAAACAGAAGGTATCTATTTTGTTTATTAAGTATCTTAATAAGAACCTATTAGTGAAGTCTCAAAAAGTAAACAAGGAAGGAAGTTGATACAGAACAGAAATTTATTTCCCACTTTTATCTCCCACTTTTGTTAGTGAGATTTGAGTCTGATGAACTTAGTATACAATCCAAAGTTACCATTCCAGCTGCTTTCAAGTTGTTGATTTTAACTACTACTATTGTTTAAGGTTTGGGACCTATATTCTGTTTAAGGTCAGTTCTTGGCTTGGAGCCAGGGTAGTCTTCAGAGAAAGGATTAGAAACCAAGGAGACAAAGGAACTGCTTCAGCCCTGTTACCCTGCATCTGCAGTTCCCTCATATCATGGAAGGAAGAGTGTACTTCTGAAACAGATTCACATTTCAGTCCTCTTTGATTCCATGGTATACAGCACTGTGAAAAGAAAATCTCTAAGCCCTGTAAACACAGCAATGCCCCTTCCACCCTCATCAATTCCCTGCTGTGGGAAGGTATCTGGTGAGTTACATCTTTGCTGGCTATGTGGTATTTTGGGCAGCCGTCTAAGAGCTTGTCATATCTGAGTGGAAATGCTTCAGTTCTGCTTTCCCCAGCACTGAACACACCCACTGAGGAAAAACAAGCACACAAACTGTTCTGTGAAATAAGTAAACTTGAACTGGGTATTATCTAGAAAGTGAAGGAACTGCACAGCATTATTGCTGAGATGATTTTTTTCTACTTGACCACAAGAAATTTTGTTGAACAGTATGTAAGCAACTGTATGTATGTCTTTACTACCAATATCCTGAAATAATGGAACACTGACATTTTGTTTCAAAAGGCTTGACCCTAGTTAACAAACTGAGCTAAAGCACAGAAAATGCCAGCTCATTAGGAGGCTGATCTTTCTGATCTGTTGAGTGAGAGCTACTTTTACCCAATGGGTCATCCCTAGGGTGGAAGCACTTTCTAAATGTCACTATGAATAATTTCAAAGCAGTACAGAATAAAAACCCTGCATACCATTTTCAAAAAAAAAAAAAGGCGCTACCTACCTTGCCAAAGCTGCCTTTCCCTAATACTTTGATGAAGTTGAACTCTTCAAGGCCTATTCGCTTGCCCTGGGCTTGTTTGACCTCCCCATTTTCACCATTCTCTCCAGGTTTGTTAAGCTGGTTGTCTGTTGACGTTGTAGCTGTTGCTCTGTGTTCCTCTCCCCGATTGTCAAATGATAATGCTTTCCTAATGTTGTTTTCCAGCTCCTTGATTTCTGTGGAAATGTGAGGAAAAGTTAGTTTTAACCAACCGTCAGAAAAACAGCCTGTGTTATTCTGTATCAGTGTGGGGAGGGACATTCATCATCTCCAAATGCTGTGTTTAAGAGTACTCTGTGGTTAAGAATACAGATTTAGCAAACTGCTTCTCCACCTTGCAGTAATCAGCCAAAACTCTGCTCTAACAGGAAGGGTGGCCTTTTAAAATGAACCTAAGAGAATGACATATCCAAAACTTGAAAGATAAGTCAGAACAGGAGCCAAATAGTTGTCTTAGTGACTTTGGGTGTTCCTGTACCACAGAGAAGTACTTTGTTTTGAATATTCCTATCTTCCTGCAGCACTTACTCATCTTCCTGCTTAAGTATTTTAGAGCTGTGTCTTCAAAAGTTCAAAGCATAGTTGGGCGCCCCAGACCTTGAAGCCAACATGAATGGAGCATCTTATTCAGCTCCAGCTGTTATCAGATGCCTGCCAATAAAGTATTTTTTGAACACTTCCCAGTACTGCTTCAAGCAGCAATTGTGTAGATGTGCTAAATGGTTCTGAAGGTTGCTCAGTCCTAAATGCAGTGAGTTCTGGTGACTAACGGACCTCGGGGTCTGTCCCAAGCTCTTGCACGTTACTTCTGCCTGATGGCCTTGGAAACAACAACTTCACTGGATAGCCATGGAGTGAAATTTTAGTGTGAACTTAGAATCTTTGTTCTTCTTTTAAGAAAAACATCAGATATTTTATAAATTACCATTTAATCAAAACAATGTCTGTGAAACCAAAAGGCTGATGAATTTAAATCAGTTCTGGATGCAGAGGTTCACAGTACTTAACTACAATGGGGCTTTGGAAATGTCTTCCCTAAAATAAGGCTGAGAAATTTCTCACCCGCAAACAACTTCCAAAGAATTTGAAATAAAAATGTCTTCCTATGTAAAAATTTTTCATTTGTCAGATTACACACATGATGGTACGTAAGATACTCCACAAACTTCTGAATTTTAAAACCAACAAGTAAATCAGACTCAAAAGTGCTGCTGACATACACATTCTGTCAATCGGCTGTTCAGCTCAATGAAATCAGGCAATATCAATGGAGATTAAAATCTTTGTGTTCACATCTGTGCATGAAAAAATAGTTGAAAAGAAACATGATTTTATGAAGCTTCCAGAGACCACATGGGCACGCTAGCAGAGCATTTCTGGGTGAAAATTTTTGTTGTCACAAATGTTCAACATGGAATTACAAGGAGTCCATTTTATCTCAAAAACTTTTTAACAGATAGAGGATTTTCAGATAAATAGAGGTTCTCTCAAGTTCTGTGTTACTATTTAAAATCTTCTCACTCTTACAATAGAATATATTAACTCCTTCCATAAAGATACTTTGTTGATAAGGACCCATCTAGTCAACTTAACAATATTTTAAGATGACTGTTCTATAATTTTCCCTTTAAAAGCTACTTAATTTCACAAATTTAAATGAAATGAGAATTAGGCCTTTTAAAAAAGCTTTTCAGTTCATAACTTTAATTGCTTCAATATCTGGCGGTAACTACTTCACTGATACATAGGCTGGGGCTCATAGCTTTTTTACTCCTCATAAAGAAGGAAAATGGGTGGCAAAATATGTCAGTTAGGAAACAGATATGTTTAACCTTGATCACATGGAGATGTTGGTGCTGACTTTGACCTATCTTCTTCTGATGATGCGCTTCCCGGAACTGGTGGTTGAGTCTCTGCACCTGCAATTAGCTAAGAACAATTCCAAAAGTATTACTCAGCTGTGACATCTTCCCATGCCACAAGGAAATTTAATTCAACAACTTTTATTCATAAGTGGAAGTATGAAGGAAAGTGAAAGTATTCCAGCACTATGGATTCTTACTGGTAGAACCTCAGCCATATAGCAGATGGCATCACATCAAACAGAGACCATAATATAAACAGAAAGAAGAGGCAATTGAAAGAAAAACAGGGTCTTAAGACAAAATAAATGTAGTAAACATATCCAGTGAGTGGAGAAGTTTTGAATAGCCACCATGTATTCAAATCTATCTGTAAATATGTTCAACTCCAACTATCAGTAAGCACTGCAAACTAACTCATGCCGTAACAACATGACAACACCTTTTCCCAGGAGCGTCAGATCAATTAATTCATTCTTGAGTTTTCTACATTCCTGTAACATTTTAAACTGCACATGGGATCCCAGTGTGCAATAAATGAGAAAACAAACAGAAGCAAATGTCAATGTTTAAAGAAATTATGGTAAAAATTGCCTCCTTCTGTAAGTGAGAGCAATGTGCCAGTTGTCACAACCATGAAAATGAAAGATACAAAGCGTGGGCTCATTCTGATACATATCATCAATCTACTATAACTCCATCAGCTTTAGATGCACTTGGGGTGAGCTATGCTTTTTACTTCTAAAACAGCCTGGTTCTTCCTACAATAGTGATGATAACTGTGGAACTGTCATATGGCAAACAGCTCCTCTTCATGAGAATCAGCACATTGCTCATTTATCAGCATTGGCAATACTATTGTATGGAGTAGATCTGTCTCCCAGTCAATCACTTATCCAATGCCAATTCCGAGCCAAACAGACATTTATGTTTTTATGAACTGTTGTGTCATACACTGCTTCTCTGTCAAATCTCCTTCCTCAAAATTAAAAAGGGGAAATTCTTCCAAACAATATATGGACTCTGGGTTGGCAGCATTGTAGCAGGTCAAAACAAATTTTATATCAAAATTTAGAATAGATGATTTGCACTTATAAAACAAAAGCCAAAGTCTTAGATCTATACTGACCTAAAAAAAATATTATAGCAGTCAGCTGAGTAGGACTGAACCCAACTAATAAAGCTACAATACAGTCATGCTTATATCATTTTTAAAATGTAATAATCCATAGTAAAATTACCTTTTTCCTCCTCTGCCCACTATTAGTGATCTTATCTGGAGTGACCCCAAGATCTGCGAGAACTTTAGCTATGCCTCTGGCATCCACTCCACAGTTTGGTGCCACATTTGTTTCACAGCGTCGATGTACATTCATCTTGCAAACTGTAATGAGATGTGAAGTAATACAGTAAACTAAATACTGCCTTGCCATGCACTTGTCTTACCTAAATCAGACTTTATTGGACCTACCAAGAACTTTTTCAGATAAATACAGTCCCAGAGAAAAATACTTTGCCTGATTTGAAGGTACACTTCAAAGCTAATACAATGTTATTCGTATGATAATGTAGAACAGTGTTTTCACAAAGTACCCAGAACAGACACAGGAACAAACAAAAATACCTAATGATCCTGTAGTTCTTAAATAGAATTTGAATTAGAAGAAAAGTCCTTCAGAACTTGGATTTTAACAGTCCACTACCAAGAGCACAACATTAGATCCATATGTATTGTTGATTCTTACTCTATTCTACTGAAGCAGACGAACTCCTAATGTAGGCAATGATAAAACCAACAGTGCTTTAAGTTCTCATAAAAATTGAATGTTAGACACTAACTTTCTTTAGATGGCAACCCAGTTACAAAGCTCTTTCTCTTAAAGCTCCTGAAACCTGCATACACTAATAAGAGGGAAAAAAGTTACGTTGCTTCCAGACTATGGGGCAGGTGCAAACAGTTTCATTGAAACTGGCAGAGATTGGTTTAGTTAGGAGCGGGTGACACACTTTATCTGAGACTTCAGTGCCCTCTTGTGGCAAAACTGCAAGTGTAATTAAATGCTAGATTAACATTCAATTGCTCAAATTCCTCACTTCGTTACCTTTCAGAGAAAATAAAGAAGGAAGTATTTATAAAATTGCATTTCATTATATTTTTCATCAACGATGCTTTCACTGTACAAGCCCTAAAGAAAAAACACATTTGCTTCTGGGACTACACCCAGGCACTGTATCTGGCAGTAACCATGTGCTTCAGAAAGCCACTGCCTTTCCTTTTTAAATACGTGTCAGCTCACTAGAAGAGCAAAGAATTGCTAAACATGATATTTTCAGTGAATGTATATGCAGTGAGAAAATCTTAGCAGCAAGTAAACATCTGACCTAGGATCCAGAACTGCAGATATCGAGGAACCAAACTGCTTGAAAATAAAGCAAGGAGGAAAATTTTCTACAGTCCAACTTTATGAACATATTTTGCAAAAAGATACACGGGAATGACCAGTGGAAAAAACCCAGAAGAAAAATAAACCTCTGTTACACATTTCTCAAAGTGTTGGTAACCACACTGGGCAAGCAAGTACATCTCTGAAGAAGGGAGTCACTCAGCACTTGTTAGAGAGAGAAAACTAAGCACTGAGAAAATGACATTTCCAGCTCAGCTGAGTTACACATGCAGACAACACTACATTTTTATAAGCAGTAATTTCATGAACAGTAAGAAAATAACACAGGCTCTCTGCACTATTGCATCTATGCATCTGCAACACAGTAAATGCATAGATATGAGAAATAACTTTATCTTTTTGCAGTTAACAGCAAATGAACCACTATGGTACTTGAGACGTGAAAGTGAACGCATATATTCACAGATTAGGTGGAGAGACACTGTAGCTCTGGCTAAAAAAACCCCTGGTTTAATTGAAAAATCTTCACTGAATGTATCTCCATTAAGATGGAATTTGTGCAAAGTCTTCAAATAAATCAGTAACGTAATAGTATTTAGAGCGGAACATTTCCTCACTGCTCACTAGATAGAATCACAGGGGAAGGCTTGAACTTCAGAACACTCTCACAGTATATAACTTTGCCATGGAAGAAATATCTTCTTTCACTTGCTGCTAAGCCATTTGTGACATGAAACACTGGGTCCAACCTTCATCTACAGTTAGCTACATCTCATCTTAGATGCAAAGGATATATTTAATAGACAGTATGTTTATACATATGTGTGACTCCATGTTCCTGCTGTTGAGAACTGCACATAACATGATTTTCGTATTTATGAAGATAGATCTATTCATTTACACATCAAAATGAAAATGCTTATAATTCCACTAGGCACTACTTTCTAAGAATCTGACAATCTTCATGACATTATTCCCTTCAGCCCAGGAATTGAAGTATTTTATGCACTATTTCTAAAATAATACTTTTCTTTGCAAGTGTTTGTACTGTTTTCCCCCCACTTTGTAATACATAGATCAGTTTGAAACAAAGACATACGGAACTAAACATTTTTGACAGCTAAAATGATATGAATGCACCTTTCAGCTATAACTTCATATAGAGTTCCTGTACAGAGTACATAGTCCTTAAGCTGCAGAACATAATGAATCCTTTATTTTACGGAACAGAGGGGCTAGGCAGACCATCAGGTCTGCCAGAGGATGATTTAGCTGGATTGGAATACATCATAATCTGGATATGGGCACACAGGACTGGTTCTGCCTAGTCTAGCCAATACATAATAGCAATTTTTGAAGATGGTATTAAAGGAATAGTAGCTGGAATAATGATGTTTAAAAGGTTTAATAAATATGAAAACAAAAAAGGCACATAAACTGAAGGGATGTAAATTCTCATGCTCCTTATTTTCTGTCAACTTCTAACATACTGTGTGGCATGGCAGTCAGAGCAAAATGTTTCTTCACCCCTGAACTCTGCATCTGTTATTGACAGATGCTAGTAAAGGGCAATTTTCTAACCATGAGGGCAATCCTCACATCAGTCCACTACTTACCTTTCTAATAATTTCTGTACATGTTGACATAGACAGAATAACCTAAAGCCTTGCCAAGCCTACAAGTCACTCACAAAAAAAAAGAAAAGCTCTGAAGTGGTGCCTTACCTTTGCATTGTAAACCTTGTCTCAAAAGACCCCAGAGCAATGAACCACAGTGGTCACAGAAGGTGGGCACTTTGTAATTGTGAATGCTGAACTTGTGAGGCATGTTGACACTGAAACGCTGGGATCCCACTTGCTAAAAAAGGAGAGCACAGCATATTTGATTCTAATTAATTTCTTTGCAATCAGTGCGTGCCAAGGCCCTGTAACATGTTGAAACCATGCAGAATTTAAACAAGAAGAAACAGGTCTGATGAAGACCATTGCATTAGATATACTCCAACTCCAGAGTTCTTCTCACCATTTTATTTGGGGAAAAGTGGGGGAAGGGCAGCTGTTGTCCAAGAGATAAAGAGTCTACTTCCTAGTACTTCTGGTAACAACAAATACATAGCTATCAGGAAAGATCTCTTAATGTGGAAGGCAAGGAAGTCACTCCCAATTGTTTTAAGTGCAGGAGGCCAAACTAGTACAGGACTAAGGGAAATATATTATAAACCCTTTACCTTTCCATATCCCACTCTTCTTTAGATTATGATAATGACAATGATAGACTGTTGTGTTCAGGGATTCCAAGGTATGATTACGTACTAATTAAAGGGTGCA
Source organism: Pithys albifrons albifrons (assembly GCF_047495875.1). Taxonomy (NCBI): domain Eukaryota; kingdom Metazoa; phylum Chordata; class Aves; order Passeriformes; family Thamnophilidae; genus Pithys; species Pithys albifrons. The sequence continues at coordinate 89,624,750 of NC_092459.1, forward strand.
ATTGGTGAGTTTTAGTAGTGGCCATTGCATAGCAGGAGATTTATTTTTATGTTCTTCCTTCCCTTTCCTATTACTGCTGGCTTTTCTCCAGTGATCTAGTACCCCTTTTGAACAATGAGAGCATTACATCAGCAAAGTACACAAGTCTCCACCAGTCTGGAGCCTGGGAATATAAACCTACGCAAGGTTTTGTATCTTCCTATGAGCACTAGGCAAAACCAGCAGTAGCCAAACACAGTCCTTTATCACAATCACAGGCACATGATCACATTTCAGATGTAAAATACTGGTTGTGAACCAGATATTAAAGAATGCTTCCAGGAAGGAAAATGGTAGTGAATTGCACAGGAAGAATGAGATCAGTTAGTGCCTCACTGAAACTTCACATCAAAGTCGAAAGCATCCATTAAAACTGCTCTGTTGCATACAACTCAGAATTGCAATTTAAAACTAGGCTTTTTCAATCATATGAATGTAGTTTTTTAACAAATAAAATTAAGAAATGTATTTTTATTATGTGGCCAAGGAACTGTGATCACCCAAAGACTACCTCAACTAATCTTATGGTGAGAGAGAGCAGGCCCTTGATGTTGCACAAAGCAGAACAGGACAATGAGCATTCATTTGCTTCTCCGTTGAAACACAAAGAAAAAACTTATGTATAAGATAAAGCATTCACTGTTTACAGTTGAGGGCTAAAACTTTTTTTAAAAAAATAACTACAGTCCTCCCTCTGTCCCCTTCAATATATCTGTAAAAGGATACCCCAAAGCCGAGGAGTCTAAGTAACATCACTCTCTGGTGTATCACTGTCCACAGAAATTAACACTGATTTCTAACCTACCATAAAAGGGCCATCTTAGCTGAGAGATACCTTTAACTTAAATGAAAGGGTTCCTTTGTTTTATCTTCTGATCCAGAGCTGAATGTGTTGTTGGCAGGTCATGGAACCACATAATCATTAAGGTTGAAAAAGACCTTTAAGACCAGCAAGTCCAACTGTCAACCAGTACCACCACTATGTTCACCATTAAACCATGTCTTCAAGTGCCATAACGATAGGATTTTTGAACACTTACAGGGATGGTGACTCCCTCATTTCCCTGGGCAGTCTGTTCTAATGCTTCATAACCTTTTCCATTAAGAAATTGATCTAATTTATCTATTCTAAACCTGGTGCAACTTGAGGCAATATTTTCTCTTGCCCTGCCGTTTGTTACCTGGGAAGAGACTGACACTCTTTCCAGGTAGCTGCAGATAGACTAACCTCCCTGACAGTACAGTTCTGAAGGCAAAGAAGTGATGTCTTCATTTATTTAAATGCATGATAACATAAAGGAAATATTGTGTTAATTCCATTAATAAAAGTTTGCTTGAAGTGGGAAGTAATTGCTGGAAAACCTGCCAGCTATGCAGTATCCTGTGTTATCAATACTGTTTTACGTAGCATCCACAGACCTTCTTCAACACATGGATGGCTTTTGCTCTACACTTTGACAGCCTGGATGCAGTCTTTGTTGAGGCAAGACATTGCAAGCAAATTCTGCACAGTCTTTCATGCTGATGCAAAATACACAAGCATAGTGACTTATCCTATCAGCTGTTAATGACTCAGACACACAAAATGCAGCTGAGGGAGTAAAGGATCCCAGCCTGCTTCTTTTCAATTAAAATGAGAAAACTTGTATTAACTCAGAAATGGAGAATGTTAAAAATTAAGTGGAAGGAGCTCTCCGAGACTTCAAGCATTCAGATGTTACAGAGAGTATACTGTGTGTGTGGCTCAGCTTCGTGAACGAAGATTTGGGAAGGGCTGTCCCTACGTGGGTGTGCCCTTCCAGCCTGCGCAGTGGATTATCAGGTGAGGCTCAGCATGCGCAGAACTGGCCCCACCGTTTAAGTCCCGAGGTTCATCTGCCACGGCCAAGCGAGCTTGGACAGTGACAGTGAAGTCCTCAGGACTAGAACCTACAGCACCCAGCATTTCCCAGGAGGTCTCCCATCCAAGTACTAATCCGGGACTGACCCTGCTTAGCTTCCGAGATCTGACAGGATTGGATTTCAGGGAGGCATTTAACTGCCTTAGAGAGTATACTAAATAGAAATGAATTGCTGTATGATAATTCCTACGTACATGAAACTGCGATAGCAATCTGCCATTCCAAAGTAAATGCTACACCACAAGATGATCAGAAGGGCACAAAACGGTCTGTAACATTTATTGATTAAACAGAGGAGATGACACTACTTTGCACAGATGAAAGAGTTTTATCTAGAAAAATTATTCCATAAACATTTACCTCATCGTGAGTTTCCTGTTTTTTTAAGCCAGCACACTTTGTTATTATAAGTTCATGGCATCTCTTGTGGACTACACAAGTGCAAACTAGAAAGAAAAACACAGATATAAGTATGAGATTTCAAGGAACATTAATCTGAAAGCAAAAGTCTGATGTCAGAAGACTAGAAACACAGGTACTCAAAAGTGTGCAAGTGACTGGTGGTGACTTGGTGAGTCCTATGATATAAGTTGGTTTACAAAGGCAGAAGATAATGACTTTCAACAGACCAAAGAATTCTAAGATAACTAAAGCATAGACCAAAGAATTCTAAGATAACTAAAGCATATTTCCCAAAATCTCAGTCTGCAAAACCACAAATTAGCTTCTAAAATATTAGCCACAATTTTTCTCAAATTTCACATATGCTATTTTAGTTATCTGATAAAGTCCATGATTGACACATCATATGAGACACAATGGCAAAATTCCTGTCTAAAGAGCTTCCAGAGGAAAACAGACATAAAGATCACTCATTGTAAAAGTCAAAAGAACAGAAAAAAAAGTTCAAACATTTTTTCTGTAACACATTATCTTAAGTTGATAACAGTAAAAGTTTTCAGGAGGCAAAAATGCTTTGCCAGTACACATCCTGATTACTTAATCAATGAATAACATTTGCAGATATGACAGATAAGATTAACAATTGTGAGGTCTATCATACTATGGAATTCAAGGTCATTAACCAAAGTAAAAGACCTCATAGTGAATGAATGTATTTTGCTTTCTCCAGTTTGGTCACTTTTGTAAGAAAAAAAGGTAGCCAGAAGTCAATGTACCTCTGCTGTGTGTTAATACAGTAATTCTTACTATAGCATGCAAAATTATAAAAAAATTGCATTTATTTAGTTACAATGAGATTTCATCAACTCTTTTGTAACCGAAAAATCATCACTAACTTGATTGTTTCTACTTGTTAGATGAGAAATAATAGTAAAACATCATTCCAAAAGGTGATTGCACAAAAAGAGTACAAGAAACTGAGTTGAAAAATGGGAGTTGAAAATGAAGCACTTCTGCAGTCTTTGCTATAACCTTCTCTAATGATGACCTCTGTAATTATCTCATCTATTTAATTACAGTCTTTGCAATTACCTGGAATTTTTAAACAAAGAATCTTACGCAGAATAAAGAACTCCCAATTTTAAAACACAAGAACTGAAAAATGAAGAAACCAACATCTGCAGATATGGTCCCTTAGATGAATATGCATTAAGAGATATCCAGGATCTGATGTTCAGGGTTGTTAGCTGAACCCCTACTTCATACATGATGCCCAAGACCAACAGTTTAGAAAAATTTTACTGTGACTGGTTGTGCATTTGTTGAGATCAGCTTATTCTGATCATCATGTGTTAAATTCTTGGCATTGTACATATATGATGCCTGATAAAAATGTCTTACTACATATTCATTGTAACACAATAAATACATTCAATCTGTCCCCCAGTTGATTTTCTCTTACCTTGACATTGATATCCCTGTTTTCCTATTACACCCCTGAAAAGTAAAAGAGTCTTTTAGAAAATGAAGACGAAATATGTTGTAAAATCAACACATTTTTTCCCTCTCTTCACTGGACATGCAAAAGTTTAAAGAATAGCTTTGCATAATTAATCATTTTATAACTATATGCCCAGACTGAGATCAGTTCAAGTGGCTTTTTAGAGGAATGTAGGTGAGTGCATGCACAATTCACATAATTTTACATTAGAAAGACTGGTTTATTACACACTCTTAAGACAGTTTAATCATAGATCACATTAGGCCTTAAATGCAAGTCAGTATCTCTAGGTCACTTTGGGAAACATCAAGATTTTCTGAAAAATAACCGAAAACAATGTCTCCACCACTTTTTCCTATCTGAAAATTGTGAGCACTCAAAACTAATGTAAATAATTTCTAGAAGGGAGTTCTTGATGTTAATTGTAATAACAGAGACACTGGAGACTGAGCACCCAAATCCCTGGATCATTAGAAGTCTAATATTCCCATATTTCATTAACTTCAATACGATATACAGGAGTTTGACATGTCCTAGGAGGAAGATAGTGACATTGAGTAATCTAATGATACACTCTGTCATCTTGACAAAATTTAAATGTCTAATATTAGGTCTAAATCTACACTTAGGCACCCACATAATACTAGACTGGCTGTTTACCTAGAATTGTCTGTGTGCACTAGGTAGGGAAATATGGAACTTTGTGGCTCAGAGGAGAAAGAACACAAACACAACAAATTATAACATTTGGGATGGAAGTTTAACAGAATTCTATTACCATCTGCAAAACTGATGACAACTTAGCGTCAAAATGAAGAGGAAAATAATTACTGCTCTATGCCATTTTTACTTCAGCAGAACAGGAAGGTTTGTTAACTCCTCAACTGGAAGTGGCAAAGAAAGCAGTGCCAGAGTCGATCCATACCATATAAAGTCTCTGCAGTGCGAACAGTACGTTGGCTGTCTGAGATAGGTGGCCATGAACTTGTGCCCATTGACCTGGTGCACTCTGCGCCGCACGGCCCCCTGGCGCTTCCTGGGCCGCATGCGCTCCCGGAACACGCGCTCCTCATTGTCTTTGGGTGCTGAAACAGAGGGAAAAGCCATTAGTACTGCCGTGTCACATGCAAGGATGGGGAAATTCAAACGCAGTGCACAATTACATGTTCACCAAAAATAACAATAACCCTCTCCAACTAGCGGTGCAACAACTTCCTTATGTTGTGGATACTTTTTTTAACTTTTTAGCATCAAGTACTAAAGGGCAAAGGTTTTCACTGCCTAGTAGAGGAACGTCTATTTCTTCTAAACCTTCATCTGTAAATTCACGCTAAAATGGGAGTGTGTGTTGTGTGTGTGTGGCTTGGCTTCGCGAACGAAGCTTTGGGCAGGGCTCTCCCCACGTGGGTGTGCCCTTCCAGCCTGCGCAGTGGATTTTAGGTGAGGCTCAGTGTGCGCAGAACTGGCCCCACCGTTTAAGTCCTGAGGTTCATCTGCCACGGCCGAGCGAGCTTAGACAGTGCCAGTGAAGTCCTTAGGACTAGAACCTACAGCACCCGGCATTTCCCAGGAGGTCTCCCATCCAAGTACTAATCCGGGGCTGACCCTGCTTAGCTTCCGAGATCTGACGGGATCGGATGTCAGGGAGGCATTTAACTGCCTAAGATGGGAGTAAATCTGTACTTTATCACTATCAAGAACACTAACAACCTCTTACCAGTAACTACCCAGCTAGATCCTCCAAACAGCTCAGACCTCCATCTCATTTGATCTTCAGGGGGAAAAAAAGGATCCCAACATCCCCTGGTCCCTCTACATTCAGAAAGTGCTCACACAAGTGAAAGAAAGCTGAGTACAAACACATACTATCAAGCAGAACAAAAAATTCCATCCAGAACTGACTATATTGTATAATTCCTGACTAAGATCTGAACTTCAGGCTCTAATAATCCACTTTGATATAATACACATTAATGTTCATGCGAGGGGACTAGCTCCTCTGAACCGAGTCCTACTCTAATTGTATATGAGACTTAATGGTAGAGGAAGTATAAAATGAAGTTGATACATCTCAGAATGAAAACATTTGGAAAAAATTCTTTGAGTGCATTGGGTCTTTTGCCCCCAAAGTCTTATTTTGAAAAGTATCACTAACACTGCCATAGTATTCTGTTTGCATTAAGCAAAGCCGAGGATGAATTAGCAATGAAGAATGGTACACAGTTGTTAATGAAAGACAGATTTTACAAGCATTCCCTAAGCCTCTCTCATGTCTTGGCAAACCAGCATATCAGATTTGGAGGGGACCATATTCATTGCCACCTGAATCTATGCACTCAATATTTCAGTGCATGTAACACTCTGATCTGTAGTTAACACTTCTAATTCTTTGCATTTCAGCTACTGTGCATCATTACAATGGCCTAAAAACACCAGCTTTGATCTGTTGCAAGCTCGTCTGTGCACAATTGAGTTGCCCAAACAACAGTGAAGTACTTAATAATAGCACATAGAAAATTCTATGTCAGAGAAAAACTCAGTGTATAAAGGTCTCAGATTCTTTTACAAACATTACAATAAATCCAATTTTTGAGCCTTGTAAAATTAGAAGGTATTGATTTAGGAATTCCGAGAAAATTATCTTAAATTAAGCCAATGGGTGGATATCCTGGGAAAATACAGAGCAGAGATGAACAAATCAAGATCAATGTCTTTCATTGCAGAGCAAAGGCTAAACTCCACGACAACAGCAAATTCATTTATGCCCTAAAGAGCCTAAGCTCTATACACATTAATGTCTTACAAAAACTTAATACATTGAGTTTTCACTCTAAGATGACACATCTGTGGGATGGCCAGAATGATATTACTTTTCTATTCTAAAGTGAGCTCTCAGTAAATAAACATTGACTCATACACAAAGCTACCCCTTTTATTTATGCTGAAGAACAATCAAAAAGCAATGGCTTCAGGTCACCCTTTGATAAAGAGATAAGAAATACCAAATAGTTACCAATGATGCTTAGTTTTATGCTGTCAATTATGTTTACTTTTAAATATTAAGCAAAACTCTGATGCTTAATAAATATCACAGCTCCTCAAGAGAAAGACTGTCTCCCACAAAGAATACGTAGCAAGTAGTTACAAATCCTATCAAGGACTCATGTATGAACGATTTATTGACTCTACAAAGCTGCTGGAAATCTTTTGAAAGCTATTATTACAGGAAATAATTCTATATTAACATGGGACTGTTCATCTGGTTATCTTCCAGACTGTAGAATTTGGTGAAATACGCACAGCCAGGATGTCAGAAAGGTAAAATCCAACTCTTCTGGAAAGGGTTCCCACAAAGTTGTCTGCTTATATGAAACAAACAGGAGTTCTGACACTGCACAGTTCACATGTGATATGATAATCAGTGTACAATACTCTTTTCCTCCTTTATTCATCTTAAATGCAATTCTTCACAGATAAAGCACCTGTAATCTTACAGAGCATGTAAAACCCTCATCTTGCTTTGGCTATAAAAAACAGTATTATAACACTAGGGGGTTTTTGGTTGGTTGGTTGGTTCATTTTGTTTCTACTGATAAAGTCTTAAAAGTAATTTTACTGCATTACTTTAATTTCTATATTTAATACTTCAATGAAATTCCATTTGCATTTCTAATACTTAAACTTTAAATAAAACAACAAAAGAGTGATTTTTTCAGAAATGCACTGACTTGAAAACAGATACAAGAAACACACCTGAAATTATCAGTTTAAGTGCCAAGTCTCAATTATCAATATCACTTCCACACAACAAGTATCTCTGTGTATGTGAAGGATGCCCTAAACAGCTCAGAGAAATTGCAGTTTTCCTGGTCTATCATGAACAGTGCTGGAGATCTTTTAGCCAGTTCCCCCCAGACAGCCTCTGCAGTCAGTCTGCTACTCCCTTTTCATCACTAAAGACCAGCACTTGGCCAAATCCATGCACCACGTCCTGCTTTAGAGTCCAAATGCACAGATGAGCTGCATGTTCAAGGGCAGTGACTGCCTTCTGCTCACCTCTCATGACAGCCTGTGCAGAATCCCCAGCTCTTCAGTCAGCAGTAGTACTGGTTTATTTAGAGGGCTTGGGAATAGCGTAGAATCATAGAATCATGGAACTGTTATGATTGGAAAAGACCTCAAAGGTCACTGAGTTCCAGCCATTAACCCAGCACTACCAATCCACCACTAAACCATGTCTCTGAGGACCACATCTACATGTCTGTTAAATATCTGCATGGAGGTCACTCCATCCCTTCCCTAAGTAGCCTATTCTAATGCTTAACTACCGTTTTCATATAGAAAAGTTTCCAACCTAAACCTCCTCTGACACAACTTGATGCCATTTCCTCTTGTTCCATCACTTATTATTTGGGAGAAGAATCCAACCTCCACATCACTACAACCTCCTTTCAGGCAGTTGTAGGAAGCAGTAAGGTCTCCTCTCAGGCTCCTTTCCTCCAGGCTAAACAAACATCTGACATTACAGTGCATGACTGATCATGTGACAACTGGACATCAGCCTTTCGTCACAGCAGACCAAGTCAGAAGGGAAATGAACTCGCCCATGAGCTTTACATTCACTTAGCACAGGTTCAGCAGGCTTATTCACTGCTACCCAAGAAAAACACAGAAACAATCCTTTTCCACAGTCCTCAAGTAAAACACTGCCATGTCTTGCACAATTTCAGACTGAATGTTACGAAAAATTCTTTACTGATAGGGTGGACAGGCATTGGAACAGGCTGCCCAGAAAGAGTCACCATCTCTGAAAGCATTCAAGAAATGTGTGTATATGGCACTTGAGGACATGGTTTAGTGCTGAACATGGAGGTGCTGAGTTAACAGCTGGACTTGATGATCTCAAAGGTCTTTTCCAACCTTAACAATTGTATGATTCACACTGCTGTTGTGGGCCACAGGCATAAAACAAGGCAGAAACTGTCCCAGGTGACTCAGAAGCAGATGATCACATCTGTGCTGGCTCATATCCAGGGCCGTGAACCACTTACTCCTAGCAGAACTAACAACACTCTAAATTAAAATCCATTTATTTCATGCTGAACAGCCACACTAGAGATGTTCATTAAACTGTGTGAAGACATCTACTTAGAAAGGGAGTTACGCTGCTCTCGCCAAACTTTTCCCACTGTTTACACGCAGGAAAGCAAAGGTTAGTAAATGCTAACAGAAAGTTGAGTACTTGGGGAAAACCCCAACATCTGAGTAAAAGCACCAATGAGTGTTTTCAAGACATACTTCAGAAAATATTAGCATCCTAAACAATACTGGTCTTTCAAATATATTTTAAAGAGGAAAAAGTCTTACTGCAGTATATAAGAGTCTAGAAAAAAACCATTAGGATACTGCACACTGTGCATGGCATTTCTGTTCTTAGCAGAGGAGTTAAAATTAAAATTCGTAGCCAGTCTATAAGCAACTTTCAATATAAACAATTTCTTCTCACAGTATTCCTACTAAGTAGTCACAGAGGGTTATCATTTCCTCAGAAAGGCTGTTTCTTTATGTAACGTACATTCTGTTCTCCTGTTTTGATTTTTGAGTCCTTCTGTCCTCTATATTACTCAGTTTATCCTTTTTAAACGCATTTCTTTAATTTTAATTTTCAACAGATGGAGTAAGAAATTGTGATAATTTCCAAGTGTTCATGGAGAATGCTGTCAATGCAGCACATTGAGTTTAGGCTTTACATGATGGTATTTGAAAACTGGAAAATTCAGAACTAATTTTGTCTCAAAACCATACCCAGTAATGCTACTACTTCTTTTCATTGCAACCAAGAGCAACTCTGAGTTATTTGAAGAACAATAGTATATAATGGCTTTTATGTATTCATATGTACATACAAACATAATGCCTATATTTTCAAAGACTGAAACGACTTGTAGGCTTAACTCCAAGCTCTAAGGGAAGTGTTATAAAAGTCAGAAGTATCTGGCATGAAAAATTGCAGAAAAATTAAAAAATATTTTAAAATGCAGGCTTAAATGAACTGTTCAGAACTACATGTAACACTGTTCATCATGTAGTATCCATTAAGCACGAAACCTAAGTCATAACTTAGGAGTTATGACTTAAAATTTAAAAGATAGGAAAGTGACACATAATGCTTGGCAACCCTCAGAGGAGGCAAGATTGCAAGAAAAAGACCTGTACACCAAATAACAATGGCTCAAACATGTCAGGTCTTGTTTCATACTAAAATGGTTTCAGCATAAATGAGAAGGGCACAGTGTGGAGCATTAACTGCAAGAGACAGAATTATCCTGCATAGACATTTCCATTTCTGAGCTTCTATGTTGTGAGGACTTACAGAATTCTGACAAGCAAAAAAATGCAAAAAAATATGGCAGACAAAGAGCAAGAGAGCTTACATACATAGAAGGGTTTGTCAACATTTTTTATTGCCGGGGATGCTGACTTGTAAAAGGGAACATGCTGAGCCCTTCCCTTCATCTGGAGGGGATTGGTATCAAACTGCCACAGTGCATGGAGAAGAAAGACCAACCAAACAAACCAGCCCTTTAGTAAAATGGCTACTGCCCCATCAACTCCAAAGTGTAGGCCGTGTATGACGGCAACACTTGCAGCAGGTGGTGGAGCTGCCAGGGAACCCCACGCGACCGAACACTGACACCTCCACGGCACTTCTGGCACAAAGGGCTTTTCACCCTGGGCATTTCTTGGGTATCTTCACCTTGCTGTCATCCATAACTCAGAAGCAGTATCCAGAAACACCAGGTGGTTTAACACCATTCCTTAATAATTACAACTAAGCCTTACTGAACAACAGTGCAACAGAAAAATGATTGTATTGATGTTTTATTGCTGAAGATTAAAATTACAAGCTTTTGTATTGTATTTAAACTTGACCACTTTAACCAGTATCTATGTATTGAAATAGGGCTTTTGTTTTACCACTCTAAAATGTCTAAATGGAGGAAGGATATTGACTGAGGTAATTTGCCTAAAAGTATGTTGGAAAGTGAGAAGGGGCAGGAACGATGTCCAGGACTTCTCAGGATTCAGGATGGAGTGTAACCAGATCATTATGCATCAAAATTAGGTCTCAAAGGATTATTCCCATATTCTATTTTGGACTGTTACAGTAGAAGCATATATACTGTCCTCAAGATTTCTCCAGGCAGAAATCATTACAGAATTTTGCCTTTAAGACTTTAATCTACTTTAAAGGCAAGGGGAAAAAAAGCAAAAAAAAAGCTAATCATCCACATATATTTACATTTCTATTCCCTTTCTTTTAAAAAAGCCCTTGCTTAGTAGTAATACCTGCAACAAACTAATTTTGCATCTTTGAGAGTAAAATGGTAAGCTACTGCTACAACATCATTTCATAAAGTTGTTACTTATGAACACAGAAATCAAGTGAATAGTTTACCACAGTCACAGAAAGGACACACAATTTTTCTGTCTTTTTCTGCAAGTATTACGTTTCCAGACTATTTCTTAAACAAGGAATAAACATACAGGTTTTGCTTACAATACCTCGAATCTGCTTTCTTTAGGAAAGCTCACAGGAAATTTCTTGTTTAATAGGAGAAGAATCAGATCCTTAGATAACACTATATTGTTCAAGAAAACAAAGACGATGAAAGAAATGAAAAAATGCTCAGAGAATGGGTGAGTTTTAGAAGAGATATGTGTCTAGACACATCTATAACACGAGCTATTTACTGAATGCAATGAAGAATAAATTTTAGAATATATCAAGCCCAAATACAGTGAGTGTATTTGCCTTCAAACACTCGCTTATCTTTAAACACTTTAGTTCTCCTCTAAAAAAGAGATGACGCTTATATATATTTAAAAAGTTCCCTTCACACGCACACAAATCAAATTGATTGTGCCCAGGTGGCCAAGAAGGCCAATGGGATCCTGGCCTGTATCAAAAATAGCGTGGCCAGCAGGACCAGGGCAGTGATCCTTCCCCTGTACTCTGTGTTGGTGAGGCCACACCTTGAGTACTGTGTTCAGTTCTGGGCCCCTCAGTTCAGGAAAGATATTGAGGTGCTGGAGTGGGTCCAGAGAAGAGCAACAAGGCTGGTGAAGGGACTGGAGCACAAGCCCTATGGGGAGAGGCTGAGGGAGCTGGGGTTGTTTAGCCTGAGGAGGCTCAGGGGAGACGTCATCACTGTCTAGAACTACCTGAAGGGAAGTTCTAGCCAGGTGGGGATTGGTCTCTTCTCTCAGGCAACCAACAGTAGGACAAGAGGACATGGGCTTAAGCTCTGCCAGGGGAGGTTTAGGTTGGATATCAGAAGAAGTTCTTTACAGAGAGAGTGGTCAGACATTGGAATGGGCTGCCCAGGGAGGTGGTGGTTTCTCTGACCCTGGAGGTTTTAAAGATGAGACTGGACGTGGCACTGAGTGCCATGATCTAGTAATCAAAGTGAGGTTGGATTAAGGGTTGGACTTGATGGTCTCAGAGGTCTCTTCCAACCCAACTGATTCTATGATTCTATGATTTGGGTAGTGACAGGCACATACTTTTGTTGAAGGGCTTCTTTTACTTTCTTTTTTCTTAAAAAAGCACTCAAACCAAAATACCAATAACACTATAATGCTGTCAAATGAATAGTTATACATGATTCAAACTTTCTCTACATGCTTAATTCTTATCCCAAATACATTTATAAGCTCACTCAAGACTGAAGGGACAGTGGTAACTCCCCACATCCTTTCAGAGATACTTTCATATTCAATACACCTAATAAAGGAGGACATAATGTCCAGAAATACTGAAGAGTTCCATACATACGACAGGTCCAATTGCATTTTCAGCACACTGAGTAGTCTCATTTAGTTTTCAGAAATGTCCCAGCCTTGCTGGTTGGCAAACATTTGGACCCAGTGTTCAAAACCAGAAGCACCTGAAGCAACCAGGTGGGGTACCACTGCTGCCCAGCTGTGGCCTGTCTGCTCAGCTACAGCAGAGCTGCAGTGAGGGAGGATTAGTGCCTGTACCTGCTCAGACAAAACTTTCTCTTAAATGATTTTGTGACTTTCTTTAAGAAAGGCTTCAAGATTAGCCCTCACAAGTTTCTGCTCTCAATTTCCACAACACGCACAGAATTAGTGACAACTTACACAAACTTAAGGTATTAACAACATGGAATTACACATGGTCATCCTCAGATGATCATACAGCATGTTCTAATAAACCTAGGATTTCATGAATAGCATTCTGTCTTATATGAACTGGACAACTGGTAGGGGATGGATATAAATATGGGCCATATTTTTTAGACCCTTGGCAGCTTCCACAGATGACAGGGGTACTGGGCTCATTTTGAAGGGTGACTATAGCATTTCCTATAGTAAAACAGCTGTCAGATACACAAAGTAAGCAAATGTGAGACAGATTCCACCTTCCTCTCAATTTCTTTAGTGGTGGCATTTAACACTAATGATTTTAAGAAATGTGTATTCCTGAAATAAAGAACTTGTAAATATAATTTTCACATTACATTTTATTTGACAAAACTAGTTACATTGCCAGAAAAACCACAGGGAAGTTTTTGCTATACGACAGGTTTTCTGAAAAGCTGATTTCATATCTCAAGGTTTTTAAAATAAAATTTCAACTTTCAAAACTTCTTCCACAAGACAGACTTTAGAGCTTTTTCAGTTGGAAAAATGATGTCACAGACAGGACAAAAAAAAAAAAAGCAAAGCAAAAAAAAACCCCAACAGTCTTTCAGTGTTATCTTTAAGGAGGAAAAAACACCTTCACTCTAAACACAATGCCCTTAAGTCAGTAAATCTGCAACTGAAATTAGAGATGTGGAAATGCATTCTACATATGGTAAATACTAAAGCTATTATTTGGGAGAAAAAGATTACTGCATAAAATATTAGTCCAGTTTAGTGCCATAGCGTGACTTTATAAACTTATAGGCAGAAAACTAATTTAGTTTGTGTCAGTAATACTCAGTTCATGTTGTTACAGTGTTAGCAATGAGCAGTTTTAGTAGCCTGGTGTTAGCACTGTTACTGTAAAGTCTTGACAGGTTAACAAGACGAAATATCTCAATATATTAAGTCAACGACCTACGAAAGCTAAAAAAGCAGACAATACTTGAATGAAGAAACTACATACATTAGATTATTATTTTAAGATGATTGCAACTATGATGAGACCAAAAGCTATCCCTGGGACTTCATCTCCCTGCTGTTACTGCTGCAAGTCTACAAACACGTCCTGCAATTTGATTGCACTGTGCTCCTCAGAGCACACCCAGCTACTCGTGCTGGTGAATGACACTTTGGTGACACTTTGGTGAGACATGCTCACACTGGCTGGCCTTTGGCTGTCTTCAAGGAAAGAATTAAAATGAGACAAACCATCCCAGCCAGGGCTGCTGTGGAAGATGAAGTTTTCCAGTGGGGTCCACATCCATGCTTGTTTTAAGAGAGCTGCAGGGTACAGAAGGATCTGCAAGGTCAAGTGACCTCCTGGCAGGGCCAACACCTGAGCTGCTGGCCTTTGTCAGCTCCCTGGAAAGGAAACGGTGTTGAGATGCTAAGAAGGAAAACAAGCATTGTAAAAATGTCAGGACAAAGCCCTTTTCCCAGAGGTAACTATTAAACCAGACAGATCCCAAATGACACTATTTTAAGCAAGTGTTTGTGATAGATCAGAGGAGTTCAGCAGTCTTTTTCTAATAGTTGCAAAAGCTACAGAGAGCACGGTGAAACAGAACCTTGTATGCCTGGGGTTTCTGGTCTTTCAGAAGTTGTTTATTCAATATTTCTTGAACACTAGCTTGGCTTCTTTCCATAGAATAACAGAAGCCCAAGTGGCAGGCACCTAGGAAATTCCTGACCCCAGTGTCCTGCAGTGGGAAAGGGTCAGTCATCCTCAGCTTCCATTTTTTCTGAGGGTTCTTGAAAATCTCCAGTGAGGGAAATTCCACAACACACTCGTGTATCTTGTTTCACTGCTCTGGCAGGCAGGCTGTTTTTCTAATATCCCGCCTAAATCCTTTTGCAGTAAATTATGCCAGATGAGTGATGGCAACCTGAAAAAGCAAGTTTTTGCCAGCACCGAAACTATTGAAGTAACTGTAGCAAAGCAACCATTATCCTGTGTATGACATGCAAAAGAGCAGGGGCTGGGGATGGCCAGAGTCACAGCAGGGTGTCACAGAAAAGATGACTGCAGAAGTTTTGCATAATCCTCAGGCCACAGCAAGACAGAAGATGCTTTGAACTAAACAGGTTTCTGTGGATATCCCACTCACATGCTAGCTGCAGAAAAGCCATGACATCTGCAGGTAAGGAAGGGAATGAAAATCATTCGCTGCCTCAAGTTACTAAATCTCAGAGTTCTCTTGTAAATTCCTTTTCCAGATCCCCCTCCTGATAGCAACAACTACTTTCCATCCAAGCTTAGAAATGCATATAACAAAGCTCACTTGTGCTAAAATTTCCATATTAAAACCTTATCATTCATATAACCACATTAAGGGCCTGTGGTGCACAACCTACACAGGTCACAGAGGCCAGCTTTCAAAACATCATTTTGTAATGGTTAGAGCCCTCAGCAAGCTCAAGCCTGTAATACACATTACACGGATTGAGGTTTCAGAGTATTTCACAGTGGCAATGAAATCTTTCCTATAATTGGGAAAACCACAATTGCAGACATGAAAACTACACAAACTTCACTAAATTTACCTTGGAGAAGTGATTCTTTTTGCCTTTTAAAAGTTTTCTTCATTTGTTTCTCAGTAAAGTACTAACTGTTTTCCTGTATCCTCCATAAGGCAGAGGGAGTCCACTACAGAACTGACTGAGATTCAGAGAACCTCACAGCATCCATGTAATAACTGAGGAAGCCAGACAAGATTGCACAGTACCTCCTTTATGCAAAGCAGGAAGAATTCCTTCCAATTAGTCTGATTGATTTTGTATAAAGTAAAAAGCACAGAATATTCAATATTTGCTCAAAAGATGCTCATGAAGGTCAGAGGGAATTTCAAGGGCAGGGAGAACGACAGTGGTATATTATTTTATTTACAAACTTTTTGTCCTCATATTTTCAAGTAATGACAATGCTATTCTTCAAAAATTAAAATAATTTTTTAAAATTTGGAAGTTATTTCTCCCCTTCAACAGTATTGAAGTAGTAAGACACAACATGTCTGTACATTTGTGTAGATAAACCCACTGATGAGACTGTAATGGTTCTGATAAACACATCATGATCTGACCCAAGCAGCAGCACATATTACTACAAATAACACACAAGACAATTATCTCATAGCCACTCTTTGCCAAATAGTTTCAGAGTGCCTGTTTTCTCATTGTAACTGCAGTAGCTTTGTCTGCTTAGGCAAATAATTTACAATACTATTAAAAACTCAAATTACTAAGCATTGCGAATGAAATCTTTCAACAGCAAACCAAGAAACTACTGTTATTTCAAAATAACTTAAAAGGCTTTGTTTTCTTATATAAGTTGATACTTAGGACTGCCCACAGAAACAGTACCTTGGCACTGTTAAATTATTTCTTCTTCTTATGACACAATTTTCGGTAATTTTTGAGTTAGAGAATAAACCACAGTATCTTGCTATGTTAGAAAGAAGCACCTGGTTGGCACTGCTATCTGAACTCCTCTATGTCAGCTCCTCATTTAGTCAGGAAACCAAACCCTGAAAACTTTGGGCCATTCTGCAGGAGCAGCTGGGGATCAGGGCGTCATTGAAACATGCCCTGAGACAGCCCCACCAGGGTAACCTGAGGCCGAGTCTGCACCAAGGAAACCCCAAGAGCCACCTCATGGGTGGCAGCCAGCAGCTTGACAGAAAGATCAAACTTTCTAATACAATCTCAAGCAGCTTTAACTGTGCTTCTCCTTTTATTTCATCAATTTTATCTTTTATAAATGAGTTCTGCATGCTAAAAACACTTGATACACCTTTGCTCTGCAGAGGAGCCTGCAGGGCACTCAACAGGTGAAATAGTGGGTCCTTGTTTGAACTGCACAGATAACATTTTCCTTTCTGGACTGAGGGTGTAGGAATCTACAGGTCATCAACCTTTAGATTTCATTTCTCACAACTCTACCGTTGAACTGAATAAAGCAAGTGAAAGACCCAAGTGTTACACATCACCTTAGAAAGGACTGTTCTCCAGTGCAGCCATCACCAATTAACATTATCTGCCACAATTTTTCCAGTTTTGGCCCAATATTCAACCCAAAACACACTTTCATCAGTGTTTCAACATGTCACTGCTCTTTTTAGTTTGTTATCTGTTACTAAGGAGCATATTATGACAATCCTGTCACCCTCTACCAAAAGCCTCATCTTGCCCATTTCCTAAGTGGGCAGTTCTTGCAATCATTATTAAGAGACAAAAATCCACAACAAAAGAACTCATTCCCTCTTTCCACTGTCTTTCTTGCAAACGTGGGAGGAATTTTCCTTATTCTGATATCCCCCCACGCACACGACAAAAGCTTAATTAAGAACATCTCTGACTCACAAGCAGCACTATTAAAGCAACTCTCACATCTATGTCTTTTGACATTAAATATAATACTACAAATTTCCACTCAGAGAACAGTAATAGATGTATTATGTAAATCCCAAAGTTCTTAATATGATTTATTATCAGCATACTACTTTCAGAGCCCAGTTAAGCAAAGCACTTCTAGATATGGCTGTATGAAAGAGAATATTCACTCTGCCATGGGTTTCAATGGAAATCTTTAAATATTTAAAGCCCTATTTACCTGCTCTTCTAGATGTTAATTCTACAGATCTAATGAAAGGCAAAAATGGAAACATATGCTAAACAGTATCTTCTTCCTCTTTGCATGTTTATGGGCACAGCGTCAGGAGGTAATTGCAGATGATGAGTTTACATGTTGTCAGCAGAGCCTGAATGAGTTATATTGGTTTTTACTGAGGGGATGACTGACACATGACAGGAATGGGGAGATGACCACCCTCATGACCTATGACTGGCAGAAGTATTTCTCAGTGGCAAGATTAAGAGAAGCTTTAATGCATCTTACTTGCTTTGGATTTCAATATAAAGAATATTTTATTATTCAAACTCTATATAATAATAAAAAATCAGAATAATAAGATGAGATGAGAGTGTTAACTCATCCTACTTTTGTAGAAGGAATTCAGGTCCTACCATGCATTTGCTACCAGTCCATCCTGTGATCTGATTTGTAATATTTTTATTTGTAATAAATGTACTGCTGATTTTTCCTTTTGCAAGTCTTCATGCAAAAGAACAGTAAAGGCATCTTTCTCAAGGTTCTTATGATTCCCAGCAAAGTTTTGCAGAATTTGAGGTTTTGCACAGTGTGCTAGCTAAAACACATATGAGAACCCTGGCTTTTGTTAGAAGCAACACATAACGAGCATTCAGATTATGGAGAAAAGCTTGAAAAGTGTGATAGGAATGCATCTAAAGACTGAAATGCATGAAAAAGTTCTAGTGGAGCACAACCCCCCACCTATATAATGGAAAATCACACTTGTCTCTGTATACCAGACACATGAATTCAAATCAGTATGGGGTTTGGGTGCCAGTGTTTCAGTGGTGGTGCCAGGCTATGGGGGCAGCTTCTGTGAGAACCTGCCAGGGGCTTTCCCTGTGTGTGCCAGTGCCAGCTGGGGCATGACAGACCTCTGCTAGCTGAGGCTGAGCCCACCACTGACAGGGGGAGTGCCCCTGGAACAGCATATTTAAAAAGGGGAGAAAACCCTCCCACTGTGCAACAGCAGACAGAGAAGGAAGTAAGAGTGTGTGGAAAGAACGCTGCAGATGGCAAGGTCAGTGAAGAGGAGGCGAAGGAAGAGGAGCCGGAGCAGAGACTCCCCTGCAGCCTGTGGGGCAGACCGTGGTGAGGCAGCTGTGCCCCTGCAGCACATGGAGGTGCACAGTGGAGCTGATATCCACCTGCAGCCCATGGAGAACCTCACACTGCAGCACATGCATGCCTGAAGGAGCCTGTGACCCCACAGAAAGCCTGTGCTGGAGTAGGATTCTGGTGGGACCTGAAGACCTGTGGCAAGAGAAGCCCACACTGAAGCAGGTTTGCTGCCAGGACTTGTGAAGAACTTTAGCCAGTATGAAGGATTCACATTGGACAAGCTCATGAAGGTCTGTCTCTCATGGGAGGGACCCAAAGCTGGAGCAGGGGAGGAGTGCAAGGAGTCTATCCTCTGAGGAGAAAGGAGCAAAAGAGACATGTATTCAACTGCTACAATCCCTATACCCTGTCCTGTTGTGCTGCTGGAGGGGAGGATGCAGAGAATCTGGGTTTTAAGTTGAGCCTGGGAAGAAAGGAGGGGTGAGCAGAAGCTGTTTCAAAATTTGGTTTTCTTTCTCATTACCCTTCTTGGGTTTGATTGGCAATAAATTAAATTAATTTCCCTAAGTTGAGTCTCTTTTGCCATGCAAACACTTTGCCCACAAGAGTCATGTCTCCTTGTCCTTATCTCGACCCATGAGCCTTTCATAATACTCTTTTGCCTTGTCCAGATAAGGAGAGGAGTGATAGAGAGGTTGGAGAGCACCTGGAATTCAGGTGGGGTTAATCTACTATGGCTAGAAAAACTTTGTGTGTTACTGTATAAGACATACACATGGGTAGAAGACAGGACTCCATCTGAAACAACTTACTTATTCTAACTTTTGCTGTCTTTTTTTATATTTCAAACATTTTACCTGTAAAGTTCACACAGTCCTTATTCTCCAGCCTTTGGTAAGACAGACCTATAAGTGTCTTTCTCATTTTCAGTGATTTGGTGAGCACGTGGCTCAAGCTCTCACATAACATGAAAAGCGCTTTTGCCTCATGAAAAGATCCTTAACTGGACACCTAATTTTCAATGAGTCAGAATTTCAGAAAAGCGTTTAAGCATCATCTCTTTGAAGTAATCAAATGGGACCTGAGCCATTTTTCCTGACTTATGGCAGATTAAATCTCTAATAAAAAGTATACTCAGAGAGGAAAAGAATTGGCAAACAGCCGTTGAAGAGGCAACAGATGTGTTGATTAAGATGCATTTTGTTTTTCATAGTTCTCTAAAATGAATTTAATATTCAGAAATGCTAAAGAACTTACTGATGGAAGCAGCTGGCAAGGTGGAAGAGTAAGATGTTGTATGGTGAGGTGACTTAGTATGGGAATAGAGAGGGGGAAAAAAAAGACCAAAATGGAATCAGGCAGAGATTTAACCCTCTCACGCTGGAGAAAGAAACCTAGAGAAAAATGGGAAGTGAAAGAAAAGGGCAGGAGGAATGAAAGAGAACTCAGGGTTGATGAAAGAGAGCACATCAGAGAATACTTTTCCTCCCTGCAGGGCAACAATGCAGCTCACATCTGTCAATGGCCCATGCTCCAAAGGCAATCTGAGTTTAGAGTTGTTATCAGTTGGTTAATTAATTTCCTTTCTATCCATTTGCTGTAAAGAAAAGTTAGCTCTCCCTATTACAGAAAACTCATACATAAGAACTAGCAGATATAAATGTACAAAGAGTTAGCTACAGAAAAGCTCTTAAGATCCATATTTTTTCCATAGGAATCTAGATACCTGTCTTACAGTGTTCAAACAGAATGGATATTCTCAAAAGAAAATATGTTAGACTTGCTAAGATTTTCCCAAAGATACTGTCAACCATATTCACTGAAACAAGAAATCTAAGAATCTCACAACAGATGCTGTCTTAGACCTGCAATTGTTTTCTTCAGATATGTGATAGTTAAAGCTAATTTAAACTATGTTTATGCAGAAGAACAGGTACAGAAAGTCAGCTTTTCTAGTTTTTCTCCTTCCACAAATCACCTTTGCTACTTCCTACAACAGAAAGCAGTTCAGTACTAACAAATGCCCACAGCACTAACTGAAAGTTGACTTTCAAAATAAATGTCAAGACTCTTAATCAATGTGGGTGGGAGAAAATCCATTCTTACTATTTCTTAAAACTGTGAGACTTTAAAAAAAATATTTGTTAAACTCTGGGCTGTGCATCTGTACATTGTATCTGAAAGAGAAAATAGAACTAAGAAAAAAACACTGATTTTTTTCCTTTTCTTCTTCAGAACAAAGATCAAATAAAAGGCTACTTCAAAATCCAAACAACTTTGTCCCTGATCCAGAAACTAAATCAGACAATTACAACAGGGACAAAACAATTCTGGGAATGACCGTGGATTTAATTTCTCTCTCATTATTCCAGTGCTCTCACTGTTTTCCATTCAGCACTGACTCTCTCTTCACACCAGTGGTACTACCTTTGGATATTCTAAGATGTCAGGGAAGTTCCGCTGACACTGACAGCACAAAACTCTTCTGGAAACCTGTGCACAGCACAAGGAGGATGGGGTCCAAGCACAGTCTGTGGAGAGCCAAGAGAATGACAAGGAGACTGCCTGGAGCAAAAAGGGTGACTATTTGTACAACTTAATGCTCTAAATGCATAGTCACATGAGGGTAAGTTCTATCTTTGCATACAGCCCTACACTTCTGCCAGAGAACAGAGATATATATATAAAATCCAGCAGAATTTGGCTCAGTTTACTTACAGTAGAGATAAAAACCCCTTGATTGCTTACGTCCAAACTGTAAGGATACAAAATGTTCTAGCAATTGTCAAAAAACTAACCTCTAAAACTTTGTACCATTTATTGTTTTGTTTATTAACAAGTCAAGAGATAGCAGACACTTTAAAAAACCTTTCTTTTAAAAATTCAGGTCACAGCCCATTATCTCAAAACCTTTCTGTCCTCTTTGCTTTGCCAAGCACCTCTGCTCATATACAAACACTACATAATTCATTTCACCGTAGCCTTATCAGGTTGCTGAATAAGAATGTGAAAGTCAGCTGGCTGTAAGTTGCAAAAATATACTCAGTGCCTTCTTAGTGCTGCTGTCACTGATTTAGCTGTTCCCATGGTAAACTTAAATACCACCACAGGAAGCTGTATCATCTATCAATTCACAAGTTGGGAAGTGTGGTGTATGGAGATTTCATTTAACAGATTCCAGAACTGTCTGGTTGAAGGATATGCTGGTTGAAAGCTGGAGGCTGGGTTTCTTTCTTTTCTTTTTTCCTTCTTTTTTTTTTTTTTTTTGAAAACCACCACCAAAACTTGTATAATTGCAAGAAAAAGACATATGGCAGCACTTCCAAGTTGGTTTCAAAGAGATTTGGATTCCCCACTCACTTTCTCTAAGTGTGAATTACCTAAGAAGGTGTCAGAAGTTCCTTGAAAAATCCTTTTAACACCGGTTGTCTGTAGAAAAAGAACTTCTAGAGAGATGTTCCTTTAAAAAAGAAAAAAACCAAACCCCAAACCACATTTGATCTTGACTGTGGAGCCTCTGACTTGACATATCACAGCAGTCCTGAATTAGTTTTTACAATCATTTTAATTCAGAAAAAAATGTGCTTCCTTGTTAATAAGGAGACAAAAACACACTAAGAAAGAGATTATCCCACGCACTAAAAAGAGATTTTACCATCAGAAATCACACAGGTGAGAGCTAATATCTCCTACAAAACCTCTTCCTTTAGTAAATACCTATTGAAAATCAAAAATGTATTCGTACATGTTGAAAAGATTTCTCTAAATATCTTTTTTAATAAAATATTACTTTGCCATTAGCATACAGTAGCCAAATAAAAATATTGAATGCAGTTGAAGAAATACAAATAAAGGTGGGAAACCCCAATTTTTAAAAGCTAATTTAAACTAAGTAAAAACTACACTTATAGTCTGTCATTTTCTTTATTCCACTCTTGAAAAACCACAACTGAAAAATTTTAGCAAAGAGAAAACAAACATAAAGACTGTTTTTAACAAGTAGAAAAGAAAGGCAAGGAATTGTAAACACTGCATTTCAAGATTTGAGCACTCCAAAAATTTCTTAAAATAAAAGAGTCTTCACTAGGAGCCCTCAAGATTTCATAAAGCTCCAAGTAATATCCCAGCCAATCCATGAAACTAAACCTTACATTTCAATCAAAATCCATGAAAACAAACCTTACTTGGAACACCCTCTGAATCTGAAAATCTGATACCGCACAACGAATCCAAACCAGTCAATTGCCAATTACTGGTTCTGTGGTCCTATGGGTCCTTTTGGGACCACTATGACAGACTTATGTTAGAAAGGACAGATTTTGTAAAATACAGTGAAAGTGCCTGAACTTAACTACATGAAATGCATCTTAAATCCTACATCCAAACCCAGAGGTGTCCACAGGTGTCCACACGAACCTGGACCACCATGTCCGCATTGCGGAATCCATCTGCTTGTTCTCCTACGTGCAGGAATATCATCGTAGTACAAACAACACCCCTTGTTTCATGGTGGGGAAAAAGTCACAGAAATGGGCCAAGAACATTAGATGTCGCTAAGTGATTTTCAGTCAGCCCACACAGAACATTAGGGGAAAGAAAGCAAGCTTTAGCACTATTATTAGCAGCATCTGAACTTATTTAAAATAATTATTCCCATATCTATTCCAGTGAGCAATACCAATTACACTTGTCCCTTAGACAGAAAGACAGACACAAAATCATGAATATGATCCTCCCTCTGCATTGTATTTATCTTTACCAGAAGCAAGGAAAACAGGATAGAAAGTATTCCTGGAAACCAACGGCAAAAATAAATCTTAGTTTAAGAGAGGCCAGTTGAAACACTATGATTATTGTGCCAGAGCTGTGGGTGCAATGAAAATGGATTATAAATTATTTAGAAATATGTAGAATGCTGCATCACAAATTAAAAGTAGTAAGATCTCAGTTTGAGCGTGCAGAGATCAGCAAATCATTGTTCCTTCCAACAGCACTGGAAGAGCTGTGTGGCTCTACCACTACACGAGAAGCATGTTTTGCACCACCATCAAAAATAAACTGACCTGGGTGGTTCCAATTTTTTAAACTAAAGGGGCAATCATGAGATGCCAGGAGTACTTGGCTTCTGACCAGGGATTTGTATCACATTTCCCCCTTCCTTTCATGCTCATAGATGTGTAACTTCATGTTGACATTTCAGAACATCACCTGTCTGGTCAAACACGCAACACGAGGGTGAATTCTTACTAATAGACACTGAAATGCTACTGCTGAGTTACCCTTTTTAACATGGTGTTATGCCATTGGTCCCAAGACAGGAACTCTTTCAGCCTACCACTCATTTCTTTAAGGGGCACTACCTCTAAAACAGCTGTTCCCCTCTAGACACACACTGGGTACATGCTAAAATATAATGGTCTTGGTCAGGGACCAACTGTGACAAACCGCTAGGAGTGTTGAATTATATTGCTACAAACTCACATGAAAAGAATCTGTCTCTGCATATATAAAAAAGAGAAAGAAATGGTTCTCAGAAGAACAGTATTTTGGATAGGTTTTTCTGGTGCTTTATAGCTTACATATAACAAAATTAAAGCAAAAATCTCTCAGCAAGCCTGAGACTTCTTTAAGAAACTAAAATAGAAATGTTCTTTCTATGTAAAATGAAATAACAGGTTATACTAGACTAGGCTAATAATGACTCGTTTGTTGTTTATCTATTTATTTACACATAATGTTGTCATTTCTTTCATTTAAGTCTAACTCCTGAGCAATGCCTTTTCTTCTGCAATCAATTTTTTCTTTCTAACACTGTCAAGCATCAGTTCTCCCTTTTCCTCCATTCCTCGGTCTCAGAGGAACAACAGCTGGAACTGGAATGACTGGTTTTGTCTGCTCTATAACATCTTTCAAGGAATTTTGTATTCATCATCCACATACTGATCATAGTGATTAATGCCAGCTCAAGCCTTGGGAATATAGTGAAGTAATGAAATGAATCTCTTACAGGTCAACAGATAAAAAGGCTACATAAATAAAATGTTTTATACTAGAACGTTAATTTTTTTAATTTCAGAATAACATACAAATACTAAGGAAGAATAAGACAAGAAATTAAATCCACATGGAAAACCCAGAATTTATCCCATGCATGTATTATTCATATATCACAAAATGTGAAAAAATATTTAGAGTATACAGCCTTGCCCTCACATGCTACTTGCCTTCATAACCAAAGTAACTTGTTTAGTACAACAGCAGTGTGTGTGAACATCAGAATTACACACAATATCTTGAAACCACGATTTTTTATGGCTACATTTCAAAGGGCTTTACCGAAGAGACAGTGAATGACACACCCAAGGTCACCCAGAAAACCTGTGGCAGATGATCTGTGCAGGGAGTCTTTATAGCCTTCTTTCAGGATTTTATTGCTGTCATTTCTAAGCACCTAGAGACTCATATGGTGCTTATGACTCATAGCAAATAATTGATTTGTTGAATCCTTCTGCTTGATCCCCAAACAAGATCATTCTGGCTTTCTGTGATTTTTTTCCCTCGTACCAGGAAAAATGCAAATGCCATTAGCTCATGCTTAGTAGCTTTAAGTTTGTTATCTCTCTTTCAGGACTATATTTTAACTCTGTACCATGTTACAACTATTTGTTACAAATTTCATCACCTCTCTAACAGACAGAAACTTGTTATCAAAATCAGTTGCAGATAAAAGCCAATTGAAGCCCTAGACACCTAAAAAAGCACTAACACCACCTACCAAGTGTTTTTATCTATAGTATTTATAGCTATATATGTCTACAGCACAGGGAAACTAGTATCACCTTATTAGCTAAATAAAAAGACATTGGGATCCACATGCATCACTTTGTTTCCTTCATAGTGATGCCTAAGGATTTTAGAGTGTTTTTGTAGATTTTTAGAATCATATAAATTGCATAGATTCTTCTAGGTTGCTCACATCCTAAAGTCAGTTACTGAAGCCCTTTCTCACAAATTTTAAGTTTTCTCATGCCCTGCCAAGGCCATGGTGTTTGGGAGAAGCCACCTGCAGACAGCAAGAAGAAAAAACACAAGAAGAAAGCCCAGAGGTGCTTGAAGATCTCCAAGGGGCAGTTCTGAGGGCCCCTATGGGTGAGGCACAGAGGGAAATCAAGATCATAGTTGGTTATCAATATCTCATATGCAAATTAGTAGAGAAGTTATAAAATTGTAACATTCCTTGTCACATGGGTGCAGACCTTCTTGGGTGCACCTTAGAAGCTTCTAATAAAGGTAACCTATCCATCTTTCTCCATTAAAACTCTTTTCGAGTGTCTATTTTCAGAGGAGTAGGCAACAATAGGAACACTATACATGCAGTACATCTACTACAAAATCAGGCACGTTAACAAGTTTGCAGTCACCATCTCTTTGGTTACCTAACTTCTGTATCCTCTTTGCCTGTCATTTGTGATTCTGATTGAATGCTCACGACAGTCAGGGGTCCTTTGTGCAAACGTGTAAAATTATATAAAATGTATAAAACCCCTGCTTAACATACTCAGAAGAAATAATAACACTGGGTTTTCCTATAAAGTCTGTTTGAAGATCACCATCAACTCAAACATTATGAAGTATCAAATGAAAATTATTGTCTGTGTCTTTCACACCAATTTCATGAACCACAGGGCAAGTCAGACTTACTTAACTACACAGACTATTAATGACAAAGGTAGGACTAAACACCCAGAAATGTGAGTTTAGACCACTTGAGCCAATGATCAGTCTACAACTTTCCTCCCCAATTTAAACTATAGGAATTAACTTGCTATCATGTTCAAGTGCAAAGTTTCTTAAGATAGTATCTTCTTTTCATATCATGGAAAGTCCCTTAGAAAAATACATATAAAAGAAGTAGAGGATATTACATAATAAAGTGCTTAACATAGAAAAGAAGTTAATGCAGTAAACAAGAAAACTTACTACTGATTGAAGCTAGGACTGATACCCAAAATATTTTGATATCACTTAACTTGAGATTGACCCTTATGACCTTCTAATTAACTGTTTTCTTGCCACGTCAGCATCCTAAAAAATAACCTTATTTAATAAAATGTTACACAATGTATTTTAAGGAGTATGTTACTACACAGTCTAAATAAAAATCAGAAACCTATTTATAAAAGCCTAGGGCAGTCCCATGGTGTAAAGGAGAGCACTCTGAACTCTGAATCCCAAGGACCCGAGTTCGAGTCTCAGTGGGACCGTCCCCTGGCAGTTCAATGCCTCCCTGCCATCCCATCCCGTCACATCTCGGATGCTCAGCGGGGTCAGCCCCGGTTAGTACCGGGGGCTGTGACAGTCCCGAGGACTTCCCTGTCACTGTCCAAGCTCGCTCGGCCGTGGCAGATGGACCTCAGGAGTTAAACAGTGGGGCCAGTTCTGCGCATGCTGTGCCTCACCTAAAAAAGCCACTGTGCAGGCTGGAAGGGCACACCCACGTGGGGAGAGCCCTGCCCAAATCTGTGTTCGCGAAGTTTGCCCATACTTATAAAAGCCTATTTATAAAAGCTATGATTTCACTAACACTGACTTAGCCATGACAGTCCCCTTCCCTTTCTCCTTCCCCCACCTGCCCCCTTGCCCCTTATCCAGGGTTAAGAAAATAGTGTATGTCATGGTTGGTAAGATTTTTAGGTATAACTTACAATGTAGTAGGTAGGCAGGCAGACAGGCAGATATATCAGTCAACTTTAAATTTAGTGATTATGGTTTACTGTGAAAGCAGATATTTTTCATGAGAGGGGTTCAGGATTTTCTGGTTTATTTTTGGTTTTCACATCTTTCTAGCAGATCATGATTCATTCACTAGTCTTCAAGGAACACCAGTGCACATGAATATTTTTAAGCACAGTGCTTGCATAGTTTAAAACTCATTTGCAGCAGTAAGATTAGATCTGTAATGAAGGCTCAGCACTTCTGCCCATGTATCAGACACAGCTCAGGCTGGACTCAGTTCTGCAGAAACCAAGCTGCAAAGCAGCACACAGTACAGGGTACATTCCTAGATGGAGTTTTCAGCACAGAGATGTGGATGACTGATGCACAGAAGTAAAATTTTAGAGAGACGGGGTAAATATTGGTATTTAACATACATATTACGTAGCACGTTTTTATGGGCATGTGCAGATAGATACACAGTCAAATCTGATGTCAGAAGAGATGTACAGAGTTCTGCTCTGTCTTCCTTTTCCTGTGAAATTTGTAATCACATCTGATTTGGGGAATTGGTAGGATTGAAGAAAGCATATTAACCAGCACAGAGGCGCTCTCTCATAAACTTGACTAATGTAAATTCTATTCAAGTGCCACATAACGTTCATTACCACCCTTTTACCTATGCTGTTAAACACAGGCATAACTTCTGGGCCTCTTGAACAAAACCATAACCAAATATCCTAAGAGGCAGCAATGTGTAGGAGTGTTTTGTTTTCCACCTTGCAGAAAATCTATTACTCTTAATGCTTGAGGTTTTTCAACACTGCTTCAGTTTAGTGATGGTCCATGAACCAGTGTTCTGCTTCCAATTGTTGTTGAATTACCAAGAATTGGAAGTAATATTTAGAAATCGAAGAAAGGAACTTCTGAGAAAAGGAATTGCTAGGAAACATAGCCTCTCTAAATACTAAAACAATATGTTAATGTTTAAAATCATAAAACATAAATTAAAGTCAATTATTAAAGTCTACAGGAGCTATAAAAATCCTGGGCACTCTGAAAATACAAAGATTCATAATCAAGACAAACAAACCTTTGAACACAGCAGTTCAAACATCCTATCATTCCAGGCTCCAAGCTGAACAAACCTTTCAGTCGTAAGTGTAAAACCTATAAATATCCCATAAATTATAAGATCCCTGCAGACTTTAAGTTATGATCCAACATATAACTAGAAATTTCAGGACCTAGCTTGGCCTTATGACAGTAAGCAGCAACTATGACGTATTTTATCATAGCCACAAGTTGCACTATGTGTTATTTTTTAACTCATGCTACTTGTTTTAAGTAGCTCAAAAATTTTATGCTCAGACACACAGATAAACTCAGGTATGCTCAGCAGAGAAAGCTGACAGGAGTATTTTTCCAGATTAAGCATTTAAGCTAACTTTCAATTCTCTAAGTGTCAATTAATATACTTAAAACAATTATTCAATAGCTACAATAAGATTTAATTTATTTGGGTTTTTTCCACCTAGTCATAAATGAGCCACAAAGCTGCCTTCAAAGAATGCTATAATTTGCATGGGTTTACCACCCAAAAAAAAATCAGAGAAAAATGATATGTAAAGATATAAAATAAATTTAAAATCAATAAAAGAAGCTTAGTTTATATTAAGATGTTGTGACATAGACACATGTCACTACAAGCTGTGCTAATTATTAGTCTTGTGCTTTAACCTGCTTTAATAGGTTCCCTTTGCAGAGCAAACTGGATGTGGAGTTTGCCTCTCAAACAGGAACTCCTGAGTGAAAAAACACATTACCTTGCTTTAAAAGCTTACACCCACAAAGCATTTATGAGCATAATATTTGTTTTCTGTTCAGCAGAACTCACTTAAAGATCCTCTGAAGACTTGCTCCTGAACAGCTCTATGACCTAGTTTAAAGAAAATGTAAAAGGATTATATTTTTGGCTCTCTAAATCGAAGGGGTTTTGCATTTACAAACTTTGCTGAATCGTTTTGGCTGTGGTGCCTGACCTTATCTGCCCAAGCAATACTCAGCAGTATGGAATTTGCTTCCAGTGTACACTAAAAGTGCTAGCACTTTGCAAAAAACATTATTTCTCTAGCAAAGCATCTTTCATCGTATATTACAACACAGTTTTGAAGCCTTTCGATACATACACACGAAGTCCATCTCCAGAGCAGAAAACTACAAGAAAATCTTCAGAGGGGTGTGCGGGTCTATCAAAACATGACCTAAAAACACTATACGACAGAACCCTGTTGGTTAATACATTAATATAAGACCTAGTGCTTCAAGCACAAAGGAATGAGCACTGAAAATCAACTGCTAAGGCTGTTTGCCTAAAAAAAGTTGACTTACTGAGGGTTTCAAAATCTGCAAAATCAATTAAAAGAATCAGGTTTTATTACTGAATGTATTCTAACTACATTAACAGCAGAAGGGAGATGACTGAGCCCCAGAGTTAACGCTCAATAGAGTTAATAAAAAAAGAGCTAAGTGATTTAATTGCACCTTTCAAATCTGCCTGCTCACATGTACCCCATACCTCAACATTCAAACTTAGTTTCATCCGTTGTACTAAAAATATCTTTTATTACAGAGGAGCAGAAGCAAAAAGCTTATTCAGAACAAAAATTATAATTTCAGACAATGCATGGTGTGAAATGACATGTACCTTCCCATGTTAATGAGTATTTCAGTAGCAGCACGGCTTACGTAATAATCATGGGGTTTATGGCAGCTGGTTATTTTGACAAGAAATCTGAAGGAGCTGTATGAAAATAGCATGGAAAGAAGGAAAGAAAAGCAATAGGTCTGACAAGCAGATACCCTTTTACAAAGCATGCCAAGTCTGCTCTTTTCTACTTTCTTCGTTTTCATATCCAAGGTTAATTTTGAATCCTACAAATAGATAAAAAAGGAATTTGCAGCAAAAAGTCTTAAGGACAAGTCTTAAGAAATGTGTTTCTGCAGGTTTCTCTCCACTGAAATGGAAATTGTTAAATGGAAAGTGGGCACATTCTTATTTTTTAAGCAAAGACTAATTTTTAATACGTTGTAGTGAATGGGGAAAAGAGAAAAAAGGTTTCATTAGTACAGTTCGGGTGTGGTGTTGGAAGCCCTAATTTCACTTTTCATTACAAAATTTAGGCACTAACAGTGTTCTCAAATATCAAAGAAAGATCTTTAGTACTTCTTTTCAACAGGAGAAAAGACTAAAGAAAGCATATGTAATTTACATTAAATCCCAGCAGATGAAAAGGCACAATTTTACAGAATGAAATGTTTTCTTCTAAACATGCATTTTGAAGTTTAATATTTACAAAGAGCACAGCTTAAGCTAACAGTGTCTGACCATCAAAACCAAAACAACTGCAATAGTTTATAGTTTGTTTTTATATAAGCCACAGTAATGCATCTTTCTTAAAATGGTTGGTGATTCTGAACAGCATAACCACATGGTGGCAGAAGAACCAACATCTTTCTCAGGAACTGCACTGCTCTGGGAAAACCATTCAACCTGACGGGAGTGCACAGTAAATCATTTGCCCCTAATAACAATGATGAAAAACGGATTGGTCCAGGGTAACTCAGCCCTCAGGGCTGATAAAGGTACATGTCTTCCCACAGCATTGTAACTGCTGCAAATTGAATTGTTGCTTTATAGATTGAAAGCTTCTACAACTGGAAACTTCAATTTAAAACAAGGTCAGATTATTTCATAGCTAATTGTTAATAAAGTTTCAGGAAAAACATTCTAATGACACATCCAGCTTGAAAATTTGGAAGAACTCCTATCTGAAAACACATTAGAAATAACAGCATTTACTGAAAATTTTATATACCCATCCATAATTCTAAGAGTTTCTTTTATGAATTTTAAAACAGATCACTAGTTAACTAGATTAGTAAGCAGGAGCTTCAACTACTCAGTCTATTTTACTTTTCTCTCCTCTATTTCCTACTATAGTGAGACCCTTCCAGAACTGAATCCATTTTGCCACGTACAAGTGAGGAAGAGCTTGTGCTCCTCAGCATCACTGCCCAGGGCAGAGCAGGGGCTGGAGGAGGCACAGCCAGACCCAGCCCAGCCCCAGGCTGAGGCAGCAGTGCCTGCAGGGCAGTCCAGGCACAGCTCAGCATCCCCCACTGCCACCTGCACCTGCCCAGGGAAGGGAGCTGTTCCCTCTCCCTGACTTGTGCACAGTCCTGCCACAACAGCTGAGAAACAATTAACCTGCTAACCCAAAGGGATGAGTCCTGAATGAGCCTGAAAGCTCTACCAGCTTACTGTGCTCAAGTGAAACCAGGCAGAAAATGCAGTGCAGAAAAGCTCCAGAGAATACCTTCTGCAAAAATCTAAAATACACACACACACACACACACACACACACACACACACACACACATAATGATTTAGCACAAATTATTGTGTTTTGCAACTAAAACCTAGGATCCAACAAAACGGATCTTGAACTCTTTTTATACAGCTTGCTGAATGTAGCTCCTGCTATTTGTAACTTTCAATAATTACACATAATGCTCTCACCTCTCAACAGAGGTTTCTTTTCTGCTTCTCAGTGTTTACTGACAAAAATCAAAATGCCCTCAGCCAGACTGCAGCAAAATAAAAAAACGAATGATGACAAATGCAGATCCCACAATGCATTATGTTGATAATTTGTCATATTCACAGATACTAGTTATCTGTAGCAAAATGATAATCATTGGAAGTTTTTTCAGTTTGATTTAGTGTGTGTGTTTTTAAGAGGAAAAAAAGACTGCATGAGGCTCCCTTCTTACAGTGAATGAAAAGTGCATTTACACTGACATTTTATCTCAAAATAACTCTGCCTTTTGGAAGCAAGTCTCCTAATCATCTCTACCATGCTTTGCTCCACATCACCAAATGTTCTCAGACAGCATGAACTGGATTCTTTTCCAGCAAAACTAAGGCAGACAAGAGCTTGTCCAAAGTAAACTCCTCAAAAACCACTTTTTGTGGACACAGGATCCTCCAGCACCAAGGTTTGCCTTGCAAGTCCAACCCCACGGTGCTGGATGATGTGCTAATGCAAATTCACCAGATTTTGGCATACACCTTTTGAGATTTGGAAATACAGGCAGCAGTATGGCAGCTGTCAAATATTACTTTAATGCTTTCTCTTACAATGTGTCAATCATAGAATCATAGAATCGATTGGGTTGGAAAAGACCCCTAAGATAATCAAGTCCAACCCTTGGTCCAACTCCAGTCCATTTACTAGATCAGGGCACTCAGTGCCACATCCAATGTCATGGTACATCTAATTTGTAGTACATTAAAGTACAAGTGTATTAAAAATAGAAATAAAACTTGCGCAAAATATTATTAAATGCTTTTTAAAGTAACACCAGATTTAGTTATTGGAATACCCATGTCATGTAACTGATTTCAGCAAGTTTAGTGAAAAAAGCAAGCATAAATCCATATGAAAGATTACTAAAAATAATTCAAGCAATATAATTTTCCCTTCCACCAAATCAAAACTACTACACAAAGTTCATAAGCAGAAAACTACAGTGGGAATCTGCTATAAATACTTTTGAAGAGAATATTTGCATCATCAGTGTCTGAGTGACAAAATGTTCGTATTGGCAAATGGCATTTAAGTTATATTCTGAGACATGCAGTTAACACGGTGTTAATGTTTTTCTTCCTGAGATTTTCTTTCAAGAAAAATGAAATTTGAAAAAAGAAATATTCAACATTTAAAACATAAATTCAACATAAGTAAAGTAAAAGGAAAACATTTAGATTAAACAGATTTCCAGCTCTGCTTAGCAGTTGTAGCCATAGTAGAACACATTCATTAGTAAATTCCGACTGTACAGGATTAATATTTGTTTGATTGGTGTCATTAATAAGACAGACAAAAGTTTGAATTTTCAGAAGTTTTAGTTTATAGTTGGGTTTTTAGTTTTTATTTATAGTTGGGGTTTTTTGTTACATTTTCAACAAGAAGTTGAATTATAACTGCCCTTAGGGAAAATATCTCCCTGTACCAGATTATACAAAGACATGTAATACTTCAGCTTCTCTTTAGTTTTATTAACTCATCATAGCTATTTGCTTATCCATCTACATTGCACCCAACCACACATGTGCATTCATAATTTAGCCTGGAAAAGACCTTGCAAGGTCAGCTGGCTGGGAGCCCGTTCAAAGCAGGACTAACCTCAAAGTCGGTCAGAGCTTGCGGCACTCATCTGTGGAGGCTCTCTCCTGTTTGGGGCCTTATGAAATACATCTGAATAATTCACAAGATCTCAGATTTCTCTAGCCACTGTATTAGAAAACAATACCACATAACTTGTGAAATATTTTACTAATGTTTATATGTCCCTGTGAAACCTTGAAACTAATACGAAAGCATAAAGTACATGAACAGAGGAAAATATAAACCTTTAATTTGAAAAAGGTAGTTGAAAAAGCATTTAGATATCCAGATGTATTCTCAACCTGAAAATGTTGGGAAAAAGAGAAGTTACCCTAGATTCAAATTCTATGAAAGCACATGACTGCTGAACAGCAGCAATCCAAGCAATGCAGTGGTCACAGAGAGTTGTTTCCTATTCAAATTTATAGAAAAAAATCACTGAGATTCTTGTTGCAAAGTCATTTTAGACAGTTATAAATCCATGCTGTCAGTGGAAGAAATAATCCTCTCACTTGTCAACTCTCCAGGAGCATCACCTCTATCTCAGTGCTGCTGTGTGACAGATTCTGTCAGGGCACCAACATGCTGAAAATCAGTGCAAGAAGGTCAAAGGAGAGCGTAAACTTATACCAGCTTACAGTGCACATTTAAATAGAGGCTCATTTTAATTTCCCAGAACAATTCAGGTTTGACTGTCTGCTATTTTTTTAAAATCTGTGCCTTCACACAGGACGCATAAGGCTGTACATTGTCAAAATTCTCCAAAAGACACTGCCAATATGTCCTTACAAAAAGACATACTAGGCTGAACACAAAGAAAATTAATATCTTATCATTGTAGCATTCATTAGAGATGCAATTACAGGTGCACCAATTTTGCATAATGAAATGCTCTTACATTTGCATAGCATCTTGCATGTTGGACTATCACCAGCTAATTTAACATCTGTGACTCTGATGCCTCACTATTCCCTATTCCTCCAACAGAGCCCTGGAAAAGCAAGATCCCCACTGAGACAAAAGGGTTGTGATGTTTGAGGTAATGGTTGGGGTGGCCCTTGTTGCAAAGCGGCATTTCCCAGCTCTGCTTTTCCTACCCCGCAGAGAGAGGAGAAACACTGCTTTTTCAGATGAGATCTATGTGTTTCTGCTTTCATTCACCCTTCCTACAGCAGGAAAATCTTGGCTTGTCACGCTCCGGATGGCAAAATGTATTTCTGCACGGGCTCCACAGAAGATTTGAGTTAAACTAGGAGTTAAGTTTTATGAAGCCCTATCTGCCAGCACTTGGCTCTGAAGTCAAGAAAACCTGCTGTTGCCCTCGAGGCCTCCAACAATAGCTGAAGCACTGCAACCTAAATCCTAAACAACACCAGGACCCTGCTATACTTTATTTAAACCCGGTGAGATCTGGTTAGTCTAGTATCAGAGTACAGATTTTAAACTTGCTTATACAAATAAAAGGCAAGCAATCTCAAACTAGAAACTTCATGTAATAGCCTGTATTATCAAAAAGCCCCTTCCTGGTCTCGTTCTCCAGGCTTTAAACTGCTGTTTAATAGCAATATGAAATATTTCAACCTGCTTTTGATGCCAGCCAGTCAAGGGAGAGGGTTGTCCTGCTCTGCTCTGCACTGGGGTGGCCTCACCTTGAATATTGTGTGCAGTTTGGGGCTCCACAATGTAAGAAAGACACTAAGATCTTAAAGAGTGTCCAAAGGAGGGCAACAAAGATGGTGAAGAGCCTTGAGGGGAAGCTGCATGAGGAGCAGCTGAGGGCACTTGGTCTGTTCAGCCTGGAGAAGAGGAGACTGAGGGGAGACCTCACTGCAGTTACAACTTCCTCATGAGAGGAAGAGGAAGGGCAGGCACTGATCTGTTCTCTGTGGTCACCAGTGACCCAAGGGAATGGCCTGAAGTTGTGTCAGGGGAGGTTTATGTTGGATATTAGAAGTGGTTCCATTCCCCTAGAGGGTGGTTGGGCACTAGAATGGGCTCCCCAGGCAAGTGTTCACAGCACCAAGCCTGGCAGAGTTTGAGAAGCATTTAAATGCTTGCAGGCAGGTGGTATGATTCTTGGGGCTGGTCCTGTGCAGGGCGAGAAGCTGGACTCAATAATCCTTGGGGGTCCCTTCCAACTTGGCTATTCTGTGATTCTAAAAGATGTATCTGCGGTCTTCCTGTGGCAGGTAATTTCTGAGACACATTGATGAAGTTAAGAGAAAATATATCCTGTAAACTTGAATCAATTACTTTTAACAGACAAAGAAATTACAGCAATGGAAAATAATTTTGCTCCAATTTATTTTCTTATGGCATTCTGACTCTTAGGGACAGACCTATATCTTGGCACAAATGTGGAAAAAAATGATGCAAAACAGCAGTTCACAGAAATCCTTTATTATTTCAGCGGATTCAAACAACTCCAGACAAAAGGAAAGCTGGATTTGCTATGCATTGTGAGTGAACGATGCTTGCTTAAAGGGACAGAGAGGAGGAAACCCACTACGCTTTGATGAATTATTTCTACCTGTAGACCACACTGGGAATTGCCATTCAGGATCTTAAACCTCCTTATCAGAGTGTTTGAAACAACGTTTCTACCCTCTACTAAGGAACCGGCACAGCTTACTCGCTTGGGCCAGCTCCCTCTGTTTTCCATCTTCCAACCCCTTTTAAAATTCCCAGCCCCCCTACTGCACCACATTCCACACGTCTATCCCAAGACACCTGCCAAAAACAGAGGACAGAGTGCCAACGCTCTGAAAGCTTAAAAGCTAGCAGAGCACAGCAGTTTTATCTACAAATGGGGCTTCTGCCTGTCAGAACATTCATGCCTGGACTTCTCCCTCCACTTCTGAACCACTGAGCAGTGACAGCTCTTTTTGTTCCTTCATTCACTCCAATTCAATGTGTTTTTTCACACCACTTCTGATGCGCAGAACAGCATCCCAAATGTGGCCCAGATTCTGAGGATCTAAATGCTATTTAAATCCCTGGCTACTTGGCTTCTAGAGCTGAGGCACCTCTGAAGGTAGAAAGCCAGACTGTAGGAAACACTAGGCAAAGGGATGTGAATGAAACGAGGCTGCTTGACTTGAATGTACACCGTTTGTTCAAAAAAACTGCTGTATTTCCTATTTATTCCAGAAAACATTTACAATGCAGAACTGAACTGCTCTGTTTACTGCACTCCCCCAGTGCTGTCAGACTGCAAATTGTTTGGGGAAACCAATAATGGGAAAGTTTATTACAATATCCTGCAGACATTCACAGAACATTTCAGCTAACATTATCCCTGTTTACTTGCCACATTTGCTATTGCAGACGGCTACTGGAGACAGTAATGTTCTTCCTTTTCAAACTAAGGAACATTTCATTTGGCAATTTCCACCCTTTCTGCCATATGACATACCCTATGCCAAGGCATAAACAGTAAGTATGGCAGGAGACTTGAGGGAGAGGCATGTCTGGAACCCGGCTACCCCACCTCCCTCACTCAAAAGCACAGGGGTAGAATAACAAGGAACCAAAAATTACCATCTCAGTGATACAGTTCCTTTATTAAACCACATCCCCTCCCACCAAGTGACACATTCTGATGATTCTTTAAACCTTTTTTCCAAATACAAGGGATCACCTAGATAGGAAGAGTCATCTGTGAATGCTGCCACTCTCAGTCACAAAAGGTTTGCTTATTTTTTTTATATGCTATATATGAACTAGTTCGTGGAAAAGCTGAGGCCCACTAACTGGGCGTTTGCTTCCTCAACACTCCCAAATTCAGGTTTTGGATCAAAGCAGATAGGACAGATGCTGTCACAACATCTTTTTAAAAGAGGGTAGCAAGATGATGTTAACTTACTTGCTATGCAGTAAGCATAGCAAAAAGCCCACACACACTTACAAAAAGGAATATATTAATTTTTGAATTATAGCCTTAAAGAAACACTATTCATATTTCTTAATGCTTTCCTTCAACTTGGTCTCCGTTCACCTGTTTGAATTTGGCAGTTCCACCCCTGCTCTTGATCTCAGATCACCCTTTTCTGCTTGATATATTTGTGACTGCAATCAAACTGAAGTTTACAACTATTCTAATGCAGTTTCAAATTAAATCACCCTGATGATGCAACTCTATATAAAAATTATTGCTAACACCAGCAGAATTCTCAGAATAGGTTAGTGAAAATAGTGCCACAGGACCTTCAATAAAAGCATACTTTTTTTTCCTCATATCTGCTTTCAGAAAGTGACTATTACTTTCATAGGTGCTTCGTGAGGGGTAAGAGCCTTTCATGAATAATCAAAATGTTAACCAGTTGTACACTATGAGACCCATCTCTTTGGTCCATATAAGCCTATAATGGAGAAAAAGTGACAAAAAAAGCAGAAAGACTAACCAGAATGGGTGGTCCCAAATCTTCTTGTTTCTGAGTGCCCTGCAACAGATTTTTGTTGTTTGCTTATGACCAGATTAACTGAGAACAGAGATAATGGAAAATACACAATTTTTCCAAAATTAATTTGCCTAGGACCCAACAGCAGTCAGAGCAATTGCAGCTGTTCTTTGTGTTGTCTCTGAGTTCGGTGAGGTACTGTCAGTTGTAAATGTTTATATAATACCTTGAAATAGCTTTAAAATCACTATCAATACACTAAATACAGTTCACGAACTCACTTTGTATCATGACAAACAATAGAGTTCGAGCCCATTCAGCAAACACACATACAAAACATCCCACATTATACATTTTAATTATTCATCCACAGTCTGCTGATCTAATGGAATAATTTTGCAAAGCAATGCACAGACTAAACATTTGCACATGCTCCCTTTCATTTTTAACAGTGAAAGACAGGAATTAGAACTAATTTCAAAAAAGATATATTGACTCTTTGAGGTATTATTAGATCTTTTTTGTCTTGCATCTTTGAGAGACTGATTAACATGCAAAGAGCTCTGCACTACCATAACTAGACCATCTTAGTTCTTAAGAGTTCATTGAAGGCTCATTCAGAAATCTTTCAGAGATATGATGAGGGTTGGGACTATTATGGTGAGATTAATTATTTATTCCAAGAAGCAAATACCCATTACAAGTACCACTCCTCCTCCTCCTCCTCCCATAGCTACTGCTCACAGAAACCCAGCCTCTTCTTCCAGCGTTTCTCAGTCTATTCTAGCCCCATTTTTGTTAACACCCACCTTATGCACAGAGATACCACTGTTAAAAACTCCTTAATAATCACTATTAGTATTCCTTACTTTGCTCTATTCAAAGAGGGCTTGATGGCTCAGGTTTCATGATGACTCCCACAAAAGATGTCAAACCGACCTTCCCCACTGACACCTGGCAAGAAAACTGCTCATTTCAGGCAGATTCAGACTCAGCCACGGGAAACACCTGCAGCACCTCCAGGAGGACCTCGTGGTGCTTTGCACACCTGTGTACCAGGCAAACAACCCAAAGAAGACCCAAGATTCCCCAAGGTATTTACACACTTAAATACTTTTGTTTTCCATGGTCTTTGGGTTCCAGGACACCCTTTGAACCTAAATGGAAGTGATTCAGGGCAGTGGCTGCTCAGTGTGCGACTTCAGGCAGTTCAGGAGCTCAGAACAGAGTCACATGAACCGCAGCACTCCCACTCCCTTAGGTAGGAAAGCAATTCTTCTGAGATCCTTTCTACAACATAAGGGTAGAATTCAAGAAGCAAAATAAAAAGGAAGGATGGCTCAGTGGTTATCAAGCTAAATGGAAAAAAGAGGCCATAGTAGAAACATGGATTTCCTAAACAATGTATTAGTTTATATGTTTGTCACTATCATCCAATTAAATTATTGGTAATATTTTGCACTCCTGTAGCAGTTCTATTCTGTGAAAGCAGTGGATAACCTAAAGTTAAAATCTGCTGGAGACATGGCCAGACAGTAAGAGAACCAGACTCTCAGACACTAAAGTAGGCTTAGATTACCAATGGGTGATAGTGCTTGCCACTAAGCAAGATTTAGTTTCTTTGTTCCTGCTTTTTCATAAAGAAAAATGTCTGCAAGTCTACAGGATCTTATATATAAACATATACTTATTGGGCTTGCCTTTAATTGACTGTTGTTTGTCTACTTGAAAGCTATGCTGTCACTTCCTATATAAGCTGCTAAAAACAAAGCTGTCCATAGCAAGAACTGTGACCACACATCAGGCTAATGCTGAAAAAAACTACTTGCATTTATTTGCTACTTAAAACCCAAGTCAGAGAGGACCTATGAGAAGGCAAGTTCTTGCAGAGGTTGCCACTGACAGCCGAGAAGGCAGCTGCTGACACAGCCTCTTTCTGATGCAAAGCAATGATATGGGGCAGTAATCCATTCACCACTCCCTGAGAGTTGCCCAAAGACTGTAATCTGCAACCAAAGCAAACTAATGTGAAGGTTTATGGTGTGC
Organism: Pithys albifrons albifrons; assembly: GCF_047495875.1. Lineage (NCBI taxonomy): Eukaryota > Metazoa > Chordata > Aves > Passeriformes > Thamnophilidae > Pithys > Pithys albifrons. The sequence continues at coordinate 89,664,913 of NC_092459.1, forward strand.
TGATCATGGCTGGACACCAGGTGCCCACCAAAGCTGCTTTATCACTGCCCTCCTCAGCTGGATAGGGAGAAAGAAAATATAACAAAAGGCTCCTGTGTCTGGACAAGGGCAAGGAGAGATCACTGATTACTAACACAAGCCAAAAAGATTTGACGTGGAGAAATAAGCTTAATTAATTATCAATCAAATCAGAATAGGGCAATGAGGAATAAAACTACATCTTAAAATACTTCTTCCTGGGTTTAACTTTATTCCCAAATTCCCTACCTCCTCTGCCCCAGAAGCACAGGGAGATGGCAAATAGGGGTTGTGGTCAGTTCATCATACACTTTTGCTCCTTCTTCCTCATAGGAAGGACTTCTCAAACTCCAGCATGGTGCCCTTCTTTAGCATCACGAGTCATGCCAACAAACGTGCTGCATCATAAGCTTCTCTTGAGGATGGCTTCACAAGTCTTGCCAGGAGCCTGCTCCAGTGTGGGCTTCCCATGCAGTCGTAGCCTCCTTCAGGCACCTGCCTGCTCCTCCATGGATCTCCATGGGCTGCAGGGGTACAGCCTGCCTTGCCATGGGCCTCACCACGGGCTTCAGGAGGACAGCCTGCCTTGCCATGGGCTTCACCATGGGCTGCAGGGGGACAGCCTGCCTTGTCACAGGCTTCACCATGGGCTGCAGGGGAATCTCTGCTCCAGAGCCTGGAGCACCTCCTTCTCCCTCCTTCACTGCCCCTGGTGTTTCCAGAGTTGTTTCTCTCACATATTCTCACCACTCTATCCGTGTGCAAGTGAGAAGGTGTTTCTTCCCCCTTCCTAAATGCATTATCCCAGAGGCACACCACCTTCCTGATGGGCCCAGCCTTGGCCAGCAGCAGGTCTGTGTTGGTGCTGGCTGGAATTGGCTCTATGGGACACAGGAGAAGCTTCCAGCAGCTTCTCACAGGAACCACCCATGCAGGCCCCCTGCTACCAAAACCTTGCCACGCATAGCCAGCACAAAGCTTTAATTACGCATCAGATCTGTTGCCAGATCCTGCATGTAATTATACTACCAAAGAAATCCTTGTTGCTGCACACAATCACTAAAACTTTGCACAAATGCTTCTAAACAAGGCAGCTGTGAATATGTGTACATTGATGCACATGTTTATGTGATGCTTCTACCAGTTTGGAGTTTTGTATAGAAATGAAGCTTTGTTTAAAAAAAAATAAATCCCTTAAGTTGCATTATGCATATGAGAAGACAAGTTCTCCGTGTGTGGGCTGCTCTCTTTAAGGAGCCTCTCAAATAAGCCACTGCACATTTCTCCTAAAACCAGGCCACTTATCTCATATGTGCATTTCTTTCACCAAATTAGTTTGTATGACAGTGAGCAATGGTCTTACTTGCTTAACTCCTAGAAGCATGTTTCACAAGTAATCTTTCAATGTTCCACTTTCAAGCCTGACAATTCATAGTTTACCACTATTTTGGGTTTAATCAGTAGCATTACAGCATTATAGTGTCATTAATAATTCTACTAAAAGCACCAAAAACTAGTTCACACAAATTTGATTTACTAAACTCATTTATATTGCCAAGGTTGCCAGAGGTCCAGGCAAAAAGAGAAGTGAAAAGTTCTGTGACAGGCCATTAATTTTAAAATACTGTCAGACAATCCCCAGTCTAGCTATCATTATTAATTTGTAACTAACAGTTCACTCTCAGCTGTAATCTTTCGTGGAGAGCTGTTTTTTAAACAAAACATGAGGCACCAACACAAAAATGTAATGGGAACTTCCCCTGAGGAATCACCTTTTTAAAATTTCCTCACATCCCACTCTTTGAAAACTCATCCCTCTAACAGACGACTCTAAGCTTTTTCTTACAACTCAATTATACACACCCTTGCCAGTGAGAAAAGGGAGATCCACAGCTCACTAAGACTGCAGAGCAGGGCAGGGAGATCCTCTGCTCTCTCACGCTTCCTTGGGTGGGAAAGGAAATTGCTGAGTCCTTTGCTTGTGATTTCTCTGGCAGATAGGAGCCAGCAGAGAAAGGAAACCGCAAAACCTGGCTTGCCTTCCCACCGCCTGCAGCACCCCACGTCAAAGGATGCTGGTGGGCTGAGCTGCCGAGGCTGCTGCTCCCCAGATCCCTTCAAATCTTATTTGGTGCCCACAGGGATTGATCTGGTTACTCAGGTCAGACAAGCCAAGGCTCTGCTCTACACTTGTATGGCACAGGCATCCCTCCCTTCTCCTTCCTTCAAACTCAGAGAACCAGACCAGTCTGTGAAGGGCATTGGAGAATATCAGCCATGCCTGCATTTTGGTCAAAGATGCCACATACCATGATGCAAGATCACTTATTTTTTCCTACAAGACCTGCACGTTGTTACTGTGTTCTGAGGTTTTGCAATCTCTACTATCAGTCTCTGAATGTTGCGTTTTAGAGATCACAGTGTTGCAAAAGAGATTCTGGGTCTCCATGTAAAACACAGACACATGTTTATGCTTAATTAAGAAACCTTCAGGTAAATATTCTCTTTGACATAAAAAGTAATTTTATTTTCACCAGTTTTTAAATGTATTAAAAAAGTACTCTAAAGGTATTATAAAAAACATGAACAAAAATAGAAGACATTGACTTGGAAAAAGGAAAAACATGAAAATTTCATCATTATATTAAACAAAAAACTCTGGTAAACAATTCAGATCTCCTGGGGAAAAAAAAAAGCTTTTCCTCTTCCAGAGGAAAAATGTAAGAGAACCTCCAGGGTTAAATATTTACTCAAGCAATTTATTTAGTGCATAAATGTGATAAAATTGGATATAGATCTATGGCTAACATTTGAATATGTCAATAAGGGTGATGTAGGTGGGTGGGTGTATATATACTTTCTAAACTGTATAAAAATATATAATATACATTTATGTATATTCATATACATGATAAATATTTTTATATGTTTACACTTGCTCACATGCACAGCACCAGAAAGCCAAATATGCATCTAATTTTCTTCCCTCTATCTTTGCGTGTCCTCCCCCATCCCAAGTCTGCTAGAACAATATGAAGGAAGGATTAGCAAGATTGTTCAAATGCAAAAAGCAAACTAAACTACATAAACCTAAACAATTAACTGCATAGTCATTACAAATTTATTATATTTAGTATATGAAATGCAAAAATTACCTCATGTAATGACCATCCATATGCTCACACAATAACAAGACATTCTTGACACTGATTATTTTTCCAGGGTAGAAAATCTATAAGGATGGCATAACTAGCACATTAATTCTTCTATGCTTTACCATTATATTGCCAATTAACGTCATTAAAAGAGCCAACATTGTAAGAAAAAATAATCAGATTACCTACAGAGAAACTGTAGTTATACTATTGACAGTTTTTTAATCCCACCTTTTTATTCTTTTTCAGCAGAACATTTAAAAATAAGGTTCGTATTAATAAAAAGGAAGAATCAGACTGTTGTTTGCAAGGGAAGAATTTGAAATGCAGATTGGATTGCCTAAGGGTCATTCTAGATAATCTGAAAGTGTTCAGCAGTTGGTGTGTTCCAAACATAAGTCCTATGGGGAGAGGCTGAGGGAGCTGGGGTGGTTTAGCCTGGAGAAGAGGAGGCTCAGAGGTGACCTCATCACTGTCTAGAACTACCTGAAGGGAAGTTCTAGCCAGGTGGGGGCTGGTCTCTTCTCCCAGGCACTCAGCAATAGGACAAGGGGGCACAGGCTCAAGCTCTGCCAGGGCAAATTTAAGTTGGAGATCAGAAAACAAATTCTTTCCAGAGAGAGTGATCAGGCATTGGAATGGGCTGCCCAGAGAGGTGGTGGATTCACCATCCCTGGAGGTTTTTAAACTGAGATTGGCCGTGGCACTGAGTGCCATGATCTGGTAAATGGACTGGAGTTGGACCAAGGGTTGGACTTGACGATCTTGGAGTTCTTTTCCAACCCAAACGATTCTATGATTCTATAAAAGTGATTTTAAAGGAAGGGATTTAAACAACTGAACAATCCCAGCCAGCTGCTGATGCAACTAAATATGTATTTCTTTATAGAAAGAAGGGAGGTAAATTGCACAAACAGCAGAAGATAGAGAAAGCACTACTAGTTTAAAACTTCCTTTTCTTTTCCTTTTTCTTTAGCAGGCAACTGCTGGAGATGGATACCTCCACACATATTTGGGCCTAATTCTAGTTATTTCTGTTCTGACCATCTACTGGACCAAATCTAGGCAAAAAATAGCTTAAAATCATACGCAGAAAAAAAGTTGGATATTTAAATAAGTAAATTGCATTTCTCACCTTTGAAAATTACAGAGAAGGAAATTCTACTACTAGTAGCAAACAATCAGAACTAACAGTTCCATGGGGTTTTCCCTCAGTTTTAGGTAAGTTTTCCCCTTTTCTCCACCCCAGACAGAAACAGATGGAGGATGATCCTGTCCCTGTGCTGGGACAGATAGTTAGTCTATCTACCTTCAGCTATATCCATCTCTTCCAAAGTAATGGTCTGCTTTTTATCAGCACCAGGATCTCTGCTGCTACAAAAGCATTTTATAATGCATTGTGGTATTCTTTTAACATTTTCAGGTAGATATAAAAATTGATCCAAACTCACAGCCTTTTCCCATCATGGTATTTTTGCCCTGGACTCTGCGATTTGGACAGACTGCCAGGGCCTGATTTCATTAAGCTTGAGTAGCCTTTTGCAAAACCTAGTTTATGACTATGTGATAAAGTGCTTTCTCTATTCGTATATTAATAAGTAGGTAACAGCTAAAGGAGGCTAAAGGCAGCACTATGGATAAAATAGTATTTATTAACACTTATTTTCCCCCAAACTACTTACCTAGCCTACTTAAATTCATCAAAAACACAGGGTAATGTTCCTAGAATAATTCTAGAAAGAATAAAGAATTTAAAATGTTTCTCTACATAGCTGAACACATTTTAACCTGGTCTTTTCATTTATTGTACTGCAAATCATAAAACCTGCAGAGATGACAATCCAAACTATAAGAAAACAACCAGTGTAATCATTACCCTGGCTTCATGTGAACCTTATCAGCAGTAATGGCCCCACCACAAAAACTTGTGCTCCTTGATGCTATACCAGACAAAACCAGTTACAAACCTTATCCTGAACACACTGAGGTGGCACAGCTGGTGCACTGTGTCAGCTCACTGCTAACCAAGTATTCCAATTTCTTTTGTAGCTTAGCACACTTACTAACATCTCTCTTGAAATACAAGCTTTAGGTAAAATCCGAGAGAAAACTACGAAGAGAAATACTTTTGTCTTCTACTATTGCTGGAAATACTGAATTTGATTTTTCAACTGGTGTTAATAAAATGTTGAATGTTTCAGATGAGTGAAAATAGAGGAAGCTTTACTACATATACAGACTGGAAACGGCAGATGATGGCAAAGCAAATATCCCAAGGAATATGGAAAAAATTTACCAGTTCTGCAAAAGTTCAGTTCAAGTCACAGTTGCACACCTACTGTTTAACCACAGTCCTCAGGATGTAAAGTTCTGTTGGGCATCCCACATCCCTTAATTAAGCAGGAAAAAAATTCTCTGATCCAGCACCTTTGGAAAGTTTAAGGATGCAAATGCAGAAATAGATTTTTCTTGCTCAAAAAATGATAGTATTTCTCTGCTTTCTAATTTCTTTAGTGTAAATATTTTTTTTTTGCTTTCTGGCTTCTCTTTTCATCATTCTGATGCAATGAAGTCCATGCTTCTTAAAAATGCTCCCTAATTTATAGAATAAGTCTGAATAACAACTGGTGTAAATTTAGTGCTACACCAAGTGTGAGATTATTTCAAAACACTCAAACATTTCTCCATCCCTGCACTGACAAAAAAGTCAGTGGTAGATCTGCCAAAGTGTTAGATGACATGGGTATGGGACTTTATCTTTCAGCTTTACAGAACAAATGTGATTTATTCTGTATTTTAAGGTATTACAATAAAGGAAAAAATAATGCAAGTACTGCATCTATACCAACATAGACAGAGCTCGTAGCCATACAGTGACACCTCTAACACGTTTCCCCAATTTTCATATAGACTCCCAGAAGGGAGCCAAGCCCTCAGGCATGACAGCATCCATTATATCAAATTTACTGGGACACAATTTTATTTTTATGAGATAATTATGTGCCACTGCAAAAGCGTTGTTCTCTTAGTTAAAATAGTGGGCAGTTAAAATAATCTTGCAAAGACACATTCAATTACTACTTTTTCATATAATAACAGTTTTTAAAATGGACACTTTTTACCACAATATCTTGACTTTTTTATTATTATTATTTCTTACACTTTAAATAGGAAGAGTAACCTTTCTGCTACTTTTACAAAAAGTCCTTCAGGATTTTTACTTTTAAAATGCCTCTTCTGCCACTTTCTTTAAAAACTGTAGAATGATGAAGAATTAGCTGGAAGGAAAACTTCATGAGTCCCACTGAAGCAGTTTATTCTGGAACACCATTTATAGAAATGCCATTTTGTCATTTTTACCCTGAACAGAAACTGTGTGTGATATTTCCACCCTTATACAACTCAACTCATTATACTGTTTCCATAACAACAAATAGCAGTACATGAAATTAGATCCCAATAAGGTTCTGAGAAAATTAAGTTACAGCTTGCTAACGTGTCGCTTGGAGACTCACACAGTGAACGAGAAACCAAATCTGCAAAGCTGGCAATGTGGGTACCTAATAATAGCAGTACAGAGGTTAATATCTCATGAAGAGAATCAAAGAAAATCTGCCTGAGCCTATACCCACTAGGTAAGAAAAGCCTCAGTTTGACACAGAGGCTGCACTTTTAAATGGACACATTTAACTTGCTGTTTTACCCAAGAGCTGCCTAAACAGCAGATCCTTCAGCAAAAACAGAGTAATGGCTCCATGGGGTGGATTGTCAGACAGTACTATGCCAGCTGGAAATTTTTTTCCTAACTTTTAAGAACTCCTACAGTCCAGCCTTTCTGTTCCAGATAATACACACAATTGAAGCCTTTAAAATTTTATAATTGTCAATTAACTGAAGACAATTATTAACTTGATATAGACACTGTTGTGGTTTTGAAAAACAAAAGAAGTGAAATGAGATCATGACTGACCTCCTCTTCAAGAAACTTGGTCTTGACACAGCACCTACTGACCTCTACAGTGCCAAGCTCCATTGTGGCTCTATTTCAATTTTAACCTTGCTGTGACCTGTAACACCATTTCCACATGCACAACTATAGCAAGGTTCAAAGTCTTTCCCAATCTATACATTAGGGAAAGAGCCTTCTTTCCTTACTAGAGCTTGTTTTTGTATCTGTTCCATGATAATGGACAAGAGCACACCTAGCAATTTTAACACAATTTAATAAAAAAATTGCTAAAAATTCATAAGGCAGTAAGGACTCTAGATCATGTTGCTTCTTGCTCTCTCCCCTCCCCTATCCTTGAAATTCTAATGGCAAGCAGCTCTGCAGCTTTCCTGACTCAAGAGGAATGGAGAAGAGTTTGATGGTGGTGTCTACACTTCAGTAAAAAGCATCATTCTTCAGAACTGCTGATTTCCTTCTGGCACAAAGCATGTCTAAGTTTTCATACAGCAAGCAACATCCCGCACTACATACCTACTTACAAGCCACTATTATATGAGGACAGCAAACACGTTAAAATTCAAAATTTTACTCTCTCTTAACCCAGTGTACTGCTTGTTTCAGACACCAAGAAGCCAAATTTTCAACATTTCAAGGATGTAAGAAGATTACCTAGACAAAAAAAAGTCTGAAGCTTAAGCTATATAGTAAGATATTTATGGACAAACTCATTTCAACAGATTTTTATCTGTCATTCACAATGCTCTTTTACATAGCCATAATAAGCAGACTGAACACAGTAGAGGAGTAAATGGGTACCCTGGGGAGAGACCAGCACTTAGAATATCTGTCTGTAGGGGGCACATAACTAGCCAAATTAAAGGACTGAAATCTAGGCATTCTGCCATAACTCACATGGTCTGAGCAGCTAACAAAACCAGAAATAAATAAAAAAAACTGAAATAAAGGATACTGTCAAGGTCAGAAACTCCCAAATTAGCCGCAGTAGCCCTGTTTCGGCTTGTATTGCATAAGCCCTTTTCTGTGCCAGGCAGTCTCCTGTCCTGGTCAGGTTACATATCAAAGCAGACAAATTCTTCTCATTACTAGACACAAGTCACTACTGTGTTTCAGCACCTACTTTCTTCTTCAGTTGGAATGAACAAGAAGGCAAAAGGGCAGACTATTCATGCTTGTCACAACGTTATTCTCACTTCAGACCAAATGACATAGAGCCGCACCAAAGTGACGCCTTATTGCAACACATGCCAGACATCTCTGTGGGAGACTGAACTGTCACAGCTATAAAGTCTTTGTCTACACCCTACTGAAAAACGGTCCTTCAAAGCATAAGAATCCATCAGTTTAGGAACATAAACTAGATCTCAACTATGTATTTTGCATCTTAAAAATCTGCTAACTTAGAGTTTTCTTGCAAGAACTAAATTCCATTGTAAAGTTTCCATCATCTTTATTTTGTGTTGCTTGTGAACTTCAAAAGGACTCATTAATCAAGTATTTGCTCTAACTCAAAATAATCCTACTGTCCTAATAATCTTCACTAAAATAGAGGCCCTGCCTAGAACAAGTAATTGTGGGCACATAAATTGAAACACAGTTCCTTTAGTGATCCTTCAGCACGTGACAATTTGCAAGAACAAATATGTAGAAACAGTCCCTGTTCTGAGCTGGTGTGATGACCACAAAGGTATATATATTTCCCTACTCCTTACAGGAATGGCTATCACAATATAAAGGACAAGTATGTAGTACGTGTTCACTCTAAAATGCCTTTTACAAGTTGACTCATACTGAACAGGTTTCAGTAGAACAGATTACATGTGTATATGTAGTACAGAACACAACAAAAGTGGTTTTCTTTTAGGCTGAAAGCCATCTTTAGGGATAAGTCACTCCATGACAAGCCTAGGACATCCAGTCAGTACACATAAACGACAAAAAACTTCCTGTATTCAAATTTTAATCACTTAGAATCATAGAATCCATTGGGTTGGAAAAGACCTCCAAGATCATCGAGTCCAACCCTTGGTCCAACTCCAGTCCATTTACTAGATCATGGCACTCAGTGCCACATCCAAATTTTATTATTTGATATTATTAGGAAAGTTTGTCAGTCACACTAATCTGGATGCAAGTGTGGATTATGAGCATTTTCAAAAAAAATCATCTCTCCAGTAATAAATAAGGAGTGGTTAGCACCTAAGTTCAAAAGGACAAATGCAAATTCCAGCCTTCTGAAAACAAAGACAGTAAGGTATTCTCTGGCTGACAAAACAGACAGAGAAGGAGAAATACTCTTCAGCAGAACATCAGGAAACTAAGAGTGTCTGTGGTCAAAAGAAGAATGTTTTTATCCACAAGAACAGAGCAGGTCATTGCCCCAGGTGCACTCCTGTCAATTTGGCACACAGACCAGGTAAGCTGGGCAGGACAGGAGGGCTGTGGAGAACTGCAATTCCATTCACAAGGCTGAGCCAGCATGGATTCACTACACCCAACTAAGAGGTCATAGACACAAATTACTATGAAGTAACATATTAACTTACATTACCAATTCATCAATACTCCAAAATTAAAGAGGATTAAGTACTTCATATTTCCTTTAGGTCAAGACCATGCATACAGCAATCATCAGACATCTCAAATAAGACTGCAGTGTTAAGATCTGATACAATAATCAGCTCACAACTCATAACATCTGAAGAACATTTTATTTTTCCTTTAAATCATCACAGTAGTTAATGGTGGAGAAAACAAAAAAGATCAAATGTCTGTAAGGACAGCATACAGACAAAAAGCACTAAAGTGAGACTTGTTTTCATATAATCTTATTAATCTTACAAGCTGTTCCTTCAATCTATTAAGACATGAGAAAGAGTAACTGTTACTAAGCAGAGAACCCCACGTGCATGTGGTTGTCTCACCGATTCTTCAACAATATAAACTTTCACTGAGAAAATAGATAACTGTCTCCAACTGACTAGATATGAGGCTCAAAAGTCCTTTCAGTCAGAAAGAAATACCAAAAGATTTTAAAAATTCTCAATAAAAATCCAATATACCCCTGCTCCCCACCCTCATTTTCTTACTGTTCTAAGTGTCAAGTCCATAATGATTTCAAATACCTTCTAATCTATGAATCATTGTAACAGATAAAAGCAGCAGACATATTCTTGAATAAAATCATTGCAACTTGAGTAAAGTTGAGATCTGTAAATATCAGCACTGTTACCATTCCTCCTGCAGGATTACAAAAAAAAGTCCACTTGATTATTGAACAAAATGTCACAAATAGCCTGATGAGTTTTGAAGTCCATAAAGTGAAAATAAAATAATAAAATAATAAAAAGGCCAAAGCACTTAAAGTTTTTAAGGTTTGTTTTTCGCCCATACAAAATTACCATTGGTACCTCATCACTGTCTATAACTACCTGAAGGGAAGTTCTAGCCAGGTGGGGGCTGGTCTCTTCTCCCAGGCACTCAGCAATAGGACAAGGGGGCACGGGCTCAAGCTCTGCCAGGGCAAATTTAAGTTGGAGATCAGAAAAAAATTCTTTCCAGAGAGAGTAATCAGGCATTGGAATGGGCTGCCCAGAGAGGTGGTGGATTCACCATCCCTGGAGGTTTTTAAACTGAGATTGGATGTGGCACTGAGTGCCATGATCTGGTAAATGGGACTGGAGTTGGACCAAGGGTTGGACTTGATGATCTCGGAGGTCTTTTCCAACCCAATCGATTCTAGGATTCTATGATTCTATACTGTGCAACTGAAACTAAATCTCTAGAGATTAATAATTTGACTTTCTGTTACTAATAACCCTCATCTCAGAAAAGATTCTACAACTTCCACCTGTCTGAAGCATCTGTAATTACACTGAAAAAAGAAAAAAACTTTTTATTAATAAACTGAGTACTGTCGGCAGCACTGACTTTACCTCTCTTCTCTGGTAAGAGCCAGGAAGTACTGATGGAAAAGATAGATGTTTCATTTTTAAAGTTTTATGGAATATAGAAAGTATTAATACTTAAACTTAACCTGTCTTTTCATAAAGACACCTAGTGCTGCTACCACCTTTACACATTTTTGGATTTAATTATGTTCCATCAATATTGTCATTTGCTAAGAATCATCTCTCTCGTAGTTTCCAGTGCTGCTACACTAAAGATGATTAAGTGTTGCAAGGAAGCTCTAGAATAGTAACATTAATACTGCACTGATCTTGAAAGCTCCACATCAGCAAGGCAGAAAATATTAAACACCAGTAGAAAAGGTGCTGCTGGATAATAAAGTTTATGATGAGAAATTAAAGCTGTGTGCAGGAGAGCATTAACAGGCAATGAATTACTTGTAAGACTTAAAACAGCAATCCAAATACCAATAGTTAAACCTATTTCAAATGCAGTGAGAATGTTGTGAACGAAGTTGCAACTCCATAAATCTACACCATCAGGAAGAGCAAGAATAAGGGTAGCATGAAGTTGATGTCTCAAAAAGCACAGTTTAATTTGAATGTAATTTTCTTTTCATCTGCTTTCTCAAATTGGAGAATGTAGAGTATAGGACCTTTGTTGAAACAAACAGCTTTTCTGTTGGCTACAGAACTGTTTCATTCTCAGAAAATATTTATTGCTCTGTATCTGAGAAAATAGAAAGAAATAAATTCAGATCCTTCAGTGATTCTGAAGCCAAATCTTCTCCCTTACAGATTCCTTAACAGCAGAGCACAAACTGATGCTGGTTTGTGAGGTTATAACAAAAGCAAAAAATATAATTTTGAAGAATTTAACTTAAAATATACGAATGCAAGTTAGTACTCACAGAAAGTTTTCTATGACTTTAATGAATCTGGAATTAGTCAACCATAAAGCTAAAAGGAAGACATTTTTAATTTTTTCTCCAGAGCAACCATATTAAAACCAGCTAGACTGATTTTGAGTACTGCAACAAACAATAAAGAACTACCTCATTTATCTTCAATAAAAATTCTTATCATGAGTTCAAGGGACTTCCAAATCAATCCTCATTCCTCTCAGTACTCATTTAAAATGATAAATAACCACATAACAAGGCACCAAAGAAGTTTGCTCCACAAGTTGTCTGTAGTAAAACAGATTTGAAAAGATCTATTAGCTGTAAATATAAATGCAGAAGATGTAATTTAATACAAGTAGTATTGTTTATTAAGATAAATAATTCACCCTTCTGCAAACTGTCTCCTCACAATGTATTTGCAACTGAACAACAGAAATTATCAGTTCGTCGGAACCATCATAGCTTTAGTGATACTTCAAGAGAGAGAATCCAGAGGACCTGTAATTAGCAGGAACACAGTAATTCCTCCTACAGGCATGGAAGAAGAAAGATCCCTGATCCTTTTTGCATCTACTTTTTGTCTTCTTGGTGCACTGCACACTAGTGAAGGCAGTAAGAGGGTAGGCATCATACACATTTCATATTAAACCTCCTCCAAACCCTCAGATTTGGGCTTTCCAAAAATGGCTCAAGTGCTTCTGAAAGCCAGAGTATTTGGCACTTCAGCATATCCCAAAATCATCTTCTGTAAACCAAAGTGCTTTATCTGATGCCTTTTGGAAGCAATGGGTGCCTTCTTGCTGTTTTGCATTTCTTTGGAAAATTTTTTACAGGGAATAAGGAATGAAACTGCTCCTGTAATGACATGCTCATCCAAACTGCAAAGCTTTCCAGGCAAAAATGCAGCAGGATACAGACACAGTATAATTAACTAGGAAATAACTTCCAATTCATTTTATACATAAAATATGCAAATCTGTACGCAACTTATGGATGTGCCAGTATTTTTCCTGTAGCCAAGTATTCTGCTAACTATCACAATGGCTATGACTTCCTGTGACTAGTTTTAAAAGCAGCTGCTTCTTGGTATTTCTCAAGCTCTTTCAAACTCTTCTCAGGAAATGTTTACAGAAATTTATTCCTTAATGGCCATTACATATGCCCCAGGTATGCTCTTCAGTCATTATTGTACTGTGATAACTTACTAGTAATAACACAAGTCCATCACAGATTTTATCCTTGTTTCAGGACTATTCTGCATATGCAACAGCCAGTTAGAGTAAAAAAACAATCAACATATTAGGAACTTCCCTGTTTAGCAATATTTTTAATACGTCTGGCATTGTTGCTTCACCCTATTCTTAACATCATTTCATATTTGGTCATTGTGCACAGCAATGGAGTTGGTCTCAGCGTACAGGATAACCCCATCACGTGGGTGAAAGCCTGGTTTGCTAATCCATGCCAACAGCCCCACTCTGGCTCTCAAACACCAGCAGGGGATTTTACTCCTCTCCCTGCCCAGATACATGGCAGAGGATCAAGGAAAAGGTAGGCGAAGATCTTTCCCCAATCAATCTTCTACAGAAAGATTATTAAATATATTAATCATACTTAAAATACATGAAGACTTGCTGAAGTCCTAGAGAAAAGCTCCACATCCTCCACGAAACCAACTTTCACTTTTCAGTAAAACTGCATGATGAAGTTTCAGGAATTTGAGCTCAGCTGAAAACTTAAAAGTGGAAATGAGAGTGCTGCAGATTTGTGAATATGACTAAGCAGGTATGGGCCATGAATCACCTCTCCCACATCCCAGGCAACTGACCTTCCATTTAGCAAAGTAGGACCACACAAGTCCTATAGGACCAAAGTTAATTCAAATTACATTTAACTGAAATGAAGGAAGCAATTCACACTTCATAGCTATTGTTTCACAGGCTCTCTTCTAAACTCAGGAAATAATTTCAACACTTCTGAAGCTCTTTTCATGTTTGGAATGCTTTCTTTGTAACTATTTGAAAGGCCTCAAAAACCATGCTGAAAGTGTCAATATGAATTGTACTCTATTTACTCATTCAACTATTTCAGTTCTGAAAATTGGATCATTACACAAATAAATACTACAATTCTACAAACCATTTGCATAATGCTATTTTTCACTCAAGAAGCTGAAATTTCTGAACATTCTAAGGAAAAATTACTGACATTACTCTGGTGTAAGTCAGAAGACAAACCTAAACCAAACCCTGACTACACAAAGTTTTATCACCTACACTTTTTCTCTTTCTGGAATTTTTCTTTGACTTCTATTATTGCTAACCACAGAACTGAATTTCACTTCATGTTTCTAGTTCCACCATGAGACTTTCTAGTCATCTTATGATCCATACTCCTCGGTTTTTGATCTTTCCCAACACAGTCGTTGCCACCATAGCACATTCAGGAGGAGTGGGGAGGACCACAGCAGAGAAGAAACTAATTTCCAGCAACACAATCAAGTATAATTTAAATTATGTGAAGATGCAATTGTAATTTCTTGGCTTGGACTTTTTTTATATATAGACAGACATATATATATACACTATGCCAATTTAGATCATGCCTAGGAAGTCTAAATTTTACATTCCCAGAATTTGTTACATTTTTCAACAGTCAGCTCTATTAGATTAATGTAATAACGCTGCCAGCCAGCATGCATAAGTCATAAGTGGTCTGATTGGATTTGTCTGCTCATTGCATTTTCAATTTGAATAATAGTAATTTTATTCAATTGAAAGTATCTCTTTTCCTCTAAATACTCTGCTGTTATATTAGTTGGTGCTTGGAGAGCAAAGGAGGAATGGAATTTGCTATTTGTGTTGTATTGGTATACAATCAAGTTCCTAGATTTTGTTAGCTGCTCTACCTTCCTATAGCACTAGAAAGACAAAATATTATCCCCTTATGCTACTGTTATAAATAGTACAGTCATCAGAAATATTTTAAATTGGCAAAATTAGGCTAAAGTTTTCCAAATGTTTAGTTGCCAATTTTGTAAGAAAGAGAGCTTTGTATTGATCCAACAAGGATGGCAAGTACAATGTAAGTGCTTGTCCACAGGGAGAAACAAGCTGGAATGGCTGTTCCACAGCAGCTTCCACAGCACTTGCTCTTATTTCAGAAAAAGTGCTTTTTGACATATTAAGAAAGAGTAGAAGCCAAGGCACCCTGAGGCTTTGGCTGCATCGAGTAACACAACCCTCATAAAGACTCTCTGTGAGTTTCTGGTTTTCAATATGTACACTGGAGTATTTCATAAGGTTTCAATCTCTCCTCTCATTCCTTTCAGACAGCAGACACAACTCTTCAGTGATTTGTAGGAACTGATCAGGTTGAACAATGCTGTAGATAAAAATGGGCACCAGAACTCGAACAGAAGATGGTTCAGCCTTGTCATGCAGGAGACCCTTCCAGCATGACTTCAGACAGACCAAGGAACATTACTGTAGTGATGCAGTTCTCCACCTACAGAGGGAATCTATCTAATAGGGAGAAACCTGGGGTTTTAATATGCTGCACAGGAAGGCAAAAAGACTCCTATTTTAAACATTAATAAAATTATATTATTTAAAAAAAATAAAACTTTGTCTTGAAAAAGAATTAAGGTGTTCATACTTAACAAGACCAAAATAGGTTAAAAACTAATAACTTTTTTCTTCAAAAATTGTACAGAAGTAGACTGATGTTTGTTTTGCAATCTAAAAAAGGGTACACTGACATTTCAGTTTATTTCATTCAATGTTTATATTACCATTCTGTCTTTTTCTTTCCCCCTCATTTGTCACTGAAACAGAATGTAAAAAAAAGAGGATAAAAAAGATTATCTTTCAAACCTTTAGGAAAAAAAAACTATGTTTATTTTTTCCCCAAAACCATTTCTTACATTTAAATACAGAAAAAGCTCTTTTGCTTTTATGAAATCAGAGGCATTTGATTTCTTTTTCTCCAGCTAGTGAAATCAGGTATGCACATTTTGAATCCAAGAGTACCCAACAGAGAAAGAAAGCATAATAGTCCTGTCTATATCTTAAATAACTTTCTAATTTCTCAAAGTTGCAAACCTTTCCAAGCATATGAAACAATAATCAGGCTGAATCCCTTTATTTCTATCTTAAATATAAGTATTCTTTCTTTGGCTTGATTTTACTGAAATCTTCAAATAGAATAACCCATGGAGCATGAGCTGGGGCCTTACAGGTGTTGTAGTTTTGGGGATGTTAAAGGAAAAATTCTCCCCCTGCCATTAACTCCCAATGCCATTAGTTAACAAAAGAAGTAGTTAACTGCTACAATTCCTTCTTGATCGTTTGGGGTGGGGGGCAGACTGGGGGAAGGTGTGGCAAGGAACCGGTTGCTCTGTCTCTTTTGTTTTTGGGGACATTCCATTTAGCTCGGGCTGAACACCGCAGCTGTGCGTGTGCTGCTGTGGAAGAGAAGGCGTTCTCCTGCTCCTCACTGCTGTTTAGAGAGCTGGTTCTTTTTCTTGCCACGGCTGTTCTCCTGGTTTGGCACTGGGGTCCTGGTTGCCACTCCGGTTTCACCATCACCTGCAGTGTCACAGCCCGCCCGCCCTTGCCGCGGCAGCGACCAGAGAGAGGAGTCACAGCTGTTTTCCTGGGAACTATCATTCAGCTTTTCCTTCTTCATTTGGGACAAAGGACAGAGAGAGAGAGAGAGAATTCATCTGAGTGCTCACGGCTCATCTCTGCCTCGCTGGGAAAAGACTGAGAACTCATCTCGCAGCCAGTCGAGGTGGGACGCTGACACTGTCCATAAATGTAACTGCTCCAGGAGGAATCTACCGTTTGGGGATTGTTCTCTTTTGTTTTTACTTGTGGTGTCGGGGGAGTAGTTTGCTGTGGTCTGTTTACAGTTATATTTATATCTACATATATATGTAAGTATATAGTAGTTAAGAACAGTTATCCTTCTTATATCCATTTTCTAATTAAAGTTCTTTTTTCTTAAATTTAATAAAGAATGACATGATTATTGTGGAGGAATCTTCTCCTCTGCTTTTTGGTAAACATTTTGGTTTTTCCCTCAAACCAAGACAACAGGAAAACAAAATAATAAATGAAACCATGGAGGGTTGTGTTATGTAATGGTCCTTGCCAGCAAAGCCAGGGCTTGGGCTATGGTTGTGGTTCTGTCCCCCAACATGCTGCAATGACCTCAGGGGGTAGAGTTTCCTAATTCAGATGCACGGGCACCTCTTCTCCCAAGACTCTGCCATATGTACATATAAACCAGTGACTGATGTAACATTGCAAATGGCTGCAAGGGTTTCACAGTTTTCATTCAGACTGAATTTAAAATAGGTAGTAATTCAAGAAGTAAAGCAAATTGTTACAAAAAAGTGCAACTGATGGGATTTAAACCAACTGTGTGTGAGAGTAAACAAGCACTGTGGGGTTTCCTCGCTTTGGCGGCAGATTGGTAACCAACTTCATCTTTTATGCTGTTATTTACAGACATCTGCAGAGGCTGGAGAGCCCACCAGAGGGCTCCCATATTTTTTCTATTCAGGTTACAAAAATATTGATTATTAACAAAAAAATTTAAGATTATAAGTTTTGCCTTAAAAGTTTAAAGATCAGAATTAAAATATGGAAAATAACAGATTATTGTGAAAATTTTAATAAGATACATGTAGAGATTATTTAAGGACAAAAATCCCCACATTATGAGGGCTGCTTTACTGCCCATGTTCACAGATGTAGCACTAAACAAAACGCGTCAGAAACTGTGTGCAACCTGTAGACATTTCAGTGAAATGAAAGGCCTACGTACTGATTATATCACCTAACACATTGTCTCTCTAGAGAATGCCTAACAGTTACTTTTAAAAAGTGTGAAAAAAAGCCCAAAGCAACCAACAAGAAAAACCCACCACAACACCACCAAAACCCCCACACAGCGCAAAGGAAAACATCATAGAGGCCAACAAAGGTCGGAAATTTATCTTCTGAGAAACAGAGCTCCTGTCTGCAGATGGAACAAGAACAAGGTAAAAAAAAGCAAAAGCCAAAACTAGTGCAAGTCCGAGCAACGCAGTGAAGTCACACAGGTATACTCAGAAATGGCTTTAAAGTAGATACGATTAATTATATTCCAGTTCACAAACTGCAGGCAGCTGTTTGATGACTGCAAAGGTGAAAATCCACGTGAAAGCACTGAATGTCAAAAATCAAATATAAACCAATCTGTTCACACCACGGGATAGGAAAGACTGCATTTTTCAAGGACTTCATGTAACAAAGGTGTGCACCCTGAACTTCAAGCAGGTTGCTGTGGGAGGACTGGTAGGGAATCTCCAGAGCACTTTGACCTGAAACAAGTCAGACAACTTGTCTGGATAAAGAGGGTTGAGCCTACAGTGGCAACATTACCACTTTCCTGTCTCTTACTTTTATTTAACACACAGGCACAGCCACCAGAGATGGAGCATGGAAATTATTTGCCCGATAGCGACCATGCAGCTTGTTGGAGAAAGCTGTAACATTCTGCAGCAAGTTAATAATAATAGCAGAAAAAATCCCAGCTGAGGAATAAATACCTTTAGAGCTGTATACTTATGGTTTGCTGTTTGGGACTAATGAAGGCTATAATACAACAGTAAAATGGCCCCTGTACGATTTAAAACAATTGTTAACAAAACCATAGATTGCGAAAAGGCAGAATGACTTGCTCATAAATGCATTTTTAACTCAGTTCACATTCCCAGCTTTGTATGCAAAGGTACTTTATTAAAACAAAGGCAAAATAGAAGCTGTTTGTAAGATAAAGAAGCATTTTTATAACATTTGTAATGGAATTAATAGAAATATAGTGAGATAAAATACATATTTTATTAAAATGCTTACAAGAAGCAATTCCTACACCATTATTAATGGAAGCTGAAAATACACATGCATGTAAGAACTAAGGGCTGTTAAGTGTGACACAGGGCAGTGATGTTAATTTAGTGGTCCATTGTCTGCAGAGTGTGAAAAAAAAAGGTTGAAAAATAATCTAGCAGATGTGGCACTTGGAGACATGGTTTAGTGGTGGACTTGGCAGTGCTGGGTTAGTGGTTGGATTGGAGGACCTCAAAAGTCTTTTCCAATCTAAATGATTCTATGATTCTATGTTTCTATACCCATAATCCTGGCAATCAAAAAAGAAAAACTCAACTCATGAATAAACTTACAAGGTTTAGCCTCAAACTATCCAAATATGATTATAAATCAGAGTTCTAAAGGCAACACCTGACAAGAATATCTTGAGGATGTTATCAGGTCTTCCACGGAAGCAGAGTAATTCTAGATAGAAAATATGACTCGTACTTTTTGAAAGTAAATACAGTTGTCAGTGTCTTCATGCCTTCAGGTTTTGGCATCACTAATGAAACTGTCATAAGCAGTAATGAAATTTGATGTAAAGATTTCTAATTGATACCAAGTGGGACTAGAAAAAAATACTCCAAGAAGGATGGGTAGTGGCTGGGTCCCCATGAGACAGTAACTCTAAGCCAAGTGTGAGACACTGCCTGTGTTCAGCTGAACACCATCTTCTTCAGTAGGAGAACATCACAAGATGGAGAAAGTTACCAGTGTTGTCAGTTTGTGTATTTGCGGTCATTTGTAGCATTCTGAGCACTACCTGGAAGAAAAAGGGTCCTTCTGCTTTCCATGAAGAACAAAAATGTATAATGTCTCTTAACAAGAGTATTCACTACAGACCTAATCAAAACCAGTCAAGATCACACATTTTAGTGATGATATTTAACAAAAGAAGTTTTGTAACATTAGTCCTTTGTAATTTCAAAGTTGCATCTCAAAAGGAATATGTCTAGTTTCCCCTGAGTGTCCCTAACACAGGTCACTGCTGGCATGGGACGCGCGGCCAACAATTTTCAGCCACGCTGTTCTCTTTTCAGCAGTGCTAGAGTAAGGGTCAAAACAGGTCATATACTGGAAAAGTCACATCAACTTTTTTTTGTCTGCTTTTCCATAAACAGCAAAGAAATTTGGCACTAAGCCAAATACTTATTTATAGACCACACTTATTCTTAGGTATTTATTTTCATCACCGGAGAACAATTACAGCTAAATGTACTTATTACTATCTGGAAATCTATTTTTTGAAATATCCTCTGTCAACATAAATTTTTTGTTGCTCTAATTATATTTCACCCTCTATGCACATGTTGTGTGTATTAATCACATGCATTTCCACCACATGAGAAGCTGTGCGATATTCCTAAGTAAAAGATGCAATCCTGAAGTTCCCTCCCAGTTTTTATGCAAAAAATGCCAACTGCTCTGCATACTGGTTTTCTTGAATAAATGCTAGAATAAAAGCTAAGTCTCAGGATTTTGCACTGTGACTTGAGTGAGCTGGGCATTGCTGATTCAACCAAGTTTCCTACTTTGCTCTGCACAGACCTAGACTTTCAATTCAGAGCCACCCATCGCCACTGCTGTACCTTTCAACATCATGTTAGCTGCTTCCACAGGCAAAAGAGCATGAAATGAAAACTGGGCACACTTCTTTCATAGGCCAGAGCTTTTCACACTTAAAATCTCATGCTTCTGTTAGGGACTCTTCTCTTACTTTATAAAGCAGCAACTTCTTCTCTTTATATTTTATGCATCTTTCCCCTTATTATCTTTCATCTGACTGATTTGTCCCACACTCAGGACAAGGCCTGAACTGACTTCGGTTTCCATATGTTTGCCAGTTATTTATTGACATATGTTCAGCCCAACCTTTGCAAGGTAAGAAATGTTTGTTTTACTCCATTCTGCAGAGTGATAAGCAGGCCAGAGATCAGATGATTGTATAATACAGCTCCAAGCACTTGTGCTTGCAAACCCTATAATACCAGTGTGACATATTTCAGCCAGCTCTTGCGTGCCAGCTATCAGCAGGGATTTTCAGAAGTTTCTGTGCTGCTTACAGGGCTCAGAGGGATGCAGTCATTGCACTAAACCCAGGCCTGAAGAGGCACACAACTGTGTGCATACATAAAAATCAGCTTAATGCTCCTGACTCCTAGTGACACCTTCCAGAATGTTTCTTCCTCTATAGAAAAGAGGGAACTGTAAGGACAAGGAAAAAACCAAACCAACTAAACAAAACAAACAAACAAAAAAAGGTAGTTGAAATCACTGAATATACAGGATGCCAGAGGGCAGTTCCGTGGTGTACAGGAGAGCACTCTGGACTCTGAATCCCAAGGACCTGAGTTCGAGTCTCAGTGGGACCGTCCCCTGGCAGTTCAATGCCTCCCTGCCATCCCATCCCGTCACATCTCGGATGCTCAGCAGGGTCAGCCCCGGTTAGTACTGGGTGCTGTGACAGTCCCCAGGACTTCCCTGTCACTGTCCAAGCTCTCTCAGCCGTGGCAGATGGACCTCAGGACTTAAACGGTGGGGCCAGTTCTGCACACGCTGTGCCTCACCTAAAAAATCCACTGTGCAGGCTGGAAGGGCACACCCACGTGGGGAGAGCCCTGCCCAAATCTGCGTTCGCCAAGTCTGGCCACACACATACATACATACAGGATGCCAGATGGCCATCCCAGCTTTCTCAGGTTCAGAGTGATGCTGCAATAGGCGACAAGTGACCTACTACCCAGTATCTCATTTTCTTGTTCAACATTTGATATTACTTTCTATTGAAAAGGTGACATAAATCCTCACTCTGTGATCCACTGCTTCACCACTGGATTTTTACCATTGCCTTTTCAAACAATGCAGTGACACCAACGTCTTTAGAAGCATTGTGTGGCCAGAATACAATACAAGCCATGTACAATTTTTTCCCATAATGGCTTTTCCATTATTAATGCTAACTTAGAATGATCAAAAATGTCATAAGGTGGTTACTGGACCCATATTCTACCTAGGCCATTAACTGTTTCTCTGATTGTATCAAAATGCATCTCAATTCCCCATCTACCTCCCCTGCTACAATTGCTTCATCAATATTCATAAGATCCAAGGGCTTGATATTGATTACCGCATCTAATGGACTCATTATGCAAAGTCATTGTGACCTCTGAAGCAATTCTACTTTTCTGACTTATCTAGATGCTTGCTCAAAATGTTTTGAGACACTGGTACTGACACAGGAGCAAGCAGAGCAGTGAAAAAACCCACCACTGCATCTTTAAACGATGATGCTCTGACAGAATGGAATTTTTCCACGCCTGTATGAGGTGTCACGCAACTCTAAAAGCTCTGTCACACAATCCCCAACTTTACAGGAGCCCTTGTTATCACACAGCAGAAAGAAGTAGTTAATATTAACTGATCATTATTAACATTCATTATGGAAAATCAATCTGGTTGTGCTCTAACCTCCCGCTGCAGTCAGCTGGGTTATTCTGATATTTACACAATATTGAGTCCCTGCTAACCAAAATTGTGGCGGTTACATAACATCTCTCAATGTCATGGTGATTCTGCAAACAAAATCTATTCTGTTTATCAGCACTGAGGTACAAAATAAATGTATTTTGCAAACACATTCTAATGGCAAATATTTTACAGTTTCATGTGTCCAACATTATTAGTGACAGGCATTCTTTTTTGAAAAGAACAAAACAGTGCAGCTACAGTGTGAATTCATCTTTTAGTCTCAAAATCCAACCTCTTCTGGAAGAATGATATTCACTAAGATCTCATTTAAAAAAAAACAAACAAGAGCAAAACGACACTTTCCTATGTTAAAAAATTAAAATACTGAAAATAAAAGACAAATTCTAGAGTAGAAATTAGGACTAATATATTTAACCAAAGAAATAACCCACAAGAATGAAGGACTATGAAGGGAGGGGAGTGCACTATCACTTGGATTCTTAAAAAAAAATATTAAAACCAAAAATCTGCAACTGAGAAACTAGTATCTGGATTCAGGAATAATTTAGTAAAATATTACTAACCAACTGCAGTTGTTCCATTATACTTAATTATGGAATTATTATTGGGATGTTTTCTGCTAACTACATAGGACTAAATAAAGAAGAAAAAAAATAGTACACCTACTTTTACAGGTCACTTCCACAAACCACCCCTCAAACTCCGCCCAGTAATTTTTTGCAGATCAGTTACCGTATCTGCCAAAGTTAAGATGACTGTCAAGGTGGTTCACCTCTGCACTCTGGAATAAGGTTTCTCTGTCAAAAAAGTAAACTTTTCATTCAAATTTAATGCTGAAATACAATTTGAAGGCTCCCAAAATAATATATTAAAATAATATACATATGTAAATATTTACACACAAGATTAACACATGAATCTGTTAATGTGAACATATGGTTAAAGATTTTTACAATACTTACATGATGATTTTTGACTTGTCTGCTATGACTGTGTAAAAGCAGAACAGCTTTTATACACATTGCTTTAATCTTATAATAAAAGCTTCATGTATTTCAAATAATTTAGAGATACATTTCCCCTACACACTGAAAAATTTAGTACCTTGAAATGGTGAAACATTTTTATCAACTGAAAATCAATTCAAGCGAGAAGCCCAAAGAAAAAAATTCTCAGCTATAATCAGAAAGTAGAAGCAAGAGATTATTCTCCTTGAGCACATTAGCAAGTGCCTCTATAGGTGATCTCCTTGGTTTAAAATGACTTGTGCAGCATTTTTGTCTTTAGAGGGAAAATACAGCAGAAAACAGGCATCTTATTCAGGCTTTACTTTAACTACACCTGATACTCTTCCTGAGTAACGATGGAGCAAGATTAGACCCATGTTTGTCCTATTTTATGCAGCACCATAGATAGATTCTTCAGAATTAGCCATAAGGTCTGTATTTTTTTTTTATTTCTCACATCAAAAGTAAATCTCTATTAAGCTGCAGGATAACAAAGCATGGCTCCAAAGAAGTGTTTGATTACTTAAGAGTAATTCATTGGTTTCATTACCCCAGTCATACTTGGACATGGACTAAAAGACCAAGTGTTACCTTCATTCAGAAATTTCTATCTTTTGAGCAGTATGATCCAACAGGACAATGTTTCTCTCCAGACAGGGAACCAAAATTAAAAGTTCAAAGCACAAGCTCTCACTCTGTTTCACAGCTGAAATTTCTGCCAAGTAGCAACTCTCTCAGGAAAAACTTAACGTTGCAAAAATTTCAAAGGTAGAACTAATTAGGAAGCAAACATAATGAACCCAAACATGAGTTCAAAACTCAAAACCTTCAGTCAGTATTTAGATGTGTGTCTGAAATGAGAGAATTTACATGTGCAAACTGGCAACTTGGATTTACAGGACTGCAAAAATCCATTTCCCAAATGTAACTAATACAGATGTGTTTACTATTTATCACACTATAGTCACAATTCACACTTATATACAAAACACAAATATGTATGAATCACTGAATTCAAATATCCTTGTCACGGCTTGGTCTCTGCTATATAACAAGCAGTTATAACACATCTGCTGAGAGTATGCAGAGCATTTGTAGGTAAACCTTCAGCACGTGCTTGAGCAGGGGTCACAGAGGACTGAACAAATTAGCAGCTACAGGCAGGGGGAGGGTGGGACCTTGCTCTTCTGAAGCCAGTCCAAGGGAGGAAACAGCAGACCATGACTGTGCAGCGTAACTATGCACTGCCTTCTAAAAAGGGCACCCTTGGAAGAGGCACGGTCACAGGAGGAGAAGGTGCTAAGCACTCTGAAAGGACTCAGATCTCACCCTCAAATGTTAAAAAGGCAAGTACAGTTTATTAATTTGTTTTTAAATTGAGTTCCTTACTCTATTTTTAATACATCCTAATTTATTAGTCTCTTTTTCCCCAGTTAGTTAGGCAGGCCTATTTATTGATTATCCATCCTACCAATACTATCTTAACATTTCAAGGCACTTAATTGACATCATACATGTATGCTAAAAATCTAAATAGCTGCCACATTTAATTCTAAACATAAACCTACACTGCATCTGCTTCTGAGACTGCCATACCCTTGGGCAGAAAGGCTCCAAATGTTTGGGAAGCTGCAATGTAAATGCTGCAAAAACCCAGTAGCTTTATCAATAAAGCTGCCAGACTTGATTTGGCACCTCCTAAAAGCCTATCAGCCTTCTTGACATACTTTCAGATGCTCTGTGAATACCCACAGAATAAAACCAAAACATATACACTCTACAAATGGCACTAAAAAGAATCAAGAGACTTGTCTGTATACTTCAAGCTACAGTAAAAACTGTTACTAGGGCAGTCCTGTGGTGTAAAGGAGAGCACTCTGGACTCTGAATCCCAAGGACCTGAGTTCGAGTCTCAGTGGGACCGTCCCCTGGCAGTTCAATGCCTCCCTGCCATCCCATCCCGTCACATCTCGGATGCTCAGCAGGGTCAGCCCCGGTTAGTACCGGGGGCTGTGACAGTCCCGAGGACTTCCCTGTCACTGTCCAAGCTCGCTCGGCCATGGCAGATGGACCTCAGGACTTAAACGGTGGGGCCAGTTCTGTGCACGCTGAGCCTCACCTAAAAAATCCACTGCACAGGCTGGAAGGGCACACCCACGTGGGGAGAGCCCTGCCCAAATCTGCGTTCACAAAATTTGGCCGTACATACATACAAAAACTGTCACTCCAGTTTGCCCTGACGACGATGACCACTGCTGTGGCTGTTTCATTTAACAATGAGGCAATCACTGACTAACCTGTAGCTCTTCATTTTATTCCTCTCTCTGGGAAGCCATGTATCACACATAACTAACAAAGGCGACCTAGGACAAACCAAAGTGCTGTTTCACAAAGCCTGAACAGCCTGCAACAATAGTTCTACATTTAGTCCCTGCTGGAGATGCTGAACACCTGTAAGACCAAGTTACACAGGTTCACTTCTAAAATCCTGCCTACAGAAGCACCAAAGCAGTAAGCTTTGCAAAGGTCAAAACTGAGCTATGAGGGTCAGCAATAAAACCAAACAGGATTATGGAAACTGTTCAAATGGCAACAATAAACTTCGAAAAATTACCCACATGGGCAAGATCTTCCACCCACCTAAAACTAGATAGTTATTGCACAGTACCATTTACATCTGAATATAACAACAGCAATAGAACTTAAAATTGTCTGACACAATGTAAATTTATCTTGTTACCTTTAGTATTAGATTCCAGACATCAGAATCATTTGGTTCTTTCAATAAAGGAGTTGTTTAGAAAAAAACTAATGTCCAATCAAAATATTAATAAGTCATGTAAATTCAGATGAGGTTGAATTGCACAATCAGCACAATTGTGACACCAGTAAAATGATATGATAGAAAGAAATGAACTTTGCGTGGATGCTTTTCAGTATGCATACATTTGATCAATTAGCTGAATACTGTGTGTGATAATCCTGTTTA
Organism: Pithys albifrons albifrons; assembly: GCF_047495875.1. NCBI lineage: Eukaryota > Metazoa > Chordata > Aves > Passeriformes > Thamnophilidae > Pithys > Pithys albifrons. The sequence continues at coordinate 89,691,274 of NC_092459.1, forward strand.
TCCTAATCTGTAAGGGTGCCATAGAAATTCCATTCTATTTCAAAGATTTTTTTTTAAATCCCAATATACAGGTACCAAAATAAAAAATAGTGGTACAAACAAAAAAAGAATGAAAAATCAGCTAAACATCAATAGGGCATGATTCAAAACTGCCTCAAGGCTGGAGGTTTAAAGGACAATGGTCTTTGGATGGTCTTGTTGTATGGACAGATGCTCCACAGAAGAACAGATGGGGTTTGTTCCCCATAGAATTTTTCTCAAGAGGTGGATAAGTCAAAGTCCTATCAACATACCTGCATCCTAGAGCTCTCACTCATCTTCTGCTATAAATGGTAAGTACAGATCTGATATTTGTATCTTACAAGATAGGATAAGTTATAGACTTCATGCAAGGTCTTCAAGATGAGGTTGGTGCATCACTCAGTGTCAAAGAATGGACTATTACATTGAAATATGTATTGTCAGTTCAGTGAAGTATGACAAACTCTCAGATTAAGACTCCCAGATCCCAAAAGTGCTCACAGGGGCACAAGCTTAGCTTCAGGCCACAGACAACAGAGCAAACTGTTTACCTGCAGATCCATCCATCAGCAAAGTGATGAATCAGCAACTATGTGGTGCACAGAAGGGAACTATTACAAACAGCCCTGTGCTTTTAAATCACATTTGTTATGACAGACTTTTGGTCAAATTAATAAGCATTTTCTCAATAACTCCTTAAAGGAGAAAGAAAAAAAAACAACAAGGTTAGAAACACAGCAGGTGAAATAAATGGAGATGCCCATGACAGGTAAAAGTGCGTCCATAAACACTGGAATTACCAAAGTCTGCTTTCCTACCAGTTTGATATGAATTGATTGTCTCTAAGTACTTCTGAACTTTCCAGGAAGGCCCTCCCTTCTACATCAAGGAATTTATTTTTCACTGAGCCTGTAGGAGCCTAATTACTTTGACACTTCACTTGCTCCATCACATTTGAAATAAGCCAACAGGTTCCCAGAAGGAACAATATCTTCTTCATTAAGAAGGAGGGAAGAGACACAGAAAAATTAAATAACTTAGAAGCTGTTTCCAGGAGGAGTGTGTGCTGCAGCATGAAGGAAAAGCATGTTAAAAATCGTGAGAGGAAAGAGGCCTGAACAACACAGACTTTGCATAGAAATTTTTTTTCCAATCCATCTTTCAAGTTTCAACAAACTGTCATCATACTGGTCTTGAATAGTATGTACCTGAACATGAAGTGTTTTAGATCTCCTTTAGGAGTTTCTTTATTTAGAACAGCACTGCATAAAAACTCAGGAAGTTTCAGTTCTAAATTTATTTTGTCAAAATTCAAAGCTGAGTGGAAACACCTATTTACAACAAATTCAGTTTAAAAATACATACTACTTAAGGAAATTTAGCTAAGATCACTCAAAAGCCCTTCTGGAAAAATGGCTGGGAGAGGATTTGAAACAAAATTTTTTACAAAACTCTGCATTATTTTAAGAAGCTTTCATGCAAAACATACTTTTGTCAGAAAACTCTCATAGAAAGGAAAAAAAAATATTTCCTGTCCAGTTCTGGCATCTTGCCTTTCAGTGACCAATAATAACAGCCCAGTAAAAACAGACTGCAACACACAGGATCCAAGTGTTTCCTCCAGATGCACCTGCAAATATCCCTTTGCCTCGTATACGAAAGAGTCCTCTCTCTGCTAAATCTCATCTTTGCAGGATGATAATTTGAAAGAAATACATTTAGTTACATCAACAGGATCTGACTTTCTTGGCATTGCTACTTCCTTCTATAGGTTATCCACTAGAAAGAGCATTCTGCATGGAAATAATTGAAGAAAATTCACAGCTTCTGTATGAATATTGAAGGTAAACCTAATGAAATCACACACTCCTGAAACTGAAATTTAAAACAGGGATACAAATGCGAAAGACAAATTAGACCAAACTTCCAAATTACTTCCACAGGACCTGCATTTGTTGTTAAGCATGCAGCACCATTATGTTTCCACTTTTACTGCTGCTGCATTTCACTGGCATTGATAATTTCTTCAGCCAACCATAAGAATGTGTTTGGCTAACACAGAAAACATTGCCAAATGTTGGTAATTATTTGATTAAGTTTGATCACAGTGGTCTTTCCTGAAGATGCACAGGGGAAGGAGTCAGTCACACTGCACTGGAACTTCCAGCAGTGGCCTTATCAAGTGGTTTTGCACCAGCAAAGAGGAAGTGTGCAGGCTCACAGCTGCAGGACTGCCTGGCTGGGGCTCCTCCCGTTCCTGAGTCCTGCTTTGCAGAATACTGGGAAACAACAGAAGCAGAAACATGAATGGTTTGTTTAAAGTAAAACATCCTCCAATAAGCAACTCCATTGGATTATTGGGCTCAGCAAGCAGCTGAGCACTGGAGTATTACTGCGTATGGAGGATGAGACAGAAAGGCTCTCATCAAACACGAGAGGGGTGTACAGCACCAAGAAACTACTGCACACAGAGAATCCTCAGCTTCTACAAACACAAACTGTGAAATATTCTTATAATGATGACAGATAGAAAAGTTTGGGAGAACACTTGGTGTTCTGCTCTGACACTGCCCAGCTGTTTGTGCATCGTTATTGTTGTCCAGAGAGGCTCCTATAAAAGCAGCAGCACCAAATAGCGTGAAACATAAGACACTGAAACGAGACCATCTGCTGCATTCCCAGTCACTTCAACAGGTTTAGATAAACAAAATCGCTGGATGTAGGCCCATAACAATAGTATCTGCATTATGCTGCAGAAAAGTCACACATTTGCTTTGCTACCTTTCTGCCTTCAGTCTATTTTATACAATCTGCCAATTCCAGCATCTATAATTTTTCTGGAAAAATATGCCAACATCTCACTATAGTGTTTACTTACACAATTCCATTTCTCAGTAAACAGAACCATACTGAAAAAAGCAAAATATAAACTCACCTAGGCAGAGATACACATGCAAACCAAAGAACAAGCTACTTTAAAAATTCCACAGGCAGTTAAAATTATTAACATTACCATCTGGAATGAGAAAAATGCGTTATATCTTTTAGAAACCTTCACCTCCAAGGAATCCTTCTAAGAAACATTGACATAGGATAGCCATTTGCAGACTTTATTAACACCTTCCTATGCACATCAAATTTATTTAACAAGTCATAACAACAAATCATTGCAACACCATTGATGCAACTTTAATATATCCCTTCTGAGTGCTTGGCAAATTAATAAGTTTTACATAGCATCTAGGGGCTCAAGGTTTGTAAGTTCTATGCTGTCTGCAAGCATAGAACTTCTAAGGTTTGAAAGTTCTATGCTGTCCTGTATCTGTAGCCAAGGTAAAGTAAGCAATAATTTAACTGGAATAAGAGAAGCTTGTTCTTTAATAGAATGTACTTTCCTTACATAATTTTTAAAATAGTCATTATAGGCAGATATAAGCAAAATAAAAATTATCACAGTTGCATGTGACATGATTGCTACAGGAAGAAAAAAGTGATAGGTATATCTCCAGGTATGAATAATAAACGATCACAACTTCTCCATTTATATTTATACATAGTTGGTTAAAGTCTAATGTGTATAAGAATCTTTAAGTATCTCACCAAGCAGCTAATTAATTTATGGGGCTCTCATCAACCAGCGTGTGGATTTCCTCAGCCACACCCAACAGCAGGCAATGCTAGGGAATGGATCTTTCAACTGACAGTGAAGAGCACTCCGAACTGCGAAAATACAATCTCATACACAGAATCACAAACCATATAAGACTTACTAATTGTTAGTTTAATTAGTACAGGCTAAGGCAAGAAATTCTGTAAGATTTAAGTATATTACATGCCCAAAAGTAACACATGGGAAATTTACTTGTCAAGGAATTAAGTCAGTATCCAAACACAACTTTCTATGTGTAATTTCCTCTACTCGCTCAAAAAACAGTCAACAATGGATGGAGCCCCTTCTTAAGCACTATCTGCATGCCAGTTCTGAACTCCAGTAACAAAGTAACACAGTGAACATATGCAATTTTCCACTACCAAAGTGGACAGTGTTCTGGGAGAAGCTGCAACTGAGGTCACAGAGGATTTCACTCCTCCCCAGCACAGTTCTTGTTCCATGCTGAATGTATCGGCAAGGGTGTTGTTTATAATGAAGAGGGTTTTTTTGTTATTTGTTTTCGATGTATCCATGAGGAATTAGACTTAGACCACCAACTGATTTCACACAGGCCACCCAAGTATTCCCTCAATATCAAAAGCAGAAAGTGATCCCTTTTCAAAACTTAAAAAAAAAATTTACTTTTGTCTACAGTGCTGCTGCAATTTAACAAAGCAAAACACCACCACAGATACAAGATTTTTACAGTAAATCAGAGCAGAGGAGTTCTTCATAAAAGCAAGGACTATTTAAAGACAAAACACAGAGCCATGATGGAATCCATGCATTCTAAACAACGTTGACATCATGGTACAGTACACCCTCGAAAGTCAGTTTTCCATGCCCTAGGCAATCGCTCAACTGCCTTTTATCAGCACTATTAGTCATTACCATGACAGCAATATAGGGTGAAATCAGCATCTGTTACATTGAATAGTTACCTTAAATGCCATCCAGCCACTGAAACACAGAGGGCTGGAACATTACTTGGGGCAATATTGTGCTTCTGCTTGTGCTAGTGCATTTTCCAATTGATGCAAACACATTAAGACAGTTAATCAATTACAAATCAAAATCCATTCCCTCTACTATTAATGAATGCAACTTTGTTCAGGTAGAAGTGTTGTGTTGAAATACTTTGAATCAAACATTGAACAGAACACTACATTTGAGTAACAAGAGCCAAACAAACTCCTTCATGAGTTTGCCTATTTCAGACATGAACTTCTGCAGCTTGAAAGGATGTTTCAGCTGTTTTCATAATCAATTGCTCTGTTCTTCCAAGGCTTTTCAGGTAATGTAGTATGAAAATTGCACTGTCCATATCTTACATTACATATGTAGCATATAGATAAAAGACTTGGCAAGAGAGAGCTAGTTTGATACTCTACACTAAACCTGCAATGTGTAATAATTTATTAAAAAAATTAAAATTTGTATTCTTTCATTAAGCTGCTGCTTTTCCCCCATTTGTGTTACACAGATGACACACAGGACAAAGGACTTGATTTGCAATCTGTACATCAGCAATTCCTACTTGTCCAGTGTGAAGGAGGATCAGAGCACTCAATCCTGAAAAGAGATTCAGTCATAATCTAATAGCTTTAAAGTTAATCACTTTCATGTCAGTATTATTGCATGGTTTTATAACCCAAACTTGATTTTCTTCTCAAGGAGGTCACAGGTGAAGCATCGTGTGGGTTCCAATGCATCTCTAAAGTGACAAAGTCCTAACAGAAATACTAAGAAGACTGCCTAGTGCTGATCCTACAGGAAAAACCTGCGCTGCAAGTCTGGCATGGCCTTCAGCCGCAGCTGACAGGTTAGGGCAAACCAGGATCTGCATCAATCACTTTTCCTCAAAGTTGACAGTATAATTAGATGCATTTCCTTCATCTATGTATGCAGTTCAGAAATTTATATTTTAAGTTATTGCACTTTAGTTTCAGATTATTCATGAGTTTTGATGTCAGAATACAGTAGGGAGCACACAGCTGATAGTCCTCCTTTAGAGAACTAAATTCAAGTTCCAATGCCCAGCTCTCAGAAAACTACTCTGCCTCATAATCTGCCACAGTTGGAGGGCCTACGGCAAAAAATAAAGCTCCTGCTACTAGCCAAAGGCTCTGAAGTACTACATTGAAAAAAGATAAATTAGCAGTATCAACATTTCTAACGATATTGTCCTCTGGACTCAGAAAAGCTCTTTCTTGTTAAAAAGAAGGATTTAAAAGGCTTCTGTCGTGTAGCATCCAGCACAGAAGTATCCCTTAGTTTTATACTGCCTTTTTCTTCACAATGCCCAGTTGTCCAAGTTCAGGATGCTGGCATGGGCACAATCACAGTCTCAGCTTCAACATGCTTCAGTCTTTTTGCAGCCCTATCTGTTTCATTCAGTTTTCCATGTATTTTATCCCTGTGGCAGTGTTATTAAATAAGTGTTCACATACAAACAGAATTGAGACATGGTGTAAATTGATGACTTGCTCAAAGTCACAAATACTTCTTTGCTGAGGAAGCTTCTGGAGTTCTGCCTACACTGACCAATCCACTAACCCATAATCCTCCCAGTCTGGCAGAATGTCTGCTTGACCACACAAAAACACATTTTCTAAAGATGAAAAGCTCAAGCAATATATTTCATCATTGTATTTTGATGGTAAGAAATACCATTTAAGTGCAATTACTACCATACACAGGAAACCTTGGCTGTGTTCCATAGGAAGGATATCAACAATACCAGCAGAAGGAATAAGACTTTGGTATCAAGCTTAAAATTTAGATAATATTTTTATGCTAAATTACATAACCTACTGTACTGCAACTTGTTTGTAAAACAGTTTTATTCCCACCTCAGATAAGAGATATTGACAAAACAGTGAAAACATCTTCAATTATGTTTTGCCACACAGTCAAGTGGCCGCTTAAATTTAAGAAAGTTTTCATACTCCTTAATTGTAAAAACACTTATATTTGCTTTGTATTTTTATTTAGTTTTCAAATAGGTATTTCTGTGCTTTGGTCATGAGGAACATAAAAATTAGCTCTAGGCCATAAGCAGAAATGGGAAGCAAAAGCAAGTCCTACAAAACAGTGCTGTTCTTCAGAAAGGATTAAAATATGGTGACATAGCCATCTCAAGCTTGACAATATCAAATAAAGGAAATGCTCATTTTGGATGCTTATCACCAGCTATGACAGAAACACATATTGCACTAAGTTGCTTGGGTTTTCTTCATTCGGAAGATTATTGTGAGGGGGGAAACTGGGTGCAAAATGAAGTTCTGGGATGAGCACTGTCATTCCAGTGAGACCACAACACAGTGCAACAGGAATGGGTTGCACTGACAGGACAACTTGAAGCTAACCAAATGACTAACTGGCTATTCTGTGTACTCTAGCATCTTCCAGTTAAGTGGTAAAATTTATTATTCCTAGGAACATTCCAGGCTGGCAAAATGATAATCCAGAATTTTAAAACTGTAAGTAACCTGGGCATTTGACATAAAAGGGATACATGCTTAATCAATATTAATAAATATACCAATGCTATTGCAACCATTCTCAATTATTAATGTGCTTGATAAAATCATAATGGAATGCCTTGTTTTTCTGATGTGATGTATCAACCACTAACATATTCCAGGCACTCTCAAGAAGTTTTTCAGGTAGAAATTATTTCTTTAAAATACAAAAATACATATATGTGTGTGTGTGTGTATACACATATATATGTCCTTTTGACTGATGGAAACAGTTTAGTCTAAATTTTCTTCATATTTCCAGTGGTAAGATTAATTTTGGTTTTGTAATTGAATGGCGTTTTAACAACACTATCTCCTGTTTATTCTGTTTTTCCCATATATTCTGCTTATTTCTCAAAAGCAAAAGATACAAGTGGTATTTGGGATTGATAGTTCCATGCCTTGTTATTGCTACATAAAGACTGGCTACTTTTTCCCTAAAACTTGTAATAAAACACAAATATTACAATTTGCAATGATTTCCTTTCCTGCTAAGCATGAACTACAAATAAGAGATAGACACAGTCTCTCTGCCACACCAAAATCATGACTTCCCCTCAAAGCAATTACAAATTTCAGTAGTTTTCCCAGGACAAACCAAAGAGGAAAATTCACTCTGCTGTTCAACTGATTCTGCATCTATGGCAGAACTTTTACTTATCTGAACTACAGCAAACTTTGAAGAACTCGGCAAGGAAGGATTTACAGGAAATTACAGCTCCAAATACCAAAATCCAAGTAAGAATCAGCTCTGTTGGGGTTGGGACTTCAGCTTTTGGCCTGCCTGCACTTGTGGAGATGAAGCTGGCAGGAAGTGGAAGGGGAAGCAACGCACTCGAGGACGGGATAAGCCGCTCAGCAGGAAGCGAGGGAAGACAGTTCCAGGCCAGTCAGCAAGATAATGAACACAACCCAACCTTACAGCAACAAGGAGAAAAAGAAGTTTGACTTTGATTTTTAGCACCAAATTCAAACAATGCTATTAATGGTTGTCTGCTGTTTTCCTCCCATTGTAACACAGCATAAAACAAGCTTTGTTTGATTTAGCATTCAGAGCAAGAGAAGACACTACTTGTATGCACTGGTGCTGAGCGGTGCATGATCAAATCCTGCACAAAGAAATACAGGACAGATTAAGGCTTTAATGCCTCCAGAGACAGACAACAGGTGAGATTTCCACAAGAACCTAAATGAAGTAGGTAGCTACATCCCCTGCAACTTAAGGAACAAAAGGAGAAAAAGTCTGGGTTCCACACTGCTTTCTGTGGAAAGAAATTTGCTTCAAAAGACTGCCTGCCCAACAGCCACGCTTTTTCCACGGGTTCTCTGGAAGGAGCTACTAAGAATAGTAATTGAGTGAAAAAAGACACAAAAATATCTTAAAAAATTTTTTTGAAATCTCTTTCTTCCCAATTACTGAGGGTTTGTACCTGTTTCTTAGAAAATGACCTTCTGAAATTCTATTGACTACATAGCTACACAAAAGTAGAAGCAAATTCCATATTAAGAACACTAAAATGATCATTTTAAACTCAAACTATCTAATCTTTAGGAGCACACTTCATGTTCAGCTCATGTGTGAATAATGTATACCAACTGAAGTTAGTCCTCAGCTGTTATTTCAGAAAAAAGGGCTAGATGGGAAAAGAAGGAAAATATTTCACTGGGTGCTATAAAAATAGGAAACTAGCAATAAAATTTAGATCCTACTGAATTTAACAATGCCATCATTTAACTTCATTCTGAATAATCCTTAACAGAAACTTCCATTTTCTAACTAATTAAAAACCCCAACTGTGTGTCTCCAAGGAACAGAGAGAAGAATGGATAAAAAGAAAACATCAATACCATAAAACTGAAGAAATAGATTCCAGATGTTTAAAAGACAGATGCTTTTCTTAGGCTCTCTAGTGTAGGTATGTAATTGGAAGATTCAATTCTTTCCATATTGTCTTCCAACTATCTTATTGATGTAAAACAATTCCAGTGGAACTGGGTTCCCTCATTACAATCCCAGAAGAAATCCTGTGTGCCTCATGCAATCCAAACCTCCTCAGGCCGAAAATGAGGCAACAATTTCAGTCCCACCTGTGCTATAGCAAAGCCAACCCACTTTTGGTCTTTCATGCAGTCCTTCAGCGCTAATAATGTTGGCAGTAGCAGTATTGATAGAAGGAAACAGTCTTAAACCAGCATGTAAATACATCCCTAAGAGATGATAGCTGTGACTTCAGCAGCACCTGGTATTTGTAACTCAGAAAACAAATTTCGCAACAAACTAGTTCCACTTCGATACTTTACATGGTTAAAAGAGTTTGGGCAAAGCAATTAAGAAGATGAACATTCTGAGATACAACTTTTATAGCCTATCTGTCTGTCATAAACGCAGTAAAGGAAAACTGCTTTGACTACTCTGACTAATTTGAATTAGGAATTGTGAGTCTTGTTCTGTAGAAAAAACAGTATGAACCTCAGAGAGACTGGTGTAGAATGTATTGGACTGGTCTAGAATGCTTTGGTTTTGATCGTTTAAGATCAAATCTGAAATCCAATACACCACCACACACTGGGGAAAAAAAACAAACCACTTTTTATTATGGTCAATTTCCCACTCTCAAATTTAGAAGTCTAAGGACTAATAACTCCTGCATTTGTATACAAAGCATTGAGCATTGCAGTCAGCAAGATGCTGTGATGAAGAATTTTGAAAAAGGACTCAAGTATAATTTAGTAACTACAGCCACCAAGAAGAGTTTAACAACAATGAATCCTTGAAAAACATAAAAAACTGCCCAAAACCTAGAAGTTCATTTAGATTCTGAAACAGGGATAACTTGCATTTTATTAACTGCAAAGTCGTTACATCACACCAAGCATACTTTTTACTCTTTCAATGAGGAGTGTGCGGTTAACTTAAAAGAGGATATAAATTTAAATCTCAGGTCCTTCACCAGTCTTTATAAATCTCTTTCTTTCAAGGAAAACTTTCACTTCCTAATAGTAGCCTTGCAGCACAATGGGCAGACTCCTGTTTTCCACAGAAGTTTGCCAACGCACTGTAGACTCTTGCCCAGAGTCAGGATAGCAGATGCGCAAATTGCTTTAGCTATAGGGTTTAACCAGACAATCCCAGCCTCAAAATCAGTATTATAAGACGAGTTCATCAGTGATTCCATTGCATACAGACAGCTACAGTATTATCTTGCCTGAAACACTGGATTTGCACCACTTTTGAAGTGTATTCAATATAATAACTATATATTTCTATTCACTCCAAAAACTCTGAACACATGAAAACTGTATGTTCTAAAACAAGCATCTGCCATCATGGATATTCACAAAATCTGCTATACTTACAGAATGCATACAAAATTAATTATAGAAAAAAACTCTTAGAATTTGTTATAAATTTTAACTGTACTTTTCTTCCAAAACACTGTAAAGCATTTGAAAGTAAAAACATATTTAGTCTACAAGCTGTTGTAACACCAAAGTAAATTAGATACTGACACTCAGACAGCTGCAGTTCAAAAATCAAACAACTCTCCCACTATTTGAATTTTACTTACTGCGTTTGTAGCTAATGGGATGTTTTTCTTCATCTTTTTTTCTCTGTTCAGCAGGTGTTATGTGTGATTCTCATAATGACATTTACAAAGCACGGAAATATTTCTGAACTCTGCTTCTGAATATAAGTATAGTGTTAATTGAACATGTGAGGGTGCATTGATGGTTTACTTATTCAGCTGAAATGCATAGGACTATTTTTGTAAAATAAAGAACTCACCCCTGAGGCAATGCCTCAAACCTCATCTTAATATTCTGACCTCTCCATGTGGAGCTCTCTTCAGATGAGAAGACAATCCCACAGTAGTCATCTGACTTTCACCAAGCCCCAAATAAAGTCCTCACACAGGATTACTAAGAGAACTGTACTATTAAATGGGCATTCTTTCAAACAGAACACAGGATGGTTTCAGGTCTTTGTCATACCACAATTAAATATTGCACCATATTTTTAAACAAAGGTCGAACTAGATTTTCAAGAACCCTGACCAAAGCCTGAAAGCGATTATACATTCATACAGTTTCTTTTTTCTGAAGTCTAAATGGGAAAAGAAGTTCTTTCTTCCTCTCTTGTCTTTCAGTACTGCTGTGCAAATGTAAACAATTACACTGCTCTGAAAAGAGAGAAGTACAGCTGCTTCCAGAGGTGAACTACTACCCTGGGTCACTTTTATCTACTACAGAAAATTCATGAATTGCAATGGAAGATGTTTCCTTTAAATAGCACAGTTCACAGCAGAGCAGACTTCCAAGATGAAGTTATAAAATGCTGTATTGAAGCTTTTTGAAAACACAGAGTCTAATAAAGAAGAAAAGCACGTGCTTCAGAATTAACTGGAAAGAACCAGTTTGCCGATACTGATCTGGGAATTATAAACAGGGAAATAAGTAAAAAGGGTGCATTTCTCAGTGTTCCTTTACAACACTGATATGAGATTTTTTTTTTAATATTCTGTCTTGGAGTAAGGAGCCTCCCTGATGCAAACTGGAAGTATTAAAACTCCTCAGATTTATTCAGGTGGCCTGTTTTTACCTAGATGCTGATATTGCTTGATTGTTTATCAATGGTTAAGTTTAGTGTTAGTTTAATTATAATTTCTTAGAAATATACCCCATCATTAGTGTAAGAGAAATCAAGGATCTATACTGCATGCAATAGCTCCATGGCCAAAATATCAGGCAGTTTGCTACAGCTGTTAGTGCAGATTAAAATCTACATTTTTCCTGGTACCATATATAGTTCACTTTCTTGATAAATACATTGAAGACATATGGCAGAAATAATGAAAAAAAACCAAAAGCATATTATGAAAAAGAGACAAAGGAGCAGGCAGGGTTTAAATTTGAGTGTGTATTTCAGCTTGTAATATTGTCCCTAGTATAGCCCTCCTGAAAATTTAGAAAAATAATAAAATGGCTCAGTCTTCCCTTTTAGACTTGCATCTCGTTTTCTTTGAAGCTTTCTTTTAAAAATTCTAACTTGCAAGTGATACACACATGCTTTAGTCAGTCATTTTTAATTCCAGAGACTGCCTTTTATATTGGCAAAACAATTTTTTTCCCCAAAGGTACAGAGCATCCATGAAAAGCCTCAAAGAGTTTAACCTCCCAAGAATATACTCAAAAAACCCACAGTTTTTGATACTCCAGCTGTTTATACTACTGTAGAACTCATATGTTAAAACCAGTACATTTTCAGGCTATGCTGAAGGCAGTAGACATTTGGTTCATGACGTTCACAGAACGAAGTTTTCACAACCTCATTGATGCGTGGAATAGCCAGGAATGTGGCTAGACCTGTCTTCAATATATGTATTTCCTCATGTATTCATCCCCTAATCAATTAATCAGAACAGACTATACCAAGGCCTTTTTCCTGAATTACATTAACAATAAACAGGGTTGATTCTTATTGGGGTAAAGAGGGAAGAGATCTATTCAGAGCACATTAATGCACCAATAAAAGTGTAGAGCAAAACACTAACAAAACATAAGAATATAGGTTATGTATTTTATGAAGTACAACAAAACAAATATATATAACCTGTAGCGTTATATGAATTTTTCACATCCTATCACTGTATATAATGAGCATTGGATTAATCTATATTGTCTTCTATTATGAAACAGTTAGCCACATACAGATTTCCAAAAAAAGTATTTCTATTGCAAAACTTATTACCATGTTTCACTTACGTATTCATGTTTCACTTATGTATGAAAACACCACTATAGTTTTTAATTTGATACACCTCTCCAGTTTTCTTCAAAAAACACACCAGGCACTGGAAGTTGTAAAATGAAACATGCCTATTCCACAGGCCTTGCACAACTTTGTTAGAAAAAACCCCAACACACAGAAATCAGAGCTTTTACTACATAAATGGAGAAGAGAGCAACAGCAGTTTGGAACATGGTACGTATTTAAGTTTCAATACTTTTCTATTTCAGTCTAACACAATTTTCCTTAAACAAACACAGTACAATCTAAAGGGGCCTTTAAACCAAATCTTCTATCTGTGTCTTGCTCCCTGCAGAGCATTTATTTTGGCAAACAGTTAAAAGCCTGCCAAGAAAAGATCATCGATCTTTGCCTGAAAAGCTTGAGCCAGCTTTATACAGTAAGGGCTTAGTACAAACACACAATGCTTACCAGATGTTCAATCAGCTAACTGGATACGATCCAACGGATGGCTATAAATCCATGGAGAGATGTTTGTTAGGAAGGCATTTGCCACACCAACTTAAATTTGTATAAGCACCCTTTGGAGAATCTCTTCGCTGAGCAGTGCAGTTTAAAAGGATCATGCACCAACAGACTGAACTGTCACCAAGTGCTGATTTGCGTGTGCACCAATACCTTCAAACAGAAATTTGGCTTTGAAAACTTAGCCTGCAAAGCTCATTCTCCCAACTAAATGTCTGTGCCACTACTCAAGTCAGTGTTAACTGGCAAGAGCCAAGAACTTAATGCAGACTCTCAGGCTATTATTTCACAGCTCCTCCTCTCAGGCTTTCCAGTTATTGCCATTTGAGTAACAACACACAAACATCTACTGCCAGTTGCTTGCTGTGCTACCAACAGGTGAAATTTTGTCTCAGAAGAAAGACACCAACAAGTAGTCACGCCAGAGTCAGGTCCTACATGTATCTATTAACATTAACAGATTGGGGAATACAAGAGCTTTATTTAGAGTTGTTCATTTGAGATGAGAAAGTTGTCTGACTGAGAACCACAACCTTGAAGTTTCTGTATTAATATAAATGCAATGCTTGGGGCATTTTTTGATGTTTTTGTTTTTTGTTGGTTTTTTTTTTGGTTGCTTGGTTGGTTGGCTAAAAAAACTAAACAAGAAATTCAAGATATGGATGGTTAAAGATTTCTTCCAGTTGTATACACTGTTATAAAATAGACAAATAATTTCAATACCAAAAAGAAACTTATAAAAAAACCCCTCGCTTTTGGATTAAGCATCCACACTTCAGCACAGAGGTATTTTAAGTTTAAACCAAATAATACTCAAAAGAAAAAGCATATTAAATAGCTTTGAATTATCTCTCCTAAGAGGAGAAAATGAAGACAATCGCAAAAAGAGAAAACTTTGCAAATCAGTTTGTTTCTTTATTTCCTTGATTTTACTCTTTTTCCTCATTTGTGGTTTGAATGAGTGAAAACTGAAGGAGGGGGGCGGAGGGGAAAACATAAAACCAAAGCTTCAAAGGAAGTATGTTCTTAGTTGATACACTGTATAATGAGTTTGGAAAAAAAAAGACTATGGTTAGGTTTGAAGTTGGCTCACACACTATTACTTTCCAGTTTTCTGTTATGGCAGGGAAGCCTGCAGAAGGAAAACCAAAGAGCTGCTGTAGGAACCTTTATGAACAAATATGTGAGATCAGACCTTTAGAAGTGGAGTCCTCCCTACTGAGACTGAACTGAGTAGAGCAACCAACATGTGCCTGGTTTCTCTAATGGGATATACTCTCTAGTAGGAAAGGAGAGAAGCTATACAAAATGGACACTTCAAACCCTATCTCCCTGAGCACAAAATATTCCCAAAAACTTCTAGAGGAAGCTGCATTTGTAAAAGAGCTCCAGCTCCAAAACTTACTTGAATCAAGTGACCAAAGGTAGAAACCATCCAGTTAGCACTGCCGGTTCAGGACTGTTCACATAGTTTCAGATTATTTTAACTGCCTGCAAAAGCCCCAGCCTTCAGTCTAAAATGTAACATTCAAGTGGCTTGCTAAATCTTGGTTAACAGTTACCCAGATTTCAAGTAGCATCCTTACTTCACGGACACTTCACATTTTACTGCTGGAAGACTGCCTGCCCCAAAGCCACAACAGATCATTTCATTCAGTTTCTTTCCTCTCCACCTACAGCTCTGGAGAAGCTACAGAGGCTTGTTGGGCCCCCCTGGGAGATATGCACCCCAACCCCACTGCTGACACTCCCCAGACCCTGTATGGCTCTGCCTAAGCCACTTCTAACATGCAGCTTCCTCTCACACATCAAAATACAGAGGAAGGTAAGGATGTATTTGAGTTGAATGCTCAATCAAGTTTTGAGTTGCAAAGTAAGAGATAACAAGGTCTTTGATAGTGACTTTTTTCCCCATGTGTTTACCATAAGTGCATGGGTTATTAAAAATAGGCTCTCCATTCATTCTCATTTAAAACCAAGCAAAAATAATCTAGAAAATATGTAACCTTTGTAAAAAAGTAGTTAAATCAGCACAGACAAAACTAACACATAAAGAAGGTTAACTCCTTTGTTGAAATCTTAAAATGCAATTACCTGCAGTGAAGAGCTGGTGATTAACTAGAAACTTTCTTTTAGAGAGAGATGCCAGGAGGAATAGCAAAAGTGGGCTAGAGATACATCTTGATGAAGACATCAATCAGTGGGAATAAAGAACAATTTGTACCTTCTGAGAAACTGAAAAATGTTTCTAGAATGAGAGGTGAACCTCCCACAATAATATTCAGCTGAGGTCTAACTACCTAGTCATAATACTAGAAATTCTGAGCAAACATGAGAATTGTTTTATAGCCTGCTCAGCACAGCAAGATCAGCAGCTGATGCTCCCAGGAAGTGACAAATGAACAGCCTGTCAAAGCTGCATTTGTAATAGAAGACATTAGTGGAAGAAACTGCTACTCTTTAGTAACACAAATTACTGAAATAACCAAGCAAAAACACTAATTCCCTGACGCATGTCATTTAGATTTTGACATTTCTGGTGAAGCACCTTGTACTGTTCTCTGTTCAGACAGTGCCTGGCACAACCAGAGCTCATTCACTGAGTCCTTATAGCACAAGAAGCACACTTAGTGATGATAACAACAACTACAAAGCTGTTTAAGGAAAAGCACTCGCAAATAGATACAATAGTAATTGCAGAGAAAGTTTTCATCCTGTGGAATATTTTCTATGAACAGATCTTTGCAAAAAGACACTACAACATGGAACAGGAATATGATTTTTCTTGATGAATCCATTCTTCCAAAGTTGAATGCCTGGAACAAATCTGGATATTTTGATTAACAAGCTGAATCTATCACAGAATCACAGACTGTTCTGAGTTGGAAGGACCCACAAGGATCATCGAGTCCAACTCTTAAGTCAATGGCCCAATAGGGGATTGAACCCATGACCTTGGCATTATTACAACAGAGTTTTAACCAACTGAGCTAATATCAGAGTCCAAATGTTATAGCTCCATCTAGTATGAGACAAAAATGGCATTAAGAATCATACCCTGCTTCTACTGGTACTTTTTCATGCAGACTTTCTGCCATGACATGCCAATCAACAATAATCCTATTCGCAAACCTGAGAGCCTTAAAGTAAATGAGCGAAGAAGAACTGGGAAACCTCTTCCAAACTCATATATTTTGAGTTACATGTTAAATACATAACCTGACACAGTCTGAATTCTAAGGACTTCTTTGTTGGCTATTTGAATGGAAAAGACCAAATAATGAACCTAAACAAAGTATTTTGCATTCACAAAATGCCATGACTTCAGCTAGCAGGCTTTATTGTAAAATATCACCTCATGTTCTTCAACTTGTGCAATTTTAGTCTTACAAGCACAGGAACCTGAAGATGAATGGAATGCATTGGAAGCTGTGGTCTTCTATTCCAATTCAACTGCCAGTTCTAAAACGGGGAATCTGCAATGCTACAGAAAGACAATTGCATAATGCAAACTGGGACATCTAACAATGATAAATTACTCATTATAATTGATTAGACATGGTACATAGATGAAGAGTTTTGAATAATTCTTGAAGTTTTATTACATGTTACCTATAACAGTTAAGAAAAACATGTCAAGGTCATTCTGATGTTGCCTACTACAATTGATTCAATACTGACAAATTTCAAAAGGTAACAATTTCTAAGTTGGTAGAAAGCTACTGCAAGTAACTGTATACATTTGTGTCACATATAACCCAGTAATTCCAAAGAAAGAAGAAACCTACAATGACAAATGCAGCAGGCAGGTCACAAGCTTTTAAATATAGCAGCACCTGCCTTTCAGTATATATAAAACTGACTTTGCTGAAAATGTGTCTAATCATTCCTCAGGCAATTTACCTCTTATCCACTTGCTGGCCATCTGTTATTCCAGATTATAAATCAAATCATTGTGTCACTGTGTTAGTTACGTTGCAAACTTTCAGCCTGTATTTGGATCTTGGTCAGCTACACTAGAGACCTTGAGTATTTCTCAAAAAATTCAAAAAACTTTACTCATAAAACTCTATAAGCACTAAAAGAAAAAGATGAAAAAACGGATGAAAAGACACTTCCAAAGCATGTCAATAAAACAAAGAGTGCACTTCAGTCTAGAAATAATGCATGTGCTACAGCAACATTCTGAATTAATACAGAAAATCAATATGGCCTTGGACAAGAAGCAGCACTGAAGAAATGAGTAACAGAGAATGTCTTACAGATTCTCCTGTTCACTGATGACAGACTGCTACACACACACAACTTTCTCTGTACTCCAGGCAGAAGATACAAGGCTAAAAACCTGTGCAACCATTAGAACCAGTTTGCAAAGCAACTGAGCATAAATATAATGGATCTTTCCCAAGCTAATTCCTTCTTACAAACATGGGTCTACTGTAAACTTCGGTTTTCTTGTAACTGCATACATAAAGTGGAGTCACCAGATGTTTGGTTAATAGGAGGATTGACTGATTACATGCTTTGCAAGACTGACAAACTATTCTGATAGAGTAACAACAACAGCAGCCACCCACATTTTGGTTTGGTCTCCCAGAAGGAAGCTACCAGAAATGCTTATTCTTGAAGATGTTGTGTGCTTGCATAGGGCACAATACACAGCTCAAAGAATTATGTAAAAAATTCCAACTCGTATTATGGGTTGCTGTGTCAGGTTCAGAGAAGCCAAATTTGTTTGTTTGACCAAAGGGATTTGGTTTTGAAATATTCCTTGAAGTTCTGAGTGGGCAGTTATTACTTGTCAGCACTTAAAAAAAATCCAACAAAAGTACTAGAATTATATAAAAAAAATCTATAAATAGAACTTTACCACTTAACTGTTGCATTTTTTTGGCTGTAGAATGTACACCTTAGTGCATATCTACATTTTCAAAGTTTCCACTGATCCAGATGCTTCCATTCAGAGGAAACAAACATGGATTCACTCTGAATGCACAAAGCTCTTTTAAAGTAAATCTAGAGAAGGTAAATAACCCCGCACTTCAATTTGGGCAAAGCAAATGTAAAGACATGATTCGAAGGTGCTGCAGCAATACTTCCCTACATAGTTCAAAATGGAGAATTAAAACAATGTATTTTAAAAGCTGTTTTCTCAGCCTCTTCCTATGTCAATATCACCAAAGCACGCTAAAGTTTTCTTGTAGAATTTATCTGGAGGCGCAATATGGAAATGCTCAAATTTTAGCAGACAAAAAATAAATCCTAACTTTGTCACTTAGAACGTGTTGTTCTCCAAACAGTTTATTTAGCGTTTTCTTGTCAGTATGTGGGCCAGACAGCTCCTACTACAGCACTCACAAAAGATTGCTACAACAGTTACTCACTATCCCTCCTAGTTCAGTACAAACATTCAGAAGCTGTAAGCAGACTCCAAAACAGGGTTGGTGTAATAAAAGGTGATGGTAAAAACACTCTTCTTGGGTTTGTTGTTCTTGTAAGGGCTTTTTATATAGTTCACTTTCCACTTTTCAGACTTTGGCATTTGTGTTTTCCAACTTTCTTCTACTTCTCAGACTAGAATTGAATGTAAGCAAGTTCTAGCAAATGATGTTTTCAGAACAAATCTAGGTTTCCTGAGATTTGAGCAACCCACTGCAATGAGCTGGCTGGGCCACAAGATATGCAGTGGAGAGAAGTCTAAAAGCCTTGGGCTTTCCAGGCTGGCTTCTAACAAGTGCACTGTTTACTGCTGGAGAAGTAGAGCTTCTTCAGGTGGCTTCTGAAACCAATTTCACCATATAGAGTGGCAGAGAAGTTGGCACAGCTTCTATAACCTCCCATGGATTTGTAGCTTGGCTTTAGAGTGGGAAAAAATTGCTAGTAGCCAAGGCAGCAACTCTACTGTCAACTCTACTGTTCTTTCTACAGTTCCACATAAAAATATCTGCAAGATGCTGATATTGATATGCAAGGGTGGCTCTCAACAAGTCTGTTTCTGCCCAGGGAGAGGCAGAAATATTCCCTTTGCAATCTGTCACATTTCCATGTGTTCTGTACACTTAAGCCACACAAATAATGAAAGTCCATGAATGATTCAGCTTAGACAAGAGGGGAAGGAGGAAGAGGAACTGTGTACTTTTGTTGAGGAAGTCAGCTTGTAACAATGAACTATGCTCATTGTTTTGCCATGCAAATGCAAATAGTGCTGAGGGAGAAGCAATCTGGCAGCTGGGACTAAGGGACAACTGAATTTTCAGGAGGTATATGGTAACAGCATAAGCTTACTTTCAATTTACATAGTGATTTACTCATATAAGGGCTTATTTGGGAAATTAAGACTGTTGCCTCTTACAGGCAGTGTAAAAATGCTCTCTGTCCATATTAATGGATTCAACTTCAACTAATCTTAATTATACGAAAACAGAATTTAGATATGACTTAAAAATCATTTAGAAATACAAAAAACTGAAACTACGTTATTGACAGGTGATAACTAGAAACCCGCTTATATCACCTGGAAGAAACAAGCCCAGTTTTCAGTACTGGCATTACAAGACAATAGTGGTTGGTGAGTATACACTACATCACAACAGCTGAAATGTTTTACTGCCTTTTTTTTGAATACTGCTAACTGAGAAACATGCAACTTCATTGCTTCCTGCTATCAAAATTGTTGCTACAGGTATTTTTATTTTCATAAATTGCTGATTTTTCCCCTCCAGAATTTCAGGTGAAATAGTGATACCCATTTGTGCAGCATGAAAAGAATGCTATGCACTGTGTTGCTATTCACAATAAAGATTGGAGTTCAAAATCAAGATCCTGCTTAACAAATTCAGTCAAGAGTAGCAATCACCTCAACCAACCCTGGCCACTCAAAAGTGATGCACTTTGCATAGCCTTAATCTTATGTTCCTTTCACATTCAAGAAATACACATCAACTACAGTGAACTGATCCATTGGAATTCATAAAATACTTATTAGAGGTATTCTCTTTACATGCATACATATGGGTATATATACATAAAATGAAAGAGGCATTTTTGAAACACGTAGAATAAGTTACTTCACATGTGTTTTAGGTGGTTTTGTCCACTGTACAAGGACTCATACAATTCTTCACTAAGATAGCTGAATATTCCAAATTAGCTAGGCCACAGTCCAAAGAAAGCAGTCCAAAAATAGGATTTCATAACATCACTAACAAAACACATAAAAACAGTTGTTGTACAAACTGTTGTACAAACCTGCTCCAATTTCCCTTGTGAGGAAAACTGTAACTTTCTTAGAGAATTTTGCAATATTTCTCCACAACACTTTTCCACATTTGTTAAATTGCATGGAAAGCTCTAAAAGAATACAAGTTCTATTGCATTTTTATAAGCACACCAACCTCTCCAGAGTTCTACCAAATTCACCCCAACTAAAACCTCTTGGTGTTCCCGAAGGCTTCCCATAAGACAGCATTTCATGAGCTGTTTTCCTTCCCTCACTGGCCAGTTTCATAGAATCATAGAATTGATTGGGTTGGAAAAGAACTCCAAGATCATCAAGTCCAACCCTTGCTCCAACTCCAGTCCATTTACCAGATCATGGCACTCAGTGCCACGTCCAATCTCAGTTTAAAAACCTCCAGGGATGGGGAATCTACCACCTCTCTGGCCAGCCCATTCCAATGCCTAATTACTCTCTCTGGAAAGAATTTTTTTCTCACATCCAACTTAAATTTCCCCTGGCAGAGCTTGAGCCCGTGCCCTATTGCTGAGTGCCTGGGAGAAGAGACCAACCCCCACCTGGCCAGAACTTCCCTTCAGGTAGTTCTAGACAGTGATGAGGTCACTTCTGAGCCTCCTCTTCTCCAGGCTAAACAACCCCAGCTCCCTCAGCCTCTCCCCATAGGGCCTGTGCTCCAGTCCCTTCACCAGCCTTGTGGCTCTTCCATTGGAGTGTTCCCCTTCAACACTAATGCAGTGACATAAATTCCAGTTCTGCAGATTTCTTTCTAAGCACCTTTCAAGCATCACATTAGTACCACATAATTCAGGAGTCACTATCATAGTCACCCTTTTATTTTCCTGTATAAAAGGCTAGAGAGCTTTAAACAACTTCTGAAGAAAAACATAACACTGTTTTTCCTGCCTTTTGACAGTTCAACACGCCTGAATGCATTTTCTGATGAAACAGTAACAGAATGATCACCTGGGTATCAATTAGCTATAAATGGAAGGTTGGAAGAACATGTACATGCCCTATGACATAACAACATCAAAACCTTTACCCACATTTCAGCTGAGCATTCTCATGCCAGTTAGAGAGATATGTGAAAACTACTATTTAACTGATAGTTTATTGAAGAAAAAATGGGAGAGCATATCTTATGTGAGTACAAAATGTGGCTATAAGATAAAGTTTAAATAATAGTTTCCTTCTTTTTTAAAGTTCAGCATTTATAGCAATATGTGTTTTTGCAAGCTACTGCTACCAATTGGTCAGAGTGCAGCAATTCATTACAAAGAACAGAAAGATAAACATGCTCTTCTGCTGTTTCTCATCTGTGCCAGGCAAAATAATTTCATTTCATAGTATTTTTGGTTTCAGGTCCTGTCAGGGTTTATGTGAATCTTCTTTATGTACTGTCAACCAACAATAACGTCATTTAGCTGAGCTCTACAGGCTCCTGGGAGAAGCAGATCAAAGACAATCAGTGGACATAATTTAAAATAGTCAAACCCAAACCAATTATTTAGGTCATTTCAGCAGATCAGGCTGTCATCAAGTGCATGACTAAGACAAACAGATTTGCTTCTTCATACATTATCTTATTTCCACCATACATCATTTGACTCTGTTCAAAGTTCACAGCTGAAAATCATCTTTAGATTTTTTCCTAAGAATTTGATAAATACTTCTCTTCCATATTTGAGTTTTTTCCCCACATGCAACTGCTGTCATAAAAATGAAAACACTTCTTAAAATTACAATATTTCGGTCATTATTTTACTTGAAAAACAAAATATTTAGTGGAAAAATATCAAATATTAGAATAAGTTAAGAAGCAAACTCTAGTCCATCAACTTTGACATTTTATCATTTCTACCTACATAATGGTCAGCATTCTTGAAAAAAAAAGAATCTGGAAGTTTCCTCTGGCAATTACTACTACTGAACTATTGTCAGTTCATTACTGTCCTTTTAGGTGGTATTGTTAACAGAGATTAACAGAGTAAGACGAAACTGCAACTTGCTTATTGACTCACAGGCAGATACATCAAAATGTGTTCATTTTAACTGGAGCTCACACAGATTCAAGAGGATATCAGCACCCACGTCCTCTAATACTTCCATTGCAGAGACCCTTGGAATGAATATTCCATTCATGAAAGAATAAGATAAAATATTTAAAGTCCCTACCTTCACCTGACGATCCTGAAAGGTCTATGATGACATACACTCTCCCTTCTGGCTCCAAGTCAATCTGTAATCAAGAAAAGAATTAGAAAAAAACCCCTTAGAATGGCTCCCAAATCAAGTGACTGCACATGCAGGAAACAGTTTCCAAACATCACAAAGCCCACATGTAGGCAGGACTCATTGACTACCAACAGAGTTTCCTTTTGCAAAGACGTCCTGAGAACCTTGCACCTTCACTGGAGTAAAAAAGAAGTGTGCATGCTTGGAAAGTTGGAGCTCAGTGAATTTTACACATCAAATATTTAAAGCACTCTTGTGCCATACATTTGTACCACTATTGCAAGGAGACAAGGAAGAAAGTTAAAAAGTGCTACAACTGAGTAACTTTTTTTACTGTAATTTATACTGAGTCCAGCTATGCAAATATGGGAAACAACACTGATCTATTCAGATCCCACCAAAACAGATCAGCTCTGGTCGCAGAATGGGGGAAATGAACACACACAGCTTGTAGGGCTGGTTAACACGTGTTTATAATACTCCCTTTGTATGTCCACTGGGAAAAAGAAATACATGCTTTATCCTCTTTTTCTGACACACAGAATGTGTTTATTTCTGCACCATTCTGGTAGATTTTAAGGAGTCTGCTCTTGTGGAGATCCCTGTCACTCTGCAGGTGTTATCAAACTGCTGTATATCCAAGATTTCACGGGCTCTGAGAAGAAGCTCCTGTAACTTTTAGCCATAGCAATGAAGAGCTCATTGCAAATCTTTCTGTATTTTACCATGTTTCATCAGCAATTGTCAATATTGCTGGATTTCAGTATCTTAATGGTGCCACACATATTAAAAAGAATTTTTGCCCCCTTCCATCTCTCAAAAATTAAACTGCAAATAAAACATTACGTAATCAATAGCTCTTACTTGTCACATAGCAGCTGTCACGTGATTTCAGAGACAGTGACGTGATGTGACTTACAATACTACTATATTTTCAACCTATTTTAGTGAGAAAAGCACACAGATAAAATTGTGTTCCTCCTGCCAGGGGGCCTTTTCTGCCAGAGCATGTCCTGTGTGTCACCATTCCACGCAAGAGCAGTCAAGGAGGCACCAAGGCAGCCCCAGCCATGGCCATCAGGTGCCTCCCTGGGGACGGGGCAGGCCAGGATGGGTATTCCTGCGTGAGCTTGGGTGCTCATTAAAGCTGCTGCTCTCTTATCTCCCACTTAAATTGGCTTGGAGTCTTTTTCTCCACAGACTTTTCAGGCAATAACACTCAGGGTATAAAGTGGGGGGAGAAGGAAGTGGGTGGGACACGTTTGGAGTGATGTAATTTGTCTTCCCAAGTCACCATTCCATAGGATTGGGCCCTGATGTTCTGGAGGTGCTGAACACCTGCCCAATTATGGAAAGCAGGGAAGTAATTCCTTCTTTTGTTTTATTTCTGTTTGCAGCTTTTTCTTAGCCTTTTTCTCTGCCCTCCCCAGCAGAAAACCCACAACTTTGCCCGATGCTACTGCTACTCTGAGGCAACTGCACACAGAGCTCGTGGCTGGGAACAGGTGCCCTCCCTCCCACCTCATCACAGCCTTCCTCCTCCTCCTCCTGCGCTTGCCCCCTGCTCTGCTACAGCAGGGCAAGGTGGCCTTGCTTCCCCTGTGTCATCAGCAAACAACACCAAGTCAAGCCACCTCCTAAGTCACCAGTGACACCAAGTTGCAGCACTATGACAGAAAGAGGCAACCAATTCACACTCATAACTTAGGAAACCAACCTGTTGGTCTTCACAAAACAGCAAGTAAATGAGAAAAGGGAGGAGACACCAGAATGTCTGAGCTATGACAGGCTTTGCCAGCCTACATTCAGCAGGCAGCTTCATGGGACCACCTGTTCTGTGTCTAGGCTTCTCTCATCACCTGAGAGGACCTTTACATGAGGGGCACCTGTGCTTTTTCCCCCCTCTTTTGGGCCATGGCTGCTGAATGCATCAAGGTAATGCAAGCTCCTCCTTCCACTAAGCAGCTTCTCACCGAAATGCTTCTCTGTCTTTCAAGTGCAAGCCATTAGAGGAGTTCACAGGTCCGGGTGATGTCATCGGACCAACAGATCAAGAAAATGATCTCGGCAGCTGTATTGTAAATAGATGAGGCAGGAAATAGGTGTTAGCAAGGCCATGGGTCACTCAGAGGAGAGGAAAATGAAATCATGGTTGAGTGGCTTTTTTATAAATAATAGTGTTGAATATTCAAGTAAAGACATTTTTAACAACTTCTGAATTGGCAGCATGAGTTTTGTGGGGGAGTCTTCTGGGCTTTTTTGGCTTTTTGTTTTGTTTTGTTTTAAATAAAGCTGCTGATCTTGAAATACTGCTCCTCTCCCTTTGCCATTTTTAAATAAGAAAAATATTAGAAGATCAGAGGCACAGGTGGATGAATAGACTTTGATGTCTATGCTGAGGGAGGCTTTTGAAAAACTGCTATAGCACTCAACAGATGGTTGTATTAAAGACAGACATGTCTAATGCTCTGTTTGTATCAGCACTACAGACTGTTTGTTAAGCTCTCACTAAAATACTTTGCAGTTCGAATCTCAGCAAGCACGCACATACATAAAACCCCAACGCCATTCCCGGAGGAAAATCAGGAATTTCAAGGAGTTGATGACCACCACCACAAAATCTCTCTTCTGCCCATTTTATTACAAGCAACTTTGGAAGCAACTCAGGAAAAAAGACTGGATCACTGGAACCAAATTTCCATTACCTAACAAGTGGACTCTTTTCATTTACATTTTACTCGAAATTCTGTTTACTGATTTTGAATTGGAAATTTTGCTGCAGCTTTAAACGAAATGACCTGTTTACAAAAGGGACTCTCTTTTACAAAGAAAGCATGCTTCAGTCTTAAAATGGTCTAATACCAATAAGAATGAATGGACATTCTTATTTTTAGATTTATAAAACGCCCACATTTCATTTCAGTGAGCACCTATGTTGACAATCTCATCAGTCACACAAATTAGTACTTTTGCCAGAGGCCACCAGCTCAGTTGTCTCAGTTGACCTTACATATAGAAACACCCCAACACAACGAGAGTCCTTCTTTTAACCTCAGTCTTGCATGTATCAAGGTAAACATAGGCTAAAAAGGACTGATTCAATCTTGATTTTTTATTAAAAAATTCTAATTTAATGCCTAGAAACATTATGGCATAAACAGCTCCAAAATAGTCATCAAGTCCAACCCTTGGTCCAACTCCAGTCCCTTTACCAGATCATGGCACTCAGTGCCACGTCCAATCTCAGTTTAAAAACCTCCAGGGATGGGGAATCCACCACATCTCTGGGCAGCCCATTCCAATGCCTGATTAATCTCCCTGGAAAGAATTTTTTTCTGATATCCAACTTGAAACACGTGAAATGCCCTTAGACATATGTAACCAAAACCAGAATGAGTGGCCAAATTCAGCACAATATCACAGACACCCTTGAATGCAATGGAAATAGTCTGAGCACGGCAATTCAGATTCCAATCCTTCTCTCTGACTAAAAATACTTGTCTCTGAATGCAGCTAAGCTTTTATACATGCAGAGAGACACTAAGAGAAGATATCCAAAAAGATATGACTGTTCAAAAGGACAACAGGGAACAAGGCAAGATGCAAATGAGGGATGGAACAGAGGAGCTGATACAACAGCAGATTTGCTATAAGCAAAATATGCACCTCACATATACACGGCACATTTTCCACACGCAGCAAAACACGTACAACTATCATTGAGCAAAACGTTTGATCACTTTATCCCATCACTGACCCATGCTATTGCTGTGACTTTTGCTAAAACACAGTTTGAGAACATGCAAGTAAGATTCGTTTTAAAGGTACTTCAAACAACTTCTATATTGTTCAAATAATCCATATGTGGCAGCATACTGAGATGAGTACAACCATTGCTGGAAAGCAGCATAGATCATCAAAAACTCCAGGCATGAATAAAACCTATTAGCAGCCTGTTTCACGGAACAAAAGGCAACCATCCATAAAACCAGACATAGTTTGAGAGGGAAAAACCCATGTTGAAACCAAGGCCAAGCTTGAGCATATTGAAAGCATTTATATAGTTTCACAGTCATTAATGGATTTTATTTTCAACACCCTTCTGAGACAGTTCCCCATCTGCAAAATGGGATACTCCCAAAGGCACAAGCTAGACTAAATGACTTGCCAGAAAGTCATACCAGAAAATCTATGGTTAAACAAGAAAGCCCTGGTCTCCGGAGGCCCAGACTGCCCACTGGACTATTTCTCCTATTCCTCAGTTAAGCTTCACTTTGTCAAGCAGTACACACCCTGTCTTCCACCAGTATCACAGATTACTACGTACTCTTTTTTTTTTTTGACAGCTTTAATGGGTACATATTTAGGAGGCAATTTCCTTTCTTCTCCATTCAATTAATACTCATCAGTAAAAACAATACAAACAAACAAAAAATGACTTAAATATTTCTCTGCAGCATTTCCAAGGCATAACAATTCTTGGGCAACTCTGGCTAACATAAAATTCAATCAAACTATCTAGAAGGTTGTGAAAATGGTTCAGCTTTTCCTCAAGGTTTGATTTTTGCAAGTTTTTAACTCCTATGTGGTTTTCTGAAAAACTGAGTCCTAAGTTCAGCTAGGAGCTCACCATTTTCCTCCTCTCAGGTGAGAGGCATTAATTCCCACATGTAAAATATGAAACTTGGACAGAATTCTCTTGGACTAAGATTTTGTAAGGAAATCACACACTCTCCTCTAATCTTACAGAGATGAGAAGGATTAGAATATGCTATGGAAACACTTGGATTGCACCGATGCTTCATATTTGAATATGAATAAGCCTGAATAATTCCATCAGCGCTTGGGAACGTTTTTTCATTCTATTTGACAACACCAGTACAAAGATTTTGCATGCTCTATGGAGCAAACTGAGACCTGTTGCAAACAAGTGATAGACTACTGTCTTGAGTGGCTCAGTGTCCCACTGCCATTGGTTTTCATTTGATCATAACAGAGTCCATCAGTCATCTACGTTCCAACACAAGAATGTCACCCAAGATTGAGTGCACTGTACTCATTTAAAAGCCAACTTTTCTCAAGATAAATTTAAGGACAAATAATGAGTATACAAATGCATTTTCCCTAACTGAACTTCCCAACAAGTTCTACTTTTATGATCCTTTAGCTAGACAGTATATGAAGCACAGCAAAACTGCTTCAAACCTAAAGCGGTTGAGGATTTTGGCAACAGTTTAAACCTAAATGGACTGTCTAAGCCACAGAAACAGAAAGAATTAAATCATAAAACCTGCTTTGCATCTCTTCTTGTGATATGCTAGGATTATCTGATATTTGTGTAGCTTAAAGCATAATCATCCAAGCACAGGATCTGTCACTGTGGATGGTTGAGTCACGTCAGACTTGAGAAGTCAGTGTATTTTAACCCTTACTGTTTGCAGCCTAACAGAGTTGCTCGTTGAACATACAACTTCTCCGAAAGAAGAAAGGGAAGAGATTCTGCTTAAAGTGCTGATAGCTGCAAAGGCTGAAGGGGTGTGTGTGGGTTTCATCCGTCTGCTGTTATTAGAGGCATTTACTTCTCCAATTTTCATAAAATATTACTTCCATGAAAATGCATAAGAAAATCCAAACAGTTATAATCTAACAGAAGATGACTGGAAACACTCTGAGCTGGTCTTTTGTTCTTTAGCCACAAGATTTTTCTGCTTCAATTTAGATAGCTAATACAGTGTCTATCCTAACTTATTTAATAGAA
Organism: Pithys albifrons albifrons; assembly: GCF_047495875.1. Taxonomy (NCBI): domain Eukaryota; kingdom Metazoa; phylum Chordata; class Aves; order Passeriformes; family Thamnophilidae; genus Pithys; species Pithys albifrons. The sequence continues at coordinate 89,719,975 of NC_092459.1, forward strand.
AATAAAACAATATAGTCAAAATTACTGAAGTAAAAACTTTCAAAGCCCCCATCAGCATTGGAACAGATGCAAACTCTTGACCTAAAGGAAAGCTAGAGGTGTGATTAAACTCACAAACCTCCCCCAGTATTCACAACTGAATCCCTAGCAAGTTCACCTGAAATGAATAGGTTTGCAATAAGTTACGTACGGTCAGCAAAATAGCTGAGAAAATTTTATTCAATAGTATTATCTGAAATTAACCATTTCAAATGTTACATCATTAATTGCATAAGGTAAACTTGACTTTCAAAGAAATTATCCAGCAAATGTATTTAGGGAACTCCCCTAGAATCTCCTTTTTCCTCTGTGATATTTTTCCCTCCACCAGCCTCATGCTCTTCTGGCAAAGAAAGCAGGGTTCTTCAGAGTCAGTGCACTGCCACAAGGTTCACAAATCTGTCTTTCATTATGAATATTACATATTTGATTATTATAATTACGGAGAAACATAACACAGCTTGCTACGTTGTAATTGACCACAATGATATACATGAAAGTTTAGAAATTTTGGCCACAGGGGATTCTATCAATTATTTACTCATACTCAAAAGTCAACAAAAAAACATCAAACATCTTGCATGACCTACAGAAAACATCAAACACTTTCCAGGGCCAGACACATGCACAGACATAATACAGAACATAAGCAGCCAGCGAAAAACAAGATCTAGCTGAAATAAATACCGTATTCAGAAATCAATTCTAAACCAAGAATCATTGAATTACTTGATGTAGCATATGGTGATATTCAAATGGGACTTCCAGAATCACACGTAATATGACTTTGGTCTTCCATGATCTCCTGCACCTGTGGCCTCCCAGGCCCCAAAGAAGGGGCATTTCTGAATGCACACCACGTTTGTGCAGAAGCACATCTGCACTCTCAGAAGTAACATACACATTTTGGTATGTTAGAAGAAAGAACAACTTTTACAGACCATTGTGTTGGGACTAGGATATTCATGGCTCATTTTCTGTTAGAATCCAGAAAGGGAACTTGGACAGCTGGCTGCATTTACATGTAACAAGACAGCAGAACAGAACAAATAGCTGCAAAGGCATCAAGCAGCATGACACAGAAGGGTCACTGCATCAAACCAAGTTTCTGACTCCATGATCAGAAGTGAGAGATGCCTTCACTTCTTTGAAAGCTTCAAGTGATGGAGAGCATCTATGGCACAAGGTATTACCTATTATTAGAATGCTTAAGAATTATATGAAAACATGGTTAGGGTTTCTGTATACCTACAATCACAATTCATAACAAAGGGAAATAAATCAATGACAGAGAGATCTCTTCATGAGCAGAAAAATAAGTCCATGACCCTAAGAGATAAGACTGCTGAGACCAACCATTCCAGGCATTCTGCATGTGACCAGGTCAATGGAGACTCGTGCCAGTGTTAGTGTTTCAGACACAAATGTGTGCTGTTTGTTGGTTTATTCAACCCAGCACAGTTATTTTGATGACGTAAATGTCTTCTATTATTAAGAGAGGGGAATAAGTAGAAGTTACGTAGTACTTTTTCACTGTACTATAACTGTATCTAGGGCAGTTCCGGGGTGTAATGGAGAGCACTCTGCCCTCTGAATCCCAAGGACCTGAGTTCCAGTCTCAGTGGGACCATCCCCTGGCAGTTCAATGCCTCCCTGCCATCCCATCCCGTCACATCTCGGATGCTCAGCAGGGTCAGCCCCGGTTAGTACCAGGTGGTGTGACAGTCCCGAGGACTTCCCTGTCACTGTCCAAGCTCGCTCGGCCGTGGCAGATGGACCTCAGGACTTAAACAGTGGGGCCAGTTCTGTGCACACTGTGCCTCACCTAAAAAATCCACTGTGCAGGCTGGAAGGGCACACCCACATGGGGAGAGCCCTGGCCAAATCTGCATTCACAAAGTCTGGCCATACAATACAAATCCAAAACTCTATCTACACTAGAAATGGAGAGTGCATTATTTTAGCAATGGTAATGAAGGAAAAGCACAAGGAACCCACACAAGCCCAGAGACAAAGTACGATGCATAAGAGGTGTCTTTGGCCGAGCAATGCTCAACTAGACTTTGTGAGCAAAAGGACAGTAAAACCACCTACTGAAAAATGTCTGCATAAAGCCACTCACTTGAAACATCTGCTACATGTATTTCAAGAAAGAAAAGAAACTCTTCAGAGCACAAACACTTTTCCAAACAGATTGTTATCTAACTTAAGAATAAAGGAATTGCATTGTGTGGTAAGAGCTGACCTGTAATTTCATCACAAGGCTTTTCAAACTGTATTCTTTAATGCATTAGTGCAATGGCACTCTCCAAATCATAGGGAAATAATAAACCGCCAAAAAGTATTTAAAACATATTTATCATCTTGACTAGTGGGCAATTTTTAATGTCATGCTTCGGAAATGCAACCAGAAGGGAGGGAGTCACCTGTACACCTAGAGATAAAACGCTGAGTAGAGATTCAGGACTGCAACACTTAGTGGTTTGCCAGTTACTACATGTTAAACTTCTCCAGGGACACCCCCTTGTCGTGGGGGAGAAGCAATAAACACCTGAAGAAAAGTACAAAGATCAGTGTCTACAGAGTCATTGTACTCTACTCTTTTATATGGGTCTGAATCATGGGTCATCTACTGCCACCACCTGCAGCTCCTCGAACACTTCCATCAGCGCTGCCTCCATTCAATCCTAAACATCCACTGGTCTAATTACGTGACCAATGTGTCTGTTCTTGAACAGGCAGGGGTCAGCAGTATCAAGGCCATGCTGGGCAGAGCACGTCTCCAGGATGGAGGATCACCGCCTTCCAAAGATTGTGCTCTATGGTGAACTCGCCACCGGCTGCCGCAAGAGAGGAGCCCCGAGGAAGAGATACAAGGACTGTCTGAAACAACACCTCAGCCTTGGCCATATTGACTGCCACCAATGGTCCACTCTGGCCTCCAATCGGGATTCATGGAGACACACCAATCACGACGCTGCTGCTTCCTTTGAGAACGTACGCAGAGTCAGTCTTGAGGAGAAAAGACAACGCAGAAAGAACCGTTCCTTGCCAATATCACCTAGGGAGACGTTCCGCTGTGCCTTTTGTGACCGGACCTGCCTATCCCATATCGGCCTTTTTAGCCACCAGCACGCTTGCAGCAAGCGTGGGGAGAGCCCTTCCCAAATCTTCGTTTGCAAAGCCTAGCCATGATGATGATGACACGTTAAAACTGATAAAGGTGTCAAATTATTTTACCACAGTACCATTTCAGACAACCATTTGTTCATATACCTAAGCCAAACTCTTAGCTGTCATTTTTGCTCAGTTTCAGGAATCACTTAAACATGACGATTTCACATGAAATTTGCAGTTTCTCTTAAATTGCAATAATATTTCCTCTGAGAAGACACTTTTTAAACACTTTGGATAACTATTATGAAATAAGTATCTGCATAAAATAAGTACATGGATAATCAGAGGACCTGAGGACTGACTTAGTTTTCTTGATCACATACAAGAGTTTTGGTGCACTGCATACATTTTTCCTTATTTCCTTAAATAATTTCCACATTTCCCTATGTACTTTAAGTAAGACTTTCTGTGTGAAGACTTACAGATTAGAATATCAAAGCAGCACTACCTGTTTCCTATAAAGCATATGGTATATTTCTTCTCTTTTTGGTCAAAACACACCTTTCTTGTACTCTCCTCCTGCCAGGCATACTCTGAGGGACTCAAGAAAGTATGTAGTAGGCAATATCCACATAACATTTCTGTACAAATAAAAAAGGAAATAGCTGTGCTGAGTTTTAGACCTCAGAAATCAGGAAGATCAACAACTGGAGGGTCCTAGACTGAGGTGGTATAAATTAAAATCCTTCCTAAACAAGGTAAAATAATCTTCAAAGAAAGGATATAAAAAACCGCTAGAAAATTGTGGTATTTAGATGATGTGAAGTTGCACACCAAACAAAACCCACAAAAGAACTTGACTATTAATTAACTGTATTTCAAAACAAAAGTCAGGAACATCAATGACATCCTGCTTTGAATAAAGCTTTCACTGGCCTTAGAGAGAAGATCTTCTCAGATACTAGAAAATAGATGTATCTTACATGAAATCTCAGCCCAGACTAGGCAGACACTTCAGCATTAACCTCAGACCCTTCCCACAAGAGGTTCACAATTTCAGTCTTTCAAACACTAATTCTCAACACCTGTCAGTAACTTTTGAGAGAGTTCCAACTGGACTTACAATCATCAACGAGTCAGATAAAAGAATGGAGCAGGAAACTGAATTCACTTTGGTCCAGTTCGCTTTCATGTTCAGTTGTAAGTAAAGCCATTCTGGCTTTGTTTCAGTTAGCAACAAAACTTCTATCTAGGTTTTGTTCCAGTTTAAAAAACCTCAACATTACAACAACTACTGTTCATGAGTTTGAATCCAGTTCAGCTCCCTGGGAAGAAAGGAGAAAGATCTTCCTATATGAAAGGCAAGCACATTAAATGTGCTGTCCATTTGTATTCACAATAGAAATTAATCCTCCATTAGGAAGGAAACAGCTTGATTCAATATGCTGCAAATGGACAAATTGTACTTCAGTGATGCTCACTGGAACTTGTAAGTAGCCTGCTGATGTGCAGCACCACCATCAGCTGCAAGCCACAGTGCATCAAGAGAGAAGAAAAACTCCCATCAGTAAATTTTCACCCTTCTCTTGCCAGTTTCATTTAGATATAAATGAGAATTCCTCTCCCCACACTCCTCAGATAAAGTGGCTGAAACTACAGAGCATGCGATTCAGATAGCCCTGGAGGAGTGCCCAGAGGTGTTTATGATCTCAGTAACTGCCTATGAATTACTAAGTTCTTTCCCTCAAATTTCAGAAAAGGAACACTATCTTATTTTAAGAAACAACTCTAGAAAAACTTCCCTGCACCTTCTCCAATATCCAAACTGCTCCTCTTGCTGTGCAAAACTGGACTCTTCACATTACAAAATCCCTGACCTCCTTTGCAGTTCACCTTAGTGAACATTCACAAAATTCTGGCTGATAATCAACCTGTCAGCACCGCTGAGCATCCCTGTGGCACAGTACAGTTTAAAGCCTCACCTTGGCAACCAAGACTAAAGAGGAAGGTTGCAGGGATGAACTCTTTGAACTATCCAGACGGTCAAACTACTCTGAGGTAGTGCCAAAAAAGAGCACAGCTCTAGACTTCCACCAGGGAAGAAACAAAGAACACCACTTCAGGTAGGCAGAACTTAAGAAAGACGTAGAAATAACATAATACGGGGACAGAAATATCTTCAATGAAAAAACACCTGTGAATGAGAAGAATTAAGGGTGTAGGGAAGGAGACAATGGTGTCATGCAGAGACTAAAATTACATATACAGCTCAGAAGTGGCATGAAGTTGTCACAAGCAAACAAAAGGAAGTAAAATAGTATTTCAAGAACAAAGCTAAGCTAAAATTACTCTAAAAAATGCAAAATTTTCTTTTAGAAATACTAACCTCTTTTAACCTCATTCTTAAATCTGAGAACACTTGTCATTGCTATTTCTGCTGTCCTGCTATGTCAAAAAACTGTGGCTTTTCCATGAACATAATGGGTAAGCTTTTAAAAAGTAATGAAGAAGTTTTGAACACTTTTTAAATCAAGACACCAAAATCATGATGACTTATTTTATTATTCATCCAGAGAAAGGAAAGCTTGTCATTTGCTAAAATGTCTCTGTTTGGATATACTTTTAATTGATCATTCTTAGTAACCTAAACGAAATTTTAAAAAACTTGTCTCCTACTTTCCCATTCATGTTCACCACAGGTATGTCTCTATTATCAAGGACAGAAACTGAAAAGCAAAATGAGAATTATTACCTTACAGAATTATCAAAATTTGGGTTTTAGAAAGGAGATTGCAAAATATAGCAAAGATATTTATTTCCAAGTTGAAAAAACATCCTCCACAAAGCATAAAGTTGAAAGTATGAATGCACAAGCTTCAAGAATTACAAATTAATGTTCTTCTGCTGGGAAAAAAACAATGTTTTACACAAACATTCCCTGTGATTTTTCACGTATGTATCTGTCATGTGAGTTTCTTTACAACAAACACTGACTTTACAATAAAAATAACTGTATGATATACAAACCACAATAGTTAAACAGAACTGGCCTCAAGTATTTAAACAAAAGTATCCTTTCTGAGACTCTCTCTTCTACTTACAGCCCACCAAGAGTTGCATTGATTCAGAGACTTAGATCAAGTTAAGTTCTAGAGAAATTCAATCCCCCGCAAAAGGTAAATTCAAAAATAGCACCAAAACGTTTAACTATCTTGAACAAATACCCAGAATTGGTAAAAAATGCCTCAAAAATTTGACAGAAAATGTATAGACCCCAGTGCTATTTTATGTGCCTTTCTAAAAAAATTGCCAGAAGAACTAGTATTTTTACTGCCAGAAGAAAACACCGTTGGAACTTCTCTCTTTGGTTCTACTTTTCCCTCCTTTAGAAAGCATTATGGTAAAATCTTTAGACATCATTTAATAATGGGGGGAGGGATTTTATACATAGTTTTTGTGTTGCTCTGATGATGTTTTACCCTCTGTTTGATCATCACATTAGAAAGATTAATGAAGCTAATTCTGTTAACAAAATGGCTATCCTGCGGACTGCAATTATCTCTGATTCACTTGGACTTCCTCTGCAGCTTCAGCCATAACAAACCCAGAGCAACTCTGGGACTCCTCAGATGGCAGCTGCAAAGCACTTTGCTAAAAGAACAGCTAAAGAGAAAACTGATAAAGTCCATCCTGCCCATGTTTAAATGCAAAAAGGAAAAAGAAGTCAAGTAAAATTTAGTAGCTTGACACGTGCTGCCAGGCAACCTATATTCCATGAAACAGATATCCCAGGCTGTACCATCTTGAATACAGAGATTACAGAAAAGGAAATGGCAAAAATAGCCATACTATTATTACTGTTCCTGAAAAGTCAGACGGCACAGTCCACCAGACAGAAGTGGCACACCAGGAATAGACATATCTTCAAAACTCCCGAAGAACAAACACATTCCCGTGCCTATGGCATAAAGTGGTGTTTTAGTTTAGCATTTCCTTTCATTTACTGCAGTGTTTTAAACTGACTTACATGCAAAGTTCTCACATGTTAGATATGAACTTGACATGAATTATGCCTGTCAAACTTATTAAAACCTCACTCTTTCAGAACATCCAGAAAACTTTCCAGTATTTCCTGGATATAAGAAAAAAAAATCAACAGAAAAATCCACCCTGAGACTTTGCCTGCCTTGTATTGTTGGGATTTGGTTGTTCCTCTTTTAGTCCATGAGGAAACAGGAAGCACAGAGTCATTTACGGGTTTGTTCTTTGAAAAAACTGATTATAATTCAAACCCTTTTTTTCTTGGGGAGGGGGTGGGGTGGTGGTGGAATGTGGTATGTTCAGCTTGGGTTTCTTTTTTTTTCTTTGTTTTTGGGGTTTGGTTTGATTTGGGGTTTTTTACTTAATATAAGAACACTCAAGTTTGGGTAATTTCTTTGCAAGAGCTTAGGTTAGATTTCATACAGTCAAATATAACTCCTGGAACTGGACTCAAGATAACACAGTAATTTTTGTTCATTTAGCTCTTAAAACTTAGCTCTAAATGCCTAAGAATGATTCAGTTCTGCTAATGGAGGGCAGAGCATGCTGCCTGGTATTCCTGTATCGAACCAAGTAAGTAGAGCAAGGCTAACACTTGTCTTTTGACAAAGGCTTTCGGTGTTGTCTGAAAATGTCTAGGGATGAAAGATCTGCTACATCCTTTGCTAACCTGTTTCATTACTTTATCTCTTTTAATGTGAAAGGAAATGTGCTGTGGTGTCCATTTTAATCTGCCTGGTTAGCCCTCAGTTCTTGTTTTACTCTTCTCAGATTAAAATACTCTCTATTTTTTTAATGGTACTTTACATACCCAAATTAAGTAACCTCCCATTGTTTCTTTTATTTAAAGTAAACCAGTGAATTCAGAGACTCTCCCTATAAAGAACATTCTCCAATATGTGAATACTATTGACCTGCTGGGTCACCTTGGGCAATCAACTTTATTAACCTTCCATGTGCCTATTTCACCTCCTATAATTAGTCTTATATAGAGTACAAATTTTAAACAGTTCAGGCTCTCCTTAACACATTTGTGCAATTAGGCCCTCATCTGTATCCCATGATCTTCACTGGATTTTGGGGGTTCTAAGCGTGGTGTCATATTAATAATCTGAACTGCTAAACTGACTAGGAGTAACCAACCATTATTGTAGCCTGTTGATAACTCTGCATGTATGTCTGCTAGGATACACCTATCTTCCCAAAAAGCATGGGACCTTACCACTTGATTTACAAAAAAATGTCCATTTGGGGTTTACAGCATAAGGCTTTACAATTCGAATTCCACATAGGCAGGGCAGAAAGAGGTCTTGCAGCAAGTCTATCTGGCCTTCAGTACACTTTTTTTTCCTCAATTCCCAACCAGTTTTTAAAATGTCGACCTCCCATAATCCTCCCATGTTCAGCCCACAGAAGAAGGAGGAATAATTTCACACCTGGGGGAAGTGCCATGAAAATTCTGTCAGCTGTAAGAGGGATGGAGGCAGGCGGGATAGGCTTCTTCTGGAACGCATCTAAGTTTTGGATACCCCTCTTCCTCATTCCTCCATGCTCAGCCTCCAATTTCCATAAGCACTATCCCACACAGCCTGCAGAAATCTCTGCCTTACACAACCCCATAATCAAAACTTAGTTCTATCCAAGTTTGTTTCAAAACTCTCAAAACAGTCTTATCTGAAAAAACTTAACAGGTGGTCTGAAATGGGAACTACACATTCACATTTTTTGCTAGAATTATACAAAGAGTTCCCAAAGATTTGCTTGACCACAGTAACAGCAGCAGTCCACAGAATTGAAGTACAGCAGAGGAAGTAAAGTTACCTTTGTATTGGGGAAGAAAGTTTTTGCAAGGGTCTAGGAGGCAGGGGGGTGGTTGTTTGGCTTGGATTTTTTTGTGTGCCTCTCCCTCTCTCCCATTTTTTTTAATGCAGTGTGTTTTCCTTACTAGTAATTGAGATGAAAATGATTCATGCACAAGAATGATCTTGTTAACCATCCAGGCAACCCCCCTTTAAGTAAGGCTCTTCTGGGGAATCCAACAGATCTTCATGATGTCTGTGTAATATTTCAGAGTAAGACAGTTGGACTGTTTCCATTCTCGATTCTCTCACCCTGTCCAATCTCTTGCTTGTGGCTCAGTCAAATGTTTCATTTTAACTTTTCCCCGGAGTCTACACAGTTTCTCTTTTGGATTGTTTCAGATTTTGTTCTCTGCAAAGCAGCTGACTTTGAAACTGCTTTCAATTTATCCCATTACCAAACCACTCCCCCATTAATGAGAAATGCTCCCTCTCCAAAAACTCAACATACATATATACATGTGTGCATGCCAATAAAGTTGCTAAGGATTAAATTTTAAGATGCAGTGGGATCCAGTAAAGGATGAGAATATGTCAGCATTCTTGGGATCTGGCTCAAATAGGAATTGGTATTCGGCCATAGAGATGTGAGCAATTCTGGGCAATTTGGTAATTTTTCTTATACTGTCCTTGGGGGGAAAAAAAAGAAAAAGAAAAAAAGAGAGATTATGTAACTTTGGAATTGTGTTCTGAACTGAAGTAAAGGCATTTAGCGTCATTTTCCAAATATATGAGGAAATGTTCAGTAAAAAAATGCAAAAGCTATTTTACTGTTAAAATTTCTTTGAGATCATTAGTCAATCTAATTTTTATGGTGTTTTAGTTTTGGTGTTTTTGAAAAAACTAATAAAAATCAGGTTAAATATGAACATAGACTTGCAAATTTGTTCTCGTTTTCATCTTATGTAATTTTAAAAGAAAATCTACTTTTTTAACACCATGGACAATCCCAACAGTAAACCTGTGCCATTACCAGGTATTTTAGAAACACTTTAATGTTTTTTCCACTCTATGACAAAGCTGAACCCTGTCTAATCCAGTGGTGAGGAAAGCTGTCACTCCTGAGACACTCAGGATCCTACAGGTATCCAAATAACATCTGTAAAACAGGTATAACCTAAACCACTCTACAAGCAAGCAGAAGGAATAACCTGGCAGCCACACTGGGCTCTCCTGCTACTCCTCACCCCCTGCACCCTTCACTCCTTGACAAATTGTAGAATTTAATGTAGACAGTGACATCTTTCTGATGGCTACCATAGACTTACCCCAAAGCAAGGGAACTTTTTACTTCACTTTGCTCTCACCCCTTGAAGAATACCAAAGGAAGGAACTGCACTTTTCTGACTCAGCAAACTGTAAGCTTGAGATCTGACTAATTTAGTTGAATTTATTTTGTTACCATTTAAATGAGAGGACGTTTCTCTCCTCCTTTTAAATTCTGTTATAAAATACACAGGGTGAAAAACACAAGCAGCAGCAAACAGGCTGGCATTAAAAACTATGAGGAGAGACCAGCTCTCTGATTGCATAGCACATTGCACAGATCTCACAAGACCTAACAGACTATTTGGCAAGAAAGAACAATATTGGAATGAAAGACAATACATATCAAAACTGAGCAACATTTTGAGAACTGACATTTTATCTATATGGCCATCAATTCTCAAGGAGTTTTTTCAGTATGAAATTCACTAACAGCAGATGAATCAATACTTCATTCAGAATTAGCTGCATAATGCGTGGCTTTAATTTTTATAACCATGAACCAAGGCATGTTTTAAAAACATTATTCTATATCAGTCACATGCTTGAAATTACAGTTAATTCTGAGAGTTCAAGAAACAGCAGCTCATTCTGGGACCCACAGTCCAATCAACCAACTTATATTAGAGAAACAACTACTTCAGATACCTCCTACTTCGACTAGAATTTTATGGTAGCTTTTTCTAGAAATTTAAGCAGTTATTTGAAAAGGTATTTTTATACCAAAATATTTCAGCAGCTAAGCATAAAATCCATTACATTTAATTATCCCTAAAACATTACTGAATACCAAGCTTTCTGAGAGCTTTAAATCACTGTTATTTCTGCATAATGTGAATAGTAGTGTTTCATTAATGGAGTAATTAAAAATGGTAATACAATACAAATAAAAACCTGGCTTCTTTGTCCTATGGCTAAGCAAGCAGAGCACACATCAAACTAAACTGCACACTGTACTCTCACCCATTTATCCTCCTTGTACTTCCCCTTGCTTTGTACATGAATCGGGATAATTACTGAACTCACACTGCAAATATTTCCATACAGAATCGTGTTTAATGGCAGTGTAAGAGCTTCTGTGAAGGATCCTGCATTGAAACACTGCTTGCTTATGGCAGGGTCCCCTTCCACACCAAATTTATTGTGAACCACAATCACTGAAGGGAAACGCAAAGCTACTGAATCCTTAGTAATAAAACAACTAAACATCACAGATATTTCAAAGATAATGAGCTGACTAAAACCGACCAAACCTCCCAGTGACTGCAGTTTGTATTAGACTGCTGTCAGTGACTCTGGGTCTTTCACACAGAGAACTCTAGCAAACCAGTGTTCAAGAACATCCCAAAAATGTTTGGGCTTGGTTCAAAAAAAGGCTTCATGGTTACTGGAAATATATTTGGGGAGAAACAGAAAGAAATGATGCCCTTACTGACACAGTATTTTCTTTCCCCTAAATCACCTCCCTCTCGTGGCCATCTCTACTGCTACAGAAATGCTTCACAAAAAGCTGATAAAAGCAGAATGAAAGACTTACTTCAGAAAAGGGCATTTGGTCGCTTTGAGAAATCAGACATAGGTAACAGCAGAATTATCCAGTTATCTATCTCAGAGTTACTCTCCTTGCAAATATCTGACACTGCAGATAAGGTTAGGAGCATGCCCATGCTTTTCTTCTGTCTTATTCCATATCTGTGGTGCAAAGATTTTATTAAGTGTCACTAAATGGATGACACAAAAATAAAGATGTCCATGAAATGATAGTCAGGGATACTTTCATCCCTCAAGTTTATTACAAACCACACACAGCCAACTCTGGAAAGCAGCATCAGAAGAATATAGAGTACATTTCAAGAGGGGAACTTCAATAGGGGTGCCGATTGACATCTTATTTTAAGCTCACTCCACCGCAGACTCTTTAATATCATTCCAATGCTGCTGGACTCAGGTCTGTCAGGAAAACAAACATCTTTCCTTTTAAATTTTATTGATTTTATCAAATTCAAAAGACGAAGGTCTCAGCAGAGCCTTGTTGGAGATTGGCATTCCAAACCTAAGGTTTTATCAATTCTCTTATTCATTCTACAGTTGTATGCATCATACAAATGCTGACAATAAAATACCTTGAATATAAAAATGACATTACATACTAAGACAAATCTTGTAGATCAGTTTAAAAGTGGAGATTCCTACTTGCTACTTGAAGAAAGCAAGATACTGAGCAGAGATACAAGCTGTCATTTGTACATGCTGTATAAAAAAACCACCCCTCTAGTCCACAAATCTCTATCTGAAAAATTAATCCAGTTTTAGCTTATGGAAATTAATCCAGATTTAGCCTCTATTTCCCATTTCAAAAACAGTGTACACAAACACGATTTTTTTTAACTCCTCAAAGTTAGATAAATATAAATAAAGCTCCCACACAGAATAATCTTCAGAAATCATTTCCAATGTGAAAAAAAACACTGCTACTCTGTGGAACACTAAGGACTGAAGAAGGGGAAACCACTCAAAAGCATGTGTAGCAGTGTTATCCCACTTCACAGTTATTTTCCGTTTTGCTCCCTTCTTGAAAATGTTTCCACAGAAGGTAAAGTAATTTATCCTTAACTTTCATGCCTACAAGAAACAGCTCTGTGCACTGAATCACAAACTTCAATGGAGTGTTACTATTTCAGTATTACCTGGGACCCAGGATGTGCCCTGAGGTGTTCAGAGACCATTGGCAGCATCCATTCAGTAGCTCCTACTGTATAAACTGGACCTTCAGTGTTGCTACAAGATGTCTTTGCAGCCCACACACAGAGCGAAAAGGACTTCTCATGAATTTGTGTAATTGTCCCAACACAAGTGCAAATTCATCGATGACAGAGGATAAGCAAATAAAAATAAGTAACACAGACAGAAAAAAACCCTACCCCCTACAACTTCAAAGGTCAGAGGAACATGGAACACCATGCACAAGTCACGCTGTTACTCCCAGTACACCAAATTCCTAAATCTGAGTGAAATACAGATATTTTTATTTCCTTCTTTGCAACTTTAGTTGTGGCACAATTTTGCTGTTTGCCATCATGTAATTTCTATGCAATCTACTTGATATTTATAGGCTTTTCAGATCTCAGTACTAGTATAAAAGTAATTCTAAATTTTGGACTCTATGCATACGGTAACATTACATCTATTAAGCCTCTCTTAAAAGAGCTCAGACTTTATGTACCTACTAAAAACACATTAGGAATGAATTAAGATGCAAATCTGCTTGAGCCTTATTTGGCAGATGTAGGACTAAAAAGTTGGCACTGCAGCCTCTGTGCCCATTGCGTTCCTTTGTTGCTGAAGTTTCAGATAAGCGAAGAATTTTGCGTGGCTGTTACAAGCCAGAAGATTCAAGGAAGATTTCAAAAACTTTTCTGATGTTGTTACTGAAGAGGCATAACACTAAGGCACTTGAAAATTAAATAAAGTAAGTAACATGAAGAAATACTTGTCTTCCCTCAGAAGAAAGCTGTCGAGGAGTCTCCTATTACATGAAAAGAACTCTCTGCAAACTTCTACAGGAACTACATGATTTGATTATTTCTACGGAAAACTTGTTACATTTCCTGGCCTACCAAAACAGAGCCTGGTATACACAAAGTCTTTGATTTATACACCTGGAACTGAGAATGCTCCCTTTACAAGAAGCCTGGTTTCCCCTAGGTTGCATGTTCTTTCTTGATGAATTGACATGAAATTACCTATTGCTTTTGAGAACATCTGTTCCTGCTCCATCTCTCCGAATCGCACACGCACATCCATTTCTAGTTGCCACATACATGAAAAGTTTTGAAACTTTTCTGTTCAGAGCATGTGCTAAGAGGAAAAAGAAAAGGAAATCTTGCAAATTCTATAATCATGCTTTGTCTTTGATATTGTTACAAGCTATCTACAACAAAGAGAAAGACAAAATTACTTCTGAGACTGTCATGGGGAATAAAAATACATGAAAGAGAAACAGCACTGATTTGGCCATACAGTAACCTCATAGGGTCTTACATCACATATTAATTAATTGGAACTTGAGCGCAAATTCAACTGCTGAATTAGTTCCTGCTGTTTCCACACCAACAGAGCAAATTCTGTGTGGTAGACCTCATGACTTTATAAAGAAAAGATTTCTTTACAAAGAAATCAACTCAAGTTATCTAGGCAACCAAGTTTTTTAAACATTGAACATGCTCCTTTATCACAGACTTAATGACTAAATGCTTTTAACATTTTAAAAGTAAACAAGTGTGTGAACAGTGATTTTTTTGCCATTAGTACACAACAGTAAATTATTTGTCTTTATTACCTATACAAAATAGTCACCTTAAAAAATCTGTAATTGTTCAAAGAAATTTGTGCTGTTTATAGCAAAAAATAAAAACAAAGTAGGAGTAAGAAAGACACATTACACAAAACCTTCACTCTTGTTACCACTTCTCCCCATAAAACAGATCCTCATGTGAGATTTGACACTAGCTAAAGTCTCAGTGAGGCAGAATATTTGAGGAAGATTGTTCCAAGTGACAACAGCTGCAAAACACACATTATATATCACCAGCTTGAAAAGACAAAAACTTCTTTTAAGACCACAATACCAGAAGACAACATCTAACAGACAACTTATGCAACCCATCAACTAGTAGCCTGCTTGTATAAAACAAAGTAAAAATGTTGTCATTCATAAGCTTCTACTCATCAGCTAATTTACCTACATTTGGGCAACTTCCAGTTGAAACTAATTGAGACAACTTTCACTTGAAATTAACTGAGGTTAAGTTTTCAAAACATAACTCAAAGTCTCCTGGGTTGTACCTTCAAATCCTCAAGAAACCTTAGAAAAAAATTAAACCCAAACCAGCACTGAGTACCTGGGCCAGAAGTACTGACCTTGTCATAAGCTGAATCAGATGTTTGAAGTATCAAGTCCAACTCTGCTGCCAACAGTACTTTCAGCTCAGTAGAGCAGCTCTGGCAAAACATTGCAGGACAATGCAGGCTCTCAACAAGAGTAATGAATTGTTATTTCTGCAGCAGCATCGCTGAAGGGTGCTAGGAGAACTCTGAGCCCATGTAGCAGCTCCAGGATGAAACACTCACCTCCTATTCTGGGTAACTTCAAGGAATAACAATCCTGTTTGGCACTCCAAATAAACACTTTTGTTCCTTTCCTTGGACACCATTCACAGGTTTCTGTTACTTTGTTTCCTTAGGTTTTCAGTATAAGGATTTATTAATTCCTGCTGATGAATTAATGAAATTTGATTTTAGACATGGTATGAGAAAACAAACAGGAAATTTGGGAGAGGAGAAAGCTGTAAATATGTACTTTATCTTAAAAGGAAACAGGAGAAATTATTGTACACTTTTTACCAGGAAATTAAGAGGCACCCAAACCAGTATTCAAAATACTGAGTTATTAACCTGTTCTCTTTGAAGACCAAATTCTTAGCATATTGGACTACAAATTATTTAATGATTTACATGCTTAATGTAAATTGTTTTTCTCTGTTTGTACTGCTTCCTTATCAGGCAAACTAGACCAAGCCTGTTAAAGCTGCAAAACCAAAATGCTATGTGATTTCAGGTGAAGAAAGCTTATAACATCATATTTGGTAACACTTTTAAACTTGCTATCAGAATTTCCTGAACTGAATGATATCTGGTCCTTTCTTACCCATCTTTACAATCTGCAGACACACACCAACTTGTACCAGAATTCAAAACCATTTCTGTCATTTTTACTTCTCACAGAAGAACAGTAGGATTTTTTAACATACTGGATGGTTTCTTGAAGACTCTCTGCTTGAAAAACCAGACATTTACAGTAAGCAGACTATAAATGTGCCACAGAAAATAACTGCAGACACTTATTTAATTTTATAAATAAATACTAACATGAGCCATTTGACAATGAGACTTGTTACACTACTAACCAAAGAAGTCTTCACAATCTTACAGTTTCTTCTGTGCTCAAATATCAAACTCAAGAGTGCTCACAGTGTTTTAATTTTAAAATTTTGATTAAGATTACACTTCCACCATAGTTTAGCAGTAACCTATGGAAAAATAGTTATGAGTAGATTAAAATCTCATTTGCATATTATCAACAGAACAATAATTGTTAAAGACAAAACCTTTCATGAGAAGATTCACAAGAAATATTTCATGATTTTCTGACTCTTTTACTAAATCCTAATCTGTTACAATGATTTGGGACAAGGAATATTTGGACCATACATGAATTTTGAAAGATGATTAGTAATGTCATCATCTTTATAAATCCACACATATCTGTTATGTTCTGGGCCAATAATTAAAGGAAAACATTAAGGGAGTACAAAAAACCCCAACACATAAAAACCCGAGGAAAACCTCCAACTTTTATGAGCTCCATGACCGTCTCTTGGTTCTTTCCCTATAATTGATCCACAACACTAATCAAAGAGATGAAACAATGATGCAATCTTTTGATAATGATTCAATGCTACTATGCATTTCAAGATCTTCCAGAGCCATGTTTACATTTTGCAGACAGTCTTTGCACCACAACAGCTATCTGCTTTGTCCTTCAGGAACATGGCTCTTTGACAGAGGGTTTTTCCCAGCTTCACTGGATGTCAAAGGGTTAAAAAGAGGTTTTGAGAGCAGTTGGCTGATTTTGTGATGTTCTCCAGCAGCCTGAACAAACAGGAAGCCCGGAAATGAGTGATAATTGTTAAATAAGAGCTCTTAAAACACCTGCTTAGCTCTAACTGCTAACTATTAAACCATTATAGCAAGTTAAAAACAAAATCCCCCAGAGAGATTTCCACCTGCTTTCCCCATCTATTTTCTTAATTCATACAATAAGACATTCAGAAACATCCAGTGGATCTGGAAGCATGAACTGCTCCATGAACAAGCACAACCTGGAAAGCCATCACAGTCAAACACACCCTCCCAAGGTGATATGGACACTCACATCCCTTTGCTTTGCAGGGAAATACATGTTTTTAGTCAACTTGGTGTTTCTGAAGCTTCCACCCAAAGGGATTTTTTTCCAAACATGACTGACTGTATTTCTCTCCTGGAGAGAATGTGTATAGCCATTCATCCTACATGGTAAGGAAGAGGTTTTGCAGGAGTAAGGCCATTTTGAAAGGCAATTAAGAAAGAAGGAAAGGATTTTCAGGTCCAAGCTGGAAAGGCGTGGACCTTCCCTGACATTAAACTTGGTGGAGAGGCTTTCTGTATTGTTAAAGTCAGGAATATTGGCAGAATCACAACTACTTAGCCTTTTAAAGTCCACAAAATTTAAAACAAAACAACCCTCCCCATCAAAAACTTATAAAGAAAAAGCAGCCATTAATAAAACACAGCTTCTTTGGATAAAGGAGTGCAAGCATGAAACAAAAATCATATCCACTTGCACTGGTACCATGAGTGTTACCTCCATGCTAACTGCCCTCTCTTGCAAGGGCAGTGCCTTTCTGAGAGGGCTACCCATGGCCACTGAGAAGTGTCTTGCCTTTCATGCAAGCACTCTCTTCTCCATGACATCCATTATTCTTGAAAGAGAAGGAAAATTCTTTATAATTAACATGTCTGTCTACATCTTATTTCCTAAGTATCCTGAATAAACCAATTCTGAGGATTAAGAACAAAATTATCCTCCTAAATTTCAAGTAAATAAACAGATAAATAAATAGGAAGCTAAGGGGAAAGGCAGCAATTCATCCATTTTAAAGAATACTTGAAATTCTATTATCAAAAATTATCTCATTTGCAACAAATAGGCCCTCCACACACAAGGTTCTTTACTCCAAACAGAAGTCAGATTTTTCTGTAACTGTATTGGTTTTCAATGAAAAAAAAGTGTTACAATTTAATTTCCTTTCTTCTCTGACAAAGGTAGGGAAAGACAAAATGGAACAGAAAGCAGCAGGTGATTAAAAAAAATATAAGCAGCTCATCAGGGCCTGACCATCAGTAGTAGATGCTTCTAAATCACCTTGGTAACTATAAGAGTTCAAATTGCTATCCATGGCCCTTGCTATGAAAATCCATTATTTACAGCATTTCTGGTCATATTTAAACTTGCATGCCAGTCATTTTCTAAAAAGTTATAAACTGATAACTTTTCAATAACTCTGCGTGACTCACTATCTGATTTAAAAGCTACAATTTAAAGTAGATGTATGTTGGAAAAGAAAATCAAGTGTGTTACCACAGTAACTTGGAAACAATTTATTAAACATTTGTGCTATCAGCATAAACAGAACAACTTAAGCTACAACTCCCATCCAAAAACCTGTTGGCCCTGTCAAAGGTCATCATGAGACTAACACATCCAAGACTTACTCCTCCCAGAAACAAAGTAACTGAAAGCTTTCCTCGTTTTAGTTTCATATACATCATTACAACACAAAGGAAATTAAAAAACCTAATATGAACAGTTCTAATCTACAAACACAAAATAGTATAAAATTTATAAATGGATTACTATCTGCTTAACTTCTTTAATAAAATGAGTTTTACTTTAAAATACTTACTTTTCTTCCATGATTTTCTTTAATCTTTTCCATTATGAACATCTACACCAGGTATCAGATTTAACAAGACAACGCATGAAATCAAAAACTCCAATGGAGAGCACTCTGGACTCTGAATCCCAAGGACCTGAGTTCGAGTCTCAGTGGGACCGTCCCCTGGCAGTTCAATGCCTCCCTGCCATCCCATCCCGTCACATCTCGGATGCTCAGCAGGGTCAGCCCTGGTTAGTACTGGGTGCTGTGACAGTCCTGAGGACTTCACTGTCACTGTCCAAGCTTGCTCGGCCATGGCAGATGGACCTCAGGACTGAAATGGTGGGACCAGTTCTGTGCACGCTGTGCCTCACCTAAAAAATCCACTGTGCGGGCTGGAAGGGCACACCCACGTGGGGAGAGCCCTGCCCAAATCTTCATTTGCAAACTCTGGCCATACATATACACAAGTACACATCTAATTCCACATGCCATTGTAGAAAAACAAACATTTTGGTTCTATACTAACAAATTAGACCTTGAAACACCCAGGATACCTCACAGCTGCACAGTACTGTGATTTTCAGTAGGCTGACAGGACAGAAAACCTCAGACACAAAAGACACAGGAGAAGAATTAAAGTTGTCTGTGAGAGCTATTCCTTGGCGTGACACTGTGCAACAGCCTTCCTTTCTCACCTTCTGCCATGGGAGAGGATGCTCTTTGGGACTCACGTTGTGCCCCAGGTCCTGAGGCTTTCCCTTCCCACAGCACCTGCAGTTCTGCTGTGCAGTTTTGCACA
This sequence comes from Pithys albifrons albifrons, assembly GCF_047495875.1. Lineage (NCBI taxonomy): Eukaryota > Metazoa > Chordata > Aves > Passeriformes > Thamnophilidae > Pithys > Pithys albifrons. Next base: position 89,739,636 of record NC_092459.1, read on the forward strand.
GAAGCACCACTGGCAAGGACTGCTGTGAGTGGCTCTGGGTGCTTGCACTGCCTCACCATAGACACTCAGCTGGGGCGTGGGAACACTGTGGGGTTCAGCACTCCTCACTGAGGAGGGAGCCCTGCATGGTGCAGCGATCACAGGCACCTCTCTTTCCCCACCACCATCACCTACAGAGCTCCAGTCCCAGGAGCAACTCTGCAACCACAGCTGGTGCTTTGCATGAGGCTTGAAATCCACTGCTGTCCAGGGAAATGCGGCCACGAGGGGCAAGTACAGAGCTGCACAGCCTACACAGAATCACAGACTATTCTGAGTTGGAAGGGATCCAACAAGGATCATCGAGTCCAATTCTTAAGTCAATGGCCCACATAGGGGATTGAAACCATGACCTTGGCATTATTACAACCGAGTTTAAACCGAGCTAAACTCAACCTACTATACAGGACTAGATCAAGGGCTGCAAAGACACCAAGGAGCTAGTCTTACACCACAAAGGACCAAAGTACAGGATCTCACTGCTGAATTCCATCAAATGTCCAAGAGCCTATGTCAGCTGCCACAGGCAGAGACTTTGGGACAGCCTGTCCTTCAGGCAGGTGATGCAGCTGGCAGGCAGGGACCCACATGTCACAGATAATACTTCTTCCAAAACTTTTCTTTGGCCAACAAAGGTCCTTGAATAGAGGTAGCACTGCACATTGGACATGAACTGCTTCAGCCTAGCTTGTTTATTTCTCTGCCTGTATCAGCAAGTTCACACCAAGCCTCTGCCTGCCCATGGTTTACATCCTCCAGCCACCGAGAATGAAGTGCTGCGCCAATTAGCCTTTTTAGCATCCCCCGCACTGCAAGGAACTCCCACTGCTCTATTAAGCTGTATTGTTGGATTGCTGGCAGCAGCTGTGGGGTGTCTGGCAGTTGGGGAGGGGACTTAACTCCTCACCTCCGAGGTGCCATATGGGGCCAACCTACCTACCACCAGTAAGAAATGGTAACATAAAAAATCTTGAACAAAACCCCCAAATTAGAATCCTCACAAAAAAAGGCCTTGCAAATCTCCTTGAAAGCCTGAACAAACAAGCAAGGTTAGAGCAGACAAAGAATGTGCCTTATTTACAATTGGCTAACACTTCTATAATATTATCTGATGCTCTGTACTCTTCTGCATTCTCTCAAAATTTCATGTGGCAAATCAGTCATGACAAACACAAATACCTGTACCTTCTTTTAGCTGCAACAAGTGACATATATATATATATATATTTGATGCTTTACAGCCATTGCAATATTCAAAGTTTTGCTGTTCTAGTAAAGCATCCCCTGACTTTTTATGTAGCAATAACATTTTTCAACGGAATTTTCATTTCATTGAAGATCTGCCTAGAGAAGGACAGACACTTTTAAAACTGCAGCTTAACTCCTACAAGACTGGCTATTTCAATGGTGCCTGCTGACTTCTGCTCAGATAGAACTCATGTGAGGCCACATAAACCCTGCAAAAATGCAACATCAAACCCAAACCCAAAGTACAAAAGAAGTGTACACCATAATCCTGTGTCTGTTATCAGCAGTGTGTCCATCAGTAAGTTATCTCATCCTTACTTATTACAGTGCTAATTCTTCTCAGGAATTAACATACCCTGTTTGCTTGGGGTTTTTTTATATGCAGAACGAAGTTATTCTTCAATTTCTTCTTTATTATGCTCTACAATTTTTACATATTAAAAACTGATGGGGTTGGGGAACTCCTCAAAAGACAAAAAACATGACAAGATGCTTTTGTGCCTATGGTATCAAACATAATTTTCATTTCAGACTAACACTAAAAAGATACTTCTCACATTAGTCAAAGTAAATTCAAACACATTTACAGAAATACTGATATGAATGCATAAAAAAACCTGCTGCAGTGTGAAATCACCAGTTCAGAATTACCATGCATTTTCTAACAGTTCTACATTGTTTATGACTCAAATTGCAGAGATCTCGTTTTTGATTAAAGAATTATTTATTGTCTTTTTCAAACTGTCATCCCCATTATGTGAGAATCAGAAGTTTTTTCAGAAGTTTGACTCTGCAGAAGAACTTTCAACCTCCAAGTTTAGAGAGCTTTTCTACTTCAGGGCACTAAATATGTCTTAGGGAACATAAAAATTACATTATTAATTATTCCTGAGAACCTTGTGATTAAAAACAGGATGGTTGCTACAGTGCATGCTTTGCATTCCATGCAGGATGTTATTCTTTGGAAAATTATATAAAAGATGGAAGCACCCTGTGCAAATAAAATCCCTGAATATTTCCTACTTCTGTGCTGTACGCATCTCTAAATCTCTAATAGATTTTTGTGATATATCCATGCCACCTCCAGAGCTCCAGAACTCCACTGTGATCAAGCCACATGACACAGGATGAGCAAATATTTTTTAAATTACAATGTATCACCTTTCCCAAGCAATAATTGACACACTTAGAAATAATAATGAGATACTATTTCTTGTGATTCACCAAAAGGAAAAAGTATCCCAGTTGGGCATTCTCAGGGTGAAAAGGCTGCTTCTTATCAGAAATCACTCCTACTCCCATCCATCCTGTTCAAATCCATCTTGTATATCCATCAAGTACATATATTGTAATGATCTAAAGTAGAGAAAGCTTTAATAGTGTTTTCTTCATAAGGTTAAACTCTGACCTAACCTTAACAATAAAACATCAGTGATATTCATGTGATTTCAGCTGCTGTTGAATACAGGCAAAAGCTCATTAATTTCTGCAGCAGCACCTGCCCCAGATTGGTTCTTCAAGTCCATCAGAAACAAACCATGAATTTTGCAAACTGCCAGGCAGGCTATCAGGCAAGGTTAACCCCTCCTTGACAACCAGCTCTCATGAGGTCCTTATCTCTGCTTTTAGCACTAGTATAGAACAGCATTCCTTTTCATCCATCCCCCCCCCCCCCCCCCCCAGCACTATCCCTCTAACTGCCAGTGCTGTACTTTTTTCAGCTGGAAGAAAAAACTATTCCATTTAGTACTTTTACACAGAGTAGTGGCATCTTACATTAAGTTCCTTGCTCTGCTCGGTTTCTTTCATGGTATGTACAACTCAGGCTTACAGCTGACAGATGTTGGGCAGGGGGACAGAGTTCCACTCATAACCATCAAACATACCCACTTTAAAGAAAACATGGTTCTCACTACCCTGTTGGTGAGTACTCATGGGGAATATTGACAGTCTTAGTTCAGATACTACTCAACATATGCCTGTGTCAAATAACTCATCCTTAGAACATACTACTTGTTACTTTTACTGGAAATTTCACAGGAAAGATAAGATACTGCTGTTTGTGAAGGTTAACCTTAAGGTTATCAGGGTCCATGCAGTGTAGTTTCATTAAACCTCAAAGCACTAGTAAAAATACCAGTGAAAGGCAGGATACTGAGAACAAGAAGAGAGTAAAAGGTCTTCAGGTCAGAAGGTCATTTTGTGATGAAAACATTGAGGGTATTTGGTCTACAACTAGTTCAGCAAGGATATGAATCAGGACTGTGAGATGAGGCAGAAAGCTGCTTGCTGGTGGGCAGGGAGCAGTTCTGTTAGTTAAAACAAAGTATTTAAGTAAGTTAGTTCTCAGTGAGAAGGGACTGTATACCTGAAAGCAGAGATCTTCAGGACTCTTGTACTCAGAGCTTCTGAGCCCAAGAGGTCCTGGGGCAGAAACAGCTCTCCCACTGTAGTTCTGGGAAATGTAGAAAAAGCCATAAAAAATCTACTACATATTTAAGACACTTTTTCTCTGTTAGTTAAGTCCTGCAAATGGAAATAATGCTTAATTTATAATCCTTATACTTTTTCCAATGGATACTCAAAAATCTGCCTTCAAATACTTTTAAAAACCAAACTGCTTCTTTCATAGAATGAGGAAGGTTTATATGGAGTCAAAAGTGTTAAATTCCTTCTTGTTCTTCTCATCAATATATTTACTGATTTTACAGACCAAATCCTTCCCTTGCTGCTTCATTATTCATAGAAGAGACAGAGGATGTTCCTTCCCATTTATTTCTGCTGAACAGCAAATACTGTGCTGGTTTTGAAAAAGGTCCATGGGAGCAATAATAAGAACAAGCCAATCACCGAAAGCTGAAAAATAAGTGAAAGATAAAAGGGCCATTATTCGGAAATCAATACCTCTGCTCCCTAAAAGGCGCTCTCCACTGAGGTAATCACATTTGCCGTGGTGGAGCTGCAGCACCTGCACCATGCAGAGGGTTTGCAGATGGGTGCTGGTGCAGGTTGGCACGATGTGCAGGAAGCAGTGGGGCTGCAGCAGGGCAGCAGAGAGTCCACTGCCATTGCCTCTGTTTTGTTTGCTCAGCCAAAGGTGACCTGTACTGCACAGATTACATTCCCTGGCAAAAACTTTCGGAAAGGTACTTTGCAAGCTTGTAACTTATGGGACCTTAACACATTCTTTTTTGGTAAATTCAGCTCTTGCTGTGAATCCTTGTATTTGGAAACACCACTGAAATGAGTCATTGGAGTTGAGATTTCCGTAAGTTTGTGTGTATGTTTCATTTAATGCAGATTAATTTACAAGCTATATTATACTCCCATTAAATGCTTTCTGGAAATAAGAACCTGCAGGTATGCTATTCATGACACCACGACAAACATACCAATACCAAGGAAAATTGTTTTTGCAAACTCTGCAGAATCAGACTTTCTGCTAATGTAACCGTTTCCCAGAATCACCTGAGATGGTTGGAGGATTCTGCTATTGCTACAGGAATTACTGATCCCATCTAACAGAAAGCCATATGCCCAACCTCCTTGAAATAGTTAGAGAAACAACCTTCACAACGTGTAGGAGTGAATGGAAGGGAAAGCGGATGGCAGGTGTTTTCAGTCTTTGCAGTGCGGCACAGAAGAATCAAATCAGGGAGAATTTGGAGTATTTTCTCCAAAACAACCCTAGGCAACACTATATGAAGACTGGTGGATATCTGTGGTGAAGTCTGTGGTACCTGTGATGATTCTGTGGGTCTCATTCTGAACTGAGTCCCATCTGAGATGAAATGCCAGAGTATGTGCACAGGAATAAGATCAAGCTTCATTAAAACCTGCATGTAATTATCAATGCAGAATTATTATGCACACCTGAAAGTAATCTTGAAAGTACTTGAAAAATCATCTTTTAGAAATGAAGTTTTGTGTTCATTTTTTACCTTTATATGGACAGCAATTCCACACAGGGAGAAATACCAAACAGGCACATTCCAAGGGTTTTGTTTCTTTTTATCAAACATTAATAAGCAAGATTTAAATTTCATTTCCAAAGATCAAAATCAGACGAAAATCCTGTTTACCACTAGTATTCTAATTTAACTGTCATAAATTCAACTGCAAACAACAGAAGGGATCAGGATGAAAAGCCTGTTAATTCACCTGTTATGAAGCCCTGAAAATGGATAAGCTTAATTGCCTTTGATAACATTGTTAAAATTCAGCTTTAAAGCTCTAGAACTACTTTGCAACTTTAAAAGCACAAAATAAAACAGATCACAGAGGGGAAAGAACACCACTTGCCTCACTTTGCAGTGGAATTAAAATTAATATAACTAAATAAAGGCAGGGGTTTTTATGTTTCAGAATACTTGCTGACAGGTGTTGCATTGTAACGAACTTCAGAAGCCAAGTCCAAAATAACAAGCAAATAAACCTGCATGGCGGGGGGCAGTCCTGCGGTGTAAAGGAGAGCACTCTGGACTCTGAATCCCAAGGACCTGAGTTCGAGTCTCAGTGGGACCATCCCCTGGCAGTTCAATGCCTCCCTGCCATCCCATCCCGTCACATCTCGGATGCTCAGCAGGGTCAGCCCCGGTTAGTACCGGGTGGTGTGACAGTCCCGAGGACTTCCCTGTCACTGTCCAAGCTCGCTCGGCCGTGGCAGATGGACCTCAGGACTTAAATGGTGGGGCCAGTTCTGTGCACGCTGTGCCTGACCTAAAAAATCCACTGCACAGGCTGGAAGGGCACACCCATGTGGGGAGAGCCCTGCCCAAAGCTTCGTTCACAAAGTCTGGCCATACATACAAACCTGCACACACAAACAACATTGAGAAAGAGAGTCCAGGCTTGCCGGACACTTCACACCATCTATGAAAATAAGTGCCATTCACAATAATACATGTTGTGAACAACATACACTCCTTAAGACACTGCGACCAGTATAAACAGACTTAACAGCAGTGAGCAAAACTTCAGGCTGACTCCCTCAAAACTTTCCTGATCCCAACACCTTGTTCTTGAGGTTCCTCCTAGCTCTGGCTTTTGGAAGTTCTCTCCTCTGATGGACACGCATCCAGTCTTCCATTTCTGTATCTCAGTAAAAATTACTCATATGTCTTGGAAAAATATGATCCCTGGCTTCCCACTGATGGAATTTTCTGAGACTGAAGTAGAAATTTTAACTGACTACAGAATACATAGGGAGTGGTGGAGTCAGTTTTTTTACATGGAGATAATTAAATTTAAACAACAAGACAAAGACTGAAAGTTTCTGGACATTACAAAGTAAAAGTGAATAGTCATTAACAGGGAAAATGGGGGGAGAAAGGAGAGCAAAGAAGTACTTTTACCTCAGAACAGCTCACAAATAAAAGAGAAGTGGGAGCTCAAGAATTTTCACATAAAAGGAAATGGAAGAGGAACAGGATTACTATTATTATTTCAGAATACAATTATTTATGTCCATGCTAGCTGTAGTATACAGATCTTTGTAATTCTAGAATTTAATGCCACAGTGGAATCCACTCACAGTGAAACCCTTAATATACTTAATGTTCCCTGTTATCCAATTTCCTTTCCCTGTATTTCACTGGAACAAAAATTTTGTAGACAGTAGGCTAATTTGGCCATGTACATTTGAAGAAACATGGACAGAGTTTCAAATCCATCATATTTTACTAAACAGAAAAAAAATGGAAGTACACAAATGCATGATAAATAAGAGAACAGATTTAAAGATGCATAACAATTCCTGGGGGTTTTTTCAAAACAATTCAGCATTGACCTAACATAATTTTTCATTCTATTCTCCCAGTTTCAATAGCAAAGCTTCAGCCTAAAAAACTATCTGGATCAAAGTCAATATTGCAGTTTTTCCTTGTAATTGTACTATAATTACATCTCCAGGCAGGAACCTAAGACGCCTCTATGGTTTACCAATTGTCTCCAAGAGATAAAATTCTGCCATGCTGAAAAGTTCCTCTCCTGTAATCAAAGAGAAATGTCCTCTGTTGTACTGTTTCTGCATTCCAGGTGTTCTAGTGGAGTTGTTCCTTGGCACTTGGCATGGCTCTCTACCTCCTTTAGAGACTGATCACAACAGACGATGATGTGTTTCAAAACTCCCTGCCATCCAATCCCCTCAGATCTCGGATGCTCAGCAGTGTCAGCCCCGGTTAGTACTTGTATGGGAAACCTCCTGGGAATCCCGGGAGCTGGAGGTTCTAGTCCCGAGGACTTCACTGTCACTGTCCAAGCTCGCTCGGCCGTGGCAGATGGACCTCAGGACTTAAACGGTGGGGCCGGTTCTGCGCACGCTGTTCCTCACCTAAAAAATCCCCTGTGCAGGCTGGAAGGGCACACCCACGTGGGGAGAGCCCTGCCCAAAGCTTTGTTCACAAAGTCTGGCCATACATACATCTCTCACTTTTAGGTCTACCAGTGAAAACTCACTTATATGACAAGTGGAAGGTATCCCCTGCTATAGCTTTAAGCATTCAACTGATGGACCTTGTCTGAAGAAAATATACAGGCAACACAACACACACAGAAGGAGGAGCACCAATGTCTTGCTGAACTCATATAGAAATTATAGCGAAAGCTGGAAGCACCTTCCATATTTCCTTCTGAAATTGAACATACCAGTGTCAGTAAGTGAAACCAAGAAAGCAGGTTTTTTTTTTTAAGGCTATGCATATCATGAAGGCCAAATTCTCTTAATACATAACACAGATGACAATTTCCAGCACAGTTGATTAGTGTTCTCTTCTGCACCAGACAATAGCGAATAGGTACAATCTAAAGGAACTATTCAGTAAGAACATGGCTGACAGAATAAGGACTGTAGAAATTAAAAGGATTGCATAGGAAATCTACTTATAATTAGATATCAAATAGGATGTATCATAAAATACATGTAGTGCAATATAATTAGCCATTCCAAAGCTGCAGTAATTTTTCCTGTTTATATGGTTTATTTCTGGATCTTGCACTACACATTATTATTCAGGTCATTCAGTTGCTGTCTTAACTATCTGTGTCCTTGTAGACATACAATGAGCAGCAAGAGGGCAACTCTACATGAATAGTAATGAGCTATGGAGCAATGATCAGGGAAGACAAATTTCAAACAGAAAGAGGGAGGGAGGATCTTTGAATAACTAATATACCTGGAAAATACCTGCTCAAGAAATCAAGGTCTCGATTTCTCAAGCCAGAAAATATGGCAATTAAAGTAGATATGCAATCCTATTTTCCCTTAGAATCAAAAAATAATACTTTGGGATGAAAGAAAACCACTCTACCAACAAACAGAAAAAATGTCCCTTGTCTCAATTTTTAGTAGGAGATAGGGGAAATGAGATATTTCAGTTGCAGATGTTACTAAGTTCTTGACAACAAGACATTCATCCTTGGAAGAAGGTTATGAAGAGGAACAACACACAAGTACACTGCTATGATCAGGCTTATTGAGAATAGCAATAATAAGGGATATCATATAGACCCTATAATAACTTCTGGCGTATTTATTTGCATATGCAAAGTCTCTCAAAAAAACCCCAAGAAAAACAAGCTCAAGTAACGTTAGCAGTGTAGCTCTAAAAGCATAGAGTGTAGGACGAATTGGAAAATCTGCAGGAAAATTAAAAGGAAAAGTTGGGCAGATGGCCTGAGCTAAATTTTGTTCTCTGTCAAAAACGTTTTTTCCAGGCTACAGAATAATCAAGGCAGTGATTTCAGGATACTCATGCGCTCTTTGTGAAAGAAGAGCAAACAAGGCAGATAAAAATTATTCTTACTGCTACATTTCCATAATTTTTTGCCACAATTTTTGGGAATAGCTCCTTAGAAATCCACAGGGATTTGAAAAAGGGATTGACAAACCATTCCTCCTTTTATCAAGCCATTTCTTCTCTTTAAAACAGTTTTAATGCAGTGTAGGGTCTGTTTAAAAGATGCTAATAAACTAAAATATGGCAAAGCAAAAAACACTTATGGAAATGCAATCTTACTCTTCACACAAAATATTTTTCACATTTAAAAACAAAGAGAAATCAGGTAATACTAATAGTAGAACTTTTGAAGAATTCAAACCACTTTGACCCTTATTTTTCAAACTGTGCAAAATCCAAAGACTGCAAGTATTTCTGTCTGTTCTCTTCTCTGTCTTAATAATGTAACAGTACTTGCTGGTTAATTCTAATTACTTTTTATCTCCCTAAAATTATATACTTTAGCAAAGACCATTGGCTGCTGACTAATTTATTTTCACACTTCTTATCAGTTTTGCCCTCTTTTCTCTTGGTTGCAGAGCACTATTAAATACACTATTTTAGCATTAAAAAAAATTGTACTAGGAGACACAGAAAGATGAAGAGAACATGATTTGAAACCATGAGAATATTTTAGAAACATTGCTATGAGCACAAAAATCTGTTTCCAGCAGTGGTACTACTTCTGAAAGACAAAACAATATGATTGCCCAAACTAGAGCACATCATCATCTATCAAGCCTGGGTGACAAGTGACAGTAAACAAGATACAGCCTTCACCGTCTTTGTCCAGCAGAAGTGACAGTCTGCAAGAAATAAAATGACAGGAAACACTGGGAAAGTTATCCAAAGAAACAATATGAAGGTTCCAGGGTCATTATGAAAAGGAGCTTAAGGTTACAGTTTTACCAGGAGTTTCATTCCCATCTACAGGATAGACTGATGTTCCAGGGCTGGAGGAGCAAATGGAAAATGACAGACACCTGAACCCTGAATGCAACCTAAATGGATTAAGCTGAAAGGTGAGGAGTACACAGTTTTCACCAGTATCCAATGCTGATGAAGTCATTTACAACCCCTGTACACATGTGCACTTCTGTGTCAAGCTTCCTCTCATTCCTCCTCTCTTGCAGTGATTATGGATACTAGGTCCTAGTCAAAATTTTCTCTTACCTTTACCTGTAGCACACTACAAATAAAATGTGAGCAGTACTAACACTGTAACAAATATTGACCTATAAGAAATATCTGATTACTCTGAAGTCCTGTTCCAAATAAAGGAAGCAAACATCATGCAGTGCTTCTTATGAGCAAGTTGGATTCCAGACATTCATCCCAACTCAATACTTTGAACTTAAAAATATTGTCAATCCAAAACCCTGACTTTCCCAAAATACACCATAAGTGCCTCACCCAAATAAAAACAGTAAGACAGGGTATCAACAGTGAGTAACACAGCATCGAGGACAAAATCTAGCTTTGCAGTACCAACTGCAATTGATGAAAAACAGACTAGTATCCTCAAGCTAAGACAGATAATTAAGAGTCAAGAGTACTGAATATGAGGAAAACACATGGATTGGCATCTTTTATGGCACATATACATTCTCAGAAAGGCAGGTAACAAATTGCTGGACAAGTGATATGTAAAGCACTCCAGATTGAATTCAGTGCATTGCTGGAGGACTGGGGGGAAAAATAGAGAAGAGTGATAAGTGCACTATCATAACTATTACTCTGTTGTCCTGAGCTTTACAAGCAGAGCAAGGTAGAACACATTAGCTATTACCCTTTTAGCACTTGATTCAAAAACGCAATGACTGGGCATAAGAATTAACCAAAACCATCACTAAAATGGATTTAGAAATAATGCTTAGGTTCTTAGGACCCTGCATTGCTAAGCTGCAGACTGATGACTAAAGCAGGGAGATTAATTAACTGCTGTGATTAAATCCATGAAAAAAACGTGCTACTTAGCTGATTCTAGACAGCTACAGTTTCAGAAGAAAAAGTGTAACAAGGCAACAAAAGCTGAATATAGTGTTACAAGGCAACCAGAAAATTAATTTAATCAGGTGTCATCCTATCTCCATCTCTATGAACTCCTAGTGGACCCTGACCCGAAACAAAGTGGGTAAAAGGGAGAAAAAACATTCTGGGAATCACTTTATCCCAAAGCTTCAATCAAATCCTGCCTTCTGCTCTGTTTCATTGAACATACTCAATATGTTTTTGCATACATATCCAAGAACACTTTAAACATATTTTTGCATAAAGGCTTGATAAAAGATGTATTTTTCTGATATCCTGTACAGGTATCAGAAAATCAGCATATTCAAAGGCTTAAATTCATCTGCATGTTGCAGAGAGACTGACACAGTAAAATTAACCCAAACAGGCTGTAGCATAGAAACTTGTTCTTTCTTTGACAGTGTACTTAGAAAGCAGCCTGTAAAGAGCCACGTTTGGCTCTCAACACCTGCAAAATGTTACCCAGCAATATATGCAAGCAATAAAATAATGAGGCTTCCCCCACAGTTTGGGGAAAGAAAAGAACTCCTGTACATCCAGCAGAAACATATGTTATGACTCCAAGAGAACGGCCAGAGAGCAGCCATCTAGAGGGAGGAGCATGACAGGTCAAAGCCTTCACTCCCACTAGATGGCAATATTGGTTTTTTTGCAAGTACAGAATATGCTCTTATCGAAAGGAAAATGCAGTATTTTTCATGGTTTCCAAAGCTGCATTTTCTGTAAAAAAAAAATAATCCAAACCAAGCTTTAGTGATCAGAAGGATGGGGGAAAAAAGAGTTCATAATACATACAAGTTAGCCAACATATGCATTAAAATGTAAATAGAGACTACAGTACCTCAAAAACTAAATGAATAATAAATGCAATATACACTTTTAAGGCTGATAGGTTTATAATTAGACTCACATCAAATTAGATCTTCAGCTTAATCCTTAACCACTATATCAGCAGGAATGGAAACAGCACATTTAAATCCTGCAGGAGAGCATCTCAATTTACACTCAAACAACCTCCTGTGACATTAAGCAGGAGCTTAGAGCAGTATTAAAGAAGCTCCAAATTAAAGAGGGCTCCAATTCTAGCTCTCATGATCAGAGAAAGGGTCACAATGACACCAGGCCTAGAAAAAGCATCTTGATTACTTTAAAAAAAAAGTCAAACCTCTCAGTATTTGAAAGAGACCAAATGTCTGCATGCACACACATGAATCAAAACACATGAAGACATGTTTTTAAATTCTTCAAGTCATTCCACAAACAATACTTTAGGAAGTTCTTATGTTAGCCTTAAAAATATTCAAGTAAGAATAGACCTAACATAGAAACCTAGTGAAATCATCACTTAAGGCAAAAAAACTCCAAAACATACAACCCCATGTTCTTTCAAAAATGCTACAACTTAAAAAAGAAAACGAATTTTCCATTGTGAACAGTTAAAAAGAAAAAGGCAGAAGCCAGTCCTCTTGTTCATCCTTCTGTCTAACTCTCCCCTCTAGCCTTTGCTGAAGGAGCAGGGTATGGACACAGCCAGAACACAGACTGCAGTGTGCAGGGCAGAAAGGGCCAGCGATCCGGACACACGTGGCACCCGGATGAAGGAGCACAAACCCATCACTTGCAAGAGTCAAGGTCAAAGTTACATTGACTTGCATTCCCATGCTGATCAATGGCCCTTACTTACAAACACAAAGCTGATAAAGAATGGGGACTAAGCTTGGAAAATAAATGTTCCATGAGGTGATTGGACACTACAACCGGGGACATGTTAAAACACTAATCCCCATTACACAGCACTTTGTTCAAGAGACCCTCTTCTGGCGTACTAGGATGCTGCTGCCTTCTACAGTTTAATCACTTGCAGAAAGCTTACACTCTTGTTACAAATAAAACCACCAGCTCACAACTTCAGATCAGTCCTGACTCCTGGACTGAAGTTATTTCAGAACATGAGACAGACAGTCATTTAAATCCTATTCATAATTTATTATTCTGCTTTGCCCGTAATCTCATTACACAACTTTGACACACTTGAATGAAGCTTGATACAAAACCATTGCTCCAAGTTACTTCTCGGATACTTTCCAGTATTACCAGTCTAGAATGAGGCCTTGAATAAAAAAAGTGAAAACCTCATGGATCCTTTAAACAGTGACAAAAAACAATGAGAAATGTTTAGAAGCAGTTAACTGCTTCAGACTCAGAATGGCTTACTTAAAGGTTTTGGAAAGCATTTTGCACATTATCAAAGTATCTTCAAGTTACAACCTAATATATGTTCTGGTAGTGGTAAACTGTTTTCCAGAAAAAGTAATCTAGATCAAAATCTTGTTTAAGAAATGGACTTTCGTCCTTCCCCATCTTTTTTCCTCTGGTTTATATTTACTTAACATATGAGAGACACATTAAAAATGCTCTCTAGGAGACATTAATACTGTCACACTACTTCCAAACACCAACCCAGACAGCGAGCAGAAATTACATGCAGGGTAACTGAAACTTGCTCTCCCTTTGTGCAATCTGACTCCAACCCAATGTCTGTCTGCACAAACCTACATGCACATACACATGCCTGATTTACTGTGTTAAAAATAGAATTTAAGAATATTGTAAAACTTCCTAAGTATTCTTAGAAAGTATTGAAATTTTCTTGAAATCAGGTTTTATGTGAAAGAAAAATGTTAATATTTGAGGAAGTTTTCATTTAGCCCTCTCTCCCAAATTTCCCATTATCCCCAAAAGACACCCAAATCCTACAAGGTTGGCTTCACAGCTTTTAAATCCTAATGCCAAAGGCAGTTCACAAATCCATAACTGACAGCACCAGTCAGCTCCCTAACAGCAAACGGTGTCACAGAGATCTCTCCCAGGTTGAGGATCTTCTTCAACAGAATCAACATTACTGCCTTCCTAAGGACAAGTAGTATTTTACAACAGACATAACTCAAAGACCATATTATATGCAACAAAAAGAAAATGGCCTTGTCTCCAGCCCTGTGTTTTCCATCAGCTGGTGGTGCTACAGAAGATCATGCTCCAGTGAAGCACAGAGGCACTGACATACTTTATGAAACGAAGCTTTGTTAATGCTCATGAAAATGACAATCATCATCAATAACACCACTGGGCCACAATATGCAATCTGAAATGTGACTGTCATTCTGCACTGCAGTCAGACTAGGGGTGAAGCATTCAGCAATGAATGAAGGTGACTCAAATGCATCCACCCAGATAAAAAAAGCTCAAATGCCCTCCTATGTAACACTGACTTTCCTCATTTCCCAAGGAGAGGATTCTGCAGGAGCTGTCAGCACTCTGCACACTGAAGTTGTAAGTGATACTGCTTATGCTGCTGTCACACAGCATTTCCCATTAGATGCTGTGCTATGCAGGTATTTAAAATCAGTACGTCTCCGATTATCCAATCGATAACTCTTCTACTGCTTTTCAATGCATAACTCTCTTCTTCCTGAATGGCAACTATGGACCAAGACACACTTGAATATTCTGGATGACACCAGACACAGCCAGATGCTTGCAGACTTTTTAGGTTTAGGATCCAAACCCATTGATTTGGCATGCTTGACTCAAACACATCATGGAGACCAGTCCATTTTGACTATATTAATTGTTGCATATTGCCCTACCTTTGCAATCTGTCCTCTCTTCCATCATGTAGCAGCCACGTAAAACACCCACCCTCAGCTCACAGAGTCATAGCTACCACCTCTTCATAACATGTTAACAACACATTGCTCTCTTCGTTTGGTGATTAAGGATTAGAGTAAAAACCCAGGCACTTGATAGTTGTGCCAAATATGTGATAATTTTGTTTTAAAGGCTAAGAACACCCACTGTGAATTGACTGAATTTGCCAAAATTAATATTTTATTCTCACAATAGCCATATGCTATTCATTTCTACCTTAGCCTGAAAACAGCCATTATAAATATAAAGATCTCAGTAAAAACATTTTCCAGCAAATTAAAACAATTTATCGCACCAATAGAGAAGGGCAGAACAGAACCTGTGAGGTCAAAGTCTGTAAGTTTGACTTTAGAGGAATCATCAGAAAACCAGAAATTATCAAAAGTAGTCCAAGCCCAAGACAAAAGCATCCAAGCACATCAGAAGGAATGTAGGTGAGTAAGTCACTTGGATCAACTTGGTTGCAAAGAAAACAATCTTATCATACAGAGCTAAGACAGATTGGTCAGCATTAGGATAGAACACTGCACACGAGAGTCAAGTTTAAAACACCTCTGTGTTGTATTGCATTGATACAGAAAAGCTAATGCAAATATTGTCCAGACCCTTAAAGAGCAGGCAAATCTAAACAGCCTGCCTTCCTTTCTCGAGCAAATGTAAACATTTGAGGCAGAACCTGCTTCAGCTAATAGCCAGCAATCTTTTCTTCTGTTTTCCTTCCCAGCTCGCCACAGAAAATCCCAGACAGAGAGTGCATGGGAGGTGGGAAGGAGAGTTACGGAAGCAGAGTGGGAACTGAGGGTAGGGGGAAAGTTTATTCTCTACAGATAACTCAGTCCCAAATATCCTTCCATGCAGTCACTTCTTGAGCTGAAAGAGAAGATCAGTCCTCTTGCTGTCTGCATCCCTGCACCTCCCACACATCAGGAATGGAGAAGGGCAGAAGGGTAGAAGCAAGAATTCCAGGGTTACCACTGCTAGACTCAGCAGTAAAACACTCACTAACTTCAGCAAGGCCAGGATTTTATGCCAGATTCACAAACAAATCATTTATAAAACTCCAGAACAGGTCCCCAAACTATCTGTCAAGGAAAAGCAAGAATCTGATGAGACATATTCCCCCAAGTCTGCTCTTTCTGTAAGAAGTTTTATTTTATTTGGCACTAGCTGTAATGTATTGCTAAATGTCTTTGTAAAACACAAAAAATATTCATTCATAAATATTCAGTAACATACTGAACTTCGAATGAACTACACTGGCTGCAGCAACGAATTTAACTCACAACACACAAAATCCTAGAAGCCACACAACTCGATCTAATTTATTTAGCTGCTGATAAGACAACAGCTGAACAAAAACAAAACAGACCCTTGCTTTTAGAACTACACAGCACAGACTAGTACATCAGGCTGGCAGCCAAACTGCAAGGAAGGTATTCCACTAATCTTCAAGACCTGAAGCTGTTGTCGTAAACAATATTGGCTCTTTTACAGATGTATCACTCCAACAGATTCTCCCACTACCTTCACAGTCCCTCACTTTCTTTCTCTTCCCATCAAATATGAAAAAATTTAGGCTGTTTATGAGGCTGGGGATCTTGTAAAGGCAAACACACCTTTATAATGATGTAGTGATGTTCATTTTGGGAGCAATTGTAAACATACACATACCATATGTGGTACATTCTCTGCTGCAATGTGGTGCTTTCTCTTTGACTGCAAGGCCTTACATGTACAGGAATCGGTCCAACTGCTGTAGAAAAACAGCCTTTGGATGTGAAACTTCAGCTGCTTAAGGACACAGAACTAGTTTAAAGAAGTAAGTGAATCACAACACATAGGACTAAAATGAAAAGTTTGTTACTTGGTGACTGACTTCCTTAGACTGACTATCTTCCTAGTCCAATACTATGGACTGCCTGGATATTTGCAGGAAAAAGAGATGCACCACCTCAAAATGGGGAGATTCATACTCTGAAAACAACATAAAATTCACATTTTTATCATGTAAAATAAGGCCTGGGTGCCATGACTACAAAAAACAAACCAACAAACAAAACTACAAAAAACAAAGCTCTTCCCATATATTTTCCAATCACAAAACAGTATTTCCAAATACCATCTCTTCTAAACCCCTCCTGAAAAACTGGCACTGGAAGCAACACAGGGAAGTGTTGCTCACTGGAATACTAACATCTATTACTAACTGGAAAGTTTAGGTTTTGCATCCCATCAATTTGAGATAGATGCTCTGGAGGCTTCTCAATAACAAGGTTTCAGGGATTCCATAACAAGGATTCAGGGATACCTACTAAATAAGGTATTCTTATTGATGTTCTTATTTTGATACTCTAGAAAGTATTCAATTTCTTCCAGCTGATAACGAAAACTGAAGTTAGTGATAACAGAGATTCAGCAATGACAATGATCTATTAATTTACTGTAAAACAAAAGGAAGATCATTTTGCTTCTTAGTTGAAGAATTTTCAGCTCTGCATTTCTGTTGCATCAGTAATTATTTTGCAAAGATGTGATTCACACCAGGTATAAATCAGTACAATTCTAGCAAATTCCAATGGAATTGCACCAAACTCTGCATACCATGAGCCATTCTGTGCAGCTGCCAAAAAGGAAAGAATGGAATTCGGCTACAGAACAGTTTGGCTCACATTGCCCTCTTCTTCAAACTCAGGCTAAAATGAATGTTTAAAAGGCTGAGCCCAGTTTACTCAACAGTGACTATTAAGGAGTTTTTGAACTTGTGAAAAGGAAAGACATTTGATTTATGATCGTAAATGCTAGAAGTGGAAATATGTCTCTATTACTAACAGATTCTACCTGAAAGTAAATATAAAACACAGGAAAAGCAGCCGCAATCATTATAAAGTCACTAAAGGAAGTAGGGAAGTGCAGAGAGCATTCAAATGCAGAACACCTTTAGCAGCAATTTTTCCTAGAACAGTTTTCTGGTTGTCTTACCCTACTTCATACACAGACAAATCCCAGCCTCTAGTGAGAGTGCAGATGGCAAAGCTGAGGACTTAGGAAGGAAAAGAAGAAGGGTAGAGAAAGAAATGTTTGAGTCATTGCCCAAATTTTACACAAAAGGCTTTTAATGTCCTTATTTCCCTGATTCAGCAGAATAGTTAGTTGCCCACCTGCAATCATTTTATGTACAGTATGTTTATTTTCAAAGGTAGGGAAATAGACAGCTGGCTTTTTAGAAAATGAAAACCAAAATTCCCCTTCATACAGGAGGATTCTGCAGGATTCTGGGTGTAAGGCTGAGGTTGCTGGAGGGAGGGCAGAGGGAGGAAGTGCACAGCCACAAACTCAGCAAGGCTGTCTGCAGCAATGGGAGATAAGAAAGACGAAGAGACTTCTGCTTCTACCACTATGCAGGTTCAGTTTACTACAATAAATGTAATCACAAGTTTCTCTCACTTTCATTTGACTGGTAAGTCAAAAAAGCACCTGTGCTTTTAAACAGACTGCTCTTGGCTGTGTTCTGTCCCAAAGCCAGGCAAGTGAGGATTAGCACAGAATTGACCAAGCCACTTTGAAGATGACCCCCTTCAAAGATATGCTCAAACTAACAGCCCAAATCTTCTATTTAAAACTCCGTATCTGTGATCCTTCTCCAGGCTAGCAGAGCTGTAAGATACGCTGCCCTGCTGCAGAAGAAGAACACCTGGAAAGATATCTGCAGAGAGGAGAACCTGTCACTGAAGGCAAAGGAGCTGTCAGACCACATCGGGCTCCACTCCATGCCTTGAGGCGCACTCACAGCAGCAGCAGCAGGCAGGGCTGTTCTCAAGGCTGCAGAATCATCACCAGCAATAGCTTAACAGAGTTAAAAGAGGCCCTTAATCAAAGTAAGTGAAGGCAAGTACCCCTCTTTTTTCTTCTTTTGGGGGCTCTGCTAACTGCAGGTAGTTATGTTTTGACCACGTATTATTTTGCAAAATTTATTGCCTTTCAATTTAGTTGGCTACCTGCAACTTCAGGAGAAGAAATATTTCTATATTCTAAATAACTAATTTACTCCTCTACAAAAATGATCCTAATTAACTGAAAGTAAGATCCATGGCTGTTACATTTATGGTTAGCCTTGACCCCAGTCTCAGCAATACAGGCAAACAGTTCAAAAAATCATCAGGAACAAACATGCTGCAACACTTGAACCACTATGAAAATTCATGACAGAAATTCCTACTTGCATCTTTTGGCCAGTTCCAAATAATTATGCACCACTGCCTTTTTCCCAGTAAGTACTTATCCTATTACTTGAATGCCTTCTGTGAGAAACTCTATCAAAATTTATCTAAATGTCTAAATTGTATCATCCTGTTCACTCACTGTATATCTCACTATTTGCATACCCAAAGCACTTCATTAAACCAGAAAACTCAGTTTTATTCTGCACAAACCATGGTGATCTGACTTACAGTTAAGTCAGCTTAGGCATTAGAGAAAATTATTCAGATGACTCCATGCAGACTCAGTATTGTAGTTCATTCATCATCTGATTGTGGGAAGTTGGACTTACAAATAGCAACTCCAGTTAACTCAGTATGTCTTCTAAAGAAAGAAGCAGCTGGAAGGCAATGCTTTAAAGGGGCTACGGGCACAAAAATGCTTTTTCACTTAGTTGGCTCCATCTGCTTGACAAGTTATGAACAGATGCTCCATATCTTTCCAAATGTATTTTTCCAGTGACCAGAAAAATCAATTTTTCAGCAGACAAAACATCAGCATCCAGAAGGGGAGACCAACCTCTTTTAGAACTGTTCCCCTTTGAACTGGAATAGGTTTTGTAAAAACAGATGTAACATCCACAGACAGAAATATGTACCATTAAAATAAATGGAGGCTGTTTTAATTTAATCTGGAGAAGGAGTTCGAAAGGAAAGGGCATAGAACAAGAAAGAAACAGGAAAAATGAGGAAACAGCTTCCAGAGAAAGGGGGACAAGGCATTTATTGTTCAATTGTGGAGCAAAATAACATTGTGACTATCAGCTACTTGCTGCTTGCTGGCCCAGCATTTGGGCCCAGTTTGTCTTACTTTGAGTCTATGTGAAACAGTCCCCGTAAGATCATCACTTCTCTACTACAAATAAAGAAGAAATGGAGAACAGAATCACAGAATACCCTGAGTTGGAAGGGACCCACAAGGATCATCAAAGTCCAGCTCCTGGCCAAATACAGGACTACCCCAAGAATCACACCATGTGCCTGGGAGCATTGCCTAAATGCTTCTCAAACTCTGTCAGGTTTGGTGCTGTGAACACTTGCCTGGGAGCTTGTTCCAGTGCCCAGCCACTCTATGGGGGAAGAACCTTTTTCTAATATTCAACCTAAACCTCCCCTGACACAACTTCTGGCCATTCCCTTGGGTCCTGTCAGTGGACACCACAGAGAAGAGATCAGTGCCTGCCCCTCCTCTCCCTGTCACAAGGAAGTTGTAAATGCAATGAGGTTTCCCCTCAGTCTCCTCTTCTCCACGCTGAACAGACCAAGTGCCCTCAGCTGCTCCGCAAGCATCTTCCCCTCAAGGCCCTTCATCATCTTTGTTGCCCTTCTTTGGACACCCTCTAAGAACTTAATAACTTTCCCATATTGCAGTGCCCAAAACTGCACACAATATTGAAGGTGAGGCTGCCCCAGTGCAGAGCAGAGCAGGACAATCCCCTCCCTTGACCAGCTGGCAGTGCTGTGCCTGATGCCCTCCACGACATGGTTGGCCCTCCTGGCTGCCAGGGCATTGCTGACTCAGATTCAACTTGCATTGACCAGGACCCCCAGGTCCCTTTCCATGGCACTTCTTTCCAGCATCTCGTTCCCCAGTCTATACATACATCTGGGGTTGCCCCATCCCAGGTGCAGAATCTGACACTTGTCTTTGTTAATCTTCATATGGTTGGTGATTGCTCAGTCCTCTGATTTGTCAAGGTCTCTCTGCAGGCCCTCCCTCCCTTCAAGGGAGTCACCAGCTCCTCCCATTTCTGTGTCATCTGCAGACTTGCTTAGTATCCCTTCTAGTCCTGCATCCAAGTCATTTCTGAAGATGTTGAAGAGCACAGGGCCCAAGATGGAGCCCTGTGGAACCCCACTAGTGACAGGTCATCAGTTTGATGTTTCCCCATTCACTGTTACCCTCTGTGCTCCACCCGTGAGCCAGTTGCTCACCCACCACATGATGTGTTTATCCAGCTGTGCTTGACATTTTGCCCAGAAGGATCCTATGAGAGACAGTACTGAAAGCTTCACTGAAATCCAAAAAGATTACATCAACTGGCTTTCCTTGATCAACCAGTGGGAGTTCCCTTGAGGTAGAAGGAAATCACATTTGAAAACAGGACTGTCCTCTCATGAAGCTGTGCTGGCTGCATTGTCTTTCAGGTGTTACTCCATACCTTCCAGAATAATCTTGTCCATAACCTTACCAGGCACTGACGTGACACTGTAGTTTCTGGGGTCCTCCTTCTTGCCCTTCTTGAAAATTGGGATGTTTGCCAGCTTCCAACTGGCTAGGACCTCTCCAGGTTCCCAAGACCATTCAAGAATCATTGAAAGAGGCCTTACGATGACATCAGCCAGCTCTGTAAGTGTTCTTTGATGAATCCCCATAGATTAATAGGGATCCATCTAGAGCAGTAGATCCCTCCCAACTTCAGGGTCAAGTGGGAGTTTTTATTTTGCAGCCATAGTCCTCCAGCTCAGGGCACTGGGACTCCCTTAGCCTGTCACTGGTGTTGAAGACAGAGGCAAAGAAAGTATGAAGTATCTCCATCTATGTCCCTGTTCGTGAGGTGACCATCCTCATCCTGTAACAGACTAATGTAATTTCTGCACTGCCTTTCGCCTTTTAAAGACAAATTATTTCCATTTAGTAATAAATAAATTTAGTGTGCATGTCTCTGCCAGTACCTCTATCTTTCATGCCTCTCTTTAAAGCAAAATTAAACCCTCACTCAAGATGCTCCCTGCTGCCCCAACCAAACAATGTCACAGTCAAACAACTTTTTCAAACTGAGTGCCCACTTATAATACAACCTGGCAGGTTTTATTACCCAGCCCTCTTCCTATCTGGAGATCCAGTTTTCTCAAAAATGCTCTGATCTTTCACGAGGACACGCACCTCAAATGTTAACTTGCCATCCAGCCGTTAAATTGCACCTGTATTGCTCAGCCTTTTGACCAAAGCCTGCTGTTTGATTCAGCTTGGTCCCAGAGGCAGGATACAGTCCCACAGCTGGGACCAAGACAAGCCAAGGATTTGCTCCAGGATTATCCCACACCCACAGGCAACCACTTCATATCTGCTCCACACAAGCAGAGGCTTGGTTGGGAGGTCCCAGAGGAAGCAAGCGGTAGCCAAGCTTGGCTATCCCTGGAGTGGAGAGGAGCAAACTTCCCATTGTACAGAGCCAGGGCATAATGATGGGATAACATAAAACAGTATTAACTGCCTCATTAGCTAACAGGTGTTAACAGGCAAACTCTACATTCAAGATCCAGACAACCAGAGCTCACGAGTATTAAACAACATGATGATATTTTTACCATTATCATCTTCTAACAGTGAAACAAAAAAATTTGTTAGACCTACAGAGTTTACACTTGGAGTCCCATCTGCAGTTCCTGCTATGGCAAATAAACACTGCATGTGTCCCATCAGAGACTATGAAACACAGTTCAAGGTTAAGAAAGCAAAGGTACAGTGAAGAAAAGACCACAGCAATTTAAGACATATTTTCTCTGGACCTCAAAAGGTTAGGAAAATGGCAAAAAAATTGCTGAAGTCGAATTCAGTGTTCTCTCTCATAGTCAATGTTGCCTTTTCCAACACTAATTCAGATCCCCCAGAAAGGTGACCGATACACAACAAAGCATTTCTTAGAGGGCAGATTAATGAGAGCAACCTCTCAGGGTAGTCATGGTCCTGGCAGCAATAGGCAGAGATTTCTGTAGCCATGCTTCAGCCTGAAAAGGTGTTTTTTCAGTATGCTGAGCAAGACTCCAGTCCCAGCCTCATAACAGAACTAGATAGATATTACAAGGTGTCTTCATGCTCAATATAATCTTTTCTTCGGCAGTAGTGGGGTTTCGAGAGTACCCATCATCTGAGAGGTTCTTTAAAATTCAACAAGGGAAAAGGAGACCGACTGAAGATGGAAGAACAGAGGATACAGCGAAGTAAACTCCTAATACTTCTCAAAGTGCATCTGACAGAACATTCTACTGTTAAGAGTAAAGCAAGATTTCAAGGGACATGTGGACAGGGTGACATAGCTGTCTTAACAGAGGGTCGCCTTTCATGTCCAAATGAAATTTTCTTTAGTCCCTTTTACTGTGTTAATATCTTCCATTGCAAATTTCAGTTTGGAGATTTTCCCAGTTCTCAGTATGAACCATGAGCCAAATTACTCACATTTTCAGGCTACTGCAGTAACTGGATTCCTACAGAATATCAAACCCGAGAATTACTAACAATACCTGCTGCTCTAGCCCCAATGTCCAAACTCAGAGCTAAGGAGACAGTCAGTCAGCCATTCTCACTACTGTGTTTGAAATTGAAGAAGTCTTTTCTTAAAAACCTTTTATCCCACTGTATTCTGAAAGCCAAAGTGAACACAAGAGTACAAACAAAAAAATCATGTTAAAGCAGCAACAAATAGAAAGAGAACTTTGATCAGTTGTTTGAAACAACTTTCTGTGGTTGCTGCATGTGTAGCCACAGCAAACACAACAGTGACTGAGGTTTCTAGTGGTCAAAAGCAAAACACAACCAATGACAAGAGTTTCCACATGGGGGTTGGGCACAAAATTACTGGTGCCTGGTAACAGCCACATGATAGTTTACATTCTTTAAAAAAGGCTCCCATTAAACTGAGTAACAGTTAGGTTGTAAGACTCACACCTTACTTGCTGTGTGTTTTATTTTATTTAAAGCTTGTGAAACTTCAGAAACGCAACATTTCTTTGTTTATCCTGTGCAACTTGTTGCTCTATACACAACGTGAAGTTCATAAAAATTGAATTAAAAGAGCAGAGTGTTTTGTCTTTTTCCTCCCACAAGGCCAGCTGTAAAGTACCCTTGGTCTGATTTGGTATGAAAAGACTCATACTATGTTTTGTTGTCAATACTCTGCAATATGGAGCAGCATCAGAGAAACTATTTAATAAATCCTCTTCTAATCTCTAATTCAGAGGAGTCAGACAGATATATATTTGTACCTGCATCAACAGCACCTGCTTCTCTGACTTCTTTTCTCTCATACCTGCTCACTATTTGTACACTCTGAAAAATAAGATATGCAGCCTTTCTGGGGAGGGAAAGCTCTTTCTGCCCACAACCAAGTGCAATGCATATTTGAACAGGGCCACAAGGGACCAGTCAGTACACTTAAAAAAAAAAAAAACACCAAGGCATCATCTCTAGCTAAACCATTTTACTGGTAATTGACTTAACTGGAAACTAAAAACACCTGCAGACAAGAAATTTAGTCAGATCTGCTACAAAGACCTGAGTTATGTTGTTACTGTAACACAACTGCCAGTCAGAGACTACGTCCGATTTCCCAAGGATTTCTGTATAAACTGCAGAGCCTGCACTCTAAGGGGTTATGCAATATACACAGCTGTGATGAAACCTCCCAGCTTGGCTCGAAGAGTTTAATTCTAAGATTCAAATCATTTAAAGATGATGAAATACAAATTGCATCTTTTAATAAGCCACTAGAAGGTACAATGGAATCACATCCTACAAGCTGGTTGTTCAATGACCTCAGTAAGCAATAGATAAATTTGATGTTGATTTATTTCTCCAAATGCCAAATGCAATAGTTTTACACAAAAAGACTTAGAGCCTTGAAGACATTGTCAGAAAGGTTGCTCTGCATTCAGAAGACACCAAGGGCTCCTGCGATGCTGAGCTCTGAAAGAAGGGCTGTGATTCTCATCTGACCAGACAGCAGGTTCAGCAACTCACTGGTCTCTCTGTGTAAACCAGGGGCCAAAGTTAATTCTATCAAAGACAATATAGTGGTATGAATACCAAACAGGCTCTAAAATCTCAAATGAAAAACTGCTTTCAAGTGGTACAAGAGATGTGGCAGTAAAATTCACACAGCCATTACTTAACATCACACATTAAGCAGACTGGTGGTCTATTTCATAATATACCCAGGCTGTTGCTAGTAACAACTCCTGTTCTAAAGAAGGAGGGCATCTTTGTTAGGAACAATCACAATATAACCTTAATGCATGTGGGCTAAATTTCTCTTAACACTAGGCCCTTGGCAATGGATTTATATTAATTAGCATTCCTATTTCACATTTGTTCTGTACAGAGGAAAAGGGCAGAGGGGAAATTTTCCCTTTTCCATTAACCACTGAATATCAAACATCTGGCACAGTGCAGGAAAAGAAATGCAACATGTCTTCAGTAAAAACAAAGTATAACATATATGGTGTAAAAGATATTTCATGTTCTTCTTGTGTACTCTTTCAATCCCAATTTTGAGCATCAGGGTGAGTGAAATTAGATGGCTTCACTGAGAGGGGCTTTAGTACATATATACTAGTTCATTGGCTCTGTTACAGAAAAATCCAGTAATATTCTTAACCACAGAAATAATGCCCTGACTGGACTGATAATCTTGTTTTCACAGAAGAGCAAACAACTACAACAGTCATTCAATGAAATCATTATGAGGCAGAAACACTTCATGGGTTGCAGATTGTCTTCCTCGTGACTATGGCAACAAACACTGTAGGGTAATATTCAGACAATATTCTTTAGACATCTAAATTTGGGTGTCTGTGTTACACATCTACTTTGTGAAACCAGTTTAGAGAGACACAACTCTTTTCTGAGTTGTTCTGCAAAGGCATCCTTTCACTTACTGGCTCCAGTTTAGCTCCTAAATGCAACTCCTTAACAAAGAAAGTCTGAATACCTCTCCTGGCTGAATACCTGCGTCCCCATCTCTAACACTGAAGCTGATTCACTTTACGTCAGTGCAGTTTATAAGGGACTGAACCTTTTTTTAACAACTGCAACTGTAAGAAAATAGTATCCAGAATTACAGTACCTTGTAGAACATGCCTCCTCCTGTAGTCTTAAAATTTGAGTTTGCATCTTTCTCCTTGGCAAAAGAGACTTGGGCTGTAGATGGTGAACACACTTCACTAAACCCCCTTTATAATTCACATTTAACTAGTTTATTACCACTTCTTTAAGAGCCAAGAAATGGATTACTTGCCTAACATCAGTAAAAATGTTTTCCATTCATTTTATTCAGAAGCCAACAAAACTGATGAAAAAGATACAGAAACGTCAGATAAGGCTCACATGAAAGGCTTTATCTTTTCCTTTAGTCAAGGTCCAAGTTCCTTTGATAGAATAACAGAATATTTTTTGGTTATCTGCACTTCAGCTCCATCAGCCCAAAGGATAAAGTATAAACTCTGTTCTTTTATTTGAAGCTAGCAATAAAAAAGGTCATGCAGGACAAAGCTAGTATATTTTTTAAAGAATGCTCAATGCTTAGGCAATCCTATTCTGTTTTCCTCCATAAGGTTTAATGCGCCTTGTTAATCTATATATGCTTTAAGGCATGTTCATCCTCATGGTACCTGAGCATTGTATTAAATCAGAGTTGCAGACAGTGCAGCTTCCTGTAGTGTAGCTAACCCACGCTTGAGTTGGTGGGGAAAGACAGTGACTTAAAGCTTTATCCTGCTTATTTCTATGAGCTATTTTGATCAGCTATGTCTATTACCTCACTGCCTGTATTACAGCAACCCCCAAGCAGACTTGCTTAATGTTGTACAGCCTCACATTGTGTTTCAGCTTGTGAGTTCCACCGCATTCCATGAAGTTCTCCTTTTCACATCAAAGTTTGCAGCAACATGCTACAAACATCCTACATGCCAATCTGGGTGTCTCTCAGTAAGTGGGACTCCTACACAAAAGAAGGAAGCATTGCACATACTGGATAGGCAATCTCTCACCTACTGCTCTAATTTTTGTCCTCCAGAATATCAGATTCTCAGATTCCCTTTCTTTGCTTTTAGTGCAGTGCCAAGGCCTAGATACTACCAATTAAAAAGCCACCATTTTTCCACTTGCCAACATCAGTTTTTTTCAGAACAGCCAAAGACTCACCACAGAAGGAAACGATCATGCAGAAAGGGAGCTTCACCTGTGAGCCATCCAATGTGATCCAGTTTCACCGAGACTGATATTATAAATCTCATAACAAGTCATAACTACAATACAAATCCTCTTTACTCTAGGGATGAGACTTGCATAAATGGTATTACAGATGTCCCAGGAATTTGCAAATGTCTCTAATGAAAACTAAGACCCACTTTCCAGCATTTGCTGCAAAGGTAATTTTTCTGCATGTACTGTTCAGAGCATCATCTAAATTTACCTTCCTTAATGAAGACTCAAACTACATGTTTCCTATGGTAGAAAAATTAGTTTCTGCATATCAACACTGAACTGGATCTAACAGTCACTGTGGAATAGAGTCCCTGTTTACATAACAATCTGGGTTACTTAAGAGATTGGTGTATCTGGGATGATGGTTACAAATACTGAAGAAAGTCCTGAAACAAAGATTTTTATCAGTCTGAAATACAAAGACATAAATTAACTAAAGTAGTCTGCAAACTGGTCCTGAGGTTGACATTCCAGTAAATAGAATAATAAGGATTTGGTGTTTTCATTCAACTTATCTGTACTCCTGTATGTTTCCAGGCATTGTATCATAATTCATCAAGATGTTTAAAGTTTTCCTCAGCTTTAAATCTTAAGTTAAATTATGCTTTCCCTTCATCAGTTTCTGTTTCCCCTATCCAATTCTTATTAAAATCAGATTAACTGTTGAAAAATACATCTTTTAGGATCCATCTTCTTCAATAAAATAGAATTTTATTTCTATCATTCCTATTGTACCTAACTTTTTCATAATCCATTACAGTAAAATTATTATCTAGCTGGCTAATCCACTTATCCTAATCTACAACTTTCCCAGTTTAAAGCAGGAGTTAAGACAGTGACAAAGCAATGGAAAAAGAATGTGCCTTAGACAAACTTGGAGTAAAAAATTTTTGCTATGTTTTGTGTATTTTGGTGTTTACATGATTTCATTTGTAAGTAAAACTTAAAAATCCTAAAACTCTCTATGAACCACCTATGGAGGCAATGCAGTAAGAGAACTAATTGCACTTATTTAATGCAAAAGCCAAAGGAAAAGAATGAACCAACTGTCACACAGAAATTGGGTTTAAGGCATGTCCTTTTCAATCTGCCAACTTTCTTTTCAACCAAGAAACTCAACTCCTTGTCTTTTGCATTCAGCATGCATACTTCCCAAAACACTCCCAAAGATCAGAAAGATTTTGTCATCTTTTTATAATACCTGCTCCTCATAGCCACTGTCTCTTCCTGGAAAGAAGAAACAACACAAAGCTACACTGATTGTCACTGCTCACTGGCTGTGCAGGATGCCAGACATAACCATTCCCTTTTCAGAGAAAAAATGTTGGAGTTGAGACTCTCTTAATTGCACCTACATTAGCTCCATGCTCAGGGTTGATGAATTTATATACATTCTATCAAAAGGTCGACCATGTGGACATTCTTCAACTGTAGTCATGTTGCATCATCAAGTAAA
Organism: Pithys albifrons albifrons; assembly: GCF_047495875.1. Classification (NCBI taxonomy): domain Eukaryota; kingdom Metazoa; phylum Chordata; class Aves; order Passeriformes; family Thamnophilidae; genus Pithys; species Pithys albifrons. The sequence continues at coordinate 89,768,133 of NC_092459.1, forward strand.
TCCTCGATCTGTCTCTATTTTCTTAATAAACTTTGTTTGCTCTTTCAGCCTGCAAAATTAACAAGTGCTAAGATACCATGATGATGGGAAAAACAGAAAACACCAAAACAGACTGACTATGTTCTCTTTAACTGAAATGCAAATTCCTTGTTTCACACAGGAAATTTTAGTCAGAATGACTATGTAGACGCAAATCTTCCCTAAGGTGAGTTTGTGAATGAACAGTTACTGTAATGTAAAGCTGAGCTTTATTCCCACAGATGCAAAAACAAAATAAATAAAGAAAGGAGCAGTAGAAAAGGAAAAAAGAAAATTCTGTGTAAAAATAAAATAAACTGGGATCAGGTCAGACTAATCCATGCAAGCGAATAATGAAAGAGAAATAAAAAGTGTTCAGAAAATTACAGTTGCAGAACCATCATGAACTGTACTGAGTGAATCACTTCTTTCTCCAAAGCTGTTGGAGGTCAGTCCTATTGGTAACTTTCATGAGCATTTTATAGGATTGGAAAAGCAAGCAACATGCAATTCATCAAACATCTGCCTTTAAAGTGACACAGCTACAACAAAAGCACAAAAAAGCACCATACAGACAAATCAAGTGTAGTTACTTGGGAGAAAGTTCAAAGATCATTTCAGCATTGCTTCATCTGTGGGATTTTTTAAAATGCTTGCATCCAGACAGCTACATGGAAATTTCATCTTTCCCTTGTATATTCTTTTTTTTCATTTTCTACCCTTCAAGCTCCTGCCAGGAAGACCAAGGTTTGAAAATACAGGAAACAGAAGTCTTAAAAACTAGAGGACACATAAAAACTCTCTTAATTATTAAAAACTTACAGCCTTTACAGTCATCACACGTTCTTTGCAGTCTTGAGTTCAAACTTGAGAACACGGACTAGAAGCAATACTAACATTACTAGTAACATTAGCAGTAATTAACACAATGTAAAACAGTGCAAGCAAAATTGCCACCCTTTGTGACACAACATTCACCCAACAACCATGCATATGGCCTTCAATAGATACAAGAGCCAAACCTCCTTCTTTCTGTTTCCCCTGAACAAACAGGCAGCTGGAAAAAGCAAAATTAGACAAACACAGGCCACGAGGGAAAAGAATTGTCACTGCAGATTACTGAAAACTCAGAGCTGCAGGAGCCTCTGGTGCCATCACCATCCTTTATACGGAAAACTTTCTTTTTCCAGTCATTCAAAGCCAGCGTTATTGTCACACTCAAACACAAAGTGTCTCACACAATGTTTTGCATGCCGGCTCACGAGCTCTGTAAATAGCTCCACACACAAAATACTTGAGCCATCTCATACCCTGTAGGTGGTACATTATTAGGAACATAAATACATTGCAAGTCATGTCCAATATTGGTTTACTCCCAACTTAGCTATGCAGCTGTCAGCAGACAAGCCACCAAGTTTGCACCTCTGTTGTTGCAATTTTAACTGTGTCAAGCAGCATCTGCTAACAAGTTCAGTCCCCTTAAGAAGGATTTAAAATATTTTATCTCATGAATTGAATATTTTATCATGTGGGTTTCAGATTAATACTCCTTTTGATTTGCACACAGCTTGAAACGTCAGACATTTCTTTCAAAATCTCTTGCCAACAAGTTATGAAAAATGGATTTTATTTCAGGCATCGTGGACTGTTTCTGACAACAGAGCAGTGTTTCAGCCTGCTATAAGAGTTTCCAGGATCCCAGGTTTATCAATCTCCTCACTTCTTGTTCCCCAGCAGCTTGTGCAACTTACCAGTGATACATTTCTCAGCATAGGCTGTCAGGTCCGTACCCATCGGCAGTGATGTTTTTAAGTCACTTAACCAGGTGACCTAATCAGCATCTGTTCTTGCTATGCCATCACATTTATTTCTTTTTACCATGAATTCTTTTCACTTGGAAAGTAATGTAAGGAAGTTCTAATACAACAGGCAAAAATGTAATTATTTTTCAGAAGTAGTACCCTAAAATTGTTTCAGTGACTTCTAAATTATTGATATACTTCATTTGTCACTATGAACAATGGAGTAAGTTCCTGTGTTACTTCTGATCCTTTATTTTTACCCCTCCTTTTTTAGGAGAAGCTCTGCTGTATACACAGGATACGGCTACAGTGGGTTTTCCCATGCTATTATAAAAAAATTCTGGACATATTTGCATTTCCAGCTCATCTGCACACTGGGTCAAATTAATAGCACATAACATGAATTTATGTGATTTACTTTTTCTTTACATAAAGCCTAAAATAACCTTTGATATGGATTTTAATTCCAGGATGAACTGTGCATGCTGAGGATAGAAAGCAAAAGAGAGACGATGTTTCCAAAAAGCCAAGAAAGATGCTGACATGCAAGATGGAAGAGGAAGAAACTCAGGAAAACACTATGAGAGAACGCAGATGATGGTATGCCAACACATGCAGGAAAGGCAAATCGTACATGGCATTTACAAAGATCTGCTGGACACAACTATCACTGCAAATGTACAGGAGAAGACAGCAGATCAGAGCTGCATCAAGGAAGGGGCAGGAACAGGTACTGCACTGCACATCACTGCAGGCAAGGCCAGCCTTTCAAAGTACAGCATGATCTCCCCTGCGTCACTGTGGCCCACTAGCTGGTATCAGAGAGGAGGAAGAGGAAGATAACAACCCACCAACCACCTGTCCCCTCTGAAGCATCTGGTGCCAATATCTTAAAAGAGAGCCTTAAATTCAAATACCCAAACATATAGGCAGATCGTCTCCTTACTCTCACCCATCCTTTCAGAACAACCTCTGCGTTTGTTTGAATCTTTAGGACCTAAGTCTGGCATCAGGGACCCAGGTAGTTCAGAAACATAACATATTTTTCTTTTTCTTCACTTCAGACAAGGTGTGTACACTATTACTTCACTAGAACACAGACAAAATGTTCTTTTGGTTATACCCTGTAAACAAAGCTCCTCTCAACCAACTCATACAATGGTTAGTGCATTGCACACTCATAAGACAAAGAAATATAAAAGTTACCTGCACCTCTATCCCATTAAGCATAAAAATGCAAAAGCATATTCCATAACCTCAGCACTGTACCCATGCATTCCTACAACCAGCAGAGCCCAGCAATCAGCTCAAATCCTTGCAATGCAGTAGTAGCATGATATATTTGCATTGAATGTCATGTTCCAAATTGGAACTGGCAAGCATCTTAGCTGCACACAACAATGCCATATGGAGTTACATCTGATACAGCTCGAGCAGAACTCCCTTCCTATCCAGAATACATCAAACAGTGCCACAGATATGCTATGGCATTTAAATAGTAATAAGGCGGATGTGAGGGCTAAATTAAAAATGTGTTGCATATTAGAAACAATTTGCGCACCAAGATAAAAAAGGGATTCACTGGCTTTTGGCAGCAAACTTACAGATACGTAAATAACCATTTTACTTACTTACTTACATGTCAGCTTTCTGAGCGGAACAATTACAGGACTAGAGATGCATCAAAAATATTAGCACAGAGAAAATAAGCTCAACAAGGAACAAAGATTTTGTTGCAAGGGGATAAAAGAGGAGCTGAGCATTAGAAGTTGTGCCTCCAGTCAGAACAGGGTGCAGGTCTGGCTGTCAGAAACAGCAGCTCCACTTCAGGCATTGCTTTAAAACTCTACAGAAATGAGTTTTGTGCTTGTGCAAATCAGGCTCACGCACTTGCACAAGGAAGAGCTGAGATGTGTGTGATCCCAGCAACCAACGTCACTCAAAGGGAAAGAAAAGTAGTTCCAATATCCAATCATAGAATCACAGAATTGATTGGGTTGGAAAAGACCTCCGAGATCATCAAGTCCAACCCTTGGTCCAACTCCAGTCCATTTACCAGATCATGGCACTCAGTGCCACGTCCAATTTCAGTTTAAAAACCTCCAGGGATGGGGAATCCACCACCTCTCTGGGCAGCCCATTCCATTGCCTGATTACTCTCTCTGGAAAGAATTTTTTTCTGATCTCCAACTTAAATTTCCCCTGGCAGAGCTTGAGCCCGTGCCCCCTTGTCCTATTGCTGAGTGCCTGGGAGAAGAGACCAACCCCCACCTGGCTAGAACTTCCCTTCAGGTAGTAGCAATTTTACTGCTTCTGCAAAACCCATAGTTAATACAGTTGCAGTGCACTGTCGCTCTCAGCACAATTCAACCACTTGCTGTCAAGAAAATTAAAATATTATCAGTTATCTATTGCAAGGATTTTTGCCTTTCAAACACCAGATCACTTGCTCAATTCACACCTAGACCAGACAGTCATCAGGCAGAACAACTTGTCACCTTCCAGAACTGAATTTGAGAGCTGCTTTGTAACTGGAGTCCTGTTACCAAGTGACCAGGCTCCCCATCATTTCTTGGGAAATTGTTCTTCAGTGGAGGTGACTGTTCAAGGCTCCAGGGTTGCACAACAGAACCAAAAAGCAAAGTCCTTCACTTTTATTGAAGGAACAGATTATTCCAGAAAGCCAGACAAATAAGGTTTTGTCCCAGGATCATTTAAACAACTTCAGGGATTTTTTCAAATTAGTATGTGTCATGGTAAATACTTCAAAGCACTAAAACAACCAAACACCTGATGGGTCAAACCCTGAAGGTTTTAATTCAGCTCAGACAGACTCACTGAGGACTCTACTGGGAATTCAGGTTGAGAGAAAGCAACAGGATACCTTCAATAGTTTTCATTTCCCAGAGCACATGGCTAACTAGTATTTGCAACCTGTTTTCTCCAAAAGTCTTCCAAAATCAGAGCACTTCCAAGCTGTCCTTTTGTACCAATACAGAAATAGGCATTCCTCAGCCCTTAAAACAAGGTGATCACCTGCCTCAGCCTCTGCCTGCTCTGCAGCAACACCAGCCTTCAACCACAGCAAAACTGATTGTAATGCGTGTTTTCAGAGATCCTCAGTTGAGACAACTGTATGAAGTAAAGCAAAAGCTCCAAACAAAAAAAAACCTCTTCAAGTTAATTCATAATTGTTATTAATGCTATAGCTTCAGGTATTCAAACCATTCAGAGCATCCAGAAAACTCAAATACTATATTTTGCAAAGCACAGCATGTCCAAGCCTGCCATGTCCTGAGTTCCCACAATGAAGCACAGAAACTGGCTGCTCTGAGGCACATTCCCAGAACCCAACCAACAAAACCCATCAGAGCCAAAAAGCCAAACTACAGTAGCAAACTGCATTTTCAGTAACTTCATACATGTCACCAAAGATAACACACACCTGGGTCCCTTCTGAGCAGCGACCCGGGGGCAGCAATGGACATAGGTCAGATGCACTTTGGCCACGCTGCTTACCAGTGCAGGGAGCAGCCCAGGAACCCATCCAGACACGCCCACAGGAAGATCAGCCTTAAGTGCCCCAGAATCCAGAATTCTCACACTCTTTTCCCACATGCTCTGTCAAAACAGTTGGTTTCTAGCTGAAACATCCTTCAGCTTATAATCAGGCTTGCATTTTTCAGGGCACTCAAGCCTGGTCAGTACCTGCAGTGCAGGCAGACTCAGCTCCAGAGGCTGATCCTTCACGCTGGTCAGTGCATCACTGATACTGTACAATTTAAATATTTAATATCTTTTTTTTTCACTTGGAGACTCAAGAAATACATAGGAGATTACAGTTCTCTGCACTTGTGCTGCTTGGTGACAACTTTTCATTTTCAAACAGTTCTCATCACATGCAGCCAGACAACACAAAACAGTGTAATATTAAAACCCAACCTTCCAAGGGTGTTACTCTTATTCTGACTTGAAATAGCAGCAATACTTTCTGTGTATGAGAATAGCTCATTATGAACTGAACTACGGGTGTGTTCAAGATTTTAAGAGCTTTAGAACATAATTTTGTAAGAACTTTCAGCAAGAAAAGATTCCAAGAGCTAGTAAGTTTCCATGAAGCAAAATAGTGGAATAAAAGAAACTCCAATTTCCATGGGAATGTGAACTAGGCTTTAAAAGAAAAATGTGCCAAGTACAAGAAGGTGCCAGCATATGAAGTTTATCAGGTGATCATTTCCACACATTTAGGAACTAATTGCATCATAAAATATGCATTAAATATAACTTGTCTGTGCATGAAATTCTTTTGATATTTGAGTGCTTATCCTTGAACAACTTGTAAAAATTTTAACCTAACTTCACTTATGTGTAATAATAGTTCTAGGAAAGTAAGTGCAATCTGTAAATCTCACACAAGTTTTGCCTTAAAATACCAAGTCTTTGCTGATAAATTGCATCAGACTAGACCAGACATCTCCAATTTTGCTGATGTAAAGACTAGACAGCTATACTCAAAATCAACAAAATTATATTAAAGTATGTTTGTGAGTAGCTGCTACTACATGAAAAGACAAATTTGTGCTTGCTGGTTACAAATAACCAGATATTCCGTAACCTTCAAGTGGAGGTAGGTCAAAGCTACGATGCTCTGGCACTGCCAGCAGTACATACAAACTCAGAAAAACAGAGCTAGGACCTAATGGTCAAATTCTAACTTGTAACAGTTTATTAGAAGCAAGTAACAGCAAGTCAGGAGTTTTACGTGCCATGTAAAACCCTACTATCCTCAGGCAAGCAGGGTGAAGCTTTACAAAAGCAGCTAATGGTTTGGGATTTGCAGCCTACAGGAGGAACTGAAATGGGCTTGATTTTCAGAATATGAACATTTACGAAGTCCTGAAAGATGCCCCAACTTGCCAGTCAAGCTTTGGTCTACCAGTCACAAAGTCCTGTAAGCTCAGGAGCAGTTAGGCAAGCACGACCACTCTCAGCCTTGTAAAGCACAGGTGTTAAATATGCATATCCGAAAGAGAGTTCAACTCCAGACAAGAGATTTTCTATTTTCCCCCCACTCTCTGTGGTTTCAGAAGACTCAAAAATCCCTAGCAATATTCCTGTGTGAATTTTTAAAAGCAGATTAACTAATACGAGCTACACTGGGAATTGCAGTCCAGAAACACCAATAACTTTTATTTTTGAGAAAAGCTCTCATTTATCTCTCAGATTAAATCATAAAGTTTCCCTAATCTAGAATTTTAGCCACATAAATTTCAGAAACCATGCAAACTTTTCATTCACTGGTCATCTTCATTTTACTTTTGATCAATAGATCATCATTTAATTTTACATATGTCATTAGCACATGTAATAAACTTATCTTGGAATTTAAAATTGCTGATCTCTCTTCTGTTGCATTTCATAACTCCATCTGCTACACTACTGGTATATTGATCCGTATTTATAAACCAATTAAATTTTCAAGAATGTGCAAAGGATTTAGATGTCTAAATCCTATTTTCTAAAGGAAACAAGTAGAGTGAACAGGACATATAAATCTCTAGATGATGAACTGCTCCTGCAGATCTCACCCACAATTATCCTGAAAAGTTTTTGTTGTCTGCTCAGCCTTGATGTTGTTTCCAAAAACGCTACGTAATATTTTTCATTCATTTCTTATCCTTTCATTAGTAGGCTACTTGTATTGCTGATTGACCTAGAGGCTCAAACCAAGCTTGAGAGCTTCGTTAGACTGTGTATGTGTTTGTGCAGAGTTTACAAAGAGGTAAAGGAAACCATATACTCTCTGTGTCACAGAAACCAGGTGCAAAACCCTATAAAATAACCATACAGAATTAAACAGGCAAGGTGCATATGAGAAATCATAAAAGTTATCTCTGGATGTTGCAGAAATTGAACTCAAGTTGCTAGTTGCTCAACTTGTTGCCATGAATATTTTTTACTGCAATTCTCATGTACTACTTTCACTTAAACATGCGTAAATCTCTCTTGCCTTGGCAAAAGCCCTCAGCATAATAAGGACACATATGCTGACACTGAGAGGGGAGGTATGGGTGAAAAGCTGTCTGCAAACTCTCTGTGCCTTCCCTGCAACCTGCTTGTCCTTAAACAGAGATGGCAATCTCACCCTTATTGAACAGAAATGCCCAAGGAACACCTGAATCAAAATTCTTTTAAAAAATCACAGCATTTCACCTACTTAATTTATTACTCTCTTACTAAGCAACAACATCTGGTCCTCTTTGTTTTGAGTTTACATGAACTAAAAAAGAAATTCTAAAAACTGCGTCTAACTATGACTGTTTTAGTACCAGCACACACATATCCACAACACTTTACTAACGTAGATGGCCAAACCCTCATTCCTAAATGAAAAGTAAAACCATTTGAGTGAAAGATTCTCCACAAACAAAGGGTAGCTGTTCGTTCCTTATTAAGAAGATAATGGCTAACAAGCAGGTAGGATTAAGCTGTGCAGAGTCTGTTGTTCTATTTTTAGAGTCTGCAGCCTCAGGCTGAATGCTGAGGTACTGGGAATTACGTGAATTATGCTAACATGCTCCACAGTTGCTTACTAGGCATGCTTCCTATTATCTAGACAGGATAAGACTCTAAAAGAACATCTGTACAGGCTGAATGAGAGCCAAAACCTCAGTGGATGATCCAGTTAACATCAACTTTCTTGTTGAAATTATCTGGACTAGACATGCTGTAAGAAAACTAACAATTTGGGGGATGTCTCTTCCCAAAAGAAATTATTTTAAAGATAGTTTAGAAATGCCAAATAAACAAACAAATGGCATTCTGTTCACTTTTGGCAGGATGTAAAAGATAAATAATCTGATCATGTGGAAAAGGAGCTGACTTCCAGTATAAATACAAATTCTAATCCCTTTGTGTTATAAAAGGACAAAACTAATAGGATTTAGGTCATATCCTCCACACTGCAGAAAATACTAAGAGATAGACCCTTCATCCAACTTCCACCACAGCCTCTCTCCCCGTGACCGTACATGGGCCCACAGTTCCCTCACATCTCCGCACTTTTCCGAGTCACAGCGCAAGACTGCGATGCCACCAATTCTCCCGTGGATGCTATTTCATTTCAGAATTCAGACCAATGCTCATCACTGGGCACCTCTACTCTGATCACTCAGCATATATATCGTTACACCTCAAATTAGGATGCAGAGGGGAGAAAGTGGGTAGTTCCTGAAAAAGATTTCAGAACACAGTAGGGCTTATACAAACTCTGATAGGAGAGATGAAATTCAGTCTGGTGGGACAGAAGAAGCCTTGGAAGAAGCAAGAGACTGCCTAGACCAAAAAACATCTGATGTCAGTAAGTACTAGGAAAGCATCTACCATCTCTATGAGACAGGCATGTAAGAAAAATACAGGACAAAAAGAGCACAGAAAAGAAAAGAATCTTTCACTCTAAATAACCATCATGTTACATAAGGGAACAGACAACTCTGGTGAGCTGAATGAAGTTCATTTGATTCCCAATGAACTGCCATCCCTACTTGCAGGCACAGAAAAATATAAAATAATTCTTTTCTTCTACAGTGGCTTCACAATACAATTTATTCATATGAAAATGGTAAACATTACAGATGCTTATTTTCATCGGTTGCTTATGGGAACTCCTCCAAAAACACAAGCAAGATCCTCTGAGCAACTTCACACCCTTTCCCAACATTGCAAATGATTCAGTCAATCCAAGGCTTAAATTTCTAATACCGTAAAGCCAACTCTTCACTGAGCTGGATTTGCAAAAAATCCTTTACGTCCAGTGGCAGAAGTTCAGGACAACATTTTGTAACATTTGCAACTGAGAATCATGTCTGTAACATCTCTATCCAATGCTGACATTAATACCCATCTATTTACGTGGTGTGGTGCCTATTCTGAAGTCTGCTGAACTTGGTCTCCAGGACACAGATGCCAAGAAGTTATACATGATTTTCATGGCAACACTGTGGAGACCACATATATTGCAGAAAGGCCCTTTCTCCCTCTCATTTACATGGAAGCACTGTTGTTAAAGAAGCTAAACTGCACTTCTTTAAATACAGAACAAAATGAAGGAAAGGTGACAGAAAGACTAACTTCATGGGCTTCTGGCTGCCAATTCGACCGTGCTGCTGCATCTATAATGAAAAGGTAACAAAAAACAAAATTCCAGTCGCTGTCCTCCTCACTCTGCAAGTGGGCATAAGATGTAAAGGCAGAGATGAAAGGCTTACTAGCTATTATAGAAGATAGCTGACAAAGCTCTGAACACAGAGGAATGTACCAGCTTCAAGGAATTGGTATTCAGAAGAAATGCATTTCCTAGGGCTTTTTAGGTCTGGCACTGCTTCTTGCAACCTGTTAACAAAGATGGTACATGGGAAAAACCACATACACTTATGAGAGATTGCTTTTCAAGAACAACTTTCAACTTATGAATATGGAAAATTCTTAGCATAGAGAAATGGAAATAAGACCATGGTCTCCACATTACGTTAACTGATCCAAGCTAGAGTAGCAGCATCTGAAATCCAAGACTTGAGGAATAATAAATGCAAGTGCACACAGTGGTTCACAGTACAGACTGGCTTAGGAAGCTAAGGGAAGTTTGAAAGCAAGATTATGGCATAGCAATGTCTGAATTTTGAAGCACACTGAAGAAAAAAAAAGGAGCAAAATCTGTTAAATAATAAAGACATGTTTGAAGTAGGAATTTTAACAGTGAACAGAAAAAAAACATGTCTCTCTGCATGAAATTCATTGGTCTTGTCAGATACACACAACAACAGCATCTGTGTCATCCTGTGAATTCACTCCTTTTAAATGGCATTTTGCAGATGAAATACAATTTTTTGGCTACAGTCTTAGGCAGTTTTGAACTGAACTTCATATCCACTCATAACTCCACACACACAAAGGACTGACTAAAGCACCAACTGAATTTCATACATTAAGTGCATCAAATTAAAAACAAAACTAGAATTCCAGATGAATTCAAGAACTGAGCAGAGAAGCACCGACAGCTAGGTAGCAGCAGAGATGAGATGGACTCTCAGGCAAATGGTGTGACTCTTGGGGATGGTCCTGTGCAGGGCTAAGGGTTGGACTCAATGATCCCCATGGGTCCCTTCCAACTCAGCATGTCCTGTGATTCTGTAGATCACTCCAATTCTCTTCAGATAAAATACATGATAGTCCTTTGCCTACTTGTCTGAACAACCACTCTTTCATTTAATAGAAACTTATAGCATGCAGTATTTTCAAGAAGGTGGTAAAAAAAAAGAAAAATATTTTGCAAAACCAACACTTCTAAAGTACCAAAGACAGATCCCAGAAAGATGGAGGGAATCAGAGATAGCTTTAATATCTGTGACAGACTAGAGAAATAAAAAACCAAAAGCAAAAAGAATCCAAATCTGTCATCCTGGATGGTCATAGACTAGATCACATCCCTGCAAGTACAATAGTACAACCAGAGCTTAAAATATTCCCCAACCATGGCAAGATCAATCAGTTTAACAGGTAGCAATACATATGGTACAACTGGGTAGTCTGAATGACTTAAACAGAACGACCATAGTCTAGGTACAGTGTGTTTCTAACTGTGACATTTGGCAAAACTTAGGAGAGACTAAAACAAAAATCAGAAGAAAAAAATATGTTTCAAAGATGAAAAATATTTTTGCTCCAGCTTTCAGAGGTGACCACCAGAAGGCAAACAACATCCATTTATGTAATTAGGCAAGGGTAGAAACAAAAAACAGTACTTTCTTTCAATTACACTGAGAGATACCAATACATCAAATAGCCAAGGATATAATAAACTCAATTTTCTTCATCTTGGAATTTTCCTATGTTGATTGAACAAAATTATCACTGTCTATCTCCAAAACAACCCTTCCATCTTGCCACACCATCAGGTCAAGAATACTGTCTTTAGCTTTGCTCCTCAAGTGACTAGAAACTTGTAATACTAATTTTACTCATGACTGGTATAAAATTTGCATGTGATGACATTATACTCTTTCTCTGATAAGCAAGGTGGTTTAAGGACTAACATTATTTAAGTCACGGCGAATGCAGTTATCCAAGAAAGTGTGGTGCTTAACCCCAAGTCAGCATCACTCACATATTCCACTGACCAGCATAGAACTGTTTTGACCGGCAATGAGCTTTGGTGCAGGTTCAAAAGGAGCTCGAACTCTTTACTCTGTATTTGAAATACTTCTTCAGACACAAAGACAGGCTTAAGTCCTGCTCTTTTTACAGCAGAAAACTTCCAACTTCGGTTGGGATTTTGCTTGCAAATTTACCACTTAACCAATTCTCGTGTATCCAGACTCAAATATTTATTTGAGCTATAGAAATCTGGCTCTCCTGTGAAACTTTTTAGATGACAATGACAAGCATCTAAAATTTGCAAAAATTTATGTTTTTTTCAGCATGGCTTCAGATGAAGTTCAAGGCTCTTAATTTCTTCCAATGATGTTTAATACTATCTTATGTGATTAACTATACATAAGTAGGTTCTTACTGTACTTTAATGTGTAAAGCTAATTACTGAAGTATTCTATTAATCAACACTCAGGGAAGAACTTTATTTTACAGATGCTTGACATTTAAAAACTACAGGACAGTCATTTAGCTTTCTTCATTTGAAGAAATTTGATTAGCAAATGCCTTAGAAAGTCAAAGAAAATTCCTTCAGGATTACATTTTTTCAGAAGAAGAGTCATGTAAAAAGTTTCAAACAAGCAGCTAAATTGTCAAAGGTACAGACTCATAGTATCAGACTTTATTTATTCATATGATCTCATTTATATTGTTTTGGTTAAAGTTGTATTTTCCAAAATATAGAATACCTTATTAACATTTTCTGCACTAATTATTTAAATAACTTGTGTAAAACCAATGCTCTGATCTAAAAGAAAAATACGTTGAATTTTTATTTCAGGAAAAAAATACTCTTTAATTTTCAAGGTTAAGTAAATTAAAATATATAAGTATGGGAAAAAGTTTGGGGTTTATGTCCTGACCTAGACAGAACAATAACTATTCTACATTGACATTCTTTTTACTCTGTTGTCTTTAACCAACAAAGCACTTTTCCTGCAAAGGCCAAGAGCCTTGAATATTTTCCTTCCACCTAGAAGTTTCACACACACAGATTGAGTGAAAGGGATTGAAAATATCAAAAAAAGAGCTCATTGTCCAGCTAACTGACTAGCTAAATGTGCCAGGAGGTAGGAAGTCCTTCCTATAATGTGCTAAGATACATTGTGCCACCTCAAATTCTTCAAAGCATACAGAATCACCCCCTTTAGAAGGAGATGGCTATCATCAATTTGCTTAAGATGTACTACTCAGCTTGATTTCCCATACTGAGATGTCTCAGAAAAGTGCTTTTTGAGTAGTACAGTTGTCTCTCATAATTTTCATGAAAAGCGCTTTAAAAGACAGCATATATAGTAACTATTCTTAATGAAAACATCACAAGCTGAAACAGCAACTACTTTTATACGGTGAGGAAGCATCCTACATATTGTAGAGCCCTCCAAAAGACACTGTAATTTTATAAGTCTTCCCTTAAAAACCTTGGCTTTTTGCTAGTTTCACATTAGAAAAATTTGTCATGAGAGAGTTATTGTATTACCACTACTTGCACATTATTACCTCGTCCTACATTCCAGTCCATCTTAGCTTTTGCATTCTGCACCACTGTACTGAATCTACACCACTTGAGCCAATTAGAATATTATTACTGGGACTTACAACCATTTGATTTTTGCATACAAATATGTACAATAGTTGCATAATAAGACACAAATGTGACAATGCAACATGCCAAGTAATGTCATTTCCACATTACTGTGTTAATTGCTGTTACAGTTAGACACTATCGCAATAAGACAATACTTGAATCCCACAAAATTTCATAACATTAAAAGTATTATTCTCTTACCTTAATTCAACAAGACACTGCAAGTCAGCAAGCCACACAAATAGAGATGGACTCCAAAAGAACTAGTATTCTTTTCTCAGAAAAGGAATAAGTTAACCAATAGTTTTCTCTTTTATTACAAGTCAGTGTTTGCCATATCATGCTGCATGTAAGTACTTCAGCTAAAAATGCCTGAAAATTTTCAAAGAAAATTAATAATTTAATTAAGTTACAGATCGTATCATTACACAGAGATAAATCCAGAAAAGTGCTTCCAGAATCTGTATCTGTAGCATAAATAAGTTCCACATTAGATTGCTAGTAACTATATATCTCAATTACAAAAGAATCCAACAATTCCATGCAGCTGACCAATATTTCTTAATGCTTTTGCTTATGCAAATAACAGTAATTGTTTTATCCTAATACGATATTAAAAGGATTAAACAGAAGAAATGTTAACACACTGCACAGTTCCATGAATCTATTTTCTTATTGATCCAAAGTTTTCCAGAGTACACCAAAAGTGTCCCTAAGTGCCTGAAAACAGATGTAAAAATTAGTATACTCTTTTGCTACCTACCTATCTCACACATTCAAAAAAGTAGTTTCAAGCAGCAATTTCCACACATTGTCTTGGTTAATATGTTGGTTTGAACCAGTTTACAAATAGTGCAGCTGCATAAGAGTAAGCATAATCTTAGACAAGGGAGCTGCAATGCTCAAACTTGTAATAGTAAAGAAGGTACAAATCAAGTGTCTTCTGAAACACCTCTGCAGTTGCTACAGGATTACAAGTGAACAAAGTATGGATGCCTTGCTCTCTTTTCATGCCAGCAGAAAGGCAGAACACCTTCAGTCTCTGTGTCCTGACCATGCCATGACTGGTTTTAACCTCCCAGACAGCAAACACAAGGTTTAATGGACAAAAAATACGTCAGGGAAACAAATTCATTAAAACTTTTAGTTGAGAGGACTATTTCAGTGACATTACAATTGTAACCAATTGTAGTCTGCTGTGTTGGTATAAACCCAAGGTTTCCACTGCAAGCAAGTCAGTGTAAACACTCCACTATTCTTTGGGACAAATTATGGACTTCTACTCTCATTCCTCCTCACTGCAGTTGACAGCCTTCTCTTAAGATACGCAGCACAGCTCTTTTGCAAGTTAAGAAAAACTTGGTATTGATTTTAATTGTCATGGTTAGTTGCTTGAAGGGTGAATCCTGTATCTCCACTGAAGCCACTAGGAATATTTCCACAGGTTCATTCTACTCAACATAATTTGACATGGAAAATATTAATTTAATTTATTCATAAGGAATTATTTAATGAATTATTGGCATGGCCCTTCTGCTTTGAGAAGGAGGTCTGGGAAAGAAACAAGAAGCCACTGACAAGGCATCTCATTGATTAGCTCAGTGATGCTGAGTGCAGTTCCCTCTGCAAATTAGACCACTTTCAGTCATGAGGGTGCAGGCAAACTCCAGAGCTGTGAAGCTTTCCTAACTCTTAGTCAGGAATATCTAGACATTTTAAATAAGTAAAACTGGTATGTGAAATGACAGTAAGTGCTAAGCCACCCCAGCCAAATCTGATCTTGGGCATAGAGTAGAAAAAAAATCAACAGAACTATCCTTGAAAGCAACACAATGGACTGCTACAGTAGCAGCTTTCAGCTCCTGCACAGCTGCTGTGTTTGCTTCCCAAAGAACCACCAGTTCTGACTGATGAAGGGAATCCAGGGACACCTCACCAAAAGCACAACCCCAACATCTTCTTGTTTCTCCTTTGCCCAGTTAAAGCACACAGATAGCAGAAGCACCTTGTAACAGCATTTTTGTTTCCAGCTTCAAGATGAGTTGTTTCATGTTTACTGTATTTTCTCATATGAAATCCTGCAGTTCCTCACAACTAGGTGGAAAGTACACACCGAATTCTACTTTTCACAAGAGTAAGAAGTCTGATATTCATAATAATTAAAGTTCTCATTTGTTTGTGTTGGCAGGACTTGGATCCTGTTCTTTGGTATAAAGGGGAACTAGCTGAAGAACTCTTAAAGAATCTCACACAAGTTTCAAGACAGGAAATTAAGAGTATTTTAAAAATTATTATATATATTTATGTGAGCTACTAAGTCTTACTTTCCAGCACAAAAAAAAAGAAAAAGAAAAAGGAAAAAAGAAAAAAACCAGATGTATCTCACCAATATCTCAGTGCATCAAGTAACAAGGAATAATTTTGGAATCCCTCAATATGAAAAGTCATAAAAATGTAGAGTCTAATCCTGGTTCCACTGAAGTTCAGGCAAAGCTGCCACTAATAAAAGAACTCATTGAAACTTTGCAACTCATTTAATTGAAAACAGAATTTCACTCAATTTTTTTTTAAAGTGAAATCCAAATTAATATCCATGAAGCTGCATTTTTGTAGGAAGTTTCTGCCAGAACAGTTCGGAATACAAAAACAGTATTTTTCAATTCCTCCCTCACCAGGAATTTAGAACCCGCAATTACAGCTTTACCATCCTAAAGATGCACACAATTCTGCATGGATGCATCCCACATCACATGTTCTATGAGCTACCTCTTGCAGTGCACACACGTTTGCAAGCTCTGCTCCTCACTGGCCAGGTTCACAAAACACCTTGAAGAAAGAAAAAGCATTTTAGGATAGTTTGTGAATACAGCGACAGAGGTTTTGCTGGAACACAGTGAAACAGAGAAGAGATGAATATGAAACAAAAGAAACAAAAGCAGCTGACAAACAGTATGCTTGGTCTGAGCATAGAATGAAACAGGAGACAAACATGAACACTAGACCAGGAACACGGGAAATAACATATGCTTTATACAGCGTTCCTAACAAATAAATAATTTCCCTTTGAAGAAATTCTGTGGTATCTGACTGCAGTGTTCTTAGCAGTTGCTGTCCATGGATGAGATTGCTATATCATTCAACTGAACTCAAAACCTGCTCTGCACGTGCAATAAGGAAGCTTAGGCATAATACTCATTATTATCAGTAAAATTATGATTCAGCCTATTTTCTGAAAGGTACGTGTTCATTTATGCTTCCTATTATCATACACGTTGCTGTTTAATAACACAATCCACAGTGTGTGTGAACATCAGAGTCATCACCTAGAATTTTAAATGTAACCAGGAAAAAAGTCACAGTCACAGGCAATACAATTCAGGTTCTCAAGGTGAACAGATGGTGTTATCCTTTCACATGCCAGCAACAGTGCTGGAGATTCCCTTCATTGCTAAAAGATGCAAATTGAACAAGAAACTAACCCAAGCTCTAGTGTGAACAACACTATCTTAAAAGATTGGCTTCCAAAAAAGGAAAAAAAAAGTATCAAGAAGTTGAGTCACAACTACATGAGGTACCAGACTGGCAGCCTCAAATTATTCAGAATTTTAAATTATTTAAGCATGCAACAAACTTCTAAAGGGTCACTGTTTTATGAAAGTATCTTCTTTTAGCATGCAATTGTGGGACTCCAGCAAAATTAAAACACTCTCTAATGTAAAACTACTTACTTGGTGAAATTCAAAATTAGGTAAAGAGTTACATATAGAAGCTTGAATCAGAGGACAAACAGCTTTGTCCTGCATTTCATTTCAGGGATTCATTTCTCCTCATTGTACTATTTTAAAAGAAGTTTTCATTAGCTTAACTGGAACATAAGCACAAAGGATTATTTATGAGACATCATTCTTCTGCAGGCATTATGCCTATCACCACTGGTGTTTTCCTGTAGAAACTTCTCTTAGTAAGAATATTCAAAATCCAAAGCCTCAACTAGAACCTCTTAAGAAACAGCTCTGATTATGTCACAAATGTTTATGTTATGACATTAGTAAGAAAAAGAAAGGTTCAGATATCTGACTGTGCTCCTGGAAGTATCTAATGATTTTCCCTAGTTTGGTTTTAATATCTCTACATAAGGAAACACTGAACTAAGCTCTAGGCATGTGCATCAAAGAAATTAATCCTTTTCCCTCTTTCAAGCAAGTTTTATAATTAACAAGTAAAAGCTCTGCAGGATTTGGAAATGGGTCCTTGCAAGAGCACACCTACAGCTTCAAGTGCCTAAAATCAAAGACTACCCAAGTTATGATGTGTAAGACTATGGTCAGTCATCATGGCCACACACTCGCAATGACTAAATTCAAACAGACTAAATTAAAGGAGCAGTGTAAACATGAATTGAAACTTACATTATGTGGGTCTGTGCAAGTCTTGAAGACTTACCAGTCACAGAACATCAGCATGGTTATTACTATCATCTTGTCAGCAACAGGAAACAAACAGGCAGTACTAAATAGTATAAACACTTGTATCAATATCAAATCTAGGTGAATACAGGT
Organism: Pithys albifrons albifrons; assembly: GCF_047495875.1. NCBI lineage: Eukaryota > Metazoa > Chordata > Aves > Passeriformes > Thamnophilidae > Pithys > Pithys albifrons. Next base: position 89,786,306 of record NC_092459.1, read on the forward strand.
TTGCCTTCAGCACCCAATGAAAAACTTGCCAATGACTGTAATATTTGGCTGTCTGATGTAAGGCTCTAACCTCTACGTCTCATGCAAACATCTCACTTCTGTGAAACAAGCTAAATCCATTTCAAAACTCAGCTGAATCTGCTGTTCTAGACATCTGTTGTGCCCATTACAGACAGCAGAATCATTTAAGCAAGAATTTTAACTTGTTACTGCTTGTATAACACAAAGGTAATAGATTTTTGGCCCCCAGACTGTAACATCACTCATATAAATAACAGTAAAAATTGCAGTACTCTACATCTTGGAATTCAATAGTGTCTTCCTTCCTTTTAAATTGATAAGGATGACTAAACCTCAGAAAGGAGCCAATTAGATGTTCCAGTTCATAAGACTAAGTGATTTCTACAACTCAAACAGAATTTCTGATACTTTGATGAGACTTTGTTCTGAAGGGAAACAGTCCATTTTCCTTTTGCTCCACCCACCTTCATGGTTTCCTTTTCCACCTCTTTTCTTCTGCATACCAAGTGTAAGAGAAGTTAATCTATCTCACACCATAGAGAAAGATGACAATGTATGAACATCGTCTGATGCGATGAAATAGATCTTTCCTTTGCTAGTCCCGTGGTGTAATGGAGAGCACTCTGGACTCTGAATCCCAAGGACCAGAGTTCGAGTCTCAGTGGGACCGTCCCCTGGCAGTTCAATGCCTCCCTGCCATCCCATCCCGTCACATCTCGGATGCTCAGCAGGGTCAGCCCCGGTTAGTACCGGGTGGTGTGACAGTCCCGAGGACTTCACTGTCACTGTCCAAGCTCGCTCGGCCGTGGCAGATGGACCTCAGGACTTAAACGGTGGGGCCAGTTCTGCGCACTCTGTGCCTCACCTAAAAAATCCACTGCACAGGCTGGAAGGGCACACCCACGTGGGGAGAAGTCTGGCCATACACACATGTTTGGATCAGACAAGAGTGATCAAGGACACACCAGACCTGTGTACTACTCAACTATTATAAATTAATCTCTCTCTTCACTCCCTTTCAAGTTAAACTACTTACCAGAAAAAAATGGGTAATGTGTCATTCGCTCTTTGAGGCAGCAATTTTTTTTTTTTTGTGAAATGCCTACTAAAACAAATCTTTTTTTTTCCTTTTGCTTATATATTTTACCCATGGTACTAACTGCTTCACAGAGCTCGTCAGAAAATGGTTTCCCTCCTCCGTCCTGTTAAAATTTCAAACTTGTTTTACTGCACTTTAAAATGAAACCAATTGTCACAGGGAAGAGGGAAAGAGATATTTGCCCCCAAACAGTAACATGGTGAGGCTATTCAGATGTGACCCAGAACTCCACAGTTGGCAAAGAAGCACAGCCTTGAGACTGCTCTCCTGCATGCCATTGAACCGCTCCCCATCACGAGCTTCTGGCTGGGAGTGGTAATTCCACCCAGGACCTCATAAATATTTCTCCTGTGTAAATTACATGAAAACAGTCACACTTTGCTGAAAAAACTGCAACAGATCAGTATTTCCAAAATAAGAATTGGATTGAGAAAAAAGTCCTGACCAGATGGAATAAATAGGCTAGGATAGAGGTCTCTAGTTTGCTGATTTGGCTTTCTCCTAAACTTGGGAATGTAAATCATTAGCCTTGTTTTTTGGCACACTTAGGGATCTGAAGTAACAAAGCAAGTTACCTTTATACTTGCAACTTTTATATTAGTCTCAGGGTAACCCTGACTGCCAAGGAATTTATAGCTTCATTCCATGGACAATGGAAACCACACTAATGATTTATCAAGCTATCGTTCAGGCAAAAGTCATCTTTGGCACATGCACTAACACCCACAAGTGCTTGACCAGCTATACAGCATGACACGTGTATGGCATTTTATATGTGAGTCAAAGTGTGGCAGGAAAAACTGTAAAGGATTCCTGCACCTCTCTAGGCTACTGACAACAGAGGTATTCTACACACTAGCATCTAACCACAACTGCTGAACCACCTGACACAGAAAGGTTTTGTCTCTCTCTCGGCTCAGCAGCTAAAGAAAAAAATGTTAAGAGAAATATAGCACCATACATGGAAATGCTCAATTTGGTTATACTGCTTCTATGTTTCATTTAAAATAGAATACACTGTACATAATTTCTTGTTTTATAGACAATTGGACCCATAAAGCACACACATTCATCGTGTATCTTGGTCGCATTGGCTGGGCTCACTGAACAGTAGTTACATTGATAATACTATGTTGTAATGTGGCATAAGGTTTTCTAGGCACAATTTTAGGATGGCTAAATTGAAAGGACCAAAGATAGGAACCAACTAAAATTGTTGCCCTTCCACAACAGTGTCAGTGCTATACTACCCATATTTTTCAACCCAAACAAACATAAATTAATAATATACAGGTACATGTAATAAGAAAAGCATAAAAGACATCAATACTTTGTTATTTGGGCCTTGCAAATCAAAGAATCCCCTCCTTCCAGTTTTATGTTGCTGAAAGGTTTAAAAAACTAAAACAGTTCTTGGCAGAAAGAAAGCAGTGGAAAGAAGACCATTAGCATTCATGTGAATCTGTCAAAGCCACACAATACCTAAAATTCTATTTGGCTTAGGAATTTGCTATACATAGAAAATGCGTATTTTTGCTCATTTAGCAATTAAACATTTTCATTTTTAAAAAATGTACTGGTCAGTACACTTCTCCTAGGTTCCTAAGACTTCTTGAAAATCCGAAGATAACAGTGATGCAGTGATCTTTACAATGAGAAATATAAATAAATGTGTTTGCTAATATATTGCTCAAATTCTATCTGTAGTGTTTTTATGAAAATCTGTTCTTATTTGCCAAAGGACAGATGAACACAAGTTTATAAAGCTTATTTTTCACTTTTTGGAAAAGCAAGGTTTAAAATAATCCAAGTGGCCATTTCAAAGCGTTGTTCAAGGAATCTCCATCAAAAATAAATTTGAAAAGCTAAATAAGAACAGGTTGATCTTCAAGAAATCACACATCCTCACAAACAGGTGCTCTCACAAGGACAACCAGTCAGGAAGGAGGGAGGGCAGGCTGCATAGTGCCTCAACAACTAGCACAAAGTTGAAGCATAATACTAAAATGTCCGTTAGCATAAGACATTCCAGACAGCTCTAGAGGCTGTATGCCCTGAAATGGCCTCTCCTCTTCCTACCTTCCCCCACACTCTGCTCCCCACAGCAACAAAGGGACCAAAGGATAGGTTAACTATCCTGCCCCACTGCCAGATAATTGCATCATGTCTTCCCAGTGACCATGAGAGATGGGGGCTGCTTCCTCACTGCATTAGTTCCCAGTCGTGATTTGCAACAAGTGTATTTCTGACTGCAGTCCTGCCGTATTTCCTCTCACTGGTTTCCTATGGGACCGATTCAGCAGCACCTACCACGGCAAGACTTCCTCTCAGAGTTCCTCTAAACCCTTATAAAGGAAGAAATTGTGGTGCAGTCAGAGGAAGAGTCTGTTTGGCAGGACTCTGCTTGCACCTTCAAAGCCTAAACGTGCATTGTTTTGAGTCACTGTAACTATTTAACCGCATTTTCATATGGGGTTAATAAGATTCCTTATTTTCACCAATTTGCAACTAATTCCCATGGTAACAAAATACAAGACAAATGGTTACCTGCCTCCAAGTAAAGCACCATGTCACAGTGTAGCTCAATATTCTGTAAGAAATTGACATTTTTCTGTTCACCTTGACAGAAAAGTAACACAAGCAGGGCTCATCTTATTTCTCTGCCATCTATATTCAGCCTTCCCATGCTAAAAATTATGACACAAGATGAAAGTACAGGGCACGACTAACTCCAGACTAGCTATGCTTTATTCCGTCTAAACCTGGATGGGTGGCACTGACAGGCATTTTAGATTCCTCTGCTACCTCTGCACACCTGATTTGCTAACCCTGAGACACAAAGTTGGCATAATTTTTAGAGGATTTGTTATTACTGTTATCCCACTATAAAATTATTTAAATTAGAGAAAAAAGAAGATAGGATGGGGAAAGATACATATAAACAATCTCACTGTGCTAAAGAGTAAAATACTATTTGACAGACCATATGGCTGGCACAGTAGTTTTCTTGGAAGAAAGTCCTCAAAATACCTCAGAAGTCTTAGACAGGTTGAACTCCCACCAGGCTTCCCTATGCCTCCTTCCCTTTTTTCTCACACAAAAGAGAAAACCTATCAGAAAAATCAAATCCTCAGCTAGGCATAAAGACAAATATTGAGCTGGACATCCAAATAAAGCACAACTTTCTTTAAGCCAAAAACCTGGCGGATCACACATTCCTGCTGTGAGTAAATCTCTGGGTGCCTGGCCAGTGCCTCCTCCAGCCTGCCAGGCAATTCCCCCAAGCCCCTGGGCATGGCCAGAAGGTAGTTCCCCTTTTGAGAAATGGAAGACCTTTCCCTTCTATAAATTTTTCTAAAAGCTCCAGCTTCCAAGAAGGCCAATGGGATCCTGTCCTGTACCAAAAATAGTGTGGCCAGCAGGACCAGGGAAGTGATCCTTCCCCTGTACTCTGCATTGGTGAGGCCACACCTTGAGTACTGTGTTCAGTTCTGGGCCCCTCAGTTCAGAAAGGATATTGAGGTGCTGGAGCAGGTCCAGAGAAGAGCAGCAAGGCTGGTGAAGGGACTGGAGCACAAGTCCTATGGGGAGAGGCTGAGGGAGCTGGGGTTGTTTAGCCTGGAGAAGAGGAGGCTCAGAGGTGACCTCATCACTGTCTAGAACTACCTGAAGGGAAGTTCTAGCCAGATGGGGATTGGTCTCTTCTCCCAGGCACTCAGCAATAGGACAAGGGGGCACGGGCTCAAGCTCTGCCAGGGGAAATTTAAGTTGGGTGTGAGAAAAAAATTCTTTCCAGAGAGAGTAATCAGGCATTGGAATGGGCTGCCCAGAGAGGTGGTGGATTCCCCATCCCTGGAGGTTTTTAAACTGAGATTGGACGTGGCACTGAGTGCCATGATCTGGTAAATGGACTGGAGTTGGACCAAGGGTTGGACTTGACGATCTCGGAGGTCTTTTCCAACCCAATCAATTGTATGATTCTATGATTCCTTCCAGTAGCTCCACTTGCTTTGGTGATCGAGGCAGCTACTCTATCCAGCCACCAGGCCATCCCAGCCACCATCTCTGTCCCTGTCTACTTGAAACAGTGGCGCCGCAACTGCAACGGCACCTAAAGTTTAGTCTCTCTCTGCCTTGTAAGCCGAGTCAGATGAAGATTCTGGTTTCAAAGTTGAGCTTCAGAGTAGTTCCACCACATTTTAAGACACACATAAATGCAATTGCTGAGCTAGGGGGAATTGACAACACTCAGCATCTTACAGAGCCAGGCCGTATATGGCTGTTCTTAATATGGTACTTCGTACTTTGCTACCAGAGACACATAAATATTTTATTTTTGGATTACAAGGGTTGCAAACAAGGTATGCCAACTAATGTCAAACAGAATAGCTTTACAAATTCCAGGAAAGTTACGTGCAACGTTTAGACAACACATACCCAACAACAGGCTTATTCGTAGTTACAGTAATAAGAGACGAGACATATACTCAAAATAAATGACCCCATTGGAAAATTCGAGGCACATTACTATAATTAAGCTAGAACATTTTCTGCAGAGTCATATTATGTAGCCTTTTTAAAGTAAGGTTTATATCTGTTCATAAATTTTAGTATTGAGACACTATAAACTTTATTTTTCCAACATTTTAAAATACTTTTCAGCTCTGTTCCTCAACAATTTTTAATTACTTTTAAAAATAATCTGGGTAAAACTAGTTGTTAGAAGTTTATTAACTACAATGACATAATATTGAACTCAAATATGAGCAATTCTTTAGCACCTGAGTACTGTCTGACACTATGCTTACATATCTCTCACACAGAGCATAGCACTGTCTCCCCAGGTGTATGAATGTCCAAGCCCTTACCTTGAGTCATACTTTGATACTTCATCCCCAGTCTGTGAATGAAGATAAAGACTGACCTATGATCAAAGATCTCTAGTGATAGACCTGCACTGTTACTGCAAGCAAGTGCCGGCATATACTATGATGCCTATGCCATACTTCTTCTCCTAATGTACCTGAAAGTCCCACAGGATTTTCATAGAATCATTGAATCAATTGGGTTGGACAAGACCTCTGAGATCATCAAGTCCAGCCCTTAGTCCAGTTCCAGTCATTTTCACTACATTAGGGTTTATCAGTTACATTTATTTGGATCCGCTGCCTTCACTTGTTTTGGAAAATCATTTTCCATAGAGGAAAAATTTCTTACATATTTATCATATCATATAGATGAAAATAATACAGGTTTTAAGTTATTAGCAGCTGCAATACTTTTATAGGGAATTTGACTTACAAAACTATTATTTATTCATTTTCTTGCTCACACAATGGAATGTTGCTCAGTGATCTCTCAGTCACTGGCAAACTTTTAAAATTAAACACTAGAAATAAATTGCCTCAGGTTAAATAAAATAATACAACAGAACAAACAAAAGCAAAAGCAAAAACAGAGCAATCTTGGCAACATATCCTGTCTTCATCCTTATCTAGCTCCAGCCAACACCCACTTCCACAAAGAACCAGAAGAAAAAAGTAGGCCTTGCTGTATGTCCTGGAGGTTAGCAAATCTGGGCTGTTAAACAGCAGGAACTGGCAAGTTCTCGAAGCTCAGAGTCCTAAGAAAGATGCCAGATACTCCCCTCTCCTACTCCAAAGAGGTTTCAATTCAATGCCTTCCACAGTCTGTATCTCTGGCAAAAAGAGACTGTATTTAACTGCATTAATATTCAGTATCTGCACAAAATTGTCACCACTAATTCACTCCACCACAGGCTGAGCATGGCATCATACATATTATACTCATAAAAACATTTTTGATGAGTTCTCAAACCTGCAGACACTAGGTGCTCTTTCACTGCCTTTAAACTGAAGGCAGAGAGAGTGAGAGACAGAGCATGCACAAAAGAAAAAAAAAGTGAAAGCAAACATACACAAAAAGTGCATGCAGAGCCAGATTTTTTTCACTGTGGAGTTCAAATATTCACCACCCAAATTCAAACCAGATTTTCAAAAAACCTAAGCCCAAGTAGCTTCAATTGTGACACTTACAATTTGATAGTTAAACAGATTTTAATAATCTGATCAGTTATTTAATTAACAGCCAATGAACTCTACTAAAAAAAAGCTCTTGCAAGTTAAAATTGCATTTATTTGCGTGCAAAACATTTCAGCAAAAACTCCTGCTATATATTTTGCAAGCCTTTGCTGTTTATTTTAGAAAATATGATAAAATCTCTCATAGTTAGGGCTTTTTTTTCCACAATATGTCACTTTCCACACAGCTGTGAGAGGACGAATTGTGGCAGTGAAGTTCATGGTAAGGATGAGATTTTGAGTAGAGGAATTCCTGTTCAGTGAAGGTCATGCGTCAGAAATACCCTTTTCAGTATATCAAGCTTTAAAAGGACAACACCTCACTTCCTGGTCTGAGTTGAATCTGCTGTGAATTTTCAAAATAACATTGATGTGTTTTTAGCGGTTCAATGTGTAATGGCTAAATCTGCAGTTAAAAACCTCCAAAGCCCAACAACAACAAAAATAAGGCTATCATCCTGTAACTGGCTGCATTTAGTCTGTCTGCTTGTGGTTTACTTGCAGAAAACTTCAATAATGGAGGGATTGCTTTATTTTAAGGAGCAAGGAAAAGGGACTATTTTCCCAATATGATCTGTTCCTATTTATCTTCACGCAAACTCTGTGAGGAAGGAATATAAAGTACTTTTTAGTTTTAATATTTAGTTTATTTGCATACCATTTCATTTTGTGCTTGAGCACAGAGAGCAGAAAACAAAACAAACTGAGAGAAAAGGGAGCTATGACTGTATTTTCTCTCTTGCCAAAAACACTACAAAGAATGGAAAAAACAATGTCTCACTTTAAACCCCAGAACTGGTTAATCAAAGCAGTTGATGATCACACACCACAGCTGGGAAAGAAGTTTTCTATCCATAATGTACTTCTAACTGCTACCTCTGGCAGCCTCAGACAGAAAACAGGAATTGCCATGCTCCTGTCAGAGGTCTGCAGAGTGGAGGAAATCTTCCAGCAACCCCCACAAAACGCACCGACCCAAGGTGCAAGAAACCTCCTAGTGGGCAACTACTGAATGACCAGAGCAGCAAGGACAGCCCAGTGGCCTAACGCCCCTCAGTCTCTATCAGGCCCATATTGGGATGCATCATCACCTGAGCATGAGAGATGGATTGGGACTGGAGGTATCAGAAGAGCCTACACAATTTTGTAGTTAATGTACTAAGGCCTTGGTGTCAAAGATCCAGTCCTCTATATAAGCAAATTTGATAAATCATCAGTGTGGAATAATTTTGGTATAACCTAAAACTTTTCAGTACATCTTGCGAGCATGCTTTTCTAGCCCAGGTTACAGGATCACACTCCACATGGATTGGCTCACTGAAACCCCACTGGACTGTACATGCACTGTGATGACAAGCTTCTCATAAGCATTTGGACAACATTATCAAATCTCATTTATCAGGGACATGCATTTCTCTGGGGTAATACTGAGGCATTTCAGACATTAAGTAATTTTTTGATGTTGCAATTATGATGCCAGTTTTTCTATTCCTCCTCTCCCCACTCAGGCAACACTGTCTAGTGGGACCATCAGCCTGGACAGCTTTTATTCACTCTCTCCAGCAGAAAACAAGGCATTAAGGGAAGAAGGAGGAGAAAGCTTTACCCATTTAAGAGGAGAAGTGCTCAGTTCCCAGTCAGATTTCCAGATAAGCACACAGGTTTGAAAAAATCTCCAAATAACAGTCCATCCTTGTGCTCCATGTTACCTTGAGGGAGATTTTCTCTAAAGTGAAACCCTCTCATGAGGCCTCCAACTGACCTGTCTCTCAGAGAGGCTTCAGAGCCAGCAGGATGACCCAATCCAAACTCATCAAGTTAACACTATTTATTGACCATCTTCATGAGGTAAAAGAGCTGATGGTCTGCAAGTTAAAAATATCACACAATTACTTACTCATTTTATTGGTAAACAAACAAAACAGATCTTTCCCAGCTTTTGTTTCCTACAGGCCTGGCTGCAGGAGAGGTAGTTGTCTCTTCTGTTTCAAAATAGATCACTAATATTCAACTCATTTTAATCTGATCTGTACAGTGGAGAGCAAGATTTTGTCTGGTCTTGTCTCAGAATAGGCAGCCTGAAGCACATTTATTTTACGCTGAGAACCAAGAGATGCAAAGGACAGTCTGCAAATGTTTCAGAGGAAGTTATTCTTATCAGTACTTTTCAAGGAAGTCCTGTACACCACATATTTGGGATCAAGAAGATATAATAAGCCGTCTATAACCTAAAGGAGGTTAGAAATGCAACTACCAGCACAGCTTCCCTTCAGCATTGCTCTTCAATGTTAAGATCATCCTTTAGGTAAGGTGAGAAAAACTAGCTACAAAATACTGATTTATCCCACATGGTGATGTCATGATTATGTAATATTGTCCTCCAAAGATTGCTGTATATTAAAGAGTATGTTGTATTCCCCAGGCTTGTCCCTTGCATAATTTCCCAGGTGATCTGCATCATTGCACAATGGGAAACAAGGCTCGCCAGGCTTGACAGGTGACTGCCTCCCCCCACAAAGCAGTAACTTCCTTTCTTGCTCACTAAATTTGCTATAGTCTCCCTGTGGCCTCCCAGAAGGTGTCACCATGCACCAGGTGAAAATAAATCTGCCCTAGGAAACAATGCCCTGCCCCAAAGGATCATAGCCCAAGATCTGTATTTTCTGGGTACAGCTGGTCCAGGGGCAGGGAGGCAGTCCTTCTCTGGAGCACAAGGAAGGCTCTGAAGCCTCATGATTAATTAAGCATGGTCAGCTTGACTCTCCTCAGGAGGAATGAGGAAACAGAGGTAGAAGAACCTGTTTGATGAAACTTTGAGCACCAAAGCCTGAGGCAGGAGCTTTGGTAGAATTAAGCACTGTTTCTTTTTCCTCCCCTTTGCCTCTGTTTATAACCCATATATATTAGCAGGGCCAATGAATGCACAAGTTCTATTCAAGACACAGAAAACAGAGCAAAACACAACCCCTGGGAAAAACATAATATAATCAAAATTCCTGTGATTCAAGGTGATCCAAGCTTTCTAGACAAAATTAGCACAGAGTCAGTATTTCAGGAAAAAAAAGAAAAAAAAACATCCCTCATATCTGTCATGCCATTAAGAACTTCAGTATCATTTCAGACAAGAGTTTTATTACTACATGCTGCAATAACCAGATGCAAAAAGTTTAGCCACTTGCTAATCATAACAACGGCAAATTATGAGAGCCCTGAATCAATCTGACTGTTGTATGTCCATTTCTCAGTTTATGCTTAGAGCCTATAGATTTCCTTGTGTAACTTCCAAAAAATACTGTAAAGAAACAGTTTTGCCCTTAGGCATGACTAGTAGTAAAGTCTCATATCCAGCCTAAGTTCAAATAATGCCAACGATGACTGCAGTCAGTGGTAGCAAATTAACCTCACAGGGACAGTAAAGCATGTACTAGTAGGAGAGGAGGAGTCTATTTCAAACATCCTTTACAAGCTCTGAATCTCCATGCATGACATGGCATATTGAGATACCCACACAACATGAATGGCTCCAATGCAGGTCAACAAAGCTGCAGGTGAGGACTACACCTGTACATGCTTCTCTATCCAAAGGTCTTGACTGAATATTCAATACATTCATCAATTTGATGTCCACTTAGGAATCTACCGATGTAAAGTACTACACAAATTTGGCATTGTTTTGCTTTACATAGGGAAACCATGTAAAAATGTTCCTCTGCTGGTAAGCATCTGGTATCTTGCTTCACCCTCTTGATGTCTCATTTTTGTAACACAGTTCTAATTAGTACAGCAGACAAACAATGAAAATGTGGAAGTGATGTGGTCCCTGTAGATCAGCTCCTATCTTTACTCAAGGGCTGTACATGTCTGTGTACATACAGAGCACTGATGATATGCACTGCAAGCAATATTGGCAGTTAAAAAAAGCTGACAGCAGTAATCTAATTTTACTATAGAGGATAGATCTAATCTTAGGACCTGATCCTGCCAGGAATCAAGAACCATAAAAGTACGGGAAATAAACCGAGCTCAGCATTTCACTGGAGACACTCAGCACCTCGCAGGTTCAAATCCATACTTTTCAAAAGTCACTTCCTCTTTGTCCTTTGTTTACCCTGGCTTATCCTGAACAACGAAGCTTTCTGACATAGAGATAACTTTGGAAATGATTACTCTTATATTCTTTGAAGATTTCAAAAGGCAGGAAAGAATCTCTCCCCTTTCTGAGGGCCACCAAGCTGAAGCAAAGAACATTATTTTTTTCAGACATGTTAATAAGAGCCAGTAATAACTCAGCTGAGTTGCCTTGGCCTTGAAATACCTGACAGAACTTGCTTTTGTTCTTTCTCAGTAACATGTTTTGCTTCTGTATCTGCTGTCCCACAGTTATCTTTCAGACAAACCTAAAGGGGAAGCTGCCCAACAACTTCCAATCAACATAACTTCTTCCTATGACACCTATTCACTGCCTTAATGTGTTTTATCCACCACACCTGTCACACATTTGAATGGAGCCACTGGGAAATACAGTGTAAAAAAGTAGGTCTTCAAATTAAGCTTTCTAATGATTAAATATATTAACTGTAACTAAAGCTCCTACCACTTTCTCCAGGGGAAAAAAGAGATCAAGAGAATACACAGGTGGTGGAGGATGGCACCTCCTTTCCTGATTCCTAACAGGAAAGAAATTTCAGAATGAGTTGGACATATATACCCAAATAAAAGAAGATAAATTGTTTCATCCCTTTGCACCCTCATGTACTCCAGTTGTTCTGAGCCCAACCCTTTTATATTTTATTTTATTTTATTTTATTTTATTTTATCAGGCTAGAGATTTGATAAATGCAGCATGTCACCATGATTTTCAAATTCTACCAGGAGCAGAAGTGAGATACTTCTTAACTGAGCAGATGCTAAGAGTAGCCAATGAGACAGTGATTACAAGTACCACTGGGAGAGTAAGGTACAAGAGAGAAGTGAAACTGGAAAAGCAGTATCCCTTAGAATAGCAGGTTTAAAGGAAAATAGCAATGAGCTTGTGGGTTTGAAAATGCAGGCGCTGGGATGTAAGATCGGAGTTTCAGGGCAGATGGCGTTTTGAGGCACAACAGCAGTATCTGCCTGAGTTCTTTGATTACAGCTCTTATCACCAACCCAGTCTGTAAGGAGGGGTACTTTCAGGACAGCTGGGTACCCCTCTCACATGCTCTCTTTTCTGCTGCTGAAATATGTCTTCCTTGAGACAAACATCTAACATGTACGTTCATATTTTGAGAAGTGAGGACACAAATGTTAACTTCATGCTGAAGTGACGATGACTGATCTCACATTGTACAATGGACCCACCAATAATATTAATAAACAAATCTGTACTTATCTACTATTCATCTAATTCCAGGGTGTATTCAAATATTTTGTCTTAACAAAGTTCATTCCTAAAAAGTGTTACTTATCCAGGAAAGTAAACCTGTGACATCAGGAGATTTTGAAGAGACTGGCTTATATCTGGGCATCATGTCTTTTCATACTTGCCTAAAGCAAGAAAATCATGGCTTCTGTGCAGTCAAAGGTGTCACAGTGTAATAAGCCTCCAGTATGAAATAAAGCTATTAACATACTCCCTTAAGCTGCTATTATAATTGAATTTCCTGAACCACATACATTTGAAAAATGAAGTAAATCCATAAAACTATTCTAAGGGCACTGGTTTCTTGCTGTAGATTACTGACCAGTGTACTGTAAAGTCATTATTAAATCTTGGATAGCCATATGCATAAATTGTGAATTTAAAGAATGTTCTCATAAACAGATGAAAACTCTAAGTAACTGGAGCCTTAAGTTCACCACCTTTGCACTTCAATGCCTTCAGCTTCAAGTAATACCATATTAACAGATATTCCCATCACTGGCTACTTTTAGCATGATGGGCCTTAGCAATCCACATTTTAACACTTTTTCTGTAGCATCTGCACAAAACCTTTCAGATGAAAGAACTGTAAGTAAAAAGCTTTATTACACTTCCAAGTCCAGCTGTTAAATTTAGACTGATCGGGGAACTCACAATGTCAAGAAACCAAACAGAATGTCACTTCTTAACTGTGCAAGGATGGTAATGGGTATGTAGGATTCTTACCCCGCTCCATTTGAACTCCAAACACAATAAATAATGAATTGTTTTGCAAAGCAATTCTGAATAGCTAAACTAACTCTACTAATTTCCCCAGAATCTCTCTTCCTCAGATTCCTAAAGCCCCAGTTGCTATAATCTGCAACGAATTTATCCCATCCGGGATCAATTCTGAAGCACACCAGGTTAACCCCAAGCCATGTTAGCATATCTGATGTTCTGAATCTGTGGGGTTTTCAAAACCATGGACAGGCTGGTGTAAACCACAGGCTAGCAGTCTGCCAGGCAGGCAACACCAATAAAATCTCACTGCATATGTTTTCTAAACATGCTCAGGTGTTGGGCTATCAGGCTTTGCTGCACTGCACAGCTGTTCCACAGCACACACCAGCTGTACTTGCTCCCTCTTCACATCCCTCTAGCTATTGCATCCTTCCACAAAGACAAGACCCTAAAAATGTAAAATCAAATGTTTTGTTTCTTCAAATGATTAACCCAAATGGAAGCCCCCTTTCCTCTGAATTTAATGCATGATCAGACAATACAGCTTTGACTTTACATATTGTCTGCTGTTATTAATAATGCCAAGGTCATGGGTTCAATCCCCTGTGTGGGCCATTTACTTAAGAATTGGACTCGATGGCCCTTGTGGGTCCCTTCCAACTCAGAATAGTCTGTGATTCTGTTATCTTCTACCATATTAACTGCAGTTATGGGACTATAAATGATATATAAAACTATTAGTTAGGACAGCAACTTTCAAAGGTGCTCAAAACAATTCATTCTACATTTCAAAGGGATTTGCACATCCAACTCTTCTACCCTTTTGACAGCCTACATGTATTTATACAAAGGTAAGCTCGGTAATGGAGTAGCTCCAAGTATATGCACACAGGATATCTCTCAATGGTAATTTTTTCACTGAAACAGTAAAGTTGCTGCTGCCCCCAACTCGTCATCCAGAAAAACAGCTCAACTTCCAACTCCTGACTCTGCTCTGACAGTCTGGAAGCCTGCTTTTACACATCCATACCTCTACAGAAAACGCTCCAGTGTCAAGGAGGCAGCAAAACGGAGGCCCTTCATTTCTCTTTGCTTAATACAAATGAAGGAAAGCATCCCCACAATAAAGTGGGTGCAGAATTAAAACATAAAAAAACACCCAACACAACCAAACCACAAACCAAATAGCCTGCAAAAGCTAAGTTACAAGGAAAAAGAAATGTGGTGGTGAAAATCCTTCTGCAAAACTAAGAAGAGTGATTGACTGATAAGGAAGAAGCTGGAAGACAGAAAGAGAGATATCTAAAGGGTATCAGGGAGACATCTTATTTCAGTAGTCTAGATCTCATCCTGTCTCCTCTCTGTAAAAATGAAGATACTGAGACTTCTACTGCAAAGGTAGGAGACTAAAACAATAATTCTTATGCCATACTTCTGGGTAACATGAGAAATACTATTTCTCCATCCATTACATTTCCTCTGAGGAATGCTGTGAAGATGACTATACTCAAGATTCTCCAGACTCAGATATTTGCTAACAAGTTTCATTACTACCTGAGATGGATAAGATCTATGTATCACTGCATGTAAATCTAAAGCAGACAAAGGAACCACTGATATAAAAGGCTGGATTATTCATTTTATAAGAACACTTTATGCCTGAATTATGAGTGAATGCCCATCCCATCATTTCCATTACTGATATGCTCATTTATTTGAAGGAATTCCGTGAATAGAAATCAAGGCAATAATTACAGAAGAAAGAGGAGATAACATGCTATATCACAAAGATGCAGAACAACTAAGTATGTAAAAAGTTGTCTGACCAGTTCACAACATGCAGGATTATAATGAAGTTATAACACATTATCTCACAGCTCACTAAAACTTCACACCATAATGTAACCAGGATCAGGAAGAGGTTGTGCACTGTGAAAATTAATTCACCAACTTCACCTGTTACTATAAACACTAAGGAACACCAAGCAATACTGATGATGGCTATTTTTCTGTTGTGACCTGTTATGACATTTTAAAATTTCTATTTAAATAAAGCCTACTGCAAAAATTATCTTCCTTATTTGTATAAACTGGCCTATTACAAAGCGGCTGCACTTTGTTGACCGTCCATCATATTTACATGTTCCTTGGTTTGGCACACAAGCTTCAGCCTCTTTCTCTGCTGACTCATGTGAACAAAAACACTCTCCCTTAACTATTCAGAAAACTATTGCTTCCCCAAGGGCCATCAAAAACACTTTTTCAAAGTTGCAGTAACACATAGTTTATTACTTTTGCACAATTTTGTCCTGAAAAGTATAGATTTTTTTTTATTTTGTTATGCATTTTTCATGGATTTTGCAGGACACTTCTGCCTTGAGACACAAGTTATCCCATTCTAAAAGTGAGATAATTTTTCTTATTTTACAGCATAAGCTCCTTCAGGAATAAACTATGAACTTTCCGTTTCTCCACAACCTAACACATTGTGCATGTTATCAAAGAGAAACTAGTAACTCCTACATTTGAAACTTTCCCCCTACCAGAATATATGCATCCATGCTCTGACAAGGCTTCAGCCCTTCTCTCCTCTTACTGGGATATCAGTAGCATCAAATACATTTTCACAAGTGCACGGAATGTCTCCAAGACTTCACATTATTTGCATCAAAAAGTTGATTAACCGTGCATAGATCTCATATACAGGGGTTCTACAGACTAGCACTTGCTGCTGGGAAACAGATTTTACTTGAGAACCTACAAATAGGGTGCAGGGCTGATTCATAGTTGCTGAAAGAGCTGCAAAGTTTTTGACAGTTCTGCAAAATATTTGGCCTGTAATTTATCTTACTGATCACTGTCACAGTTATGCCCAGGTCCCAAAGAGAAAAAGCTCATACAGTCCATCAGGAGACTCCTGTAGTGAGAAAAGGCTTTACTAGAGCTGCCCCCACTTCCCACTCTGCCTGCCTTCCATTTCAGTCAGATGCTTTTTTTTACCTCAGTCTTCCAGGAAAAGTAAGAAAGACAAAATTACATTCTCACGCTTCACATCTGATTTTAAAAACGGTAACCTTCAGAATACAGTAAGGATTTTGAAAGTTTTATGGTATTAATAACAGTGTTACAGCAGAACAATGCTTGGCTGGAGAGCGCACACATTTTAAACCAGATATAACAGTTGTGACATGTCAGAGACTGTCAATTGATGCCCATAGTACATTCAAATAAGGCTAGAGATCAGTTACATTTTTATTTGTTCAGATATCCAATGATTTACTAGTTTTATTAATGAAGTATCAGTAAAAAAACAAACAAACAAACAAAAAAAAAAACAAAAACAAAAAAAAAAGAAGGCTTGGGGGTTGTTTTTTTCAGTTTGAAAATGCTCTGAACAATACCACTTCCAAAACAACACATCAAACTGAAGAGAAGATTTGTTGGTCAGAACTGACACTTCTGACCAACACATTCACAAGCAGTGCACAACATACAAACTCATTTGTACACAGTTTAGAAGCTGAGTTTACTACAGATATGGCACTGAAATAACCACTGGTGAAAAGACAGCCAGATAGCACTTCCAAAAAGCTATTGAATCAGTTGTCTAAATTCTTCATGTAACTTCCACATATCCAAAAAATTTACAGTAGGCCTCAATTCTGAGAAATACATAACATTCAGTATTAAGCATAGACGGAATTCAATTGATGGCAATATATCCAGCTGGTAGCATAGATGAATCGCTATGGATGCAACTAAATGACACACATACTCAATAGTTTCAGCAACAGGGAACACCTCTCACAGAACTTCCCGTTACAATCCATATAGGGTTTGAATCTGTGTGCAAGACAATTTTTCCTCTGTCTGCCCTCCAGTCACTAGTGGACAGTACTCACTATGGGCTTAAAATTTTTGTTTGTTTGTTTGTTTAAGGTATACTGATTGTTGTTTACTCACACATCTACTTACCAACAAAACCAACAGAGAAATGTTTCTGAGTTTTTTGCACTGCTCTGGGCTGACAAACAGACGTCAACTCTGATTTACTTTTTATACCACACTACAGTAGCAAAGTGAACACCTTTCAAAAACAGAACCCCACGTTTCTACTAAATGATACCTCCCAGAAGGTAACACAGTATCTCCTACCCAAGGCATCTTGCAACTA
The DNA here is from genome assembly GCF_047495875.1 of Pithys albifrons albifrons. Taxonomy (NCBI): domain Eukaryota; kingdom Metazoa; phylum Chordata; class Aves; order Passeriformes; family Thamnophilidae; genus Pithys; species Pithys albifrons. Next base: position 89,803,825 of record NC_092459.1, read on the forward strand.
AGGGGCAAAGCAGACATGAAGAATGAGCATGAACCAGCAAGAGCAGAGCACCTAATGAGATCACATGAACTTGTCTAGGTCGTGGTGTCTGGGCTGCTAATGCACCACAGAATTCTTAAAAGTAAGTTTAGCTGAATTTTTATTTTAAAACTTTTTACATGGCCTTAAAACATGCATATGCAAAGCTACCTCCTAAATATGACCAGTAAACTAACAATATTTTTAAATTGTGTTATACATATAGTATATATTTGTGTATGTGTATATATATATATGTATTACTGTGTAAGTGTCCTCAGAAAGGACTACAAGGTTTGGTGCTTTAGGTGAAAAGCACTGTCGTCGGCTCCTGATTCAACGGGTAACACTTCTACAAAAAATGAGTATGAGGTGTTAATAAAATTCTTTTTTCCTCTTTCTTCCTCTCAGACCCTTGACATGGCACTGAGAACTTGCTGGCACAAAGAGTAAAGGTGTGGGAGAAAACTTAACAAAGCTTATCTCGGCTCAGTGACATTAGTACATACTGTTATCCCTAGATATCCTATCTGACTTTGATTATTTTACTGGTAGTGCTCTAACTCACTGAGAAAGAAAAAGGCTCTAATGTAACAATACAGTTAATACCAACTTTCATGGAATTATACAGAAAAATCTTGTAGTTCCCTAAAAAGGGGTGATCCTAAATATTCTTAAAGCTATATGGGATATTCAGAAACAACTAGAAATTTAGGAACCATGGATTAGATCATAAGGGCTGCTCCTCTAAACCTGTCAACTCCCCAAAGAGAAACACCACAATACACAAAGCAACATGATCTTCAAAGATCTCTAGAAAATTTTCCACTACTGCCTCTTCCCTTGACATTTTGAGTTAGGCACACCAAGAAAAGCTGAGCTGATAGGCTGTTGTTAAACTACTGCTACAGCCTTTCACACTGGTAAACATTTTCCCAGTATTTCTTTTCGCTTCTCCAGTCTGCCTTTTTGCCTTCTGCTTGGACTACAATTTTTTGAATACAGCAAACATAACTTCATCTTATATAAAATAAATATACAAAAAAATATTAGATATTTTCCATGATGAGGAGTTCCTGAAAATCTCAACAGTCAGTACCAACTGAAACTTTTTAAGTGTTTCCATTTCTTGGGAGACTGCCCTTTTCAGCGATAGATCATGTTCCTCCAACACTCCACTGAGTCCACTAAAACCATTTTGCCTGAAGTTCAAAGCTACCATATTACATTTATTCCTTCAAACACTTCTGCAGTATAACTAACTGGAAACTCAGTGCATCACTCCTGACTGAAAATAACTGCTCTGACAGCCACCAGTATAATCAGCTCCCTGCTGCTTGCTGAGAAGCACAGCAGGGACATGCTCTGGGTGACAGCAGCTGGGCAAATGCCATAGAGCTTCACAGACCGAAGATGCTTCTGAGTCCCACTGACATGAGAAGCTTAGTGGTCCACCAGAGTGACAAAAAAAGGGAAGGAGTCAGACCAGTGGGAATAATGACAATGTGGATTATATAGGAAGTAAATAACAACAGAAACAAAGGAAAAGTTACTCCAGACAGCTGGAACTTGAGCACAAAGTGATAGTGGTGGATTAAGGAGAAAAGCAGGCCATGAGGTCAAATGTTCAAAAGGTGCCAAGGCACTATGGGGTAACAAGGAAGGAAAATGCAATGAAACTCCAAGGAAAAGAAGAGAAAAAATAAAAGATTCCTCAATAATTCTGATTAGAACCACTCAAAAAAGAAAAAGTGGACACCGCATGAATGACTTTTAGCCTTTCCCTTGCCAACACATTCTCAGACATCATTTTCAAAGGCCTCACCTTGAAATACAAGGAAGTTGACAGAGACTGCAAAGATTCATACAATGAGTAAATTCGGTCCCAGCAAGAAAACAGTACTTGGAATAGATCTCTGTAGAGATCTATAGTAGGACATTTCCTTCACGTAGCCTGCTAGCATTGCCAACATTGAAATCTTACGCAATATCATAAAGGTCACTCTATGATTTCTTGACTATCTTGAAGCCAGAACAGATAAAGAAAGTCAGAGAGTAGCAGCATAAAGACAGAATAGATGACAAAGAGGAAACTGAAATAAAACAGCGCTTTTAATCTGTGAAATAAAGAAAAGCAATTCCAGCCATTTCCTCATCACCTGTATAGAGCATGCATTAAGTCTTTCTTTTCTTCATGTTTCCACCACCATTACATCTGCAGCATTGCTGCCGTATCATTCTCTAAATATAAACATTGTCAAAGCCATCTATCTTTTAATAACATTAAAAAGGCCAATTTACTGAAGAATGAAGAGTTCTAAAGTGCATAAAAAAATCCTGGTCCTTCATGGTAAGAGGCTTGTAACACATTTATACTCTCAAATACTGAAAGATACTAAGCTGTATCTAATACTAAGTTTTCCTACTCTTCATTTAAGATACAGAGATACAATAGGGGCTTGCTGTTCAAACAATGCAGACATGAAATTTATTTGGTAGCATCTAGCCATTATTCATGCTTTTTTGTTCCTGCCTGTGATGAAATTGCCCAGCAGGACACCAGAAATAAGCAAATGATTCTATTGTCTGGAACAATTAAATCAGCGCAAGTTAGCCGATATAAGGAAGAAATGGCTGCCTCCAAGCCTCCAATGGAATCAAACTTTGCCTTTTTTATTTCTAAAAGCAATGGTCTTTCTTTATTTCTCTTTTTCAACAATTCAAGCCTTAGAGAGCCTTAGTGGGGAAAAACTCCTATAACTGTGCAGCATTTCTCTAATACTGCTTCCAATAAAATAAGCATTAAAACTCCTGTTATATTTAATGGGAACAAGCCAATATCTCTACGTCTTTTTAGCTGTGCTATTCAGAAATATGTAAAATCTTGGCTTCTGTAACTTCTGTTAAATCACAGCAATGGTATTTTAAGATTTTTTAACTCTTGGAGTAACGCAAGAGGACACTCAGAAAACAACTTTACTAGCAATTCAGGCTAGTGACTGTGAATAATGATCAGAGTAGATAATTTTGCAGATGTTCTTACATCATATTCATTTGCATTTTCTTCACTAAAATATAGTGCAAAGTACATAATGTCATGAAAGTTACCCAATCTGCAGAATTGCTTATTAGCTCTACAGTTGCGGTTTCATATTAATATTGCTGAATATACTTTTTACATTGCCTAGTGACTGTCTGCCAAATACACAAGTTCTCACAAACACAAGGTTAAAACTTTTTGTCAGCCTTCTGCAATGATCGCTTTGCCCCTAAATGGCCGAAACCCCTTTAACTGCTAGAATTTGACTCAAAAAGGGATGCAAAACATCCCCATTCTTCAGGCTTTGCTCTGGCCAGCTTGGCCAAAAGGTTTGCTTGATCCTTCACAGCCCAAACTGGCAGTTTTCCAAACTGTCTTTGGACTTCTGATCTTCATATCCAGACAGTTCCAGCCCTACCTTTCCATGTGGATGGAGGGAAAGTTTCTTCTCAGTCCTCTCTGACCACAAATTTCCAATTACTTGCATACCCTATTGTTTCCAAAACCTCTTACCATGAACTATAGATGTCTTTCTCTAATAACTGGGGTGGGAGAAGGGAGTACTTGAGTAAAGCAGAACCAAATTTCAAGTCAAAATGCTCCTGCCTCTGATGTTTTACAAATTATATTCACAGCCTCCCTTCAAAACCTGAAAACCCCAAAAGAGTGCATTTAAATGCAAGTTTAGTTAGGGAGCGGAAACTAACCACATTTAGTTGTAAAGTCCTACAATTCCAACTTAAATCAAACCCTCATTTTGGCAATATTTAAAGATTTTTGAACTGGGATGACAAAAACCTAGTTTGATGCTAGAGGAAAGCAGAAACCAAACTTGAATAAGCAAGATTGGCAGAAGAATAATAAATCAGTAAGAGCAAAATACAAGAAAAGGATGTTGTTAAGTGTTATTTATTCTCCATTTTCCTTTGGAACACAGGCCCCTATTGAGGGAAGAATTTAAACATGGGCCTGTATGAAATCCAGTGAACATGCTGAGATCAGTGGTTTACTCACATCCATGAAGTTGTGTATAGTGTCTATGGAGCCACCTGAGCAGGAATAATGACATGTGCTGTCTAAAAACTGGTACAAGAAAAGACATGCAGGAATCATTTTCACGCCATTTGGACATTTCTTAAAGCCTAGATTTGAATGAGTAGCTCTGAATTGGACTGTTACTGGTAACTCTGTTCTAAATACTTTGTATCTACAGAGTTCAGTAGAATTATTTTCACTATAAGGATCTTCCTATCAGTATTGGTATTAGCAGCAATAGGATAAGATTCTCATCAGTGGTGGGATGAAATCCTGACCTAGAGCTATGAGAATTCAGGGTCAAGTGAACTGCACGCTCCACTACACACTTTTCATGCCCTAAGCAATTTTTTCACATCTGAAGTGAGACTTCAAAAGCAATACATTGAGAAAAGCAGACAAAAAAATCCCTAAAAGCAGGTCAGTGAGCAACATACGGCCTTCAACTAGTCAATTTGCCTATGCCAGCTCATCCCTGTCTCCTACATGTGTAGCTTTCTGCTGTTGCCAAAAGGGCAGCTGGATATGCAGTACAGCAGCAACTATTCGTTACCCTCCTCCAGGTTTCTCTCCATGCCTCATCTCTTCCTTTCCCCACTTTGCCCTTTCTCTCTCCCTGCAATAACAACCGCAGAGGCAGCATTTTCCCCCTCTATTGCTTCTCAGCAGGCTGGGAAGCACTGCAGGTAAGCAGGAATGGTTAGGAGAGAGCATTTCTAGCAGGCAGTAGGAGTAGATTTATGCAGCTGTAGAAACGGATTGGTACAAGATAGTGGGTGCACTGCGTGTGACTGTACTACATCCCCAACAGAGAGGCAAAAGCAGAGGCGCAGGAGGGAGACAGTCTGAGGGAGAAGGCAAGGAAGACCCCTATCTGCACAAAGTTCTGTCCAAAATCTTACAGCTCCTCTTGACAATCACTCAGTCTCACAACTAGAGCCACTGTAGATTTCTCACCCTTGCCCCCCAAACCTGACAGACCCTGCTTCATGACAGCCTTGTCATGCAGGAACATATCAAGCAGGACAGCAATTTCCCTTTATTTCAGCAAACATACTTCCAATAACAAAGCTCTTCAGCAGCCCATGAACCACAGTTTAGATGAGATGTAAAGTTTTTGCAGGCAAAATCACAGGGCTTTCAACACCACCAGCACAGACAAACTCAGCCAGTAGATGAAAATAAAAATGAAAATGTGCTACAGCGATGCTCTGCCAGCCCAATGCCAGCCCACAGCAGCGTACGGCACAAGCACAGGTTAACGCACAGGGTGACCTGCACTAAAATGATGACAGTTCCATTCTCTGTCTGCCAGCTACAATAGATCACCTGCTGACTGAAAGGAGTTCCCATTCCAACAATAGAAATGGCATTAAAAAAAAAAGGGGGAAAAAAGCACCTAAATAGTCTTTCCGGTTAATTCAGATTAGAGGGACTGGAAGAAGACAGTTCTGCTTCTCACATCCATGGACAGTTCACGGGACAAAGGACTCAGAAGACCTTTAATCCCTCCCCTACTACTGCCTTTTGAGAGACATTCAGAGCTCCAATAACCTAAATGTTTAACTCTATGGACTGCAACCCAAGGATCTAGTCTTTCAATATGAAAATTTATTCAACAGTCCACTAAAAACATGACATAAACTTACATAACTCAACAGTTCAACAAGTACGTAAAAGAGTGTACTTCTTCCCCATGCCATTTCCCATAATTCATTCATCAACTTGCTACTGAGAAACTGTATTCATTCATAAGTTGGTTAAAACTTGGTTGTAATAATGCCAAGGTCCTGGATTCAATCCCCTATGTGGGCCACTGACTTAAGAGTTGGACTCGATGATCCTTATGGGTCCCTTCCAACTCAGAACAGTCTGTGATAATAAACTTTTTCTGCAATGGTGGCACAGTTGCATGATTAACTTCACATTGGCAAATTGGAAATATGAAAGGATGCCTAAGAAGCATCACTGAAGAGAAAAAAATATTATGGGAGATATTTTAGCAAAGAAAAGCTCACTGAAATCTATGTTTCATTTTTTCCTGACAGAATTAGAGATTTTTTTAAGACAGCAAAAAATTCAACTTGTTTCATTAACCTAAATATATCTGTAAAATATTTGCAGTGGAAGTAGAGGCTTTTCCTGCTAAATGTTGTGATGTCCCGATTGATTTAGTGAGTCCTGCTACTGAAAAGCTGCCAGCAAAAGGATTTCTTAGGCTGACTCAATAGGTCTCCTCATGTACAGCAGGGCTAATGGCTAAGACCCTTAGATGGAGTCTTTGGCATAGGTCCAATTACACTGATTTCATCTATCCTCAACTCTGGAAAGAAGACGAACTCAGAACCCATACTACCCAATCATCAACACATATAAACATTGATCATGCTAATTCAGAGGAGTGTAACCACAAGGCTATATATCAATGGAATTTTCCTTCCTGATCTCAATTCTACTGATTAAAATGTAAATGCATTGCCAACTCAAGTGAATCATTTACATATGCCACATGTAAGAACACCAGACAAAGAAATACTTTATTATCACCTGAATACAAAAAAATACAGCCAGAGCTGTCAAGTTGCTAGTTTGTTTTTCAATCAGAACTTGCAGGTTGTTTATTGTTCTGTATCTTCTGTTTTTCAAAGCGTAAGTTCACCAGCATCCTCCTGAATACTCAGTGCCATTCTGTATGACATTTTCTGCGCTTACAGAAAAGCCTGTAATGTCATAAATCCAAAGATCTCTTTAAAACTGCAGTGCAGCCAGGACTAAAAAAATCTGCAAAACTGACACTTTTACTCTGCTATGTCTGTATTGATGCATCAGTGGAAAAGCAGCCATCTTTTTAGTTCCCACTATACCTATTGTAGAAACTCAAACAAGTATTTTATATTGATCTTACAAAATTCCTACAAAACTCCATATTTTGTTCAAAAGCTTCTATCCAGTAAAATCTGAATCCCCATTTCAGGCCACAACTAATTAAATTTTTTTTAATATATATAGTCATAAGATTAAAAACCATTTCTGCAACTGCTGAACACTTTGTAGATAAAAGAAACCAGGATTTTGCATATCTGTCTGGCTTGTATTAATACAATAGACACTATCATGATTTCAAGCTCTGTACTTGTTTATCATTAGTGTTTTCACTGTAACCATGGCATCAGTATGTAGCACAGACCTAACAATGAGAAAAATATACAGCATTTTCCTAAAAAGCTCCTCTCAAAATTAAGACACAAGGATTTGCACAATGGCAAGAGTCAATCAAAGCAGGTGAGCTGGCTAAAGAGAAAAACAGCTTTTCAGGGGAAAAAAATCCAAAACATTATTTTTTTTTGTGAATCTTTTTTGCATTTTGGACTTCTGACAAAAACCTAGAAACATAACCTTGACCAGTGAGCAGATTTTATAAGACAAATATTGAAATTTCCTTAAAAAATACATGCAGTACTATATGAGATCTAAAGCACTGAAGTTATTAATATATCGACAAGCGTTGTTCTCAGCATATGAGCATTTTCGCAACCCTATTTTAACAGTGACAGCCCAATCCTTCAAAAACTGTTGCATCATTCTGAAGGTAAGGAGGGGCAGCAGCGCAATTACACCAAACACATTCAGCACGTACATGGTACCCAGCTCAAACTTTCAGAACTCCTTAAAGAGAAACCCTCAAAACGGCATAAAAAGACTGGATGGTCTTCAAGTGTGTTTCTTAGCTTGCATTTATTTGAAATTTCAGGCAGTAAAGAGGAATGGGCTTCTGTGATTGCTGCTTTAAATTTGTTTGTTGCAAAGTTCAGAAATAATACTACAAAAACATCTGCCTTAAAAGCTAAGAGTGAAATGAAGGAAGTAGTTCTCTTATTAAACAGAAAAAAAATGATTGTATTGTATCAGCAGACCTTAGTCTAACGTTGGTTTAGGCCACATGCATTTTCCTTGTACTGTGACCCATTCACTTGGCAGATGACTCCTTTTTCAGGTTTTAATATAGACTCCAGACACTGATGAAGATACCAATAAATCTATTTACTTCAGTATGGACTCTATAGAGATGTCATGGCCACAGGCCTTATTTTAACTCAATGAAATCAGACCAAAACCCTGTGCGATTTTGTAAGAGTCGGTTCTCTGAAGGTCCTTATCTATAAACAATCCAATAAACACACTTTGTATTACAATTACGGTGACACCCTCAGTAAATAGGAAGATTTTGGAAAGGATAAAGTACAATCCCACAAATACTTACCATCCCCCCTATTCTAACAGTGATACAGGAGGGTGGTGTATGCTGTCTATTACACGTACCACATAAACACAATCCTAACTATGAGAATTTACAGCATAAAACAAAATAAGTGATGCTTCAGAAGCTGAGTTATATTGAGCTGACTAGTTATGATCCACTGCCATATCCTACAAGCGTAGTCACTCCCTCGTCTCCTCCCACCCAGTGAATGCTGGACAGCAATGAATCCTGATGCAATAAAACACAGCACTTATCCAATTCAGCTATGTAGTTCCTCACAGGTCGTATTTACAATGGCTCTCAATCTGTTCAATTTCACTATTTATCTGGGCAACATGTTCAGACACTTGAATTCAGCTTAAACATCAGCACAGGATGCACCCCAGCACACCAGTCCCACCAAAATTCAAACCTGGCATCTGGCACCTGCAAGATGCTTCCAGATTTGGTGACAAACTCAAAACATGTATCATGCACAAAAAGGATATACAAAACTATTATTCTTTCACTAAAAATCTGGGATGATGTCCTCATCCCACTGGTCTCAAAGATGAAACCTCACTTGATTTCAGCAGAGCCCAAATTTGATTTTCATTCAACGCAGGTAAAAGAAATCTGCAATACTGCTGCATTTGTTTTTCCTGATAAGGCTATTTTTAATCTATCACCCACTTTTACCACCTAAGCTTACTAATGTGCAGCTTTTATAAAGCATCAGAATAATCTAGATCATAATTATCACAGTGCAACACATAGGTAGCAAAGTGAAAAATATTTTAAAGTTGTAGACATGAAAGTTTTAACAGCAAAATTGATCAGCTCCTCATCAGCATAAACAGAGCCTAACTCTTTCATGTCTTTCCATCATTCTGCCATCTCTTTATAGCACTGCATTAAGAAACCCCGAACAATACATGAAACTCAAAACTATTAACTCTCACTATTTTTACTTTGGTCCTGGGTTCTCTGTCTGGCTAGTATCATTGCCCATGAAAAATAAATACATATGAAAAGAAAAGCATATATCATTTCAGACGGCTGGTAAAGCAGGGCACACTGAAAATAAGATGACAGCTACTATTGTTTTCTTATACACTTCATTTAAAGGATATACCATTTAACTGTTTAACTGCAGAAATGCAAAATATGCATGTTCACGTTTCCTGTTTTTGTTTGGTTGTTTTTTCCCTGTTAAATCACACTACCTGAGGATGTCAGACCAAGGATTTTCCAGCTTTTTTGTACTTCCACTGAGGCACATCAGCCTCTGGATCTTTAAGACGCTGTTGAAGCTGTTAAGACACATTGTGCCTACAGACAACAGAATTTGTCTGGTCGGGCCCAAATTCCACCAGGACCCTTTTATCAGTCCTGGTCATTTGAAGAAGCATTGCGTTAGATCTGTGCATAAAGGTGTCGATCATCTGGGGGAAGGAAGGAGGAGCATCAGTGTTGATGCAGTGAGCTTTCAAGTGACACGAAGACCCTGAAGTGTCTCCTATAGGAGGTCAGGTCTGGGTTTTTAAGGCTTGTCATTGCCAGGCTAATCAAGAGCATTCACCCTGAAATGATGAAACTCATCTAAGTGCTGGATATGAGTTTTGCAGTGATGTTCTGTATGAATGCATTTGGTTGGGGTTTTTCAGACACAGTAAGAGAACTAGATTTGTATTTATGTAACATAATTTCAGAAACTGAAGTGGTAATCACACATCTCTTACTTGGATTCAGCATATTTTTCTTTCCTGCCTCGCCTGTAGACCACATGCATTAGTTATACAGTAACCATGACTATCTCAGTATAACAAAGCGTGGAAATAATGAAAAGCCTTCAGAGGCATTACATGCCCTTGGCAACCTAGCTCTGCAAGACAGATGTTGCATCCAGAGCCGTGCCACTGCAAATCATATGTACATGGATGTGTCTGCAGCGCAAACACTTACCCAGTCCTCGAAGTGACGGCTCCCGTTCTGCAGCAAGTCCTCAAACTGTATAGTGCAGTTGGCTACAAAATCGTCGTACCCGATGGGGGCATCATGGAAAACAGCCATCTCTATCTTCCTGCCATTACAAACGTCGGTGACAAATTCATCGTTCCAAGCAGGACTGTTGGTCTTCTGCTTGGTCGAGGTCTGCCCGATCCTGGAGTCGTCCACATTGAGGGCGATGTAAGGGTCCAGCAAAAAGGTCTGTGGCCTGGGACCCACCGCATGTCTCAGAGACCACGCCGTGGGTTTCAGATTCACCGCCTCGCAGATCTTGATTTTCAGCAAGCCATTGAAAACCACCATGGCTGGATGGCTGCACTTTTCCCGGGATCAAACACTCGCTCAACGCACTCGCACCGAGAGGGAGGGAGGGAGGTCTCGCCAATAAATAGGAGGGCAGGTCTGGGAGCGGGGGAGCGGGGCACGGTGCGGGTCTTTCTCTTCGCCTGGCTGCTGCTGTTACCTTTGATTATTTAGCCTTTGCTCTTGCGACACCCAGTGAATACATTTATTTTCTTGCTCGTGTTTCTAACGGAAAACAAGGCAGGGGGGCCGGGGCGGGGGAGGCGGCCGCGGCTGCAGGAACCCCCGAATGCAATCAAACTCCAAGCATAATCAATCCGTGGGGTAAGCAAGAGCCTTCTCCCTTCACCCAGACCATAATCCTGGATCAGTCCTTGCAGAGGAAGCGGAGCCGCGATCCCGGGCTCCCGCACACGCCAGTCCTGCCCGTGTGCCGCACAACAATACACACACACACATACACACACTCACACACACACACTCACACACACAGATCAGAAACACCGGCCGACCCACCAGCCCTGCCTACTGCACAGCCTCCGCTCAGCAAACATCCACCCGGGGACCTTCCATCCGCGCCGCCGCCCGTCCTGCGCCGCCGCCTCCGCCTGCTGCTCCGCCGCCGCCAAGGCCGAGGACCCAGCGGAGCGACCCCCGCGCATGGGGGGCGCCGGCAGCGGAGCGGCCCGCGCGGGTCTCGGCGGGCTCCGGCTGGGCGGCCGCCGCCCTGGCGATGGGCAGAGCCGCCACCACCTCCCTCCCGCCTCCCGCCTCCCGCGGCCGCCCCGCTCCCGCCTCCCGCCCGCCACCTCCCCTCGGCCGCCGCCGCCTCCCTCCCGCGGCCCCCGCCCGCTGCCGGTGCCGCTCCGCCGCTCGCTCCAGCGCAGGAAATGCGCAAAAGACGTCAGTGTGTATGTGTGTGTGTATGTATGTGTGTGTGTGTGTGTGTGTATGTGGAGCGAGTGTGCGGCGGCGGCGGCCGCGGCCGTGCGTGTGTGTGTGTGAGTGTAGAAAGTTTTGCCTGTGGGGGGAGCACCGACCGGGGGTCGCGCTGGCCGCGCCTGCACACCCGCCGGGCGGCTCTCGGCCCCGGCCACTGCCTGCCCCGACCCCGCTCCTGCTCCTCCTCACGGGATAAAGTGGTGAACCAAGCGTGGAAGAAACACGCCTTCTTCCCTGATCGCCTTTATTAACGTGCATGACCACCGAGGTGCTGCCCAGACCGGGTGCTTCTGGCGACCCCCCTTCCCGCAGGGCTTTCTCCCCCTCGCCCTGCTGTCCGTGACCCCCGGGCCCCTCTGCCCGCGCCTGGCGGGCACCGACCCCGACATCGCCAAGCCCCTTCCCGTGCCTCCCCCACCCCGCGGCAGACACGGCGCTACGTCAGCGGGGGCCGGGCCGGGCCGGAGGAAGAGTTTCCCCGCGGTGTGCGAGCGCCGGGAAGTGCCGTCCCCCGCCAGGGGAAGCGGCCTCTCGGGGCCCGCCCCGCCCGTCCCGTCCGGCCCGGCCCGGCCCGCGGCCGCCCTTCCCCGGGCTGGAGGCGCTGCCTGGGCTGGGACAGGGACAGGGACAGGGAGCGGGACCGGGACCGGGAGAGGGACCGCCTGTTGCCCGCCCGTGTCCCGCGGCGGGAGGCACCGCCAGCTCCTCTGTCTGCCGTGGGTCACCTGGCCCGTGCCTGCCCCACCTCAAGCCCCGGCGCCTCCCCCTGCTCCGAGCCGGCGCTGAGCGGTCGCCACTGCCCTGCAAGGGGGGGGAAAAACCTTCTGAAAGGGTAGAAGGGTGTACGTACTGTGTTCTTGAACGGTATCTGAACGTCATGAAAGATTTCAGTCACTTCATCACCGTGGTACCGAGTATCGTATGAAATAACCGCGAAGCTATATGCAACCTGACCTCTTCCTCAGAACAAACGTACTCGGGACCTACTTGGTTTCCCATGGTGAAAATTACTACTTTCTTAATTATTTTTAGCTACTGATTTTGCCTTTTTTTTCTTTTGTGATAAAGTCACTGAGAAATGGATGGATTCAATTTTATGGGATTTGAATTTACTGTAATATTACAAGAGAAAAGGTCAGTCCTGGCACCCAGGAGGGTGGCTGGGGTGCTTTGAAGATTGAGGCAATACAGGAAGAAGCTCAGTTGTCTGGATCCAGTAGAATAAGAACATAAAAGATTAGCACCCAGTCCTTGATGTGGACCTGATATTCTTTACTGGAGAGGGAAGAACAGATAATTATGGATTTCTGCAGGTAATGGCTCAGCAGGCAGGTGTTATATTTGGAGCTAATGAAACAGCTCCAGTATCTGTGCTGTCAGAGCAGTTTCCAGATAGGAGATACGGTACTAATGAAGCCTAAGGGTCACAAGAGCATTTGCCTTAATGGAAGACAGACTTTCTGGTGCCTGTTGCCACTTAGTCTACTAGTCAAAATAGAAGTAGAGTAAAATCTCCATGTTCATTATCATCTTGACAATCTCCAAGCAGAATCGTTTGATACAAAGCTGTGGTATGGAGCCAATTATGGGAAATGTCTTCCTTCGCAATTCAGCCTTTCCTGGGCTTATAGCAGCCGTGATCCATCTATCGTGTTATTTCTGAAAAGGACCATACTCACAGGCCCCACCAGAAATACAAGTAGCACCTGCTCCTTTCCTCCCACCCCCATTCACAACCTAGTGCATAGTACTAAATTTAAATCTAAATGGTCATAGATTTAGTGTTTCAGAAAGAACACTATATATCTTTCCTCTGGATGTATTTGTGTTGTTTCTGAATAACAGCAATGTAAACAAAATGCTTCATTTCTTTAGATATTTATTGGAAAACATAAAATCCAAACTGATACACTGTTTAATTTTTTGTTTGTTTTAAAGACATCTGCAACTGCATGTATTCTGTATGCCCAAGGTGAGTAAACAGAGTCTCCATGGTGAGTTTAATGATCTAGCATCTCTGTGAGATCACACATGCATAGTATGAAAGTCTGAATAAATACAGCCAATATTAACACAGCATACAAAATAATATAAATAAACCTTTTATTTGGCTAATTACATACACAATCTACTGCATACATAGCTAGGCCGTGATATCTAATTTGAGCCATCTGTACTTTTCCATGCATGGAAGCAAGCTAAAGTTTGATTTCACAAATAATTTTTCCAAAGAATAAACGTCTGCCTGCATGAATAAGGATTTACAAGCTGACTTAGGATCTAACAGCTCCAGCCTTACACTGCTTAGGAAAATACAAATACCTTGTTTTAATTTATGTTTAGAATTTATTTTTTAATTCTACTTCAGGAAAGCCTGTCTAAGTCAAGACCGAACCTTTGTCACTAAGCAGTTCTTAACCTGAAATAGTATTCTTAAAGTCCACTAACTCAGGTACATGAAGGAACATTACAATGCTTCCTACAAAGTTCATCTAAAAATTGTCTTGGTTCTCTCAAAAACTCCAAGTAACAGACAGCAAATAACATTCCAACTATAGGTACCATTTTCCACTTGAAAGATTTTTAAGTATTTGTTTGCTTGAATTTTTTTTTCTATTCTCTTGCTGTGCATTTGGAAGGATTTTGTTCAAGAATCGAAAAGCAAATGCTATTCCTTCTCTTTCTCACAGGGAGGTCAAGAGAGGAAGATGCAGGATTTCTCCTGGAGAAAGGCAGTAAGAAGCATTCCAGATGCCTTTCTGTACTCTGTTACAAAGGCTACAGTGAGTAGTAAACCATGCCCTGTAGTTTAATTTTAGGTATTTTTCCCAGCCATGTTTTTTTTGAAAGGACACAGAAGGCCTACAGGTCACCTAGACTCAGTACTGGTTAAGGAGATCTACCTACTCCCCAGAAGTAACTTTTGCTGGTTGAAGCTCCCCTGCACAGGACTCTGAGACCAACCAAACTTTTATGTCAGGGCTGCTCCTGACTTGTGCTGCTCAACTGCAGGAGCATCTGCATATTGATGTTTGATTTTTGCTAGTGTTGCCTCAGTCCAACCTCTTACTTGCCAGATAAATGCACAGTTACAGTGTCCTGTACAGCTGAAAGGAAAAGACCCCTGAGAGATCATAACAGCACTGAGTAATCACATCAGCTTCTATTTGCATTCTTAATTTAGGAGACTACATCAAACTGCTAGTGGACAACAATGGCACCAGCAGCACGCAGTCACTTGCAGACAGCACCCTCCCAAGGAACGCTTTTACTGCCGCAAACCTATGCTATGCCTGCCCTGTGTAGGATAGAGTGGCAGCGGCCGTGGCAGGGAGGGACGAGCACGCCGCAGCAGCCTGTTACCTCGAGACAGCCCCTGACCTTTCCCTGGCCTGTGCATCCTCAATAGCTCTGTGGAGAAACAGCACTATCTGGTGGAGAGAGGGTGTAAAGTCCTGCCGGGAGTGGCAACAGGCTTTGTTCCACTATTGCAGCCACAATTGGAACTGGTTTTGAGGTGTTCTTGCTCAAGGTTGATTGGTAGTTTGACTGGCTTTTCAAGACGTTTTATTTTTTTTTTATAGTCCCATCAGCAGAGGAGTGTATCTGGCTAAGCTTTTGCAAAACTAGTGCCTATATCAATTTCTAGTGCTTTACTGACAAATTGCTCAAACCTTGAAGAAATGTCAGCAAATTTTCAGGTTTTTCCAAGTTCAGCAATATGAAAGGAGAGGAGACTTCATGTTGCTTTATTTTTCAAAAGAGCATAATTTCTTAAAGATATACTGAACAGATACATAAGGATAAAACCAGTCCTGCATGCAGGAGAGATTTTCAGAAACAACTTCATGTAAAAAAATAAATAGAAGCCAAACCCCACATTATAAACACTGTGAAAATTGAAGAACTTTGACATGAATATATTCCTAACATCGTATATGTGAAGATGTTCACTAGTATGAGTATATCCACTGAATTCCTTTGAACTTAAGGGATATACTTGTGCAGCAATGGTTGAGTGTTAGTGAAATCAGTCCCTTCCTGGCAAGAAATCAAAGATTGCTGTCAAATAGTGACTATCTTTGAAAGTCAAATTATTATTCAGATATCTAATTTTGGAGGCATGGTTATGAAAAAAGCATCCTCAAGAGCACTTCTGCTCCTGTCATGCTGCAAATTATCTTTAAGGGTATACCAATAACTAATTTATCTTTTCTAAAGATAAAGAAAAATCCCAGTCTCACTGGGCTTGGTCCAACCTCCAACTCTATTCCAAGGTTTCCTTTGTGTCCAGCCAATTTCCTAATTTATTCTTCACTCACAAAGCATGTACCTGAGGAAGTTACTTAAGACACTCCCAATGTTCTCTGTGAAATGTCTCAGCACAAGAGATCTTGTCAATGTGTGATTAATTAGCTCTCCAACTCTCTCTAGTGTAATTATACTTCTGGTACTCTTCCCAGCCTCTTTTAAAAGAATATACTAAACACTAGCTCAATGTGTTAGCTTCCATTGGGAATAAATCTCTTGGAGTACATCTGCATGGATTTGCAGAAGCAGTACCTGGTTCTGGCAGACACAGTGACATGGTGACTTCAATGCAGTGTCTACCAGCCAGCCTGATTTCAGGTATGCACATGGTTTGCTAGCCAAGACTGAAACCCATGATATCATACCTTCCTAGCAGTTCTTATCTGAGCTAGATAGATCACAGCCAGTTTAAGCATATCTGCATGTGCTACAAAAACATACCACCAGTTGCAGAACATATGCTTAGGTCACTTCTAGGCTAGAGATTTCTGGCTCAGTTAGGCAAGGCTGCAGAGCGGTATGATCCCGAACAAACACAGCTGTGCCAGGGACTCTCACCACTGTGGAGTTTATTTATATTTTTTTTTATTGCTTGTGGATGGTGATTTTATTTTATTGATATAAAAAGTTTTAGCACTGTACTTCTCTGTGTAAAATACAGCAGGTCTTCTATAGTGGATATGTACCCCAAATATAAAAATAAACTTCCGCTTGGTCTTGTACATGTATCCTCTCTGCCTTCACGTAAGTATGCTGGCAGCATTCACTATGGGTTTGCCATTTGCAGGATTGTTGCTATTCTATATGTGGAGTTGCTTGAGAAACTTGAAGAGTAAAACCCAGCTCTGGTTTGTTCTTGGTTTATCAGCTGTCATCTTGAGAATTTACTACAGTTTTCTGGGGCAGGGAAACTTGGAGCTACCTGGCATTGCTCAGGAGGATAATAGGAGTCTGTTGATATTCAGACTCAATGATTAGATTGTCCTTGCTGGAAGTAATTTTTGGACAGAGCGACAAGGAAATAATTCTGGAATGGATCAGGATGCAAGAGAGAACGCCCTTCGCTTGATCAGCCTCTCCACGCATGCTAGATGAGCCTTGGAAGGTTTTTTTGCTGAGAGTATAGTCCACTCTCTGCATCAGGACCAGAAGAGAACAGGAACATGAAGCTCAGTCCTCCCTTTCCAGTCTGTTGCTTTCTTGAGCAGCACACAGAAAAAAACCCTGCAGTATATATGCTGCTATGAATGATTTTGTATTGTATCAAAACCCATAGCAAACCACAAGGACAGGTACTTTTCTGTCCTTTATTCTCTACCAGCTGAGTAATTTCAGGAGAGGAGCAAGTGCTAAACGTGATCCCTTTGATGACAGGAAAGCTGATCACTGGGTTATCTCAGCCCACTGAGGCTGGATACCCCATGTATTCTGGGGTCAGTTGTCAATTATCCATACTCCTGTTGGCTTTTGCTGTTTTTATTTCTTTCCATAGAGTGACAAAATATTGTTGCTTCTGAAGACTGTTTGAGGTGGACTTCCCCAGAAGAAACTCTCAGAGGATCTGAGCGTGTTTGCCTCCAGAAAATGGAATTGACTCTGCTTTCTCATATACTGCAGGAGTGCAAGCCATACAACATATGGCAGGATACAGCATAACAGAAGAACAGGCTAGAAGGGCTTACTGTTCTGCTGATCTGTTTAATGTGAGGACACTACACAAAATTTAAAAAAAAATAAAATAAGGGAAGCTCCAAGTCTGGACAACTTGCCATTTACATGCCTAGCCATCACTGGACGTAGTAAGGTTCCAGAGAAGAGTGACACTGTGTATGCACTTTATTGAAGCATTGCTAGTATTCATCTTACTGTCTTATCCAGAATCCTGTGCAGGACTTGGAGCATCTGTCACTAATATATGTGACGTTCCAAGACAAGCTCATTTCACAGCTGGTAAGTTGCAGTGGAGTAATCAATGTGCCCAAGGTGTAACTATTGTTACCAGCTTCTGCTGGGGTTTTTTTATGATTTTAAATTATGCATCTAGTTCAGTAGTATCAATTGAATGTAAAAGGAACAGGCTTTTCAAAAGTAGGTATTATCACCACTTTACAATGCAGAGAAGTGAGAAAGAGAATGATTAAAGGGCTACATTTTGGAAGCACCTCTGAATTTTGAGTGCTTTAATTGTGAAATATCTGACTAGAGGTATTTTAGGTATCTCGAGTTAAGTGGACAATTTTGAGAATTTCTTCCTAATCACCTGCTTAAAACCACATATGAAGTCATTAAAAGAGTCATTAGTAAAACCGCTGTCTTGTTATTCCTACAGCCTTCCTTCAGCCTTTTCCCACGGTAGTATTCAAGTAGTGAAGTGTTTTAAAACTGATAAACTAAAGCAGAATAAAGACATAATGATTTACAGTATTTGCAGTGTTGCCACTTAGTACATGTAGGACATGCTGAGCTGTATTTTTTACTGGCTTCATTGATAAGTTACAATGATGGCCAAAGCCCAGAAAGGCCTATATGTTTGTGCATAACACTATGCAATCTGAATTGTGAGGATTCACGACTCTTCAGTAGACTTATTCCCACACATGTTTTTGGAGAACTGAAATGTAGTACATAATTACACAAATATTTATATTTATGTCTTTGAAGTTGCTAGAGCCTAGTTTCATTTCCTAGTATACTTAGCAGTTTCAACTTTTAAAGATATGGACAGTCCTGGAATGGTTGTTGCTCTAACATAATTCTAAGGGAAGGAAAGGAGTCAATGCTGGGTGAAACCTTCGAGGTGTGGACTGACACGTCGTTTTTCCCACGAGCCTAATGGGCCTCTATTGGTAAGCACAGAATAGAAAACAGTTGACCACTAAACTGCCATGACTCAGGACTTTAGAGTTCACAAACAGAATAAAGAGTCAAAGGATTAGCAGGTCATAATTACTCCACAGTTTATTTTACTTTTGTTTCTCCTTTTGATGTTTGTGGGTGTGGTTCTAAGTCTGTCTTACTCCATTTTTCTTCTGTATTTACATGCCCAAAACATACCCACCTCACTATATGTCCAAGTAAGAGCTTCACCTCTTTTTTTACTCCTTTCTGTTCTGGGTTGTAGAAACTCTCAATAATGCGAAGAATGTTTCTTCAGTGTAATCCGAGTTTCTTCTAACTCAGCACAAGAGGGGCAGAAAGCAAAGATGTGATCCTGCGAAGCAGAACATTTGCAGCAAGATAGGGCATGATCCACTACCATTACATACAGCTAATAGGGAAATTCTGAGCCTGAGCAAAGCACTACATGTCTGAGTTAGTGCTACTTAATTAGTAATTATACTTTTGTAACCTCAGAGCTATCTGCAAAACTTTCACATGTTTATCCTCAAAGCACCCTCCTCATTTTCATACTTTCATTTTAGGTTATGATAGCTATTCTATAAAGGCAAAAATTGTATTTTATCTAACTAGAAAACAGATTTTCTTTCTCACAAAAATCAAAGAAAACAACAGGGGTTTGGTTTTAATTTTATCTAAATAAATTCCAAAATGCCTCTAAATTTATCTGTGTTTAGCAAGTAACTTTTAAAATATATCTTCGATCATAAATGCTTCTGCTTTTGGACACATCAGGTATTTTGGGGCAAAAAGAAAGTACCATAGACTACATTTTCAGTATCTGAAACCAATCCAGTTCTCAACTGAAAATAACCTATCATGGAATTTAAAGTTTTCATATGAAAACCAGTCCTGTTTGGTTATTGGGTTTCAGGGTGTGGGTTCTTTTTTGGTGGTTTTGTTTGTTTGTTTGTTTGCTTTTTTTAAGGAAAGCAGACACTCCAAAGGAAGTATGTGGGAATCGACTGCCTTCATATAGATCTCATATGATTATGTTAATTATTTCTTGTTATCTGAATTTAAATGAACTAATAGAGGTATACTTGCCCTGATGCTGCTGTTGTAAAGTCAAATAGGTAACTGATCCAAAGGAATCAAATGTAGGGCTGCTGACTTAACAAATCCAAGATCGGACAAGCTATAAGAGAGTTTTTCTTCCCAGGTAGTCTGAATGTTAGTTAAAGAGTTAAAATCAGATTACTTACAGTTCTTTGGAGGAAAAAAGTGAAATATTAATAAAACCATTGTGGGAATTTTTTTCTTTGTTTTTACCATAACTGTCAAAATAATTTGATAAATATATCTATCATAATTATAGGGATGTGGCATTTTTCTGAAGTGCTATTCACAAAAGATATTTCCCTTCTTCTAATATTAATATAACTGAAGGAGCCCCTTGTGAGATTTTCAATATCCATGGTTGTAATACTCTGTCTGGGTCTAGGGAGACCGGTATCCTTCACCCATTCCTAGGATAAGCAAAAGGGATTCACTGCATCTAGAGGTCTATTTGTGATGCTTAAAAAAGCAATGTAGATAAAACACTATTGTTTCTGCTTTTGAATAACTGTACTATTTTTGTAGTTATCACAGTCCCCGTATCTTCATTCTTCAGAAAATAAATAATTAAAAGTATATATTTATTCACCTCATGTAGTACATCATCTAGTACATCATTGCTTCAGTTTTGTTTTTCACCATTTATTTGTTTCAAGCTGTTTGTTTATACTGATATTAACATATCTTTGCATCCCTTTCAAAGTAACAAGATTTCTGTTTTGTGCTTTTATGCTCCAGTTTGTATTTGATTTTCTTACACCAGGTTTAGCCTGGAGAGAAATCCTGCCACTTTGTTTATTAGGATAAACACATATTTATAAATTAAAGAAGCAGTTCCTTTATGTACCTCTTCCTCTGACATATGGAATTAACTTACACTTGCTCCCAAATAAAGAAAGCTGCAATCTGCAGTCAGGAGTCATAAGAGAGAAAGGAAGGAATGAGGGATTAGCAATTAGGTTAAAAACTGTAATAATGTCTTATAATTAGCAAATATTTATTATCACAGAAACAGCTACTATCTAGTATAATCAGAGTAATGTAATCTATGCTTCTAATATATTTTTTCATAGCTTGTGCCAAAGTGTTTGTAACTTTACAAAATACTTGTTTTGGACTGAAACTTTTCTAGTTTTGCTAATCTTTTTTTATATAAAAGCTTGAGTAATAAAATTCCAAACATTTCTAAATTATGTATGCATTAATAACAACCTTTTTCAGACATTTCAGTAGCATATTTTATGCCTGAATGTCAGGGGACAGAAACATCACATCTAGTTTGTTTGGGGGTGGTTTTTCTTTTTGTTTCTAAAAAGGTGTGATCTAAGAAATGCCAAGCCTGAAAAAAATTAGTATAATTGTTTCAAAGTTTTGAGTTTAAAATGAGAGATTTTCATCAAGAAAACCTTGTCTAAGTTTCTTTTTTCTCTCTCTCTAAAAGGATAGAAACTGACAGTTTCAAATGCACCAAGATACCTAAATACTAAAATTCTGGTGTCCAAAGATGATGATGCCACGATCATGAGGCAAAGCTTCCACTGTACTTAGCACCTTGTAAAGGTACAGAACTGTGCTGAGATATAACCAGTTCAAATACCTATTTTTAATTACCTCAATTAGGTATTTTTGGAAAGAGTTCAGATGTCTTCGGCTGATTCAGAAATTTATCTGATGATTGGGTCCACATGAATATCTATCAGAAAGACAGACAAGCAGAAATGAGAGAGAGTTCAAATATTTCAAGTCAGGCTTTGAGTAAAACCCACTGATTCTTACCTCATCCATCAGGTCATTAATGGAACAGTTCAGGTCTCACTGAAACCTAATACTCCTTACTTCAGGAATACGAGTCTACTGATGAGAGACAGCATTCAGAAAGGTGTTTGAAGTTGGCAGGCTGTGACTTGTTGCCACTCGCCTCTTTCCATAAGGACATTGCATCACCATGTGGAAAATAAAATGTGGATGGTTTTCTTCTCTTTCTTTATTATTAGTGGATTACATGAAGTGGATGACAACATATTTATTGCAAGCCGTCTGAAATACCCTTTATAGGGACTTTTTTCCTAGCTTAGCAGGTGAGCGCTTATTTACCTCAGGAGAAAACCTGTATTCCCATCACAGCTGTTCAGAAGCCACGAGGCTATGCAGTGAAACGTCTGTTCAGGTTAAAAATGCATCTGTAACTTCAGCAAAGTGCTTCAGATTACAAAAGGACATGTTGTGCATATAGCGTTATCCGAACTGATTCTCCATTTGACATAAGTGAGTTTAGGGAGCCTCAGCTGAAGGTAGAGAAGACTAAGAAGCAGACAGTTATTTTGCTCGAAGGGTGCAATTGCTGCAGTGGAAAGGCACAAATGCTCCATCCTCAATAGATGGGAAATAGAGGATTGATTTACACTGCATGATTGAAGTATACATGTTCCTGGAAATTGTCCTGAGTTATCTAGATTTGTTCTTCAAACAGCTGTTCAACATATCTGCCCATATCCTGCTTTACGAGACAGAGTCCCAGAGCTCTCTTAGGAGGGCAAATCTAAATTTATTTGGTTCTGCGGAAGGCCCTTCCAAGCTCCACATGAAACTCACTCAGTTCCTCCTTTAATGGGCCAAACACTAGGACCTGCATCTTTGTGTTTCTCTCTCAACATTCCAGTTCCATTTTTTTCAGACAGCTTATGGAAAAATATTTCTCAAACTGGACAGAAGAGATCCATCTAAGTACACCAAGGGGGAGTAGTGGGAGTACTCTTTGATATCGTGGGTGTGATTGGGATGCTTTTCTGACAGTGGGTTATTGTGCATCAACAGCATTTATTTCTGTTACAGGAGCAACACAGCTGAAGTATGGGTTGTTACTTGATGTCGTTTTGTTTGACAACAAGTTGAGAACACAAATATTTGCATTTTTGGGGTAGCTGATGTTGAATTGCTGCAAACATTAAAATACAAAGAGACAAAACAAACAAGTTAATACACTTGTTTCCCATAGTGATTCCTACTTGTTATCTGCTTTCTTGTCACACTACTGTCAGGTCTAATAACATAGGCGTCAAGTTCTACTCTGAATTATCTTCAGTTTGTCTTCTGGATCTTTTCAGCAGTGAAATCTTCAATCACAGCCTGTCCAAGATATAATGGAGCATCAGCCTGCTCTTTCAGTTATGACAGATGTATTCCGGCACCACACCTATTCATTCAGAATCTTGTAAGGATTTGAGTAGGTTTTTGCCTAAAACAACATGCTGGTTGCTCCTATTTATCCCTCTTTGCATAAACTCACGCTGTTGGTTTTCACTTTCAGGTTCCTACGCAGCCTGTCCCCACGCTGCCTACAATGGCTCCTTCCTAACATGGTGTCAACACCCTTCTTGGATCACTGACTCTTAGAGGCAGGAAAAACTCCTTTCTTATGTTTCAATTCAAGACTTTTTCCTATGCTGTCCTTATGCCTAGTAGCAACCTGAAGGCACCGGCCTGTAGGAAGATGCTGACATGAATTCCAAAACCAGCACTGGACAAACCCCTTAAAAAACTCAGAGCCTCAGTTGAAGTTTTAAAAAGCAGTTTCTGGTTCTGTTACCCTGCCTGCGTTTCAGTTGTGATGGGTCGTTATCCACACCCTGCCAGTTCTCTTTGTGTCGCCCACAGGCCTTTTGTTCTGTTGATGGGCCAGCTATTAAGCAGTGCTCGTCCCCACCCACGTGCCCTGGTGAGGACTCTGGCCTCGTGGCTGGGAGGGGGCAGGGCCAGGGCCCCAGTCAGCCCTGCCCCTGTCCCAAACCCATTGGTTAATAGACCCTGGACCCTGCCCCCTCCTCGGTTTTCACCCAGTCTGAAAAGAGCTGGGGACCGCCCTCAGGACTGGAGATTACCTCGTGATGTTTTGAATAAATCAGAATATTCTCTGCCTTGTAACTGCCTGGAGCTCATTCTTGCCTCTCCCTCCCTTCTCTGCCCCCATTGAACAAAGGGGATAGCAGGGAAACCTTTCTCTCTTTCCCTCCACGCCGCACAGAAGAGACCCTTTTCCTTAAAACCTCTACTTGCCCATCTGCCCATTTGGCTTCAGGCTCAAAGGTCTCCTTTATCGTGACACCTACAAACACACACAGTTCCAGTCTGCTTTTTTCCTGTCTATAGCTTGGTACGATCCTGCTCCCTCACAGCAGCTTCCAGATCTCATGATACTATGGAAACAACAAAAAGGACCGAATCAGCAAAAAGTATTTCATAGGAATAGAGTTCTGTTCTCCTGAAAGGTCCACATGCCAAAACAGCTTCGTTTAAATAATGTCTGATAAGGAAATTAAAAATAAGGGACTTTCGGATTCTTATGTAGGAGCCCTCTATACTTCTCACTTGTGAACTTGTTAAATCCCTACCAAAATGAAAGGTTTAAAGGATGACCAGTAGGCTTTCTAGTTTTACCAGGAATACTAAGCAAACCCCCCACAGTTTATGGGCAATAAATCTTCTCCTTCACTTAATGACAGAGATCACCGTAAACCTGCTTTCAAAGTATTTAACCAGTGTCTCTTCCTATAGCAGCATGGTAATCAAGCTATTTAATTTCACCTTCCTCCTCAAAGATTGATGACACATTTTTTAAGATATATCACTCTGATCTGATCTTCCATCAATTCATCTCACTTTTAATACCTATAACTGCCATTTGAAAGAGATTACTTTTAAAGAGTGAGAGTTTCAAATTAATATTATCTAAAAAATGCATCCAAACCCCCATGATCCCCGAAAGCCTTTACTATGCCTGTACAAATCCTAACTATAGCGTAAGACTAACAAATAATTGCATTGCAGTATATCTGATGAAATTACTGTACTTTTCTTCACTAATGAAAGGTGAAGTGGCCAGCTGGAATGAGAACTAAGCAGCTAATGGAAGAGCACTTTATTTAGGAATCTGAGGAAATGTAATATACTACGCATATCCTAAATTAAGTCTTGTGGCATTGCAGAGCTATGACTGCAAAGTCAATGCGTGTGTATGGGTGGGAGTCAGCAAATAGCTGTAATGGAAGCTCAAAATTTCTCTTTAATCTTGTAATGTGTTCACTGGTATTTTATTTACAGAAGCAATTACTTCTGGCTATATATAGTTATTTTGCAGAAATAGCAACCCAGTTTTATGTGTCAATGTACTCCATTTACTGGAATTTTTGGAACTTCTTGTCAGAGAATGAATGAATGAGCTGTGATGCTGAGATGAATACAAGTAACCATTTTTGAGGCCTGCTGGTACTATTAAAGCCAAGGTTGCCATATCAGGGTTTCTTGAACCTAACAGCATTGGTTCAAATTTAGCAAAGCTGAGACAGTACATATGTTTATATTACTTCCACAATTTTGGTGTGGTTACAGAATACTGTGCACACTTTGAACTGAACAGATATTGAGACTGAGATTGATAGTAGTTGTTCAAAAGAATGATTCCTAGGATTGCCAACAGAGCCATTTTGCAAGTATTTTTAACAAAACTGCAGGCTGCCATGCTACTGAAAATACTGACACATTACAACCACAAACCAAAATCAAGCTCTAACTTCTCCTGGGGAAGGGAGAAGGTCTGGATCTAACAGGAAAACATGTCTCTCTCTCTGCAGCCAAGAGCTGCACCTTTCTCTCATCTGGCATCAGGTTAATGAATCTCCAGCTGCAGCTATGCTGAAGACGGTGCAATTTCAGGCAGGTGATAGAGGCCTTATGTGACCCTTATTTTCATCTTTACAGTTTTGTGGATTTGGCCACAGACATAAAAGTCCTTGTCTAGATTTCAAAGCATCAGCTTGCTTTCAAAGGTGGGAAAAGAAAGGAAACGATGACTGAGGAAGAAAGAAGTGATAGTCTGTATCAGGATATCTAGTACTATGACAACATTTTCACTACATATAAATTTTCTCATTTCAAAATTATCCACAGATTGCTTAGTTAGAAGTGTTCATGTATGCCTGTATGAACCATCACACCAGTAACTGACCCAAAGTGAATGTGACAAACATCAGATACTCTTATTGTTCATGCACTGATTGGAACTGGTTAAAATTTTTCTGGCAGGAATTTTCCTGTAAAATCTGACATTCTTATCCATTCCCTTTATGTACTAATGCCTGAGCATATCATAGTCATTGTTTATCCTCACACATCATTTTAGGAAATGTTATTAGTAGCCCATTTTAACAACGAGGAACCAAGGCACAGAAAGAGTCACTCACTAAAGGTCATACAGGACATCTGTAGCAGAGGAGGAAATTGAGTCTGAGATTCAGATTAATGTTCCCTAGAATGAAGCCCTTTTCATAGCTTGCTGAAAGCATCTGATCAATTTGTAAGCACTTAAGTTGCTATTCGAACAGACAGGAATAATGGACACATTTTGAGGCTCCTACACTTGCCAGCATCATCCCCTCTTTTCAGAAGTGATGGATTCTGTCCCTGTGTAACAAGACACTTGGCCTTGTGAGTATTGAAGGTCCTGACCTCGGTGCTTTTGCAGAGTCAACAGAGGAAACTGGAGACTGATTTGCCTTTAAGGCATCCTAGTCCCACATATAGAAAACTGATAGGCATATACATATATATATACAGGGTAAAATAAAGAGGATGAATGGTTTTATGTGGATAATAGTACAGGAATAATGGGCTTTAATAGTTCAATGGACTAACTTTGAGTGAAGCACTTTAGTTCTGATTCTCTGAAATGTGACATTTTCCAGAAAAACTCTTGCAGCCTAGAAAAAAGGTTACTATCATCTTGAGCATGCTTATTCACAGAAATCACACCTCTACAGAAGCAAAATTGCTCTTTATCAATCCCTAAGTCACATTTGCTTCTAATTCTGAAGAAACCTTCTCTTTGAAATAAATGCATGCAGTAACCCAAAAAGAATAGTCTATACTTCAGTCTAAACATCCTTTAATATCCCCTAGCTTCCTTCCAAGACTTAATTTTTCTTCCATTCCCTTATGTATATAGACTGGACATATGAGCATGTAACAGAGCTTCAGAAGTAATTCTGCAAAACAGTTGCTGGTTCAGTTGTGAGAAGAGCTACACTATCTTCCTTTCTGCAGCTGTTCAGTTAACAGATCATGTATAGAATACCAATGGATTTTGAAGATGCTGGTACTGTTCTCTATGTTTGCACAAGTCATGAAATTTGTCTGTGCTTTTGTCCTTCGCAACAGGGAAACGAGGCTGTGAGGATAAATACCAGTGCTTTCTAGACCAATTCAGAAGCTCTTCAAACAAACTGACAATTCTTCATCCTACACATGCACAGGGACTCTGCATCATATTGACCCTGCATCATCTGCACACAAAGCAGAGCTGCTGTAAACACACAGAGAGCAATTGCACAGCAATGATCAGTAGATTTGGTAGGTGTTGAACTAAGAAAGTTGTTTGCAGGACCTTTTTCCCAGTGGAACTTAGGTTCTGAGCATAGAGTACCCTCATTTTGAGAAAGCATAAATACTGTATGGGGCACTCATAGTCTGCAAGTGAAGGTTACATTAGTTTTCTGGATAGGTAGGGCATAGGCTGAAGATGGGGACTAGCTGTCTGACCAAAGCAATAAGCTTTCAGTAGCAGAGAAAGTAACAGTGACATGGAGTTTTCATTTACAAGTGCTTACTACCATGCAAAATAAAATGTATTGGTGCTTTGCCCAGCTGACAAGTAGAAAATATAAATGCAGTCCAAACTATTTCATGGCAGACCTCTGCTTCTGCTGATTGACAGTCTCAAAGCAAATGGTTACTTGACACAGATCACCCATATCACTGCTGGGTACACAAGTGTTTAGAGTCAGAGGTACAGATGATGGTGCCATCACACTGTATTTTTGTACACACAGAGGCAGTGAAATGGTCTTGTTTCTCCACAGACCTTTCAATTTAATCATATGATAGGAAGAAAAGGAAGAAGACAAAACCAAATGGGTGCTAAAAAAGCACTTTGACAATATATGGTCAAGATAGATAGACTCAACACTGGCCATGTTCTTTTAGGCCTGGTAGACAAAAAGAAATCGAGGACACTTTGAAATAAGCCTCTTTTTTTTTTCCCCCAGACACTTTTCCATCTGTATTGTTCACAAAAAGCTTTTGGTAATTAATCGCAAAATTACTGCTTTTTCTTCTGCAAGGCCATGCAGACAGGTGCAGACAGATACAAGCAAACTCTGCTCACACTCAGAGCTGCCCAGACATATGCTAGCTTCTGTCTAGAAGATGTGGAGTCATGCTACTGTGGCACCATGCCCAAACTAACACACCCTGCCTCTCAGCAGTGCTCATTAGGTTAGGTTCATGCAGTTATCTTATTTCTGGACTGGGGCCTTCCGGTGTCTGACAAGCTAAGTGCACTGGCACAGTTCTCCTGCCTCTCTGGCCTCCTCTATGTACACATACCTTTATGTCATTACACGTTGTCACTTTTTGTTGAGAAATGGACTGTTAAAAATCACTGACTGTCTTCTCCCAGTTGTACTCCTAAGTAAACTGTGGCCAGTTTGCCAAGATGATAAAAAACATATGAGCATCTCATGGTTCAGCTCACACCATCACCAAAGCAGCAGTAGTGGCTGCAGAAGAACCTGCCAAAGTGCTGAGGTAGGAAAAAGGAATATGGATTACATTCTTTATGAAGCCTGAGTACAGACCATACGACCCTCAGCACGTTCCTGCAATGTGGCCAAGAACCAGGTTGCACTCTCATACCATAAGTAATCCAGCATCTGCCCCCAGTGGCAAATTTTTGGGAACACTGTGAAGGACTGGATTTCCTCCAGTTCTCAAAGAGGAGAAAGGAAGACTCAGCAGACTGCCCCATTGCTTCATGTCCCTTACTGACATTTTAGGTGGCATCAGTTTTCAAAATCCTAGAAAATGAGAAAGAAATGCACCTATGCTTAGTTTCTTCCCACTGACCACTGTCAGGATCCATAATCCATCATCCTATGCTAAAATGACAGATTTGACTGTTTTTATGTTGAGCTATGGGTACTATGTGGAAAAGACAGAGCATTCAGTCCTTACTGCTAATATAGGATATGAGACAACTACATTCAATTTATCTTTTACCTGAGAAAATTGCACTCAGTAATATGAGAATGTTGCTGAGAATGCAACATGAAGGACTCAATGGGGAAAGGAACAATCCAGGTTGCTCATCAGATTTTAATTTTGCCTCCTTGTGATTATTTCTGTATACTAGTCTCACAATTTTCCATAGTATATCTCAATTCATCAGTAAATATTTGCACAAATGGCAGTATAAAGATTATACAAGGGGCTCTAAGTGTGGCTTTTTTCTTGGTTTTGCAGCCTAAATAATACTTTTTAAACACAGCTTTAAAAAAATATCAGGCATATATATTTTTACAATAACAGTTACACTAATACATGTAGATGAGAGATTTTACTGTGGTTATACCTCTAGTCTCTTTTGCAAGCAAGTATCCACTTCTTTGGTTCAAACTGCAGACTGTTAAGAAGCTGAAACAGCATGAAGCTGGAGCTCATGCACACTGTTAGCAGGGCCTGTTAGTTGAGGTTTAAAGCTGCACTAGCTATGGCTACACAGCTTTTGCCCAGCACAGAACATATGTGGATCTTTTTCTTGTAGAAGAGCACATACACAAAAACCCTGTGCTGAAGAATTTTTAAGCCCGAGCTTGAGAAAGCATTCTATTCAGGGCAATACTAGAATAGTCTGACACTTAAGTCCTTCTGAAACCAGAAGGGTAATCTGTGTTTAAACTTAGTCCTATGCTTTAATCTGCTTTTTTACTATTTTGCTGTCCTGAACAGAAATAAACATAAGCATGGGCTTTCCCAAGTAGAGCTTTGAAAACATTAACATGCAGAAGTTCACACTGTGAACTTATTGGTGATTTATTGGTGTCAAGTTCACACTGTGAACTAAGTGATTTATTGGTGTCAAGTTTACCCTTATCAAAGAACAATAACATAAAGAACAAGCATTATACCTAGGAAATGAGAAGCTATTTTGCTTGGTAACTATATGGCATTGCCTTGCAAAGTAAATACTACCCATGTAAGAGAGGGAAAGCCCTTGTGTGATTCAACTAATTTAACTGAAAGATATCCAAATAGAGAGTTTCAAATTTTATATACCTGAATATACATCTGGTTCCTTCTTTTGTGCTGAACGCTGAAATAATTGGGTAAATGCCTTTTTAAAGGTTTAGAGAAATGCCAGTCTTAATCTTTTGCAGCAGGGGTCACTATAAACAAATCTACAAAAAACCTGACAGCATAGAATACATATGCCAGGACAGAAAAATTTCTGATTATAGATAACAGTGTCACTGTAGGTGAGCATGAGGAAGAAATCCAAACATTTATATATATAGGTAATTTCTTTTAAATCAGTCGTACAGGCTTAGCCCATCTTTACAAGAACAGTGACCTAATTTCAAACTATTAATAGAAAAGAAATAAAGTTGACTGCATGATGTGTACTTAGACATAGGAATTTTAATGCAGTGCATCAAAGGAATCAGATGACACAGGCAGTATTTTTATATTCTGTATAAAGTTGCACTCCAAGTATTACAAAATATAATCAGGCTGAGAATTTAAATAGGATTTTTAAGGTATTTATAGTGACAATATTTTTTCATTAGATATATAGTGCACTGAGTTCCTATATTTATTTAAAGGTTGTTTTGTCACAAGAGTAAAATATGATCTGAAATATAAAAAATCAGAACCTTATCTATTATAAAGGACAATGTTTCATCTGAAAAACTGTCTGATGTTCTAATATGATTTCATGTTTCCTAGTATTACACTAAACTTCTCTTTGCTCAGCTCTTACTAGGACAAAACTCCAAGTGAAACATCTTCGAGCCTGCAACCATTTACACACTTGATTACTGTTAAATATGTGAACTCTCCTATTGAGATCTGTGAGTCAGATCCTCAACTTGTATAAATCACAGGCCCTATTTAAATCAACAGAGCTGTGACAATTTATATCAGCTGAAGTTCTGGCACCAGAGATGCAACCCCATGCATACAGACAAGTATGTGCATAAGTCTTTCTCCAGGCCTCTGAAAACTAAGAAGGTCAGGTAAACTTCATGGAAAGAGAGAGACTGCAATGAACATTATTGTGTTTAAAGTCATTCCAGACTGTTAAACACACATTTATTATAAAGTCAAGGTGAAAAATTATGAATTATTTAAGTTTATTGCACCTTAGTTACATTTAAGATATTGCTGTTCCAAGGCTGGAGGGCAGCTGGCTCGTAGTTATGACCACAAGTTACAAATATTTATGATACAAAGCAGAAGACCTTTTAGGGTAATGGAAGCTCGAACGACGGCTTTAATGTAACAGCCTACTTGCTCCACTCTTCTAGTGATGGCTCCAGAAACCAGCACCCATTAAACTTTTCACAGGAGGTACAAACTTCACAGGGCCCTTGCTGAATGTTAACTTAGAAGATATGGATGAAAAAGCAATGGGTTCAGAGACTGCAGGGAAACATAACCTTAAGGCAGGTGACTAACACTTGGATACTTTTTCCAGCACTAGAGTGTGAAGGCTTATGAGGAAAGACAATCCAAATTCTAGTGTGCGTGGGTACAGGAACACGAGCATCCTGCGTGCTCTTATCTGCTCCGGGGGTCTGAGAGGGCATGTATTTATGTAGTTACCTTTGATACAGTATCACAACGATGATTTCTGCTTCACAATACTCCTGTGAAAAAAAACCGCTTTCTGGGTAGCAAACGCAATGGAAACGTTTCTAACACCTTTCGGAGTCCCATCCACCAAGAAGTGAACCCAGACGTTCTGCATCGCCGCCCTTTCGCCTTGGTTTAAGTGAAAGCCGGCTGATCCTTTCACCCCGGGGATGGCCCCACAGCCCGACACCTCCGGGACCGCCACCCCGGGGCCGCCCAGCAGCGTAGGGGTGGCGGTCGTGTGGCCGTCGGACGGCGGTGGCAGTGGCGGGGCAGTCGGGGGGCGGTCAAAGGGCATTCGGACGGCGGTGGCAGTGGCGGGGCGGTTTGGGGGCGGTCGCGGGGCAGTGGCAGTGTCGGGGCTGTTGGGGGGCCGGTCGCGGGGCAGTGGCAGTGGCCGGGCGGTTTGAGGGCGGTCGCAGGGCAGTGGCAGTGGCGGGGCGGTCGGGGGCGGTCGCGGGGCGGTGGCTGCACCGCCCCCTCGGGCTGCGCTTCCTGCGGCGCGCCACCGCCATCGCTTCCTGCTCCTCCCCGTGGCACGTCGGGCGGGCGAGTCGGCCATGGCCGCGCTGGCGGCCCTTTCAAACGCGGCACCCGGCAGCAGCAGGGGGTAACCATCGGGACAGCCTTCCTCCCCTTGTCGGGTCCGGGCTGGGGCGAGGCAGGGCGAGCAGCGGGGCTGCGCTGCGCTTTGCTGCCCTGCTCCCGGCGCTCTCCGTGCGCCGCTCCGGCAAGAGAGCGGTTCGCTCTTGTCTCGCTTGTGTCGGTGGAAACGAGCCTGTTTTTTTGATGGGCCTCCGTGTCTGCTCCCAGCCTCACCCCCAGGCCGCGGGAACAGGGTTGCCTCTCCCTGGAATGGCGCCCGGTCCCGCTGCGAGGGGGTGAGAGGGCCCGGGGATGCGGGAGAGTGGAGCACCCCCGGACGGCTGGGATGGGGCGGCGTGCGGGTCCCCCCGCCTGGCTCGGGGCGCCAAGGGGCTTGTGAGGTGCCTCATGGCCGGGGCTCTTGCGAGGGAGCTGATGCCCTTCCCAAACCGGGAAGGTGACGTTCAGCTCGGTTAGTCCTTCATCTTGATGGTGCCAACAGACCCGAGGAAAGCAGGCTGTCGCCAGGGGAAGAACAGGGCTTTGAAGTACATAAAGTGTATTTTAAATTCAGTCACGTTTCTGGGCCGAAAATCAGTGATCTGGGTGGTAGTGACACACAGAGCAACGAACAGTGTTTTGCTCTCAAGTCCTTTTGCCTCCTAGGCTCCAAAATGAGTGTTTTGGTGTGATCAACTCTGCTGTGGCATTGCCGTGCAGAAGAGACCTGTCTTCTGTTTCCCTTCGGGAGTGAGGACAGCCCCGTTAATTAAGCAGGATGGGAGTGTGACTGTGTACCTGGTTTGGTGGATTGGAGAAGAGCAACGGTTGCACGTGATGTAACAGTCTGTTGCTGTATCAGAAGCAATATCCCCCTGGGTTTGGATAATGCCTGCCTTTATAGGTAGTTTGAGACATGTAGATTAAAGAAAACGCATGAAAAGTGTTTGTGTCCTCCTTTTGGTGTGCAGCCGTCATCCGATTAGTTTACAAGCCATTGCATAACACAGGTTGTTCCTATTTTCCAGTGGGACCACTAGTTCTAGAACAGCCATGGAGTAGAGTGTGCTTTCTAAGGGCATAATCTTTGTGTTTTGCCTTTTTGGTGGTACTTCTGTAAGTAGTACCAGTTGGTGGTGTTCCTGCTAGTCTTACACCTTTGCCTTTCCAATTAGCTTTGGGAACTATTTTGCTGTATGTCTCTCCCTTTCTTTCTGGTTGTAATTTTCCAGTTAACACTTTAGTTTCCTAATTGGTGTCTGCAACTCCTTTCCCAGGCAGGCCTGACTGGCTTTGTGCAGGAAAAGTCCTTGGAAATCTGTACCAGCTTCTCTGAACAAAAGTGTCTCGGAGTTCTCCAAGGTTTTGACCTCGAGAGGATTACAGTAAGTTGGATTTATATTTTGAAGTACAACTCAGTTGACCTATCTCTCCAGGATAAAAACCTGGAGAGATAAAACAATTTCCATACAAGCCCCTACCATTGGTCTGTGTAGCATTTTTTCCCCTTGCTGCTGACTGTATGCTCACACTTTCTTTTTTGCCTTAAAATGTTGCTGTACTATGTGGTGAAAGTGTCTTAAAATGACAAGCAAAATCAACCTACTTAGAGCCTCCATATATTTACTGAAGTGGGCCATTCTGCTGCTACTAATAATGGTCTGAAATACACTTATCATGTGGGGATTTGTATAGTCGTTCTTATTTCCTGCCCCAGGTGCTTCTTGTTTTAATAAACTCTGGCCTGTATTGTTAGACTTAAGAAGAAGATAAAATGCAAAATTCTATTATCCTTGCTCTTTTATTTGTGATGGAAAAGTAGAAGCTGTAGAGCAAAGTTTGAGGACCTTTCTGCATAGAGGGATTTCTGTTCTGTAAGGAATGTGTTGCTTTGGATTAACTGGAAAAGAGTTATGGAATTTTCTGTGTCCTTTTCAGCTGAAGAGGACTTTCTGCAGTTATCGAAATGAAATTAATTTCCAGGTGTATTTGTGATGGTGGTGTGTTTGTTTGGATTGTTCGTTTTTATTTTGTTTTTTTTTTTTTAAATCCTGTGCCTTCAGATAGAAAAATTATTTGATTGAGTTATTTCTGACAATTGTTGGTGGAGCTTAAAAACAGGAGTGTGCTAGTGCAGGGACTTTTCTGGGGAGCTGGGAAAATATGGGAGGAGTGAGGATTCTTTAATCTAATTACTTTTAAACTGTTGTTAAACTTCTTTTTCTGCAAGCAGTTGCTTAGGCCACCTGGATTCACATATGAAGAAATTTGCTTTTAATGGGTTGTGCCTTTGCATGAATAGGGAGATTGAAGAGAGCAGCAGTCTCTAAATGAGATTTGGATTGCTCCTTATCATAATAAGGTCTTTAAAACCTCAATCTACATGTATTCTGTGTGCAGTCTAGACCTATTTGGGGAGAGGGACCAGAGAAATGATTACTTCCTTGCTGTATGTTTTGTGCATATCCATATTAAGGTTCTGCACAGTAAAGAATAATAAGAGCTACCCTGTCAGTTATCTTTATTCCTGGCATGGCCCAACACCAAACTACACTAGCCTTATTTTGATGAGTAGCTGGAAGGCAGGAAGAAGTGTGCTATTTACAGCCCTTGGGATAGTGATGTGGAGCTCTACATTGGATGCAGAGAATAGAAGTGGTGGGAAGAAAATAACTGGCAATGAAACTTATGCCATACTATTTGGAGAGTGAACCTAGCAGATGTCTTTATCTACATAAGCAGTGATTTAAATAGCTTAAACTCTTCTTCATTGGACAGCATAATAGCTCTGTGAAGTCCTTTAACTTTTAACTGGGAAATACTTTTGAAGAACGCACTGTAACTGTTGGGTTTTGTGGAGAAACAAGGCTTTAGTTATGGCTGAGTGTGTTTCTAGCAATGATGTCTCATGCCATCATTTGGGACACGGACAAACAGGTGGGATTTAACTCCCCTGAGTCAAGGGTCTAGTGTGAAAGTTCAGCATTAAGGTTTCAGTGTATTGCACAGAAGCAAAAGATCATACGTGGATAGATATTAAATGAAACTGGAGTTGGGAGCTTAAGTATGTGGGCTATGCCAAAGTTTTCAGGGCCTAGCTCATTTTGCATGCCATGGAAGTAAAATGCTGTTGGAGAGATGAGTAAGAACTGTTTTTCTCAGGGAACAGCATTGTTTAAAAATTAAGAAGTTTCTGATGACATGTTTAAAATGAGAAAAAATGTGTTCACTAATGTTATTTGGAAGTTTTCTGGCCTCATATGTGAGGAGAGCTGTTAGAACAGAGCTTGTAGGAGTTCAACATGCCAATTGGCAAGCTGGTGAAATCCTGCACAGGATGACTGGATAACTTGTGCACATCATTGGATATTCATGGTTATCTCCTTCAAGTCATAGGTACAGAAAATGTCAAGCACTGTAAACACCTGTGATAAGGTGCAGCAATATAGACACAGGAAGGGAAAGTGTGTGCTCTGACCTGACAGTAGTATAAATAGATTACTCTTAATTTTTCAATTTTGTAATTTCCTCTTCTACATCTATGGGACTCACCTGGTTTTGGAAGGGGGCATAGATCTACCCAACCTATCATTTCTTTCCTTGGGGTAGAAACCAACTCACTTGGAGTATGGTTAACTGGAAGACAGAGAAGGAGGAGGTAAGGGCAGCTTTCCCACTGAAGCCTGTCTTATCTGGAAAATATAATCATCATCATGGCTAGGCCTCGCAAACAAAGATTTGGGAAGGGCACTACCCATGCTTGCTGCAAGCGTGCTGGTGGCTAAAAAGGCTGATATGGGATAGGCAAGTCTGGTCACAAAAGGCACAGTGGAACGTCTCCTTTGGCAATATTGGCGAGGAATGGTTCTTTCTGCAGTGTCTTT
Source organism: Pithys albifrons albifrons (assembly GCF_047495875.1). Lineage (NCBI taxonomy): Eukaryota > Metazoa > Chordata > Aves > Passeriformes > Thamnophilidae > Pithys > Pithys albifrons. The sequence goes on from NC_092459.1 coordinate 89,839,895, forward strand.
TCTCCTCGAGACTGACTCTGCGTGCGTTCTCAAAGGAGGCAGCAGCGTCATGAGTGGTGTGTCTCCATGAATCCCGATTGGAGGCCAGAGTGGACCGTTGGTGGCAGTCAATACGGCCAAGGCTGAGGTGTTGTTTCAGACAGTCCTTGTATCTCTTCTTCGGGGCTCCTCTCTTGCGAGAGCGCAGCTGCGTTCTCATCAGCATGGCCTCGATACTGCTGACCCCTGCCTGTTCAAGAACAGACACATTGGTCACATAATCAGACCAGTGGATGTTTAAGATTGAACGGAGGCAGCGCTGATGGAAGTGTTCGAGGAGCTGTAGGTGGTGGCAGTAGATGACCCATGATTCAGACCCATGTAAAAGAGTAGACAGTACAATGCTCTGTAGACACTGATCTTTGTACTTTTCTTCAGGTGTTTATTGGACCAGACTCTTTTATGGAGTTTTCCCAAGTTTCTGTATGTCTTTGCCAGACTGTTGTCTATCACTTTGTTGATCTTACTGTCTGAGGAAATGATACTTCCCAGATAGGTGAACTGCTGGACTGACTTAAGCTCTGATTTGCCTGTGGTGATGTGGGGATGATGGAAGTCTTCCAGAGGTGCAGGTTGGTAGAGAACTTCTGTCTTCTTCAAGCTGACTTCCAGCCCAAAAAGCTCAGCAGCCTCTGCAAAGCAGGATGTTAAGCACTGCAGAGCTGCTTCTGTGTGAGCAGCGAGGGCGGCATCATCAGCAAAAAGCAGTTTGTGGACAGGGTGATTCAGGGTCTTGGTGTGGGCCTTCAGTCGCCTTAGGTTGAATAGGTTTCCAGCAGTACGATATCGGATGTAGATGCCGTTTTCTTCATCGAGGTCTGCTGTGGCTCTTTGGAGCATCATGCTGAAGAAGATTGTGAATAGAGTTGGTGCAAGAACTCAACCTTCTTTCACACCATTGGTTATTGGAAAGGGCTCAGAGAGTGCATTACCATATATGACTTGTCCACGCTGATCCTCATGTAGCAGGATGATCATTTTGAGGAACTTGGGGGGACATCCTAAATGTTCCAAGATCTGCCACAGGCCTTTTCTGCTCACAGTGTCGAAAGCTTTCGTGAGGTCAATGAAGGTTACATAGAGACCTTTGTTCTGTTCCCTACACTTCTCTTGCAGTTGTCTGAGAACAAACACCATGTCTGTGGTGCTCCTATTGGCTCTGAAACCACACTGGCTTTCAGGTAGAAGTTCTTCTGCAATAGTGTGTACTAATCTGTTCAGAAGTATTCTTGCAAGGATTTTACCAGCAATGGAGAGCAAAGTAATACCTCAGTAATTTGAGCAGTCTGATTTTTCTCCTTTCTTCTTGTACAGGGTGATGATGACTGCATCACAGAGATCTGGTGGTAGTTCCCCTTGTTCCCAGCAACACACGACAAGCTCGTGGAATTCGGCATGGAGTGCTTGACCTCCATGCTTCCAGATTTCGGGTGGAATTCCATCAACCCCAGCTGCCTTGCCAGTTTTCACCTGTTGTATGGCCTCAAGTGTCTCTCCCATAGTAGGGGCTGCATCTAATTCATTTTTCACCAGTTGTTGTGTAATGTGCTGAATTGCTGAGCCTTGGACTACACAGTTGGCACTGAAGAGAGTCTGAAAGTGCTCAGACCATCAGTTCAGGATGGAGGTTTTATCTGTTAGGAGCATTTGACCATCTGCACTGAGTGGGGGGCTTTGAACCTGGTGTGTTGGTCCTTACACTGCTTTCAGAGCCTCATAGAATTGTCCTTGGTCACCTAAATCTGCGCATAGTTGAGTCTTTTCTGCTAGGTTGAGCCACCATTTGTTCTGGATGTCTCAAAGTTTCTGTTGGAGCTTGCTGCATGCAAGACGAAAAGCAGCTTTTCTTACATGGCAAGATGACTGAGCAAGGTGTGCTTGGTGAGCAGTTCTCTTCTTCTTCAACAATTCGTGAATCTCTTGATTGTTTTCATCAAACCAGTCTTTGTTTTTCTTGGAGGAGAACCCTAAGGACTTTTCAGAGGACTGCAGGATGCTATTTTTAGTATGTTGCCAAAGTGCTTTCTGAGAGGGATCTATAGGGATCTATGGGATTATCTTTAAATCTAGTTTGAAGGTTTGCCTGAAATCTCTCACTGTAGCTGTTTGAAGATTGTTAACTTGGAGCCTCCTCCTTGGAATGCCACCTATCTTGAAGTGGAGGTTAAGTTTGTGTTGTAGTTTGGAATTATTATGTAAATTCTCTCCCCTGCCACTAACTGCCCATGCCAGAAGTAACAAAAAGAAGTAGTTAACTGCTGATCGCTTGGGTGGGGGCAGGTTGTCTCTTTTGTTTTTGGGGACATTTTTCCATTCTTAGCTCGGAGGAACTCAGGAGCGGTGTGTGCTGCCGAGGAGGGAAGCTGTTCTTTTTTGCTACTGCTACTGCTGCTGGCTACTGATGGGGCTTCTTGCTGAGCCGCTGCTTTTTCTTTTCGCCACGGTTGTTCTCTCCTGGTTCCTGCATCTGGGGTCCCGGCCTCTGCTCCAGTCTCACCACCGCCTGCACCGTCACGGCCTGCCCGCCCCGGCTGGGGCAGTGACCCGGGAGAGAGAGGTGTGCAGCTGCTTTCCAGGACGCGCGGCGGTTCCCCACTTTCAGCTTCCTTTCTTCATTTGGGACAAGAGACACAGAGTTCATCTGGGAACTCACCCTGCTGCCAGCCGGGCTGTGACACTGATACTGCCATAAGTATAACTCTTCTCCCAAAGGAAACTTGTTGTGGCGGTGGTTGTTGTGGGGGTTGTTGTTTTGGGGTTTTCTTTTGGTTTTTTTTTTTCCTCTGTGGTGTTGGGGAAGTGGTTTGCTCTGATCTGTTTATAGTTATACCTATACCTACATATATATATATAGCAGTTAGGGACAGTTATCCTTCTTGTATTAAAGTTCCTTTTCTTAAATTTGATAAAGAGTGGCGTGATTGTTGTGGAGAAGGACCCCTCCCCCGCTTGTGGGTAAACATTTTGGTTTTTCCCGTCAAACCAAGACAGTTTGCAACGCACAAGGCGGTGGTCTGTTTGACATTCTGCATTAGGCTTCACTCGTGTATGACGGACATCACCTACATTTCTCTGTTGCACTAAGACATAGTCAGTGAGGTGCCAGTGCTTGGATCGAGGATGCATCCAGGTTGTCTTCAGGCTGTCTTTCTGCTGAAAGATAGTGTTGGTGATGGTGAGCTGCTGTTCTGCACAAAACTCTAGCAGGATGCCTCCATTGTTGTTGCCATTTCCAACACCATGTGATTGCATTTATTGTAATATTTTTATTCTAACTCTGACTTATCTCTTTTGTGTTGGGTTCATTTCTCCTGCCAGTTTACCTTTAAACCAACATAGCTTTCTAAAAAAACCCCTGTATTAGTTATCTGTCATCATCAATGGCATTTAGACTTGTTGCTTTTTCATCCTCTTGCCTGCCTCCCCCTCTGCAGTGAATCACAGAAGGGCTGTTTTTCTTAGTCATTAACTGTAGGTGTTCGCAGACCCCAGAGCAGGCAGCTTAGGAGGAAAATTTAGCAGAGAGCTGTCTGGCAATTTGTAATTAAATCAGAAGTATTTTTGTGGGTTCTAGTTAAGAAAAAATTTTGTAAACAAAAAGTGTACCTGTAGTAACTATAAGATTCTTTTCTACAAATAAGAAGTACAATTATTTTGTTGTATTCATTATGAGAAGGGGATGTGGTTATAATTTAGCCCTACCTCGCAGTGAAATATCATGACTTTTTTTCCTTTGTGATACCCTGTGTTTGATATTTATCTCACAGATGCTTTTTTGGTATTGGCTTTTATTTTCAGCCGTAGAATTTAATTTTAGCTTCTGACCATGGCTTGACTGTTCATGAGAGTTACTCTGATATAAGCTTTGTGCTTTATATTGATATCTTACCTTAGTTCAAAATATCTTTGCAGGTATAAAACCCTTTAGGAGCTAAGTTATCATTCGTGTCAAGAAAATTTAGTAGATTAATAGCATAATTACAGCTGGAATTTATGTGTATGAGGCCAGTCCTAACTCACTATGTGCTTGTAAGAACTGACACTATTGATGAGGTAGGACAGAAGACAGATTCTCTGATGGTCTTATCTTCTTTGCTCTTCTGGATCAAACATGTTTGATACTCCTCTAGATTTCTAAAGAACCGCAACAAACACTTTAAAGATGATCTAATGATTTTTTTTTATGTAGAAAATCCAGGAAATCAAATGAAAAAAACTAAACCCAAACATTAACTAAACCCTGTAAATATTTAGCCTGATTACACTTCACTTTCTATTCTATTTCATGCTTTCCTATGCCAGTTTTTTATTGGCTGTGTGGTTGTTCTGCTTCTTCCAGTGCAGTGTTTGAAAAGACAAGGTGACTTGGGCTTAAAGATGTAGGAGCAAATGAAGAACCTGGAAAATGCCTGGTTTCATAGACTAAGTTGGTCATCTCCTGTTCTTATGCTGATATGGAGAGTTAAATAGGTCACCAGTATAGGATGTCAGGAAGTACAATTAAGTTTATAAAGTGACCATTATTCTTGCCACAATCTTACTTAATCTAACAACACAAAAATTGAGATATTTTGAGACCCTACCTTTGGGCCGTGTGAAGGTGAGAGGGAAATACTAGTGGAAAAGACCTTCCAGATGAGGTTTTCCTTCTGTTTGAATTTTTGGGTAAGCTTTGGGACTGTCATGGTGTTATGCTGAGTGTTCAAAACTGGCAGAGGAGTTCAGAGTGTTTTTACTTAGTGAGAGGGACACTGATCTGAGGTGAGAAATTGTGCCTGTTGGCTTTTTCCTTCTTATCTGCAGTGATTCAATGGGTAGCTATGAAGAAGCTGGTTAGAGTTTTTAAAACTGGTCACTGGCTTCCAAAATTGCCTAGAATACTAAAGAATACCTAGCTGGATTAGCTGAAGAAGCACGACTGATATTGAAATTGTAAGCTAAACACCTAGTTTGAAAATGGGGAGAACTGTGTGACCTAACCATGTGGGAAAGACAGATCTGCAAAAGACAGATCTATTTGTCTTGGATATTTCCTAAGTTTGGAAATCTTGATGTTTTAATGTTTCTTGTTTCTCCCATTCACAAATTAAAGTACAATATAAAATGGAAACATTATTTTCATGCCTCTGAGGTAGTGGAAATAAGTAAGTAATTAATTCAACACTGTTATAGTGACCATTCAGGTATAAAGAACAAAGGGAAATGGAGCAGCAGAGTGGCTGGATGAGCTTGCAGGTGTCTCAGAACAACAATGAGAAGTCACCTGGGAAGTTAATAAAGTGAATAATATTTGTTGTGTTCTGTGGAGGTCTGTGTTTTTCTGTGGTTGATATGTATTCTGACCAGTCACATAATGGGATTTTGGTCAGTGGATCAGCACAGAAACGCTGACCTGTTGCTGAACAGGATGATTGGTACAAGAACGCATTTTCAGGCAAGCTGATAGTGCTTTTTGATGTGCCTCAGTAATGCTCTTTCCACTGCAGTGCTGAAAATTGTCACTTAAATTTTTGTACTGCTTTACAAGGAAAACTTGCTGAAAGCCGTTTATAACAATAGTTGTGCTGCTAGTGCTTGAACAGGGGCCAGAATGAAGTTGGATTAAAGGGCGTTTTGCCCTTAAGTTAAATGGCATTTTGCAAAATGCTTATCCACTTTGTATTGTGCAAACATGGGACTTTAAGGCTCATGGTGGTAAAACTGCATCAAAGGTCAAGGAACAAAAAGCTGGAGAACACAATGTGAAGAATGATGAAATTGTACCAGATATGGGTACAATATGCTTTTGAATTTTGTAGTTAGAGAAAAAACTTAAGGATTTGGTTTGGGGTTTTTTGCCTGTTTTTTAAATTTTCCTTCCCTGACAGATAAAATTTTGGGGGTATCTAAAATATTTTAACTGAATTTGAGAAATAGTATTATAGAAATTCATGGGCCACTGCCAAAAATTCTGTAACTGTGTATCTGTGATGGGGCTATTGTAGGTATGGAACATGGGTCAGGAGAAAGGGTGTGTCTTCCCTTTTTGCTTTTGTTAGTTGTCTTATGTGCTTTCTGTAGGCTAATGAACAGCTCATTCAAAATAATAGTTTTCAATGTACATGCAAGCAATGGATAGTCTTTGAAGGTAAAATTCTAGATCCAAATGGACAAATGTCTTGTCCTGTCCCATCAAAACCATATGTGAGCTCACTTTACTAGATTTTAATTTGATTTACTGTGCTGTTTAGATGTGTGGGGTGATGGGCTGATAAGGCCTGATGGGTTGAGGGAAATGCCTCAGCCCACCTGAAGAGATGCTCCAAGCAGAGGAACAAAGAGCTTTCAAACTGATAAGATTAACAAAAGATGGAGTGCACGGCCATCTTTTGCGATATCTTCAAGGGCCCACCTCACCTCAGGGCATCTGCATCACCTCCCCCCCCCCCATCAGATTGACTATTGGTCACACAGACACCCGGGAGAAGGAAAAAAAAAGATATAAAAGAAGTGCAGTTTAACTGCAATTTGGGGAGAAAAACTTTCCACCTCTAGGAGGGCAACCTGAGAGCTACCCTGTCTCCCCCATTCCATCAATATTGCAGGGGTATGCCACGGAATTCTTACTTTATTTTTCTTATACCTTATTAGTTGTAATTTGCTATAGCTCACTGGGTGTATGGGTGTTAATGGGAAGTGGCTATATTTTTCCTGTTGCTTTTTCTTTTGGGTTATTGAGTGTGTTTACTGGTGGTGTTGAACTGTTGTGTTTCTGTTTAGTAATCTTCTGTTAGTTAAGTTTGCTATGGGAATGATATACTGCTGGGCGGTACTTGAAATGTGTGTTGTGCTTATGTCTTTGGGGGGTATTTTGTACAATCCTGTAGCTAAATGTTATCACCAAGTAACCCATATTAGTCATTGTCACATATTTGTATTAATAAATGTTATTTCGGGAGCTGTTGTGAGAAAGGTTCTTTCTCTTGTTGCTATTAAGTGTGGTTCTTATAGGGGAGTCAGAAATCTTTCCAGCCTGTGTTCTTAGTTCGGCAGGCAGTGCTGGGTTTATAAAGTTTTGATTACTCCGAGCACGCTTATAGCTATTTCTTCCTGGCTGAAGTGTGGCTTCATGTCAGAAATCAGAACCCCTTCCAACCTGTGTGCTGTCAGTTAAAAGGACAGACAGTGTTGGGGTACATAAGGATTTGATTGTCTGGAAGCACTTACAGCTAATAACTTTTAATTAATACAGTTAAGACTAGAAATCTTTGCATTTCTGTCTCCCTCCTCCCTGTCACGTGACAAGATGGATGGAGGGAAGCCTGGCATATTGTATATGACACCAGTAATATGTTTGAGAACCAGTACTCTCTTTGTTAGGATGGCTTTACATGCAAACCAAATAATTACCTACATGTGTGAAGAGAGGTTATAGTGCTGGCTTATTTGTTAGCTCAGTTTAAAAGATGGTTCATTGTGCGCTGCTGTGGCCTAAATTCTTGGATACCAAGAAATCCGAACTTGCTCTAGAGGAAACTTTGTGATTGGTGAAGACATTATGAGGGCACATTTAGCAGTGAGTTAAAGGGCTGAATAAGAGAACACAACTTCAACCAAATGTCCTATTTCTCTCTTCTTGCCTCTGTTTCAGATGCCATCTCTACCAAGGAGGGTGAAATCTGAAGCCAAAGCCCGTACATCAGAAGAACTACCTTCATTTCTTAATTCGTAAGATCATTTTTTCCTTAGGATTTTTTTAAATGCTAAGCCTGAGCGATTGCCTAAGAAAAACATATTTCTGAGAGGTTGTTTAAAAAGTTTTCATGCCCAGAACTTCAATTATAGAACACAAATTACTTACAGTTCTTCATGCTCACACTGAAGATAAGGTGAAAGGGGAATTGCCAGTTGTCCAAACAAAATCAGATGTGTACACATCCCAGGAACTAGCTTGGTAAAAGCTGGTAAATAGTTCAAGCCATTAGGTTCTGCAGCAGTGTGAAAGGCCTGTGTTTGTTCAGTCTGCCTACCTTTCTGTTAATTTTTCCTGTTTGCTTTCTTTCATGCCATAAAACTCAGACTAGTTTGCATACGTATTTTTTTTAATCTTCTCATAAGCAATATTGTTGTTTTATTTGTTTTTCAGGAGCTCTGAATCAGAGGAGGAAGAGGAGGAATGGAAGCCAAAAAGGAAAGTCACCAGCAGACCTCGTTTGCCAAAGAGAAATGAGGCTAAAACTGAAAAAGCTGCTGTTCCACGGTCACCTGTGGCCAAGAAAATGGTCAAGAAGGTAGCAATAAAAGAGGAAATGGTGAGTATCTATAAGCAAGAGGCATATAATTGCTGCTGTTGGCAAGTATCATGACCAGAATTTTTCCAGCTCTGGTTCAGTTGGGTGCCTGAGGCTGATCAGCTCATATGATTCCACTGTTCCTGTGACTATTCAGGATGCTGGATAAACGTGGCTTTCTTACTCACTAAAGTGTCCACAATCTAAGGGCCCTTCTTGAGAACTTTGGCCACTGATAATGAAACGTGGTTTTCCCTGGAGGTTGTCAAACAATATAAATAAAAAATGCCTTTGTTCTTTCTGTAGTATCTCTGGTTTCTGTATTGCACCTTTGATGTCTTCTTTTCACTTTCTTTTCACTGGCTGAGTAGCACAAAGAAAAGGGAACATGTACTTAACATTTTCTTGCATGGCTGTTGAACTCAGTAATGATTGCAGTTTTATTATGATTAATATAAAATGCTATTCGCTTGGATATTACTTGCTTCTGTCAAATATTAACATCAGAGATCACATCATGACAAGCCAGGCCTTCTGCCTTCTGAAGATGATCTCTGGGTAAATTCAGGAAGGAAGATGTGGCTTGTCCAAGGTTAAACTGTGTCTTGGCAGACCAAGTCTCAGTTTCAGTTCCCATGCTGAGAACCTAACACCTCATTAGAACAGTGCTTACCTGCTCTTTTCTGTTTTGTTGAGATGAATGGAGGCAAAGACTGTAGGTCAGTGTTTTCTGAGAGTTGAATTACATTCTTTCCAGGATGATTTTATTTGATCTTTTAAATCACAGTTCTGCTGGGTGTGTATCATTTCCTCCATGAAAGATGTATTTCAGATTACTTGATTTCTCTTTGAAAATGGTAGCAAATCTTTCTAGATTTTAAATGAAATGTTGAACCACTTTGTAACAGTCAACACTTAGTATGGTTTCAACGTCTTTTTGGCAGGATGTATCTTTGCCTATTGAAGATAATAGAATGCGACTTCTAAATATTAAGGAAGAAGATACAAGCCCTAAACCAAAAAGTTTAAATGAGAACCCAAAAGTGCCTAAAAATATGAAAATCAATTCATTCCAGGGGAAAAACAAAACGAGTTTAGAGATTGATGAAAAGCCCTCAACAAGTGTTCCTGTAGTGGCAAATCAAGTGAAACAGGAGAAATGTGAGGAGGCTTTTGCAATTGATGAACCACCCTCTAAAAAGATTAAGTTGAATGCGAGTCCTGAAGGAAAACCAGTTAAAAATCTTGGAGGCAACAAAATAAAAGAAGAATTTGAAATGAATTGGGATATTGTACAGGTATGAGATTTTTTTCCTTTTCTGAGTTATCAATGAAACTATTTTGTACATAATTACTACTTAGAACCTTAACATACAATTTCAGTCCTCTGAAGTTGTGTAGTCATTTAACCTCTGCTGAAGTTGTTGTAATACATATATAAATATAGATGTTGGTTGGTAACTGTTAAAACTTCAAACTTTAACATCTTAATATTTGTGACTTTGGCAGTCCTTAGTACAAAGCTTGCCTGTAACAGTTTACATGTTTCACCTTTGTCAGCACATGGCTTTTTTTGTGGATGCACTCAACTGAAACTCCTGCAGGAAGGAGATGCTGATTTGGGATGTCTGTGTGCACATTTTCACACAGACATCCCAAATTTAGTTAGTGTGGACCATTTTATTGTGCAGACTCATTTGAGAGTGTTTATTAATTTATGGTCCCATCGAGGAGGAGATGGCATTCCTCACACAGCAGTGACATCAAGGGAGATACCATCTTTGTTTTTGTAGGATGTTAACTTTGAAGCTGTTCAGGTAAAGACAGTTTTGGGATAGGCTTGTGCTCGGAGACTAAGTGTGGTTATGGAAAATTTTAATATGAACAAAATGGGAGTAGATAAGACACATTGTATTCATGTGACATCCTTAGTACTTCTTTCTTTAAGAAAGCTGTAAAATTTTCTTTGTGAGTTTTCTAAAACATTCCTGGAAATACATATGGAGAATTTGATCCTTGTGTATTTCTGCTCTAAAAGCAGTGACTGTGATTGTACTGGTGTTGTTATATTTTTAGGCTTCAGAATAAAACCTTTGAAAGGGTTTTATATCAGCCATCCGTGGGATCTTTAGGAAAGTGCAAACAAACTGTGATAGTTAAAATGTTACTAAGATAAGCTGCTTATATAGTTTGTATTGATTCCATATTGATACACTATAACTTTAGAAAGGTCAATGTGTACAAAATCATGTTTAACTTGGGAAGGCTTGGTAAGTGTTGGTAGTATCATGCTAATATCCTGTTATTGGTTGAGTGGGATTTGGATCACCTCTGCCTTTGTCGGGTTTATTTGTTTGTTTTGTTTATTTTAATAATGAGGTATGTCAGTGTTGGCTTAAAAAAAAAGTTCCAAGTTTCCTGAGTTGCCATTGTCATTCTATGGTGTTTTATAATTCTGATTATGGTCTTTTTTCTGTTCCCAAGAGGCACTCCTTCCTGCATTTTTTTTCCCTGTGGTTACAAGTTTCTGGAAATGTTGGCTGGGCATGTCTTGCTGAAATACTGGATGTGGTGGCTGGATGCATGAGAAGCCTGACATCCTCCCTTAGCAAGGACATTAGTCCCTGCTGGCCAGTGGAATATTCTGGGATTGGTTTTGAATGTTGAGTAAGAAGCTCTTTAAAGCAATCTACCACCTCTCTTAAATGTATTTGTGTGTTGTGTTTTGTTGTTTTGGGTTTTTTTCCTCCTTTGACAGGCCTTGTCAGAAATAACCAATGTTGAGCCATGGGTGTGTGCAAACTTAATTCGTCTCTTTCAAGAAGAAAACACAATTCCTTTTATTGCTCGGTATCGAAAAGAACTCATTAATAACCTGGAGGCTGATGCCTTGCGAGAAGTGCAGCAAACACTGGAAGAGCTACGGTTAGTAAGATAAGCACAAGGAGATACCTGGGTGGGAGGTATGGAACGACTGGCTGCTGCTTCTGTGTCCCTTTTTGTGGCACTTTTTACACACTACAACTATAAAGGAACTCATAAAGAAAAAGGTTCCAAACTAAAATAGTTATGCTTGATACCTGTCTGGGGTTTTGTTGTTTTTTCAGTTGGTTGGGGTTTTTATTGTTTTGTTTTGTTTTTTTTACTCTAAGTAACAAGAAATTTAGCATTTTTATTTGCCAAGGTGAAACTAACTTCTTAATTTCTTTGCAGTTTATTACAACTTCACAGAAAAAAAACTTGTACTCAAAGAGTAGTTTATAGTTGCTGGAGATATGTAGCCAGGTGAGATGTAAGCTGCACTCTTAGAAAAAAAAAATCACTAAGAATCCCTTGGCTCCCTGCTTGGAGCAGGGAGGCCTCTAGTGAAGAGCTCTTCTTGAGGTTGGAGCATATCAGGAGGGCCAGCAATATATGTATATAAGTACACAGACCATGGCAGCAAAGAAGTGATCAGCAAAGCTTGTTGCAGTGATGGACAAGACTGCTTTACTTCCTTCTTGCTTTTGGATGGCCACATGTTCTTTAGATGGCAATTGCAGAGACTTACCAGCTGTTGGGTCAACATGGTGTCTTCCTCCTTGTACTCCCTGCTATCCCCTACCAAGAGATTCTTTCCAAAGAGGGAAGGTAGCCTGAGAGAGTTCTTGTCTGAACAAGTAATTTAAATAACAGAATACCTTTGCTGCTTGCAGTTGCTCATGTGTATCTTGTTGAAGGCCTAGGAGTTTAAATCTAGTACTCTATACTTGATGCTGCAGAACTGTCTGTAAATGAATTGCAGCTGTAAGTGGTCATCAGCCTGGATTTATTTTAGGGCCTCTTTGTTTGTCTTCTAGGTCAGTACTCTTGCAGAAATATATGTAGGAGAAATGACTATCGGTATTTTTGATGACTTTACTTAAAGCTATCACAAGATATATTGATGCAGTTTTGAACTAACTGAAGAAAGAAAATAATGGTTAGAAACTTTCAGATTATCAGACTTGGTTTGTTGAGGATTAGCATGACATAGCACCTTCAGGGGCTCCAGAGACTTTCAGCAGTGTAATACACAAGGTCACAATCAATAGACTTTTTAATTCACTCTGAAATGTGACTGTTAATATTAATCTCTTGCCTTTTAGTACTGTTGCTAAGAAGGCACATACAATGATGCAGAAGTTGAAGAAAGAAGGGAAATTATCTAGCTGCCTTTCAACATCATTATTAAATTGCAGAACTCTGGAAGAATTGGATCACGTGGTCAGTACTGCAATCTCCTTCAGATCATCATTAGTTTAAATGTAATCTTGCATAACTAGATAGTGCATTATGTCCAGTATTTAGCATGACTGAAATATTTCCTTGCTTTTTAATAACTATGTCTTTTTTGGTTTTGTTATTGTTGTTTTTGGTTTTTTTTGTGTAAGTCTGCGCCTTTTAAAACTGGGAGTAAAGGCACCAAAGCCCAGAGGGCCAAGCAGCTCGGATTAGAACCCGCTGCTCTTTCCCTCTTGCAGAATCCTGTGGAGCTCAATCTGTTTTCTTACATTAGACCCAATACCAAAGGTAAGTGCTCTGCTTCTTTGAACAATAATGTCCTAAATGTCTCAAAATATTTTTAAAGGGGAATTACTTTAATTGTTCTGATGTTGCTGGAAGTTAGGCAACTACTTTAAATTCAGCAGTACTTTAAGCAGCATGTGGTAAGAGTTTACTTTTAATGCCATGACTCTCCAACCTTTCCTGTTTCTTTATATTGTAAATAGTAATAATTATGGTATACAAGAAACAGAAGTCTGGAGACCTGGTAGTTGACATCTGTATTTACTAATACGAGAGGGGGAGCTGCACCACACAACCGAAACCTCTCCATGGTTCTACTCAAATTGTTTCCTGAAGAGTCAATGCTGATTGTAATAAGGGCTAATGCTCATGCTCTGAATTGACAGAAATGTCATCCAGAAAAGCATCTCTTCATTAAAACTTGACTTGGAAGTGAGCAGGAGAGTTTTTGATGCTGAATGACAGTAGGGATTGGAGATGTTAAAAGTTCTTACTCAGATCTCAGAGATTACATGCAACATTATTGTCACATACTGCAGAATTGTGTGTCTTTGTGAATGCAATTATGGGTGAATCTGTAGGGGGCAATCTCTGACAATAAAATGCCAAGATTGCTGCAGCCTTCTGTATGACATTAAAATAGAAATGTGCTTCTATTCTTCCCTGCCCCAACAGATACTTTGGCAATTTCAACATAAAGATACTGAACCTCCTTAGTAAGGGTGACTCTTCCTACTTCAGTTTATTTTAATATGGCTTATAAAACTCTGTTAATTTTGCATTGAAAATCAGTTACCAGATATTTTGATTAATTACTGCATTTTAGCATATGTCCTTACTTCATACAGCAGTATATTGCAGCCATATATCTGACTATTCTGGCAGAATCTACAGAGCCGAAAGAAAAACTTCACAGTGGGAGCTCAAATAAATTATTTAGAGTATTTTCAGAAGGAAGTGCTATTTGTTGCAGCATAAATATCAGTACACCTATTTTCAATTTTGTGCTAAAAATATTGCTGCTTAGGTTTATATAATGGTTTGCATTTGAAAGACATCAGAGGTTATATGCATCTATGAACTGGGTCACTTTTATCAACTTGGAAGCCAGTTTGACAACTTAAATGCAGCTTGAGATCAGAGTGATAGTTTTTTGTTGTTTTTTTTTTAAAGAATGAACCTTTGCAGTGCAGAAAAGATTTCATTAAATCTTAATATTTCATTATTTTAAATCCTCAATGTTTTTTAACTTACACTAAAATTAAACTGAAATAAAAACAACAGTTCATGTTTCAAAGCCAGACCTTGCAAACTTAAAGAAGCAGGCTCACCAGAAAACTTTGTTTTTCCTTTTAGTTGTATGAATAGTCAAATACTTCCCTAATTGCACAAGCATATGCTGATGGACACAGTAAAATGCCCAGGGTAACTTTATGATTAATTCTGTAATCCTGGCTGGTTTAGGCATATGCTATCTCATTCAATTTCTCTACTAGAATTAAAATAATTTTGCCATGTGCACCTGTAATAGTGTCTTAATTCCTATTCAATGTGATGCATGTCTTGAAATTCCCTTGGCTTTATGTTCTGACATGACATAACTTTTACCATAAGAAATGCTAACTTGTAGATGTAAGGATCCAAATTTTACAGCTTCTGATAAGTTCAGGCATTTATTAATGTATTCTTATTCTCACATTTTTTTTCTTTCTGCAGTTAAATTTCTCCTCCTTGCCTTAAGAAAGGACAAGATGAATTTTTTATAGTGTGTAACTTTATAGTCCAATCAGAAGCAGGATTCTGGATTAAAAATGAGTAGCTAGAGCTATGCATTATTTTTAAATGGTGTTAATAAAGCTCTTTCAAAATACTGGTAGTCCATCAAACAGCAGAATGAAAAATATGTGCTGAAGGAGGCAGTTAATGCTGCATTTGCCAGCTCTTAAGATTTTTGCTTTTTGCTCTGAAACGTTCATTGCTGACTGTTGCTTTAACCAGGCTTAGACATATTTAAGTAAAACACAAGATGTCAATTTTATTTCATTATCTTCTGGTTCTGGTCTGATTCAACTGTTGTGCAAAGGAGAATAATGTGCCATGTCTTCTGGCCTTTTGAATTAAACGATAGTTCTGCCTGTTGGAAATCAACTGAATAATTTTATTATTTCCCCAGAGATATGAAGACATTTATAACTTCATGTCTTTGAAGACATTTTATAACTTCATAAAGTTATAAACACTTCAAAGTGTTTCATAAGATAGGATGATGCTTTCCTGACCTCAGAATTGTCATTATGCAAACTCCTGCTCCAAACCAGTGGAAATGTAAAACCACTACACAGAAAAGGCAGAATTGCCTGTAAAGAACTTAGGCAGTTTCCATATCAGTAGCAGAAAGTGTTGACTTCTGTTGCAGTTACTAATTTTATTAAAATCTAAAAAATTATGTTTAAATATACGATTTTTCTATTGTAAATAATTAATTTATATTATGAATGTCAAGATCTATTAGCATAAATGTCAATAAAATGAGAGAAAATATTTTTTGTCATTTTGACTTACGATACTTCATTATAGGCACTTTCAGCTAATTAGAAATAATATTATAGTAGTTAATAAAAAATTAATGAATTAGGATTCTTCGAAAACTCTGCAAGTCAGTCAGGTATCTTTAGTCAGTTATCTTTCAGATTGTATATATTCTCGTAGTGCTTGTTTACTTGTGTAATTTTTCCTGTTATTATTAATTGTATATTATATTGACTGTATGTTCGTTAATTTTTTTTTTCTAAGGGCTTGCAAATATCCAGGAAGTAGAGGCTGGAGTACAGCATATTTTAGCAGACATCTTTGCTAAAGACAAGGATACCCTGGATTTTATCAGGAAATTGTAAGTTTCATTCTTACTTTCTAAAATTTCCTAGTTACATGGTAAAACTCAGTCTCCTAGCATGAGAATACAGAACTTTTTTTCATTATGGGAAAACAGTATTACTGCGAGATTTAAGTCCATTCCTGTGTACATTCATTAGCCCTTCTGCCTATCTGGCTGTTAGGAGAGATCTGCTGTAGGCATGGCATGATGCTGTGACTCCCAAAGAACATAAATTCTCTGTGGCTCTGCTCCACATACAGTGGTTCTCTCTTGCAGTTAGTAACCCATAAAGAACCTTTTCTTCCTTGCATGTTCTTCAAGCTATAACTTTTCAAAGGTGCATCTGCTTAAGCTGTTGCTTCAATAGCTGACTTGGCACCAGTCAGTGTAATTAGCGTGCAGTAATGGTTGATTTTGGCATTGGTAGTTGATAAGGCAAACAAGTATGACTGTTTTTAAAGCAGGAGTTACTGATACTTTAATTGCATTAGCTGAATTTAAGTTTTCTTACATTGGTGACTTTGGTGTTTCTGTGTCTGGGGAGTTGGTATGACAGCATAATAGCCACTTGTTATTTTATTTTCTCTGCTGTGTGCCATCTGGGATGGAGAAGAGAACTATCAAAGCACATGTGGAACATGTGCTGCCTTAGGGCCATGCAATATTGTTTGAATCAGCAACATGATAATTTCAATGAAGGGTTGTGTTGTAAAGGATGTGCTGTCACTATGTGACTATCACTCTCATTCTTTCGACTGCTGGAAGTTCCTCAGTTGAATACTCAGTGCTTTCCAGATGAATCCTGTGGATATGAAATGTGTTGTATGTGTGGTAATCATGAGAAGTATTCAGGAAGCTATTTGTTACTCCTAAAAATCATGAAAACTTTTATGTTGTTAAGTACTTAAAGCAAGAAATTAATTCTGAGGCTGTAGTTCTGTAGATTCAAGAGAGGTATTGCATTTCTATACAATGGAGAACTACTATGATTTTTTTTTTCAAACTTCCCAAAATTTGTTGTGTGAAGTTGAACCCATAACTGACCAATCCAAAGTGTCTTTTGAGTATCCATTCAGGAGAAGGGCTGTGATAGCTTTTTCTGAGGTCTGCTTGAATGTCTTCTCTTGGTATGTTTCAGTCAGTATAAGTTGTGTCAGCCTCAGCATTAGTCTATGTCATCCAGTTTTGCAGGTAATTAGAGTTAACATAATGTGTAATTGAGCAGACTCCAAACTTCATTTTTGTTTAACGTATGCAGTAATGACTTGTTACAGGTTTCATGCCAAAATAACATATTAATACCTGTTTCATCTATTCAGATGTCAGCAAAAGTACATTTCTATCCAGTCAACCTTGGCAAAAGTGTCATCCAAAAATGGAAATGAAAAGGATATTGATAAATTCCAGCTGTACCATGAGTTTTCTTGTCATATAAAGAACATTCAGCATCATCAGGTACAACTTCAAATTTGTATTTTTTTCTTAGAATTTTAACTGTAATAAATGTGGCTTTGTTTTTGAATTTTGTTACTTAAAACTGATTCTGAAGATTCTTTTTCTTTACAGTTATCAAAGGTAAATAGGGGCTTTCAAATAATGCAAGACTAAACTGTTAATCAGTGTTTTAAGAAACTGAGCAAAGGACTGCTATTCAGTATGCCCATCATGTAATTAATTTTCAGTGAGCAAATACTTACAATAATTTATGTATCGGATAAATTGTACCAGTATTGAAATACTTTTAGTGTTTGTCATGCTCTCCCTCCCTTCTCCTGGTGATAAGTACATATCAAGTGTCCTTAGGAGGAGCATATAGGCTGAGCAATAATATATGCCTTGCAGAGGTGAGGCTGGGATAGATATGACACAGTAGTGGAAACTGTTGGTTGCAGCATAACAATTTGAAGCAAACATGGATAAACCTGTTCCTGTTTCCTTTGGATGTTTGCTGCAGCACTGAGTCAGAGTGTGCTGAGCCATTTGACACTAAACCTGACAGGTGAAACTGCTGGTGAGAAGTATCAGGGAAGGATCCAGAAAAATGAAATTCAAGGTGACCTAAAAAGCAGCTCAGGGGAACACCCATGCAGTACCCCAGAAATGGGTTTGTTGTGCAAATCATCAATATTCCCTTCTCTGAAGTGTCTTTGGTTATCATAGACTTGTATAACTGCGTAAAGAAATGAGAGATGAAACAAAATTACTAGCTTATGAGAAGCTGATGACTTGATAGCTAGACTGCCCCTGTTCCTGAAGTTCAAAGTGTGATGCACTCCATGCAATTGTCAAGACCTTTGAGCTAATTTATACCTGATCGCCAAATTAATTATCTCTTGTTTTGGACACAGTTACTTAGCTTACAAAAACAAAACAAAAGAAATAACCCAACAAAAAACCCCAGAAGAAAATCCCAAACCACACAAAACAGATGCTCTTAGCTGCTTCTAACTAGAAATGTCCTTTCCTTTAGAAGGCTATGATATGCCCTCATTTTTATTGTGCTTTCTATTTTAAACCAGTGCGACGTTTTGATTTAGTAAAGGACTTTGTTGCATGTCTTGAAATTAATTTGTTGCAAAAAATATTTCACAGCATAGATGGGCTAATTGTTAAACGATTTTCCACCCTCCAATATGAAAGGTGTTAGGTGAAAGACTAAATAGCTGCTAGTGATTTTAATAGACTGATCTTCTGTAGATATTTGAAGAGGTACCTGTAGTTGTTATTCTTTGTAATAAGTATGAACATTTACTGTACTTATATTGGTAATTATTTGGTGAACACTTGCTTCTAGAGGGTCTGGGAAAGTTGATAGAGCAATCTTAACTACTGTGTTGTTGTTCATGAAGGTTTGTAGATTCATCAGGAGATCAAGTGTTGTGATGTGTGGGGTTTTCATGTGCTTAACTGTTCAAAGTGTCAAAGACTACTTAGTCTTACCTGCACTGACAGTGGTGATTACTGAGATATGCAACATGTTTTGGGTGAACAAGTGTTTCCTGGGATGATGGTATGACTTACTTCTTGTCTGAGGCATCCTTTTTTTTTTCACTTAAGAAAAACTGCCAACTAGAGCCTGGGTTAGAAACCATATTTCCCAAACCTGGTCAGCACTTTGATCATGTGGCTCATTGTTTCCTATCCAGGATGTGTCCTTTGTCTGTTTGATGTTAAGATTAACTTGTTCTGTTTTGGTTTATTCCTCCTTGTGTCTGTTGCTAACCTTAATACCTCTCTCCTTACCTGTTCTGGCTCTCCAGTGAAGTAATAACTGCTGATTTTGAAGCTGGTAGTCTTATAATAATGGGATGTTTTTGCACACTTAACTGCAGTCTTTCATCTGTATGGTACTGCTGTCGACTGTTCTAACACATTGAGTTTTTCTGTATTGTAAATCACAGAAATCTGAGTTGTTTGTGCTTCACTGAGGTTTCACGGCTCAAGGTATGATAGGGCTCTTTTTTTACTAATTGAGGAAAAAAATGAATTTTATGATAATTTCTGATATGCAGAATTTGCAGAGTTCCCTGTTTTGTAAATATACTCTCACTTTTTCATGTCTGTTTTTGGTTTTTTATTTCTTTGTTTTTCAGTTTGTCTTTCTACTTTTTTTATTTTGATAATGAAATGAGAGAAAAAGTTGGGTTTTATCTTCCATATCTTCATTAAGTTTAAATCCAGGTATTGTGCTTTTGAAAGTCTCTAATCACATTCAATTTATTACCTGACTTTATTCCCCTATTGATGCATATTGCTATTTTTAAAATTTCTTTTATTTTCTTGGCTTATAAGCATCCTTTTTAATACTTAAAAGTCTTTATTTTCTCCTTCACATAAAGCTTTGAAGAAATACTACTTTTTTGCATTTGAAAATGTGCAAAAATG
Source organism: Pithys albifrons albifrons (assembly GCF_047495875.1). Lineage (NCBI taxonomy): Eukaryota > Metazoa > Chordata > Aves > Passeriformes > Thamnophilidae > Pithys > Pithys albifrons. Next base: position 89,859,512 of record NC_092459.1, read on the forward strand.
TATACTTTAAGAATAGAGTTGAAGATGTCCTCAAGTGAAGAAATTCTCTGATTTGATTCAAGATTATTAAGAGAAGCTTATACCTAAAAAAGATACTAATGCCCCAGGGCTAAAGGTTAAACAGCTGTGTTTGAAGAACACTTGTAAAATTCACTGTTCTGAAGACCCCCTACTGCTTTTGGGACAGACAAGTGTTCTGAATTCCTTTAGAATCATAGAATCAGTTGGGTTGGAAGAGACTTTTGAGATCATCAAGTCCATCCCTTAATCCAAGCCCACTTTGATTCCTAGAGCATGGCACTCAGTGCCACGTCCAGTCTCACCTTAAAAACCTCCAGGGTTGGTGAATCCACCACCTCCCTGGGCAGGCCATTCCAATGCCTGACCACTCTCTCTGTAAAGAACTTCCTGATATCCAACCTAAACCTCCCCTGGCAGAGCTTAAGCCCCATGCCCTCTTGTCCTACTGTTGGTTGTGTGAGAGAAGAGACCAATCCCCACCTGGCTACACATCCTTTCAGGTAATTGTAGAGTGATAAGGTCTCCCCTGAGTTTCCTCTTCTCCAGGCTAAACAACCCCAGCTCCCTCAGCCTCTCCCCACAGGGCTTGTGCTCCAGTCCCTTCACCAGCCTTGTTGCTCTTCTCTGGACCTGCTCCAGCCCCTCAATATCTTTCCTGAACTGAGGGGCCCAGAACTGAACACAATACTCAGGGTGTGACCTCACCAATGCAGAGTACAGGGGCAGGATCACTTCCCTGGTCCTGCTGGCCACACCATTTTTGATACAGGACAGGATCCCACTGGCCTTCTTGACCACCTGGGCACATTGCTGGCTCATGTTCAGTCTCCTGTCAATCCAAACACCCAGGTCCCTTTCCGCCTGGCTGCTCTCCAGCCACTCTGTGATCAGCCTGTAGTGCTGCAGGGGGTTATTTAGCTAAAGTCAATTTCAAATCACCTCTTTACAGACTTGCAAATAGAGGATTCCAATAAGCACTGCACTGAAATATGCCATTGCTGGGGTATGGCTCTGGGTACAGCCCTAAGTCTGCTCTGGCTTCACTGTTAATACAGGGTGTGGATGGGAGCCTAGCAGTTACCTGTGGGAGAATAAGCTGTGTCTCTATGACCAAAACGTGTAGCTGTGAGTGTGCCTTGGCAGTGTGTGTTGCAGTGAGTTCAGCTGCTGTGCAGCAAAGCTGCAGCTCGATTCTGTGGTTCTGCAGCTGTGACTGCACACTCTGTAGGTCTGGGGTACTTTCTATGCTGTTGTAGTTTTGTTTGCTGAGGCAATAACTGGGACTGGTGTGGAGTTGGCTTGTTTGACTGAAAAAGTTAAAATACTGAAGCTGAAATGAGGAAAAGAACTTCATTGTTTTAAAAGCCTGACTCCAATTTTGATGTGGTTGGACACCTGTGGGTGTTTCCAGCTGGAACATTCAGACACAGTTTCTTCTTTTGTCTGCAAGAACTTGACTGGACTCTCTTTGGATGTAGCTGAGTAGCTCTACCAGCACTTTCATAACTAAGGAAAAAAATGTTTCAAGAGTTTATTTGAACTTTTGACTAATTGTAAACAGTTTGATGTTTGTGTATGCCTAGGGGTTGCTTTTCTCTATTTGGAGATGACTAAAATGATGGGAGGAAAAGAATTCATGAATAAAGTGTAACATTTGAGGCAAGTGCTCTATTTTCAATCTCATACTTAAAAAGGAATTGGAAATTAAAAGTCTTTGGCAAAGTATACAAAACTTATTCAGTAAGTCTAAGTAAATCTGCAATGTAGAAGAGAGCTGTGCAAAATGAAGGATGTCATATTTTTATGACAAACAGTATAAGGTTTGATGAATCTTGTGACTAGATCAAATTGTTGTTCTTGCTTTCTCTGAAAAATGTATGTTGTTTTTAACAACCCTGGCCCTGAATCTGTTCCAGTCTTAGATAAAAGGAGTCTTTTTCCAAAAGTGAAGACTGCTTTGTGTCTAGAATGGCCACATTTTAACCTGTTACTTCAAAAAACTCCAAGCAAAAGAAAAAGACCTTTGTTATAATAGAGCAAGAAAATGAGTAATGCCTTTCTTAATTAAACATTTATTGGCTGATAATTCTTCTCTGAATGCATCACTCAAAACAGAATAGGCAGTTTGTTTAAGAATAAAAATGTAGATAATATTAGTGAGTGCCTTAACAGCTGTTTTAAGTTCAGGTGACTGACACATTCTGCAGATGGAGTGCCAGGAGACAAAATGGGATGCAAATATTGACCCTGCTAACAGCATGCTGAATGATGACATTATAATTCTATCAGATACATTCTCTGTTGTGAACATCATTTTGATTTCATTTTAACTTGACATTTAACTTTCTCTCTTTTTTTAAAAATAAAATCAGAATTAAACATGAAAGCATTTGATTTGTTAAAATGTGTCTTTCTAATTTCTACATGAAAACATTTGCTTTGGCAGACAAAGTACCAGATGCTATAATATTTCACATGCAATCTTTATTATTAGCTTTGTTGTTCAATGATATGTCAGGCCTGGTATGTCACAGGAGCAGTAAGGCTGAGGAATATAAATTGGTACTATGTCCTGGAGTCATTTTAAACCATTGTATTTAACATATGTGACATGTCTGAGTTAGCTAGTGATTGAATTAAAGTTCATGATTGACACAGAATGCTCTGTTGTGACAGTGCTCAGGGCCTGCTACATACAGCAACATGTGTAGTCATACAGGAATGTCAACTTCAAGCAGTATTCTTTTTTTACTTGTTTTTCTACTTTAAAATACTTTGGAAGGAAAAGGGAAATCGAAAGACATGGCTTTTATTTTTAGCTTCTTCTGACTATTTTTCTGTTTCGAAAATCAATGAGTTTTCTTTACACTGAGGTGGACATTCACTGTCTCTATAGTGAGATTAGACTAGTAGATACCCACCAGTATCCTCCAGGATCCACCACTTGTATTGTGATCCTTGTTGTAACTGTGGAGTCACAGTCTGCCATTTAAAACTGAACACTGTATGCAGGTAGCACATATGCAACCCAGTTTAGTTTTAGATCATGACTAGATCGTGTCAGAAATGTGCATGTGTTTTAAGGCTGGAGTGCTAACATAAAGAGTGTATCTACTGTCTTTTCTGCTATTTGTGAACTAGACATGAATGACTCGAAATCCTCTTTCAAATTAGGCTGAGTGCCTTTGTGTTACAAGTTCTGGTTCATAATTAATTTTAAATTTGGATTGATCTTAAGAAAAAAAAATGAAACCTGAAGCACAGGACTCACTTTTCCCCTCTGCAATCTCTAGTGCTGATTGGAGTCACTTTTCAGTTAATTTTTTGAGTTTTAATTTGGATTATTAAGATTATTCCACCAGCTAAATTTATGCTGTCTTGTATTTTAAGTGTATTTAAGATAAACTGAGCCTTGAGATTGCAGACTCCAGGAAAATTGTATGATTTGTTATGCCATGGCATGATTTAATCTATGTTTAAATTGTGGATGTTATCTGTACATGCTAGTACTTTTTGAACTGATTCACTGTACCACCATCCTGATTTGCTACAGAATGTCAAGCAAGTGCGTACACAAATGTTGATAAGTTTATCTTTTGGATATTTTGTGTGTCATCTGTCTCTGCCATTTATGTTTGCACTCAGATTCTGGCCATTAACCGAGGGGAAAATCTGAAGATCCTGACAGTGAAGGTCAACATTCCTGACGGGGTGAAGAATGAATTCTGTTGGTGGTGTGTCAATGAAAGGTCTGCATGGATACATATTCTTACAGAAATCTCATTTTTTCTATAGACTTCTGCATTCTGAAGTGTACCTCGTATGTCTTGTTACATTAAGAGAACAAATTGAATTAATATTTATGGGATTAGATGAAATTAGCAAGTGGATAATTCACATTTTGTTTCCAACTGCTGTAGCATTATGCTGAAAAGATCGTGCCTTGGGCTATATCTGCGAGTTCTGGTACCATTCTGAAAGCAATTTAATTTAAAAAGAAATGTGCTAAGGCTGATGAAATGTGAATATATTTTCAAATGGTAATATGCATCACATCCTGTACTTTTTACTGGAAGGACCTTGCAGAATCCAATAGGATATACTTCTAACTTGGAAAAATAACTTCATATGCCTGATTGCAATGATTAAATAGGGTTGTCTTGGATTTTAGATCAATGAAGTGCATAATTTCAAGTTTCAGAAATGTAAGGAATTGCATGTTTAAAAAAATTTATTGGATTTAACAGACAAAACTAATCTTGAGTGCCTTCAATACATAATTCTCCCATATTGTGTGAACTACCTCTTGCATTTTCATCTCTGGTTAAATTAGAAAACTGAGCTCTAAAAACTGGATTCTTTTTATTTTTTATTGATTTGCTCTTACAAGTTGCCTTCTTTTAAACCTATAGTGAGTTGTTTAGTGTTGCATAATTTTGAGGATTTTGCAAAAATTTGTGTTAAATGTATGTTATTTTGTGCAGCCTCTCTGTCGGTCTTTTTCTTGGAAACTGTACCTTGGTGTCTCTGTTGGGCAATATTGTGATCCAAACTGTGCCTCTTCCTAAGTATAAAAGACAAGTTTCTCTTTCTCAGTAGTTTAAGATATTCGGTATTATCTTAGGAACTGATACCTTTGCATCCTAAAATTGAATAACCAAAAGAAGGAGGAAATGCACCTTTTAATGTATAAAATTGAATACTGTCATACCAATTAACCGTTTTTTTTTGTTTTATTCACAAGAAGTCCAAGAACTGGCTGTGGAGAAAATGTTCCTTTTGACTGTAGAAATTTAATAGGGCTGTTTGCTCTGAAGTGAAAGAATAGGGATCTGAAAGAATTAAAATATTCATTTTGCCAGATAACATAATATGACCTAAGACTAATAGTACCTTTTTTTTCCTTCCAGGAAAGTATCAGGATTCATAAATGCTCCTTTTTCATTCTAGTTTTAGTACCTGTACCACTGTAACAGAGTTTCTGTCCTCCCCTAAACATGTGTATTCTGTAGGCAGGCCATCTCTGTCAGTCTTGCTTTTACTGCATCTATGACAGAATTTGGAAGCACTGTAAACCAGAGATAATGGAAGAGCTTGTCACTGCTACACAAATAAAAGTGGGATGTAAATTGAGATATTTTGGTTGAATACACTAGTGAATCATTCTGAGATAAAAAGAGTATTGACCTTGGGAATGAAACTACTTAATACTTGGCATTCATGAGGCTATATATGCTTATAGCTTTTTACTATTTCAGAATAACTTCGCCACAATTAGAAAACTTCTGAAGGAATGATTTTAGTAAATCTTGGTGCATTAACACCTACAGCAGATTCTGGTCATCCTTGTTAATTTGGCAACTGTGTTGTCAAACTGACAAATAGTAAATACGTATTCTGCCTTGCACGCTTTAAAATGACTGTCCAAGGGTAGAATTTGCATTATTTTCATTGCATTGATTTACTGGTGAGAGCAGAAGGTTAATAAGTTCTGATTGATTCAATGGTTTCAAAACTTTGCAAAGGTATTAACTAATTTCCTGGAGGTTAAATGCAAAATGAGTTGCAGAACCAGAAGTGCCACCTTGCTACAGAGTTTGATCAGTATTGTAGCCACAAAACAATACCACCTACTGCCTATTAAATTAGCCGCAAATATTCTAACTAACTTTTTTGTGTTCTTCTGAGACAAATTTTTTATCATTAAATGTCCTTGCAATAGAAAGTGAGTTTGGAAGACTAATTATTGCATTGAGCTCCATGTAGGTGCTGTCTAAGAATATTATAAATTTTTTCCAAGTTCATAATATTTATTAACCTGTGAAAGCATCTATGTTTCCTTAAAATTCAGATTAGTGCAGAAAACTCAGGAACATCCTTCTGCTTGGCCCTGTGGATTGTATTTTTCCCCAGAAAAGGGCATCTCTGCTTTGAGAGTGAAATTAGCTCCGTTAAGACTAGAACTTTACTGGTCCCAAAGACTTGGCTGTGAAGTGAAACACAGAAAAATTATCAGGGAGAAACAGCCAGAGAGGGGCTCAGAGCTGCCTTTGAGTTGTTCCTTGGGCAGGGGTGAGAGTGCATTCCAAAGTGGGATTGCAGCCTTGAAAATGAAGTTTGATGTTTGATAATATTTTTTTCGTTTTCCCATCAAAATTCTCAGAGCCTTTGTAAAGTCCATGGTACAGGCCTTAAAGTCTTGTTTTGTCTGTGGTTACTAATTTGGTACAAGTTTTATATAATGTCTTGGAGGCCCTGCTGTTTCCCCATCAGCTCTAAAAGCCTGGTTGTGGTCTTCCTGGAACAGTTGTTAATTAAGATCAGTGGTTCTTGATGTGGACTGTGTTAGTTCTGTTGATGTAGTTTCAACTCCTGTGGTGTATCAGTGGTCTAAGCCATTTATGCTTATGGTGGTCCCTGTTGTGAGCAAGTGCACGTGGAGAGATGATGAGCAGAAAAAGATGATATTATTTATATGTAGCTTTCCTAAATAGGGCTTCAAAAGTCAGGTCTTGATTAAATAATCAAGGAAAGTCCATTCTTAGAGGGAGGCTTAACTAGGCTGCTATGATCTTTAAAAATATACACATGTGATTTTTGCTTTGTTTTTTGAAGCAAAGCAGATTTTTCTCTTCTTGGAAGTACTGCACTGATTAAAATGCAGTATTTGCTGTGATTGAACTTACTGCTTGGATATTTTTGCATTTATAGCAATTTCTAACAGAATATTGCTTAAATAACTTTTACTTATATGTAGGCAGGTAATAAAAATATCTGCTGTGATAACTTACTTGCAAAGGAAAGGTTTGGTAACTGGCTGTAATGGATTGAAGAGCAGGAGAAACAGCTGCCAGGTTTCCAAATTCATTCTTATTTGTGGTGAGGATACTTTCTCGGGGACTGTAGTCATACTTGCCACCTGTAAAAACGTCATGTTTATAGAATGTGATGGCAGTAAGAGGGTTTTAAAGCCTTTGCCAGTTTTATATAGTTATGGAAAGAGTCTCTGGTTACAAATAAGTATAATAGTACTATTTGCAAAAACTGTTAGCAAAGTGATGAGGTCATGTGGCTAAGCACTCACAACCCTGAATGTTGTAAAACTAAATAGTAAGCTTAATTCTGCTCCTGTGTCTGTCTGCATTAATGCAGTGTTGACTCGATCATACATATCTCAACTATTATATGCACAGACACTTAAAAAAGCTGTTTCAGGAAATTGCAGATCCCCTTAAACAACTGAAAAGCTTTCTGGGTAGGAGCAATTTAGAATTCTCAGTGTTTCTGAGTGACTGCAAGTAAAAGAAGGCAAACGTAAAATTGAGTTCTGGTTTTGCCTGGACCTGCACCTGGATTCTTTACGAAATTATTATAATTCTATCATGTTGCATTTAAAAGACAAGTCAACCAAACAAAACCTTAAAAAATGTACCCAGACATATTAAAAAATAAGTATATATCTTGCTTAATAGCTTGCTACTCAGGTATATTAAATAATACAATAAATGAAGAAAACTGACTGTTATCAATATTTTTAAAAGTAATAAAAAACAGGTGGACTTTATTAGAAAATGTTATCAGTAGTTATTTCTGCTTGAGTATAATCTGTCTGGTTCCTTCTTCTCACTTTTACTCTCTTTTTATTGGGTGGGCTATCTCGGTGAGTCAGTTCTGCTTGTTCAAGGACACACACATCCCCCCTAACCCACATCCCCCCTAACCTGCATCCCCCCCAGTCCCCTCCTTCATGGAACATTGCCCTCAAAAAAAAAAAATAAATTGATTAAATATCTAGGAAGATTTGAAATTGAGGTGTATTTTATAGCAAAATTTGAAATAATTGTCATTATAGTTATGACTACAGCTCACTCTTCCTAGAAAATGGAATACTTCAAAGATTTTGGCTAGAAAAAGTTGGGAAATAGTCACACGTTTGTTTGGTATTGTTTATTTTCCCCTTTTTCTATAATATTATTTACATTTCAAATATATCAGCAACAAGTAAAAGATGAAAAATAATTTGCAAGTTGTTTGGCTTTGGAGGCTTAAGAATTGCTGCAAAATTGGTAAAATTTCATTTAGCGTTTCAATGGAGATACTCAAAGCATTCTAAGTGAAATTTGAATTGGTTTTCATTACTTGATATTAGTTTAGCTCCTGAATTTCCATCTGTGCCTAATTGCCTTATGTCAGTATCTCTACAGTGGCACTCACAGAGGATGTTTAGTCATGTTTTTTAATGTGTTGAGGAATAGTAAATAATGCAACCCTAATGGTAATATGTAACCAAGTTTTATTCAGTTGTTATAAGCTTTGACTTTTCAAAGGGAAGAATAATGGGTTTTTATGTTTTCTTTAAAACATAAAATGTTTTCTTTAAAACATAAAATATGATTATGTTTTAATACCTAAGAAAAGATAAGCCTGTCCCTTGTGTGATAGTAGAATCATGAACAACTTCTCATTCCATTTGTATTTGAATCTATGATTTCACTGCCTAATTTTTGTAGTAATTCTGCAATTTATAGGACATTATAATGTAGATATCTTTTTGTGAAATTCCTTTTTTATCTAGGTGTTTGCATATATTCTTAAAATATTTTTGATATTTCTTGCTCTAATCTTTTTGCAGATGGAGACCAAAACAATTTTTAAAACCAGAATTTATGAGGATCCTACGGAATTCAGTGGAGGATGCATATAAACGCCTTATACATCCTCTTCTCTGTAGAGAATTCAGGTAAGCCCAGAATAAATCTATGTTTTCATATTTTGAATTTAAAGAAAAAAAATCCCTCTCCAATATTTTGCTAGATCATCTTTTATCCATTTGAGAATAGCATGTTTTTAATCCTCAGTGCTTACAAGAAGAAATGAACTGTGTAGTCTTGGTTCTATAGATTTTCTTTGTGACCCTATCCAGTTTAGGCTACAGTAGAGAAATGATCTTTCTGTGAAGACATTTTACATGTTCATGTACTTGTTACTAGTACATTTATCTAATAAAGTTACCATATTACCATAACAATTTTCTCTTTTTTCTTTTATTGGCATAAATCATTATGTCACTGAATTTTCCCAGCAAGTTTTCATGTCACAGCAGCAGTACTGTCACTGACATTGTTCTGACTCCCTCTCTTTTGCCTTTTTGAAAGAAGTCACCAAAGTATTGTTGTGGTTGGAAGTGTACCTCACATTTGCTAGCTGCACTTTGTGGCAAACAAATGAGTCACAGTGTTAGTCTGATACCATTTTGTGGGTATTGTGATGTCTCTAGAAAAGTCAGTACACTTATTTCTAGTGATACTGTAATAAGATGTCATGAGACAAAATATCACTTGTTAAAATCTCTATTATTGTTCTAAATTTAAAGGAAATTTAAAACTTAGTATCAAAGTAACATGAATTAAATAGGTTGTTATATGCTCTGGTACAGGAGTTTACCGTGTATTAAAATGACTTAATATGTCAAAAAGTCTTATGTTCTAAAAGCATTGCCTTCCAATGGCTAACAGTAGTTATGGTGTGATTCCTCTCTTCAAATATAAGAGATGCTCCTCAAGGCATAACATGTTTCATTCTGGCAAGACTTTCTGGTATGTGACCTGAATGTTAATACTTGTTTTGAGGTAGTTCCCAATTAAGTTTGCCCTGTTTCTTGGACTAGAACTGTTGAGATTACTTGGATCAAAATGACATGTGTTGGCTATTCAGTATCTAAAAACTGCAATCACATTGTGAAATCCGGTTCTTCTGTATTTTACTGGGTGTACTTTTATGTTTCTGTTCATATTGGAATTATTTTCCTGATACTTCCTTTCATGAACATCATTCCTTGAATGCTCTATATTTTATACATCTGAGGTGTCAGCTCAAGTTTTTAACAGCAGATATTTCTCATGGCTTTTGGGTTTTTTCACTACAGTATGTTATGTTTGTCCATTGCTTCTCAAGCAAGTTTGCTTTACCTCCTTTGATTAGCAAGCCTGTTTTTTTGCTACTGAGAAGTTCACAGATTTGTGAAAGTTTGCTTACTTTTTTTGTGACCACAGTACATGTAGCTACTCTAGGGGAGGCACTGTGTGTATTATTTGGCCAAAATGATGAACAGGTCATGATGGAGCGTCCATCTGTTGGCATCTGTTGTGTAGGAGGGAAAGTAGTTGTCATTCCTAGCCATCTCTACAATCAAACACTTTTAAAATAAAGAAAAAAACCCTTTTACTTTTTAGTGGGGTTTGGTTTTAAGGTAAATAAGCAAGCTTACATAAGGCTCTTTTATTTTATTTTTGTTCTGTGGCTTGTACTAGAGGATTGTTGTGGCCTGTGTTGTGTACAACACTTTAAGGGCTGCTGCAGCAGTATGTTGCTGAAGGTTTTCTGTTCTCTTAATCAAAAGAAAAATAAAAGCTCCCTTCCCTACTACTTTTACTAGATGTAGTTCACAAGTAGTAAACACAAAGAATAGGAAGCTTGCTGCCTGTTCCTGAGTGGATGTCATCTTAGATTTTACTCTTTGTGATAATTTTTGCACGATTGGTGGTGTTTGGTTAGGAAAAGCTGACACATCTCCTATGGAGAGGAACGCAAAGCACCTGACAGTAGTATTCCTGGTCCCTGACCACTTAATCCTTATCCTTCTTTTATTCTTTTTTTGCACACACCAGGAGCTGTATTTTAGGACTCTTTCAAAGGGCTGCTAAAGTATTCAATACCTCTTTTAGCATTAATATTTCCAACCCACCCCCTGCTGTTCTTTTTTCTTTTTATTATCATTAAATGTTGGAACAGAAAGTTTCCAAGAGTGTACTGAAATTGCTGATGATTCTAGTGATCAGAAGAATGAAACTCGCCAGCAAGACAGTTACCTTATTTATTGTTTAATTTCCTTTCTTCCATTCTGTCAGATATCATCATCTCTTGTATCTGGTATAATAATGTACAGTGTTGCTTTTGGCTCTTTGAAATACATTTTATCTTGTTGCAGTACTGCATGGAATGATTCCATCGGGGTTTCATACAAGTGATGTGGCATGGACATATTTTTTTAATGGATAATCCTTTCATAATTTTCCATGCTTTCCCGCTGAGAGTGGTTTCTCTCCTCTGTCTTCAGGGATACAAACATTTCTATGTGTATCTTGTTTCACACCTGAAGCTAGTTTGCAGATATTTTTCCATGGAAAGACTGTATGTGGAAGTGAGGAATTTTGAATCTCAATTTAAAAACTGAATCTTATAACATTGAATATAGAAACTAGTTGGTCATTATTAGGTTATTTGCTTTTATTACAATATACATGTTAGTGATACATAGTCTGAGTACTTTGTAGAATTGGAAGTTGGGGATTAAAATCCTGACTTGATTGATATTTTCTCATAAAGTAGCAACTGAAGGGTTTTGAGGTTTATTTGTTTTGATTTTTTTATTATTTCCAAAATAACCATTTTTTCTACTGCTTAGAGAGGAGGACTGCTCTCTGCCTTATATATCTGTCATATTAATGAGAATTGTCACAAATTGGAAAAACATGGAGCTGGGCATCTTGCCATTTGGATGATGCCAGTAATGCACTGAAAAAGTGAAAGATATTAGATGGTCTGAGGTAGCTTGATTTTTTTTTTAAATTTCCTCCCCCCCTTCCCCACAAAGGATCAAATTATTATCCCAAACTTGAAATTAAGGGCCAGTGCTTGGGACAATAGATCATGTAATTGATACAAGTGTTGAGTGAGAGAGAGTTAGAGAGAAAAGAGAAGTCTATATTTGAAATTAAAAAATACCGGATATTATGTCATAGAAAGGACGTTCCCCCTACGCACCTGGCAATTTCAGTAACATTTCCTGTTGCTATAAAAGTTTCTGTATATCCATGCCAATTTTAAACATGATTTCCATAAGGCACTCGTAACTAATAGCATGTGTTTAGTGGTAATTTTAATTCCTGCACAAGTCTACACTCACAGGTGGACTGATAGGAATTTGCAGTGTGGGAGGACTTGGCCATGTGGGCAATTGAGACCCTGGATCTCTAGGGTAGATGGAAATGTGGAACTTGGCCTGTCCTTGTACAAAGCTTCAAGTCCAAGGGGGCCCGAGTCCAACCTTCTCTTGCTTACAAGCCCCTTTTAACCTAGATTTGTATGCATGGGTGGCTGGTTGAATCTTTGTTATGTGTGTATATAGGAGATCCATACTGCTGTGAGGCTTAGGTATTTGCTTTTGTTTTCTCTGGTTTCTCATGAGTGGCATCTAAGTGTTCTGTCCCTGGACTCTCCCTTGAAGAAGCTCAATCTGTGCTTTAGGTTATTTTTTTCCAATTTTTTAAGACCAGGATAAGGATGCTGCAAGCATGAATGATCAGGAAATGAAATGACAACTGAAATTCAGTTGAATGAGTGTAAAATGATGCTTGCAGGGGGAAGTACTTATCTCTGTTCATTTAGTATACCTGGTACAGAATCAAAAAGCACAGGGATATAAGGAAGCCTCTTGCTGTTGCACACTTCCTTGGGAAATGTTCAGTCAGTAACGTGTGAAGGAGAATTTAGACCTCTCTGATGATGAGGAGTCATTAGTTCTTTCTGTGCCACTGTGGGATGAGACAGAGCTGAGCTGGTCATTTGGTTGGATACTGGGTGCATTCAAGTCAGGCTGTTAAGTTCTTCCACATCTGAAAAGTGCTCGAAACAGCTTCATATTATATCATGTCAAATAGCCCTTATGTGGGTTGTCTTTGAACTGTTTGTAGCCTGCTTGTGTCATGCACTGATTGACATACACAATTTGAGTAATTTTCCCTACCCCATTCATAAAGAGTTAGTTAACTGGAACACAGTTTTTTTCCCTTCAGTAAAAATAAGCCCAGATATTTCTTCTTTCACTGATGGGTGTAAAGAAAAGAGAGAATAAGGGCCTTGGCTACCCTTGAAGTGATAAAAAGGTTTTACTGGATTTCTTTTGAGTCCCTAAGTAGTGTAATTATTGACAATGTAATGCAGCTGAAAATGGCAATAAGTACCTGCAAAAGAAAAAAACATCAGCTAGGTGATGAGTATTTGTGTCCCCATTAATTTTTCAGTTTTACTTTTTTATATAAGATGCAATATGATGACAAAAATACTTGTCCTTGTCAGTCATTGTCCTGCTGGCCGCATCTGACACATAAGACATCATCTATCTTGTACACCTTCACTAAACGAGAGTGAATTGTTTCTTGTAACACTCTGTTGTAGTGTTTGTCCATAGACTCATCAAAGTCAGTCCTTGCTGTACTAAGTCGCTTGTTTCTATCGAAGAACATAACTTGGAAAATAAATGTTGGGAAACAGGAAGCATCTTGGCCCATCGGCTTTCCTGTTTTCAGTTCTGAGAAAACAGAATACCCAAAAGCTCAATTCTAAGTTCTTCTGTGATGGTTGGTAAATAATGTAATTCACAGATAAAATGAATTGCCTCATGAGTCATGGTGTGTTAGCAATTAATTGGAGAGACCCTTCCAGTTCCTCTCTAGTACCTCTTAGTGTAAGCAATCACACTTTTTTTGCAGGGTAGTAATTTTACTCTAGCACTGTGAAATTATGATTAATTTTATCCATACCTTCTTCAAATCCACTTTTCTTTACAATTAGCTATCAGCTTTGCTAGGAAACTGTTCTTTGCTCAAAATTTGAAGTTGATACTTGACTGTTAGTTGGTATTTATACATTCATGTTAGTGTTTCTTTTATATACTTTATATTGACAATTTCTTAGAACAAGAATAAGATTAGCATATAGCTGATTCCCTTTTAAGAAGGTGGCAATAATTTGCTTTGAAGTTTAATATTAAATTAAAGAGAATGGAAACATGATTGGGAAAAGCCTGACAACTTTGGAACAATTAATTAGTGCATTTGAAAGCTGATTGAAGAGAAATATTTTCTTTTTCTTACTTCCATCCTTCTAAGATCCAAGTTGACATCTGATGCAGAGAAAGAGTCCGTGATGATGTTTGGGAGAAATCTCCGGCAATTGCTTCTGACGAACCCTGTGAGGGGCCGTACTTTGATGGGAGTAGATCCTGGCTACAAACATGGCTGCAAGCTGGCAATTATTTCACCAACCAGTAAGTTTCAGTTCTAAACATTTTTGAAAGGACTGATAAAAATATATTCATTTAATAGCTTCAAACCCTTTTTTATCATGTTGTAGAGGTGTTTTTGTGAGGCTTTCGGTGTTTTCCACACCTCATATTATGCAAATTCCTTTCTTCAGCTAGCTTAAGGTTAAGTTTCTGCCACCTGGGTTCCAGTGACTTCTTTGATGTTATTATTCCTCTCCAAAATAGACTTTAAAATGCCTTTTGCCTTCCTGAATACAAGTTCAATTGTGCCCCTCAGCAGTCAGCAAAGAGAACGTTTGGCATTTTTATTGTTCACCAAAGAATTTGAATTTCAATACTTTATATAACATTGCTTTTTTCATGGTTAATATCTTGGACATGTGGACACTTTTACCAACCCTTTTTTGTTTAGTGCTGTATGTGCTAATATGAGAAGTCAGAAACACTGTATTTTTAAAACTTCTCAGTTTGGATATAGAACAGAGCCTTTCCAATTCATCCTGGTCTAATCAGGGGATACTCACCTTTTTAGACCCATATAAAAATGGTTTGTTTTCCTTTTATTTTGTTGTTGCTTTTTGTCTGGCAATATATTTACCCAGGATGGGAGTAGGGAGAGATGTGTTCTAGACACTTTGAAAGGCAGTAAAGGTTGGGTAAATGGTTATCAACTTTCATTGCACCCTAAGCTCCTGGTGCCACTTAATACACTTCTTCCCAAATTTGATATATGAGATGATGGCAAGAGCTGACATTGGAGTTCTAGAGCTCCTGGACTGCAAGTCCTGAGACTTTCTAGTTTTCATCTCTCTTTACTGGATCTATCAAATGTATTACACTAGAGCAGTAAATATTTTGTAGTAAATTGCTGGGTTTCTCTTTGATAATATAACACATTTTATTTGCTGATATGACTAGATGCTCATTATTTGTTATATGCATATGTCCACAGAGAATTCAAAATGTATTAACTTGTTCTGCTTTGCCAGCCAAAGCTTTCTTTTTCTCTCCTCACCGTACATTTCCTCTAAGTGAATCAAAGGGAAAGATGACTTAAGAAGAAGCTTTCTTTGTGAATCATCAAGTTAGCTTTAGTAGTTCTGCAGGATATAGTTTTTGGACCTTCATGGGTTTTATCAAATGGCTTTGCCTTTCTTTGTTCTAGGTCAGATACTCCATACTGATGTTGTTTACTTGCATTCTGGTCAAGGATTTCGTGAAGCTGAAAAGATAAAGAGGCTTCTGCTACAGTTCAAGTATGCTAAAGAAATTTACACTTCATATTCTTTCTTACCAAAAAATATGATTCTTCACTTTCTAACTACTTGCTTTTGGGTGAAATAAGGACTCTACTGATTTAACTGTAATTATTCTTTTTTTTAATGTAGCGTATTTTTTCTTTTTGTCTCTGTTAGTGCTTTTACGCTATATATGTGTTAGAAGCACGTGAAATCAAGCCATGGCTATGAGTCGGGCTGCATGCCATGAATATACACCCATAAAGCTCTGTCAATGCATTTATTTTTAGGAGTAGAAATTAACATTTACCTAAAGAATAAGTTCAGCCTTACTCTTCCAACCCCCACAACCCCCGAACCACTCATTGATCTTTCCCTGTTCCAAAACCACACTTAGTTTTTGGAAGAGTTTTATTAAGCAAAGGAAATCCTGCACAGGTAGATCTCTAGTTGAAATTGCAAACAGGGACAGGATGATTAGAAGTTTGTGGTGTCCAGCTGTTTTGGAATCCCTGTGGACAGACATCTGGTCTACTGAGTCAGCTGCTAAACTGCCACAGCATACAGTGCAGTTTGTGTTTAAGTGCTAGATTGTCTTTAAACAAGGTGATTTGATGACTGACTGACTGACTGTGATGGGGGCAGGCAGGAGGAATGACCTTGCAAGGTATTGCAACTACAGTATTCCCATAAAGGAATGAAAATGCTGATTCCTTGGGCTTCTGCCCTTTTTCATGGCTCATTCCAGATGAGGGAAATATGAAGTGGAAGTGTTTGAGAACTGTAAATAACATTCCATATATTAATATGAGGTATCATTTTTGGGTTTTCTGCATATATCACCACTGTGCAATTCTGTTACAAATGAGTGAAAGTTTTAACTCATCTCATGAACTGCCACACTGAAAACCTGTTGAACGCAACATGATATTACTAGCAATATGCTCTCATTACATCTGGACCTTGTGTTATCGAAAATAGAATATATTGGTCATTGTGGATTGAATGCTATGTATGAAAAGGTTTAGAAGAATATTTAAGAGTAATTGTTCATTGTTTTCGCTCCACACAAAGCTGTAGCACTGTCGTGATTGGCAATGGCACAGCCTGCAGAGAAACAGAAGCTTACTTTGCTGACTTAATTATGAAGAAGTATTTTGCACCACTGGATGTTGTTTACTGGTAAGATCCCTTTGCTGGTATATCCATCTGTTCAGCATATTTTATCTTAACAGATCATTTCAAATGCAATTTTTTAACCTATTTCTTTTTGTTGTCTTGTCTGTATTTAAGTCAAACATGGCCCAATCTTCTAGCCAAAGAAAAATGGCTGTAGCTCTTTGAAGCATGAAAGTAGTTCTCCTGAGTAAGAGACTCATTGAAGCATTTTATTTTCTCTTCCTGAGGTTCACTCTGTTGTTATTATCATTATAACAAAGTATGCAACAATAGCAGCACTCACAGCTA
This sequence comes from Pithys albifrons albifrons, assembly GCF_047495875.1. Classification (NCBI taxonomy): domain Eukaryota; kingdom Metazoa; phylum Chordata; class Aves; order Passeriformes; family Thamnophilidae; genus Pithys; species Pithys albifrons. The sequence continues at coordinate 89,876,342 of NC_092459.1, forward strand.
AGGACCCGTTTGGCATTGTGTGATAATTATTTGATAAATGAAGTTTAAGTGCAAATGATCAAGCTTCTGTTGCCTGACTACAGTATGGATTGCTTGCTAATCCTATGGGTATTAAATGATCTGTAAATAAATATTGTGTTAATACCTAGCAGAGAGTAGTGAAGATATGTATCCTTTTCAAACTTCAAATTTTATCCATTAATTTTTTGAATTTGAACTAAACTATTCTTCTGTTGGTTTGGATGGGAACTGTATTATATCATTTCCTCTTCTCATATGCATAACTACTCTTTGGAGGTTTTTTAATTCACAGCTTAATTTTTTTTCCAAAACAGTTCTTGTGATTCACCTTGGATTATCTTTTATTCTCACATTTAACAGCAGTATTTATTTTTCACTGTATTAACACACCAAAATAAGTTTTCTGTATTTTTAAAAGAGTTATGGCTTTTCTCTACTCAAACTATTGTTGTAGACATTTAATAGTGCCTTTTCTTCATAAACTAGGAAGTGATCTTACAGATACGGTTAACAAATTTAATATTCCTACTAACTTATGATATCACTTAATAGCATGTCTTCTTTGTTTCTAAGATTTTGAAGTAAATTTGCACAAGATTTGATCCTCTTTTATTCCAGGAGACATAGTAAAGATTTTCTAATTTTAATTGTTTGCAAAGGAAGGAGGCTATTCAATCTTCTGAAAAAGTAGACATCCTCTTTCCAGAATCCAACATAAATATAGTGGAAGTTTACTGACTATAGAAAATGGAAAACACTTCATACTGTGTGGGTTTTGGCAAATGTTTAATTTCACTGTTCTGCATATAGCTTAAAAATCCATTATGTTGCTATAAGCACTTTGTCTTAAATAGTAATACTGATTATATTTATTGATCATATGCTAATTTACACAGGAAAATGTATATGAGCCTGTGGTATTTTTCTCCCTGTGTTCACCTCTTTTGATTAAGTATTTTCCCCCTATTTATAGCTGAAGATCACAGAATCTTGAAAATAGTAGTTAAGCTACAAAGTTCTTGGAACTAATAAAAGCTCTTGTGTAATAGGAGTTTTTATACATGCTGTAAGGTAGAAGTCAGGTTAACAAGTTGGGTGCTTTTTCTAGTAATGAATGATAATTATTTAATGTTTCACTTTTTCCAAAACTTGTGACATTTGTGGCAAAAATCTATAAATGGAGTTGTTTAACTTGCCAGATTAATTCCTCGAAGTGAAAATTAAGATAATAAAAAACAGTTTTGCCATACTTAAATTGTTAATAGTTTTCTTGTGCTGTGCTCTTATGGCAAAGAACTAGTCCCTACTTCAGAATTTGTATGGAGAGCACTGAGGTACTGCAAATTAAAGTAAAAATCAGAAAAAAGTTATTTTTCTCTTTTGTACTGCATGCTATAGGTGACATTTGGGGCTGTTGAACTTTGTATACTGCTGTCTCTTTAAATTTATGTATTTGAGTTTGCAAACAAGCTGGACTTCCTGTCCTTGTGTCCCTCTTCACATTTTGTCAGTCTGTACTGAGGTTTTTTTCTTAAAGATTAAGGTTCCCATACTGCCCTTTCTGATAAACTAATTTTGAGTACATTTCATTGCTTTATTCAGTGATGGGATTTCCAAGCCATGCTGCTGAGTCCTGCAAGGTAGCTGCTCTGTTTGCTTTCTAACTCCAGAAAACATTAATCTCCTTAGTATTTCTCAGTAACAGAACAATGGATGAGTCTAGACATCCAACCCCCGCTTCTGATATTCCAGTAAAATGCCTGGAATTTATGTCAGTCTGAGTTCAAAAATGTAAGTGATACTTGCGAAATGAGGAGCAATTAGTACAGTGTTATTGTTTGAGCAATAGGTGACAGCAGGTGTACGCTGTGAGAGCTGCTGTACATTTTGAGGGGAACTCTCAAAGGTGTCTTGGAAGAATATGCTCTGCTGATGCACTGGTTTTACATAGTAAGGTCCCCCAGAGCATGTGCTTTTAGATCACAAACAGCTTTTCTGTTTCCACGTACAAAGTCTTCTCTTGATTAAGGAGTTTCCTCGTGATAGGAGAAAATATGTAGGCTTTGTTTATATATAGGCTGATTACAGATCTCCCATCAGTTCTGTGGAAACTCGTGATTTGCTTTTGGATGAAGTGATCTTTATAAATTGTTTTTCAATTGAAATCTCTTCACTAAATGTTGGAACAGTTCATATTTAAAGATGATGTGCTTCAGCAGGTTGCAGTTGTAACTAAAAAACGGATTTGCAGATCAGTTTAGTGTTTGAACTGTGGGTAAAACAAAACAATACAAAAAACCCCAAATAAACAAAACAACCAAAAAAACCCCAGAACAAAACAGAAACCATCTAGTACCTGAACTGAGTCAGCTGCACTTTCCAAGCCTTCAGTTTCTCACACTGTTGAACTGAGCTGCATGAAGGTGGAAATCCTTGCCCAGCAAAATAGAGCTCACTGTTGTGTGCAAGTTTTAGAGAATTACCAATTGTATTTGCATTTGAAATATTTTTCCTTAAATGAGTCCAAATGTAAAGGGGCTTGACAGAGGAGGCTGGACTGTTTTATAGTGCTTTAAAACAAAAATCCTGATCAACAGAAAGGTGGCTGATGGAGAGGTAATAGAGACTTTGACTTCCCTGGCAAATAAAACCTGTAATGCAATCCTGCTTAATTTATTTTGTTAGAAGTGGAGAAAAGGATAAGAAATGATTATAAAAAATTAAAAATCTGTTTATGCTTTTATGTCCAGTTCATCATATAGAACTTGGAATCATGCATTTCCCGGGAAATGAGTCAATAATAGAATATGTAGTTTCAGAAAGGTGTGTGCAGTTGGTGCACACACAAGTAATGGAGGTAAAAGATAACCAGCCAAACACTCAGATGATTGCATGTATGTGCAGTACATATTGAAATAGTCTCTCTGCTGCTGAAGTCCTCTACAATAATTTTAGAATTGTGAAGTTATTTTTTGGCTTCAGTATCTGACCCTAACAAACACTTAACTACAGTCTTAATGGAGAACAACATTTCACCTTTTTTTTGTTGTGTTGCAAGTATCAAATGAATGTATCCTCATTTAAAAATATTTCAGTTGTATCAGTATCAGAAGATACTGAAAAGAATTATTCAAAAATAATTTTCTTTGTTTTGGTTTCTTCAGCTTCTCTCAAAAATTAGTGTTTTATTTGATAACTGCTTTGTCTTTTTTATTGCTAATAAATATATGACAAGCAAGCAATTAAAATTAAAAAATCTCAGCAATGGTGAATACAAACTGCATATAATTCTACTGAAGTTTTCCAAAGGGAAGACAAATCAGTGAAGACAGTAGTAGGAAATGAGGCATATGACATTTTTCATGTGGCTTTTAAACCTTCCTGGACTCAGTTTGACAGTTTTGTTTTAAAGGAAATATTTTTCACTATTTTTGTAACTAAAATGCTTTCAGATAGCTACACCCAACCTAAGTAACTACAGGACTTCTCCCCCCCACCCACTCCTTCACTCCTTTTTAAATGTAGTTTCCCTTTTAGAGCTGTGTTTATTGACTTAGATTAGGACTGGATGAGAGCCAGGGACAGTCATATCTAGTCTTCAGGTTTTTTGTTACAAATCAGTTTTTGTTACAAGGTTCAATAAATACTCTTGATTATTTATATTAGTTCTATTGTGAGTTCTTGCCAAAGATACATTGTATTATAACCAAAACAGATGTTCTGGTTTAGACAAGTGTATTTGTTTTAACAGGACCAGAAATGTAAATGAAACAACATTGTGTTCAGCATTAACATGGCAGATGATGAACTCCTAGGATTTCACTGGCCTTTTTGGATTAAATTAAAATCTTGAAAAAATATTTCAGGAATCTGTTTTTCTTTGTTTGCTGTCAATTTTAGGCATCTTGGAAATGAAAGCTATCTCAATGGCAGGTGAACTATGCCAGAGCAGGACTAAATGAACAGTTCAATGTTGATATTTGGCAAAATCAAATCACAATTTTTCTCTCAGCCTCAGTGGTTTTGTTGTCATGATATAAACATTCTTACAGATCTGATTTTTCTTATATGCTTGTTATGTTAATGCACACTGAGAATAAAATGTTTCAGCTCATATTTAAAAGAAAATGTGATAAGTGTCACAAATTGTTAATTGTTTTCAGCAAGCAGTAAAGAATGCAGACAGACAAGTGCATTTTTTTGTTATTGTTTAGTTGGCTTTGTGTTTAATTTCTGTTCTACTTGGTTTTAAACTTGATACAAAATCCTTTTCTGCCACTTAAAGCAAAACCTTTCCTTGCTCTCGAGACTTTATAAGCAATGTAATTAATAATTTATTGCTGTTTAAGTTCAAACACTTCTGTACTGTGACAAATAGGGGAAAGTCTGTAATGTCTTGTAAAGTTCTCATTGGTTTTTTTCAATGTTTAAATTCTCTGCTTCAGAATACTTAGAAATGTTCTGCTAAGGTAGAATAAGGCTGTTTAATACCTTTTGAAGTCGGACCTTGGTGGCAAGAAATTGATTTAGAAATGTTTGTTCTACAGGATTTTAGGTCCGCTTGTATTTTATAGGTGTCTGCACATGCTTTAAATATCCTTTTCAATTTAAATGTGTGTTTTATGTTGTTGAATATCTACATTATGCTCTCTCAGCTTTAACAAATGCCACTTTCAAGTTCCATGCCTCTACATTTCTAATGTTACACTAGCTTAATTCCCATTACTTTTCTGCTTCATAGCACTCGCAGTTTGAAAGGGACCTAACATTCGGGTTCACATTATGATAATTAGGTTTCAAAGCAGTGTGGGGGGATTAAGATGTCTGAAGTCTAGTTGCCGAATAAAGTTCAGAACTACTTGTAAAACTTGTTTGAGTGGTTAACAGAAGTGGTTTTATTTATTCAGTGCTCATGCAGCATTAATCCGTATTTCATCAGGTACCCACAGTGCTGTAACTCTAGATATGACCTTGGGACTTAATTTACCCCATCTCAGTTTTCCTTATTAATGTGCCTTGAAAGAGGTACATGAAAGATAGCCAACATCAAAGTACCTTTTCAAATAAAGTGGTTGATATGAATCCTCTGGTATTTAACACTGTCTGTCAAATGTTTCAGCTGGTTTGCATCTTTTTACAAGCTATTGCTTGCTGCATTTATGCAGTTGTTTCAAGTCTGTTGAGAGTACAAAGGGGAGTAGGGATATGTGAAACTATTCCTATTTCTTTTTGATTGTGTTTTCTTTAAGCTGTTATTTTTGTCTGATAAGTTATATAACTCTGTTGATGACACATTTATGTATGCTCACCTACGCACCTTAGGTCATTAGATGTCTGATAGAGAAGGTGGAGAGGAGTTTGGAAAGGGAATACATATTCAGCGGAAACAATGAACACATCTGAAATGTGCACTAAAGAAGCTTTGTTCTGCTTTCATCTCTTTCAAGCATTAGTGAAGTTATGAAAAGTCCTAAATAGTGAAGAACTAATTTAAGGAACAGGTTTAAAATGTGTGTGAAGAAGACATAGGCAATGAAAACACTTTAAGTTATGATGTGATTTCTAGCCAAACTGTCTTCTGTCCCTTACTTAAAAGTTATGTGCTGTTTTGATTATTTACCACAGCTGAATGATCATGCACACTTCATCTGAAAAATCATATTGTGTATATTTATATTTAGGGGAGATGGTCCTGTAAGTTGGAGCCTCACTCTGCACAGAGATGACTTCCTCCTACTATTCTTGATTATTCATAACTTTGGGTAGTAATTTGTCTATTGTTCAGCACAACATGGACTGGAACAAGTGTCTGCATTTAAAATAGTATCCAGTGTTTGTTCCTAGTGTGCCCACAGACTGGTATCTCTGTTGAGCCAAACCCTACATTCAGAAGGGGAAATTCAGAGGTCATCTTTGGTTTTGAAGCAAGAATTCCCCTCTACCCCACCTGTGGACACCAATACTATCTCTAGCCATGTTTTTCTGAGGGGACCGTAGGAAATAGGTAAGCAGTGAAGTAGTGGTGGGGCAGGTGAAACAGGAGATAATTATTTCTGGCTTGTGTAGCATGAATTTGAAACTTTTTAAAGCAAATTTTGTGTGGGATACGTTTGACAGCTATAGAACTGTCCTTGATATTTCAGAGAGATAATTCATAGTTTTCAGGATGAGGGCAAGGGCTAACTGGCAGTGTATCAATGTAGTGAAAAACATTATGAATTCCTTTAAGTTCAGTAAAAGTGTAGGATGTATATGGAGTCTAGACTTCAGCAATGTGAAGGCAGGGGGGCAGGAAGCAAATATAACTAGTGAAAGAAATCTACATCTTTAGGAAAAACTCCATTTTTCCAGAGCACTGAGACATGTCATTTGTCTTGCGTCCAGAGGAATCTATGGGAAAATCTTGGGGGAGAGAGGAAAGTTATTTGTGCAACTTCCCTTCAGTGTTTTCTCTTTTTAAAGGAAAATCCTAGTAACTAATATCGAGGAGTGTTTTTAAAAGTTATGTGTTCTCAGTATGTAAATCTCTTCAGACCTTTAAGGAATACTAAACAAATAGAAGAGTTGGATTTTAGGATGAAAAGCCATTAAACATGTGACAACATGTTCAAGAGAAACTTTGCATTCTCTTCAATTAGAAATGTAATGATCTCAAATATACTCTTGCAAATGAGATAATAATTGTGAGAAATTGATTACCATAATTCTTCCTTTATTTTCTTACAGAGAAGCCATTTGTTATATTCAGGATTGCAAAATGACTTCTCTTTTTAATTTTATGTGCCTCACTGAGAAGCAATTTGTACACAAATTCTTTTTTATAGATCTGTGTTACTTTCAGAAAAATAAAACATCTTTTTTAAAATAATCAGCTAGAAGTCATCTGGTATTGCAGTACAACAGAAGTCAAGCGGGACGAAAAAAGATTGCAAACAGTCAAAAAACATGTTGGAAAAGTAAAGAGTTATTGAGAAATGCCAGAGAAAGAAGATGCAGTGAAGTGCTACTGTTTCTGCACAGAGTGTGTCCACCAGGTTGCCTGGGGGCAATTTTGCAATGTGTGCATTGCATGTAGTATATTCATGGAGCAAGACTGGGAGTTTTGTTCCTAAAACTCAGTTAAGACAAAATCAGATTTTATCTTAATTAAGTGTTCAGCATAGAACTACTAAAACTATATTTGTATTTGAGTTCAGTAGTAGAAGTCTTACAACTGTTGAGAATGTGTACTGGTCAGTATTTCAAGTGCAATTCCCTTTCTTAAGGTCATTCTAAGATTACAAAATTACTCTGGTCTAAAGCCTTGTTCAAAGCTATTTCCGAAGCCTAGAAATAAATATGGTTTTAATAGACTTATGGAAGATGACTGGATCTGAGATTTGCTAGATGGCTCCAGTGAAATGAAACTAGTTTATTTCTGTGTCTAATATTTTTGAGGGGTGGGGTACCTAACAGCTTTTTATTTCAGACCAAAGTGATTTAGATTATCATTTAATGTGACTACAACTTCTGAAGTTTTTCTATGCCTTTTGGTCAACACCATAAGGTTCTTATCAGTTTAAAAACATAGAGAGATTTCCAGGAAGATCTTATTTAGGGGAATGAGCATAACACAAGGTGATGGTATAGCATGCCCACTTCTCTCAGCATTGCTGTTTTCATTTGGTCCAATATCCTTTTTTCTTTGAAGAGTCACCAAACTAGTCTTCAACCAGCACTGGCTGTTGAGTCGCTTACATGATGACTGGAGTATCAGTAAAGATACTGAACTCTCAAGTTGTTATAAAAGGGGCATGCAGGTCTCTGTGCGCCATCTTGTACTTCTTGACAGGAGAAGACCTAGAGCTGTTAGTTAGGAGGTGCCTGAGTGGTTGCCAGAGTTCAGGGATGGCTCCAGGAATGCAAGAAGCTTGAGCAAGTGGGTAGCTGATGGAGGAAACAGTGCAGAAAGAATGAGAGTGCAGTCAGGGAATAAGGGGCAGGACACTTTGAAGGTACCTCCTCTAGACAGACACACTTGAAGTAGTGTGTGGAAACTTTGTACAGCTTTGAGCTCATTTGAGTTGTGTGTTCCTTGTCATGTCAGTGCAGCAGGTTATGTCAAGAAAAAGTTCCCTCTCCTGTTCCCTCTTCATTTATGAGCCTGAATGCATGGTGTGCAGTCCTACCTTCAAACTCAGGCTTGGACTTAAGCTGAAAAATGTGACTTAATGCCATATTACTGCTTCTCACAGTGAGCACTGGAGAAGTCTCCTGGCAGCTGCATCTCTGAGTTTTTTTCCAATACTATGTTTATTAATTTTTTTAAGCTGAAGAAAACAAGTCATGCTCTGTATGCTACTAGGATTGTGAAGGTTTAATAATCTAAGTCTTAAATGTTCCATACTTGGTACTGATACTGATTTCCAATTGATTTCAGAAAAGCTTAGGCTTTTGGGTGAGCTGCTGCAGCGCCATATTAAGAGCTTCCAAAATGGGAATGTATGGTTCTGTGTCCCTGTATTTTTAGGTAGCTTTTTTCTTTCAAGTAATGTGTGGTTATTTTCGCATAGTGGAAATGAAATGCAATCCAATTTGGATGTTACCTGGTCAAACAGATTGAGAGAGATTAGTGAGTAAGATGAATGATGGTAGTTCTTTGTATTTTTGATCTGCAGATCATTGAAATTTGCTGGTGGCAGTGTAAAAATCACTCCAGAGGGCTGGATTCTTCCATGTCCTTTGTGAACTTTCTGGAAGTAGCCTGTGGACCACAGGTTGAAAACCTCTGGGTTTGGACCTGAAAATCACAAAAGTAGAAAGTATTTAAAATAGGTGAACTCCTCCTTCTCATTTATATTTACAGAACTTTAATCATGGGAATTTAATTATGGAAACTTGGAGCATGGTTCTTGTTACCTGTATATGCATTTTAAACTGCTAGTCTTTATCCTAGATGAAATAGCAATGCTCCACACTAGTATGGTGTTACCATGCTAGCAAAATCTTTGATACTGGAAGTGAATGTAAATTAAAACCATTAAAAGGTTAATTTATGACTTGTGTCAATACTGCCTTTCTAAAATAAGCAATGCTTGTGACATTTATATTTCTCTATTTTCCTTCTTATACGCAAGGGATATCAGAAACATATGTTTGTGTGTTTTAAGTGACTGTGTCATGAAATAACTGTGACAATTGGTAAATGTTCCCGAGTAAAGATTAAGAAATTTCAGTTAGGCTCCTCACTACATAAAGAAGCTCAAGCAGGAATTACTCGTGAAATCCTGTCAGGAGTTAAGTGTAAATGTACAAATGTACTGTGATCAATAGTGAGAGCATCCCGATTAAAATTATATAAATGCAAGACGTATCCTCTGATTTGAGGTACTAAGAAGGAGTGATATTGCACACTCAGAGCTGGTTGTATATTTGGGTAGCGTTTTTAATTCAAGTAGACATTCTGTAAGGACATAATGGAGAAGTAAGCATTTTTCCATTTGTGTGGGTTTGCCAGTAATATGTTTTTACTTAAGCTGAGATTCTGCCAAACTTCATACCTATTCATTTGTAAAACCACATTTGCTGTTCTGCATTTCAGCTCTTACTGGGGTTCCTTTACTGTTGTGAGATGTGATATATGGATTTATTTATTTATTTAAACTTAATGTGCTATTATTGTTGATGCTGATAACAGAAGCTTGCTAAGGCAATTAGATTACATTCATCTGTCTAACATTCTACATTAGATACCTTAATTTCAGTGTCTTCTAACTGTCAGAGAGGTACCTTTGGGATTTTTCATCCTAGATCACTGAGAGAGTGAATGTTGCATGTATTTCTAAAAAGTAATTAGAAATATTTAAGAAAATAACGGAGTGAGCCTATGCATAAATGCTATCATTAGTGGGGAAAAATATCTTCATTCTCTGAAGTATCAATACTCTTGAGATCTGGTAAAAATGGAAGTTTGTGGACTGATCCAAAGTTTGGATAGAGATCTCCCTCTGAAAATATTTTCAGATTTGCTTAGGGTAGCAGTAAACCTAAAATTGCCACTGGTACAGCTGCTAACAAGTTTCTCCAGTACAAGAAGAGCTACTGTTACTTGATTTAAAAAGAAAAAACACAAAATGTCTTGGATTTTTGGGAGATTCATAAATTAAATGTGAATGATCTCTAGGTATCTGATAGCCTGAGAATATTCTAGGAGTGAAAAGCAAATGCAGTGTGTCTGTCGCTACAGCAAGGGCTGTTTCCCTGTGCAGTCACCTAAAATTGCAATTTTTATTCCTGATTTCTCTAAGGCTATTGGCTCTTAGAGGCTGTTGACAGCACAGGAGTGAGCGGTACCCATGTTGCACCTTCACTTGGAGTCATTCTGTACGATGCTGAAACTGGGGGTTATGCTTGCCTGGGTTCATTTAACTTTTCTTATCAACACAGTCCACGGCCGTCTTAAAACTCCAGGAGTGACACTGAAAGAAGCCACAACAATAGGAGATACTTCTGCCGTTTTCAGGCTGTGAGAGGCAAATATAGACGTGCTGTGTGTCTCAAAGGGACTTTGAGTAGGTTATTTCAGCTTGAAAAGGGATTAGATTTAGATGACTGCAGTGTCATACATTGGTAACTAAAGGTGCCTATTGAGGATAATTCCTTTCTTTAACTGGATCCCAGCAGTTTTGTCAATGATGAGTAAGTAGAGGGAAGGAGAAATGATCCATTTGTCACAGTGAGTGATAATGAAAGTGAGCAAGAGTGCTTCTGAAAGGAGACATCAAAATGCATGAGCTACATGGAGCACCTTCTTCAGTACCAGGCCCTCCTGGCAGCAACAGCTGGCAACAATGGGCAGGTAGAGGGGAGAGGGCAGAGAGTGAAGATAGCCTTGTTCCTTTTCAGTTTTGGGGGAAGATTTGTGTTGCTTTCGTGACTTCATGTACAGTTTGAAATGTAATCATGTCCTTATAGAAGCTCTGCATGTCACTTACTTTGCTTTCCTTCTAAAACCTACTGCTCCTGGAAGCAAATTTGTTGCTCACATAGAAATAATGTTTCCACTTTAATCCTGTTTGAAGCTGCAAGTAGTATCACAGTTTCTAATTGGATTAGAGTGTTTTATGTAGCAGCAAATGCTATAGTATCTTTTTAATATATCCCTTTTCTTTAGCTAACAAAAACAATAGAAATACTTTTAAAGGAGTGTTTAGTTCCTTTTAAAGGAATGCTTAAGGCTGTCCTCTTCACCCTTCTGTTTTGCCCCTGCTCCTGGCTGGCTCTACTGGCATCTTACTGGCTTTTTACCTGCATGTCCACAGCTACTTCGTGCTGCTTTAATTGTTGTTTTCTCCTTATGGGAACTGGTTGATGATCTTGTGGCCTTTCTGGAAAAGACCACTCACTGGAAAGGCTGTGCTCATTATTAGTGGATCAAGCTAGGGCAAATGCTTTTGAAATCTCAGTTGTCTGAGGATGTTTCTACATAAAAAACCTGGAGAAGGGGACAAAGATGTCTATCTGTATGCAGTTATAGTTATTCTTATAATAAATTTGCTTTTCACATAAAACTTCTCTCTCAAACCTAATTAACTTTTATATTTTCTTGAATTTCTTTGGCAGCCAAGGCAACATGCCTACTGCCTGTTCAGTTCTTTTATTGAGTTGAACTAGAACTAACATATAGATGGAATACATTTTGACATAAATGTTTCAGGGAAAGTTTAGACATGCAACCTCCATGGGTGAGTCTCTTGTCAGCATTATGATATTGTACTGTAAATATAATTTGTAAGTGGGCTTTCAGTAAAATCACTGATGCATTTATTGCTTGTTTCTGGTCTATTTTTCTTCATAGTGTAAAACCACAGCTCAAAGTTACTTTGTCATTTTTTTTAATTAAAGTTATTTTCTAGAAGTTAGTTTGTCATTTTTAAGTAAATCAAACTGGATATTCCTGTGTTACTTCTCTGTGATTGTCTCTCTGCTAAAGGAAATGTTAACTCTAATCTCCCGCTGTAAGAGTAAATAGAAAGAGACACTGTCAATTTGAATGTCTTAAAGTGAAATAATTTTGATATCATGATATAGTATCTTTTTAATATATCCCATTTCTTTAGCTAACAAAAACAATAGAAATACTTTTAAAGGAGTGTTTAGTTCCTTTTAAAGGAATGCTTAAGGCTGTCCTCTTCACCCTTCTGTTTTGCCCCTGCTCCTGGCTGGCTCTACTGGCATCTTACTGGCTTTTTACCTGCATGTCCACAGCTACTTCGTGCTGCTTTAATTGTTGTTTTCTCCTTATGGGAACTGGTTGATGATCTTGTGGCCTTTCTGGAAAAGACCACTCACTGGAAAGGCTGTGCTCATTATTAGTGGATCAAGCTAGGGGAAATTAAATTTCCTTTTATTGGCTTCTTTTTGGTAAAGCAATTGCAGTAGGTTGTAGATTACTGGACATCTAACACTAACAGGAATGATGTTTTCTGACTGAGCGACGATTTTGAGTAAAGGTGTTGTTCTAGTGCTAAGTGAGAAGAAAAAAGGGGTCGCATCTAATTCAGAGTAGATTTCTCTGCAGTTTTATGGTCTGTAGAAAATTTCTTCCAGGTTTTTATGAAGTAAAGATACAGGTGAAATGTTGCTTTGTGTCAATATGTTTTATTTAGTATGCAAGGCAGAAAATGCTAAATTGGTTATTTTTGGCTTGACCTTAAATACAAGCACTATGAAGCCAGGATAATCTGTGATTAATATTAGGTTGTGATAAACTAAAATTTATAATTAGTGCAATGAACTTTGAGGAACATGCTTTCTTTGTGTAAATTTTCTGTGAGTCATCTGAGATGCCAGTTCTAGCACTCAATATAAGTTGAAGTTTTAATGATTACAACAGGTCTTGTAAAAATTTTAATGGAATATGTGTGATTTAAGCTCAGGTCTACTCCTTATTCATAAAGCATTTGTAAGTTAGTTTCCATTGGATTTAATGACAGAATACAGATTTGGGGTTTCTTCTTTACTGTTTCACAGTCTGTATAATTAGATTGCATAAATCATATGGTGGATGCGATGATGGGGATGTTATGAGCCTTTTTGAACTTCAGTGGAAGTTAAGACTTGGAGCTTGTGAAATGTGTTTCTTCTGGTTCTCAGGGTTTGATTAAACCCAAATGCAGGGCATGCCAGTTTGTGGTATTAGTAACTTTAAAGTTTTATTATTATTTTTTAAGAAAATGTTTCAGCATCTTGACAGAATTCTGAATGTACTTGTCTTTTTATAAAATAATTTTCAAATATGTAGTTTAGAAATAATTACATGGCATTTTAGGATTAAATTCTACTTTATGAAAATTTATAAATGGGGGTGGGGGATGGGGGAGAATAGTAACAATTAGACCCTTAATATTAAAATCTGTATCAATACTTCCTGAATATAATTTGGATCTGAATTAGCTGAAGATCTGTTTATGCTTAGACTTGGAAGTCTATCTTTTCCTGGGGGGCTTGGGGTGGGGTGAGGTGGATATTTAATGTTTATGCCTTAGTCTTTTGGCGGAGGAGCTTGTTGCCCCATCTCTGCAGTGGATATAAGAATTACACTCAGCCTCATAACAGTGTGACCAGTAAAAGCCCCAGAATTGTCCAGTGCAGATCTTGGTCTTGTTGTTGCCTGTTGGTTTGCAAACATGGGCTTCGTGCTGCTGTGGCTCAGGGCTGTGGAGACACTGACAGCGGGAGTAGTGCTGGCCTGTCTGCCAGGGCAGGCTGAGGACAAGGCTTGGCTCTGCCACCCTCTGCACTAGCCAGCAGAGCTGAGCAGGCGCCCCAGGGCAGGACATGCTCTGCCATATTAAAGGGTGCTGTTTATCCCACCCTGGCATATGTTTTCCATAACCCCCCGTAGGAGTTGTCTACATCAGGCAGAGTTGCCTCCAGGCTCTGCACTGCTGCGCTGCCACGGAGTCTCTATCAGATAACCTCTGGTTCTCAGCTGGACAATTATTGTTTTAATATTGTGTTGTGTCTTCTATAGCCCTGATCTCCAAATTGTTGGGTTTTGTTTGTTTGTTTGCTTTTTAAAGTCATAGCTGTTAATTATCAACCTCAGGAATAATCTTAACAGTTTAACATCAGACAGTTGAAATTAAGTGGGCCTACTCTGTTACTGCAGGAATCAGCAGGGCACACATTTCCATTCATTTCGTTTTCAAACTATTTCACGTTTTCTTTTTGCTTACAGTATTTGAGGGAGCTGGTATTGTTTAGTGAATTTTCAGTGCAGCAGTGTTTTTGAAAACAGAGAGTGTTGACTTTTATAACCTCCATTTGTTCCTCAGACACTGTTTCATAGCAGATATTTGCTTTCTGAAATGTATACATGGTGCTAAATTTTTAAACTGCCATTAAAAAACACTCTGGACCTCTGGTTAATACTGTCAAAACTTCAGGTTATTGCTACAGAGGATCCAAGTGTTCGTGTCAATATGTAGTGGGTTTTAGAGTTTCTGTTCATGGAAATATATGAAATCTGACTGGACAAAGCCCTGAGACAGTTGCTTTGATTCTCTCTGCATTGTATGAGGCTGTCAGACCAGCCAGTCTCCACATTTCAACCACTGTGATTTCCAGGCATTCAACAGTTTCCAAAAGCTGAAAGAATCATTCCAACACCCTCAGTCCTCATTGGTGGCTTGTCTTGCAGGATCCAGACCTAAGAATAATGACCAATCCATAGAAGTTAGTGTAGAATAATGCTCATTGCCCACATGACAGGGTAACTGTACATTCTGCCAGTGTTCACAGGTGTAGGTTCTGATCATCTGTGTTTTCTGTGTAATGTTCTCCAGAAGTCTCTTCAGCTGAGTTCCAGTGTACCTTTCTTTCTTGCTGCCCAGACATGAATTGGCAGGAAAGCTTTGAAATACTTTGCTCTGATTTCAAAGTAAGTTGTGCAATATGGAGGCAAAGCAGAGCTTTGAATGGGGGAAGGGGGAAATCCGTAGTCCATTCTAAGGCTTTGGGTTTGAGTGAAAGTTTCTTAGTTGATGGACTTTATTTTATTTTTCTTTAGTTCCAAGAAAAACCGAATATTAATTTTCTGGTGCAAACTTTGGCAAATACTGGAGAAAACAGCATACCTATATTTGCAAAGGATGAGTTGCCCATTTTACATTTGTTAGTGCCTTGTTTAAAGTCGTGTAACTGACCCACAGCTTTTCAAATGTTTTTAAGCGATTTTCCCATTATGAAGTTTGTGTGTGGGTCAAAAAAGAGGGCTAATGTGGTTAAAATAATGCATATTCCAAGATGTTTTTCTGCAAAATATATGTTGTTGGACTCATGAGTAATTAGATGTAGAAATGTGTTAATGAACCTGCACACTATTGTAAGGTATTTTATTGCTAGAATTACAGGTGATTGTCTAAGAACTGTGTAACAATCTGTGACTTGAGAATCACTTTGAAAATTGTGGTGTAAAAGGTAGGACATAAGCTGTGTTTTATGATTTAGCAGATGTAAGGATATCTCTCATAAAAAGCCTATTTGAAGTTTGTGGGGATTTGGTAATTTTTTTTTATCTCCCCCCCCACCCCCTCGTGGCTGATAATATTTCCATTTGTAATACAAAATGAGAGAGTATCCACTGTTCTAAATGGTTAAAGGATAAAAAAAAATACACCTAATGTTTAGCTCACTTTCATTTGGAGATATTTTATTCATATCAGCGCCTATTGCTGTAGATGCCCAGTGGTTGCATATGATATCAGTAAAATAATATTTAAAACTATGACAATGAAGAGACCAGAAAAGACATGAAAGAACCCTAGAGGCCTAAAAAGAGAAAAACATAATTTTATATCAAGGCACTCAATCTCCTTATGTTGCTCTACAGAGATTTGAGTATATCTTCCTACCTTTACACCTGTCTAAGAAAAGTAGTTGAGCTATTAAAAGCGCTTTTTAAGGTAAAGCAAGCTTCAGGTGATATTTTTGTGGGTTTTTTTAGTTTTGCATGAAAAATGCTACCCTCTTCTGAAGAGTGAGCAACCTACTCTTTTTCTAACTTTTTTGGTTTTCTCCCTGTCTGTTGCTATAATCCTTTTTTATACTGTAATGCCACACTTCCTTCATAGGGAGTGAATACATTTTGCTGGAAACGCTACACTATTATCTTAGCTCGCAACCTTTTTTCCAATGAAGAAAAACATTTTCCTTGATGGGCAGAATGTAACACTTCTTGATAACTGACAGTTTTGAATAGTTATAAATTAGATCCTAGGAAAATATCAAAGCAAACCATTTTCCCTATATTAACAAAATAAACAAAGAAACAAGAAAAAAACCCAACAAATGAGGACTTGAAAGATGATAATAGTGCTTTCATGATAAATTTGCAGAAGTTATTTTTGAAAGATAGCAGCATATAATTTTGATCAGGGCTGCATGAAGCACTTTTATGTAACATTTATCTTGAGTATGCTGAGCTGGAGAATGAACTCAGGAAGTGAATGTATCTTCTGTAAACTAAAGCAGACAGATTATTTTTTTAGGTGAATTCCTAATCAAAGTAAACTAAGAAGAAACGACATGGCTAGAAAGATGTAGTCACACTTTTTCTTAGTATTGATACCTCCGAGAAGTTTTCCTGCCAGCATTTTTTCTGATTCCAGAATTCTTAATTTGTTTTGAGTTTCTCTATGTGGAAAACCTGGGTACTTCAGAGTTCAGTAAACTGTGCCAAGAAGTGTCTGTAGGTTAAAAAGATTTAATATGATGTTTTCAGATAGAGCCTTGCTGTTAAGAGGGATGGGGAGGGAGCAGAGAGAAGCAGCAGCAGAGGATTTGCAATTCCCTCACTGTGTGCAGTGTCTTTCTACATTGCATTCCATTGCTCAACCCTAACAGGAGGGTTATAGTTGGCTCCTCATGGATCTGTGCTGGAGGAGAGGGTTTGAGTACTAAGATCCAATAGTGTTGTAGGAAAGGGTGAGGGGGGAAACAGAATAAAGCCCAACTCCAGCCAAAGCTGCAGGTCAGAATTTTGCATGAATCAGGGCTGTGTAGGCTGCACAACAGCACTGGCCAGTCTGCCTCCAATTGCCCAGAGTGAGCATTAAAGAAAATGACAGTTGCTGGAGGTGCTGTTCTCCAAGGGGCATTTTGCTCCATATGCTGTGGTCTTGTCCAGTTATGCTCCACTTTGGGCATGAAGGCTCTGTGAGAGTTAATGTGACTCTAAGCTCCAGCCTTTGGTCTGGATTAACAAACTGCTTTTTAGCCACAGCAGTTGCTGCATCTGTGTTGCCCATTCTAACAGATAAAAATGATCCCCAAGAGCAATTATAGCAATGGCATATTCATAGAGCATGTTCTTGTAGCCTTTCCAGGTAATTTCAGACCGACTGTTTGCTTGTGACATCTCTTAATACAATTTTTATTCAACTAAATCTGAATGCTCTGTGAAGTTAACAATGGTCTCTCCTTATGGGTCATTTGTTGTCTTCAATGTCCTGTATCCCACAGAAGGGGGTGGTATGGTTATGAGTGTGCATGCAACAGAGAAATGTTTTTATTTGAAAATGTAACAGACTTTAGTCAGACATAAATTTTCCCCAAATTTTATGAGTTGTGAGTGACAATGCCAAATATACATGGTGCAAGCAAAGTCTAGGTATTTCTTTACAGGCAGAAACATTTTTTTAAAAATGTCTTATTTGTTCCCAAAACCTTTGTATTTGATAACGCTCCAACTTGAGTTATTACACATGAACTACCAAATTCCAGGGTTTTACCCTTTACCTCTGCTTTTTCTCAAAGCAACCAGGATGGATCTTACCTCTTTCAAGATCCTGTGTAGCTGAAAACGGGTTGGGTGCAAAACCAGTGTCTCCACATCAGGGGTTTCTGCTGGACTGAGCTGAGGAGAAACTGCTGGCAGAACAGTTGGTGACAGCCTTCTGCTCTGGAACTTGCAGCTTCCTTTGGCCTGCTGTTTTGTGGTGTTGGGTTGGGCTTGTTGGCTTCACCAAGTGCTTCAGAACAGTGAGGAAGGGGCTAAAAAAGGCTTCTTATTGCACTCTTCAGTGTGCAATAGTTTTGCTGGGCTTTCTGGGAAAACTGGACTGTGCCTTGCTTTTAATGTATACATCTAGTGACTTAATTTCAAGATTCTCTATAAATATATGAAATTTGAGGGTTTGACACCATGTCGTGTTTCTCTTCTTTTTGAAGCCTGACTTTCAAAATTGGTTGTGTTTTTTCCTCTTCTGCCTTCCTCCTGAGGAAAAATTGTTTAGGTAAAGTCTTGCCAGTGTTTGGCTGTATTTTTTTTCATGTTGCATATGCAGTTTGTTCCCCTGAGTTGAGTGGGGTATTTTAATTGTGTAATACTGAGTGAGTGTTGGTATGATTGGTCTTGAAATTAATAAAGCGTATTTATAAGGAGCATACCCACTTTCATGCCTATTATGTTTTTAGAAGGGGGCTCTGGGGCTTGAAGCCTTTTTTTACTGTCTTTCCTTTCTTCTAATGTTAATTAGTTATAGGTAGGTAACTTTTGAATATATTTGAATACAATTAATTTTCTTTCTGCTTGGAATTACTTTATTGTTGTCATATAGCAATTGCATAAAATATGCTTCTTTCTTTTTAAACTTGTCCTCTTGCACTAAGGCAATGTTGATTCTACAGCATTATCCACATTATTGCAGTTTTTCTCCTTGGCATTGCTGCAATAAGGAGAAGAGCAGTAGCTAAATTTTCTTTCAAGTTCCTACTG
Organism: Pithys albifrons albifrons; assembly: GCF_047495875.1. Lineage (NCBI taxonomy): Eukaryota > Metazoa > Chordata > Aves > Passeriformes > Thamnophilidae > Pithys > Pithys albifrons. The sequence goes on from NC_092459.1 coordinate 89,895,123, forward strand.
TACTACAGTGTTTAAAGTAAAAATAAATCACTTGACTGCTTTTTAGTTGAGTGGTTAACTTGGAAGTAGGTTTTGGACCTGAAACTCAGGTTTTAAAGCTCTCTGCAAGAGCAGAAAGGAGCTTCAGCTCCAGCTGCTTCATGAGCAATGACAGGACTTGTTTTCTGAAACTGTCAATGAAAGCAGCAGGGGCAGTCACAGGTGACTGTCACCTTCAGTCTTGAGACATGCCACCCTAGGTCTTTCACTTTTCACTGCAAACATGGGGCATGTATTTCTTCTGGGGATGAATCCACAGCACCAGTTTTGTTCTGATAACAGCATCTGGCACTAGATTGATTTAACAGGCTCTGAGGTTTGCTCTTTTCAGATATGTGCTTGTACGGCAGCTTCTGTGCAGCTCTGACATGGCCACACGCTGCTGTTGTTTTTTCTGCCTCCTAGCACCACGTGTGAAGCTAAAGCTCTTTGACACCTGCCATTTGGACCCTTTTCTTACTGAAAAATGTCAGCGTTTTCAGACAAGATGAAGACAGATATCTGATCATTCTTCCCTGTGCAGGATGTGCTGAGGGCATGGTTCATACCCTGGTGAATAAAGGATTCCAGACTCTAACTGGAATCTAGTTTTATTGGTTTAGTTGGGTAACTAGTTCTTGATTTGGGGCTTCATAGAGTTTTATCTAATACAGAAGAAATTAAAGCATAGTAACTCATTGTTATGTTTGCAATAATTCTAAAACCTGTTTTTCATTCTGCTGCAAGTAGCAGCTGTCTTACTGGTTTAATGGCAGGAAATGGTGCAACACTTTTTCTTTGGGAAGGGAAATGGTAATAGTTGAGGAATTGAAATTAGAAAATTTCGAGTTCTTCTAATTCTGTAGTAAGTGAAGTTTTTTGATGGGTATGTTTTCTGCATTTATCCAAATCTGGAAGTTAGTAGAACTGGCCTGCATTTTCCAAAGCAGTAACATTTTTAAAAGAAGAAGCTTTAAATTGCATGTCCCAAGTACTTCCCCTGTATTTTTGAAACATATTTGGTGCTAACAAACAGGCAGTCAGGTTGCCTGGCTCAGAACATAATTGTCCTTATGTTGGAAATATACTTTTATTATATTTGATTACAGGAGAAGTGTTCTTAGAATGTAAAATCAACATGCAGCCTTCTTACAGACTTCAAAAAAGTCTGTAGTGAAAGTGAAAAGTCAAACACTTTGGGCTTTTTAGCCGTAATATTTCCCAGCTTGCAGAGGACCGGATAATACTTGGCGACAACAATTTCAATCATTACATTGTTTATAATATACTCACTGTTTTTTCAGTTATTGTCATATATTTCTTCTGAGATTTGGATGCAGGTCTTTCTAATTAAATTGATTTTCTTATATTCCTTTAAATTTCTTATAAACAGACATTGAGGAATTCTTGCATTTTATTATCTCATGTTGAAAGACTATAATTTGGTATCAAACCATTGTTTTGCGTGGTGTTCTTCATCTGAAAGTATGTACTTCAATTCTGTAAGAAAGTTTAGTTCTGCATAAGCATACTGGAAAAACTGGAAAATGAAGTATCATTGAAGGCTATTTTAAGATAAGTAATTTTTAATTATCTGAAGCAACTGTACAAGCCATGAGTAGAGTACCTTGCTAAACATGGATTGAAACAGGCCTAATTATTTTCTCTTGAGCAGGTTCTAAAGATCTATACTGTCTAGCAGGAAAAATGTTGGCTTAACTGATGCTAAATACCATTTATGGCTGATCAGGAGAGAAATAATTCCTAATGCCCTGAACTTCTGTCATTTCAGAAGCTGCTTTATAAGGTGCCTATTTATTGTCCTTGCTGTAGGGTCAGCAAGCTGTTTCAAAAGTAGGGGTTGTAGCTGAAAGAGGTAGTGTTATTCTGGTGAAATTTGCTGCACAACACAGTCCCTGGTTTGAAATAATGTAGCAATTTCTACTTTGAAAAGTAGTTTGAGTTGGTTGAGACCAAATTCCTTTCTTCTTTGCATGGTGTAAATTCTAGTAAACTTCATGAAATACAGAACAAATTCATTCATAAATGAATTCATTGTGAATTCAAAATAGTAGTTGTAAACGGCATTTCACTAATGTTTTCTATGGAAACTTAGGGAATGCAGCTGAGCAACAGTGTGGAGTCTGTATCACTACTTACATTTGATGTGCTCTCTGGACTCTTTGTGGGGTTAACTACTTGTGTGCTTGGGACCTCTGAAGCAGGAACTGTACTTCAAGACCTGTGGTGTCCCACCTGCATCTGATTGAATAGCTTCACTGTGAGTCACTATGAGCTTTTTTGTGGTATTTTTGCTTAAGATGGCTATAACTTTTTTTTTGTCTAATGTGACTGATTTTGAAAGGTAGATTTTCATATAAGCAAAAGTTTTATGGTATATAGTGACTTAGTTTTGAGTGAACAAATGGAAACATGATGAAAATTCCTTTCCTATCTAACAGTATATTTCTGTATTAATTATATTTTACAATAACAATATGTCCGAGGTTCTGTATATTGTTAAAATCTAAAGCTAATTCTTCAGATTATTTAAAACCACAAATGAATTGTGTGCTTTGTAGTTTGATTTTATTGAACAATGCCTGCTCTCCAGTATAATCATTTTTCATGGTCCTAACATCTTCCTTTAAAAGGGGTGGTCCGGTGGTGTACAGGAGAGCACTCTGAATCCCAAGGTCCTGAGTTCGAGTCTCAGTGGGACCGTCCTGTGGCAGTTCAATGCCTCCCTGCCATCCCATCCTGTCACATCTCGGATGCTCAGCAGGGTCAGCCCCGGTCAGTACCGGGTGCTGTGACAGTCCCGAGGACTTCCCTGTCACTGTCCAAGCTCGCTCGGCCGTGGCAGATGGACCTCAGGACTTAAAGGGTGGGGCCAGTTCTGTGCACGCTGTGCCTCACCTAAAAAATCCACTGTGCAGGCTGGAAGGGCACACCCATGTGGGGAGAGCCCTGCCCAAATCTGCATTCACAAAGTTTTGCCATACATATATGCTCAGCCTGTGCTGCACTGCTGTGTCCAGCTGGCCACAGGCACCGCCTCCCTGGCACAAGGAGTTGTGCTGTGCACTGCTCACAGACCCAAACATGCCTTGTGAGAGCAGCAGGTAACTGCCCATAACCCCAAGAAACCTGCACCTTGGTAATGATGAGGAGTTGAAGGGGCTGTCCAAGTTGCATCTGTCCTGTTTGAGAGGAGTAGAGGTACCAAGACAAGTCAAAATAAAAATGAACAGGTTATTACTGTTTCCTATGAAGGGCTGCTTTGACTTCCTGTAAATGTTTTTCATTAGTATTAGTCACCAAAAATGGGTGTGTAGGGAGACATATAAGAACAGATGCAGGCATCCTATTTCTCTAGTGTAGCTCTGAACCCTTTTAGGTTTTAGGCTTTTGTGGAACAAGTTGTGACTTCTGTATTTTCAGTAAGGCCCAATGGATTTCTCATTTGTGAAATAGCCCAATCGTCTTTTAAGCATGTGCTTAAGTCTTCCCTGCCCCATCTTTGTTCTTAGTCACTACAACTGTCAACATAATTAAAGCTTGATGCATTCCAATTGACTTCTAAATGTAACATGCTCTTCTAGAAAATACTTTGTCATTAAATTTGACGATACTTTTCTGTGCCAGATGATTCATAACCCAATTATTTTAGTAAGTAAAACTAAATAAACCTTTGACCCTTTTATACTGATGTACTTTGGGGAAGCCTCTGGCTTTTGTTGTGATAAGTTTGTGTAGAACGTGTTTATCAATTAGTATGTAAAATATTGAGTTAGAGGAATTAACCACAATTACCAGATTTGGATTGTGAAGGGAGTTATTCTGGCAGATGATCATTTTATGACCAAATATGAAAGTCTTGGCCCATTTTGAGGTTGACATACCCTTTGTTTTTAGAGTGACCATAATTTTGTTCTAAGTAATAAACACCAGACTGTTCTTTGTACTGGTATTGTTTCTTAAAATATTATTGTAAAGGATTTAAATTGTAAATCAGGGATTGGGAGGTTGTAGAAACAGTAAGTTATGTAAAGTTGGATAAAGTTGCTTTTTCTTTCTCTGTAGGTTATTAATCGATTGTTGCATTTGATTGTGGGGGAATGAGTGTAATGTAAGAGTCTAAAGTATTGGTAAGGTTCATGAAAATGTCAGGGAAAGTGCATTCATCTTTAAACCCACAAATGTCTAACCTGATAGATCTTTTTTTTGGTGTTTTTTCACATAGCTTTGAAAAAGTGAAAACTTAACTTCCTAAAAAACCTACAATTTTAAAAAATTTTAATTTAGTTAAGCAATTATTGGTGACTAGATTGTTAAATGTAATCTTTAATGTTATGCATTTTTGTAGGTATTTAATACCTTTGAATTTTAAAAAAGGGTGAACTATAAGTATTTTTAATTTATTTTACCTTTTACAATAATAAAGTCTTTTTTCTGTAAAAATTAAGAGATTGAAAATCTGAATGTTTTAAAAATCATTTCATCTTTTCAGACCAAATATAATAATGTTTACTTAAGCTGAGTAGGAAAATTACTTTCTTTAGTAAGTGTTAAAGGCTTCCTTAGAATACAGCTGTCATGATCTGCAGCATAAAGTTAAGGGCCCACCAGGTGGTGCTGGAGGAATATGTTTAATGTTGGTTTAGCTACTTAAAATGTGTCTTAACCAATGTGAATGAGGAGGGTACAGTGTAGAATAACTTAGTTTCTATGCAACGAGCCTGTTTGTACAATTAAGAGTACATTGTAATGTTGTGTAGTGGCTTTGTGATTTGGGCATTTTTAATTTTTAGAAGTTGGATATAGTTGCTGGGAAAACAAACCCTTCTCTGTAGGATGCTGATGTGGGAAGTGGACATCATGGAGGTGAAGTCCCAGATATTTTACCGGCTTTTTTTGTTAATTCAAAGAGAAGTTTATGAAACTTGTCTGTTCATGTAGTAGAAGTATATCATATCATAACAATGTACTTACTTACCTACTACTTATTGACTTTAAAAATAACTTTTCAGTAATGCTCTTATAACTGTCTTGATTTTGGTCACTGCAAGAATCTTTCCTTACTGAATGCATAGAAATAAGGACCTCATGAGGGGTGAGAGAGTCAAGTTTTCAGGTTTCATATATTATGTGACTTAGAAAGTTGAAATAGAAATAAATTCTGAAGATACACATTAATTTAGATACAATTTCATGAACTCATATGAAGCCTTTCTTTTGATCTCTTGAAAATTATATCCTTTATAAGAAGGGGAAGGGGAAATTGAGAAACAGTGTGAACTGCAGTAGTTTGGAGTAAATTTCTGTTGCCTACTCCTTTGAGCAGGTTTGGTTTTGCCTTAATATATCTGACATAAAATATGTATAGTATTTGAAAGGCATGATGCAGAACATTTTACAACATTGAATGAGCTTAATTTGGCCTATAAGGCATCCCTCTTTTCAAGAGAATTATTAGAATTTGGAAATAACCCAAAACGTCGGTGAACCAAAGTGACTGTCTCCTGTCTAGTCAAAAAGTAAAATCCAGAAAAACTGCAGACAATCCCCAAGCCTATTTTGCTTGTAATCTTAGTATTTTGACTAAGCTAAATGTTTTAGCATTGTGTGTGCCAATGTCACGTTAGTAACCAGCTCACTGTAGGTAAAAACAAGCTAAATCAAACCACATGACAGCCAGCAATAGTTCTGTACAAGTTTGCTTTTGTCTATGGTTGAATGAACCAGGGAATGGTTTCTTTGGAGTTTGTGGCCTTACACATTTAATCTGGGTAACAAATTTATTTAATGTCTGGTTTTTACTGTCTTGGGTGCAGCAGTATGGGGTTCTGCCTGAGTGGGAATTCTTCATCCCGTTTTCCATGTCTGCTACACCAAATACTTCACAGAATAACTGCCTGCATATACAAAACCATCTCAGAGTGGATGTCAAATATCCAGTATATATTGCTTCTGAAAGTGCTTTTTTATATCTTGTTCTCTTGCTTGAAATAATTTTTTACTTGGCTTCCCCCATCTCCTTGTCCCAGTGTATAAATGTTTTTGCTCTTGAGGAAAGCAAATGTGCCTTTTTCAAATCTTTCTCTCTCCCATCCTGAGTTTTAATTTTATTTACTCATTTTAGCAAGTTTTTGTCTTGCCTACCTTAAAACTTGGCACCATTCACATATTACCATAGAATGACAGTATTATTGCAGTACTTCTGCTTCTGCAAATTAGCAGTGTGGCATTAATGAGAATCAATAAAAAGTGTGTTAAAATTCCCATCTAGGTCACATTGGTTTTCTTCACTGAATGAAGTACTGGGAAGGAAGCAAGAAATAAGCTGTATGCAATAATACAGTCTATAGTATAGCAGTGTAAAAATGAGTGCAAAACACTGTTTTGTTTTTAATCTCAGTTATTGTCAACGTATTAAATCTAGAAATTGTATGAGAGGTAACTTTTGGGATCCAGTTGAATACAAAGATTGAAGAGCGATTAGTGAAAAGCTGTTAGAAGTGTGTGCTAACATGTGTGGGTTTTTGGAAGCAATATCCAAAAAGGGAGCACTTGCCAGATGCTGCCTTTATAAGGTGTGAACAGGTTAAGAAATACGTCCTGCTGCATTGTTCTTTAAACTACCCGTTCATCAGAAAAATCAGTTTTATGAGTCTTCTGTCAGCATCTTTGTTGTTCAGCAGTTAAGGTTTTTTGTGATATGATCTTATTTCTGAACTCTGTGATGGCAATTTTATGAATGTCATTTATAGTGAAGGGGAATGCTTATAATACTGATTTTTTTAAAAAGATCATGTAAGTGGTTTCATTTTCACTTGTCCTGTTCAGCTGGTCTGAGGATTTTTTTTTCTCTTTTAAACTCGGAGTTTGAATAGGTTTGGAGTTACACTAATAGTAAAGAGAACAGGATTTTTTCTCGCTGTTTATTGAAATATCCAGTCTGAAATATTGAAATGTTCTTTTGAGTTTTGAGTGACTTTAAAATCTGACTTGTGTGCACAGCGCTCCACCAGATTCCAGTTTTGATTAGGGAAGGTGGGAATCTGTAAAAACAACAGTAAGAAATTCTTACTTTCTGGGTCTGCATTTTACACTATTTGCTGTTACCATTCTCGGAACATTGAATGGAAATGTATTTTGTCTCTGAGCTGTTCTCCAGCTTTTTCTAAATGGAGGGGCTTCTACGTATCAGTTTCTTTATTTAAAAATTTGACCTACTAAATGTTCTTGAAAGGAAAATTTATAGTCCAGTTTTAAAACAATATAAAATGAAGTAATGTTTTTTACTGAAAGATCTGTTTCTTAAGGATAGTGTTTTCTCTCCTTATGGCAAAGATTAGGTTATTCTAAAAGTGGAATAGTAGAAGTAAAAATAGTTCCGAAACTGATAGTATTAACCTGGAGTGCAATAGCTGTTTGATGCCATAATTATCAACCTGAAATTCAAATTCTGTTGAAGTTATTTGAAGAAATATACTGTTGATTCAGTGGTGTCATAATTTCACAGCTGAAAATAACTTACTCCGTGAATACTTGATTGGTGTTTTCTCTTGAGTGGAACTAGAGCACTCAAGGGTTTTTTAATTACATGCTGTGATTTGAATTGGTGAGTTTATCATCATTATTGAGTGAGTTTGAGGTGTGCCGGAGATACCTGGACTGTAGTTTAGGTTACTGAAGACATGCAGCCTGTGTTTTATTTCGGGGATGGCAGTGAGAATAGGGAGCAGACGGCACGAAATACCGCTGAGAAGCGAGCTGCAGCTCTGTGGCTCAGCCTGCATCAGGCTGGGGAGTTTGGAGTGTTTTAGGCAGCTGGCTTGAGACAATATGTGTGCATGCTCATGACTTGGGCTCGTGTAATATTATAATGTTAGACTTTAGAATGTAGGTGTTTCAGTGAAATTGTCAGGTAGGTTTCTTTTGTTTATGAAAGCTGGTTTGCCTATTCAGTTCTGGTAACACTCGTTTCTTGTGTTCATTTTCTCTCTTGTAAAGATTGATACGGGGACTGATACCATGCACAGTGTGTATTATAATAAGGCCAGAATTGAAAAAGAATGAATGTTACAGGTCAGAGAGGGCTATTTTGGCTCAAATGAAGATCTTTTCCTTTGTACTGTCTTACTTTGTAGGTGTTTGATTGATTCAAGATATTTTTAAAACAAGAAGTGAGGCTTTTAAAAAAAATCCAAATATTCACCTAAGTCACTTAAAAAGTCTTTGAGTTGTGTTGTTCAATTGTGTGGTGCTTTGATTATTTGCCACTTTATTTTTCAGCATTGTCAGTGAAGCAGGAGCATCTATCTACAGCGTCAGTCCAGAAGCAGCCAAGGAAATGCCAGACTTAGACCCCAACCTAAGAAGTGCAGGTATGTGGAGTATTTCATTTCATCACCTTTCAACATGGAGCTCGTCTCAGTTCTCAGACTGTATTGTTTATCATATGAAGTATAATAATATTCAAAAGTAGAAAAAGTTTTGGTTGTTATGTTTCTAAACTTTAATTCTTCTGTCATTTCACATTTGAAGTTGGAGGTATTAATGGCATCATCTTCTTCTAATGCCTGTAATGTAAAGATCCTTGTGGATGTATTGCTTCAGTGGCCTGGTACAGGAGAATTTATTGCAATTAACATGGACAATGAATTGCATAAACTTTCATAGTTGAACATGTCCATGCCCACAAGAACTAGACCTTTGCTTTCTTTTCTTGTCCCCTGTGTGCACACCAATGTCTCTAGAAATAATGAAACTTTTCAAGGGCTAGGAAAAAATGTAGCAATAGAACAGATAATTTAAAGATGTGCATCCATTATGGTCACTGGACTGTTCCTGTAGCTGAATATAGTCCTCAAGAAATAGTTTAGTTTTAGTTTTTAAAAAATTATTTACATCAGCATAAATAATGCTGATGTAAATAATGAGGTATAATGCTCAGGATCTTAGAAATGTGCAGGTGTAGCCACTGTTATAATTTTTGGTGTTTGGTTAAAGAGTAGTCTTTAAAAACCAAATGCCTAGCAGCTTTGTCAGTGTCCAAATTATACTCATGGATTTGTTTTATTGAGAGACAGTTGTAAGGGTAGGTTTGAGGTTGCTTTTGTATTATTTCATTTCTGTCTTTTTATTTGTGTGTCTTTTTCCATTTGTTTTCATCTACTTCAGGGATTTTTTTGTTCTTAGTGTTTCTGCAATTTGTTGTTTTTCTCAATCAAATATAGCATATTGGAAAATGCAGCAACACTCATGTATAAATATTTTCCAGTCAAAATTACAAGTTCTTCATTTTAATGTTATTCTAGCAGGTTACTGGCCTGGAAATTCTTTGGAGAGCATAGCAGTAGATCAGGAGGAAAGAACTCTGTAGTTACATGGTATTCAAGGGTAAAACTGTCTAGCATTCCCCATCTTCCTCTTTCCTTTTATTTTCACAAAGGGGAAAAAGTGTTAACACAATGTTTTGAGTGAATGTTTTTCCAGGAATATTCTTGAAATGTTTGTATCAGCCCCTCCACTTGCAGGACAGGCCTTTAGCTTCTTTTTGCTTGACTCTTTTTTCTGCCTTCCAACAGACTCCCCTGTGATTATTTCTCCCCTGAGCTACAGAGGTTTTGATTGTGTCGTGGTATGGCCAGAGCAAGTATCAGGCCTGTGATATTTCTGTGTTTGTGACAGATGGCACTTGCTTTCCCTTGAGCCAAAGTTTTTTATGTTGCTAATGTATTAAATGTGCATTTAGAGTTAATGTAAGTGAACAAAATAACACTGAAAAGAAACGAATCTAATTACTAACATTATGCTTTTCCAGATATACATGATTTTCCTTTTTTCCAAAATCAATTTTTCAATATTTCAGACATTTTTATTTATTGTTGTGCATCAAGTACAGTAAATGAAACTAAAATTTTTAATACATGACCAATTTCACTATTAATTTCCTAGAGTTCATAATTTCTCCATTATTACTAGGATTTGCTTCAGGCATAAGTTGTGTTGTTGAATCTGGTTTGAAAAGCATCAGCAATTTTAACATGCCACAGCAGTGCCACAGAATGGATAGAAATTGAACAAGTTTAGGGTAGAAAGTGAAAAATAATTGCTTAGTTCCATGGATGTTGGCTGTTATGGAACTGACAGCTAAAACTACATTTATTACACTTGAGTCTTTCTAGAAGTTTTAGACTTTCTTTCTGACGTCTTTTGGTGTCAATTTGTAATTAGTTGTGCTAAAGCTGTGAACGTTTTCTTAAGCTGACTGTAAAAATTTGACATAACATTAAAGGGGAACACTAACTGATGTTTGAGGCTTTTTGCAAACTTTTTTCTTGACTAGCTTTTACTTTTCAAGTTTTGATTTTCCTTTAATTTGGAGCAAACAGAAAAGTGACATTGTGTCAAAGCTGACTTGCTCTTTATTTTAATTGTTCTGTTACATCATGTCAGATTCTGTGCTTACATGATAGCATTTAGTACATTAAAGGAAGCTGACAGCTGCATGATGAAGTGTGACATTTATAGTTAAAATAAAAGGTACAACTGTCATGAGATATCTGTGATCCTAACGCTGTTTGCCACTTTAACATTTTTCTCGACACAAACTTTATAGAAGGGTTTGGGTTGTTTTGAATTACAGAGGTAGGCCTATGTTTGTCCTTTGGGTACATAAATGTGAAGTATTAAATAATGTGTATTATGTGTCTTATTTGCAGCGCTGCTTAGTGACTGTTTGTAGTAAGTTTTCACTTGATACAGAGAAATAGAAGACACCAATCCTGAGGAAAAAAATTAGCTTATTAATTTTTCCTTGGCTGAATGTTCTATATAGAGGAAAACCATCAATCTTCAGCATTTCTGGGGGAGAATAATTAATGTTATTAGTTAACCCAAGAACTTAACTAGTTATTTTTTTCTCCCTTTGAGCTGTCTTTGAAGGTTGTGGATGACATGGGTTAGTAACAAATAATTGAGAAAAATCTTATTTTAAACTAATGGTGTATATTTAAACTATAGTGGAAACTTTTTACAGTCCTCCTTACAGCACTTTTAGCCAAAATTGTATTTGCTTGAAATAAAAACAAAACAAAACCAACTTTTCTTAAACAATTTGCTGTTATCTACAGTGCAGAGAACAAAATAGGGTCTCTCCAGCCTTAGAATTGCCCTGAATATTTCATGAAAGTGCAGAAGCTTCTGTTCTGCTACTCCAATTCCTCTAAAATCTTGTGGAGTGGGACTCACCTAAGTAGATAGTAAAGAACTTGATGAAACCTGGTTACTTGTGTTTGAGTAGAGTGAGAAGGTATATATCTCCTTCTGACAGTCATTGGAGGATTAATGAGCAGAACAGCTATTTCTCAGCCTCACAGAATTAGGAGATAAACGGCTTATAGGCCAGAGCAATAAAAGGATTTCCTCCCTGATAGGCTGAGGAAGTTCAGCTGCGGCAGATTAGGAGGATTCTGCCTAGAGAGCAAGCCACTGAAGTTCAGTATTAACGGTTTGGATGAACCTGTGAGAGGGTTGCAGTCTGACAGAGAAGGGAATGCCAGGTTTTCATGATTTCTTCCCAAAAGCTGTGCCTATGGATGGCTTAAGATTTGGGGTGAAAGTTTTTGTGGGGGAGAATGGAGGCCATAGAAAGACTACCTTGCAAGCTGAAAATGCTGCTCACCTTTATGAAGCTTATTTAATATGTGCCCTATCAAGGCTTTGTGAGTGCCTGCTCTGAGGCTGTAAAGAGGTGACAGTAATGAGGGAGCTGTGAGGCTGTGTGGATGACTGCAGTTCTATTTCTGCCCTGGCATGTGTGCTCTGGCCACCCTCTTGGAGAGCTGGTTAAATGTTTAATTTGGTGGAGTTTTCATAAAGTTGTCAAATTCATATTTATTTGGCTGTCCTGTTTATTTATTGGGGTTTTTCCTGTTTTTCCCCCTTTTCTTAATTTATTTATTTTCTTAGCTACCATCAGTACAACACTTCATGTCTAACCTTTGATTAGTTTTTATTCATGACAGCTTCAAGTAAGAGTTATGCACTTGAACTTGTCTGTAAGATGATCTGGGTTGCTCTGGATCTCCGTGTTTGAGACTTGCTTGTGTCTTTTTTCAGTGGAAAGTCTCGATGCAAGTTTCTCTTTGAAGCAGTTGTAAGTAACGCTTCACTGGGCATGGTACTTTGCCTTGCAAATTTACCAGTGATTTGCTTGCCATGAGTTATCTTTCATTATCAGAGTGCATGAGTTGACTGTCTTAATGTGGTATGCTTTGTATCGGTATAAGAAAGAAAAGCTAGACTAAGTGGTGACAAGCATTCCTCCCTCAGAAAATGAGCTCTATGACAATCAGTGCTGACCTTTTTCAATTGCTGTCACTGGGCTTGTGAACTCTGGAATTAAATGGTTTTGCAAAGGTTGATATCTTCTTTGCTTCACCTACATCCTGGCATAAGGGTTCATTTTGTTGTACGAAGCCTGTATTCCTGATAAAAATAAGGTTTACGGGATGAGAAATAAAGGAAGTCAGTACAGGTGTGAAGGCATAGACACTGCCAGGCTTTCTGTATTTTTCTCTCAGGGCTTCTGCACTTCCCTTGTTGGAAATGCTTGTTGTCTTGAGCATGTTTGGACAGACAAAATGGGAAGGCTCTGGAGGGACAGGTGAAATATACAGAAACTGTAAGTAAGCATGTATGAGTCATGGTGAAGGAGTGACACGCAGAAATATGGAATTTATTTACTTTCTGGATGCCTGGAAACTATAAGGTGTGGTCACCTAGTGGAGGTTTTGTTGTCCTGCATCAATTGTCTGGCTTGTGCTCTCAACAGAAGTTTTTTTTCTTCTGCTACCTCTCCAGCCTTTGAAGTGGATACCATAATGAAATGAATGTTGCTTAATGAATAAGAATCAGCGGAAACTGCATTCTGGTGAAACAGTGATCTGATGATAGGAAATTGCTATGAGGCAATAGTCATGCAAGGATTTTACTCTGGTTTCAATATACACTGTTATATTAAGTGAGAATTGTCTTCATTTCATTGTATGTATGGACAGATGTCTCAAACGCAGATTTGGGCAGGGCTCTCCCCACGTGGGTGTGCCCTTCCAGCTTGCACAGTGGATTGTTTAGGTGAGGCACAGCGGTCGCAGAACTGGCCCCACCCTTTAAGTCCTGAGGTCCATCTGCCATGGCGGAGTGAGCTTGGACAGTGACAGTGAAGTCCTCAGGGCTGTCACACCACCCGGTACTGACCAGGGCTGACCCTGCTGAGCATCCGAGATCTGACGGGATGGGATGGCAGGGAGGCATTGAACTGCCAGGGGACAGTCCCACTGAGACTCGAACTCAGGTCCCTGGGATTCGGAATCCAGAGTGCTCTCCATTACACCACGGGACCACCCCTCATTTCATTGAATTGATGAATTACATTTGCTTTTGAGATGACTGCTTTAACAAATTAGCAATCTTTCTTTCACTATTTAAAAAAGAAGAATAAAAGTGGGGAAAGGGGGCTAAGCTTTTTTCAGACATCATGTTTATATATCCAATTGTTAGAGGAGATCTCATACTAAGCCTCTCTGATTTATTTTCATACCTTAATGCAATCATACGCACTTGGTTTTTAATTTGCAATTTTGTGTTGAGATGCTGAAAGAAGAGCAACATATTTGGGCTTGTCTAATGCAACCTCTTCAAGAAATGCTTATTTTCCTCTTGAACATGAAAGACTAGGGTCCTCTGTCAAGGCCACATACTTGTGTCACCCAGTTAGGAAAGCAACATATGTAATAAAGTATTCCCCAGAGGTACCTTTTTGTAAAGATTTGGAAAAATAATACAGCAATCATGTGTCTCATGCTGCATGCACAGGTATGATCCAGTACAGAAACTGTGTTGCTTCTAAGGGATGTTTTCTGAGGGTAAGAAGAATCTGAGAGCGCCAAAGGTCACACAGCACAGCTTGCCTTAGCATTGTCAAATCCCATCTGCTTGTCTCCTCTCCACAGGGCAGAACACATTGCATTATTGTACACTCAAAGTTCAGCACACCACTTGCACTTTTCCTTGCAAAAGAAAGCCTTGTAGGCTTTGAGGGCTTGTTAGGACTTTGAGACTGTTATGCTACAGGGTTTTATTCCCTGGGGTCCTGTTAGAGACATAGAGTTCAGAGCTGTCATACTGGCCAGCAAGTAGAAGGTAGAGATTGGAAAAAAATGTAATTTATTTTGACTTTATCTTAAGGAAAGTAAAACAATTTGATGATTAGATGTGTGGGACATAGAGCCTGGATGTCTACTTGATCTAATTCCTTCATCTTCTTAAAAGAGCACTACTCCCCCTTGGCTACTCAGGAGAGAAGGTCATTTTTCAAAAACTTTATGGATTTATTTAGTCTTCTGGTTAAACAGTTCACACTACTGTCTCAGTGGAAACTTTCTTCTGTAGCTGGTTGGAGGATTGGTGAAAGTTCCACGAGCTTTCAGAAAGGAAAGTAAGCACTGAATTCTGAAAAGATTTTGTCAGCCAATATTGAGTTGTGTGCATTTACAGCAGTACAAAATGAAATCGTATTTCATCTTTCATCTGTTGTATTCTGTAGCATTTAAAATTAAGTTCAATTTTACTGTTGGAAGAAGAACATAGAGAGTCACACTGTGGTGATGAACATGCAGTGATTAGAAGAAAAATGGATAGTGGACAGCCGTGGTACGTTAAAGATGAAGCTTATTAATGATAGTAATATTAAGAAACTAAAATAATAGCAATAATTAATTCTAATTAATACTAGTAATATCAATAATTAGAAACAAGAGGGTCTTGTTACTTCTCTCTCCATAGGACCCAGTTCCTACTAATGAGCAGAAGCTTATTTCAAAGTGTGGACTAGACCCCATAGCTTGAACAGAAGTTATAGGAAATCTGTGGGTAATTTCAAAAACCAATCCCTAACTGCAGATAGTTTGGAAATGACTTGAGCCTCCTGCAGCTGTGCATGGGCATGTGTGCCTGCATTAGGAAAACTAAGAAAGAGAAAAATGGGCTTGAATTGCTCCAAAACCAGTGGCACAGTGCTGAAGGGGTTGTCACACAGGTGTTAGAGATGTTTGCAGTCTGTATTTTCTTCTTGTTCTAGACAAGAATCTAACATTTTCTAATCTGTGGGTATGAGAGAGACGTGGTATATGATTAACATTCTCTTTATGAGCACTGTTTTTCCTCTGAAGTCGCAGAGCACAGTAATGGACTGGAGTAGAGAAGTTTGATTTGTAATCTGCAAGCTTTACTTGCTCTGCTAAATCCAGTTTCCCTTAGCATAAAATGAGCTATGAAAACATTTACTTCCCTCCCTCCGGATGTAACTCACTGTTGGTGTACTTTCCTCCGAAGGCTTTGTTGCTTCTTTGAAGTGTGGAGCTAGAGGAACCTTGAGTACCAGAATGCTCTTCAATTCAAGGACTTTTGATTTCCTTTTAATATTGTGGTATGAAGTGTTGCTTTTCTGACTGTAGGTGTAGAATAAGGACACTCTGGTCACTTATGAAAGATAAATATTTGTTGTTGATACAAATGGCTAGAAGATTAGAACTTCAAGTAATTTTTTACTGTTGGTAGTAAAGCTAATCAATGGCATGGTGATGCAGTTATACCAGCAGTGTGAACATGAAAAGGATATTGAAGATATCTACCTTTTAAGCTGAACAGGTGGAAAGACTTTTTCTGAGTTTATACCATCTTGTAAAACTAACTCATTTCTGGTGCAGAAAAATCACATCAGGCTTCAATTAAATGATTATATGTGTTCCATCTCAGACAAAAATTAATATATGATACTGAAATTACCAATATTTGAGAAAAGTGTTTCTAAGAAAAGTATTGACTTTAAAAAGCTGCATTGTAATAGTCACTTGTCAAGGTTTGCTCTTTAAATGTTTTTCTAACTTTCTTGGTGTAGTCAACCCATCTTTTTTTAAAGATTTTTTTGTAGTAAATTAGTAGAACATTGTCATTCATTATTTCATTAATCTTAGGCAAATAACATATTATCAGTTTTATGGAGTTAAAAGTAAACTAAAATGTAACCCCTTTAAAACAAAAACCTGCTCACTTGCCACAGAAGAACTTTGGATGAAATGCAGCTGTTGAGCAGTTGCTTAAAATAAATTGCATACTTTAAACCCACCAAGAAGATATATGAGGATTCAAAACTGTGTCACAAATCCTGACCTACTGAGAAAGAATGCTTAATGAAAAGACTACTGTAAGTTTCACTGTATCCTTTGCAAGGAGGGTGAAATTCAGGTCAACAGGATAGAAAGCTTCCAGGACTCAGGAAACCTGAACAATCGATCACTGAGTAAACATTATTGCAGATACTTATGGAGAGTAATTGATCTTGAACAAAATAATAAGCTTTATAAAAGGGTTTAAATAAGTTGTAATGTTTCCATATCTACTCAGGTATGGTATATTGACAGTAATTACATATGCATTTGTGAGTTGGTCTCTCATTACTTTAATAGATTATTTTTTTATTTCATTGACAGTGAAGTTTCAACCAGACTTTTAAGGTGCAAAGGTTAATTTAAAATAGGAGGAGGTGAGTTGCTTGGATGTTGTAGTAGCAAGAATGAAATACTGAGGTTTTATAATAACAATACAGAATGATCTCATTTATGACAAAATTGAAGTCAAACTAATCACAGCTTAATAACTTCTGGTTGCCATATGTTTATTTGTAAAACTACCAACTGCCTTCACATCTTGAAGCTTCACATTGTTTCAAAGCACTAAACAAATGCTCCCACTCGTGAGGTAGCTAAGCTGTCACAGTTATTGACTAGGACACGTTTTTTTCTTTATGTGAACACATGTTTAAAAGAAGGAATGCCAAATTTTTGGACTTTTGTTTTTCTGCTTTCTGCTTGCTTTCTGCTTCTAGCAACATTTGACCACTGTAAGTGAAAGAAATTGAATTTTTTTCATTCTTCTACCCATAGGCATTCCTCATTTTCACTCTTTCCTTATCTCAGTCATTAAGTTCTTACACAGGGCAATGCAAAAGGAGAAGATTTCAATATGCAATGGTCTGAACAGAGAAGTTGGCAGCCTGCCCCAAAAGTGGGCACAATACTTAAAACCACACTAAATTTTATGCAGTTGATGAGATTTCCAGCTGCCTTTGCACCCTAAATAGTGAGCATGTCTGATTTGGTTCTTAATGATGGCTTAAGACCTGTTCCATTACTGAAATGAGGCAGGTAGCCTAAGAAGTTTTTTTAGGGCTGGCAGCTGACATGGCCCTTTCATAGATACCATCTAGAAAAATAGTTGGAAGGCTTCTGTATTGTTTTTGCCTCTCACTGTTAAGAGTGGACAGTTTTTTCCATATTTAGCCTGAAAAGATTTAGCCTGAAAACTAATATCAGTATTCCTGAGTGAAAAGTCTCCTTTTTAATCCCAGTGCGAAGTGATGCTGTAGAAAGCACTAGAGAAACAAAGTTATGACATGTATGTGTGAGGAAAATAGTCTTAATTTTACATTTGTCAATTTGAAATTGAAATATTTGATCTTCTTAATACAGGATTAGCAAGATAATTAGGTATACTTGCAAGTTCATGAGGGCACATCTGCTCATTAACCATTAGGAAACAAAACATTTTAATGTAATTCCTTACTTTCTGGGAAGATCAGACATTGAGGTTGCATGAATTCTGCAAGCAACTCTTATGGAGGCTTTTTGCCCTCCACAGTGGCATCTTCATTGCTGACATCAAGCATACTTTACTGTTTGGTGGGCTTGTCTTGTTGAATAACCAAAGTATAGACTGAAGTAAGACAATTAACTTTCAAGCAGTTAAATTGCTTTTCTTACAAAATGACATAGTATGTCCTAATGACAAGACAGGATTACAGTAAATATGCTTTCTGTAACCTCTATTTCTCAATGCATTTGGACATGAAGTTCATCTACACTGAAGTTGGAAACGACCTAGACTATTGTTTCCTCAAGTGTTAAAATTTTACATGAATTAGCTGCAGGGCAGCACAGTATGTTAGTTTCATTCCAAATATGGCACTAATATTTTTGTCTTAATTCACAACTTAAAGCTTGGCATTTATAGAGGGTACTGTCATCCTGATCTTAATACCCTGTTTAATATTGAACCGGGTTTTTTTTTCACATTTTACTTAGACTAGCATATTTTTAAGAATGGCATCTCAAACTTTTCATGTTTGGCAGTGTGGATAACTTTTCAGAAATCTGATTTTCTGGTTTTGCTTTGCATGCCATCTTATTATTTAGTCTGTATTTGGTTGAGCAAAAGTAAAGAATACCATAATATCTACAGAAGTGAGAACACATTAGCTTTTTCATTGTTAGTCTTCTAAAAATGCGTGGTTTCTAATAATGTTTGAAATGTACTTTAAGCATGAAAACAAGTAGTTTTAGGCAATACCCATATTAGTGTAAAATAGTTGAATACGAAAATCAAATTTTATAACCTTCATTTAATTTTGAAGGGCAAAATGTCACACCATCAGGTTTTACTGTCTCTGTTCCATGGTAGTAGATCTTGAACTCCTGCAGAGCCCTCATGATTTCAGTAATACTCTGCTTGAATTGTAGAGTCCAGGCACATGGATCATATGGCCAGTGTTGAGTCTCATTGCCCCTTAAAAAGATCTATTGCTGTGTGCAGTTACTCTAGCAAAGGAAAAGAGGGTTTGCCTGTACAGGAGGCAGTAGATGCTAATCCTGGCAGAATTTCTGCTTAGAGAGAGAATGTGGACAACTCTTGCCTTTTTCCTACTGTGCACTCTTTGATTTATTAATTTGAAAAGTTCTGGAGTAAAATTGCAGCTTTAGTGGGAATTACACAGGTCAACTATCCTGCTGGTGTTGGCCATAGGAGCTGTATCCCCTAAATTGTATAACTGACTGTTAGTTGATCTTCGTGCTTAGGTATTGTAACTCTTAGGCCTGATCCAGGAAAGCACTTAAATTTCTATGTAACTTTATGCGTGTGAATAGTTTTGCTGGTTCCAGTGGGAATACCAACATGCATCTGTGCTGAAGTGTTTTGCTGGATCAGGTCCTACACCTTCAGTGGAAGCCTCTTAGGGATATGACAGCATTGTCAACCAAGCTATTATGATAAAAAGAGTCTAAATTTTATTTTTTAATTGAAGGTTCCCAAGTGAAGGTTATGCTTGGAAAATTCATTTATCAACCTAGCCATGTAGTTGTCTATTTTTAAAAGATATAATGAAAGGAGATGTGGACAGTGAAGAGGTATTTGCTCTTAGCTTATCTAAAATGTAACTTTTGAAATGTGTTTTGCAATTATATGGAACTAAAAGAAAATTCTCTAAAACACTGTACAGCTGTTAAGCAAGTTGAGTTTAAGGAGACCTGCTGAGTGCAAGGACAGTACCTGTGCATAGGCATTGATACATTCAGAAGAAATACATAGTTGTAAGTGTTTCCTGGTTTGGATCAATACTACTTTCATTAGTATTTTGTTTCACTTTTGTTTGTTAAGTGACAGGTACCACTAGTATTTCAAAGTAATTAATATGAATTATTGTTACAGAAAAGCATTTATGCAGGAAGCTATACTTGTGTAAGTGATAACTGATCTACCTAGACTGGTTAACCATTTGTGGGGTTTTGGACAAGGCAGCATATGTGGTTTCCTTTGAATTCAGAACTTCCCTATCAGCGAACCTGGTGTATCAGATATCACCAACAAGTGCTTTCCAACCCTAGATAGCAAACTGCCTTTGTCAGCATGTTAGAATGGATAATAAAGGATATGAAAAGTCTTGCATGACCGAGCAATGAACTTCATGTTAACTGTGCATTTAGCAGTGCAAATCTTTAAAAGTGAAATCTCTAGTGCAGCATTTAATTGCTAAACTTTGCATTTGGGGTTTGAGGAGCCTGCATAGCCAATAAATGTTAGCTCTGACTACTATTTTGGCTTCAAGTATCAATGTTTAGTCAAGTCCTTTTCAGAAATGCTGTGAAGTCTTTAACACCCTGCAGTAGTGGTGATTGCTATTTAAATTAGGGCTGCAAAGGTGATTAAGGGACTGGGGCACCTTTCATACAAGGACAGAAAAAGAGAACTGGGACTGCACAGCCTGGAGAAAAGGAGACTCGGGGAGGGGGGGGATCTTTAAAATCATATAAATACCTGATGGGAGGGAATGAAGAAGAGAGAGGCACACTCTTCTCAGTAGAGCCCACTGTTTGGACAAGAGGCAATGGACACACATTGGAACACGGCAAATTCAATCTGAACACAAGAAAACATTTACCTACTGTCAGGGTGGCCAAACACTGGAATGGGCTGACCAGACAGGTTATGGAGTCCTGTAATCTGGGGGAACCACCTGTAGCTGACCCAGTTTCAGCAGGGATGTTAGACTAGAGAGTGTGTGCTTTCGAGAGGTGTGTCCAACCTAAACACTTCTGTGATTCAGTAAAGTGCCTTATAGTTAGTTTTAGAAATGCATACACATATATATGTGTGCATTTATAAAAAATATATATATACATATAAACACATATAATATACATATAAAATATATATGTATGTGTGTTATTTTATATATATGTGTATATAGTAGGCATATATGATAATTGTACACACATTCATGTTTTTATACATATATATATGTGTATGTGTAAAATGAACTATTGACCCCTGGAGATACTATTTAAACATTGTATTATTGGCCAAACTACTGTGGATATACATATCTACTCCTGAATCCTGGCCTTCGTCTAATGCTCTCTTGATTTGCTTAAAAATATATTGAAATGTAAAGTAAATTTTAGGAAATGTGTCTTGAAATGACTAGTGCCCTGGGGGGTTGATTCTGGACATAGCTTTTAAAGGACCACACCTTTCTTCTGCCCCTACCTATTTCTCTTATTCTTGCACAAGTGCATGTAGTAAGAAAAGCAGCCTTGGCAACAAAGTTTGCCATTGGTGTGGAGTTTTTTGTTTTATTTGTTTGGAGTTTTTGTTTGTTTTGTTTTTAATTTTTATTGAGTTGGAGAGGAGTTGAGGGGTTGAGGCTTGTACTGAATACAACCCAGCATCTGCAGAATCAGCCAAAGGTTGAAAATTGACATTTGCAAATGTGCTTTTTCTTCCCCCCTGATATTTCAGTAAGCAAAGGATTTATCAATAAATATAGGCTTCAAAAATGCAGTCTTGATTCAACATCTGGATTTAGAAGACCAAAGGTTCTTCCCATGTCCTCTTAAAGGAATTAGAAATGTTGAAAATTGCTTTTGTTTTTCTAAACATTGTTATAACAATGGTAGATTGCAATTGATGTGTTTTATTATGCAGTGAAATCACTAAAGTCGAAGCACCCTTTTCAAAGTGAACACTGAATTTTATGTTGAATTAGGTAAACATAAAAGGATAAAATAGATATCTTAGTGAATACTATATGAGATAAATAACTCTGTGAAGTTACTCCATTATTTTTAGATGTTTATTTGCTTTAAGGTTAAAGGTTCTTACAGAGTTTCATTTTGAATGTTACATATGCATTTATTATATATTCATGGGAAAAATATTGTGTACAGTTTTATTTATTAACTCTGTGGTTCAAAAATCTTTTACATGTTGCAATTGCAGTTTAAAATCTCCTTAGGTCTTTGCTTGAATTACTCAAATAATGAGTTTGGTTAATATATATTTGATCTCCTGTGTTTAGCAGTGAAAGAGGATTCTGTTGTATTATTGATTATTTCCAGGTTTAAAAAAAATTAAACTTGCAGAAGATGTAAAAAGAAAAATTTGCCAAAGCAATTACATGACTGGTGTTTCAGATAAAATCCATAGCTCTTTTCTAATTCTCTTTTTCAGTTTCCATAGCTAGACGTGTCCAAGACCCATTAGCTGAGCTAGTGAAAATTGAGCCCAAACACATAGGAGTTGGAATGTATCAGGTAAGATAATATGCATCATTTAATCTAAGTAATCTATCATGATAGAGAGCAACACCAAGATGCTGCTTTATAATTGTCAACTAGTTACGTGTCTGTTAAAAAGCATTTTTAGAGTTGATAGAATGGTAGTAAATACTTAGAAGTCATAAACTGCCTCTTTTTTAAATCTCTACTTTTAACTGTTGTGATTGAGACTCTGAAATGGCTGCAGCCAGATGTATAGTCTATTAAAAACATCAAATCAGACAGGTAACCTGATCTGTAAAGCTTTCTCCTTTTTGTATTGTTACAGCATGGGGTTTTAGCTCTTTGTGTAAAATACAATGAGATATTGATCCTCCATTTAGAAGCCATTAATTTGTACTGTTAGATGCATTCCTTCTTAGAAGTTTGTAAAAAAACCACTTGTTTTGAAGTTTTTCATTTACTAAAGCAAAATTCAAAACTGTTTGATTCTGATTTTTCTACATTTTTATGGATTATTTCTGAGGAGTAACTTTTACTTTCAGTGTCTTTACAAAAAGCATTGTATTGAGAAGTGGTATATAAGTTATTGTTGTTTTATAGCATGTTGGCTTTGATCCAGGAAAGCATTTATGCACGTCCTTAAGTCTCATGAAATAGAGAAGTAAAAAAACCAACCAAACAAAAAAAAAGGAAATTTGGCATGGGCTTGGGCTTTTCTCTATATGTTTGAAACTACAGAGCATGGGTGAATTTGAAAGACTGGATCAGAATTCAGATCAGAAAGTATAGAACTGTCTGGATCTGTTCTTTCAGATAAGCTCATGAGAGCTGATGGGATAGAATGCAATTAGCAGCCTAGAATCCTTTACTGCTACTGCTAAAGGTGGTGTGACAAAGGAAAAGTACCAAGAAAAATTTCCAAGAAATGCATATCCTGTTTTGTTTTTAAAGAACTGAAGTCAACATTTTAGTTGGTTAAGGTATCGCTCAGAACTCCGTTTGTAAGCCCTACTTGTATTGCCACAGATGGTAAAACATACACTGCTCGCTAACAGCAAACTTACTAGTAAACCTAGCTTAAATAATTAATATTTTGGTAATAACTGTATCATAGGTGGTTTTGAAAATTAGATTGAAGGGCTGAAATACTGTAGATTTCTTTAACTTATGTATCCAGATTTTAGTGAAAATGTGCAGCTATATAGCAGTAGCTGGTCATCTGGCAAAAAGAGGAGTTGAAGTGTAGTTGGTTTCCTTACTTGTGGAGACCTATTGCTTTTATTTATAACAGTAGCAGCACTATGTTGAAACAAAAATAATGAAAAGTGGTACAAATTTTTGTTCATCTTTGCTCTAAAGAAGAAAGTGTTTAACAAAATAATTTCCTTGAAATGCTATAAGTGCTTAGGGAACTTGGTTGATTTTTTCTTTTAAACAAAATTAAAAAAAATCAATTCCAAGATGAAACATTTTACTATTTGAAGTGTACTGTGAATTCTTAAGTACTAGGAACTTGTGTTCTGTGCCTATAAGGTATTGATTTAGATGCACACCATCTCCTATGGCCCAAATGGACATTGTACAATCATACCTCTACAGCCAAAAGACATGGAATTGTTGGTGCTTATATGGGTTTGGGAGCATTATACTACGAGATGAATGTTGCAGTGAACATATTGCAACAGTTTACTCTGGTCTCGGAGATTGAAGCTGGTGTCGTTTACTTCACACTGATAGAGAACCAGTTGGGTACCAGGTTCCTGGCCCTTTCAGTGAAGCTTCTTGGTCCACTATGGGTGTGTTGCAAGAAACTGCCCATTAATGTCCAAATCGGTTATATGAAAAGTTTTAGAGAAATAACGGCTAAAAGCCTGATGGAGGTAGACCTCAAATATTGTTCATTTGCAGTTATCTGCATTTTTAAGTCATGGCTTGAGTGAATCATCTGAGGTAGACACATGCCCTATCAGAATTCTGAAGAATCACCACAGAAGTTACAATGTGCTCATTCAGAAATACAGACATTTCTGAAGTGCTAGAACTATGTGACACTACTGAAAGCAAAGGGCTGCTGCCCTTTGAGCATGACAGCTCTCTTGTGGTGGTGAGAGGAAGGCAAGGGAAGAGGAATTAAGGATTTAAGACTTTTCTTCCTTCAAGAGAACAGTCACTTGTTGGTGTCTCAGAGAACAGGCATGGAAAAAGCTGTTGTGTTGTACAGACAGTCCCAGAGCAACAGCTGATATAATCCCTCAGATAAAGAGTATTTCAGGCACAGAATTTTATAATATCCAAGACAATTTAAGAGGTTTTATTGCATTTCAATTTATAATATAATTGCTGGCTGTAACTTTTTATTAATTTCTGGGATGAAATATGCAATGTGCAGTCTATATCAGAAATATAAAAACCTTTTCACAGAGGTGATTGCTTTCTTAGCCTATTGTAACTTTAAACCTAGCATTTAAATATGACCTTTCCTTTCTCAAACACTCTGAAATTGATATTTAAGAAGCTGACAAATCCAGGTTTTGTCATTCTTGTCCAGAAGGAGAGACAGCAATTAGTCTTCAGGCAGAGGCAGATGGAGACTGTGTGCTGCTGCCAACGACTGTGAAAACCATGTATCACAAGCAGTGTGGTGGTGTCTTTAGGGCTCATTGCACACTCACTGTGTGTTGATCAACATATGAACTCCTTGAAGAGGTGGTCCTGCCTTTTCTGCTAGTCGTACCCAAGTGCCCCAATCCTTTTGTGGTGTTGTTAATGATTATGTGGTGTCCTGGAAGGTGAATATCTTGTAGGGGAGTGTAGCTGGGGCTGCTGCCTTCTCAGCAGCCTGACTGACTCGGGACACGGCCTCTGTACCAGTTTACAGCAGCAGAGGTCCCAAACTGCTCTGCTGTAAAGTCAGTGGCATAGACAATGATTTCTGTCTTTTCTCAGAGGCTGAAGTGAGAGATTGGTGAAGCAGAATCTGCCTGATGAAGGCTGTATGTTTTGTAGTGGGGAACATTTGTGTGTTCAGCTGAGTGACCCACTTGTGCAGGAGCTGCTGCTGCTATCAGCAATGATAGTAGTGCTGCTGAAAAGTGAAGTGGTCATATGTCATCTGCTGCTTAAATTATGAGCTTGTTTAAAGTTTGTGGAGTGTGTGTCCCACCAAGTGTACTGTGTGAAGGGGCTGCATCTTCTGTAGTTGTTATTTCCATGGGATTTTTGATCCTCTCCATCTGACCTCTTGGTACTTCAAATGCATGTTTGTGAGAATATCAGTGTTCTCTAGTTTTGCTAGTGAAAGTTTCCAAAGCAAATCTTCTCATTTGAGTGTGGTTGCTTTGGATATGGAAGCAAGAGTTTCCAGGTAGCAGGAGATGTGTGTAAGCTGAGTCCCATCAGCTGGAATTTGTGTTTACTTACTTTAGATGAAAAAACACTTTTGAAACTTGTATTTAACCACCTGCTTTTATTCTTATTTCAATATATGATTCTGAGTTTGTGCTCTGCCAAGGAAATGAGGTTTGTCATAGAAAAATAAACAGGCCCCGGATCTCCTAACAGGTATTTCCTTAAACAAAGAGAAGCACAACCTGATTTATTAGGGCCTCTCTCAGACTAAATTCCAGTTGCCTAAAGGTCCTTGTCTTCCTTCATCTTTATCTCATTAGGAAAATTGTTCTTTCCTCCCAGACAGGAACCTAGCCAAAATTAATTTATCACCTTCAGGCCATATTACTATGATTTCTTCTGTAGTTGAACATGAAGATGATGCCCAGACTCTGCCTGATACTGAATATGTTTGCCTCGTCACCTCCCCATGCCAGTTCAAAGCTAAACTCCTATCTGGGAAGAAGCAGTTAGCGGCTTGAGACTTTATTATACCGTAAACTGAATTTTGGCAATGAATTACCATTGCAGTTGTAATGATTGGAAGATGTAGATAAGAGCTGAGAACAAAGCTGCTTCACAAAGATTGTGGATAGGGAATTGAATTTGAGAGCAAAGAGAATGAATAAGAAGACAAAAAAATTCTTCCTCTCAAACAGAAACCCAACTTTTCATAGGTGAATTAAACAGTACTAACATAAACTTTGTTCAAAATTCCATCATAGTAAAGGGAGGAATTAAATTAATATACTTTAAAAAAGTCAGAACCTGAACCAGTATTGTAAAGCAGAGAAAGGAGATGTAGAGCTAAGGGACTGTGTTAAGTTTGGCTGTTCTTTTGATGTTCTGTTCATGCACCAAATCCCTGGGTACTACAAGAACAGTAACCTCTAGGGAAAGAGCTAGGTGGAGCTCGAACTCATCTGTAGCCTAAGAACAAAATATGTGGTCTGTGTTGAAGGATTAGAATTTTAATTCTGTATAATATCAAAAAATATGTGCCGTGTCTGATCTTGAAAAAGCAGCATCTTATCTGGTCTTTATAATTTATAGAATGCGAAACTCTGTTCATAGTATAATTTTGTGCATGGTGACACCTTCACTGTTGAGCACATTCAGAAAATTAACATCCCAAAAGAGGATATAAGAGATCATGTATGTAGTTCTGTAGCCTCTGAAGTGGGAGGTTACTTGATTACAGATGGATCTGGAATATTTTATGTCAAATAAATAAAATCTGTAAATAATAATTTTAAGTAGCCATTCTTTCAAGAAAAAAAATGATTGCACTAATTCTTGGTTTGATTTTTATAGAATGCTGGAAGGTCCTGGTCAAAGAGAGTTTCATAAACCTGAATCAGGATGTTTAATAATAACTGAATCTGGAAATGCCTTTTTTGTCTCTCTTGTCCATTTTCCTTCCCATATTCCTCTAATTATTGAAATGCATCAGTTTTTCATTCTATTATTACCTGCAGGATGTTTTATTATTTGGTTGGCAATTTGATATGCCTTTTAGGCTTGAGTTTTTTCCCCCTAAGAAGGTGGGTATGTTTTGTTAAATGACAGTGCAACTGTAGGGAATGCTTTTAATCAGATATACTTCCTCCTTAATTGGATCAGTTGTCTTAATTACAGGTTTGCAGATATAAACCACTTCAAAATCTACAGGCAGCTAGATAATAGCGAGGCATCTCAATGAAGGTTGTATCTCAGTTCTTGTTGGAAAAGGAGTTTTTTCTTTCTCTTAGAAGTCTTTGTAGAATTCTGCCTGCTGTCTCAGGCCATCGCTGCATGGGTCCTTCCTTCCCTGCCTCAGTGCCAATGAAGGGAAACCGATAGACAGTGGTGGAAGGGTGTTATGGGCCTCTCCTACACATGGCTGAAGCTTCATGTAGCCCTGTCAGTTTGTTGCATTCCTCGCTCAAAAGATGTATGTGGCATCATCACTGCCAAGTTTTCCTAAACCTCCAGCACAACAGCATGGCTGTTAAAAAGGTGTGGCATTAAACCAAATTTTTGACAGTAGCACTACTTTAAATTTTGTTGCTCTTCTGAATGCCTGTCATGCAAATTATTTACTTGAGACAGTCTGACTGTATGTTTAATACTGAACAGTTACTCGATTTGCTGATGACACCAAGTTGGGCGGGAGCATCGACCTGCTGGAAGGCAGGAGGGCTCTGCAGAGGGATCTGGATAGACTTGAGAGATGGGCTGATTGCAATGGGATGAGGTTCAATAAGGCCAAGTGCCGGGTCCCGCACTTTGGCCACAACAACCCCCTGCAGCGCTCCAGGCTGGGCACAGAATGGCTGGAGAGCAGCCAGGCAGAAAGGGACCTTGGAGTACTAATTGACAGGAAGCTCAACATGAGCCAACAGTGTGCCCAGGTGGCCAAGAAGGCCAGTGGGATCCTGGCCTGTATCAAAAACAGTGTGGTCAGCAGGACCAGGGAAGTGATCCTTTCCCTGTACTCTGTGTTGGTGAGGCCACACCTTGAGTACTGTGTTCAGTTCTGGGCCCCTCAGTTCAGGAAAGATATTGAGGTGCTGGAGCGGTTCCAGAGAAGAGCGACAAGGCTGGTGAAGGGACTGGAGCACAAGCCCTGTGGGGAGAGGCTGAGGGAGCTGGGGTTGTTTAGCCTGGAGAAGAGGAGGCTCAGAGGTGACCTCATCACTGACTAGAACTACCTGAAGGGAAGTTCTAGCCAGGTGGGGGTTGGTCTCTTCTCCCAGGCACTCAGCAATAGGACAAGGGGGCACGGGCTCAAGCTCTGCCAGGGCAAATTTAAGTTGGAGATCAGAAAAAAATTCTTTCCAGAGAGAGTAATCAGACATTGGAATGGGCTGCCCAGAGAGGTGGTGGATTCCCCATCCCTGGAGGTTTTTAAACTGAGATTGGACGTGGCACTGAATGCCATGATCTGGTAAATGGACTGGAGTTGGACAAACGATTGGACTCGATGATCTCAGAGGTCTTTTCCAACCGAGTTGATTCTGTGATTTGGTTGTATCTGAGAGCTGAACTATATCAACATTTTAGAACTACAGGGATCAAAGAGGGGGAACCTCCAGGGTATCTCTAATCAGATAAAGTTGGGTTGGGCTGATACTGCTGTGGGCTGAACAAGGCTGTGTATTATTTCTGTTGTCTTTCCTTCAAGAGAGGCTGGCTTGTGCATCGCACTGCAGGTATTTGTCATTCTGTTCTACAAAACCCCACCAAACAGAACTTGGTAGCTTCGTTAGGGCAAACCACATGCTGTATTGTTTCTCTGATAATGGAAATTTGAAAATTTATGTTTAAATAGGAAGTTGCTAACAAAATAAAGTTGTGAAGTAGTTAGCAATTGCAAGCAAAACTTGTCAGAATCCAAACATTGCTCATTGCAAAGAATCACTGCGTGTTTTAATAAACCCTTTATCTTCTTTTTTTCCTTAGAATAGATACATAGTTTTTAATGGTGAACTATAAGAGACTTTGTATCCTTCTTGGTATCTGATTTGGTTACATCTGCTTCATGCAGTATGCTTTTATTTAATAGCATGGGGGCAAAGTACTGGAGCTGACTGATTTTTTGGTCAGAAGTGTGCATTTTTCAGCGAGTATTTAAGAAGTTTATTTAACTTCTTTCTTTATTTTGGGGGATTTTTTTTTTATTGACTCATAGGGTATATTAATCCTTAGGTGTGTTATTTGGGTAGCATAGGAGAATCGCTCATGTATGATGTTAGAGTATGATGACATATGATGTGCAAGAGTGTCTTTTTTTTTTTCTTTAAGTCTCTGAAGTGTGATTGTCAAAATAGCCTCAAACTTGAGCTTGCTTTATTAAGCTTATTAAAACAACTTTGTGTAGGTTTGCAACTTACCTTTTTTTTTGGATTAAAGAAATGGAATGTCTTATTAGTCAAGCAGTGCTTTATTTTGCATGATTCACGTAGCTTCCTGTGGAAACTCAGTTCAGCAGGAACACTGTTTGCTGGTCAGAATTGTAGGTTGCAGGTTTCAACACTCAGTTGAACAATCTGTCTACAAAAGGCCTCAGCATTCCTTCTGTATTACTACACTGAATATACACACACAGGCAAAGAACTGAACCGAACCTCCTAGGATAAAATTGCAATGTTGTGAGGTTTTTTCTGATTTTTCTGTACTTTATTTGAAATGATTACCTAAAGAGAACCTCTGCTTAAACAAAGCAAAGTTGAAGGATGATGATATCACTGCTTGGTTCTATATATCATCCAGAAAATAAGATCACTCTATTAATTACCATAAATCACTCCTTTTTGGCAGTACACGGCAGCTGGTTGATTATGGGTGTACCTTAAGCTGGAAAAACTCCTAATAGGAAATATGCTTGTGGACTAGAATCTGGCTGAAATAAAAGAAACTGCCTGTACTTATACTAAAGAAATTTTAAAAGTGGATTAAAGGATACGTTGCTATTATTGTAAATAAATAAAGAAATATAGTAACTAGACAAATTCTAGGCTGTTTCTGTATTGAATCTCATCTCTCAATAAACTCACTGAGACTTTTAAGACAGGGACATAGAGGACAGTATTTCACTCTGCTCTTAGCTCTGCTCCTCAATAAAGGACACTTAACCTCTCCTGTGAACCTGTAGTCTCCTGAAAAGAGATTATTGTTGCTAAATATTTCTGCTGCATGCTACAAGGGATTACTTGCTTTGAAATTTTTGAAAAAAAATGAAAGGAGCGCTCAAAGTCTTAAGGTTTACAACACCTTTTTGAGGGGCTGTGTGTAGTAGCTGTGTACCTATAAAGTACTGTTAAGGGCAGTTCAAAAACTGAGTATTTTATCAGTAGGGGGAAAAGGTTTATTTATTTATTTCTGTGGATGTGTAGGCTGGTATCTTTGTGCTTAATGCAGGATTTTTATGGAATCCTCACTTATCCTGAAGTAGTGAAGAAATAATAACTGTGTGAGGAAAGCAAGCAAAAGTCATATGTGTCTTTTGCCTGACATAATTTTTAGGGTAAATTGTGCTTTTCATTTTGAAAAGTAAAGCCCTATGAACCAAGCTATCTGACATCCAAGGGGAGCAAAGTCTTCACAGACAGCTTTGTTAGGGAATGCCAGTAACCCCATAATGTTTTTGGATGCTTCCCCACCCCACTGAAGTGGGTGAGCAAAACTTAAGGATCCTTTCCCAGTGTAAGTTACACCTCTGGCAAGTTTGTGTAATTTAATCTTTGGCAGCAGTTTTACTGACTGCCAGGGATGGTTTATATATCCTGTAACTTGGCAGTCTCTCTGGTTGCATCTACCTATTCTCTGGCTGGCATTGAGAAATCAGATGTTCTGCCAGCAAAGCACAATAAACTTTTGCTAGTCTATTACAGCTGGTTATAACTCAACAAAGGGGTATAGAAAGAAATGACAGTTGTGTTATTAATTATTTTAGCTAGTACACTGTATATATTTACTGGCATCTCCAAGAAAATGTGCCAGCTCAGTGAGGTGAGATGCTGTCCCTTTAAGGAAGTGAAGGAAAATGTGTGCATGTGTATTTACAAAGATTGCAAGAGCACAGCCGTATGACCCCATCTGCACATGTCACTCACGAAGCTGCTCATGAACTGCATCTCTTTTCACTGCTGTCACCAAAAATGCACTGTAGACAGCATTTGAAAACTTTCAGAAGTGTGTTTGTGTAAGCAACTTGAACTGCAGGTAAATTTTAAACATTACTGCTAATAATCCCCCTCTTGCACTGCTTTTATTTATTGTTAGAGAGTTTGTATCTGCATATGTAGAGCTGCTGAGGTGGTAGCAAAAGTAGGGAAGCTCTAGAAGTGTTGGTATACTGAGGTGGGATGATCTAAGGGTGTTGATAGGAAACAGCTGCTGGACAGATTTACCCTCCCTGTCAGTTTGTTTCTGATTGCTTAATTACCAGTTCTCTTGGCAGAAGTTTGTTAGGAAGCTTTTTGTCACAATATGACAACAGACTTGTGATTGGGTTAAAGTAATGTGTGTTACTGTTCATGAAAAATAGGTGTAAAGGTTATTTATTTCCAGACCACCATAAAAGTGGGAGATAGAAATTTGTGAGCAGGATTGCCCAAGTATTAGGGTACCATCTCTGCAGATTTAAACTTTTTGAAAAACTTCTGACAGGGGAGCCAAGTGTCAAGAGGAGCAAAATGGGACTTGTGAGGCTGGGGTCCAGCAAACTGGCTTGATATGGCTTCTCTGTGCATCAGATTAGAAACACTTGGTTCATTAAAAGCTGAAACAAAAAAGAGGATGATAGTCTGCCTTTCTAAAAGAATTTTGGTTGAACAGCTTCTGAAATGTGTGAGACGTTGTTGGGTTTCCTGTTTACATTTCAAGTGGAAATACACAATTTTAGCATTGAAAAATTGTTCATTTCTTTCATCTAGATTTCAGTTAAATTTTCATAATTCAAGTTCTTTGCATTTTTGAAACAATCTGAAACAGTCTTAAAAATACTACAGTAAAAATCAGCCAGAGAGCTGCAGATCACTCATGGCATTACCTGTATCCATGATGTGGTATTTGTGTTTGTGAACTTGTGTTTCAGGCTCAAACATCCATCTTTTATTTGAAGCAAGTCAATCTTTAGGATGCTAGGTTATGAATTCTAGTAAGATTTTCATATAAATATTATAATGATAAAAGTGCTTAAACTATTAGCATAGTAAAAGCATATCTTTAGTTTCTAAAGTCAGGTAAGATTGGCAGTGGGGATGTGAATCATTTGCTTTGAATGTGTGGGGGGCCAGTTTAAACATTGTGAATGTAAATATTATTTGTTGGTGGAATTCCATAGTCACTGCTTGCTGTGCAGTGGTCATCTCTTGCATCTGTTGTTTTGGTTTCATGAATTAACAGTATATTCATTTGACTCCTGAGGAAAAATACTAATAGTATCATACTTTTGAGTGGTTCCATGTGAGTTCATAGCACAGCAGCTGTTGACTTGATATCCAAAAATCTGAAACCATCAATAGATTTGTGCTCTCCTTCAGTAGAAGCCCAGAAGCGGCAATTAAAATTCTTACGCTATTTTAAATCTGTAAATGGTTTGTTAATATGTATGATTCTAATGGTTGATATTGTGTAAAGCAAGAACTTTGTTTTGAAATGAAATATGTAAAATAATTATTTTTACATAGTTTGAACAAATATCAAATTATGGAATGCTGCAAGAATTATTTCATAGGTTTACTTAAGCTATGCATTTATTTTTCTCACTAAATGTTTACTACAAAATGTAAGTAACTGATAAAAATCATACATTATGTTTATATTAGTATGGTGTTAATGTGCATATATTTGTTTTAATATTGGAACTGTGAACAAATTTTTCTTCTCTCCCTTAAAGTAAGATGAAGGTAAATTAATGTAGGAGCATTTTAAATTAGTGTTGCTGTTTCACATTATAATTTTGTGACAGTTATGTCATTTGAGAGACATCACTGAAAATTGTCTCTCTTCACTATGAGACTATATAATATGCAAGATTTCTCTGTTTTGTAATTTGTTGCTTTTTAGATTTTTATCTTGCTAATAATACTTATCCTAACAAACAGCTTTGAAAAAATCATTTTAGAAACTAAAATCGTGTTTCGCTAGACAGTGATTAATATATGTGACCTTTATTTTTGTATCAGGAACATAAATATACACTTTTTTCTGTGTCAGTCATTGTCTAAGATTTCATCTTTGTTCTGCTTTCCATTACATACCATGAATTATATGAAATTAATTTAATCGCTACTCCAAACAGAAATTAAATGTGCCCTAATCCAGAGTTGCGTTGTTTGCTTTTACAACTGTAAGTCATAAGTAATTAATTTTCCTTGGAAAATTAATTCACTTACCATTCCCAGTAGCATCATATGTTGACACAGGGTTATAGATAGTTTAATATTTTTGTTCAGCATGTTGGCTTCAACTTTGGAAGACCTTAAAGCAAAACAAATTCAAATTTACTCAACTGTATATAATTCAGGGTTATTTAAAGTGAATGTTGTCTTTATTGCTGTCAACCAGCTGACGATGATGATTCTAAAATTATATTCAGTCTTCCAGAAAACTAAAGTCTATGTACATATGTGATTTATTTCTTCAAAAGAAAAAATATTGTTTTATATCAGACATTTGGATAACAGGGCCACTGGAATGTCACCAGTAGTAGAAAAAATTAGCTCCTTGGAGAACATAACTATATATTACAAAGCCTTGGGTAAGGCATTTTTTTTCAGCATGCCTCATGCTGCTTGGGATATTAGTAGATTCATTATTCCTGTTTAAGTTGTCTTAATTTGGAATGTTGTTTTGTTTTCTATCTTGTCATGTACAGAAGGGCATCTCATTCCTGTGCCAAAGGGCATCATGGACACTTGTGTGGGTGGCCCTGTTGCCCACAGCTGACTGTCCTTCAGGAATGGCATTGAACAGTGTGGGCCAGAAGTCTTCCGGAATGAGAGAGGCAGCTTTTAAGTCTTAATCATTCAAGTTTGCAGAAGGATGTCTTTCTTTCCTTGTTGTGTGGGGGGTTTTTTTGGTGGTGTTTTTTTTGTTTTTTTTTTTTTAGTTCTTTGGAGTTTTTCTTTTTTTTCCTTTTTTTTTTCATTCTTTTTTTGTTCTTTCCTTCTTTTTTTTTTCCTTTAGTTCTGTACAGCTCCATAAAACATGGTGTTTATTACTTTGGTTTATTTTTATTTATTTAAGTCTCCCGGCTGAAACACCAGTGATGGCAGTGTTGCAGTTCAAGCAGGGAAGGCTTATTTTATAAATGTCCCTTTGTGGGTTGGTGGCTGCATTTTGCCTGAATGCAGGGGATCGGTATCAGTGGCAGTTAATTTAGAATTTTGGAGGTGGAAAGTAGAAATGGACATTTAATTTGAGTGTAAAGTTACTACTAGAAGCGGCATAAAAATATTATTGCATTAGCAATCACAGGAAGAAAATAAACTATGAACACAGTAACAATATACAGTCATATGACAGACTTTTATAGAATAGAACAGTAGATAGAAGAAAATACTTTTTCAGATAATTTTTTCACCACTTTTTTATTAAGGAGAGTGCACACAGAAAAGTATTGTATTAATAGAAATAAGTCCTGCTAATAATGCCAGCAAAGGTAAATTCATCAGTACATAGCAAAGTTGTGTGTATACATACATGTCAGCATTTGCAGCATTGATGAACATGTTGATGGAGATTTCCATTAAGTTCTCTATCTGTTGCTTTCAAATTCAATTATTTTGAGTTTTCTGAGCCTACATAAGGCACTTAGTGGTGCTGTGCATGTCTAACAGGTCTCAGTAGTTACTCCTAGCTGTTTCAATATTGTGGCTTAATTTCTTAAAAAAGACTTCACTATGATATTTAAAAATACAAAATCTCCTGCAAAGAAAACATCTGTGTGGTGAACTGAGTTTGACCACGTACTTTTGACATGTATTAATGAGGCTGTCCTACCTGCCCCACCGAGGTGTTCTTGTCTCCTTATGGGGGCTGCCAGATTTAACAAAGCACAACTCTACAATTTTTGTACCTTTTTTCATTTTCACCTACTGTGTAATACAGTGTGCTTTTCCTTTCAGGAAAACAAGAAGGAAGAACCAGCTCTATCCTTTTCTTCTCCTTTTTGCTGGAATTTTTGCTGATTACACTTGAAAACACCCTGCCCCACTGTATCAGCATTCTTGTTGCTTACCCTTCTGTGGTACCCTGTTATCTGTGTAATGCATGTAACAACGTGTTGCCTATGAAAAATTTTGGGAGCCAACCAAAAGCTGTTGCTGTTCTTACAAATTTCTTGGCAGTGGCAGTTTGTGTTTTTGTTGGGAATATTCTCATTCATTTTATGATGACAGTGATTGTCTAAATTTGCAAGAAAAATGACGCTAAAACAATTATTGTTTAAAAAAAACTGCAGAAACTATTTCTTCAGGCAAAATTTATATTTTGAGCTTGACTGTAGTTTTGGATTAGTTAATTCAGAGTTGGCACTAATTCTGAAAAAAAACCTTGAGCTATGAAGTACAATAGCAAAAAGCCCAAGAAGCATGAACAAACTCGTACAGTGTCTCCCAGTGCAAGTGCCTGTTGCTTTGGAGGCCACCAACTCTACAGTGATTGACGTGCATTCTGGCAAAGACTTTTTTTTTTCATTTCTCTTCCTCCCCCCACCCTGCAACAGTGTTGCAGTCAGTCAAAGTGTATAGACAAAGCTGAGTGAATACCAGTTTCCCCAGTACAGGGGCTATTTTTTCAGGAAGTCTAACTCAAACCAGATGTTTTGCTTAGACCTAGAGTTTGTTGCTGCCAAGCATCTCATCAGAGGTCAGAGTTCTGGGCTCAGGGCCCTGCTAGAATTCTTTCACAAATTGCTATTCGGTGAGGTTTTAATCCTAATGGAAAGAATAATGTGCTTGTAAAATCTGCAGTTATTACAAACACAGTATACATATTGTGGACTTCAAATGACTACATATTTCATTCCCATAAACAGGGAATGCAGATGAATGCAGTGTGTAATAGTTTTAGACATTCAAACTTAAACCAAGTATATAGTTTATACTACTGTTAACCATTTGCATTCTTAACACTCCTGTAAAATGAATAGTAATCTTGACTAACAATTGGCAGATCAAAACAAAACGAAAAAATCTCCAGCGTGTTTTGACTTGTAAGCTGTTTCCTGAAGTAAATAATAAATACTTTTGAGAATGTTCAAAAACATTCTGCTTGCTAAGACACTATGTTTGGCACAGTTTTTCTTTCTCTTTTTCTGTCTCAGTTTTTAAATGGCTCAGTAGCATCTTTTTATGGTCAAGTTAATCTTACTTCAACTATTTCTTCATACAGATAACTATTCATTCCCAAAATTTCAGAGTAGTCTGTATATACTTCAGCTTAAAAACAAATGCTTGTTATGTAAAGTGATAAGAACAAGAACTTGTGATGAAAAATCTCACTGTATTTTTCTCTTCTTGTTGGGAGCAGTATTCATAAACTTCTGTTGTGATTCTACTGAAGTGAAGTTTGAGTGTAAGAAAAAAGTCTCAGGTAACTTTGGTAGTGTGCTGCAGCCTGCAGCTAGAGAAATGTAGCTTGATTTAATATGAAGATTAAGATTTGGGATATCAGAAATTAATTTTTTTCTATAGAAAACAGTGCTATAGTGTGAAATTGGATGATGTAACAGATATCTCAGTACAAAGAGGTTATAGTGATAAATTGTTTATTTTTATGTTGTGTAGTATGTTATTTTTCACCAAATACTTTAAAATGCTGAAGAATCATACATTACTTCCAACTCCTCAAACTATTAAAAGTACTTGATTACATTTAATAGCATGACATTGTTTCATTGCATCCTAATTTGTGATTTTTATGTAACCTGGGAATGTGTTTTTGCTTTGGTGAAAAGCATAACTTAAGAAAAAGGTGATGCCACTCAAGAGAGTTAATGTTCTCTTGTTTGCCTGATGGTCATACTGATAGTCATGCTGGGAAGGAGGTAAATACGTATAAGACAGTATGTCTGCACTAATTCTCTAAACTTTGACATGCTGGAGTGTTCATATACTATGTAATTTATTCTTTTATTACTTGTTTATCATAAGAAAACTGCATACTGATACTACAGTGCAGGTGTTACCTTTTGAGGTGGAGAATCTTATATACTGTTGGAACTTTTCACAAAGCCTCCCTGTTGGCTTAATTTGTTTCATGGCATGGAATGTGGACATTTCTGAAACAAATCACTGCTACATTAATCCAGTTGTTAAATAAGAAATTGATGAAGCCAGTATTTAGACAGCAACGTCCTTTTTAGAGATGGTATGCATCTTTCAGAGTTTAGAGAAAATAGTTTTGTTCCTGCTATATTCTTTAGAAAGGAGAGTGTGGCTGAAGTGCTACTGGTGAGCTTCTTTTACATTATAGTAAACACTTCTGTAAGTATTTTTCTCTTGCTTTATTGAATAAATATGACATGTTTGGATGTACAGAACTGAATTAGAAAACTTGTGTTCTCTCTCTGGGTAGATTCTAACAGAGCAAAGCTAAAATTTATAATCTGCAGTTTTATTAACTGAAATTATTTCAATTGTTTACTAAACACCCATAAAGACATACTAGTTATATTGCAAGTTGGATGTTCTTGGTGCAAGCTGCTGCTTCAAGGTGAGAAATCCAATATTAAACATGAATTTAGTACGTACAGCCTAATCATTCAGATACAATGAGAAAAAGTGGAGACTAACTGCAATCTTATAAGAGAAGCTTTTTCATATTAATGAGTTTCCATTTGCCAATAATTCTGTCATTTGTAACTTGAATCATTCATCACCCCTGCAAATGGTTCTTTCAAGACATTATTTGCAATTTTGTCTTGTGTTTTTGTCCTTGATGTTGTGAAAATGACCGTCTACTGTTACAGGAATGAAAAGAGATCTCATTCAAACATCTTTTGTGTTTCCACTTTCAGTGAAAAATGTTTTTCAAACCTGCAGCTGGTTATTTCTGCAGGAGTTCCCACTTATATTCAGGTTTGATTGACATTTTGAAATGGCAGCTTTTCATGAAAAGCTGTTAACTTGTAGAATTTGGTTATGGTACTAAGACAGACTGACTTTGTTCTACTGTTGGGGCTTGTCCAACCTAAACACAATCCTGCATCTGAATTTAATAGTGCTACTCAGCACAGGGAGCATGAGCTTTTTTTTTTTCATTTTTCTTTTCTGTTTTTTTAACACTGGTGCTTCTGATGTGTTTTTGAACCTGACCTGATAGGTACTCATCCTGATAGCTTCTCTGTCAGTAATTGCATTAATTGGCATTCGCATTTCTCCCTCTCCTGAGCTAGCTAGGCTGTGCTAAGTTGCATTATAATTTCAGTGGTGGAATATATTTTCATTTTCCATGATGAAAATAAGTGGAAAATGTTTTTAATGACTGTATGAATACTACAGTGTCTGCCACAAGGTAAAAATTACTATCTGCGACCTTTATGACTTTTTATTTTAGAAATTTTGGGTGTGAGGGAAAGCTTATAGTATTAACAATTTTTCTGAGTATTGACTATTAGTTTAATTTCTAGTCAAAAACTGAGAAAGTGCATAACAATTATTCTACTGTCAACTTTACTGG
This sequence comes from Pithys albifrons albifrons, assembly GCF_047495875.1. NCBI lineage: Eukaryota > Metazoa > Chordata > Aves > Passeriformes > Thamnophilidae > Pithys > Pithys albifrons. Next base: position 89,933,669 of record NC_092459.1, read on the forward strand.
ACTGGTCTTTAATATGTCAGCATGTTGAAAGTGGGAGAGAGAGACATTATGCAAAATCAGTTACCCTCTGTGTTTCTTGCCAAGTTTCTAAAAAAGGATATAAAGTGTTCATATACATTAGCTGAGAAGGGAGAGGAATATTTTTAACTTTAAAAAAGATTCCTATTTACATAAGAGACCTGAAGAAAAGTAGAGATCCAAGCATCCTGGCATCTGTCACTGGATAGATGGTCTTACTTGAGTGTGAGAAGTAAAACATGGGAAACCATCTGGGGTTTTCCACAGTTTTTCTGTACAGTCCTGTAAAAGTAAATTTGTGTAATTTGTATTTGGGAGTATTTAAATCTTGTTTTATAAGGACGTGAGTAATAGTGTAATGATTACAAGTAATCATACGTTGTTGAGCTGCTGATAGATTAAAAACTTATTTTCTATATCCATAGTTAGGATTTCTGATCAACTGTTTTCTTAGCTGGTGAATGGCTTTTATAAAACTTTCCCTATAGATTTGCACCTACATATGGCGATACACAAATCGGTGTACTCATCGAACTCCAAGCCACTGTAGATGTTTAGGATGCTGAGGTCGTAGTGTGAAATATGTCCTGCTTATGCTTTCTCTGCAAAAGTCTCCTAGGTCATTTGTGATGTGGCAGTGGTACGGGCACATTTTAGTTATTATAAAAAAATCATATGAAATAAGATACAACTTGCTTCATCTTTTTCCATAAGGTGATCTAGACTAAGTGAAAGTGAATGTTTTCTCAAGTGCCTGTTCTGTAGTTTCTAAATTTTCAAATGAATTTTTTGAATGCTTGCAATCTTCATGTGAACTTTCAAAGTAGAAACATTCTGGTTGCCACCCAGACAATACTGTTACAAAGTAATACATGCCACCACTGTCCCTGCAAGCAAAGGCGGGATACGTGGGTACAAGCTTTTAGGTATACCCTTAAGGTCACTGTGAAATACTAGACCAATTGAATTAAATGGCAAACTGCCCACTGACTTTAAATGGAGTCAGGATTTTGCCCTTTAACTCTATCAAGCCCTGAGGGCAAGCAGATTTCATTCTTAAACAACTCCAACATGGCAGTGTTTCAAAGCAAAATTGAGCTGTTGTGAAGTTTGACCTAAACTGCGCAAAATGCAGGGGGTAATACCAGGACCTTGAACTACACTTGGAAGTACAGGGGGTGCAGGTAAATGGCTACTGTCCTGTTGGATGCAGTGGAATGTGATCACCATTTTGACATGCTGACTGCCATGTCATTTGCTATAGGAAAACATTCTTTTCTCGTATTATTGATTGCAAAAAAACATTCTTTGTTTTAAAATGATTAGGACAATACAGAGTACAGATAAGATTAACTGATATGCTGCTGCTTCACACTATTCCTATGCATAGTAACACAGGTTAGATTTTTCTTGTAAGTCACCAGCAATAGAACTTAACATTTAAAATTGGTAACTATTTTTAATTACATATTTAATGGTAACTTTTTCAGATATTACTTCTTTAGCTATCTGTGGCAAATTTTCAGGAATGTGTATGGTCATTTCATATGACCTCCATTTTTTAGAGAAGATTATGTTAAGACAGAATGTTTATCAATCAGTTAAGAACTAAAATGCTAGTGATTTGCAATCACAGATCTTGGCTGCAAGTTAAAACTTTAATGAGAAGTGGTAATTTTAACCGGGTAAACGTACATTTAGAGTCTTTGAACTCACTTGTTTTACAAGAGCGAGAGTTGTTTGCAGTTCTTTGAGTGCTGTATGTTATTATTACAGACCAAAATAAAAATTCTTTGGTGAACCTGGACTTTCTGACACATTTATCTGGGCAGAGGAATTACGTGGCCTTGTAACACTTTTCCCCTATTCCCTCTAATTGTTTTACGTGATGATAACTTTATTTCAATTTTACTTCCTCAACATGTGTAGAAGTGCTGCTGTGAATGAAGATTCTCGTATCTACTTGCTCCTTTAAGATTAGCATAAATTTAGATATCACAAAACCTCAAAGTAGGTGGGTTGATTATCTGGACATTATTTGAAAATATTAACCCCCCTCCCCATCTGTTTGAATAATTTTTCCCCAGCCTTTATTTCTGCATTATAGTTGCCCTTTATTTTATTTTAATATATCTGATGGACACAATGAAGGAGGGGGAGAGTTAAGGAAATATTATATTTATGTCCTCTTAGATTTCTGTCTCTTCAATGAAAGGCTTATGTCAGTGACAGATCCATTTGTTCCTAAATTACAGAGGAACTCTACTTTTAATCTTAATTAAGACTGTTCTAAAGCAGTGCCCCGATCATGTTCTCAGTCTTGTTGTCTTAGAAACTGCAAGCTGGCAGGGTTGTCGGCTGACTTCTGTCCCCAAAACTGCTTCTCTGTGGTGGTGAAGTAAAGCTGTGTTGATAGATGGTACGTATATATGTTATGATAGATGAATATGTTAAAGATATCTCAGGTAAATCTAGTTTTGCCATAGCTTTTCCTTACTTCCCTGAGGGGTATTGTTAGAAATACTTTATTGTGAGTAGTGCTGTTACAGAATCCAGATATTTTACTGAAAGCACCTTTAAGTGTGGATAAGAAGGGTGATGGTACAGTTACTGCCCTGAAGTGTGTGCAAAATAGTATGTCCATGCTCTTTATTTTCATTCCTTCCCTCTGTGTGCACGTCATTAGACCGTCTTTCTCTTTTATCACATCCTGAGATCTGATCCGATGTTGCTATTAGTAGGTACCATATAATTTCCCACTCTATTTAGAAAGGCACTATGCTTCTCCCATAATCTTTTCTGAAAAGCCAGTGTCCCAAGTAAATGGCATATCTTAATGTGTTGTTTGGGTTAGTTAGTTATTCAGACCTTTGAGAAGAAATTTTCTCAGGCTTCTATCTCTTGGAGTGTCTGAATTTGAGAAACTTTTTCCCATGAGTGTTTGGTTTTTGTTTTTTTTTTCCTTTTATTTCTTCCAGTCATAAAATGCAAGATGCATCACTAGGCAAATAGAAAGTTGACTAATATCTTAATTATTGAAAGATATTAATGCCTTATGAAACTTTTTAACTAGTTGGAAATACCAGTGACTTCTGAGCATGTGCAGTAATCTTCTGAAAATGTCAGCATGGGTTTACAGTCCTGATATCTGAAGAGACAGCAAGCTAGAACTTGGACTGGATTAAAACACACTGGTATGTCACAAAGGAGTTTTGTTGCTGAAATTTTAGACTGCTGTTTAGGAAGTTTGGCACAGCAAACTGCTGAATTTGTTCTTGTTTGATATTAGTAGCTATTGGAAATGTTCTAAAGCTCTTATTCTCCAAGAGAACTCTTTCAGTAGCTATTGAAGACAGAATTTCAGATGGAGAACAAGCATATTTTAGTGCAATGAGGTACAGCATGTGCAGATGTGAAAAGGAAAAAATCTGATCAGGTATCCATTGATTTTCTGAGGCTTTAGAATTAAATGATGGAGAAGACTGAAAGTACTTAAAAAATATATCTGTGCATAAGCCCAAATAAAGAACATCAGTTGTAGCTTCTTGTTTGTTCCAAGTATAAATTTCAAATCTTCGTTTGAGAAACATTTTTAATAGGAAGTGATTATTTATCTCATATGATGAGACATAATCTGTGTGAATCTATATGCAATGCTCTCTTCTCACTTTCCTGACTTACCTGTATTTTAATATACTTTGGACCAGGTTTCCATACCTCATACTTAGAGGTCTTTGGTATGTATATAACTTGAACCATTTAGATGTTGATTTCAGGTTCTCTTTTAGCATACATGAAATAATAAGAATCTGTTCCTCATAAATTCTGTCTAATTAACAAAAAAACCCAACCCAGCAGCAACAAACAAGCAAACAAAATCCCTCCCCCCAACTCCCAAATAAAAGTATAGGCCATGTTTAATTCTTTCACATACCTTGTTTTATGAAGACAAAGTCTTAGGACAATACTTAAATGAAAGAGTGTTGGAGACACTTATCCTATTTGTTTGTAAAGGTGAGGTGGTTTAGTTGATGTTGCTAGCAATTTAGTAGTAACAGGAGAACTTTGGATCAGGTTTTGAAGACATTTTTCCCACTGCTGGAATTTGACTGTGGTATTAAATTTTCTTTTTCTAGCTTCTTGTCCAGACCTAAATCTATTAGCATGAGGGGACAGCCTAGCGCACCAAGCCCTTGATTCCTGCTTGACTATAACTTATGAAACAGAGCAGCCTAGTTTTTATCAGCACTTGCTCTGGAAGAGGACATAACGGGTTCAGTTGCAGTACTTTTTTGCTCCTGCTGTAATAAAAAAGACAATAATGTCAAGTGGTTATTAGCTCTAAATATCCTTCACTTTAGAAGCTATGGTTTAATTGTTTTGCATTGATGCATGGAACAACTCAAAGCAAAGATGCAAAAATATTTGTAAGCTGACCCTGGGCCAAGCAATCAGTGAACATAGTGATCAGTGCATGAACATCACAAAATACTGGAGAAGCAAAATGTGTGCTATTTACTTCTGAGTAATAATGCTTGGGTTGCAGTTGGGAAATGAAGAATTTTGATCCTTTCTGTTTCATTTACTTATTTTTTAGTTCAAGAGAAATTACTAAGTTCTTGTGGTTTTGATTTGTGATCTGTGAAACTGGGACTGTTTTCAAGTACCTATAGCAAAGTAGTGTGAGGTTTAAAGGTTCTGCAGTGTGTGTGTGACTGTGGCAGGGGAGGTTATTGTTATTCTAATTTCACAATATCCTAGCAAACCCACAACTGTTACTGTAAGCAAATATCTCCCAGAAGTTCAGTCACCTACAGGTCAAAGTAGCCTGAGTAAGTACACTGAAACATGAAGTCACCACTTTGCATCTCTGCAGCACCAGCTATGCATCTTCTGCCACTGAAACTTTGGAAGGAGTTAAGAGTACTTTTGATATTTTATGAAGTGACTTCAGTGTTTTTGAGAATGCACTACTCTAACATGCAAATTTCTTAGACTCTTAGGAGTTGCATTTTCCTCTTCACATTCTTGACTGCCTGTGTTTTTTAAAGAGTAAAAAATACAGTGGTTTTCTGAAACTTTTCGTCTAGTGGAGCTATGTATTTTGTCTTCGTTGAAGTTTTCTTAGGTGTTGTAATCATATGAAAAGCTAATTGTTATTCTAAGTCAGCTGAACTACGTACCATACCTACTGGAAAATTCCAATCTCCTACAGGATTCTCTTTTTAATTAAGAATCATAGAATCAGTTGGGTTGGAAGAGACCTCTGAGATCATCAAGTCCAACCCTTAATCCAACCCCACTTTGATTACTAGATCATGGCACTCAGTGCCACGTCCAGGGTTGGAGAATCCACCACCTCCCTGGGCAGGCCATTCCAATGCCTGACCACTCTCTCTGTAAAGAACTTCTTCCTGATATCCAACCTAAACCTCCCCTGGCAGAGCTTAAGCCCATGCCCTCTTATCCTGCTGTTGGTTGCCTGAGAGAAGAGACCAATCCCCACCTGGCTACAACATCCTTTCAGGTAACTGTAGAGAGTGATAAGGTCTCCCCTGAGCCTCCTCTTCTCCAGGCTAGACAACCCCAGCTCCCTCAGCCTTTCCTCATAGGGCTTGTGCTGAAGTCCTTTCACCAGCCTTGTTGCTCTTCTCTGGACCTGCTCCAGTACTTCACTAAAGGTGAACGTATGCTCAATATTCAAGAATGCATAGGCTTCTTTTGGATGCAAGAATTGCCTTTGAACCTCGGGTGATACACACCAAATCTTTGTGGCTGAGACCTGCATCCTCAGTCATATCTCAGTTGAAGATGAGTTTGCAGGCTGGGAATGGCACTAGCTGTCCTTGTATCCTGTTTTTGCAGGGGAGGGATGAAGTTGCCTGGGCCAGGGTTATGTGAGGATGACTTGCCAGGCAGAGCTGTCTTCCTCATCCCCCATTATTTGGATTACTTCTGATCCTTATGCCAGCTTAGCCTGCCACATTGTGTAAATTTCACTACAGGACTTGCACTGGCACTTGCTTGCCAAGCTCTGTGTGTTCCAGAAGATGAGGCTTGGCCATGACTGATCGAAGGTGTCTCAGTTGTCTTAGATGCTCTTGGAGAAATTTGTCTGAGGGAAAGCTGAAAGCTTGATGCCTTATTCTAGGTTATTTAGAACAACTGTCTTTTGGTGTTCTCTAAAATAAAAATTCTACACAGAAAGGAACACCCAATAATAACTTATTTTCTCATATTTAAAAATTCTGGATTATTTTAGTATAACAAATTTTCTGAAGCAGACACACACTGAATAATCCTTTCTAATAATTTAGTTGGTCTGTCTGGTACCTCATCTCTTAACTCCCAGTCCTTTAAAGCACAGATAAAACTACTACTGAATTTTTGTCCTTAATTAATGCAGAGGGACATCAGCCAGTAACTTCAATGGAGTAGGCCTCGACTCTGTATGTCGTTAAGTCATCTGCCGGTGGTGAGAGGCAGACATAAATAAATGTTGCAAAATTAGACGTGGTTTTAGTTCCATTCTTACTTGATGATATACCAGCTTGCAGTAGTAACTGTTTGCACAAATAGAGAACTCTATTCTCCCTACCTTATAAACTTTATCAAACCCTGAGACAGTAGTTGCTTTTTGGACTAAATGCTTTTATAATCAGAATTCATAAAGATAAAAGTTTTTAAAATTTTGTTTTTAGAAGTCTCCCAAAGTATTAAATCTTAATTTTTCAGATACTTTATTTCTTACTTTATTTTTTATGTTTTTCATAAGCTTGTCTAAAACTTTAGTTGGGTTTTAGATCTTTTATAAAATAAAACATTTTTCAAGACAAATAGAAATCAGATTACAAATTTGCAATTAATATATTCATGTGTGCAAGAGTTAAAAGCTCTATAACTTGGTATCTTGTAAACTTTGTAAGTCAGTGATAGTAATGCAATGATTATTTGCATATCTTTCACTAGATGATACCTAAGCAAACTTTGTTCCAAACATTTTTTCTAAATTTGATGCACTAGAAAATTATATATTATTCTACACATTTGCAAATAATTTTAACACCGTGTTTTTAATGTTTTAAAGTAACTTTTCCAAACTTTAATTAAGGGCTGTGTTATGAGGCCACAAACCACAGCATCTGTCAGGGATGATGGTAAAATAAATACTTTCTGTTATGTACTTTTTCCCTTCTGCCTGTTGAGGTCTTGTTTGTTTGTTTGTTTTTAATGTATGTTGCAAGACTATTCAATTGCTATTTGTTTGTATGGGTTAGTACATGCACTGTTCTTGTTTATGCCATTCTACTAGATAATTTTGATTTCTTGTTTTTTATGTTATGCTAATCACATTAATAGTAATGATCATATACTGTCAATAGTGATGGTTGTTCTGCAGTGTTTGGTTTTGAGGATGACAGAAGTGTTTGTGTTCTTGTTCACTTGTAAAAATTGTCATTGTGAACTTAAGTTTTTAGTGCTGACAAGTTAGCGCAGATAATTTATTATTGAGTCTTGTCAACTTTTCCACTTCCAATGTGCAAACATTTTGCTTATGCTCTATATGTAATTGGTAATATGTGGTTTAATACAATTTTTGTTAGGCTTAGTGCAGAACAGATTTTTGAAGACACGAACTTACTACATCATAGTGATTTTTTTTTACCAATTACTTTTGCTTTAAATATACCTTGCTGTTAATTGTAATGAGTGGTGTTGAAATTGGTTTCATTTATCAAAGATGTGAGTGACACAATGGATGCTTATGTACTCTGCCTGTCAAATCCATAAATGCTGGTAACTGAGCTGACTTCTGTTTTCCCACATGTTTCCTGGTTTTCTGTCAGCTTTCAGTCTTCCACGGGTCATTCAGTCAACACTACTCTGAGTGACTTTTTAGTGTTGCCTTATGTCAATCACATTTATTTTCTCTGCTTTTTAATAAGCAGAAAAAATAAGCTTGCTTTATTTGGGTTTGTCTGTCTTCTGCAGGACAGTGTCTTGCATTCTGTTTCATTCCTAGCTGATTTTTGCTTTTAGCTGGGCTGTGGAAGAGGTTAAGGATCAAGGGAGAAGGAATGCCCTATAAAAGTAAAGGAGGAGCCAAATAGAAGAGAGGGAAATAGCAGCAGGATTTGCAACTGTTGTTTAAGCATATTCCATTTGAATTGATTTGCTTTAAAAACAAAAAAAGTCAGGGCTGGAGGGGTTGACAAAAGGCAAATTTCCTTAATATATTTTCAGGAGGTGGTTTCACCTTAAATAAAAACCTTTTCTTTTTTCTTCTTAATTATGTATTAACTAATTCTGTTGATGTGGGACTAAGAGACTGGTGAATGTCATTGTTTAGCATCTACATTTTTTTCGTAATGAAGGAATGGATATGTCATGGTATTAAATATATTCTCCAGTACATTGCTGGTATGAGTCACCTGGTGTGGCAGTTGCTACATGTGTTTGTATACTAAGTTTAAGAAAGCCAGTGAGCACAAGAAGTTGCTTAAATGAGACATCTAGGATACAATAAAATATGCATCAACTGTACTAGTATTTTCTTTCTAGAAAACACCCTTAAATGATCTTGCGTTTTTGTTGTAGTTTTTAAAAGTATTTCAAGTACCGCATTCCTCATTAGAGATGAGTGAGCGAAATCCAAGTGTGTCTTCAGTGGAGCTGGAAGAACCATGTGTATTTATGTAGACTCTTTCCAAGCTTCTCACTTCTCCTGGAGACTCCATTTGCTCTGAGGGAGGCTGGTAGCAACTCCATACCCAGGAGCTGCTGTTGCTCACCGATCTGCTACAGGGCGATGGATGGTTTCTGACTTCAGACAAAACAGAATTCCCACAGAAGAACGGATTCACTTGGGCTTCATGACTTACGTCTTGTCCCTCTAAAAAATATACTATTCCTTCTCCCTTTATAAGCACTATCTGTTTTTCTTTCTCTTGTCCTTCATCACTCTTCAGGAAATTCTCCAACTGAACATGTTGCCTTTCAGGTGTGCGATCTTGAAACTCCCTTCCTGATAGTCCTTGCTTTATCTTTCTGTCGTATGGCAGGATATCCCCTGTATTTGTAGAGCTTCGAGAGCCCCAAAATACACATTGTGACTGAAAATGAAATGTAAAGCTTTTCACCTGTGGTAATTGGGATTATCACCTTTGCTACTTATTGGCAAAAATATCCCTCTGCAGTCTTCTGGAATGATGTGGTTGATTTTAGTTGCAATTCCGATTGCAGCTCCTTAGTCACATAACAATATGCGCTGGAGAAAACTGGTACCTGCTCTGGAAAGATGTTTTTGGATATATGTCATTTGCTCGCAGATGTCAAAGAAGCAAACTTTAGAGATCAGACATGTCAGCAATGGCACTGAATTTGTGTAACAGGCTTAACAGGATTACTGCCTCTGTTAGGACACAAGCATAAGTAAATATAAGGTGAATCCAGAAATTTGCAGGTAACTCAAGTCATTTATGTGAGAAAATGGTACATTTTTGTTGGTTTGTTTTTGTTTGGTTTTTTTGGGTTTTAAAGTTAGAGCTGACAGACTTTGTTTTGGTTTATCATTTTCTTTGAAAATATAAATCCATTACTCTGCCTTGGGATATTTCAGTAATAGTAATATGCTGTTAAAATAAACAGAATTTGGATTTTTGAAACAAGAAATGAGTTGGAGTTAAGTACATAAGATAACAATATATCCTCTAATATAACATTTGGAGAAACCACAAACAATCTTCAAAAGAAATTCTGGAAGTTAGATCCTTTTATCAAACATCAGAGGGATAAGCTTGTTTTCTTAGAATCTAACTAGAAGGGATTTTGCACTGGATGCTGGGGATTAAAACCTCATCCCTGAACTTTGCAGCTTTTCCACCTGACATGTAAAGTGCATTTTAAATTTTTTTCTAATTCTGGGTGTGAAAAGGTGCTTCTCCTTAGACTGTTACTGTTACATTAGCCTTCCTATATGTAAGGGTGTTTTGTGAATGCATTTTGGTTTTGTGGTTTCACAAGCATTTGTAATGCAGTTGATTGTATATAGGTTACAGCACTAGTAATGTTTTCCTCCTTTTTTTAAAATTTTAAAGCGTTTTTCCATGGGTTGAGTCTCTGTGAAATAGCATAGTTTTGAACTTTGCTGTATGTTGTCCCACCTTATTTCTATTTCAGTAAATGTCATTTAGTTTGCACAGTTATACCACTTTTTAAAGAAAAAACAGTGTTTTTCAAGAGGCATGTTGACTGGTCATACATGCCAATATTAAAACTCATGGATACAGAAGTTAATGGTAGGTACCAACAAAATAATGTTTTATGGAGTGTTAGAAGTGTTTCAGGACTTACTTAGACAGAAAATAGTTAAATGACATTTACTTTATTGAAGGCTGACTTTTGGATCCAAACGACAAGTGAGGTATAACTTGATCAAAACCCCAAATAGATTGTCTGACGTGCAGCTCGGTCTTATTTAGAATGAATGTTGATCTTGTTAAAGGACTGTAATGCTAAGCCTGGGTCAAGAACCTTCATGTTGCTGCCCAGACTTGAGAACTCATCCCCTCCCCACTGCTTTCTAACCAGCATCATTAGGTCATGTCTGCACTGCATTTTTAGGCTCTGCAGGGTATGAATAATTCTTGTGTGACTATGTTGGAAGGTGCCTTGCTTGATTCTTGGCCATTAGAAAGTAATAATGATGCACAGGCTGGTTGTGTCTGTATGTCTACTAATGTTTGTAAATGTAAAGTAATTAGGAATTGCTGTGCAGTAGAATTTTAAGCTGTTTGAATTTGTCCTTCAGAGACTCATACAATCATATGATACTTTCTGAAATTAGAATTTTATAGGGAAGCAGGAGAAGATAACCAAATGCATTATAATTATGTGTATTTCTAGTGTTATGTGTGGGTTTAGTATTTGGGGGGGAGGGGGGGATAAGTTGTGGAAGATGAAGAGGTTGGAGTTGTAATGTAAAAGCTACCAGTTCCAGTGTATCACTAGTAATCAATCTAGTGTTCAGGCAGGGTTAGTTAGGGTGCTGATCCACCATCTATGCTCCTGCAGATGAACCAAGTGCAGCCCTCAGGCTTCGTGTGAACAGTGGTTCTTTGACTTGATAAATTTGCCATGCTGATGACAAATGTATTTTTACTGGTGTTTCACAAACATTTTGTAGTGTTTGTACTGGTACATTACTAGAAATAACTGAGCTGAGAGGCTATTTAAAACACTGCCTTCCTTTTGTGTATATCAACAGGTTTTTGAAACTGGAAAAGAGCTTTCAATTACAGTTTTAGTAGCACCCTCTCAAGGAACTGGTAGGGTTGAGTAATGTTAATTATTTACAGTGAGTGTTTCTAGCTCTTAAAATTGAGTGAAATAACAATCCTTTTTCTCTGCTTCATACCATATGACAAGAAAAGGTAGCTGAAGTATTGGGATATAATGATAAGACAGAATTATCCTATGCATAGTAAACAGGTGTTCTTAAATGCTGTTCTTTAGTGTTAAACGTTTTGTGCTGTGATTAATGAAAGTACATGAAATAAACTTTTATTGGTTTGGGGTTTATTTTGGCATGAGCTTACAGAAATGTGGAACACTCTGAAATACGCAATGTAATATTTTTTTCTAGTAATTTTAACAAATTTGCTGCAGACTAATTTGAGCAGTAATCATGACCAGAGGTCTAAATAGCAGTCCTTGGTTTTGTTTCATATTCATGAATGTAAGTTATATTTTTGATACTCCTTATAAAAATGTTAGAGAAATGTAATGCTTGAATTTAATTTATTCATTGGCTGCAATTATTTATTGTAGCAGTTTCAATTAGTCAAGTAATTTTCTTTGTCTTGTTCCCTGGCTCACTGGATAATTCCTTAGAAAACACCTACTAAAGTATGGTTGCAGTGCCTGGTATTTCTAAAGGCAGATGAATTTCTATAGTCCTCCCCATAAAAAGCTCCAAACAAAGAGATGTACTTGTTATCTGTGAAGCAAGGTGGCTTTGTTTTCTGGAGAGTGATGATAAATGAAAGTTTGCAGATTTGCACTGGACATCCTGCAGTTTGCAGCAAGTCCCCTATTTCTGCTGGCCTTAGTTTCCATAAATTTGGGATATCAATACTTTTTATTGTTTGGAGATCATCATATAAAATTAAGTCTTCTGCTTCAGATCTGCTATTGCAGCTGTGATTATTTTAATGATAGTAATTTCTGAGTATCCTTTTAAAAATATCTTAGTGACATATTTGGGTGGTAAATTCAAGATGTTGAGAATTCTCACCCAAGGAAATGCTTCTAATTGTTAGCCATAGCTGTTGGAGCACCTTGTGTGCCTGATTCTGGGCTTAAAGGCTATACTTAACAGTTTTATCAGGAATACCCTCAGGCATATGAGTCAGTGTTCAAATCAAAGTGTTTTATTTAGGCTTTGCAGGGGATCAGCTGATGCAATGATTTGCAATGTCATTGTGTGGAGAGATTGTCAGAGGCTGTGCAGCAGAAAGTTCTACATAAGCCCACTTTGAAAGCAGCCTTGCATTTTAGGCTTTGATTTTATTTGTGCAGGTTTTATTTTGATGCTCTTAATGCAGCAGTTCAGCATTCTTGTCTTTACAAGAGTAGAGAGTGGATAGCATGGTATATGTGTGCTTCTAGTAGTGTCTGAATAATCTGATACCACCCTAGTGCATATAAATAGTACATAGAAGTACAGTATTGTCTAACCTGATATTTGAGAAGATGAGTGAAGCTGTTGGAAGACTGGAAAGTGCACTGCACTTTAAACCTTTCTGAAGTGTAACCTTTTAGCAGTAGAAAGTCTTGGCAATAGTATTGGCATAATGTTTTTAACTGCTTTTAGAAAAATACATGACACTTCTGTGTGCTTTGTATCAATGTAAAGAGGAGTTTAGAAATGTCTTCATCATAGCCAAAGGAAGCTTTGATGGTCAGTAGCTGCATCTTTGGAGGCAGATTTACCATCTGGAAAGTTTTTCTAGATTTTGCAACTTAACATCATTCACTAGCTGAATATATCTTACTTCTGTGAGGTATTGGTAGCTTAGGGATTGTTAACTTATGGAGTATTTTATGCTTATCCTGTTCTGTCACATCTGCTCGTTCGCTTTATCTCTGCCTTCACATACATGCTGTGATGTCCATTCCAAGTCATACGACTGTTATGTGTTGGAGTAATAAAGACCAACTCGTGCATGTCTTGTTTTGGTTTTTTAATGATGACTGTCAAACAGCAATAAAGTTAAAAGATGCAAGTCATCTTTGAGAAACCCAAGAACTTACTGTTTTCCTGGCAAGAGAAATACACAGTTGAGTATTGCAGTTTTTCTAAGATGTGTGTATTCTGTCACATGAATTTTGCACAAACGATTGCATGCACAAACTCTAGATAAATGCCAACTTTGTGTTTGAAACTGGGATCTGTGAGCCCTGGTCTTTCTTCCACCCTGAGATGTTTCAGGATACTTAGCTTTTGATTGTGATATATCCTTTCCTTGGTTTGCAAGCAGTATTGTTGGCTGAATTGGTATCTAAGTTCATTTTCCACAGGCTGAAAATAAAGCTTATGCTGGATCAAGTCTCTTCCAAAGAACTGCTTAGAAAAACCAGACCAGATCCACTGACTTCCTTCTTTGCTTCCTTCTGTGCTATAAGGTGTGGTGTAGACAGTGATAAGTGTCTCTGTTTTGAATCATGTGACTGCATGTTGTTCCTTCTGAAGAATGATCATCTTATGGAATGAGACTGAAATGTAAGGAAACTGCAGTCTAGTCTTCTCTTTCCCACAGCCTCTATATTCTAAGCAGTTGTTTCAAACCAGGTTTTTTTTTTTAGAAGTGGCCATGAACTGCTACAGTTAATAGAATTTGTTAATGTAACTCATGAAACTGTATCATAATCAACTTCCAAGTACTTCGGAGTCAGTACCCTTTCCCAAAAGTAGAAGGATTTGTCCTCTGCAATTTTTTTCCTTGTTTGCCTTCCTTCATCACAATGAAAAAAAAATGGAATTAGTATTTATATTTTACAGTGAACTGCAAATTAAAATTTAGTGAAAAACTTGGCCCAGTATTTGGCAGCTGAATTTGGCAGAGAAGAAAAGATGTGGGTGTTGTTTCTCAGCAGTTTTATTCTGGTTCCTGAGCAGTGTTATATAAATGCATCCTTGCAAGAGTGTGCATGAGAACTGGAAACCTCTAGCTCTAGTATGATGTCAGAAGGAGGAGGGCATATATAGAAGATCCTCATTAGCAGAAGCTGCATCTTCAGTAAGTCAGAAAAGTAGAAATATAAGACTGATGTTTAAGTGTGTGGGGATTTTTTTATATCTCTCTATTCAAAAAAGAAATTACTGTGTTGTAGTAGCAATACCTTAGTAAGTAGAAACTGATGTTTGATCTTTCAAGGGTACAAGTAAGCTGTGTGGCTGTGAGACCAAGACTGTGTGCAAATGCTGAAACTTAGGAATGTACATGTTTTTTTTCATGCAGAGTTTATATAGGAGGAGTAATATTGCCAAAATATGAGCTTCTTGTTTGTGAGTAACTATTATGTATCACATCATGATAATACATCACATTACCTGAATCAGGGAGCTGTGAAATGCATTGCCTGAAGTTTTACCATTTTTTTCAGTTATTAACCACTGCTTGATGAACTACCAGTATTAGTAGATTGGGATTGATGCTATTGGCATGTTAAACTTCACCATAAAATCTTTAAAAGGTCTGAATGGCTTAGAAGGTAAAACAAAGTAGTGGATGAAGTATTTGGTCTCTTGGCTGGGATCCAGCTTGATGTCCTAAATGAATGCATCATGAAACCACAACAGATCAACCCCGATTTACATGAGCGATGCATAAGAGCCCTGAAGCTAAGGCAGCATAGTGATCGAATTAGCTCCTGCCTTTATAGAGGCTTCTACCTTCAGGTCAAACTTCTAAGCACTCATAGGCTTCTCTGGGGAACTAGCAGTTAGAGCTTGAAGTATGCCTACATTTGGAAGGAAAAGAAATCTTAGAGCTTCAGAACTTTTAACTTTGATGAGCGTGCCTGATTTTCGTTTAGAGGGAAACACTATGAACAATAATGGAAAAAGTGGAAGAATTTCCATTAGTGGTGCTTCAGTCAAGGACCTGCCAATCTTCCCAGAAATATCTGTTCAAAATCTGAAACATTTTGTTGCCATAGGGTTGATATGTACCTTATGTATTGCCCACCTTCATACAATACCTGGCTTGTTCTTTTAGTAAATAGTAACAGTACTATAGTGTGATGCTCATACCTTGAACAATTTTGCAAATGTCTGTGTGTGCAAATATGAAACTACAGCCTTTGTGATATTTTCTCCTTTTAAAAAATATCTTATTTTTAATAAAATGATTTTATAAGTAAATAAATGTCACATTAAAGACAAGACAGAACTATTACTCCTTTGGAGTAATCATGTGTTTAATATAGCTTGGTTTTACAAGATGCAGGGAAATAGCTATTAAAAAAATACAGGGACATGAAGAATGTCTTTTTTCTGGAGGTCTGTATCAGGGCAAAGATATTGCAAAGAGATAATAGAGACCTTTTAAAAATATATTCTACAATTCATGTTTTTAACTGGTACCCTCACATCAGATATCGGTAAGTTCCAGCAACTATTTCATTAATGTTAGTGTTGTTTGCAGTTCTTATTTATGTATGCTTCAATACTTAAGCAACCCAATATCTGCATTTTTGTTTCTCAGCATGATGTATCACAGACCTTGCTCAAAGCAGCTCTGGACAGTGTGGTTGAAGAGTGTGTCAGCTTTGTTGGAGTTGATATTAACATCTGCTCAGAAATACTATTAAGGTGAGTGAAACATTTTCCTATTCCAGTAATTACATGGCTCTGGATCACAGAGTCTCTGTTTAGTCTGCCATCTGACTCAAGCTCAGCTGGAGCAAATGACTCTTGTGTTAAACTTCCAATTACATGAAAATGACACAGTAAGACAGTATTTCACTGAATCATTAAGAGGCAGTTTTTAAGGGTATGTGTGATTCTCCAGGGTAGAACTATTCTTCACAGAAAAACAGATATTTAAAAATATGAGTTTTTACACTGAAACAGAAAGTATATTTGAAAATCCCTTTCTCTTAGAAGGTATTTTTATAGGTATTGCTAAGTGGAACAGGTTGTAAAAGTTGGGCGAGAAAAGGAGAAAAGGAAAGATTTAAGGGGAAACTGTTGAAAAATTTGTCCCTTTTTACTGTGGGGTTTTTTTTCAGTAGTTATGCCATGTTTACTTGGAAAATATACTGGATTTTATTTTTCTTGGTTAGGAGGGAAAAAAGAATGTCCATAACCTTGGTAGTGAAAATTATATTAGGTATCAAAGTTAAGAAAAATATATTCTTGCTGGCTTTAAATTTTAATTTTTTAACTCCTTAAAAAAATTCTTTAATACGTCTTTTCATATTTTGCAGAGGCTCTTTTTCTGTTCTTTCTGGTTTTACACTTTCTCTTCCATATTCGTTTTCTGTGTATCCAGCCCTTAGCCTGACGTCTGATTTCTTCTCTTACCTGCTTTCAGATTTAGATCAGCTTTTAGTAAGAAAGCAAGCTGTACCTAAATGGCAAATGAACGCACTTTCATTCATTGAATCAGAATCGAATGATAGAGTATGCTGAGCTGGAAGGGACCTCATCAGGATCATCAAAGTCCAACTCCTGGCCCTGCACAGAGCACCCTATGAATCACACCATGTGCCTGAGAGCATTGTCTAAACATTTTGTGAACTTAGACAGGCTTGGTGCTGTGACTGCTTCCCTGGGGAGCCTGTTCTAGTGCCCAATGACCCTCTGGGTGAAAAACCTTTTCCTGCTATCCAACCTAAACCTCCCTGACACAGCTTTATGCCATTTCCTCGAATCCTGTCACTGGTCATGAGAGTGAAGAGATCAGTCCCTGCCCCTCCTCTCTGCTTCACAAGGAAGTTGTAACTGCAATGAGGTCTCCCCTCAGTCTCCTCTTCTCCAGGCTGAACAAACAAAGTGACCCCAGCTGTTCCTCATATGACTTACCCTCTAGACCCTTCACCATCTCCATGGTCCTACTTTGGATGCTTTCTAATAGCTTAATATCTTTTTCATGTTTCATGAATGAAAGGCTATGTGAGCATATGATAGTGGTGAGCACTGTCAGCCTTCTGCAGGGTACAGCTGTATTGTGCACTTCAGCAGAAAGCATCAGCCTGAGGTGCTACTGTGTCTGCACAAAACTGAGTGTGGCGATGATCCTGTCCAGACATAGTTACAGGTGGTAACTGCACTGACTAAGTACTTTGTGTGGTCTTGTTAAACTGGCTCACAATGCTCATATGCATGTGCCAGCATCAGGTTCTGGATCTAACTTGATTCTCAGCAGTGTAGATTCAGTCTAAGTTTGCCTCAGACATACAGTGCATGAAATTTTCACCCTAGCTAGATTGTACCATGAGCAGGGCATTCTGCTTGTGGTTTCTGAGGCATCAAATACACTTCTTGACACATATTATACGTGGAAGGGATAGCAGTGCTACGTATTTGCATTACTGGTGAGTATTGTGCTTGAAAGACTTGAAGTCATCAGTGGAAAATTCTGTGAACTGTGTGATGTTCCTTTGTCAGTGTAAACAAGCTGGATTTCATAGTGTTTCTAAGAATTTTTGAAGAAAATTTCATTTCTAATGATTAATATCCTGTCTGTGGTTAAATGTGTGTCCCTCCAGTTTAATTCTGAACTTTCACCAATTTTGGATTATTTTTTTAACTTTTGCTTGATGATGAGAATAATGGAAAGATTTTTTTTCCCCCAGAGCTTTTACAATTCTTGCCGTGTTTACTGGTGGTGTTTTTCTAGAATCTGTCCTTTCCATTCCACAAACAGGACTCTGCTGCTGTTGACTTAAAGCAGTGGCATCTGATATATAGAGCCTAGTGGGTGACATTTTCTTCTCTAGTGCCAGGAGTAACTGCCCACAAGAGCTCTTTTCCCTCTTTCTATGATTAACTTACTCCATACACAGAAAGTTGCACTCACATGTACATACAGTAAACCCACTGCTTCCTGAAGGACTTGGCTAACTACTGTTGCACTTTACAGGTAAGTTCTTTGCCAAATCCAAGTTACCCTCAGAAAAACTCATGCAGCCTGTTCCCAGCTACTTGTTATCTCAGGAGCAACTGAGAGAAAAGAAACAAGATTTGTGGATTGGTTAAATTGTGTGAGGAAGGTAAGGTGCTCCCAGCCACTCTCCTTCTGGATAGCAGACATCAGCCCTTCATATTGGGGCAAGGTGTTTCAGTACCAGTGGAAGAGCTGAGAGGGGACTCTTCATACAGGAAGAATTTATCTGTCCTGAACTCTGTTCCACATTGTTTCCTGAAGAGAGCAGCTGGGAGCAGGCCATAAGACATGACAAATTAAATTGGCATTACAAAAATAGCCAACAGATCATAAATTACATGTCACTGGCTTACTAGTTAGGCATGTGCAGAGCCATATTGCTGTACTAAGTTTTGTTGACTTGAGTAGATTCCTTCTGTAGAACTAAGAGATCCTTTTTCAGATGATTCCTTTGGTCTGAGTGTCTATTTGCTAATTTCTCAGCAGTTTTTAAGTTCAGTAAACCAGATTTTCTACAGAAACATGTATCTTGAACATGGATAACACATTAATGACTGTTTGATGGTAATAAAAGTCTTTTGTAAACTTTTCTCTTAGGCACATTGCGGGCCTGAACGCTAACAGGGCCAAAAATATAATTGAATGGCGAGAGAAGAATGGACCATTTATAAACCGAGAACAGCTCAAAGAAGTTAAAGGTTTGGGTCCCAAAACCTTCCAACAGTGTGCCGGCTTCATCAGATTCAATCAAGAATATATAAAGACCTTTTGCAGGTAATAGAGATTTTAGCTATTCTGACTAAATTATCCAAAATAGTACAAGACAACTTTTCCCCCTTTTCTGTTTTGTGTTCAGGCCTGAGATTCAAGGAATCCTAGATCCTTGTGCTCTGAAAGACAACAAATAAATTTGTTGAAGTCAATGGTTGAAAATAGTTCCTCTGAATAATCATAACTTATTAGCCTAGTCCTCAAAGTCAGTGTTTCAATAAATATGTAACTTTAATTAAAAATTCTGTCACTGAATTGGTGCAAGAAACTTGTCAGGCAGCAGTATTGTGATCTGAGATATTAAAACTTTAGTCATGTGTTTCAGACATAATTTAGAGATTTGTAAATTAATTCATTTTACTTGGTAAAGACCATTTGGCAGAACTTAATGGTAGTAAACTAGTGCAAATTTTTGGAGTTTCAATTCCTTCACTTGAAGAAAGAAAGTTGAATAGCTGCCTGGATCAAACTCTGTGCCTAGCAAGCGTGATGTGGCTGCCTTGTGTCTCAAATATGTGAGACCTTTTCCCAAGTTCAGTTTTTCAACAGTAAGTCATCCTCATCCCTGTCATCTCATTCCCTGATTCTGTACCAAGTCTTTTCCTCTTGCAACCATTCTTAGTGATCCTCTTGACCTGAAATCCTTCCTTTCCACAACTGAAAATGCCCTTTCTAGGGCAATTTCTCTTCTCCTCCCTTTCTCATTTCTCTTTCCAAAATAAAGAACTAAGAAAGGGCACAGCGGTAGCACCACGCCCACCCTTTTGCCAGTGGCTTTTCTCAAAAAATATTTTCTTGGGAAGCACATGCTATTTTTTAGCCAACCCAGTGCTCAGAAGCAGTACTGTATTCCCAGCTGCTGCCGGCCAAACAGCACATGCGTAACTTCCAGGCAGGAGGTAGGCACATTAGCACTGGCTTAGTGCCTGGGTGGAAGGTGTGCAGATTGGTTGCCCATCTGGCAGGGAGGCGTATGCTGCCAGCCAAATGGTGCTCACTGTAAGCACCAGAAGACCAAACAAATTGCTTTCAAGGCTGTGTATGATCGATAGGTCTTACCTTGTACAGATGTGTTCTAGTGAATGCAGCAATACAACAGAGGAAGGAAAGGCTGATGTCTTTTTTCCCCCCTCCAGATATTCACTGGTGAAATGTGACCACTGTTTTGGATTTTTTTTTTGCCCTACTGGAGCATGATTCTGATGTTAGTCAGATTCCATAAAACTTGAGAACATTGTATAACCTGAGAAATGGAGTTTGAGGCCAAAGTAAAGTTCTAACAGCATTGCTTCCAGAACATTTCTTGTGGGTCCAGGTGACAGAAAGAAAGCTTTTGAAATGGACTTTGAGAAGGTTTCATTTTTGTCCTTTCTGATCATGTTGGTGGCTATAGAGTGTTGTATGAAATAATTTTTGTGCTTTCTACTTAAGTGAACAAATAGGGGTTATTTTAAAAATTGATATGGAAAGAGAAAGTTATGTCTTCATTTCTGCCAGCAGTTGATGAGCAGAGTCCAAAGTGCCAGTGCTAGTTCCAGGTCCTTCAGTGAATTCTCTTTTGTCCTCCAAAAGCAGGAACCACTTGTGATTTAGGAAACAGAGGCACAAAAGGAGTGTTTGCAATAGAAGTCGTTCAATTCCTTTTCTAAATTCTGAATAATTTTTTTATTTAAGGGAAACTTCAGAGAAAAAGTGTGTTGGTTTCATATGTGGATGCTGGGTTAGGATTATCATCATTGAGAATGACATGTCCATTTTTGATTTCTGGCAGTAGTAAGAAAACTGAACTTGGAAGTTCTGGAGTTTTGACTAAAGCAGGTGTACTGGGTAAAAAGAAGAGCAAAACAACACCATGTGCCTTGCCACTGCCCAATCCTTTGGACCAAACTTGCATTCATCCAGAATCTTACAACCTTGCAATGAGGTAAGTAGTGGGAAACCTCAAACCGTTGACACCATCAATTTTTGAAGTCACAGTACTGATTTTTCTGATAACAGTCTGCTTAGCCTTTTGAGACAGGAATACTTATTTGATGCTTTCTCTCATTTCTTCAAGAAAAAGATGTACTTCAGACATATGTGAGGATGCGTCATTACTATAAGCCTTTGAAATTAACTTCTGATATTGTAAGATCTAATTAAGATATATAAATATAGATATATGTAAAGTTCCCAAATACGTGACCACCATGATTGTCTTCCAGAGTCACTATGATTGTTTTACTGAGTGACGTTAGGCTAAAAGAAGAGGATGTTTTTTGTCTAAGTCAGACAAAAGTAATTAGTAATCCAGGTGTGCCTCTGATTAGGGTATACTGTGGCTGGTAAATTCTGTTGTAAGCTGTGATCTTTTCTATCAGCCCTGGTTGAAACTGAACTCTTCTTTTCCTCTTCCTCCTACCACAAATAAGCACATATTTATTTTTTAAGTGATTTATGCTGAACAGGTTCTTTTCTTAAAAAGTACCAGTGCTAATTGCACCACTGGCCAGACACTTAAAGGTTTTTATGATCTCTGTTGACAATACTATTCTTGAAGAAACAAACCCATGCTTTCTGTTTTATAAACAAAACCATATTTAAACCTTAGAGAGAGATGCTGAATTTCTGAATTCCTGAAGCTTGAGTTTTTCATCTAAAGAAGTCGTACAGGACCTTGTGCTTTTAGGACACCTTCCCTTCGCTCTGTTCTCTCTTCCTGTGCATGCATCTCTGTGCTTTCCTTCTGCTGCTAGGCATGCAGTGCACTTTGCTTCCATCCTCTCCGTGCCACAGTTCATTCTTCTTTGTGCCTGATTCTAGGACCAGTATGCAATTTCCTGCTAGAGTCCATGTCTGTTGTGCAGTGTGTAGGCAGCCGATTTCCACTTTTCCACAATTTTCTTTTTCTCTCTCTTTCTCTCTTTTTTTTTTTTTTAATGCATCAGCATTTTTTATTAATTCTCTGTCCATGGCTGTGGGAAAAAAATCAGTCAAGGTCCTTATGTTCAGTAAATGGCTTATAGGATGAACATCTTGGTCACTCCAACTGGAGATTATTGAGTTGTGCGAGGTAATATGCAAAATAAAAATAAATTGGTTATTCAAAGCTAATTTTGATTTTCCTTATTGTATTTAATTAAATTTAAATTTCAAGTACCCAGATTTTGGTTTTGAGTTTTCCAGCCCTGGTGCTCTAATAAAATAATCGGTGAAGTGTTCACAATGTTACCTGCTTTGCTTAAAGGCTGAAGTGGAAGGATTGCTTCAGGGAGGAGAGAAGAGTATGCAAATAATTTAGCTACATACAATATTGCCACAAAGGTTGGTCAGAAAATAAAAATTGCTACTTTGTTTCTGGAACAGCAGAGGTTACTTTTGTATCTAAAGGGGTGAGTGAGATTATTATTGCCTAGGGTAGGACAGATATTCACATACAGTTAAAATCCTGGAGATAATTCCAGTATTTATCACAGATCACATATCTGAGATTTGAAATTTGACAGGGAATCCAGGATAAGCACTGTTTAAAAAAAAGTAGAATAAAAACAATTAATGAGCACAACTTTTACATCTCCACCAAGATAGTGGTTTGAGTAACAGGCTTATGCATGTTTGAGAAGGGTCTGGCACCTACTCTACTGCCAACACTGCTCAGAAAGTACCTTGCTGATTCTTAAAATGTGCTCAAGTTCAAATTCATGGGTAAAGTGTTACCTGTTGTGTCATCTCTCTTTGGCTTATGCTGTTATTTTGCAGTAAGTTTCCAGCTGTGCCAGTCTCTGTTTCCTTTCTCACCAGACAATTTCTCTTGCTATGCTGAATTTTCAGGTGCAGTATTTAGATTGAAGTGCATGTTATAGATATTGTACCATACAGGGTTTATTGGACTGGGGTTTTTTGTTTGGGTGATTTTTGGGTTTAGTTGTTTTGGTTTTGTTTGGGGGTTTTTTGGGGTTTTTTTTTTGGTTTTTTTGGTTTGTTGTTGGTTTTTTTTTTGTTTTTTTTTTGTTTGTTTGTTTGGTTTTTTTTGCAGGGACAGGGGTTTGATATTTTTTGAGTGTGGAGTTTTTTGGGGGGGGAGGGGAGGTTAATACAAAAGAATATCTGTTGATTAAAAAACAAGTATAAAACAACAATTGCAATCTCTGACAGTTAAACACCAAAACTAACAAGTGTAGCACCTGTCTCTGTAACTAACTGAAACAGTCTTTTCTGTTTTCTTTGGGCTCTTGCTCTGTTGTCTTTCTTACTACATTTATGAGTGCCTGTACATGTAGTATGATGTGTGGGGTAAAGAAGTCTCAAAGTACTTTCTGTGAATGTACGCTACGTTGAGCAGTATTTGTATTTTTGTTTTTCTTCCAATCAAAGGATAGTTCCTTGGAAAGCTTGTTAAATATGGAGGTGATAGCTTTTATGGTATAGATTTTATGAATATGCAGCAATTTGGTATCACAAAATGGTGTGGGGAAGGAGCAAATATCTCTCATGTTTTTTAATTGCAAATAGCTGTTTTAAGAAAAGAAAATACAGCTCTGCAGCAAACTGACAGAAGCCAAGAAGTGTAGTATTAAAAATTGACACTGGTGACATAAGGGCTAAATATAAACCTGGCATCCTCCCCTTAAGAAACTAATTCTGTAATTTAGCAATTATTACATATTTAAAATGACTTTTCCAAAAAAACCCAAAACAACCAGTTAAGTTCAGAACTTATGAAAACAGCTTTCCAAACCATTTTTTTCCTGCCTACATAAGAATTTAGAAAAAAATTGTAGTAGGCATTCAAACTCCATAGGGAATCAGTCCAAAGCTTACTGGAGCTGTTGACAAGTTTTGCTGACAGGCGGTGGATGGGACTGGCTTTGTAATTCCCTTTTGCTGAGCACACATTCATAAGAAACCTTTTGAGAGCCTGAAGATCAAATCCTAGTAATGGTGTTGGTTTTAGGTGTCTTACTGAAATTAGGCAATATCTGAAGGACTTTTCAGAATTAATTAATTAATTGGTAATTCTTATATCTCAAATTTAACTGCATGAGAAAAATTAAGACTGTTATATGTGAGTTAAAAATAAGTATTTAATACCTAAAATTTTAAACAAAATACATTTTAAAGGAGTTCTGGTGTTTTACTACCATTAAAGTATTTTTTTTCTTTTTTTGTGCTTACACAAAATTTTGTCAGGGACTATGTCAGGTGGATCTTTGCTACAAAAGGGCCAAACTGTTGTCTTGAACATTAGATTTGATTCAAGGCATCAAAATACAGTATTTCGTGGCTCTTACCCCAAAAATTAAAATGTATGGAATAGCTGCTGCATAAATGAGCCATAAAGGCTTCTTCATGCAATGTCTACCACATTTTGCTAGGAGAAAGTAATTTGTGTAAGTTTTATTGGATTAAAAGTTTTCATGGAAAATTACATTTATTTTTAAATGGAATAAGCTGGTGATTTTTATCCACTACTTATAGCCAAATTACCCAGAGGCACCAATCCACATTACAGATTTATGACATGCAAAATTATCAGTTTTAAAACAATGTTTTTGAGGGATAGAAATTCACCAAAATTTGAAACCACTAATTTTCTTTTTCAGAACTATTTTGTATCTTGAAAAGCCAATCCATTAAAAAAAATATGGTTAAAAGAATTACTCCCAAGTGGTGACTTTGGTTGCCAAACTTCTGGCTGGAGCCAATTTTTATGGCTGAATTAGAAACCCCTGAAAAATAGGGTTTTTATACTGGAAACACTGATGTAATCTGTACTACAGTGGCACGAATGGTGCTGGTATGATTGATTTATGGCACTTAAGCATCAACTTAAAATCTGTACAATTTCTGTAAAATAATTGGAAAACATCCTACTGGTGACTTAACACGCTCTGCAGAATACCAATATGTTTTTGTTCATGGTTTCCACACTGTCAAACCTTGGCGTTATCATGTGCAGCGATCAAGCTTATGAACACCTCTGAATATTATGAATCAGAAATTCCTAAAAGTTAAATAAAAAAACCTCAAAACTTTATAGACAGCTTATTTTCCTGCAAAGAAGAACTGTGCTTTAAGTTTCTGAAAAGTCTGTATGCGCATACCAGTTTAAAGTGGCAGAATCTTCTACAATCACTACAATTAATACAAAATGTAGAGCATATCCAGTTTCTTGGTACATATTGTAAAAGAATTGGTAGGAAAACCAAGGAAACATTTAGGAAGTCCCCAAAACTTACAACCAGGTTATGCTTATAAACCAAAATGTTGGAAAGAAAACGCAGTGTTCTTTCTTTGTTCTGTCAGTCTGCTGGGTGCTGTTGGTTTCATATGACTGAATTTTAACATTTGCCGATTTTTTTTTTTAGTTTAAATCTCATAAAAATGCTTTTTGCTAAAGGTTGGCACTTAGAATGTGTTTTTGCTGCTCACAGATTGCAGCATCTGGCAGACAGGTTGTATTTTAGCCTGATTTAGAAATATTTTGCCAGTGTAAAAGATCTAAAGTTGTGATTTAAAATAATGGGGGTGAGGATCTTCCTTGGCTAATTATCCCGGTTTAGGGCCTTGCCTAGTAGAGGAGAGTCCTTCTCCAACTGTGGCTGGTTATACCTTAAGAGAAGTTTTTGATATACTGAGCAGAGTGACTTGCAGTGAAGATTCATGTGTCTGTGACTTGGTAATGCTGCTTGCTCTCATTTCAGCAAATCATTTATGTTGAAACCTTTTATACATCACTGTAGACAGATCAAACTTATTTCAAATATCTCTGGTGTTTCTAGTATTCTGCATGAGTGGATGTAACAGCTGATCCATAGGATCTCATTTGCTATGCTGAAAAGCTGCATTTGCTAGCTTTGGAGGCAAGTACTGACACATGAGAAAATGCAGAAGGAAAACTGTTGATGAGGCCACCTCTCCTGCCCTTTATGCAACTGGACACTTGTCTTTTCATGGCATTTCCAGCTCTCCTTCAGACTGGCTTGCTGCTGTCCAGGTCCCTTAGTTGACACTGAGCAACTTAAGAGGAATAGAATGCTTAAGAGGAATAGAAATCAGGGAGAAATAGTTACTTGGTGTGGTGTTTGAACAATGAAAACAAATTGTTGTGTTCTATTTAATAATGGAGTCTACATATGAATGTTTTGCAGAGGATGGGAGTTGTTACTGTGGTAGGATGCCTTTTCTTAAATTCACTGCAAAGTCATCAGAAACATCTTTTGTCCTGTTTTTATGAGACTGTACTCACATGTACACATGTGTGGGAGGGTATTAAAGCTACTTAATGAGCAAAATAATACTTAATAAAGTCTTAAATTTCTTTTTAAAAGATCTTTAAAAAGTTAAGCTCAGCCAATTAATGAATCTTTATCATTATTTCCAATAGGAAATGGCTAACCCTAATTAAGGGGAACACTTGCAGAATTAGGGTCATTAAGTCTAATAAATAATAGCTCATATTCATCCCTTTAGAAGGCCAGTTCACTCACAGGATTTACTACTAACTTAGATGGATTTTTAAAGGGCATATTTTTGAAAGTTATCAGCAAATAGAAGAGCAGAAAAGGCTTTCACTGCTAATTGCCATCCAATAAAGACATTTTATAACTTTCATGTGATGTAAAATACAGTTAAAAAGAATGACTAGAAGAACTTGGAAATAACGAAGAATTATGCTCCAGTTACTCTATAAACGTTAGACCCATAAATTAAATGGTATTTTTTAAATTTGTTGAAATTTTTGGAACTTAGATAACTTTGCACTGGTTGCATTAAAAAAAAAAAAGGGTAAAAAACCGCACCAGACCTTTTTTTTAATGGAATTGTCTCCTCCAACTGTAGTACTAGTTCTTTGTGGATAGCTAATCGTATTTCACTGTTTTGTATCTCGGGTTACGCTCCAGTTACGTGATCTATCGGTAGCCATGCAAACAGCCAACAACAGCGTGCCTAATGGGTGGTAACAAAGTGGCAGTGCTGTGTCTGAATTTCTTTTCTCCTTTAGAAACTCAGTGTTTCTTAGATTTATATGTTCAAAATGTCACAAACTGAGGGTTTGCTGGCCTTCTGCAGGCAGTCAAATAATATGCAATATTAATAATTTATGAATTTCAGGAAAAATATATTGGTTAAATAACCTTGTCTGCGTAGACCACATAAGTAGTTTTAGTTACATTTGAAACTTTAGCTTTCTGTGTCTAGCAATTAATTACAGAGAGTAATGCACAAATACTTTTTGATATATAATCTGCATTGGTAGCTGAAAGTTGAGGATGTCTATCCCTAGTGGGAACAAGGACAGTCAACATCTGCCTTGTACAAATAATGCTTTTGCACTTCAAAACATTACTAAAACATAAAGGTCTGCATAATTTAAGTTTGCTACTGTCATAAATGTACATTTTACCTAACAAAGTGCATGCTAATGCAAAGTTGTTTTGTTTTCAAAGTGATTATCTTGCTTTACCATTAATTCATGTGTGCACTGTGACAAGATGTAATGGCGTATCATGTTGCTGTAATGTAATGGATCCAGTACTCCCAGCTCTTAAGTCATGTTGCTGGAAATGATTACATAAAACAGAAATGACTGTGACTAAAGCCCTTGCAAAGCTTTAGAACTCCTGCACATCATAAGAAGCTTTTCAGGGAGGTTTAGAGTAACTTCTTAAAAATTTACTGGAGCCTTCCCTTGGTAGTATTTTTACTCTTTTCTGACTGTTTTTTGCATTCCACTGAAATTTGCATTATCTTTTAATCATTACAAGGGCTGTGCTGTAATTTCGTGCAGATGTGTATGTTAAGTGAACATGATGTGCTTATTTGTTACATTTATGCTACTTTTCTTTCTTTATCTGGGTAAGATGGATGAAATTATGTATTAAATAAAAACATCAGTGATCTATCCATGACCATTTTCTGCGGATCCTGTAAGACTGCAAAGATTGCTTTTTAAACTAAGGTGGTTGCAGAGGTTTCTGGGTATCCTCTAAATCTCAAAATCATAAAACTCCAAGTTCTAAACCAGTTAAATTTCACTCTGTTCTGACTCTCCTAAGACTCTGGCAGCTTTTATCTGAGTTGATGTACGCTGAGCAGAAAGTTCACCGTTTACTCAGATATTCAGCATTTGAGAAAGTAAGGATCGTGTATCTTACAAGAATTACCTCACTTCAGAAAAAAAGTCTCAGCTTGCCCATTTCTGTTAACTTTTCATTAGGTTTTATCTTGCTAGCAGGTAAACACAGTACTTGAACTACTGCAACATTATTTATTTCATATTTGTAGCCAGGAAAATACTTGAAGGGCTCCATTTTTGTACAGACATTCATATTCTTACGTTGTGCAGCTGGAACTGTCAGTTACAAATTGGGTGAGATATTTCAAGGATTGTAGGGAGATGGTTTAGCATTACAAAGATTTAAATATGTAAATTAAAGGAAATCTCTTTTCACACATAGCCATATTGCAGTTTTATTATGGACTATGTCCTTTTTTTCCTGACCTTCAAGTTACTCTTGAAGGAAGTTGTTGGGTTGCTTTTTTTAATAAGGAAACAGTGAACTTTGTTCTTAGCAATGACATTTAAAAATAGAAATGATCAATACAATGCACCACTGTTGTGGTGCTTGTGCTTTTTATTGATTTTTTTTAATTCTGAGTGCCCTTAGGCTATGTTCATTTGAGTGAAAATGATACATTAAATATATAACTGGATACAACAGTATTTTTAAAAATAACTGCATCTGTAATCACTAAGAACTTGCTTTAATTTGGAAATACATTAATATATAGATTTTACCAAAACCTATGATAGAAAGGTGAGAATTTCCAAAACAGAAATAAACTGATTCTTATAAACAATATTTCTTCTGCATGTCTGTGCATGCTGGCCTTTGTTACAGTGCTCTGGTTTGCCTGTAAGATATACATCATAATTCTGAAATACTCTTAACAAAAACCCTGATATTTAGACCATTAAAATTCTGTACAAGTTGATGAGACTTCTCTTGTACTTACATTTGTGCTCATGTTTAAGCATCTTTTACAGGTGGAGCCAAAATTGTACTGTGAGCAGTACCCACATTAATAAGTTATTTGCACAACCGTAATTGATAACATAGGGCTCAAACCTGCCACCCTTGCCTAGATGAGGAATCCTTTTTGATATCAGATTGATAATTTGGGATTTCTGGAGGGTGGTGGTTGCAGAGGAAGTAGCAGGGGGGTGAGTAGTAACTGAAGGCTCAGGCACCTGGGTTGTGTCCTGTGTTGGGTTGGTTTTCTTTCCAGTTGTGTGCAAGTAGCACCATTCATTCTGATTACATTATCCACACATTTGACAGTTCTGTGCATAACAGGATTTTTTTTAAACATACATTGCTGGCTGTTCCATGTGGTTGCACTTACTGGTGGACAAAGAGAATGTGCTTCTGCAGAATTCTAATGGTGAGAAAATGTTACTTGGACGTACTCAAGCTGAGTTTCCATTTGAAGTGACATAAAGCCAAGTACGTGAATGTCAGCAAACTTGTTTATTAGGGGTGGGTGGTAAAGCATACATTATTTAGAAGGTTGAGTCATGACGTTGGTCGGGTTTGTCATCTTACATCTGGCATGTCAGTCAAAGCTGGGGCAGCTGCTGCCTGTCATTAGTGCTCTGGTGGGGCATTGTCCATCCATCAGTGTTAGCAGCCAGCAGCCCCCAGTAGTTTGGGGAACACAACTTCACCTGGGCCTATGCTTATTTTCAGTATCATCATTGCAATCACTTTTAGTGCTTTTTTGGGGGCCAAAAGAAGATGGTTTCATAAGGGTCTGATATTTTTCATATATATTACTAGAGAAAATATTTGAGTAGCAGTTGTAGGTTTTTGTTAGTTTACAGAAAAAAATTGAACTCAATATTATAAATAATTTTGCATTTAATATTATAAACAATTTTACCTCTGTTTTATTATATACTTTGCTTCCAAACCACCTTAAACTACTTTAAAAAGTGTTGTCATAAGTTGAAATGCAATCAAAACAAAATTCAGTAAAACCTGAGAACAGCACCATCCACTGAGTCCTTATTGATTTTCTTCTTCATACGTTGCTGGATGAAAGATGTGTATACACTAAAAAAAAGTAATGTGAAAATTGTATCTATCACTATTAAGTGCAAATCTTTGTGTTTTGTGTTTGAGCTACCAATACACTTAAATCACAATGCTTGTACTTGAACTCTGAAGAAGTGGAAGTCCTGACAGCCAGTTGTAAGAGATGTTACTCCTTTTAGCAAAATTAAGCTTTGACCTTATGCTCAGAGAGGAATTTTGTGATTTACCAAAAGTCAGATAGTTCTTTCATTATGTTTCTAAAATTTATATTTTCTCAAAAAGAAATTTAGTTTTGTGTTTCAGTCCTTATATCTTTTCATTGCTCTACACCTGAAATAATCTCAGTTGGGTTCCTTGGGTTAAAAAAGAGAAAACAAGACAAAACAAAAATCCCCCACTGGGTCTCCTGACTAAAGAAATACTAGCCTCAGATTTTGATAAAAAGCACAGCATGTATTTTGAGGAGGGAAAAGAAGCTGAGTACCAGGGTCTTCTGCTTTCTTAATAGAGCTGGAATGTCTCCCACCACGTGCAGGGCATGAACCTGCTGGTCAGCACTTTGAGGCTGGTAGTTTACACCTGTTGTGGAGCAGGATAAGGATAGGAAGGAGGGATGTCTTTTAGCAATTTGGAAGGAATATTTACTCAGACTCTGCAGGGCAGGAACCATAATTCTACCTGTCTGCTGTGGTGGTGAATATGCAAAAAAAAATGTGACTCCCTCCAACAATAAGGGGCATGATAAAGCACGGTAGAAGAGGCTTATTCATGGTGAGACACAGATCAGGGCTGCAGGACGGATAACTAAAGTGTCTACTGAGAAAAGAACAAATTGCTTTATTGAGTACAATTTGTCTTAGCTTTTATGAGCTACACCTTCATTTTCATTGGTTAGTATCCATTTAATTCTTGGTATGTGTATTGTCTAAGGCATTACCTATAAGGAATAGGGTTTGCATGTGAATTTATGTCTTCTATTCTCTGTGCTTCCCAGCACACATGGCAACATAGCTGAACTAAAAACCTCAGTAATTCCATTTGAATTTTTTCTTTTATTTAAAAAAAAGGATTCACAGGTCAAGACAGATTTATTTTAAAGCATCTCTTTTCAGCTTTTTAAATGCTAGTCCAAATTGTCTCAATCTGCAGTGTGTATATGTATGTGATAATAAGGGAAGATAAGGGTGTTTGTGATGTGTGACTGCTTTGAATTCATGATTACCTGGTTTCTGAAGAACTGATTATTCTTAATCACGAAGTTCATGGAAGTATTTTATGCAAAGTTTCTCTTATGTTGGGTTAAAAAGTCTTCATATTAATTTGGTATTTTGAATGTTCATTGTTGCTTTACTAAATGGCCATTAATTTTAATTTGAATGAGAGTGACAGTGAATATGATGATGTTTTAGAACTCTCACTTCTTTCTAGGGAACTTTCATCGTAAAAGGCATCTTTCAGTCGTAATGAAATTCGGTTTTATTATGTGATGAAATAATTGGTCTGAGAAGATATTTACATTTTAAAATTTTGCTTGTAGTTTTGTAATCTGTTCCAGAAGATACAGAAAGACTCTAATTTCTATTTATGTGTCAGGTTAGTGATGAGATGAGAGAATATGCACTTGAGGAACTGTTCACTGTTCATGTTTTTTATCAAAGGTCTCGTTCATGCATCAAAAAGTAGTTAAAACTCCTAAACAGAGCAAAGGTTCAGTTCCCACTGAAGGATGTTTCAAATCTTTCTATCTTTGTTTGAACTTCCCAGGTTTTTATCTTTGATTGGAGGAAATGCAAATGATATAGGAAAATCAGATATGCAGCAAAAAGTAAATGCAGTAATTCAAAAGGAAGGACTGGAAGGCACAGCCAAAAGCCTGAATACCACAGTGCACACACTGCAGCTGATCATTGATGGTCTGACTCAACCTGAAGGCTATGACATTCGAACAGGTAAACCTCAGTTTGGAAGGCTGTAGTATCAATTTGATTGTTCTACTTATCAGTTTTAAACCAGCACATTTTCTTCCTCTAAAGTCAGTAGTAGATTTTCATAGACATGTAACTCCATTTCTTTTCTCAGGCAAGGTAAAGGCTATATCATAGTCAGATGTTTCTTTCCAGTTCAGTAGGTAAGGAGTGTGAATCCTGTCTTAAATCATAGCATTTTCAGCCATAGGAAGGGGAGTTGTATGGCTGTTAACAAATGAAATAGTTTCAATATGTTGACTCTCTGCTGATTAAATCTGTGTTGGCTCTCCATCACCGAGGGGAATTCTCTGGAGTAGTAGTGGATAGTTCTGCTCTTGTATTGCAGTAGTTCTTGGAGACAAGTAGCACAAAGTGGACAATTGAAGCATGTGGCTCATGACCTATCTTGGTTAAAACCTGCAGAACAGTTCAAGGTGGAGGAGAAGAAAGATGAGGTAACTAATGAGCTGAAACAGCTGGAGATTCTGGTTTTTTATGAAACTTACAGCTGGATTCTCTTATGACAGCAAGAGGTAAAGGTAGGAAGCAAAGATGCGAGTTTGTAATGACAAATAATAAATTAATACTTAAAAAACCCGGAGTAACATTTCTGTTCCTCTTTTTTGGGTCTATTAATAGTTTCCATGCATATTGTAAAAATATTTACCACTAGCGAGCTTGAAAATGTGTATTTTCTGTCTCACTTTGTTTTGATGGTCTTGCATCTAAATTACAGTAGAATAGACTATTAGCATAGGAAGACATAAAAACAAAAGAGAATTCTCAGTGGAAATATTAATATTCTGCTGATCTAGCACATTCAATACTCCTTTAGATACTCTGTGTCTGAAGTGGACAGTCTAGGAGCCTTGTATAGCTGTGTGAACTTCTCCTTTGTGAGTCCTCTGCATGGGCTGCAGTTCCTCACAAACTGCACCAGCATGGGTGCCTTCCATGGAGTGCAGTCCTTTAGAAACAGACTGTTTCAGTGTAGGTCCCCAGTGGGGTCACAAGTTCTGCCAGAAAACCTGCTCCAGCATGTGCTTCTCTCTCCACGGGGCCTCAGGCCCTGGCAGGAGCCTGCTCCAGCATGGGCTTTCCATGGGCTCACTGCCTTCTTTCTACCTGTGCTAGAGTTGGGTCCTCCGTGGGCTGCCAGATGGATCTTTGCTTCACCATGTGCCTCCATAAGCTGCAGGGAGACAACCTGCCTCTCCATGGCCTTCACCACAGGCTTCAGGGGAGTCTCTGTTCTGGCACCTGCAGCTCCTCCTCCTTCTCTCCTGACCTTGGTGTCTGCAGAGCTGTTTCTTGCACAATACGCTCTGGCTGCAATTGCTGTTGTGCAGGGCTTTTTTCCCTTTTAAAATACATTATCCCAGAGGCACTTCCCACCATCATTGATGGCCTTGGCCTTGGCCAGCAATGGGTCTGTCTTGGTGCTGGCTGGCACTGCCTCTGGGGCACACATGGAAAGCTTCTAGCAGCTTCTCGGAGAAGCCACCACTCCCAGTAGCCACCCCTCCACCTACCAAAACATTGCCACACAAACCTAATACGGATCCACAGCCTGGTGAAATTACAGACGGATTAATTTTCAGTGCATCTTAGCTATAAACTTGTTCAGGCTGTATTTTATTTCTCAAGGGCAAATAGAAGAAAATGGTTGCAGTTCTGTTTTGGTGATGCTCCCTGTGGAAAATCTCAGTCTTTATCTTGGAAAGGTCAAACAATGGTAGGAAAAGGTTGAAAGAGAAGTTGTTGAGATCACTGAGAAGGGTTGTCTGCAGGGGCAGAAAGTGGTAAGCAAATAAGAGTTTAAGAAAAATCTATCTGTAGCATTGAATACCAGATGTGAATGTTAATATCCCAATATATTACTTGCTTATGTGCACGTGATTTTCATGTTGTAAGTGCAAAGCAGCACTCTGATAAAAATCATATGATGTCATGAGAAGCAGCTGATTGTGTGATGTCATGGTGCAGATGAACAGCAAGCCTAAAAATAGTGCACTGTTGATTTTTCTTTTTAGTATGTGATGAATCTGAGTATTCACCTTCCTATATAGAAATTTGTATAGGAATAGAATTCTGTGTATAATTGATGTGGCTCAAATAAGTCTTTTCTCCCAAGGTACAAAAAAATTTAAAGACTCTTTCAGTCACTAACTACTATACAACATGCTTCTGATCCCCTTGAGATAGTTTCATACCACAGAGTTCACTTTACTTATTACTCCATGAATCAAAGTCTTTTAAAGTGATTCATAAACCACAAGAAATAAGTTATTTTTCACAGATGGATCTGTATTTAAAAAACATACTGAAATCAGTATTTGAGACCTTAGAACTACCTTGGGAGGACTTCTTAATTAGAAACTGTCATCTGGACACCGCACCTAGAAACCTTAAGAATAGTTTTTAACCTGAGTCTTATTTGTGTTTCTTGTTTCTTATAATAGATTTTGATAAACCTGACTTCAAGAGAAGCATAGTCTGCTTGGAAGACCTAAGTGTTGGTGCTGTTCTGACTGGAAAAGTTGAAAATGCAACGCAATTTGGAGTTTTTGTTGATATTGGTGTAGGAAGAGCGGGTTTGATTCCAGCGCGAAACATAACTGAAGCAAAACTTTCTAAAGTGAAGAAGAGAAGAAGCCTGGGCCTAGGTCCTGGAGAAAGAGTTGAAGTTAAAGTCCTTAAGGTTGATATTCCTCGACTGAGGATAACGTTGGATCTTATTCGTGTTTTGTGAGAGGGTTTTCAGTGATTGAGCGTTCATTTTGAAGGTTAAGTAGTGTTAGCAAGGTTCTAGAGACTGAGATGTTTCATGAGTGTTGAAAATGAACACATTTTGAAACCTTCAGCCTTGCTTTTTTAAATTTTTTTTTTAATTTAACAGTTTTTTCACATTTCTTGAATCCTTTCTGTTAATTGGTGGAACAGTTTTTTTTATTACCTCCAAGCAACCTTGGAGGTTGTTTTGTCTGTAGAACAAAGGAAATTCCAGTGTGTTGGGATTTTATATGCTCTTAGATCTAAAGTGTGAGTTGTGTGTTGAACTTGTTTCTGTGCTTAGCGTGTTGTAGCTTCAAGGACTAATTAATGAGGTCAGCAGCTCCTGCCACCCTCTCAACAGATGTGTGTAATCGGCCAATTAGAGCGGGCATTGTCATGTAAACAGCATTGTTAACCAATTATCAGTGCCAAGGTGGCAGAGCTGCGGAGGGATTCAGCTTTTGAAGTGTATAAGAGTTTGTGAGCGGATGAATAAAGTTGCCTGTTGCTGCTAACTTCTGTGAAGTCGTCTCTGCAGCTCACAAACCCGCCTCCCTCCGTTACCAGTGGACTGTCAGACAGATGTCTTATCAGTTGTCTGTGCAAGTTTTGCTGTTTTAATCTTTGGTCAGTACTGCACAAGCAGACGCATCTACAGTTCCCTTTCCAAAACCAGCCATTCAGTTTGGCTGTTTTGTGTTTGAGAGTCTAAAAGGAGACACCCAGGAAAAACGTGATCTTTTGAAGTTAGTCAGGACATCGTTTCAAAAGTAGACTGAAAAAAGAGCATCTGCTAATACTACTGATGGTTCAGAAAAATACAGCTTTAATTTATTTGGCCAACATTGTTAATAGGTCTGTTTACCTGTATTATTTTTACTTGTTCAATTATCATTGGTTAATGCAGTGGGATGTACCTTGCAGTTTAAGGAACTTTGCTCAAAGGTGTCAAAGACATTTATGTTGTTCTATACTTGTGCAAAATAAAAGCATTTCTGTCCAACTTTTCTTAGTGTACTGGTTCCATGAGAGATTTAACAGTCCTAGTTAGGTTTCTTTCCTACATGTTATCAGTCAGTAGCACTTCAGCTTGGGGATGCAGCTTGTGAGGATGCATTTGCCTGACCTTCTGAACATTATGCACTTTCCTGAGCTTTAATACCAGACTACAGCCCAGGGCCTGATGTTGTTCCTGTTTTAATAAAATAGTTGTAGTCTGTCTTGAAGTCCTTCAACTTGACATTATTTTTTTTCATCTTTGTTACAATATATTTTTCTACCTGTTCTGAGTGGAGAATAATTTTTCAATATTTGTCTTAACAGGCAGTGCTTGTGAAGGTGTGATTCTCCATAAAAAACATTTTGCTGTTGTAGATGCTTGGAAAACTTTTCTAGAATTCTGGTTTAATGAGAATGCTTACTGTTTCCTGCTAGGAGTGCCTAGCACATCAGGTTTGTTTCTTTTAACTAGAAACATTTTGGGTTTGTGGTGTTTCAAAAGGTTTATCACTTAAGTCAAATTTGCAAAGTTTGCAAAATTTTTGTGGTGTCCAGGCATAGTGGCAGAATAGCCTCCAACAACAGCAGATATATGTGGCCTTTGCAGGGATTTTTTGGTGCATCAGTTGTTTTTCTTTGCAGTCATCAAACTTGCCTGTAAGTTGGTAGAAACCCTAGTCTACAGCAGATGAGCACAAATAACACCTCTAGCGGGTGTCAAACACCTTTGATGGCAAGGTTCATAACTATAGATGTCCAAATAGCTGTGTTGTTTTTTGGGATTTGTTCTCCAATTTAGTACTGCCACTAGAACCACATGCTGTTCCTCTGTCTCCCCTGCCCTGTGATGTGCTGGAGAGGGAACTGGAGGCACAAAAGGCAAAGATTGCTGGTGGAGAGAAGATTTACTGGAAACAGCAATGAGGTAAGAAAACAAATAGTAACAGCAACAATGCTAATGATAAAGGGTATAAGAGAAATGATTCACACTTAACACCCTGCCTTTCCCCCCAGCACCAACAACAGACAGGTCTGGCTGGCTCTCTCTACCATGTTTACTTGACCTGACGAAACAGATTCTTCTTGGAAGATACTCCCTTCCCCCACCCCTGACAATGATATGAAGTGGTGTAGAATAACCTCTGTATCCTACCTGTGCTCCCTCCTGGTTACTGCAAAAATTAACCCTGTCCTGGCTGGAAGCAGGACAAGCTCTTAGCACAGGGTCTGTGTATTAGTTAGGAAAAAGTTGGCATGATTTAATCTCCCAACTCTGTGCTTTAATTTTCAAAATTAAGACCCAGCTGTAGACAATGTATTTTGGAGATAAGGGAATCATTTACCAGATTGAAAAAAGGAGACAGATCTTACTAGCTTCACTGCATTTGTCTACTGAAGAAAAGGCAACCCTTTTCTATTATGAAAAATCAGCACAGCTTGGGATCATGTTTTGCAGGCCTTCCGAAATTTTCCTGCAACACTTCTGCAAAGCTGATTTTGTTGGTATGAAATTAGAAACTGGGATACCATGTTACTGTTAATGCCTTGAGAGACCCCAGAAAGCAGGACTCCAAGCCAAGTTAGTGTGGGATAAGAGAAAAAGTGGAAGTCCTTTAATGTCAGGCCTAGGGCCTACAGGGATACATATGGATGAGCACCTTGAATGCTGATTTTCCATGGTTTTTATAATATTGTCCACCTAATCCCCTATTCACACATCTCGGTCCAGCCCCGTCCCACCCCCGGCACACCCTGTCAGGAATTGAGTGAGACCCTCTTTTCATCATCTTTGTCTTCCTCAGTACATGTTGGGCCCTTGGAGGTTTTCCAATGTTCTGGCTTCGAGGTTGCTCTGCCACTGTTTGTCTTGTAGCACAGGCCTTAAAATATTATTCAGCCTTCCACCTTGAAAAGAAGTCTAGATAACAAAAGAATTTAAGCATTGATATGGAATAGAGGTTGGCATGTATAAATATTGAACTTAATCCTAACACATTGAAGTCTGCATTTTCGCTACAATTACAATTACTTATAAAATCTATAAAAATTAGAAAATCAGAAAAAATTGAAAACTCTCTGGGGCATCACTGTCTTCGAAAACACAGATGCAAAGCAAAGAAACTGATTTTTTTTTTCTTCTGCAGGTGATGCATTCACTTTCAGTGGTATCTCCATCAGTAGAATTATCTAAGTTCTGCTGAGCTTTATGTATGATCTCTGCAGTATCTAAGCACTTAGCAAATGAACTGCATTTGCTTGACCTTCTCAAGAAGGAGATAAACTTTATCTCCAGAAGCTCAATTCAATGTATAACATGAAGAGTATTTTCTCTTTTTGTACTATTTTTTTTGTTACTGCAATTCATTTTTTTTAATCCTTAGTATCATGAGGATTGTAGCATCTTCTACATTTTCATGTATATCTCTTGGATGATCATAAACTTCTGTAAATGCAAGACATCTCCTTGAGAGTGTTTTTCTCACTGTTAACTCACAGGAGGCATACTCATATGTAGTTTGGTTTCTCCTTAGTGGAACTCAGAAGCGTATACTGTGTCATCACTGAGACTGTAGGAAAATATCATCTCCATTTCTTTGAATTTGTTTAATCCCAGCAAAATGGGAAGTATGTGACTTCATGTCACATGTCTTAAATGTCTGCAGCTCTGCAAATGTAATCTCATTATTTGTTAGTTAGTGCAGTGCCTTAACTGCATTCCATAAAAAATATTTTTCCATTGCAATTTCTACTTTTCTTTGCCAGAATAAGCAGTTAGAACAGCCTAAAGAGAGTCTTAACAAGGATGAAAATGTGTAAATGTGACCTTCTTAGTTTTTGTCAGATCTTGAGAGATTGAAAAACTATTTCTTCCTCATCAATCTTCCTCTTGAATTCTTGTGGTGTTCAGATTTCTGACATCAAAGCATGAAACTGTTTTCTCTAATTCATCTCCTCCTTTAGTTTCTGAACCAAAAATTAATTTTTTTTCTCAGGCTGGATATTTTTTCTGATTTGAGATGCAGTGCAATCTTTGGAACAAATTCTGTACTGCTTAATGGGGATGCCTTCAAAATTTAAAACAAACAAACAAAACACTGCTTCATCCTGAACTTACTTCATTGCTTCAAAGTAGTTTATCAGGAGAAGAATTATATACAAGTCTGTCTCATTAAAAAAATCTACGTTTGCGTTAAGCTGTAGATTCCAAGGCATCTACACATAGTTCTACCTCTCCCCAGAGAGAAAATCCAGCCCACT
This sequence comes from Pithys albifrons albifrons, assembly GCF_047495875.1. Taxonomy (NCBI): domain Eukaryota; kingdom Metazoa; phylum Chordata; class Aves; order Passeriformes; family Thamnophilidae; genus Pithys; species Pithys albifrons. Next base: position 89,972,714 of record NC_092459.1, read on the forward strand.
GATCTTGGATGACAACCTGCTTTTTCAGTCTCACCCTCACTCAAATAGTCTAGTGTTTTGCAATCACCTTCCTCTGATACGCAGACCCATAAGAGCATCTTAAGATTTCCTGTGCTTCAGATATTATACAAAGGAGAAGAATTCTCCTGCTAAGCAAGATGGCACTTGTATGCCTGGCTGTGGTAATGCAAATCAGGAGTTTAAAAGAAGCCATTTGTTTTGGTTTTATTCCTGCCTCAGGCAGTTTTAGACAGCATATATCAATTTTCCAGAAAGTTGTCAACCTCAGGAATGATTTACTATGCTGTTAAACATAATAAAATCAATAGGAAAACAAATAGAATTTCCATGAGGAGCAGACGGTTGGAGAAGTTTGTCCATATGGCATATAGACATGCTGGAATTTGGGGCTTTGTGGGGTACTTACATTAGAAAAACTGCATACCAAGTGAAAGTAATGCATAATTCAGGAGAACAAATAATCTAACAGCTTTGTGGTAGCACGTCTCGAACTTGGTGTCTGTATTTATTTAACAGCAAATACACTTAGAAACTCGGTGCCTGGAAGCTAGAAACCAAATATGAATCATATTTGCTTAATTTCAGAGCTTTGTATAAGGATCCTTACCCACTGTAAAGTGAGTGCAGAGTGACTTCCTGGTTCAGTCTGAATAGCACATTGCTTTTCTAACCTTCCTGAGGGTAATTTATGTGGCTACTTAGCTTTGTTCAAGGACATCTAACTTCAAGATTATCAATTCTTTAACATGGTGGATGGAACCTCTTGGTTTTGCCAGTCAGTGTTACTCTGTCACTCCCTTTTGTTCAAGGTTTCCTAAAGAGCTGTGAGGGAACTGGTGTGTCGTCAGGGCTACGTAAAATCTGGACGTCAGTAATTCCACTCCTCCCCATTAGAGACCACTTAAAGGTTTGAGAGCATCTCAGTTTACTGAGCCTAAGCCTTCCTTACCCTTCTCATGGGCATTTAGAAGCTGTGACTGTTTAGAAGTGTTTCATTTTGAGAAATCCTTGTGAATCTATGCTCTATAAAACTTCACTAGTAAATGATATGTCTGTGTTTCTTACAGCAAACCTCAGTGACTAGTTTTTAGAGAATTTTGCTTGCATGTTTCCAGATGAGCCCCCAAATGGTCTGTCCAGTGGATGTTGCAACTGTATGCTGGCTACAGGTACGTCCTGCAAGGGGGCTGTTGGAGCGCGCCGCTTATTCACAAGTGTTTCTAGGACCTGACCATCTCATCCATGCTGGAACTTCGGTTGCCTATTTTTTCAGGTGGATATAATCACTCATAACATGTCAACCTGTTCTCAAAAAACATCTTTGCAACTGATAACAATTTGTGGAGACCTAGATTGAATAGCATGTCATAAGACGTGTTTGTATTGCACCACAAACTTTACTGCTGCTTCTGCAACTTGGAAATAACAGTCAAAATTCTTCAGTCTGGGGTGCACCAGTGCAGGAGTATTGTCTCTGTGAGCTTGCACAATAAGGATTGCTTCTCTTAATCTGGTCTGTTGGATTTCATGCTGTTCCTGTAACTGTTAGGTCTCCTGTGGGCATGTTCTAGCACCATCAAGAATCCTAAGAGATTCTCCTCTATATGAAAGTGAGAGAGGAGTGATGGCCATGCCCAGAGCAGGATGAGTCATCCTGTTGAAAACTTTAATCAAAAGCTCAAGGTAAAGCACTCAAATCCCATCTCACCTGCTCTCTGTCCTTGACTAGGAGATAGCAAGCTTTTGAAATTGGCTGCCTTGCCTCTTGTTTCACTAGTTAGAGCTTTTACCTTATTCAGTTCGAGAACTGAAGATGACTAAGGTGTGTTCAACACAGCAGTCTGATTATTTATTATTGTTTGATTGTTTTGTTTCCCTCTCTTGTACTTCTCCAGAAGAAACAAGAAGAGAATGTTTAGTAAACTGAGGATCCCCATGGCTTCTTTAGCTTTATTAAGTCTGGCTGATTTCAGGCGTTTAATTGTGGAGTTGTTGTTTGTCTTGAGAAAGTAATCAGGACACCATCACCTCAGAAGAGTTATCAAAGTGCTATTTTCTTCTAATCTTACAGATCCATTTATCCTACTACACTTTTACATTATTAAATGAAAAGTGTTTTCACTATGCAATCAGCTAAACTGTAAGTTTGCATTTTCATATCTCATCAACAATCATGTTTCTAGTAAAGACTATGTCTGTCTTTGTGGTCAAGCAGTGAATTTTTGTGCATGTAACTCATGATGAGGTATGTGGAAATAATGTCATGAGAGGAACTGTTTTGCTTGAGGGTCATTTACAAAGACCGAATAGCAAAGTGAAATCTTAGGAAAGTATTTTCACCTCAGAATTAAATGCATGGAATAGCTTGGCAGAGAGTGGAAACTGCTACATACCAGAGGCTGTATATTGGCACTGAGGTTGCTTTTTGTGTGATGAGGAGAGGGAGGGGCAGGAAAGGGGAAATGGAAGGAAATGGAGAGATTTGGGGAAGAACATCCTGGAGCTGTAAATGGTCTTATGGGAATGAAGTTTACATGATGAAAGGCAAATGGTAATAATGTAATGGTAATGTGGTAGACATGGAATCTGGGCCTGGTTGTCTCTTGCTTCCTGTACCTCCCATGAAGATAAAAATGTATAACTATTTGTTATAGCTGACGGAAATTGTGTATTTCATATCAGTGTATATTGCTACTAAAATGTAATATGGTACTAACTGGCTTCAAGTGAGATGAACACAAAGTATGTGCTCGCAATTGATTTGCTTCTCTTTTGACATTATTGATGTTTCTAACTACTGTATTAGGAGTAGATCACTCCTTGCTCATTATGACTTCTGGCTGAGAGACTGCAGCTGATGTGTATCATGTCAACACATGATGGGGGGGAACCAATATAATTTTCACTCATTTATACCTGGTGGGAAGAGTTCTTGAAGGACTAGTTTGTCATAGTTTTATCTGATCCCTTGAAATTACTCTGTGGTCATCTTTAGAGCATAGGGGGAGATGCAGAGCCAATCAAAAGCTGAAAACAGCAGAAAATCCAGCTATTTGTATACTGGGTAGAATTTTTTTTCTAAGAGAGCACAGCATCAGTGATTTAAGATCTGCACTGGTGTTTTAACTTTTTACGTAAGCACATGCTTAATAGTCTCTATAGAAATTAAATCTTTGCTTACCTGAAAGAACATCTTTCCTGCTGTGCTGTGTGGCTGAGACAGTTATTTGCTTTTAAATTTGAGCCTGTTCTCAGGGTGTTCTCTTGTGGGCTGCCTAGTTTAGAACTGCTTCACAGTAGCTCAGACATGTTGATCTTCAGTATGTGTTTTCTGGAACACACAATAACAGATAATGTGAGAGCTGAAAGAAGAATCATCCAATGTTGGCTGTTGATGCAGCCTTAAGTTTCTTTGTGTGGTGATATGTGGGCACTTCATGGAAATGAAGGGCAGGTGGTAAAGCTTTTGAATGAATTTGAAATTTTATGTCATTCATAAAGCTTATAAAATTAATTTGGTGTCATTCAAAATGATACGAAAGAAAAATGTCTGCCTTGGCAGTAGGAAATCCGTAACAGTCTCTGTCACAGTCTGTTTCCCATGATTCAGAGTATTAAGCTTCTCACTTGGATCAAGTTGCAGTAGTGTGTTTCTTGGGGGACCAGTGTCACTTTGTATGCCTTCCATTGCTTGCAGACTTGGCTGGACTGGTGACAATCTGGCCCTTTTTAGACACCAGCAAAACAACAATAAAAAAATTCCCACTTATGAGAGTGGAGCTTCAGCTCATCTCCAAAACCAAGGTTGCCCACAGTTAAAACAATCTGAAGCATTTGTGCTCCTTTTCCAATTAGGAGAGGAGTAGCTTCCTCAAGCCTTCTCTCTTGTCTTTGTTGAACAGAATATCTCTGGTTTATCATTATTTCTCTGTACCAATCTTTTTTTTTCTTTCCTTTTTTTTTTTTTTCCTTCCCCCAATCCCCTTTAATCTGCAATCAGTTATTGACTTCTAGGAGAACTAGAACACCACAGAGCTTTATTTTCAAATGAAAGTACATTGTTATTATTTCAGCATATATTCTGTGTTCCTTTAAATGTAACTTATATCTACGTTTGTTGTGAGAAATACTAGAACACTTTCCTTATAATCAGGATGACAGTTACATTATTAACTGATTTGATGCTTATGGGATCACAACCATATGGGAAGGCGTAGAGCTCTACAGACTGTTTATTCAGGGAGAAATTCTTGATGTTGTATGATCTTTTAATAAGGAAAAAGGTGCTAAAGGTTCAGGGTTTAAACTGAAAAATCAGACATGTGAAAGTTGGGAAGAGTTGATAGTGTGCTTTGAAATGCCTTTCCTCTGCATGAAGCAGGGCATGGGTTCCACAGGAGAAATGTTATGTGATTACCTCATCTGAAGCAAGGCAATGGTGGTGTGCCATCCATAGTATAAGAAGCCAAGGATAATTATATTTTCTCTAGGCCCTTTGCAGCCTGAAGGAAGGTCTTCTTTCAGAGATGGTATGATGTTGTTTGCTCGCTTGTTCTTTAAACTAGAGACTAAAAACTGGATAGAAGAGAAGAAGGTAGGACTGAGTCAAGTTCCAGCAGGTTGAACCTCATTCCATCACAGGCATATAATTTACAGGATCCTTTTCATGAGCTCCTTGAGTCCCTTTTTAAAACCCATTTGACAATGTTGCCCAACAGCAGCTAATTATTGTATTCTGTGTATAAAAAAAGAAATAAATGGGGGAGACCCCAAACCAAAAGTAGACCTACTGTTAGTGAACTGGGATTACAACTGGACCCAAACAGGAGAGTGACTGGAATTTACATGAAGGTGATGAGTCTCAGTACAGGTGTTCCTGTGTTTTGGTATATTAATTAATTAATATTTTAATATTAATCAGCTTCCTTGTAAAATCCACAGAAGCTAATAATGTGGGCTGTAAAAGTAGTGTTAATAGCAACAATAATGTTGTTGGTCTGAATTTCAGGCTGAAGGTTTGCTGACCATAATGATGGGGGAGCCTGACCTTGGAGGCAGACTTTAACTTTGTATTACATGCAAGCAATTACAGCATCCCAGGAACTTCTTTGTATTTTGATGACTATGCAAAGCATACAATTGTAACTGAAAATGAACGTCCAATATACTCATTGAAGAGCAAAAATATAAATATGTGAGACATCTTTTGTTCCATCATTTAATTTCTGTTTGTAAATGATGTTCATAAATTAATCTATTTTGTGTATTTATGGCTAATTGCTGGCAAGACAAATATGTCTAGGAATAGACATGCAATAAACAAGCTATACAGAGTTTTAAAACAATATATTTTGGTGATTTTAGGAATAGGGTGGTTTTGGTCAGCAGAACTTCACTCTGCAGATCAACATGTCAAGTTTTACTTGTTCATGTTTCAGTTGATTGAGGGTTCAGGCTAGTTTTCTACTGGTGCAGAAAACAAAGTTTTAGCTTTGTTTTACTCAGAACTATCTATGGAAATTACTTATTTAAATTATTAATTAAATGAAAGTGCACCTTAGCAACATCTACCCTCTAGACTCTCTGGGTGACTTATAAATTTTTCTTTTATCCACCCAGAGGTTTTAGCACTTGCAAAATTCTGATGCTGCATACTTCCATAGTTCTCTTAATAGCATCCTAAGGGAGCAAAGCTCATCACAGCAGCAAAAATTTAGAAGAGGGGGAGAGGGGAGGCAAGAGACAAAAAAGTGTACTGTGTTATTTAGGTGTGTGCAGTGTTCTTGCTGTATGCTGAAGAAACACCTTTGTTACTTTTTTATTCCAAATCAGCTGAAGAGTACTTTAGTAAAATAATTTTTGAAGGAACTTATGCTAATGAAATAGGAAAAGTTTGGTAAGTAGAATGTTATCAATGGAACAGAGATTGACTGTTCATCATGCCTGGTATATATTGCTTTGTCTAACAACTCGCCCCAGCAGACTCACAATTGTGCTCTCTCTGCAGACCCTCCCAGCTGCAAGGCCTGATTGACGGAATCTGTGGGCAGATGCACTTGCCAGATTCCAATAAAGATGGGGCCTTGGGAAAATCTAAGGCAATTATTGACGGGCAGCAATCCACTAATCAGACATTTTTAAAATTAATCCCACAGTCCCTTACTGTATTAGCTTTCTTCCTTGTTTGTATTTATACAGCAAATTCATGACTTCAGTGAATACTCTCCCTTCCAGCCCAATTATGTATCTCTCAGGGTATTAAATTAAAAACAGAAGAAATATTGAAAGTGGCTTGCAATTAGTTTCTTTAAAAGGTGGTATGGCAGTTGCAGGCTGGGATTCTTAATATGATGCTTGATAATAAAAGTAAACAGGATTTTTTTATCACACAAGTAAGGCAAGTATACCTAATATGGCTTGTTATAAAGCAGCCTATATACAATGAGAGAAAAAAGTGATTTGATTTTGGAGTTTAATTATATCTTCATAAAATTCTCCCAGAGTAACTGACAAATCCACAGTGTCTCCAAATAACATAAATAGATTTTGGTTTGTGCATTTTGATTTATTTTTTCTTTGTTTTATTTTGATCACTTTATAATAAAAAAATTGCAATGCATTTGATAGTTGTCTGCTTTTTAAATGAAGGCTGATCCAAATAGAACATTTCTTTCATGTGGAAATGAAATATAGAATCATCTTCATGGTGTAACTGTTTATATGGGAGTCACTGCCTGGAGTCCTTAGTTATGTAATGTGGATCTCATTCTTTTAAAATTTGGAAATCTGATTCCTTCAGTGACAGAAAGATTGTTTCTTCAGATCTGAACCTGTATATAGAATTTTCTTTTTTTATTATAAAAAAGGAATGACAAAAGGGAAGCATCATTTTAAAGGCATTATTTTGCATCTTTGCACTGCTGATTAGTGTTGGATTGGGCAGTAAGAGCACTGGGCACTTCTACTGTTTCCTTACATGCAGCCGGAATCATCCAATATTTTGTGGCAATAGTTATACCCTGGGTAAACTATTTTCTGACTACCCAAATGATTTCTCTAATGCTCTTTGCAGAGCTAAGCAGTTGCTTGTCATGGAAAAGGGCTAGGTAACACACTACTGTGGTTGGATACATTTAGATGAGAGGAAGAGGTTCAGGAGGCAAAAGAGTAACAGTTCCTACCTATGCTTCTTTTATATTCCAGTGAGTAACAATGTGCCTGTGATGATGCCAAGCTGCTAGCAAAACCCAGGATGCAGCTACTGGTAGGCCTTGTTTTCTGTTACTTTTATTTGATTTATTGCAGAAGTTGTTAACACCCCATAGTTCTCTGAATGAAATAAAACAAGAAAACCAGTAAGACTCAGCAGCAACATAAGCCAAGGAGTCTTTCATCTTCATTATGAGCTAATTCAACTGTTGATTACCTGGAGATTAACACCTCCATAAGTAACAAAAGATGCATTCTCTGAGTAAGAAGCTGCATAAGGTAACGGCTCATGCCATTTGGCATATTTCAATCTAGCTCAGGAGGACAGAGTGTAAAGGGTGAGGCTAGCAAATAGAAAAGATTATCCAGCTTTCCATCCTGAAGACAACTCTTACAACCTATCAATTCATCCAGTAGATTTCACATGAAATTATTAAGAAATGCTTTAAAAATCACAGATCTACTTAAGAAAGTAGTACTTGAATTAAGATCACAACTCAGTGATGTTGATGGAGTTTTGCCCTTTGGTAAAGGGCTGAATTTGAAGCTTTCTGAAATCCTTTCCTAAATAAATATTTTAATGAATAAGGGCATCTCTTCAATCCACTTCTGCCTAGAGGGATCCTCCTTAGACACAGGTGCAGTTCAATTTCCCTGTTCACAGTGCAGTTCAGCCAACTGATCATGCTCCTGTTTTTGGGCATTCCTTTGTCTTCATTTTATATGTGCAGGTGGATTCAGACCACTGGCTTTACATACACCACCAGCTGGCAACAGCTTTTGGCTATGGTTGACCTGGGTTAAGTTAGAATTGATGACCAAGAAGTAAAAGTTGATGTTACCAAAGCCTGAGGTTATTTGTTGCCCTTTAGGGGTTACTGGTTCTAAAGCAACAGCAATTAGGTTTGTGTGGTGCAGTAAACAAAAATAGAAAGTGTGTTCATATGGATAATATAAAGATTAAAGCTCTTGCACTCTCAGCTGCACACTGAATAGCCTGCATTTTTATATGCTTTTAAGTAGGAGAGCTGCGTAACATGACCCTCCAGTTGAAAGGATACAGAATCTATACTCCCATCTGGATTATTACATTCAATTTAGGCCACATGAACTCCTGTGCTGAAGGTGTACATCTAAGAAAATGGTTGTGAATTGAGCGTGACTTCCATAAAAGAGCAAGTTGCACCTATTCGTTCTTGAAAACCATCTGCTTTTAGTTAAAATCACAATTGCCTTGCCAGCCAGGCATGGGGGCCCCATCTTCTTTTCTGTATCACCCCACATTCACATGCTTAATATACTAGTAATTTTATTATGGAGCTGTGGTCAAGACTCTGTGGCTAAGGTTGCAACCAGGTTCTTTTATAAGCTCTGTTTTTTGTCTGCCCCACTAGAGCTTTCACTAGGAAAATTGACTTGAAAATTGGCAACATTCACTCTGCACTTCATATCCATATATTTACATTCTCAGGCATGTTTAATTGTCATGCTCCCTGCTTTACTACTCTTTCAACTTCAATGTTAATTATTTGGCTCCACTTAAAATTAAGCCTTTCTTGGTGTCTTTTAATTATAATCAAGCCCCAGGCAGCTGGGTTACTACAACCTCTGCGTATAACACCATTCTCGGTTGTGGCCCTCAGTTGCCTTGTTATGGTTATTTGTAGACTGGAAGCTCTTTGACTTTTTTGTTGAATTTGTTTGAGTATGTTGAGGGTCCTGGTCTACAACTCAACCTGTTTTTCTATTACTGCAGTAAAAATAAGTGGTAATAAACATCCAAACAATTTATAGATGCAACCTGGCTCCAGCTGAAGCTGATGGCAGAATTTCCACCAACATCAATAGCAATGGTGCAGCTGTGGCTCTCCTTTTGTAAATGATCACGAATGCTAACTCGCACTACTATCTAAGCTAAACAACTGAAGTTCCCCAAGCCTTAATTCCTTACCATTTTAAAAATCAAAATTGCCATTTTTGGCAAGATGCTGAAAGCCTGCACACTTGAGTGCAGGGACTATACATGTATCAGTGTTGACACTTATAATTGGCGAAGTTTGTTTTGGAAATTATACTGAATTTGAAGAAGTGTAACTCAAGTGTAACTTTGTTTTCTGTTTTAATTTGCTCATCACTTTTAAAATGAAAATCCAGTCTTGCTCACAGGAGCTAAGTAGTAGTGGAGGATTTGCAAACAGTCAGTTGACTTTGGCACCATAGCCTGTGTTCCAAAGTGAATAAAGTTTAAAGCAGGGTGGTCAAGCCTCAATTTAAAATTGAATACCTGTTGTTCTAGAGGAGGAGGACATATTTCCTATTGAATATAGAACCATTTCATGCAATTTCTGCATAACTGTTTCTGACTATATATAGGAAAACTGTCAAGAATCCTATATCCAAAAGTGACTTAACAGAATCCAGACCTCTAAATGATTGACATTTTCACACTCAGCTTCCCTGGTGTATGATTCTTTATTTAAATTGAACCGGGATCTTCTAAGTTCTCTACCTCTTTTTTTTTTGTTTTGTTTTCAAAGTTTTGCCTAGATTCTATAAATACTCAGTAGTAAGAGATGTTTAAAGCTGATGGAAGAGCTGAAATTATCTGCAAGAACAAGTCCTTTGATATTTTCAAGGCTTTGGTGAAGGTAAAAAATTTATAAACTAAGGAAGAAAGAAGTCTGCTGCTAGAAGAGAGAGAACCTATTAAAAATAGGGCTAAGAGAGTGATGGGCAGGATGGTAAGGAGAGATAAGTCTAAAAGGAATTATGTGGTGCAGAATGGGAGATGTTTCTGACAAAGGCAGAATGGGTAGGCATGAATATTCCTGAGAATGTTAGTTAGTCTCTAATACCTTATTTAAAAAAAACAATCTTTTTAAAAACCATGTAGATTTTTAGCCTTTTCCACTGAAGTATTTTATATATTTGTTATTTCTTTTGTGCAAATTTCTCAGACTTGCAATGCATCACATTACTCTTAATGTAAAGTGCACTATCCTTGCCTCTGAAGTCTAAGTTCACATGCATATGGGGAAAGCTTTTCCCTTTTTCTAATAGAAAGAATATAGTTATACTATATGATAAAGATGTTCTGTCTGAGAAGTCTTTGCAAAGTTGATCATCTCAAAAATATAGCACTTAATCAGCTGGTAATACCAGTCCAAAGCAGGACCTATGTTAAGGATTTTTGGTATTATGTCTGTTCAGACAAACCAATTGCAGACTTGAGAATGCTTCTAGCTCTAAACAGGTCATGGGGCTGGTAGTGATGCCACAACAATCTACACACTTGCTAGAGAAATCTAGGGAGAGCTTGGGCTGTAGTTGTAGCTGGATGCTTTCAGGAATCTCTCTTGAACAACGAGGACTTGGAGGAGAAATTAGCTATTCCTTCTTAGATCAGTACAACTAAATGGCAAAACTCTCTAGAAATGCCTTTTTTCAGTCATGGTATAGTTTGCTCCCTGATATAAGAACTAATAATTTATTACTATTGCTTGAGCTGATGCATATCCTATCAAATTGTGCTTTGTTTTATTGAATATGGGAAGTCTTAACATGTTCTTTGACAGCAAAACTCTCTGCAAACCAAGAATCTGGGATATCTTTATTGCATACCTACCACAGAGCATTGGCACTAGTCGATACTCTGCAGAGGTTTGATAGACAAATCTCTTTAAAGATCAGGCTTTTTAGGAGGCTGCCTTGTTGGTTTATTTCTGTGTTTTGCAGTTGTAAACTTAGTGGTGCATACATTAAAATTCATGTAACTTAGTACGATGTTGTTTACTAACGTCATGCAATATATATCAGTTTTAAAAAAAATCACTCACATTATGTTTAAATGCTAATAAAATGAAATCCCTTAGCAGTCAAAGGAATTAGTCCATATATGAGTGAAATACCAAGGCAGGTCTTGTTATTTTTATGAAACTCTGAATAATATAAGTATCCAATTGATAAAATTTTATTAAAGCTGACAGCCCTTAAGTGATCTAAGTGGTAAATATTGAAATGAAGTTTCAACAACACTGCAGTACCAAGGGAGGCCTAAGGCAGTAATAAGGATTAAATAATGATTTAATGTTGTTCCTTGGGGGTAGGGATTGTTGTTTTAATGGAGAGCAAAAGCTCACTTCCTTCTAAATAATTAAACTGTGATTTGAGAAATTGATCTAAGGTAGTTGTAGTGGTTTGTTAAGTCCGAAAGAGATAAATGAAGGTAAAGTGTCCTGGGGCAAGGGGAAGTCAGGGGAGAGTAGTGAAGAGATAGTTTTGCAGGATAGATTCATGACAAGTGTCCCTCGGGAAGGGGGAAGCTGGCAATGAGCATATTTTATCTTTTATTTGTAATGTAAACAGACTTGTGCTGCCTGAGGCTGGGCAATAGCTAATGAGCAGGGGGTTTCTGTGGGGTGCAGATTTTATTAGCACAGCTTATAAAAAACAGAGCTAAATTAAAAATGCGGTGTCTTCTAGATAATCTGATAATAGGTGATGCTACAGGGAGCACCTCCACCTAAGCAGAGCGAGTGTATTAGCATATGCATGTAAAATTGCCAAACAATTTGTTCAGCAGTTTCTGTGAGCTGAATGGCTTTCCCATCTTTACAGCAAAAGGCGGATTTCACATAATAGGGCTGAGTATTTTGGGCTGTTTTAGAAATGCAGGAGTGAAGGAATTTCATAATGTGTTTCAAATCTGTCATTTGTGTATAACCAGTGGGAGACTTGGCCAGAGAACTTCTCATTGTATATGCCTCTTGGGTCATTGTTACAAATGAGATGACAGCTAGGATGGCGGCAGAGATGGGATATAAGTGGAAAAAGGGAAAGAGAAAACTCCCTAATTAGATAATTGCTTAAGGTAATTTCCTTGGGGTTAACATGATACACAATCTTGAATAGTTCTAGACAACTGACACAGAGCTTCCAAAATTGTGGTGGATGTTTTCCAGCTAAACACCCCTCTCAGTCTGTATTCACGTAACACTCTTTAGAAACACAATTAAATTGAGTTAGCATCCTAGAAAACATTAAAATTCCCTCTACTTACTGGAAAAGACTGGCTCTGGGTTCAAGCCATGTCTTCAGGTGTAGATACAGTTAGGCAGGGTGCATGTTGTTGGTTCTGAATTGTGTTGTATTTGGGCACATAAAAGGAGGATTAAGTTGAAGCATCAAGAGCCCCTGAAAACACACGTCACTGTGAAACAAAGTCTTGTGACTTCCACTGCCAATTCCTCCATTTTTCTCAGCACTCAAGGCAAAGCTCAGAAAGCAAACTGAATATGGAGCATGAATGGTAAAAGTTTTATAGAACTTCAGTTTTAAGATATGTATAGTTGTCATCAATAATAGAAAGGATATTCCAAAAACTTGTGACTATCAGGACTTTTGGGACTTACCAAGTAAGGCCCACTGAAACAGGAAGAATTAACAGAAATGTCCATGCATATCTCACTCCAGACTGTAAGACCTGGGGCCAGTAGTGTTGGAGCTAATGCTGCACAGTCAGAAATATGTCTTTGACCCACCTGCTACTCTCTGAGCAATAAAATGAAGAAATGGAATTGAAGTCAAACCATGCAAGCAGATAAGTGTGTGTAAAACAATTCTTTTTTCCCAAGCAGGTTGTTTTATTTTGTATACGTTACTGAAAACTTCAGGACCACCTGGTATAAAATCAGCCTCATCATTCCCAGCTCCTCAGGCTAAGAGAGACAAGGTGTTGTACCCTGATCAAAGAACCACTGTTGTTATTTACTGATGGCTTTCCATAAGTGCTAGGTAGGTTGCAAGTTCTTGTCTACATAATTCCTTAGAGTGCATCCCTTGATGCACTAAAGGGGGCACTCCAGCTGTCTGGGTTTGGGTGTTCACCAATTGTTCAGTCTGATGACTGGAATCCATCAAGTATCTGTACTCATCTTCTGCCAGAAAGAATGAAAAATATATGGGATATTATGTCTTTTTATATTAATTTGTCAGATTGGATTTGGTTTTGCACGTTTATGTGTTGATTTTTATTTCTATTGGAGAACACAAGGCAGAAGAAATGTCTTACACTTGAAGCCAGAAGATGGTAGAGCTAAGCCTCAGGAAATAGGTTTATCTTTCCCATGGGATTTCATTCCATGGGTTCAACTCATCACTGAGAAGACTTCTGTCTCCTGAAGAGGCAAACTCTGCTTTATGGAGTCCTCCACTGTATGAGAGAAGGCATACACACCTGAGATTTTTAGGAAGTCCTTTAAGGAGATGAACTGGGAATCCTGAACATGATTCAAGTTCTGTGGAAAGCCAGAGTAGGGAGCTGAGACAGGGTTGGCATGCCTGGGGAAACCCGCGTTACTGAGGAGGTGTTATCACAGCATCACTGAGGTTGGAAGGCACCACTGGAGAATGTCTAGTCCAGTCTCCCCACTCAGAGAAGTGACACTTCAGGACCATATGTTCTAGTACTTGGCATCAGCTGGAGTTTCCAAGTCTGAGTACTCCCTGTGTAGGTATCTAGTCCATACTTAAGGGAAGGATGGTGTAGTTAAATGAAATTCGTCACCTGCCAGGATAGACTAACAGGGTAGTGATAAAAGCATTTCTTCTTTGTTATTACATTTCCCTAATATGTGAAATACCAAAGTATTTCTAAGACACAGAATGAACCAAAATCAAATACTTTAAAATAGCTTCCTCTACCCCCCATATGTACTTCTGTGACCAGATATTCACCTATGAGCTTATGCTAGTTAGTGGGACTGTCAATAGTTATGAATGACAATATTGGTTGAATAACTAGGACACTGTAACTTGCTGTCATATAAGTTTCTATTGCCAGTTCAACTGATTTTGAACAGGAAAAATTAGTCAAAATGAATAAGTGAAGCATTTTGCAATTAAAAAATTACTTTCTGATCCTCTAGAGATCCAAGACATCCATCTGTTTCAGTTGACCTGAACTCTGCTGTGGATCAATTTGGAAGTGTGCCCAAGGTGAGGCACAAGATATCTTCTCTATGAAGACCAATATTTTACATTTGATCTTCTGTAAGAGTACAATTCAAATTCTTGGACATCAGAAAATGGTATTTTATAATGTTTATTCAAGGCAGAGTATTGTTCTGTTTTAGATTATCAGCTGGTGCACATCATTGACAGAAACACAGATTTCAGCTGATTATTTGCTTACCAGGTGCCCATAGGCAGTGCCATTCCTCCTTTGCCCTGTGCTTCCTGAAGAGCTACCATGCCAATCACACCTTTCTAGGCTTCCATTTGCCATGTCTGCAAAAGTACTAAGAGCAGTGCCTTTCTTACTAGTTATTTAATCTGACTACTTTGTTTAGATGATCACCTCTTCAGTGCAACAAGTGTCCTGTTCTCTGCATCTGAAAAGGAGCCAAACTAAGAGCTTGAAGGTGAATGTGAAGAGCTTTGTCACTGTTGGCTTAAAACACATTTGCCATGGTCGGAATTCTTACAACACCTTTTTTGTGGCAAACATTGCTATATTTTGACTTAAATACAGCAAAATCTTCAACATGATGAAATGGCAAAAAATGTCACAGTTCATCATGCTACAAAGTATAAACAACCATCAAACAGGTGAAAAATACATTAAAGAAGAATAAAACTTCAAACAGGTTTTAAGTAGTTCACTTTTATGTTTTAATAGCTCTTTAGGAGCCTGTAAATAGAAAGTCAATTGGATTTCAGACTTGTTTCCATAGTTATATTACACAGGGGGAGTATTCAATAAAACAAATCTTTTATTTAGTTCCTGACAGGTAATTAAAATGTACCTCCAAATTTTCTTGTCTGTTACGGTAGGAACTAATATCAAAGATTTCTAGAGTTTACAAGTATTCACAATTATATTGCAACTTAATTTTATCTTTTGAGCTGAAAACCTGGTGCTAACTGGAAGTCTTTAGTTAGTGGAAAGTTTGAATCCTGTTTGGCATTCTAAGCCTGACATTTCTTTTTTGCTACAAAAATTTGCTTTCAGCTTCAAAGATCCTGAGTCGCCTTTACACATTTTTCAAAGTAACAAATCATGGGCAAAGTCAAATATGTAGAAAAACAGCAACTAGAAGCAGAACAAATTTAGAAAAAGGGAAAATAAAAATATACTGTATTAACATTCTTGAAAATATTTGGGGTGTGGGAGAAGGTGCTCATGAGGGTTAAAGTAGTACGAAAGTACTTTAATTCTTAGTTGCCAATGAAATTTTTTTGTTTCAAGTGTCTGAGATTTTTCTAGGTACTACTCCACAAAGGACCATTCAGTGCTGCAGTGTCTTTACTACATATATTTTTGGAAGCTATAGAACACAGCACCTGTGAATGTCAAAAAAATCATAGAGAGACTTCTCTTTACTGCTGACATGTTACCTGAATCAGTCTGGCTAAATCAGAAACTTTCAGTCTTTGTGTGTTTTTACAGGATTGTATATGGTGGCACCATGGGATTGGATTTCACAGCTGGGGATCATATAAATAATGAGCTGCCTTTTACCAGCCTTCCTTTTTTTTCTTTTTCCTTTTTTTTGGTATATCATTGTAGTCTCTTGCCCTTACAATGTTTTAGTGCCCGCTATAGGGTATGGTGTATGGCCAGTAGATCTACAAGGAATAAAAATAATTTGTCAAAAGGCCTAAATTACTTACTTTTACAGGAAACTACCTCTGTGCTATTCCATGGGTATCTCCCAGACACCTTGAGGGCAGTTG
The DNA here is from genome assembly GCF_047495875.1 of Pithys albifrons albifrons. Taxonomy (NCBI): domain Eukaryota; kingdom Metazoa; phylum Chordata; class Aves; order Passeriformes; family Thamnophilidae; genus Pithys; species Pithys albifrons. Next base: position 89,988,680 of record NC_092459.1, read on the forward strand.
CTTTAAGAAGGGCTTTATCAATTAAACTGCTTAAGAACTAATCTGATAACAAGAACTAAGCTAATAACAAAGATTGGCCATAACTTTGCACGTGGTAACTTTCTGATGTATTTCTGACACCTGCCTTGTTGTTTTGACTACAATTGCCTGACTGCATGAAAAACCAACTGCCTTGCTCTTAGTGAACGCTAAAGTTTATCTAAGCCTATTGTAATTTCAATTTGATCAGGCATACTTAAGGAAACATATAATTTTTCAGGTGTGTTGAGTGGACCTTCCTGTTAGCAGCAATTGTGTAAGCCCATGCTATATTTTGAAGTTCTGGACCAACTCACTATTATTGGGGGATTTTTGAGGAACACAGAGGGGGAAGGCTGGGGGTACTGGGGCTGCAAGAGGTACCACTGGATAAAACAGAGTTGGGAGCATTCCCAACCCGATATGGGAATACCGTATGAAGAAACTATTGCCTTCCAGATGGCCATGTCTAAACAGAGGCAGCAGTGTCCAAAGGGAAGGATATCAGCTTCTCAAGGATTTCCAGCTTGGGTTGTTGACTGTTGCAGGTCTGTTGAGTAACGTGACTAGTTGTAGCCATTACTTTATACACAAATGAATCTCTGTCGCTTGCTAAGGCTTGACATTAGGCAATAGGCTTATGTTTTATGAGTATTAAAATATCATAGCTTTAGTACTAACTCATACAATTTCTGGTATAACTCCCCCACCCTCACTTGTTCTTTCATGTTAGAGTTAGAAGAATGGTTACAATCTTTATTGTCCTTTAAAAATGAGCTTGGAGACATTATTATAGAAGTGGTATAATCTCAACAGAATGATAAGATTTGCAGTATTACTGATGGGCTCAGTTAAACCAATAAAATTCTTAAAAAAAGCCTAAGCTGCAGGAATTTACAGGAATTTATGAGTTCTTGGCACAACTGGGAGTAACTGTTTCCATGAATGGCCTTTTTATCAAAAAGAAAAATTAGAGTTATGTAGCACAAGATGTTTGCTACAATGGAAAAAGTCCTCCTTTCTGAATGAGTCTTGGCTCTATCTGTTGTCAGAGCTAATCACACTGAGCAGTTCATCTGTTCATTACCATAATACTGTATTTACAGCATGCATAAATACAGCTCTTTTCATATTAGGCTTGATAGCCACTTTAAACCTGTCTTTTATCTATGGCTCTTACATTTCTAACCCACTTATTGCATTTGCAGATACTGCAACGAATTTATGTGTTTTATAAACCTAACAGAATGCCTTGTGTACTGATTGATGGAAAATCAGTTGCCAGGCAATGATTGATTTTCCAACACAGCTGCTCCAGCTGCGCTACAGATGCTATTTTTTCTCAGATATCATGGTGGTGTAAGCTATTGAATATGATCCTTAATTGTAAGGATCTCTGAGAAATCAGTCATTTCAGCACTTACTGGCCGTTTGGTCACCATCTTCAGCTACACTTTGTTTTTTTACCTAGTAAGCTTGCAATTAGCAGTGCCACTTGGAGTTTGCTTTGGCGTATTTTGCAAGAAGCTGGTTTGAAATCTGTGCCATAAGTAAATGCTTGTCACTAAAAATTAAAGTTCATTACAAAATGCTATAGCCAATTGCATGTGCTGATGATAGCAAGCTTTTTTCCAGGAATGCATTTCAGATTCCAGTATTTTATTTCAAACCCTGCTCAGCTGTGATGACAAATAAATAATTGAGGAAAGTATAACTCAACAGAAAATTTGCAGACCTTCTTTTGATCTGCGGAAGCAAACTTTGGTTGCTTGGCATTCTTTTAGATGACCTTCATAATTTAGTTGTAGGCTATCAATTTCCACAGTGGCATAAAATATTAAAGTCAAGAAATATCAATAATTCATACTCTTATGGCACATGAGATATCAATGAGAGGAACATTTGGATTTGCTAAAATTAAAAGTGCAACTCTGCTTAAGGTACAAGTGCAAGCTTAAGGCTTTTAATGCTCATTATGAGACAGGAAATTAAGCCAAGTCTCATGTTTCATAGAAAGAGGAGCTGTAGTTGGTAGGTGTTCTGTCATTTGTACACTAACCTCCTGTTCACAACAGGGTAATGTGTCTGCTTGCTAAAATAGACTTGCTGGCAGACTATGTCCTTTTTCTTACCTTTCTCAAGAAAAGCATTTCTCAACACTTTCTCACTGATATGAAATCTGATTCTTCTTAAAGAGACAATTACTACTGATACTGACAGTGTGGCTGGTTGCAGCGCACTGAGAATTGGACATTGGGCATAATCTGGCTACTACACCTGGTTTTGTCACTGGCCTGCAGGCAGATCCTTTTGGTGTCCTGCATTTAATTAAAAGTTTCTCAGAAGACGTGTTCTGTACCTAGTCCCAAGAGCCTCTGATTTCAGTGGGCCAAAGCACTGACGAAATATGAGTAGGAAGTTAAAATGCAATTAATTCCCACTCCAGCTTCTAGAACATGAATATTTTCCCTAATGTTTCCTTTTTTAAAATGAACTTGATGTTTCCTTTGTCTAGCCTTGTCTTCTACTAAGCACATATCTAAATGGTATAAAATGCTAAATGATTTAGTAGTCTGGTAGATTTCCATGCAAAAATTTTTGCAATAGTCATTTATACTTGCCTTCTGTGTTAAGGCAGTATCTTCATGTGCATCCATTTCTTCAGAGCTGATATTCTTCCAAAACAGCAATAAACAGTCGCTCCACTTTTCAGTTGTGACCAATGCCTTTCAAAGCCAATCTACCAGAGACATTTTAGAATAAATTTATGCTTTCATTCTCTAAGTTGTTTTTTTCCAGTGCCTTCTACTGCAAGAGAAAGGGAGGTACAAGGGTCACTTCTTTTACTTTGGTAGCTTGCTCAGCTTTTCAACACCTTACAATTGTGGGATGCAACTGGAGGAAGAGAAGGAGGAGTTGCAGTTGTGTGATGATCTTTGGGTAAACACTGGAAAAAAGATGAACTATGGCCTGGGTTGTCATCATGTAAATTTGTGCATGCTCATGCCGGGCATACAACAGGAAGATTCACCTTTGAAACTGAGATTTGTTTCAGGAACACGGGTAAGCTCTAGGATCTGGCTGTGAGAAGGTGGCTTCAGCAGTGAACAAGTAGCCTCATTGTTCTGGTTTGGAGGAGAACCTGGAGGGAAGTGATGTTAGCACTTCCATCCAGTATTTAGGTAAAATAACATCCTTTACACTACAACATGTCCTGTTGGTACCGTAGAGAAATTTCAAACTGCAGATATGTTGTATGTCTGGGATACTTTGATCTCTTCAGCTAAACCTGTGGGTTGGCTTAGGTTATTTAGGGAAGAGCAGGTTGTAGAAAAGAAGAGCTTTTTCTTCTTGAGTCTGTGACTAATTTTTGCCCCTGGTGTAACTCTTCCCTGAATCTCTCTGCTATTTTGCTGTGAGTGAGGACTTAGAGACGTGACCTTTGAGTTGTTTTGTTTTCCTCCTGGTAGAAGTGCTGATCATGCTTTTTAGAGGAGGTTGCAAACAACAGAAGAAGCAACATTCACTGTGATCTCCTGATCTGCAGATATGTGTGAGACATGTCATCATACAACTTCAGTTAGACTCCCACATCAAGTCTGGAATCATTTTAAGTCCATGTCTGGTGAATGACACAGCCCTCTACTTTCATGGATCTACTGCCCCTGCAAGTACTTAAAGGCTGTGTCTCAGTTATCTCCCGATCTCTGCATGTAGTCCAGATCAGTGGACCTCCTACAGGCTTTGGTTCTGTGGTGCATATGGCATTCTTAATATTTCTGAGATATTTCTCATCTTCTTTTAAAATTTTATGTCTTGCAACATTCTTAGATTTTTTTTCACAATCTTTTCCTATTCTATGCTATCTTTTCCAGTCACCAAGTAATGAGGCTGTGATAATGGTAAGCACAGCCCAGTGCAGATTTTGCTCTAAACTGTAGCAAAGAAGTCCTTGCTATTGCTCCTGAATGCTACTTAGTAGACCAATACTTACTACTTTACTTAGTTACATATGTTGTTACTCAGTGCTCTTTGTCCTCATTTTAGATCTTTTCCAACTTGCCATCTTCCTTTCTTGATCACATACAATGCATCTAGTTTTTTTATCCCAAGTTATATAGCTGTGATGAATATAATTAAAAATAACATGATTTTGCCACCTTTTCTTTAGGCAATTCAGATCACATTGTGTGAAAGACCTACCAGTACTCTCATTTGACAGTGGAACTTTTTAGCTATCACAGTGATTCTAGAAATAAATGTCCCATAGCTCATGAATAAACTTGAATTTCAACTGTGTTCCTTCTATTTAAAGAAAAAGTTTAATTTTTTTCTTTTAAATTTCACTACAAATTCCAAACATGTTGTAGTGTTTTCCCTTTTGCCCCCCCCCCCCCCCCCCCCAGCCCCCATGCCTCCACCAGACTAAGCAGAGGATTCAAACTACTTTCAGCTCCCACACATCCTCCTATTCTGTTTGGGATTTGTGACATTGGAGTTATGTGATTGCTGAGAAAATTACTCTCAATGATATTGAAGTAATTCCCCTTCATTTTAGTAATAAAAGTTGCATATGTTTTGTGAGAATAGCACCCCTGCTGTACAGAGAACTACTGTGATCCATCACTTTAAATCAAGAAATCATTTGACAAGTTTATTTCCTGAACAGGAAGCATTCTGTCAGATCAGCTGGAAATCCTGAAATCGATACATGTGAAGATGAAAATCAAAATAGAAGATGCTGTTATTTTACTAGGCCAGTTTGGTCTTCCTAGGAAGGCCACTCTACCACTGGGATGCTGAAGAAGTATCTCTTTCTTTCTTTTCAGAATGTGTATGTCTGAAGACATGTATTAAAATAAGGATAGTAGCTAGTAATTTTTAGAGGTCTGTATGACTCATAATTATGTGGTAGAATCTGATCCCAAATAGAAATATAGTTCAAATATATCATATATAAAAGTGGTTTTGGCAGAAAAAAATGAAAAGTGAAAAAATTTCCCATGTATTTTAATGAGAATTTTCAAGTATATATTGCAAATTTAATGCAAGTCATAGTTGACTCATAATTATATACACAGAAAAACCAAAATTGGATACTTTGAAAAGCACTGGTAAGCGAGGAGGAGGCAAGAATGGCCAATTGCACTTACTTGGAAAGCATCAGTTGCACAAGAAACATTCTCTTTAGATTGTAGGCATTGAAGGGACTTCCAGCCACACTGCTAGTTGTATAAGAACTGAGTGTTCTCAGGTTAGTCAACTTCAGCTGAAACGTTGCTAATATAAAGCCTACGATGGAGACATAGAAGCCGTGCATGCCAGCTGCATTTTTATTGGCCGTCTGCAACTTCAAAGGCTTTCCTGCTCTAAAGCCCAGGCAGGTACCCTGGGCTGCCCTCAAACCTGCCTTTCCTGGCTTATTGATTCTCAACATGGCTTTACCTGCAAGTCAGTGGGTTTGTTTTCAGTGACGAATTATCTTGAAACTATGTTTTTATTGAGCTGCTTAAGATTTTTATTTTTTTAATGTATTAATAAGTATGGATTGCTGTTTTCCTCCTTTGATTCTGTCTGTTAGTTCACCTGTCAGAGAGATCTGTGTAAGTAACAGATGCCTGAAGTATTTTGACAGGGTGTTTGTTTCTGTTTCCAGTATAAAACTCATGTGATGACAAGCACACAGTAAAACGAGATTTGCCCCAAATGTACTAGAGCCCCACTCTTCCTCTTTCCTCTCCCCCTTGAAAGTTAGTTTTAGTGTTATCGCTTTGGCACGTGCCTTGCTTAAAAAAAATATAAATCTTTCCCTGCCCATGACCAGGGAATTCTGATCTTCCCTCTTTTTGCACAGACGTTCTTTGGCAAGATTCTTCATGTGGTTAGGAAGAAATATCAGTGCCTAGGAGGAGTATTGTTGAATACACGAGGTCTGTCAGTCATCTTGAACACATAACTGTTGAACATCTTGAACAGCTGAGAAGGAATCCCTGAGATATCTGCTATGCTCCTTAAAGTCAAGCATAGCAGGTATGCCTTGAAATTCATTTGAAGAGTTTATCTGAAGATTTTTCTGTGAGTATCAAAAGTAAAGATTCTGAAGCATAAAAATGCTTACATTTGCCCTGGCATAATTCTAGAGTTAGCTATTCAGTAAAATGACTCAGTTATTTCAGACTGCACTGAATTTCAGTACTTTAGTTAAATCAAAATCTGAGATTCTGCTGGTAGTGGTTGTGAAATAAGCCCATGTTGATTACCATATAAGAGGAACTCACTGTACCTTTAAGTTTTCATGTATGGCTTTTGTCTTTACACTATCTTTGCCTGCACTACCAACATTTTATTATAATTTCAGTGAAGCTCCTTCTGGTCAACAGTACTTCATGATCAGGCTTTATACATTTGGTCATGCCTGTGTGTCTGCAGCACTTTGGAGCCTTCTAACTTGTTCATACCATGCAGTGGAACAGGGTTAAAAGATGTTCCAAGGAGCAGCTCTCAGGAACCAGATGGAGAATTGCCCCACGTGTCTTAATGAAACAACTCATCCGTTTTCATATGGTAAGATGCCTGTTGTCATATGGTATTAGCAGCAAAACTTTCTTCGCAGTACTTTCAGTGCACCCTTATGGGCAGGTGGCACCTGAAACATTACACTGATGTGTAATTCTGCCCCTCAGACTGCAAGTTCTCTGTTGTAAGGCCTGTCCCTTTTCATGTCAAAGCAGCAGCTAGTCACATGGGGTCCTGAGCTGGGATGAGGGCTTCAGATACTCTTATAAAATGGTGTAGTAAAGACCAGGTTGTTGAAACTGAAAAATACATTAAACATCTAACTGAATTTCCTCATTGTTCCCTATTCTTACAAATAAAAACTTGGCACAGCAGAAGTGTATCTGCTTTTCTGAAGTTTTTGTCCTAAAGTCTGGGGATTAAAGTATAAGCAGGGAAGGTTTGCATGACTACAAAGAACATTTTTGCTATATGTTTTCAGATGAACTGTCCCCTGCCTGATTAAGTGTCAGCACTTTAGCTGACCTGCAAGATGCTGAAATTCATTTCAGTCTCAATATGTTTAATGTTCATTTTCAGGCATAAGCCTGCAGATAAAATCAGTTCAAAATCTGTAAGTCAACATGGCAGAGATTTCAGGGCAGCCTACCTGTCTGGACATTAGCAGAGGAAAAGCCTTTTGAAGTCACAGACGGCCAATAAAAATGCAGCTGCATTCAAACCTTAAATGACTCCAGCACTGAGCTTTTACATTACTGGTACTTAAGTGAAGGCCAAAAATTTTCGGAAACTGCCTTTGAATACTGGTCCACAGCAAACTTTTGTGTACCTTACAGTGTGACTGAACCCCATCACTCTTGTTCCCTTGTCAATAAAAAGAAATTGTGGAAAAAGCTCTGTGTTCCTGTCATGCCCAGGGTTGAGGATGGCAAGATCCTGCAGTGGTTCATGGTTCCCTCTCTGCAGAGCAGGACACCAGCAGAAGGTCTCCAGGAGATCTGTTTATACCAAGGCTGGGTATCAGTCAGGAAAGCTGGGTGAAACTCATGCTGATATCTCAGAAGTGGGGAGGTGCATTTCACAGGCTGATATAAGTTAGTACTTTGGAATCATGGAACCATAGAATCATTTAGGTTGGAAAAGACTTTGAAAATCACAGTCCAGCCATTAATCCAGCACTGCTAAGTCCACCACCAAATTGTGTCCCCAGGTGCCACAGCTACAAGTCTTTTGTTTTCTTTTGCTTTTGTAAATTGTGTGACAGTTCCCTTTCTGCAAGGTGTCTCTGGTAGAGGTGACATGGTACAAAAAATTAGGAGGGTCCTGACCTCTGCTTCCCTTGGCCTGCAGTGGGAATGGGAAGGTTGGTGTGCTCTGTCTCTGCTTTGACCCCTTGGTCAGATTCTTTCCAGGGCTTTGTACAGCCTCCAGCACAACAATACAGGGGTGTCTGGCCTTACTGGCACAACTGGAATATAAAGACTTATGAATGAAGTTGGGATGGCTGGCTCTCAATTAAAATTCAAAACAGCCCTCCAGCTTTCTGAATTATCCATGCTTATTGGTTCTTAAACAAGAAAAAGGATTAAGAAATGCATTAAGTGCCCTTAAAAACTTAGTTAATTTTGCCTTTCCATATGATAGAATGTAATATATCTATTCCTAATCCTGGATGGATTTTAAATAATGTTTTTCTGGCTTATAAAGATATTTCAGTGAATCTTGAGTAACGTTTTTCCTGTGGGCAGATTTAAGAATGTAAGGTGGAGGCAGTGGGCAGGACTGGGGACATAAAGCTGTTCTTTTGTTGTAACAGGATCATGGTATGGAAATGGTTGACAACCACTGCAATCAGATTTTACAGGGAAATTCGAATTATCACACTAAAAAGGAACCCACTTTTCCATTCACAAGTCCTAAAATAGCATGTCATGGGTGTAAGCTCTGAGCATTGCCTGTGCTTGGCCTCAGGTTAAGCTAATTTGGAGGAATGATAGATAGAATTTTATTGCTGACATTTGGTTTGTTTGGATTTTATTTAATGACAGCTGTTAGCAGCTGCTTGGTGGTTTGGAGGGTTAGAAATAGCTTGAGCAGAGTTCAGGTAAAGCAGTAGTCAAAGATGGATGGGGCTTTGCTATTTTCTCTATGCCTGTAACTGAGTAGTACAGTCAGTTTGCTTGAGCACCCTTGTCTAGTGGAAAGTGTCCCTGCCCATGCCAGGGGCTTTTTGAAGGAGATGATCTGTAAGATCCCTTTCAACTCAAACCATTCTGTGATATTCAGATAATTTATGCTTTTATCCAACTATAGAGCACGTGGTAAAAAAACCTATCTTAAAAATGTTTGCAGATGTTCTCCTCTGGCTTTTTTTTCTTTCCATTTGCAAACTTTCTGTTTTTTCCATGTAGCTCACAGTCTTGTCTTTGAGAAAGAAATTAATTTTAAGTATTGTAGCTACTTCTGCACCTCACAAATGAAATCAGCTTCAGCCTAGCACAGTCATTTCATTCTGGTGAGAAAAGTCGCTTTGCACGGTGTTAAAACCTTACTTGATTATATTCTAGTTTTGAGTAGAATGAAGAAATAGTAGAAGAAAAATCAAGCATTGCTAATTACAAATGGCATGCTTTGCTAGCCTGGTAAAAACATGCTGTTCTAAATAAATGCATCAAACATTGGATTAGGAGTGTAGAAAAGCATACATGTTCAAATCTTAAACACATCATAATTTTAAGTGTCCACAAGTGTTTAAGAAGTGTTGGTAGGAATGAGCACATATATCCATTCACTAGTTAAATATCATAACCTGTTTCTTTTCTAAACACATGCACAAGGGAACAGAACACATTTAAGATGTTAAACACATTGACATGTTTACAATGTGTTGCAAGAAAGTGTTTAACTTCTTGGTTCCAAAGTTAAACACTTTGGAATTAGAGGGTTTACTAATTCTGCATTTATTCAATGTGACTATCACTTACTGACACTTATTGGATAAAGTTTGAATGGATTCAGATAAGATTAAAAAAATTAATCGGAAAGGGAGGAACACTTTGGCTTTGGAACCATAAGGGGAAAAGATGTGAATTAATAGTTTGCAATGTTCTGTAGTTTATGCATATGCCCCAGTGCGCAAATAATTGAAAAAAAAATTAACCCCAGATTTATGAACTGTCCCATATCTGGTTCATGTAAATACAAGTACTGATCATTACTTCAAATTAGAGGTCAAATTAGAATTCATTTACAAGGTGCACTAAAATAAGTCTTAAAAATTAAGAACAAGTTTTAAGTAAAATGCTATCTGATTGGCCTCCCAGATCACAAAATTAACCCTAGGATTCCTGGATCAGTAGAGCAAGGGCAGAGTGGGGAGGTAACACTGTGGGATTTTTCAAAGGACACAGTTCTTTATAGATGTGAGGCTTTCTATAGGTTAGCTTCCAGTTACCAGTCATTAAAAATATGCTTAATGCTTTTAACTGACTCTGATTTTCATGGAAGTTGATGAGGGAAGCCCATTTGGTGAAGAAGACGCTCTCTGCTCTTTCTGGTGCAAGCTTCTTAAGTTCAGTACATGTGAATGACCAAATATTAATAATGTCTTAAACACTGTCAAAATCAAGGAAAGACTTCTGTCACACTGCAGGGAAGCAACTGCCTGTCTGAGACCACCAAAACACCCCCCTCCCAATGCCTTCTGACTGGAATTCAGATTGTGACTGGGAACTTGAGATAAGACTATTGTCTAATCATCTCGAGTCTCAGGGGAGGTGAAAAAGAGTCAGGGAAGAATGTCTCTGTGTTAAGAATAAGCCCCAGCTGAGCTCAGTAGGTGGTGGGGAGGAAGGGGTTTGGGTGTGTTACCAAAGGAATAACTGCCAGTTCCCCCGGGAAGACCATGCACACATGGGACATTCACGTGAGAGGCAGCTGAGAACGGGTCATAAACCATCAAAGACCCCCAAAGTGCACCCCTGTCTCATTTCTTAGGCCTTCTACCACCAGAGGACTGCACATGATCCAAGTGAGGCAATAAATATAGAGCCTGTCGCAAGAGACTGCAAAGCTTCCCTCCACTCCCCACCCCTGAGGAGGCGCCTGAGCATCTCCTGGACATATATTAATCCATTGGATGTTTTGTAGGACCCTCACCACCAAGAAGCCCAGAAGAGCTGGACTGATGGGATGCCACTGGGTTGTATGGAGTAGTGATACATTTTCTATTTTAATGTCTCTCTGTGACTTTCTTTCTTCCCTCCCTCCTCTTTTTTCTTTTTTCTTTCTATCTCTCTTTCTGTGCTTCACATTTACCATTAAATAAAACCCACACTATTGGCTTTGTCATCTGGCCTTGTTTGTACCCTAATTTGGGCAGAAGCATTTCTAATATTTTTAATAACTGGATCATAAGAGTACAATGTTGTGCAGAGGCTGAAGCTGCAGTCACACCTCAGATAGAGGCAAAGTGGTTCAGTCATGCTGCAGAGCACTGCGTAGTTACCTGCGCTGACTCCAGATGGACAATGAACTAGCAAAATACCTGAGTGAAAGCATGGAGTTCTTTAAACCTGTCAGAAATGGAAACTCCCCAGAAATGTAGAGGATAGCTGGTGGCAGCTTACACAGTATTTTGCTGGAGCTTTAGGCAACAGGTGCCCTGGTAAGGGAAAACAATTAGAAGATAGCCTTAGTGTTGACATCTTTTCTCATCTCTTTTATGCATTTAACTTAACTTGGGCAGAGAAGGCTGACAATTGCTCTGTACAGCACACATTTGGGAAGCACTGCATTCCACAGTAACGTTCCTCCCAGCCCTGTGAATGATGCAAATGATGGAGATTATGAAAACAAAAGTGAAAAATCAGTGTAACTGCTCTAAGGTTAAGAGCTACATTTGGGGAGTTAGGGCTACATTTAAACTGAGTGATTGGTGCCCTTACTTGAGGGGTCTGTCCAGCCATAATACCTGGTTTTCTTCCTACACATGTGTGTATTCTTGGTAGGACGCAAGGTAACTGCAGGTGTAATAGAAAAAGTCAAGTTATAAAAGGACACCTGAGGCTAAAACCATGGGTTCCAAAGGCAGTGGAAAGCAATAGATAACAGAATAAGCACAGCATGGTGAGTGGTTGATGACAAAACATTTACAATATCAAAGCAGCTCTTCATAGGAGCAACAGGCAGTGTTGCAGATGTTGCCATAAAAGTCTGTAAAAAAGACTCCAAGCCAAGTTTTGTAGGAGATAAGATAAAGGGCAGGCACTTTAATGAGCAACCCCGCTCATCCAGGGATACATCGACATGCACGCATGCAAGCTCTAAGTTCTATAGCTTTTATAATATAACCTATCCAATCACTACTGTCCACATGTCCAGTTTCACCTATGTCCCCTCCCAGTTCCCACCCCTGTTGAATTGGGGCTGGGGTCGTTGGGACCCTCTATCTTCATCCACCTCCACTTCTTCAGCACACAAAGGTTCTCTGGACGCTCTCCAGGGCTTCGGGTCACACTGCTCCATGTTTATGTTCTCTTCTGATATGCTTTAATCAGGCACCTTGAGAATAAGACGAAATAGCTGGCAGATCTCAGCTGCCTGTTCTGGAGCAGGGGTAGAGATAGAAGGACTTTATGCTACTAGCTGCTGAATATTAATTCACTAAAATCTACAGCATTACATCTACTGTGTTCTTAAAATCAACAAAATATGAAAATTGAAAAATTAAAAAACCCGTTCAGCATCACAGAAAAAAAGACTTTGATTTGAGAGCAAATGAACAATTTAAGTTCTGTTTTGGATACAGGTGCATGATGCAAGATTGCACTTACAAAATACCAAAAAAAAAGCAACAAGATTTTTGGTTAAGAGGAAAGTTAGTCTTGTATGGCAGTCTTTGAAAATCTACTGGTAAACAACAACTTGGAAAACTACAGGGAATGAGACTTTCAAATTTCAAGTGCAGTGATGCTTTTTAGTAGACTGTGCCAGATAGAATGCTATTGAACCTTAGATCCTGAATGTTGGAGTTTTGCTTAAAGGCAGTAAGATACTGATTCTTAGGGTATTATAGGAAAATGTACAGGAAAACACATATGAAGGTCATTTAGGGATTGGAAAACCTCAGAGAAAGGCCAAAAATGCTTTTTAGTGGCCTCAAATAACAGTCACTTTGAAGAAGTTGTTCAGGCCTGTCTGTCTCTGGTGCCAGCAATATAAACCAAGTGAAGTGGCCTGTTGATGGTATAGGCAAAACTGGTTCCTGAAGCAAAGTAGGTGGGTTTGTTTGTCTTGGCTAAGAGAAGGTATGTCAGTTGTCTCCACTGACATGAGACTGCATGAAGCTCCAGAATCAAGTGGTGGTGTCACCAAAGGAATGCTGAGTGTATAGAGTCAATGTGACAAAACAAAACCTGGTGATTTAAGATTCCTGAATCAACATGTCTTTTTTGAAAAGAGATGCCCACTATATCTAATACTTCATATTTACCATATTAAGAGTAGGCAGTGGTGTTTATTTAGGCTGACACATCCAACAGCAGGGAATAGGTAAACACTATTCCCATCATCACGGATGAAAGCAAGGGCTAGTAGCAGGATCAGGCAGGTTGACTCAGGCCAAGCTGATGCACTCCAACCTTACAAGGAAGATGGGGTATATGTTTGTTGTGTGTGTTGTGTGTTTGCCCTATGCTAAACAACAGGAATTCAAACACGGGATAGGGAAAACCACTCTCAGACCCCTGAGCTCTTTTCTGACCAGCTCGATGTTTATATCTTGGGGAAAGCAGTAAAACCAGAAACCTTGCACTTAGCTGGCACAGCCTGCTACTCCTTCTTGTAGCTGGTAGCTTTCAGGTGCTTGTTCTGATGTCTCTCTGAGAACTCTTTTCACAGAGGGCAGATCATTAGCAATAGCTATTGTGCTGGGCCTCAGGCCATTGAATGCTTTGGGTTTAGGTCAATTGATTATTTAACTACAGCATCCTCTGGCTAATGACAGATAGTCCTACTCCCTCTGGAGACGTGTGTGTGATCTGTCTAGTATTTTTTTACGCAAGAGAAACACTGAAATAGTGTTGGTCAGGCTTCATTAATTTGTCTTGCAAGTGGTTGCCTTGGGTTTGCAAGAGGATGATGAAACCTGTCCCTGGGTGGTTGACAGCTGGTAGTCACTCTGACATGCAGTCAAAGGCTCTGGTAGCACCAGAAACCCTATGTTTTTGAGTCATAGTCCTTTCAGGTATTTCTGCTGGCACGGAACTGACAACAGGTGCAAATTAATATAAAAAAGCATATGGGAAATTCTTGGTTCAGTGAAGATTTTCTTGCAGAAAATGTGTCAGTGACACTATTAATTAAAATGTTACTTTCATCTCATGCACTGTTTGCCTGTATAATGACTTTGACAGAAACTTTATCATCTAAACATACGGGCATAAGTATAGAAAGCAAAGAGGTTATGTGTATCAATACAGAACGATATGGACAATGTTTAAAGGCAGCAGGGATGACAGACTTACTACCTTGCCAGCAGGATCAATTTCTGAGGAAGCAAGGGAGTTGTGATTTTTTTGTCTCAGCAAAATTAAAAACTGCTAGAAATGGAAACATTCTTCTTATGAGATTATGAGAATCATTAATTTCCCAAGTTTCATGGTTTTTCTGAAGCTGCGATTGATCTTTCTATGGAGGGCATTTGTGTGAGTGAAGAGGGGACTGGAAAGGATCATGACAACTCGCAGTGAATTCCTTACAGGAATGTGAGGAGTCAGCCATAAAATTGTATTTCCCCTTGAGACTATAAGGCTAGATCTACAGGAGGTTATAAGATAGTCCCAGACGACACACACAATGCACTGGTGTGGATCAGGCTGAGCAGTGGAATGGCATTCCTGAAAGTCTTAACCCAAGGGATAAAATCCCATTGCAACCAAACTAGAAGTGCATGGACAATGAGAACAATGGTGCTTAAAAAGTATCCAAATGAAACTTGCTTTTACATAGAACACTTTTAATACTCAGAGAATGTTTCTGCACTGGTATTTCTGTTGTAAAAGCCCTAGAAGTAGAAAAAAATTTGCTTTTACACTTACCATACTGGAAAAACAAACAAACAAGCAAGCAAGCAAACAAACGAACAAACAAAACCCTGGCTAAATTGGAAGTGAAAGAAGCATAAAAAGAAATTTTTAAATAAAACCCATTTAGAATATGTTAAAGATAAGGTCAAGAAATTACTGTTGTGGTTTAGGAGCAACAAAATTCCTTCAGATCTTTGAGTGAATTCCTGCTCTTCTTTTCCTAGGCTTCAATCATTGCTTTCAAGGGTCCATTGCCCTTTAGATCAGTCAAATGATCCAGATAATTTGATGAAACCGTCATGTTTTCATCATCATTTCTTTATAATACGTGTTTTCTTTTGCCCACATGTTGTAGCAGCACAAATTTTATGTCTATTACTGATTTATTGATGACAATTTGAATATCATCCATGTTGGCACACATTCCTGGTGAACCAGTCAATGGCAGATCCTCATCAACACATTTCTAAAATCTGTCTCTTATCTTGTGCATAGTTAT
The DNA here is from genome assembly GCF_047495875.1 of Pithys albifrons albifrons. Lineage (NCBI taxonomy): Eukaryota > Metazoa > Chordata > Aves > Passeriformes > Thamnophilidae > Pithys > Pithys albifrons. The sequence goes on from NC_092459.1 coordinate 90,003,800, forward strand.
TTACTAATTAGCCCACTGATCATATGCCATGCTAATGAAATATTTGTGGTACTGATTGAAATGATTTGCAAAAGGTTATAGATATTCTTTTTTGCCTAGAATATTATTGTTTATCAATCTTGTTCATAATACTAATGAAAAACAAAAATCGACTTCTTGCACAGACTTTATTTATCTGTTTTATCTAGGTTTGCCATCCTGTTTGTTTAATATCAGCGTGATGTTAGTCTTTCTAACCTGGAACTTGCACAGTGCTGCAAAATCTGGTCCAATTTTAATAGGTACAGTTTGTTCAGGAAAGCAGATTTTAAAATGTTGTTTCTAGCTGATGTCTAAATTTTGTGTTTGCTGTCATAGGCTACATCCCTCACATAGCTGTTAAACTCTTGCTTGGTTAACTACTTACCTGAGCAATACTTTTTCATCTATGTATGTGTATCATCCTTCTTCTCAAGTATTAAAGTAGAAAACTACTGGTTTTTAATGGCATCAACACACTTTTTCTTTCCCTTAAAGGACAAGGACGTATTGAGACTAATTTTTTTGTTTCCAAATGCAAAAAGCCCTCCTTTTGCTTTCCTCTTGATATTCATTGATCCTGTATTTCTCAAAAAGTGTGTGTTTTATCTAATTTTTCAGTTCATAACTTTGAATTATTGCTAATTACTACCTGTTCTTCCTCGATATAATTTATTATCTATATATTTTCAGTTAATTAGCTTTGGTTTACTGTTGACTAGACAGTAAGTTTTGGGGTCATTTTGTTTTGAAGTTGTTTTCTCTCCACAGTGGCTCTTGGGACATTTAGTAACCTCTGTCTAAAGTAGTCTCAAGCTCTGTTAGACATTGACTTGCCAAGCTGTAGAGCAATGCTTAAAATTTGGTTGTAATAATGCCAAGGTCATGGGTTCAATCCCCTATGTGGGCCATTGACTTAAGAGTTGGACTCGATGATTCTTGGGCGTCCCTTCCAACTCAGAATAGTCTGTGATTTTGTGATTCTGTGACTTAAATGGGACTGAGGCTGGACTCAGCTGTGGCTCTCTCTGCCCTCATGATTGTTGTATTTCTGAGCAGAGAAATGGCACCTTTCCAATCATTGCCCATTCACAAGGGATGGCAGAGAACTAGAAAACGACAAAGCAGGATATGAAGGGGAGACATAGGAAACCTGAGCTCACTTCCTTGCTCTTCTTCAGGCATCTTATGATGTGTGGGCAAGTAACATTTACTCTCTCTGCCTTCCTTCCTGCAGGATGGAAATAATAGTACTACATTGCCTCCAGAGGAGCACTGTTAGAAGAAATCTTTAATGGCTGTGAAGTGCTTTGAAGACACTATGACTGAGAACAGGTAAACAAAACATCTACAGGAGCCATTTCTATGCTTCTCTCCAGTCCTGACTTTGTGACATTAAGGGCCAGTCTCCGCGTACAAAATCAAAAGCCTTTTGATGCTGGTGGCTGTGTGTGGAAGGCAATATGTGGGTGTTTCAGTGTCTCCTCATTCTGTGGCCTCTGCAGGGACCTTGTCTTGTCTTTGGAGGCTGTCCTCTGAGGTTAGTTACCATTTGCTCCCTGAAAGTTTCTGATGGGTGTCTTGATGGCTGCAAGTTGTTTACTCCCTGTTTATTTTTGTGTTCCATTTCTGTTTTCCTAATGCCATCTCTTTTTAGGCTTTTTATTTTTTTTCACGTCTCTAGCATTATCTTTTTTCACCCAGTTGCTGATCCTCTCCCATGTGTTGCTCATGAAAGGGACAGAGCACACCTGTTCATGCACTGGTTACCACCTGGTGCCTTGAGCAACATCTCTGCTGCAGTGTTGGTGCTGTACCACAGCACAGCTCTCCTTAGTGTGAGATGCTGGCTCTCCTCACTCGTGTATGTGCATGCAGGCACTGTTTCCAGAACCATATACATTTCATGGATCACATGAGTCTAGAGATGCTCATGAACAAGTTGCACTTCTGTGCCAGAGATGCTGTGTGATACCAGCATGCTACACCAGTGGTAGAGAGTGGGGACATGAAGAACTGATCCTGCTTCAGAAAAACTTCCTGGTATCTTGGGGAGGAGATTTAAATCGAGGGGAGCTCACAGATCCCATTCACTGCACAGTTCCCCAAGTGCATATCTCAGCACAGGTGTGGCTGTGCATCACAGCCCTGTGCAGATGAAGCTTTAATATGAAACCCCAGAGCACTAGAGATTAGATAGCCACCTTCACTTTTGTCACTTCCTTAATCACTTTCTACCCGTACACATTACTTGGGCATTTTTTGGCTTTAAACTATTTATGGCCCTCTCTGGACTAAGTGCCTTTCCACTCCATTTATGTCACAGCAGGACACTTCATAATCTCAAATTATATATTTTTCTCTGCTACACCAGCAGTGTGACTGTTGTTTGCACTCATCCAACAATTTACTGCAATTCTCTTATTGGCATGGGCTCAGCTCCCAGATAATCAGTGCATCAGATTCAAGTACAATTCCAAAGCGCTTGCATGGAGATAAAGAAAATAGCAATGGGTCATTATATCAGTAGTGTATTATTGTGAATATAATGTCATGTAACATATAAGAAAATTCTGTGATATGTTAAGAGAGAGTAAGACATAAATTTTATACAAAATACTCTCAGCATAAATTCCTTTTTAACTGCTCATTTCACTCTTACACAGCCTTGGGTAACTTGACCTTCTTAATTGCCAAATTTACAGTAGAAATTTGACCCTGGACTGATTGCAAATGTATTTCTAATGGATTTTCCCAAGAGATGTTTCAATAAAATCTGGTGAGTAACTTTTCATTGCCTTTTGTATTACTTGTAAAAGTGTTCTTAGAAGCAGTCAGTTTTAACAAATGATCCTTTGTTTGCCTTTTCTTTTTCCTTTTATTTCCTTGCTGCATTTTTATGTTCTTTGGCATTTGTTGTAGTAATAATGGTATAAGGAGTTTGTTTCAGGACATTCCTGTTATTTTGAAAAAGTGGCCCTAAATTTAAGCTTCCCATATTAAATGGGGTCTTCAAATGAGGACATATTTAAGATGTCATTCAATCAGCCTAAATAAATAAGTAAAATAAAATCAATTAAAAAAATTTAAAAATAGGACATCTGCAATTTTGAAGTTTATTATGCCACAAAACTCTCAGGGTGTGAATGCCAGTATTTCCTATCCATGCCAGCAGTTTCACTGGTTCCACTGGTAGTTGTGATATGGGGAGAGCCCCAGTCTAAGTTGAGGCCTGATGGAAGTTTGTGCAAATCATAATTCTAGAAGAGGGGTTGAGAATCTATAAAAACCGAAGTAACAATCAATGGTAGTGTGATGAGATTTGGATTTCTAGGAGGATGGAAAGAACCCAAAAGAGACAACTTATGGAAATCTTTGTGGACCCTCTTGAAAATAAAAAGAGCAGAAATATGAAAAGGAAAACCATAGGAAACATTAGAAACCAAAGAGTGAGACAACAGAAGGCTGTGGATCTTGGATGGGAGAAGTCATGACTTCTGAAGGAATAACAGTGATTTCAGAGAGGTCAGTGGGAAGGAAATTAAATGCATTTGGAGATATGATGGGGGAGCTGAAGTTGAGGATTTGCAGCATGAAGAAACTATTCTGCCCCCTTGGAGAAAAAGGGGCTGCATATGTCCCCATCCACCTCAGTGAAAAACTTTTCTGCTGCTGGAAGCTCTGGGGGAGCCTTGTGGTCTGACACTGAAAAGTGTCAAAAACATACAGGTGGAAGGTGGCTATTGGTACCAGAAACAGCAAGGTACTTGGGTGATCTCCAACTCTAATATGCTAAGTTTATGTGGGGCCAAATTCTGCTCTCAGCTTGCCTGGTAAAACTGGAAAATTTACCAGTTTCCCTGATAAAATTCCCACAGGCTTACTTGAGCAATGTAGCTCTGTCCCTGAGACCAGAATTCGGCTGCGGTGCCAGAAGCAAAGAGCTCAGACTGAACCTCCAACACAGAGAAATTAATTTAGATGAGTTGCATGCAGCTTCCAAAGAGGGTATGAGAGAGAGTGAGGATTACAAAATTAGTTGATGTATCTGGCTGTATATAGGAATATGTTGTTCTGCAAGATTTTTTTTTCAGAATGTTTTTACTAATACGTATGTGAGTCCTGCCATCTGCATTAGGCTGTTCTTCATATTTAAAATTTCTTCTAGAAAAATCCACGACCTGTTTTTACTTAAAATCCTATTGTATTTCTAATTAGCTGTCATTTTTAATCTCAGTCGACATCATTCATGTCAATCCCAAAGAAGTCTTAATTCAGACACTGTTGTGTGGTTAAACATTGTGAGAATTTGAGACAAATAAAAATCATTAGGTTCAGAAACATTAAACCATAAAAATTGTTATTGTTACTAATGTGGTTAATAAAATATTTGAAAGGTAAATATTTAAAGAACTTTAGTTTCTCTAATATTAAGTTTAATAAATATTCTTAATTTACAATATAAAGTGGAATAGAATCTGACATGCATTTCTTGAAATAAATACATCTTTTTCTCCAGTGTAATTCAGAGAAGTATGTTCTATATAACATTTATACACTACACCACCTTTCAGAGTTTCTGGAGAAGCGAATGTCTCTTTAACATTAACTAGAATTGCACATCAATCATAAGATAAATGCCTTCCATCAAATAGGAGCTGTAATGAAAGCTTCTTCAAATTTATTAAGACAGCTAGAGGGATTCCAGTAATAAGATGCTGGGATGAAGCCCACAGCTCAGTTCTGTGTATGAATGATATTTCCTTAATTTCCAAATTTTTTTAAGTTGTTTCAAATATAGAAGCCCAACCCTAAAGGCTGCAAAATGTTTGATGGAAATGTGCAGAGCACCTTCAGTCCACTCTGGGCTCAGATGCTCACAGACTCAGTCTGCATCCAAAAACTTGGTACAGTGCAGTAGCTGGCTATTTCAATAACTAAAGGCTTTTATGCAAAAACTGCACTGAGAGATTCTTCTATCAAAATAATTTTTTGAAACTTCCTTTGCAAATTAGAGCTATTAACCTCTTTATAAAACTTAAAGGAAGATATATTACCCCTTGGATTTTATTATTTTTAATTTTAATTTTAGCACAATTCCGGGATGGTGGAAGAAAATATTGGGACATATTTTAACTGAAAAGGAAATAAAATATTTTTATAAAGATCTGTATCTGCTAATCTGGTTTCTGGCTGCTTGAGGTCTAATTTAGCAGTGTTTTCACTGCAGTATTTACTGGAATGCCATTAAGAAATCAACTGAATGCCTTTGATTAAGGGCAGTCAAACAATAGTCAGCAGCAAACTTCCCCTTTATTTCCAATTATTTAAGTGAAAAAGTAAAGGTTTGCTGAACAGGGTGAAATTTCCAGAGTCCAGGATTTTCCCCCTCCTTCCCCTCTCCTTTCTACTCAGGATTGTGATCATTTTTTGTGTTTTCTGCAATCTTAGATTAATTGATAATCTTGACTCACCAAGGACTATACACTGGGTATTTCATTCCCTGCTGACTGTGGTGTGTTTTTGTAGTCCTGCTGTGAGTTGCTCACATGCTGGATAAACAAACTTTTTTCTCCTTTTCTTTCTGCCCTCTCCTTGTCTTTGAATTGTCCCTTTAACTTGAATGGACCCCTATAATGGATCTATACATGCTGTTGTAAAACTGGGTACTGGATTATAACATTGCCACATGAGAAGGGTCTTGCAGTGACAAAACTGCCTTTTCCCACCCACATTTGTAAGAAATTTAGCAGCCAGGTAAATGGTTCATGATAATGAATCTTGTTCACAAGCACCTTCTCTCTGAGAATCTGTAATATCTTGGGAGTAAGCTTAGGAGAAATTAGCTTCTAAACACAAGGCTAAACCAAACCCCAAAACCATAGGAGTGGAAAACTCTTTGGATCGTTGCCATCTTTGAAAGGAAGAATATGGGTCAGTGTTCATGCTTCAGGATAGATTGGATAGATACTGTGTGCTAGAAGGAAGTATGCTTATAAAGGATTTTCCATACTTATAAGCTAAGCATAAAAATAAAGTTATTCTACCCAACAGCATTATAAATTCAGCTGCTTGAAGAAACTCTAAACCAGTGACACTGGTCATGCAAGTTGCCTCGTCATGTTCTGTGTTTCTAAATGATTAAAAAATGCCAAAGAAGGAGAGATTGTCAGGTTATTTAGAATAAAGCCATTTTCTTTGGAAATTGTTGCCCTTGCTCCCGAGGCTCCATTCTGTCTCTGAGTTAATAATGTTTTTAAATTTAAGAAACTGTGACAGATGGCTCCTCTGTACAGTTGTGTGCATGCATGTGGATGTGTGTGCACACATACACTTGTGGACCTCCAAAGCATACAAAAAATGTGATTTTTGCATTGCATGCTTTACTTGGGTAAGAAATACAAAACCAAGCCAGTGTCAGCTGAACATTATTTTTACAGCTATATCACATCACTAGTGAATGCGATTAACAGGCAAAGTGTTAGTTCAGGAAACTTGAAGACTATAAATTTTCTGTGCAGCAAAGAGGGACTATAGGGACCAGAAAGCAGAGCTGTCCTGCCCTGACTCACTGTTTGAACTTTCTTTAGGGACTTAGGAGAGCCTGACAGATCTCTTCCGTTCCGGCTACTGCAGGTATGCTTTTGTGCTGACTCTGTTGGTGAAGATGTTCCTAAGAGGTAGGTTTTGTAGTGCCTGGAAATAACTAGCAAGAAACAAAGTGAACGTCACGCTAAAAGACTGCCGCATGGGGCTCTCTGCTAGTTTGTAAGACTTCAGTCCCATCTGGACAGCCAGGTCAAATTTTGTGACTTAATTGGAAAGGAAGTGATTCATCCTTCAGTCTCCCCAGTTTCTTGTTGATGGTGGGACTTCTTGTTTTGAGCCTAACATTGTAATGAGAGAAGAAAAGTATGCATTACTTAAGGGAAAAAGAGGGACCTCTAGCCTTGCCTGGGAGCTGTAGCCTTTCAGCAGTTTGATGGACACAGTGGTGATTTTCTTAAACTTCAGGGCTGAATTTTTAACTCTGTTTCAAGTTTTAGAAGAACAATAATTTTGATTTGGAAATTACTTTGCAGAATCTTCTTGAATCCCTCAGTGGCTCTACCTTGTCCCAAAGAGCTCCTTTTCCCTTTGGAAAATCTGATTAAATAAATTTTAATTTAATTTTGAGGTCTGATCTTCTACAGGTAAAGTCAAAGGAAGCTTAGCATTGAGCCTGCCAGAGCTGAAGAAGCATTTGGATGATACTCTCAGGCACATGGGGTGACTCTTAGGGACAGTTCTGTGCAGGGCTAAGGGTTAGACTTGATGATCCTCATGGATCCCTTCCATCTCAGCATATTCTGTTTTTCTGTGATTCTGTGACAAGCAGCCAGAAACCCTGTGTTTTGCAGCAGTAGGTCTTACAACACTTTCATGTAATAAATTGTTATTTTTGGATCTATAATTACCATGCAATGCACCTTTATTAATTATAATTTCAGGATACAAAGAATGATCCCACATTAACCCATCTCTCTTAATCCATCTGTGTAAAGCAGGTGTCTGAGCTTAAGTCCAGAGACAGAAGACATCTTTGAGCTTACATCATCACAAGCTAGACAGATCTCAATTTTCTTTATTGAATACTATTCGTCATATTGCTCCTTACATGAAGAGCTGAGTTTAATTTCTTTTAAGACATGTTTAAATTTTATATATGTGATTTTCTTTCAATAATGTTTCAGCAATTTTGGTGATGACATTGTGAAAGATAGAGACAGAAACAGACTCAGCAATTTCTCTCAATGAAATAATACCTATATTAAAAAAATAATGCAAAAAATATTTTTATAAGTTTTTTTTTCAAACTATTTTCTTCATGAGTCTTGGAAAATCACTTACTAAATGAGATTTTTCTCTTAAAAATAACACTGACTTCATTCTGACAGAAACATCCTCTAGCATGAACCAAGCTTCTTCAGGAAGGAAAGGAGTGTTTTGGGGGAAAAAAAATATTTCCTGGAAAAAGTTAATCAGTATAAAAGGGAAATGGTCAGCAGCATCTGCAAAAATTTTGAGGAAAAACTGAAGTAATCCAAACGTGTAAGTTAGTTTTCAGCAACAGGAAAACACATTATTTTCCTCATTCATGTACACTGCACTTTGTGTTACTTCTCTTGGGAACCTGCTTTGATTTTTATTCTCCTTTTATATCTTGAAAGATTTGAGAAGGAAAAAAAACCCCAGAGGCACTAAGTTATAAATTTAAAATACATATATATGACAACATTCTTTGTCTTTGCTCTTCAGTCAACTTCATGGACCTTAATCAGCAAATGAGGTATGTCTGTGTTATGAATGCCTGCATTCCCTCATCATTTCTGTAACCCTTTATCTTTGTTTGGCCTGTTCCTCAGGCCTGTGAGATGGTTAGTCACAGTGGATATGGCAAGTGCAGATTTACTGTGCTTGCAAGCATCGCTGTCATTGCGGTGGGGCCTCACGCTTGGTTTGCAGCCATTGGAAGTCTGTCTTTGATCCCCACCTCTGGAGGGCAGAAGGACAGGGCTGGACAACAGGGCCTAGCCAGGGTGGGGTGGCAGAGGTCCTAGTTGCTCCCTGAAAGGTGGGAGCACCTTTGCTGCACTGGGACATCCTTCACTTGATGTGAAATGTCTGCTGTATAGAACAAGAAAGCAAAGTGATGGGAAAGATGAAAATAAAAGGAGACTCTGAGAGTCTGGACAGCACTGACAATGCTTTTGGCTATGAACTCTGGAAAATCTAAAGGTAACAAACCCTACCCTGGTGATGTGACTTCCTTTGAGCTCTGGTCTAGGGTGCAGTCTTTAGGAATACACTTTAATTCCAGACCTCAGCTGCTTCTTCCTGCTGCTGTCCTCTTCTGCTGCCTCTGCTCTGATTGCAGACCACATGGGACTGAGGCAATTGCTCCCTGCACACCTAGAACACATTGCAAGGGTGGTTCTGGTCCTGCTGAACCTGGAAATAAATCTGTGCTTAAAAAAGGTACTTAAAAATATGTATTTTAGAAATCTGCGGGTTGTAGCCAGTGTTCTCTCTGAGTGATCATGAGTTTATGTCCAAAATGCCTTGCTGTTTGACTCTGCTGCTCTGATTGTGGTTTAGTTTCTATTATCTAATCCTACTCTTTTCATACAGGAACTGAAAATTACCCAAAGACATGTTTTTGAAGGCACACCATAATCATACAATTCTGGTTTCTATCATACACTTGAAGGGCCATTTTGTGAGCTCACTCCCAGCCTGGCAAGCAGGAAGGGTTTGCTGTGGCTTTGTAAGCTGAAGCAGAGAGACCAGGAGAGAGATGGAAACTGCAACAGTTTGTTATACAGAACATGGTTGTTTTGGTGTCTTGCCAATAATGCCAGAGCACCAACAGATGTTCCAGAGGTGATTAGAGCCTATACAGGTAAACAGAAGGAAATTATGTGGGTTATGATATGGCTGCAGTTTCTAGTCTTTGGTTAAATTGCTAGAACCCTAAATAAAATCCACCCACCTGAATATATCTCACATTTGCTGTTTTCTTGGACTGAAAAGTTTCCTGCAGGAGGCGCTTGTAACTTTGGTAGAAGGAGCCAAATTATTTAATTTTTTAAATAGCTCAAAGAAAATATCATTTTTCAGGAAGAACAACAGTTACTGGTAGAAACATGCTATTGCTGGCTTTCAGATTTGGAAAGCCAGGCATATTGTACATCAATTCTGATGTGCACTATGTTATCCTTGACTATAAAAAGGCAGGGCTGAGCCTGGCTTTGGAGGGCAATGCTGAGCCTGGGGAGACAGGGAAGCCTGGGCTGGGAGATTGGACTGCTTTTCTAGGATTGTGTTTCCTTGATAAGGTTCCTGCCCAATTTTCTGCTGGGGGCCAAATGTGCAAAATACCACAACTAATCAGGCCACTTAACCAAGGTGAATGTGTTCACATATTTTTTTTCTCTATCTACCTATGTTTATTAAAAAATAGTAAGTGGCAAACCCTGCTCCCAGATCAGAAAGTGCTATAGCCAGTGTTACAGAGTGGCCACAAGGCAGGGCTCTGTGCCAGCGGAGCAGGGAGTACAATGAGACTTCCCACTCATCCTGCTCCCTCTGCAGCTGTGCACCCTCTCTGCAGTGCAAGCCTCAAATCTGGGAGATTTTCAGGGCTACCCTTAGTTCCAATGGGAAAAGGCGCAAATGTTATATAGAAAATTACATGGTATGGAACTGCTGAGTTTTACACATTGACTTCAATGGAGTCTTTCATATGCCTAGAAGACCAGAATGTGATCCTATGCTTTACTTTCTCTTGGATGTAACCTAAGAGGAAAAGTGGGAGACTGAATGTTGCCTTTTAGGAATCTGGCCCTTGGCCTTTGATTTTATTCCAGAGCGGAAGTAGCAATGTTTGCAGCTCCCACGTTACCGGTGTGTATATCATTCTAGACAGCAACTTCTTTGTTTAAAGATGCTTTTAGATGTAGGATTGAGTATATTGACTGCACTGATGTTTAGCCTTGTGTTTTTACCCATATACTTGCAGGTCTGTCATGGCTGTAATCTTCTGTTGATGCATATGTTTCTGGTCTACAGGCAGTCATTCATAGCATCATTAACTGCAGTGTGCTCTTTCACAGAGAGCCATGGAAAACACCTGCCTTCTCCAGCTGCCAAGGTTTTCTAGATATAGTTCTCATTGCACTGTGCTTATCTTTTATACATATATACATATACACATGCATATATATACACACAAATGCTGTCATGAAATAATAACAGTGAATTAATGAATACCTTTAATGTCTCTACTTTCAGTCATACTGGGACTCTATATAAATTTGTTGTTTTCAATGATAGCTTTTTTAAAAACTCATGGTGTATGTTAATGAACAGCAAGAGATTAATGAACAAGTGCTTACCTTGCTCTGTAGTGTATGTGAATTCACCAGTCCTTTTAGACATAATTTTAAAGAATTTTATTTTTTTATTATTTTTTTTAATTAAGGGACCAGATCTCTTTTGTTTCCATGATTCAGACTCTGACTAGATATTTATAGGAGTAAGAGAAAAGGTTAGACAATGGCAAATTAATGTATATTCCTTAATAAGGTAATTATTTTTATCTTGGAAAATAAAAGGCTAGTGTTTGTGTCAAATATTCTAGTGAGCATTTGGCACACTAAAACTGTAGGTTAGGATGGCAAAATACAAAACTAGACATGATAAAGCGTGGGCAGGAGCAGGCTCTGGTAAACATCTCACAGACCAAGCAAATTTGTTTTGGTGACTTGATCTTTAAAATATCAGAAGATGGAGAATGGGTTATCTTGGAAAGGATACTTTTTCCACTGGCATACAAGCTACCAGTCTTCTAGTGTAAAAAATAGAAAAGCTCTACCTTATCCAGAGGAGAACTGTAAAGCCACCAGTCCTCTGTTCCATCGAAGCAGCTGATGCCCAACAGCTCTGCTGGTGGGTAATGGGTAGGACAAAAAGGTGCTGCTGTGGGATACCATGCACATAGTGTGTCTGAAGGCCAAAAGTCACACTGCAACTGCCATCTTGGGAAGGAAAAGAAATATAATATTTGGATTTTTTTAAGTGTTACTTCTCTGAGCTGGAATGGACGAGTCATCCCAAAGAGAGGGGACAGTGTGGAAGAGTGCACAAACACAAAGGAGGGGAGTACTGCATGCCAAAGAAAATTGCCACATTTTGCAGCAACATAACAAACACAGGCTTTCTTTTATTTTCTTATGCATTATGGCTTCCAATAAAACATTGACATTATCCTGCTAGGAAAGGCTGGTGGTCCCAGAGAGCAGCCCCTCCAGGTGACTATTTGCATTTTGCCAGTAAGATGTTTCCCATCCAATTGTTCTGAGATGCCTTCCAATTTAAATACAGCCCCAAATCAGCCACTTACAAGGAGCTGTTGCTGAACGAATACACACTGAGGACAAGCACAAACCTGTAAAGTTCCTCTTGATCTTGTGAAAGCATTTCAAGTGCCTCAAAAATGAAGAGACAAAATAGCATCCTTTGAGGTCTCAGAGGTGGGGTTATTTAGATTTCCAAACATCTGTTGCTGCTAAGCCTTACACACATCAAGAGGTAAAATGGAAATAGTGTCCCTGAGTTAAAGCTGAGCAGCATTGTGGAAAAGCTAGTGTTAAGGATAAAACGTTAATAAAACACGTGTTTGTCTACCAGTATGTTGTGAGCTGCGATTACCAGGCTGTTAAAAGCCAGCCGTGAAGGTCCTGTAGAAGCAACCCCTTGGGTAAAGAGAGACAGCTCGCTGAAGAAACATGGAGCTGTCAACAGGAATAGTTAATGGAAGGGCTTGCAAGGGTGCAACTTCCCCCACAGATCAGGTGGTGACATTTCAGAGCCATTTCATCAGGGGAGGGGAGTGAGATGTAGAAGGCAATGATCTTAGAGCACTGTGATAGCATTCCCTAAAGGGAGAAGGAAAAACAAATTAGATCAGTGATCTTCCTGAGCAGAGCTGCAGTTGTTAGCATCTCTTAAGGGAGTGCACGAGCCAAGATGACACCACTGAAGGAAAAGAAGGAACTCATTTGTCTAGATGTACTAATGCATTATTTTGATTGTACCTGTGCTGGTGGGCCCCTGTTGCAGGAGGTCAGAGCTTGACAAATGCTGATTAAACAGTCCCTTTCTGAAGATAAGCTGTTGCAGAAGAGAGCAGATAGGCAGGACTGAAAGTGTTGTTTTCCTTGAGGTAGTCCATGTGGAAGTGTCAGAGCCTTGTTGGCCTCTGCTGCTGCCCCAAAAGAAGGATCAACTAGAAGAGCCCTCAAAATTTTCAAAGGTGTCATTAGGCTTTAAAATACAATTGCAGTCTGGTGTCCCTTGTTATCCTGAAGATGCAGCGTCTTACAAATGTAATCTGAACTCATGCTTTTTAATGGAGTGTATACTACTAATCGCTTAAAACACAGTGTTATTTTTTTCCCTTTATAATGAGACTGAGCTTTTTATTTGTATATGGATGGAGTTCTGCCAGAAAGGCTTATGTCAAGTGGTTTCATTCAACAATGTGAAAACTTGTGTGCTTGTCTCGGCAGGTATAGAGAAGTGGAAATCATGCATTTGCAAAGAATGTAACTAATGACTCCACTTCTGTATGTGTTTTTCCAGGGAGAAAACTGGTGTATAAGTTTTCAAAAACGTGACTCAAAATGAGACAAAATTTTCCTAGCCCAAGTGTTTAAGTCTATGTTAAAATGTAAGTATCACTTTGTGGGATCACCATGCATTACTGTATAAAAGTTTTTGTGTAATTTCATTAATTACACATAATTTCATTAATTTGGAAATTTGTGCTAGAAATGTTAGTACACAGTTCATTACTTTATACTATCTTTATTAGAAAATCGGAAAACACTTTGCATTTAACTTACAGTTTTAGTACCCCTTGACTTTAGTGGGCTGTAGACCAGTCTCACAGTGATGGGACATTCATGTTGTGCCAAGATTGGGGTCTCACCCATCGAGCAATGTCACCAACATTTTTTTGCAGCCACTGCCTCAAAGTGTGACTTTGCCTCATGAGGCAAGTGTTTCGGCTCTGGCAGGAGAAGGCAATGCCCAGTTGACCTTTTTTAAAGGCCGTTTTTCTTGACGTTATCTGTTTTCCACATTTTGGTTAAAACTTGGTTTTAACAATGCCAAGGTCAGGGGTTCAATCTCCTATGTGGGCCATTGACCTAAGAGCTGGACTCAATGATCCTTTTCTGTGATTCTGTGATTTTCTGCTGACCACTGTGAGTACTGTCCAGCCCAAATGACAAAGTTCAGAACCACAGGAAAAATATCTTGCGGCATCTCATCTATCTGTGATGACAATGACAAGAAAAAGATTGATTCCACATTATTTTAATATCAGGATTTTTGTCCTGCAGCTTGCTGTGGAGATGATCTGAAACCTATAATAGTGTAGGATGTGGTTCAGGGTTGTTGCTAAAGGGGAGGGGTAACAGAGTTTAGAAAATTTTCTTCATCAGACATGGCTCCAAGGTGGGAATACAGTCGCCTCTCTGGGCTTGCATCATCTCCTCAGCAGCCACATCTGCCTTTTCTCTCAGCAAGTTAATAGTTTGTTCCAGGAGGGCAGCAAGGTATGGCACAGCTTTTCTTAGCTGCAACACATTCAGTGCTGAGCTGAGTTTTGTCATGCCTAATAATTGAGCTGATTTGGCCTTTCAGCAGGATAGCAGTGATCTGAAACAAGGACTTAGTTTAATACCTTATGACAGAACTAATGTTAACACTTTTCTTTTCCTGCTGACAACATGGAGCCTTCATTTGGCCTTGCCACTGCCAACAGCTTTTCCAGCTCATAGGTTAGAGCCTCTATTCTCCACCTTGTCTGGGAGCAAAATAAAAGAATAATTCCCTTCCTTTAACAGAGAAATGAAAGAATTAGTTCCTAGTGATATTATAGAGCCAGAAAAGATCAGCAATCATGAGAGATGAAGTTTGCAATATCTTAGTAAAATACTTCTTTGAAGAAATATTTCTAAAGGAGATTAATGACAATCAGGAAGCTGAAAGACTATCCATTAAAGAAGATCTAACATGATCTCAGATAGAAGCCAATTTTTTTTCAAACTAATTGCTTTTTAGTTTTGATTAATGACTTGGCACCAGAAATTGGACATTTGACAGCACTGGATCCACTGTGGAAATGAACATCACTGGGAATCACTGATGCAAAACTAAAGGTTTAGAGTAATGACCAGACAAGCCAATTATTTTAGCTTATTTTGTATTTCTATGTGTGTGTACAAGAAATCAGTGATGTTTATCTGACAGCTGCTAGGTCAGAGGCTTTCATGCTCAGAAGCATAAGTGCCAGTGTAAGATATAATCTAGACACAAACAGAAATGTATTGTTTCCATTTCTGAAAATGTATTTCAATAGGAAGCATGTTCTGCAATAGGTTGGAAATTTTTTTGGAAAGTAGTTGATGCCAACAGAAAGCAAATGAGATTAACAGTGTTTCTTCTGTTTTATAAGCAAGGCACTCAGCAGATTCTGAGCTCAGTTCAGTGCAGAATTTCACTTACTCAACTTACTCTTTGCAGAGGCTAGATCTTTGCTATCATTCCTGAAGAACTAAGTCAGAAAACTTAGGTCTGAATGCAGAAGAGAAAAAAAGCTGTTTATGAAATATTATAAGCTTATACACAACTAAGCATGTATAAAAATACATTTCAGACTTGAATTGCATAAAGAGAGGGAGTATGGGTTTAGTGAGTGCTGGGTGCTTCACTTTCTTTCTCCTGGCTGGGTCAGACAAGGAATCCACTGTTAGAGTGCATCCCTGTTTACTGCTATTTTACTCTGTCCCCACATTTTGCTCTAATCTTCTCAAGTGTTCCCATGCCTCAGCACCTGCATGACATGTGTGTGTGTGTGTGTGTGTGTGTGTGTGTGTGTGTTAAAATCATGGAATGGATGTCTGGCCTGTGTTGCAATTAGAGCTGCTGTGAGCTGTTCTCCCGGGAGTTGGGCTCGTGAAAAATCTCCTCCAGGTAGATTAGGAATAGTTCAGCAGCTTGTTTCCCTGTTCCCATCAACTGTTTGATGAAAAGGCAAGTCTGAAAGCCACCAGTACTTATATTTTTGTATTCAGCTGTGCTGTCTGAGGATGATATCAGTTACCAGTACCAAAAGACCAGGAAAAAAAAAGAGAAGGAGAGAGAAACTCTGTGCTCTCAGTAAAACATGGATATTTTGAACTCATTCTTTAAGTGTGGGAGGAAAAGAGTTACGGATTAATTGGGGAGGGGAGGGTGTTTAATGAAGGTATTGCTCTGCTGACTTCAGCCCATATCTCTCAAGGCTCATAAATTTGACTAGCAGCACTTTTGTTTCTGTTGTTGAATGATATGGATCACTGGATAGATTTTTTCCTTTTTTTCTCCTTTTATTTTATTCTTTTCAAACTCTCTCATCTCAGATAAAAAGAAATTGCCAGAATAAAGAAAACAAAATAGCCAGGCTTATTTGCTTTGTTTCATGTGTCTCACTGAAATCCACATTATTCTTCATGGTTGGTGTTTTTTTGTTTTTTTTTCTGAACTAGCAAGGTGTCTCCTTCATTATAAAAAAAGTCTTGATAGTGTTCTTCTGCAGTATATGATTTCTGCCAATTCAGTTTATAAATGGCAGCAAAATTCCAAGGTCCTAGACAAGGCTGATCCTTGCTGATTCTATAGATACCACAGCCCACATTTCTCTTACCTGAGTAGGCTGCAGCCTCTCCTGGCTGAGTCTGCTGATGAATTGAAACATCCAGTAACTACAGACTGTGAACTGATGAAGTTAAATAGTAGCAAGGAAAAGAATCTGCAGCTTCATTTTCTTTCAGTAGAGAAATCTATATATCCCTCAAGAGACTTTTTAAAGACTTTCAAAATAAAATTCAGCAGATTGAAGTTGCCATTAATTAATCAGAACCCAAGTTCCCAGTGCAAGGTGTGCTGCTGCTTTTGAGACTGACATTTGAAATCCCAGGCCTCATTTGCACAAACACCTGTCTGCTGTGTCTGGAGGTTAAATTTTGTCTTTTTTCTTTTTCCTGTGTTTTCTGATCATGATTCACCCCTTGTTTGAGTTATTATTCTGGCATTAGTATTCACTAAAGGAAATATTTGAAAGGGTGTTGAGCTTTACTGAGAAGAAAGACTTTATCTGCTTTTCATGGTTTTAAGGACACATATTCAAAACAGAATCTCCTTTTAAATTAACATTCTGGTAGAATAAGTTGCCTATTTCAGGAAATTACTCCCCTGAAAAAGGTTTTTTATTTTAAGAGAACTATGAGTTTAGTAAACAGAAACAACTATTCAGTTCACAGATCTGTTTCAAGAAGATTTGGGCAATTAGGGCTTTTTTTGTTTGGTTTAGTTGTTTTGGTTTGGTTTTTTTTTAGTTTTTTGAGGGCTTTTTTGATTAATTTGTTTGTTTTAAATTTTTTTTGGGGGGTGGGGGTGTTTGCATCATTTTTCTATACTCTCCTAGCAGACTTGTTCTAATTTAAAGTGTATATCAGAGGTTTTGTTTTACCTGAATTTCTGTATGCTTCATGCTTCATGTTAGAGAGGAAACTCTCTAACAGAAAAATTATGTAATTTCTCGTCTGCACCAAAAACTGTTTTCTCCAGAACAATTTCTCACTGTTTCATGAATGTACCAAAACTCTCAGGTTTAAGATAACAAAGACTTTGCTAACATTTTATGTTTAGGCTCAGATTAAATAAAAAGTGGAATATGAGGTATTTTTAACCAATTAATATGTAAAAGTTAGAAGTGCCCTATGAATTATTTCTTTATACAATCAGACACATGACACTGGGACAGCAAGGTCATAGCTTCAGACAGAGAGACACAGGACAGCAGGAGATTTCCACAGCTCATTTAAAATAAGTTCATAGTTTTCAGGCATCTCTTGAATTTTGGGTCTTGTTGCCAAGGAAAAAAAGACACCCAATCCTTAAGGGCAAGGGAGGTTTAATATTTGTTGTAGCTTTCTGAGTTTATTAATAATTCCAGCTTTCCTGTGTGAGCCTCAGTATTACTACCAGTTTACCTACTAAATTGCTATCTATCACTCCATTGAGAAATTAATGTTCATTTAGATGTGCTGCTTTATTTGGTTTTAAGTTTTTGAAACATTTTAAGTATTACTGAAGTGGTAGTATCACCTTCCTGTTCAACCTGTATATTCACAGTACAGTGACAGCAACTGCTGCACAGTTTCTTCACTAGGAGTCAGAGTGAGTGCTATTAATAGCAAATACTTAATATCAGCCACATGCATTTAAAATTCTCCATTGGTCCCTGTTGGATGTGCAGTTCAGCCAGAGTTTGTGATGGCATGGCTAATACAAACCACCAACCAGTGCCTGAGCTGTTTTGCAATGTGGGCTGTTTTGCAATTAGTTGCAATAATCATTTAAAAGAAAATGCCTGCCTACCTGCAGGCTTAGTGTTGTCCCTCTTTTCCTTGATTGTGAGGCTGTTTCTGGAATTTCCAGAGAATTTAGGAATAACAACTGTGGTGACTGAGTCCCTCAAAGAAAGCAGAGGGAAAGGCTTTTAAAAAAATTAACTAATGTGGAGTCTCTCTTGGTTATGAACCATGTCCATTTGCTTGCCACAGAATAAGTAAGGGTCCAGTGCCCCAAAAGAATCAGTAAACTTAGTTGGTATTGGAGGTACTTGTTGGTGTGCAGGAGGAGGAGAAGAGAGTGAGAGCAATCTGACTAAAACTGCTCTTAGAGGTTTCCATACCATGTGCATAGGAGCTGCCTCATGTAAAAGCAAAGAAAAAATGCAATCAGAAAGAAACACTGCTTTGTGGGCATCTTACACAGAAATACATCTGTACGCACATCTGTGCTGGAATGCAGACATAGATACAGATCATTAACAACAATTTTCTGAAGGTGATCCAAAATATTCATCACCTGAATGACTGCAGTAAAACCTGTCTTTTAATGAAACAAAAGTGAGACATGAAAATAAAAGGTAACCTAGTTTTAAATGTTTATAGAAGATAAAGGTTTAACCACAAGTCTTTCATCAAATGGAAGACAGTAGGAAAAAAAAGTTTAGAAAATGCCCTTTGGCTGCTCTTTACTGTGTGGTGAAACCTCACAGTATCTCACCTCATATACTATATGGGCCCTAAAGGCAGCTGGAAATGTTTAGAAATACGTCTATTTTGGTACATGGCTGCCTCTCTATCTGTTATATCCAGCAGTGTTTCAAGGAAGGGAGATATTTGCTTAAATGAAAAGCACAGACCAAAGTGTGAGATGGTAAATGGTGCTCGAGGGTATATAGCAGTCTAAACGGTGCCCTCTGTTAAAAGAATCAGCCACCTGACTGCTCATTAGTTAGCAGTAAATAATGAGGAATAGCTTGAGGCAGGAGCTCAGAAGTGCAGATGTCCCAAAATATTCACCCAGTTTGTGGTGTCATGAGATCTGTAGTGTCGTAAGATAAAATACACGTAATCCCTCTTCTGAGTGAAGTAAAGCATTTTACAGTCTTTGTGGAGTCTAGTAATTTTGTATAATCTTTTTGGTGAGGATATCAAAAAGAAAAGCAAGGTTCATGAGGTAAGGCAATGGCTGCATTATTTCCCCCTTGCCTGTCACACTGTGTGCCCAAAAGGCATTTAGCAATATGTGCACACCCCTGGAAGTTCCTCCATAAGGATGCTGTCCCTGCCTTCCTCTCAAAAGACAGTAGGTGATGAACTTTGTATTAGACTAATAACAATTCTGAATTTCTCCGATGGCTCCTGTCATTTTAATGGAAAGACCAGGATCTCAAAGCAGAGTTACGCTGAAAGAGGGGGAGTCTGGGTGAGGAGAGTGGGCAGGGACAAGGCTATGGGAAAAGTCCAGTCATATTTAGCAGTGATGGTGCCATTGCAAAGCACTGCAGATACATAATGGGTTTGAGTAGAAACTAATTTAAAAATCCATGGACAGTTTTAGAAAGGGTTGTGTATCTTTTCTGTTAAAGGCATTTTTATACCTTAGAGACTCCTTCTAGAAGTTCTATAGCAAATCTGGTTTTCTTTGCTACATTTTAGGTTGCTTTGGATTTTGGGTGCTCTCTAAGTTCAGGAGATATCTATTGTAAAATTGTTATAAGCATTTCAGTCACAAAGAAGCTTCAGTCCCATTAAATTTTAAGGAAACTTGGGCTTCTAGGTGCTTACATCATCCCTTTTCTGGGTGTTCCTTCTCCTTTGTTTCTGTTTTCACCAGTTTGGTTACAGATCCCCAGTTGTCTGACACCACATAAAGCAACAATCTTGGGAGGAAGATCAGAAGGAAGGCTTAAGTCAAGGTCTGTTCTCCATACCTGGCTTGATGCAACACCCCCTGCGCTGGTGAGTAGGAGCTACCTCTTGTCTGCTCTGTTCTGGTTTCTCTCCATCTCCTTGGCCCTTTGGCAGTGCATCAGAGCTCAGCCTCAGGCTCCAGTGGGTCTCACCTCCTGTTGTATCAGGTGTCATCTTATGTCATCCTCTCCCTCCAGCTCACAGCATCACCTGCCTCAATGGCTCTTTGATGTGTCCAGCTTAATCTCATACCAGACAGCCCCTGCGAAAGTACCTGCACAGGAAGGTACTCCAGGCAGACTCAGATGCCACGGCTGTTACATGCTTTTCAGTCATTACTGCTATAATCACTGCCTGGGGAGGGACTGTTCAAGGTCCCTGTATTGTTCACAGTAAGTTTTTTACCTCCTCCCTGCCACAATCTGCCTCTACTTGTGGCCTATTTACTATGCTTTGCATGTTCATTATCTGAGCTAAGATGCTGAGCTGAACCCCCCTTTCCCCTGCCTTCTTACCTTTCAGCACTGTGTCAAATCCTGTTTGCTGAGAATCTTAAATGTTTTTCCTCTGGTCTGAAAAATCAAACAAGCACTACCTGGCATCTACCTAAATCCCATAACCAAAAGGGTTTAAATTAGAAAGCATTTAGTGCAGGAAGAATTTAAAAATATGGGCCTAGACTGCAAGTCCAGGTTTGTTCTTTTGTTCCTGTGTGCCTCTCATTGATCCCAGGATAAATGCCAAAGGCAGAAGGGATGGTTGGAAACAGATGGGGAGCTGAGCACTAGTGAGAAAGCATGTGGAAAGGAGGTTGGGTGCCACTGCTGAGTGTGCTCTACCAGAAAAGGTTAAATCCAGCTCTGTCCTCCCAGTCTGTGCCAGGCTGGGGCCACCCTAATTCTTGATCTCTTCTCCCTTGCTGATACTGGGATACAATTTCCACCTTGGGTCCTGTACATGATTTAAAGATTTTGACTGCCCTGGGGGACCAAACTCAAAGGTAAAGGCCATCTCCACCAAATGACCTCTGAGCCCAGGAAAGATTGCTGTGGGACTGTTCTGGGGACTTTAATCTGTGGAACAAATGATCTATCATTTTTTATGACTGTTAGGCTTTCATATTTTCTGTTTCCCTCTCTGTCATGCATGTACACGTATTGAAATTTAAAAAGAAAGAACAAGTGGAAAGAGAAGCGGGAAATGCAACCTCAATAAACTCTCCATAAAATCCACAAATTAAGGGCAAGTACATCATGAAAGCATATTAGTCAGAGAGCTATAAATTCCAGCAAATTGATTGTCATATATAATCAAAAACATACTATAATATATAATAAGTTGAAATAAATACTGCAAACCAACCTCAGGCTGTAAATGTTTAGGATTAGTCCTTCATACCACATGTACCTGAGGTATAAAGAAAGCAAGCAGGAAGTCTTAAAAAAAAAAGGTAAAAAAGGTGTCTGCCTTAAAAATGGGAATTGAAATGAAAATGCAGTCCCTTGAGTTACATTTAGACAAGGACTACAAGTCACTGGGATGCTTGAAGGGTGTTCACATTACAGATGCATTCTCATGCACCACTTCACAGTGAACAGTCTCCCCTTCTTGAGCCGAACCCGTAAAAAAACCTCTAGTGATGGTCCTCAAAGAGTGTGTCCTTTTGCTCTGTGTGACGGTGACAAGTGCAGAGGGTGGCTGTGACTCAAGGTTTGCCTTGAGCAGGCAGTGTGGTAATGCCCTCACTTGATTGGAAGTGGTTGGAGACCAGCAGCTGGGACTGCAGGATCCCTGTTGGCTGCAGTACAGCTCCGGCCATGTCCCAGACCTGCCTGTGCTCCGTGGGTGCCCGTTTTCACCCACAACAAGCTGCACACGTCCTGGGGCACCTCAGTTAAGGACAACCCCATTCACAGGGCTGGGATGCCTTCAGGAGTTGCATCATGGTTTGTGACTCTCACCAGGACCTGCTACATGCCTCCAGACTGAGTTTCAGATCACTTGTCAAATTATGGTCTGTAGTCTTTTAAAGCAAAATACTTACCTTAACCTTCAGAGGTAGCATATGGACCTAGTAGACCAAAGCTGGAAAAAGTCTGTATGTAATATAACCAGGTGCACTTTTTTCTATGTGTAATCTGAAATGATCTGACCAGTATTCCCGGTACCCAGTGCCCCTTTATGTAGTATATATTCAGTATTCAGAACCAGTTGCCTAAGGTGCCTTCCTGCCTACATTATTAATGTGGTATAGGCCTATGGCTTCCAGGATCATATATGTAGAATTTCTCTTCTCAAATCCTGAGCAACCTGCATCTAATCCTCTGGCAGGACAGACGTTCAGATTTATAGCACTGTGTCTGCTGTTCGAAATCATTTAGGTCAGAATAAGGAATATGTGATAAGCAGCCTACAGGTGGAGTAGCCTCTGCATTATTAAGGACACAGTTATGTCCAATGGGAGAGAAAATGACTGAAATCATACTGAGAAAATGATAGGGATGGTTGGCAGCAGGATGGCTGGGCTGAAGAAGCCAACCCCAGTTCCACATGAAGGGCTCCCAGCCTGTCTACCTGAATCCACACCAGGGACAATGGTGACTGGGAAGCAGAACTCTGCTCTCAGCTGATGCAGGGCAAATTAAATCCCTGGGGTGGAGGCTGGTAAAAGGGAGTGCAACCTCCCCTGAGCTGGCTGTGGGCACTGACTGTACCACGTTCCCAAACACACACTGAAACGTTAGGCACTTCTCATTCACATGGAGCCTGAATTGCACCATCCTGCCAGTAACTATTGCCAAAGCCCTTCAGGTGAAGATAGACTTGAGTAGTGTCCCAAAGCTGCCTGAAACCTGATACTTCCTTCCTGACGGGATTCAAGTCCCACTGTCAATAGCATGTCAGTGCAAAACGGAAGCAGCAGTGTTTACAAAATTAACAAATGGACTTCAAGTTAAACACTGGGCAATTTGTGAGGCAGGGTTTTTTTCTTTAAGCATTGACCAGTCTCCTGAGATTGCTTGCAGGTGAATGTTCTGTTATTCTTTCTGGACTGACTTATTCTAACATCATGTCATTTTTAATTGCTTTTCTTGAGAAAATATGCTTGCAACTTCATCCTGTTAGCCTTCTTAGAGTGCTCTTGATGTTAACCTTTTCCCAGGGCTGCATTCACCATTCCTACATCACATGTATAGTTTTACTGACTTCAAATTAATTACTGTAGTTGGGAATACAAATTGTATCCTTTATATAATATGTGCTCTATGGTAATAAGCTCTGAGTTTGCATATAGTACAAGACTAAATGGCACAGGCTCGTTTGTATTGTGCCTTGATCCTGTGAAGATGTATAAGCTGTTCATATTTAAAGTAGCCTTGATGACTTCACTGGAACTGCAGACAGGAAGAAGTTCAGCATGTGCCTGAAGTCTCAGAATCAGGATTTAAAATTTTAAATCCTACAGAAAGAAGGAGAAAGCTTTTATCACAATATACCTTTGGGGAGATGCAAAGGAGAAGGGAGCTTCCTATCTGCCAGTGTGGGATCTGACTGTCTTGCTTTGCTAGACTGATCCTCCCTCTAGCCACCACAAAAATGAAAGATCTCAGTGTACACACTCCAGATGCAAACTTTTCAGGGAGTTCCTGAGTGGATGCAGAGCCTTGGTGGGCATTGGTTCGGTCTGCTTTATCATCACCACTAACCAGCTCATAAACCATGGGATATTTTTAGCAAACTCAGCTATAGCCAGTGGACTGAAAGTACCTCACTTGTTTCAACAAGTAGCAAATA
Source organism: Pithys albifrons albifrons (assembly GCF_047495875.1). Lineage (NCBI taxonomy): Eukaryota > Metazoa > Chordata > Aves > Passeriformes > Thamnophilidae > Pithys > Pithys albifrons. The sequence continues at coordinate 90,027,532 of NC_092459.1, forward strand.
TGAAGCTGGAGGAGAGGGCTCAAAAGCATCCAGAATCGAAATGAATATTATCACCAAGCAAGCAAGACTCCTTGCAACAGTATCAAAATGGCTGTTTGTCAAAAATAAAAGGCTTTGCTGCCAAAGTTTATGAGGAAGACATTATGCTAACACATTATTTTGGTTATACAGTGTTTATCTCTTTTTTTTCTTTTAGTTTGCACCATTAAATGTAAAAAGTAGATCTATCAACATCTAATGTTTCTTCAAAACACCATGTAGTGTCTAGAAAACTGAACTGTCAGACGTGCTTGTCATGTACACATATTTTGTTATTAAATGTGTTTGGGCACGAATTTTGGCAGGATTTCACAACTTTCCTGAACTTTTCTTGACACCTTTCATGGCACGTAATACATCTGCAACTCAGGGCTTGGTAAGCCCCTAACTCTTTAATTATGAGCCTAGAAGCTCCCTTTCTAATTATTGTCCTATAAGCAACACGATCTTATTGTCATGCCAAAGCCCATAAATTCATACTGTAGGTGCTTTGCTTTGTTTGGCTGTCTTTTGCTAATTTTTTTTGTGGTGTCAGGAGAGTAGTGCGTGGTCTGCATTCCTGTGTCAGTGTAATCCTGGAGCAGTTTGCAGTCACTTGCTAGCTGACCTGACTGATGTCTAGCATTTGTCACTGTTTCTTGCATGGAACAGTGCTCAGCTCTCACACAGGGCATGCTGCTTGGACCAGGTTTAATTGGAGGATCCCTGTAACGGGTTAGGGCTTAGCACTGGTGATTGTGTAGTACCAAGTGTTGCCAGAAAAATCTTTCAAAGTGAGGGGGACTCATGGAAGTATGTGGGAAATGAAAGAACAAGACTCACATTGTCTATGTGTCTAACACCATGTAAATCCCGTTTTTCCCTACAGGGAAACTGAACTGGAACCTGGCTGAATGTCCTCCCAAAGGCCACAGAGGATATCAGTGCTGGAGAGCAAACAGGCCCCACCAGTCCCAACTCTGTAGCCTCTGTGCGATTACTTTGAAAACTTCATTTCCCCCATTGGACTGATTGAAAAGAGAATAATAAAACAGGGAATTCTACACTTTTTCTTATGACTTGAGGGAAGAAGTTAGGAAAAAGTTTGACTGATGATTTAATTAATTTAGTAAAAGAGGAAGTTGGTTTTTTAAATTTTGTGAAATATATAGAAATTATAAAGCATGAGTATATATTATTAAATATTGTATTAGGAAACAAAGATACAGCAATCTAAAAAACCTTAGAAAATCCTTCCATCTTTCCAAAGTATGGGGAAGTCCTATGTACTCATGCTATACTTAGGACACAGTTTTATATAAGCCTAAATATAAATAAGTAAGTATATTTTGTCTTCTTCGGTTCCAAACAAAGAATATATGCTTCATTGCTAAATATATTTCTGGGGTTTTTTCATATTCATTCAACACTTACATATCAAGGTGATCATCTTATTAAAAAAAGGTTTCTGTTTTTCCTTAAATCTGGAGTTGCTGGAGCAGTCCTGTCAGGCAACAGCATCTTTCTGTAGCCTTTCAGAATACATACAAATGGCACAAGGTGTTAAGAGATGCAGGCCACGAGGCCAAGAAGTTTAATGATGGATTTATTATTGAAAAGTGTATGCGCTTTTCTGAAATACTCATTGAACTTCAGGCTCCTTTTAAAGTCACTGTTTAAAGAACAGAGTTCAATACTGAAATAGTCTGTGCAATCTCCAGAGAGGAACCCAAAGGACCCTTCCTGAATGACAAATTACAGAAAATTTCCAAATCAAGTTGTAAACTTTCTCTCCAGGTAAATAACAATTATCAAAACTGTCACTGTTCCCTAGATCTATGCACTGAAAGAGAGAGAGCTTAAATGTCATCAGAATTCCAGAGCAAAAGAAATTCAGACTTTTCAATTAGTTCATACTTGGATTTGAATTTAACAAATTGGACTGATTTTTGTAACCCTACTGGTTTTGCAATAGAAGCTTTCTTCTGGCTGTATTTTTGCAGGCTGATAATTTTTGATAAAGCCTTCTGAGGTTCAAGATCAGCACCACCTGGAATCTTGTTTAAAAAAAGCAAAGTATTTTCCTACTTCTTCTCATGCAGCTGAGTAATGACTGTAAGTTTGATGTCTTTGTGTTAAATGGCATTGCTTCAAATTCTGTGCATGTCAAACAGCAGAAAGCTAGGAGAGTTTGAAAGGTTATCACTGTTTCTCTTCAAATTCCTGTGCACTGAAACCCTTCAGAGATGGCTGCCTACTGCAAATCATTGTTTGACAGCTTCACTCAACTTTGAGACTTGTCAACTCAGGGGTCAATTTGACAGCTCTCAGGCAATAAAGTAAACAAGGGATTTGGAGCGTCAGAGAAGGAATGCTTAAAATCATTCCTAATATTTCTCCTATTCATAACATGTCACCAAGGCAGTGAAGCTATGAAGGCAGCAAGTCTCAGCTTCTTACGCATCCCAGGTGGTGTTTCAGGGTAAGGGAGAGCTTGAGGGAACCCTAGCAACAGACTTTCACCAGGTATCATCCATAATTTTTCCCCGGTGGAGTTTCTGAGGATAATGAAAACTCTTTGATGGATGGATTTTCAGATACTTTATGTACTAGTCTGAGTTAAAAGGTGATTCAGTATTGGTGGAAATAGGGCCTCATTTCATGGTTGTTCTTTGAAATTAAAAAATGACCACGTTAGAGGTTTTCTGTGCAATATGGTAGTTAAGAGATATTTCTTCCACAGCATCCAGGAAACCTGCAGACATTTTGACTGTAAAAAGGCTCAGATGCAAAATCCATAATGGTGCTGGAACCTATTGAGAGTTGATGACTCCATGGATGTCACCACTTACATACTTGTCTGTGGAATTAGGACATATTAGCACTGGAACTAACAGGTCCATTTTCTGCAACAGTCACTTTTTCAAGGTCCTGCCTTTGTGGAAATTACCTGAGACACCTTAAATAGCCTTTTCTTTGGAGAACACTGAGCCCAAGTTTTCATAATGCATCGCCAATTGAATTATCAAAATTATTAGCAGCTTTTGAGAATGCTCTTTTGGTATTTTCCATTGTAAGTTTCAGTATTTCTATCAGGGAATAATTTGATTCAAAACAAAATATAGAAAATCTGAACTAATTTTTAGATTAGTGGGATCCTTCCTTGCACATCTATTTTGAGAACTCCTGCTGCCAACACACCTAGAGCTGACCCCTTCGTTAACTGCATAGCATGTGCGTGACAATAAATTACCTGTTGTCATTTGTGAAAATGACTAATGGCCTGTTAGTTTTTTAGGATGTTATTTAAAAGTCATTTTTCTAAAAGAACTGTATTCCCTCTTGAGGTAATGCTTGACTTTTCTTTCTTTTTTTTTCTTTTTAAAATAACTCCATTAACTGTTGCTCCTCTGTACTATTATAGGAGGTTTTCTAATTACAGTGGTTGTTGTGCAGCAGTTGCAGCTACAGTATCTTTTGGTTATTGTTCTAGTAAGGACACCTAACTGGACACCCAACTCATATGAATCTCTGTAGCTGTGTTTTCAATGGATTTAAATCTACTATGGACTAGCTGTAATGTTTAGGGATAATGTTAAACATCTTCATTTACAACTGTATTACAACTCCATTAATTCATATTTTAAATCAAGCCCTGAACAAATGCATTTTAGCAGTCACTTGTGCTTGCTAAAAGATTAAAGGCTCTGGACCACATGAAGAAAGGAAATCTTTATATCTTGCTAGCTAATGGGTTTTTTCTTTATTGTTGGAGTCGGTGAATTGAATTGTAATAGACTGGACTGACTCCACATACGGAAATTACTAAGAACAGGATCATTTTTTTACAGATGAAAATTTCAGTTATTCTGAAAGTCTGCTATGAGCTTCAAAATACTGGGCTGCCAGAAATTATTTGAACCTCTGATAGATCATTTTTAGCATAATATTGCCTGCTTATAGATGTGTCCTGTACTTTGCTTTAGCAGCTTAATAGTTGCTATAAATGTTGTTGAATTGACATCATAACTGGAGGTACATGTAAGCATCATGTTAAAGCAACGTGCATTGCTCCATGACAGTAAGGAATACTTGGTCAAGGACACATATTAATTTCACTGCTACCAATGTGCAAGTAAAAATTGATTAGAAAAGTAAAGCTGCGGTGTGTATTTTTGACAGTATTCCTAAAGCTTATCTAGCCCAAGCTGTATTCCCAGATTTGTCTGACTGATACTGACATGACAGACTCAGACACATCATAGCTGCTCAGACTAAGCAGCAAAAGGGTAAAGTAGGTATCCAGCCCTAGAACTGCTCTTACTGCACAAAGCTAGACAGAGTGATGGGAGTTAATCACTGAAACACGAACAGACAGGACTAGCTTGTCGTAATACGAAGCTATCAAATCACAGCTCTGTTAAACTCTTCAATGTTTTATCATGAACAGCTGTCAAACTCTTATAATTTCATGATTAATACATTGCAGAGTGATTTCCTCACACTGTTGCCTGTAGCAATTTTTTTAATGGAAGTAGTTTTGGTCATATTTACTTAAAGTGAGCTGTGATTCTGCATGTGCATGTGTATAAATTTGTGAAAAAACACAGAAAGAAGGAAATAATTCTCAGATCTAGCTCTATGCATGGGACGAGTCTGCCCCATATGTCCTGCCTTTCACCGTGCCCCTTGGATGTCAAAGAAGTAGGGCTATGAGCAATGATAGAAATCTGCATTAAGCTACATAAATGTAATTCCTTTTCTCCCCGTGGTAAGATCTCTTAACAGTGCCACTAGAAATGGCTGCAACCTCATCTATTCCTGTAGAAAAGCAGAATGAAAAGTATTGTAGTTGATTTGTACATAGCCAAATTTGGGGATTAGACAATTTATTTATTGCTAAGTCTCTCTCATAGTGTTTCCAAGTAGGGGGAAAGGTGTGGGTTTTCTGCTTTTCCAGGCAATGCCTGGAGCTGCCCATGCAGTGTTACAAAGGTTATGTTGCACCTGAACCAAACTAGGTGAAATAAGATGGTCATTAAATTACTTACAATTCTGGCCATCAAGAAACTTGTAGGCTGTGCCTGAGAGGCCCTTACTGTCCCTCCTGGGGTGAGCTGAGAGCCAGCAACTCAAGGTGTGTGGAAAGTCCCTGGACATTTCATTTGAACTGAAATTAATTCCCTCAAAAGCTACTGCTAAACAACAGGTATCACAGGCTGTAATAGCCATTGAGCCTCTCTTTGCCATAGCAGTTTTCTGCCAGGACAGAATCAGCCTGTGGTCTGGGACTCGGACTCATGGCTATTTTGATTTGCTTGTTTAAGACTATTGGTGTTTGCTTTAAGTTTTTAAGAAATAAAATAATAATAATTGTAAAAGCCTTTGAAGAAAAGAAAACTGCTGGATTCTGGCTCTTTTGGATTTTCTAAAAAAGTTTCTGAGGAGGGCACCTTCATGACAATATAATTAAGCAATAAGACATGACAGCTAGTCATTTTAGGGTTATTATTGTATGCCTAGGGTTGCATTGCAGGCATGAGGCTAGAGGGTGAGTAGCTTTAATCACCTATTAAGTGCAATAATCCCTTTGATATGCACTGTCTGGAGAGCGTTACCAAAAGGGAATTTATGAACAATATTAAGAGGAACAGACAAACTGGTGAATGCATTAGATGTGAATATTAGTGTGGTTATAACGTCACTGACAGACACAAAAAAGGTCTATTTGTGTCAAGTTTTCATCATTAAAGACACCCTGAAGGACCGATTTTAAATAACAAGCAAAATATTGCAAGTACTTCTTTGGTTTTTTCCTCCTTAAATATTTGTCTTATGTCCTTTAAGCAAAGATCATATGGACTTTAAAGTGGATAAGCTCATCTCTGCATTACAGAAGGATAAAAATGCAGTGGCATGTGATGATACAGTGCCTGTCTATACCAGGAGAGTCTTACGGCAAACCCCAGTATCTGGAGATTCACAGTCCTAGCTCAATTTGGGACCCTTGTCTGGCACTCTATTCTCAAGCAATACAGTTCTTCCAAAGGGGAGAGCTCCTTCATACACAGTGTGGAGGTCAGTAGTGTGGTTTCCACATCTGTTTCAGGCAGTAGAGCTGGGAATTGAAGTGTAGTCCTCAATGGCGAGGCAGACATAGATGCCAAAGTGCCAAGGTACTTCATCAACCTAGTAAAATATTTTTATTGGTTTTAAAGGAAGGGCATAAAACTTGGATATTTTCATATGAAATGGGTTATGGAAAGACATAATTTTTTAAAAAAACATAATTGTGTGAATTTTTTTAATGAAAAGTTTTGTGTTAATGTGCCACTAAGTGGAGAAATAGGGTGCCAACATAAATGCTGGTTCATCGTATTTACAGGTCTGAAAACATTTGCTTTTCCTTGGCCTCTGTTATGTATATTAATACATTAAAATAATCATCAAAATGTACCTATGAGAATTGAAAATATCTTCTGTGCCTCAAAAGATTTATACTATATAGAAAAGAGCATTTTGCCCAATTGGCCCTTGTTTGAACTTAGGTTTGCATATTTTGTGCTGTACAGAAAAAGCTTCGCCCTTTATTTGAAGTCAGTTTTGAGTGTGTAATTATCATGCTGTAATTTCCATTTGAACAATCAGGGTTGTCCTGTCAGTCCTGTTTGAGTACTCATGGGCTGAACAATTAGAAACTTCCTGTTGTGGGTGCACTGGGGGGTTGTGGGGATTTTGTTTTATAAAAGAAGAGGGATAGAAAATGGAAAATTGAAAATGAAAATTGATGAGAATTGGACTTGTGTTTTCTGTTGCCTTTCAAGAAAATTTATGGAAACGCAGCATAGCAGAGCTGTTGTCACTGTTTCCCTTCAAGGGAAAAAAATATTACTACTAAACACAATGTGTTCTTTGAACAGTACTTGACAAATTAGGCTTTAAAAAATCAACACAATTCCTCTAAAGAAAGGGTTAAAAAGAAATCCACTAAAGTTTCCCTAGGGACAGGATAGTCCAGTTTTGAAAAAAAGCCATTGTTATGCTAGTAATAGGATATGCCTTAAGCTTGTTTTTAAGTAATTTTCTTTACTGCAGGTTGAGAAAGTTTCTCTCCATCGCGTTCCATGCAGTTATTCTGGAAAGGAATAGCAAAGCTGTGCAACAAAAAACCCCTCTTCCTGTAAAGGCAAGACCCTGCCAAAATAAATAGGGAGATCAGCAAATTGTATAGGCAGCATATTCTTTTAAGCACGTGTGTATGTTTTATATATAATATGAATATACATACATAATGTATATGTATCTGTGTATTTACATGAATTTGTATATGTATCAATATTTTCAAGTGTATAGGTTCTGGAGCCTATATTGATCAATGCAACCTTTCCTGGAAACTGAGAGCCCAGACCCCTCACAAGTTCATCTTGTATAATCCTGAGATTGAGGTTAATGTGCAGGGATGCAAAAGCTAATTTCTTAATCACGATTGAGTTACCAAAAGCAGTGCAAGCTCTCGATGCCTGAAACAACCAGATGAAAATGGCATGGTCTGGTGATTAGAAGGTTTCAGTAGGAAATAATACTTTTCTTGTCACTGGGCTGCGCTGGCAGAATGAGCACAGCAGCTGGAACACATATGCAGAGTGTTTACTGGATCGACTCTTACACTTTCAGACAGAAGGAAATCCTGTGCAGGATTGGAAAGCGCAGAGACCTGTCACCAGGGAATAGGCTGTCTGTGTGTCTCCATGAAATAAAAGCTGTGTGGACCACAGGCCCTGCAGTGGGCACTTCCTGCCCCTTCACTGCAGCAGCTCAAGATTGCTTTTTCTTTCTGCTTTTCTTTTTTTTTTTTTTTTAATTTTCCTGGAAGATATCAGACTACTGGTATTATCAGCAGAAATGCTGATGAAGCTCAGGATTTACTTTGTATCAAACTTCAAAGATCTGTTTAAGGGTGGGTTTTTTGTTCTCTTTTGTTGTTGTTTGGCAAAAGGAGAACCTGCAAATTTTGCCATCTCTCAAGTTGCATAATGCAATCTTTCTAGGTTAATAAGACATCTGACATTACTTGAGGTGTTTCTTTCTATTTTTTTCTTTCAAATTCAATGTAGGATTCTAATTATTAAATTAATGCATTTAAAGCAGTAGCACCTAAGGGGTGCTAACACAGAGAACACTTTACTGTTTGCTGATCTTGTAGCAATGACCAGTATCTGCTAATGAATAAGAAAACATACTCATTATCCTAATAATTTTAAATATCTTAATTTAATGATGTGTTTATGTGACAGATTTCGGGGAGGGATTTCAAATATAATCTCCATCAATCTGACTACAGCCAAAATAAATTTTATGAAAAGTAAAACAAACTGTTGCACAGACAAAGTAGGCCTTCAGGGGCTCACACAAAAATCTGTGTTTTCTTATTTAGCTGTGTATAATATTTCTGTTCATTTGTTGTCCAGATAGAATCTCAGTATATATAACATTTCTGTTAAAGCTAAGAAGAGTCAACATATGCCACTACCCAAAGGGGAGGAAGGGAAATAATGAGAGACAGAAATGCATACTTAAAATTTTTCTTTCAAATGAACAAGCTATGCCCAGGTAACTGTGTCAGATACGGTGCAATTGTAAAGCTGAGCATTACACAGAAAGTCTTTAACTTGAAGATGGTGGCTTTACACAGAAATATGTGACAATGTTGGAGTGTATGTTCTGGAAATCCCAGATGCTGCTGTCACCACTAATAAGATTATTTCATTGTTCAAACTTTCGGTGAAGTTCCTCTGTATATTCTCTCTTTTACTGAACAGAAATGTCAAATTTAATCAAATGAAAAAGAGAGGTGGGGTCCCGGTTTCAGAAGCACAGCAGCAGTGCTGTTTCAGGAGCAATGTGGCTGTAGCCCCAGCCCACACCATCTGCTCTGGGCTGGGCTTGGTGACACGCAATGAATGGGGGAAGCTGTGCTGGTGTTTGGGTGGTGGTGACTTGAGCTGGAAATGCTGCTTTGGGCCAAGGTGCTGAAGGCTACTGAGCACAGCAACTGACTCCCAGTGGATGTGCTCCAGTAATTGGTATCACTGACAAGGAAATGCTTAAATTCCTATTTGCACTTTCCAGTAAAAATGCATCAGTAATTTTTAATTGTTTTCTTAACACTGCTCTGCAAATACATTTTAAGCATATTTTTTCCTGAGAAGGGCTTTTGGGTTGAGCTGAAGGCATGTCACCATCTTTCATTCACAAGTTAAAATGCATTACATACAGCTGCCAAAAAAAATCTGCTTTTGCATCCTTGTCCAGCTTCCCTGCTCTCATTATTGGTTTACAGTCAGTATAATGAGAGTATGTGGCTGTCATTCAAACAGATGAAAACCTTTGGCATCAAACAGATATCAAGGGGTCCTTGTTTTTTAAAGAAAATATAACCTTTTCTACTATTGGATGATTTCTTGATCAGATAAATCCCATCTTGTGCTAACGTTTAAATTAAATGTACTGCATTCTGACCCAACAATAACAAAATCAAACCCACTCATTGCCAAGTATCATAAGCTCTTAAAATACATTCGGACAGTGTGATGATATTAGTAGGGAAGTAGATATCAGGTTCTGTCTGACAAAGCAAACCACAAAATGGAACATGAGAAGTACTGTGCTTACTGATTTCAGGATAAAATGGAAGACAGAAGCCCTACCAAAAATTATACTGATAATTTAATACTGTACATTTATATGGAGACTTGGCCCAGAATATCTCAAAGATGCTTCACAGAAAAAGACATTTAATCTTATCTCTCCATCTGGATGACTGAGGTAAAGAGGTTAAATAATTTGGACTCAGATTTCAGAAAAAGCATTTTCCAAGGTGTGTCTTGGCAAAGGTTCCGTAAGGAACTGAGTTGTATTGCAGCAAGAAAATACAACAGTAGGCTGGGTAATCACTAAACTTCACCATAATTTGGTAAGACAATGGGCAAAGCTTCATTGTGTGATTACCTATGATTTGAATTCTCCTGTTAAGCACCTCTGCAAGCTATATTTAAGGGTTATGAGGATGTATTCAGATGGACTTTTAGTCTTGCCTACTGTGGCTGTTGGTGGTGGAGTTGGGAATAAAACTTGGGTTGCACTTTTATGTCTTCAAGCCTATAGTCATCATAGATAAACATGTGTCCACAATACATAAGCTGTTGACATGTTGATAATTCAATTTTTTCAAAGCTAGTGAGAAAAGTTGTTCAGGCATTGATAGGAGGGCTGAATTTCCTGGCTTAGGTGTTGCTATCCATATCTATATCTATATATCTGTATCTGTATATATCTCATACCTGCTCTGAGAGGGAAGATAACAAAGTTCTATGTTTTAACCAAAAAAGTGAACTGTGGAAACAAACTCATTCCATCTCTGGTAGTTGCACTATGATTTCCAACAACAAAGTTCAGCTGCATCAGCTGTTTCTATGGCCATATCTATTGCCTTGGAGGGTGCTCTGCACTGGAGGGGACATATGGTTCTTTCTGGACCTCAGCAAGAAAGACGTGACCACAAATAACATAATGAAATTCCTTTGATAATAGTAAGATAAAAATAGGAAGAGGAATATAGTCAGCAAGTGAATCTTACATCTCTTCCGACGGTACTGCCACTTACACTGTCACAGTAGTCCCTCCTGCCAGCACGAGGATTACTAGGTCTAGTATGTCTGGCATGGCTTTCCCAAGATACTCCCCAAGGGCAGTATCTTCTGCAAGACTCTCAATACAGAAGGAACTTCCTGACTGTAGAACTGTAAAGAAGTTTCTCATTGATATTGCGGGTTTTGATTTTCTTCTCTTTGCCTGATGATGTCCATAATAATTTGCAAAGTCATCTTCATTTGCATGGGGATTACACTCCTGGTGATTGAGTGAAGATCCCTTTTTTTTGTCCTGGGCAGATTTGTTTCATTTCTTTTTAAGAAACCTGTTATAATATCAGACCTCAGCTTATTTCCAGAGAGGTTTCTAATGGAAGGCAAACCCGTCTTGACTTCTGTGTTAAATTTGTAAGGTTATGCAATATTATGTGTTATGGATATTGTAACTTTCTGCTCCCTTCAGCCTTTGCTGTAGTCTTATTGATAATAATTATTTTATAATACAACTTTAAAAAAGAAAGACGCCTGAGTAATTGCGTGCTCAAGATAGGTCCTTGACCCAAACTCATGGAAATAATAGAAGAATCACAGATAGCTTAAATGCCAACGAATGGTTGGTTCAGTTTTGATAGTGTGAAGGAGATTTGTAAAGAGAGTAAACTAATTTGTATACTAGAAAGCCATCTAGTAAAGAAGGTTTATTCATTACTGAGTAGTTAAGAAATTCTTTGTGCAGAAGCCACTATCTTTCTGAGAGAGTTTAAGCTCATTTGTCGGATGTCTTCCATGCGTTATCAAGATGTTGTCTTCAACAGTTGTGATGAACAACTACAAAAAGAGTGTCCCTGGAAGTGCCTAGGATTCAGTCAAGACAATAAAACCTGAATGCCCAAATATTTACCCTGAAAACAGACTCTAGAACAAATTTTCCTCTTGGTATAACTGCACCTGTGATCTGGTTAAGGAAATCAAAAAATTTAGGGGAAATTTGTCCCTGTTCCTTGTTTGAGTTCTTTCTATTAAGTGCTGCTACTATTATATAAACAAGAATTAAAGCACAGGTTGTACAAATGTTGCATGTGAAAAATTGCGTGAATTTGGTTCATGGTCCATGATTAAATGGCCTCACTGCTTGATATTCACCAACTGTGCACAGAACCAGCCAAGGGTTTGCTTTTGAGCTGTAACAAGTTAAAGTGCATAACATTATTTTGATAATACAGAAATTCAATGTTTGTATATACACTCTTTTTGAAACGGATAGAATATAGTAGATACTGCTGATGAACCTCATGTCACACACCATCTCTGCCTCTAAGCATGACTAACTCCACAACAGGATCCTGTGCCACAGAGGCAAAGCAGTCCGACATTGTGTGCTGGTGTTCTGGACAAGAACGTTTAGTGCACACAGATTATGTGGACTTCATCTGACTGGCAGTCTTTGCACACCCTAGAAAGTAACTTGTGGCAGTTCTGAGCTTTGTTCTTAGCACTGACAATCTTTGGCCAAAGTGTAAATCCTAGCCATTTGCTATCTGTCACTGGTTAAAGTTTCCCAAATGTTAACTTGCTTGCATTTGTAACAGAAGTGTCAACTTGTGTCAGATTCCTTATTCTTCTTTGCATCTCTTGTCAGTGAGTGGTCAATAACAAATAGAACTATTTTTACTGTGTTTACTTTTGCAAGAAATGCATCTTTATCATCCTCTCTTCTGATTTTACCATGGAACGGATTTCTCCGCCCCTATGACCCAATTTCTGCCCTCCCTGTGGCTCAATTAACTTTGGAAGAACCTGTACATCAGTATCAAGAATCCTTTGAGGATATTCAGCTATACCAAGACATCCAGGTTCTGCCATAGTACTGATGGTGTCTCCACGAAGCGGTCTGGATGTCCTCAGTTCTTTCAGCATGTTCCATCCTATCTCATTGCCTGAGGAGTTTACTGAGACATTCTTAGACTTGCATGAGATTGAGAGTTGTTTCTTTTCTTAAGCTCCTCTTTTTCCTGTCCAGTCTGGTTACTCCTTAGTTCATGAATAGATTTTTATTAAATTTATCATTCTTTATTTTTCTGATATGCCAAGTGACGAGATTTACTAGCTTTTTCTCATAAACTGAGCAAAGCTTTGATGCTCGTTGAGTAGTTTTTAAGCTGGGTCATTTGTATGTGAGAATGGAATTGAACTTCACTATTTAGAGATTGTTATGAATGGCTATAATCTATGTTAGTAAAACTCAAGATACATTAGCCCGAGGTATTTAGAAAAATAGTTTGCAAGTAGATCAACCACTGAGGAACCTGTTTGTAGCTGAATGTAAGAACTGCAAGTGAATGAAATAAGTGTTTGAAGTACAAGCTCCAGGAAAATAGAACAAAAAGAACTGACTTCTTAGACCCTTTTTGAGGGTGGAGAGGATATTGATGACTCAGGAGAACATAATTTGCATGTTTTAAAGTCACCTAAGTGGTATTTTCACAAAACACAAATCAAGTGGTATCATAACTAACGTTGTATTAAAAAATTCTCTAGGGTATACAAACTCATTGCTTAGCTGTGTGGTGACCACAACTGGTGCACTCACCTTCAAAGCACTATATAAGCTTCAGCTGATATTCCCTCATTCCTATGTTGTTTTCACAGCCATCCTGTGAGTTAAAGAAAAGCATTTACCTTCTCTAAGGAGTTTGTGTGTTGATAAAAACTTTTATTGAGAAAATGACACTTTTGAAGGAGCACAGTGGAAGACTCTGCCTAAAGCAAATCCAGCATCTTTTCTGAATAAAAACCAGAGTTCTACATCCATAAGGCCGGTAAAAGAAAATGGGAATAGGAACACACAGCAGTAATAAATAGGTGAGGGAGAAACTTGTCCGATATTTGATTTTGTTGAGCTGACATATAGGTTCAGAATTAGTGGACTTTTACAAGTTTTTCTTTTGAATAATCATATATTTTTAGTTATGCCTAAATAAGTAAGGGGGAAAAATCTGCAATGGAATCTGTAAATGTCTAAATAGAAAACAATATGAATTTTCAATTTTGATATTAGAATTAATGAGCTTTGCCTTTACTTCTTGGCAGATATTTAAGGCCTGCCAAATAATTTAATGGCAAAAGTTATTTCATTTTTATCAACTCAGTTACTTATTTTTTTAGCCTTTTACAATATCCAGCTTATTTTGCTGGAAATACTAGTAGTTCTTTCATTAAATTTATAAGAAGAAAATTGCAGAACATTTTTTCTAGGCATGATTTTTGATGTATGGTTCCAGATGTAAGGAAGCTGTATTGAATGTTCTGAGGTTTTCCCTATTGAGCATTTCTGAAATTTCAGAAATGAACACTAAGTAGGTCTAAAAGATACAGTATGGGGTGCATGAGAGATGTTTTTGACACAATAGGGTCAGAGAAGTTAAAGACACGTTCTTTGTTGGCAATTTTGGCAGAAATACTGAAACACAATGTGGGAACTGCAAACCTTATGACATTCGGTAAAATGTGAAAGGCTTCATGTCTGTAATATATTACTTGATGTCATGTATATGAGTTGGTAGCTTTTGCACAATATATAATGAATCTCACTTTTTTGTCTGAAGTTTGAAAAGATTCTCCCAATTTAAATAACTCATGCTTGAAGTGGGGTGTGAATTTAAAACTCCCGATTGTCCAAGTGAAAAAAAGTCCATTTCATGATGTTGCAAATAATAATTCTATATTCTTAACTCAATGGGTCCTTATAAAATTGTAAACTATTTTGAGAAACCTGTGCTATCTAAATGAAGGATGTATAAAGAGAGGCTTATATAAAAGCAGGGAACCAATTTCCCAGCTGTGTCACTAGAACTTGAAGTTCTGTTATAGTTTCCTATTATTGTGCTGTATCTTTTAGTTCCAGCTCTTGTGTAGGCAGCAATAAATATAACACAACTAGACCTTTCTGCTTTTGTTAGCTGAGTTTCCTGGGCTTCCACTGGTGGAATGTAACATTGTGCTTTGGGAGGCAGCAGTGACTTTTCAGAGCCGTTTCAGAAAAAGGCCTGTAAACCTTTTCTTTGTAATTGTGTTCATGCTGCTTTCCACTGTATTTGCACTTAGGGAAGTGGGACGCTCCAATACATTGTACTGAGTACATTGTACTGGATGTGCCCACTTGACTGGGAGAGGGACTGTCTGCATGGCAGTAGGGAAGGAACCTAAACAGACAAGACAGTGAAGGCACTTAAAACAAGCTGTACTGGATCTGACCAAAGTCCTGTGCTCTGAATAAAGCAAATGCAGAGAAAATTCACCTCTGATATAACTGTAGTGCTGTAGGAATATTACAGCAAAGCTTAATCTGAAACTTTGTCAGAAGACAGGTCATTAGTACCATGAAGCTGATCGGAGCACCTGATATACGATGAGAGTCTGCGGGAGCTGGAACTGTTCAGCCTGGCGAAGGCTCAGGGGATCTTATCAAAGTGTGTGTGTGGAAGTAAAGAAGGTGGAACTAGGCTCTTCTCAGCATTGCCCAGTGAGGAAAAGAAGCAGTGGGCACAAGTTGAAACATGGGAAAATCCACTTAAGCATAAGAAAACACTTTTTACTATGATGGTGATAGAACACTGGTACAGGTCACACAGAGACGTTGTGGAGTCTTCATCCTTGGCAACATTCAAAACTCAGCTGGCTGCAGCCCTCTGCTGACCCTGTTTTGAGCAGGGGTCTGGACTAGATGAATTCTAAAGGTGCCTTCCCACCTCAACAGCCCTGAAAATCTGCACATAGATGTGCCAGGAATTTGAGCATCTCATCTGGGTGCCACCTATGCCTGCAATTCTTATTGACCTTTTTCTGCTCTTCTTTCTGCTGCTTTCAGACAGAGAAATTATGTCTTCATTTTCCATTCATGCAGCCTTAGCACTTCTACTAGAGATTTCTACACTCCAGCAGTCTGTAGTGTACTCCTTTGGACTTCCTGACTAAAGTCCATGGGTTTAATAACCTTTAGTGAACTTCTACGTTCTTGTATTAGTTTTTTAAATTGTTTTTTGAACATATTTATGGTTGCAGGCTTTTTCCTTCCGCAGCACTAAGTGGTAATTAATTTACAAAAAATCCTATAGGGGATAAATTCTTTTTATTTGCTTTACAGCTGCTATCCAGGAGTTTGCTTTAACATGCTGTAGGTCTTGTGTCAGGAGAAATAACAAATATTGGGCCTGTATTAACCTTTTTTATTCCAATGATGGTTTGAAGACTCTAGCATATCTTCCATCAGTCATTTCTTTTCCAAACTGATGAAGCACAGTCCATTTCCTCTCTTCTCTTCCAGAAGTGACTCCATAGTGCTAATCATCCTTCTTGTTTTCTCTGTGCTTTTCCTACTCTGCCACATCATTTTTGACATGTAGGAACTAAAAGTGTGAACAATACAGGTGTTTTGAGATCTTAACCCATGGCATAATATTGTGTTGCTGCTTTGTTCTCTATTTCTTTCCTAATAAGTCATAAAATTCCATTTTCTTCACATGCCTTTACTGAGCACAACTGCCTGATGGACCTATACAAAAAAGCTCCAGAAACTCTCTCCTGTGTTGTGGTGAGTACTTATAAGCCCAAAAATGTAGGAGGTTTATCCCCTCTACATGTATTTATTTGTGCTTATTAATATTGAATATTAGCTGTAATTTTATTTCCCAATTCTTTTGCAGTTCCTTGCAACCAGGCAGTTTTTATTGCCTGAATATTGTGGTACCATCACCAAATTTTATAACTTCATTATTTTCTTCCTTTTGCAAATCCTAGAAACCAAGATTCAGAGAATGGTTTAGGTTGGAAAGCACCTTAGAGATCATCTGACTCTAGCCATCTGCCATGGGCAGGGATACCTTCCACTAAACCAGGTTACTCAGAGCCCCATCCAGCTTGGCCTTGAACACTTCTGGGGGTACGGAATCCACAGTCTCTCTGGGCAACCTGTTCCAGTGCCTCACCACTCTCACAACAAAGAATTTCTTCCTAATCTCTAATTTAAACCTACTGTCCTTCAGCTTAAGGCCATTCCCCCCTTGTCCTATCACTACACACCCTTGTAAAAAGTCCCTCTCCAGCTCTCTTGTAAACCTTCTTTAGGTACTGGAAAGCACTATAAAGTCTCCCTGGAACCTTGTCTTCCTCAGGTTGAAGAGTCCCAGGTCTATCAGCCTGTCTTCATAGCAGAGGTGCTCCAGTCCTCTGAGCATCTTCATGGCCTTTCTGAACTCACTCCAACAAGTCAATGTCTTTCTTGTGTTGAGTGCCCCAGTGATTAATGCAGTCCTCCAGGTGGGTTCTCACAACAGCCAAGTAGAGGAAGAGAATCACCTCCCTCACTCTGCTGGGTTCACCTCTTTCAATGCAGTCCAGGACACGTTGGCTTTCTGGGCTGCAAGTGCACATTGCCAGGCCATGTTGAGCTTCTGATCCACAAACACTCCCAAGTCCTTCTCCCCAGGGCTAGCCTAGATCCAGTCTCTGTCCAATCTGTACCTGTGATTGGGATTGCCCTGACCCAGGTGCAGGACCTTGCCCTTGACGTTGTTGAACTTCATGAGGTTCACACAGGCCCACCTCTCTGTTATGGGTTCACCTAGGTAGGCCTAGATTTGGGCTTTGAAGTCTGTACTAGGCCGAAGCTGTCAGCTGACTTGAGCTGGGCTGAGCTAACAGCTGACCTCTTCTGGCCAGTAACTTTGTATTCCATACCGCATTATGACATCATCTCCAGGGAAGTAGGAACCAGTGTGGGAGTGGTTAAAGCAGTCACTTCTCAGCCTTCCTCTTGGGAGGACGTACGATGCTGCCCCAGGGGGGATGGAGAGGACCAGGCCCACCACTGGCTCACAGGGTATCTCAGGAAAGTAAAATATGTTGTTCTGGGTCTCTCCTTTCTGCTTGAGTTTGTCTCCCTGGGGAATAAGCTTCTTCTTAAGTAATGTGTAGTTAAGACAGTAAAGTTTGTGTGTTCATTAAGAAGTGAGGAATTTGTTGTGTGTTGCAGACTTGTGTGAGTGTATATTTGTACTCTCTTCTAATTGTGTCTTCCTTTCTGTAAAAATATATGTAGATTTAGTATAAACACAGTTTGAAGTGGGTTTTTTTCCTTTCCCCTCTCTTTTCCTCCCTTTCCCTGGTGTTAGGAGGGAGGCTTTTCTCTCTGTGCTTGGGGGGGTTGGCAGTTGCTTATCTCAAACCAAGACACTCTCAAGCCTGACAAGGCCTCGCTGGATGGTATTCCATTGCCTCCAGCATGTGACCCACACCAGACAACTAGGTGTTATCAACAAAATTCCTAAGAGTGCACTGAATCCCGCTGTGTATCACCAACAAAGATCATGAGAAGTGCCTGTCCCAATACCAGAGGAACACCACTAGGCACTGCTTTCCACTTGGACATTGAGCCATTGGCCACAGCTCTTTGAGTATGACCATCATTGCTATAGGTAAGCCAGATACCATAGTTTTTGGATCATTTATTCTTTCAAAGAATCTGAACAGATCTGTGCTGCATTGCATCCCTATGCCAAGGGGACCTAGACTGACCTTCCAGATTAACCCTATATATATATGCAACTGGTTGACAGGATCCCAGGTTGTTTCCTGACAAGTTGCTCAATAAGCAAGGTGGACTTCCTGACTTGTACTTTTCTAACTTGCTCATACCTACTCTGAAAAACAGTGTCATGTTTACCATCTTCCCTGGCTATTGTACTGACAGATATTCAGGCTCTAAGTTGTACCAGCTAGTTGTTTGAGAATGTCATATCTGAAGTTCCTTAGGACTCCTGAGCAAACATCACCTGCTCTGGCCAATTTGTTACTGGCTGAGTGATTTATTCTAAGATCTTTCCTCCTGACTTTTCAATTTGAGTCAGTTCTTCCAGGCCATTCTCCTGAAAAGAAAGTTTCTCAATAATGAATCACAGAGAAGTAGCTTTTTTACTTAATTGTGGCTTCTGCAAATGCTCCTATAAGACTGTGATCATCTATCAGCCCTAAAGGCTCTCTGGCAGGCTTTCTGCTTGTGATGTTTTAGAAATAGATTTTTATTGTTAGTTTTTACTACTTAAGAAAGTACTTTCTCAAAGTCACTTTTATATTTTCTTACTCTGGTTTTACTTTTGGCATGCCTTAATTTAACTCTTCCGTGGTTTTCTCTGATATGTTCAAACAGCACCTTCTGAAGCGTGCCTTCTTGTTTCTGTTATTCCTCTTTACTCTGCTGCTTAGCTCTACAATTTTTTCATCCCATTTTCTTCAAAATATCCAACCAGCCGTATATTTTTAGTAAGTTGTCTGCAAACAACTCTGTACCACTTGTGAGTAACTTTTGTTGATTCTTTTTACTTCTTTTTGTCTAATCTACTTGTTCCTGAGTGAGGTTTTCAGGTTTGACTTTTTAAGTCCTTTAAGGAGACAGAATGTAAGTACCTCCATGATCAAAATTTTCAAAGGCAGCATTTTCAGTCTCTGCTGGGATCTGAAATTAATCCACCAACAGTTTCCTTTTTTTGGAAGTTTTCTGATCAGAAAGAACTGCTTCAAGAACGCAGTTAGTGCAGGAAACAGCAGTTGACCATCAAATTGCCTCACTCCTTTGTGTTTTCTGTTTCCTCCCATGGCTCTGATCTCACTCAGCATGTCTCCTCTGGCAGGGTGATATTGTTGTCATACTGTCTTTTCCCAAGTACCAAAAGACCCTGAAACTTTTGCTGTCACTGTTTAAACCAAAACATCCTAGGTCAGTCTTTGCACACTGTTAGACTTCCGACATTTGTATGGAAATAGGTATTTACTTGTGGTCTTCCCATCTATTTTGGTGTGCACTGCATAAATGGAACTTTATTTTTGAGATGCTATTGAAAAAATAATTTCTTCCTATCAGAATTTTATTGATATCTGAACAAAATTATGTTTTTTTCAAAGGATGGGAGAGTTTTTATTACTTTCCCAGGAGAGGATGAGTCATTCCAATCTTTGTGCTCTTTCCACAGTCTTTCATTTTAAAACTCCCCTGACACTTTTCTAACTTTAAGTGCCTATAATGTGATTTTTTTTTATGTAGACAAGAGATTGTCTTTCCTCTGTAGGCCTAATTCAAAAGTGTCCTTTTTTACTAATTAAGCCTCTTTCCTAATTAATCTCTCTTTCCTGATCAGAGAGAGAAAAGAGAGAGCAGTTAAACAATGCTAATTTATAATTATGGTTGTCTACATTAATGCACATCTGCTAAACAAACATCTGTAGCAACGATGGAGTGGCATTTGGTCTCTCCTGGCATGGAAAAGGTTGTACCAGAGCACAAGGTAAGGCTGTCAGCCTGAGTTAGTCATGTTGCTTACAGGACAATTGGTTTGTTCAGAGATATCTCTGTTATCTCCACAGGACAATGTGCTGGTTTGAGTAATCACACCATGAATTCCTTATAGAGTACACGAGTAAAGGCAGATATCCAAAACAAGGTTCACAGCCACCAGTGGTTCTGAGTACTCTCCGAGCAGGAAGTAATTTAAGTCCAACAATAGGAAATACAGAGAAGATAATAAGGGTGGAAAATATGTTTCTCAGTAAATAATATGTATATAACTCAAAGTTGGTAGATGATGCCTCTGTGGAACCAGAATTCACAATTCAGAAAATTCCTCTGGGGTCTGTTACCCAAGGTCATCTTTTCAATGTCTTTGATGTAGCAAAAGCACTTGACATGAAATCAAGAATATAAAAATGGAACGGTCATTTTAATTATATATACATTGGCAGGATATCCCAAAGACTTACATGTTAAATTATTATTACACAGCATTGCAAGAATTTCATACATGCACTGACTTCTTTTTTATACTGACTAGCATCGTAAGTGATGAAAAATGAGATGGTCATCAAAGATGAACCTGAAAGTAGGAATTCTCAGAGAAAGCATCCCAGGCCCATGAATGAAGACAGAACCATGGACATATTTTTTATTATTTTTGTAAGTA
Organism: Pithys albifrons albifrons; assembly: GCF_047495875.1. Lineage (NCBI taxonomy): Eukaryota > Metazoa > Chordata > Aves > Passeriformes > Thamnophilidae > Pithys > Pithys albifrons. The sequence goes on from NC_092459.1 coordinate 90,048,206, forward strand.
CTAATTCATATTGCAGTCAGTGTAGATGTGAAAACATTGGCCTATTATTTCCAACTCCAAAATATCTAAATCAATTTTGCATTGACAGAAAAGACTCAAAAGTATATATGAAACCTATCTTCAAAATTTTGATCCATTTGAAAGTCTTTCTGATGACAAAAGACAATTTTCTGGCTGAAAATATAACTGTGTCTTCACCACAGGTAGTCCTAGAGGTAGATATAATTCCTTAAACTTGGTATCTCACTGACTGTTGCAATAAGTAACGAAAGCTGAACAAGATGAAAAGATTTGGAAATGTAATTAATTATTCTAGGGCTTGTATGTTCAGTAGATGTCCAAAACCATCTACAAAATATTTTTGGAGTGAATGAGCAAAATGTCACTGAATGTTGCAGTGAAGGAGAAAATGAGAGTTCATTTCCAGGCTCAACCTGGCTTGCTGCTTCCTTGTAATAAGAGACCATTTCAACACAGGCAGCTTATAAATAAAGTCTTCTCATTCAATGTGGAAAATATTGCACACGTTGTGTAATGTATATGTTAAATAAAAAAGTCTCCCTTGTTGGATTGGCAGCTTGAGACTGCTCCATTAGCTCAACAGCAGAGTTGTGGGCCCCTTGGCCCCATCCCATCAACCCTAGCTTGGCTTGGGAAGTTAATTTTGAATTTGGCATGGGCACAAATTTATTTAAGGCAATGTTTGTTGGGTTCTAGCTGGTGGATGGAAAATATTGTATTTGATGCCCAAATTGTGACCTTCTGTGTGGAACTCCAGAAATTACTTAAAACTAAGAATAGGAGAAAATATAAAGTGTAGACATAGATGTATGTATTTCAGCAGTTTCAGCTACTATGACTTCAGCCAGCTGAAACACTCTGCAACAGAGTCCAAAAGATAAAATCCTCATTCTACAAGTTCCTGTGTGACTGGGCCCTAAAATTCCTTACCAGCAAAAGCACTTTGTGCTGGATTTGTCAACCAAAAGGGGTTAACAGAGTAAGATTTTGTGGGATCTAAGTTGTTCCAAAGTCATTTCTATTTCCCCTTCAGTCAGAGTTGGCTGTCAGGTACTTTCAAGGACTTTTCTTTAAGCATGTGCAATTTTCTCTTCCCTTTTATTAAAAAGAAATGGACGGTGTTTCTGCACTACTAGCTCTATCTACCCTTCAGCAATTTTGCCCTCTTGCCTAGCTCTTTATTTTGTAGATGGCTAATATTGTCTCTCCTCATCTTTCTCACCCTCTTCTTGCTTCCAGCTCTAATAAACACTGTCATTGCCTCGGTTTCTGTGGCCCACATAGCCTTTGACCAGACTAACAGTGTTCAGAACCACAATACCATTGCTGTAGAAGTGAAGGAACTTTAATAACAAGATCCTTTTTATGAGAGAGATAATCTTTCTGAGAAAGAACAAATAAACTTCCTTTTTGTTTTGAAATTTCTTCTGTTTATTTTCAGCTAAATCCCATATTTTTCCCAAGTTGTTAATGTTTTCAGGTGCCTTTCTTATTTTTATGGTTGCTATGACCTTAACATTCATCAAAGGTGAATAGCTGAAATTGATTTGGTTTAGACATAGCAATAGAATGAGTCATGTCAGTAAACTTGTTCAAGCATTTACTGAAGTCTGGAGCCTTGTATGAGTTTGTAGTATACACATGCTTGAGAGGAGCAGTGCTTAATGGCTGGCCTAATAAAGACATTCTTTTGGGTCCCTCTCCACTTGTGACTTACTCTTGCTACCACTGAGCACTTGGGACTTTGTTCTGGTGTTTGGCATCCACAGCAACCTGGTGAAAGAGCTCAAGAGTAAAGCTTGATTCGGGAAGAAGGAAGTAAGATCCACATCCAAGTTACCCTTTGTGCCCTTAAAGCAGGAGTCAAGTTGGAGAGAAATGTAGGCAGTATTCTGCCTAACAGGTCAGATAAATAAATATATTGGCAGTTTCTTGAAAGAAATACAAGTCATATAGGCTGTATTGGTTCCGCATGAGAAGGCACATTTTTTGTTATGATGTCAGAGATAAAGATGCCAAATTTGCACTGTGCCATGCATTATTCCAGCCTGTCAGCTCTGTGTTTTTTTCAAATTAAGAAAAAGACATGTTTAGAAATCGTCTTATGTTTATTTAACTAGTCATTTGTTTCAAGGTGAAATCAGCTGTAGTTTTTTCTTTCAGAGAAACAGAAAACAATCTGTATCATTTGAATGTCTGTGTTATGGTTACTACAGATGACTCTTGCTCAGATATATTGTCAAAAGATTCGAGAACATAAAAATATTTTTTCAGTACTGCAGAGGCACAGATGAGGTAGTTACAGTTGTTCTGGAAAGCATGTATCTGAACTTCATGAGTCTTGTGCATTCAACCATACTTTTCTAGGAAAAAGACACACTGTCACTGTGAATGCCCAGTTTTTTTGAGGCCAGTTAACCTAACTCCATGTACAAAGAGCTGCAAACAGACTACAAGTCAGTTCTAGCAGTATTTTTAATTTGGTGGTCAGTAAATTATAGGAAATGCTCTTCCACTAATCTTGCCAATACATTGCCACAAACTCTCTCCCAGTAACCACATTATTTCTGCTACCCAAATGACTGTAGTTTTTTGGACTCCATTTCCAAGTGACTAACTGGTAGCTGATGAATAATCTCTTGAAATGTAGAGCAGCTGAACTGATGGATGGGTGTCAGCAATTCTTGGCAGATTCTTGGTGGAAGAAAGTCCACATGAAGTGCAAGAACTTACAGATGTGCACAAATATGTAATGGACATTATGTTGTCTTTTTCTAGTGAGACTGCTATAATAAAAGCATATGGAAAGTGTGGCTTGCATCTTTCTGTTGAATGGTAACAGTAATTATTGTTGCTGCTTTTGAATGAAGGTGCACTGATAAAATTGTGTTCACAGGTGCTTCCAGAGGACATAGAAATTTTCAGTGGCTGAAAAACATCTGAGATGCAATTTACAAGTATGCTGATATCATGGAAAATGAGAAGCCTTATGAATCTTACACATGGATCTAGTAAGTAACCTTGAACTCTTGTAGCCCTTTCAGCAAAACTGGAGTGCAACAATATATTTTATCTGAGGCAAATTATTTTCTTGTAATGTGTCTGTCACAAAGACAGCATAGCTGAGCTTCTGAATACAAATAGTGAACATTAATAGCCAGATTTCAGGGGAATTCTGCAGATTTGTTCAGGCTATCATCTTGGGATCTGAAGCTTGAAGAAGATAGCAATGCAAGCTGATGCAAAATGAAACAGCTGAGTTTTGCACACTACTTCTCAAGTGTCTGTGGGGAGCCATTCAAGCAATGGTAGCTGTAGTGAAACACTTCAAAAGCAGACTTGAGCTAGTCTAGCTACTTTTCAGTGTGTGGCACATGTAAAAAAATATCTTTGTGCAGGTTCTGTAGTATTCTTTGGCACACTGATGTTTTTATAAATTATGTCTTTTGCATTTAATATTTATATGGAATCTGTTTGTATGTTAGTGTTTTTTGTGGGCCAGCTTCAAAAGGTTTGGAATTCCAGATTCAGCTAAGCATTTAAAAGGTCAGAAGCTTGTCCAAGGCTTATCCAACCTCTCAAGTATGAAAACCCAAAGTGGAAACAATCTGATGGGAATAACATATTGCCCTCAAATGAAACCTGTCTTGTAACCCCTTTTGTTTCTTTTTTTTTTCTTCTCACCTCCATTTCCTCCTTTCTGTGCCATTCTTGAAGTAGGATCATCCCTTGGACCAGTCCTTAATGCCCTCTTCAGTCATACATTTCCTAAGGACTGACTATTTCTATAAATCCCACAAGTATTAAATCAGGTCTGCTGTACTCAAGTTTCTATCCTTGTCCCCAGGACTGTTTTATATCTGCTGCATTATGTGATTTCTGTGCTGGTTTATTATTTTTTACATAAATGTGTGATTAAAGGAATACATCTTATTCCTGGAGTGGAAAGCCAATAAGGCTGTGGCTCCTGCATCCAGCAGAGCATTTTGTAGTTCTGTAGAGGCTGCAAAGGAAATTGTGTCTCCTGTCCAAGAAAGTTTGCCCTTACCATAGGCACCTCAATTGTTCCACTGGGAACACACTGGGAAAGCACTCCCCACTCTCCAGTGTTATTTTGATGAGGATACAAGAGAGAACAAAAGAACAAAATTAAAGAAGAATTAACAAAATATTTATTTTCTTTAGCTATTTATTGGGGCTTTTTTTGGTATTATCTGCTTATATTTAAGGTGGCCATAATGGCAAGACAAATTCCTTGGTGAGATTTTTGTGCTTTCACCTTGAGCCACTTGTAATAGAAGAAAAGACAACCCTTTAAAGGCTCGGTTAAGTTCAATTCAGGGTTTATACAAGTTTTGGATGAATTTGATATCCAGACCTGAATGCACTCGGTCTTTGGTGAACTTGAATTCTCTCTTTGAAATCCAAACTATTGACAGTCCTTTCTCCTCATTAAAATAAAATAAAATAAAAAAATAAAACAGCTGCCACAAAGTACTTCAGAATAGCAATGCAATTAAAACTTAATTCAGCACTTAACCAGCTGAAATTATGTCCTGGGTGGTCAAAGCCTGCAGTGGTGCCCTGTTGGATGGGAGTGCCCCTCTGTTGCTCTGCCTAATAGGGGCAAAGTGCTCTCTTACCTGCTCTCTTGCTTTCTCTGCCTTGTTTCACTTTAATTCTCCTGGCAGGGCTGTGATGATGACGGGTAGATTTTTAATGCTGATTATTTTCTAGTTCTTTTGGGGTTTTTGTCCAAGTTGTTCTTTTCATCATCCTAAAACCCCACGTGAATCCAGGCTTTGCCTGCCATGCACAGTCAGCAAAGAAAGCAGAGGGAAACTATGGGTACAATGAGAAAACAACACCCAAGTGGAAACAACCACCATGTCTATTTTCTTTACTGAAATGCTTTATTCTATGAGAGCATATGAAGAAGTTGAGTGCCATAAGTTTCATGAATAACTTTTCACAAGAAAGTGTAAACGATTAGGAAAATTGTTCTGTTGCTTATATTTGTTTTTCTCTTTCTGCCTGAGTGGTGGCCTTAAGCTTATGTGAATTACCATGACAGGGAAGGCCTGCCAAGCTCTCTTTCTGAATAGTACTAAAATGTCTCTGGAATTCAGTCTGTGTGAGGAAAGCACAGACAGTACCATTCCTCCAGCTCTCACAAACTAGTTTGGTAAATAAAATATGTGACCGCAAAAGGGGGGGAAAAAATAAAGGAAAAAGGGATCCAGGCATCAGTCAGACTAATTTAAGGAATGGACAAACACCAATAAGTCCATGGTCATCCACAAATGATACCATATTTTAAAAAGGTTACTTCACTAAAATATTTGTGACAGAAATGTGGGCGCCCATAATAAGTGTGGTATGCTGCCCAAAGAATGCTTATTTTTTAAAAATGTACCAACTAGTAGGAAATTTGTGGCCGTTTATCTTATAAACCTGTTTCCTGTTTTAGACTCAGTAGGTCAGAAACTCACTGCTGTAAACTGCACAGATCCATTGACCTCTATTTTATAACAACTGAAAACAGGGTCTAGAAGGAGTCTAAGGAGGGTTTGAAAACCTTACTTCTGTTTGCAATGTTTTCATCTCCCTACACAGGACAAACAGCAAAACTGTATCTGAAACAGATCCTGTCCTGCCTATCCTAGCAGACTTCAGTTGATCCAGGCTAATTTACTCCCTTACACATGTATGTTCTGAAAAGGCTGTTTTGAAAGGGTTTTGGGGTTTTTTGGTGTGTGTTTTTTTGTTTTTTTTTTTGTTTGTTTGTTTTTTGTTTGTTGTTTTGTTGGGGCTTTTTTGAGGCAAAGGTGAGAAATCATTTTGGAGATTATAGAGGTGTTTCCAGATTCAACAGTCCTTGCTTTAGCCTCAGGTGGGGGAGGTTTCCATTTCCCTTTCAGCTTATATTAAATTACTTTTCTTTCTTGTCATAGGCATAATCCTTTGATGAGAAAACCTTGACAGCAATTCAGAAGAGGAAGAAAACTCACCTCTTCAGAGTCACCAGAGACTTTTGCTATTACTAATTGATTGTACACGGAGAGCACATAGTGGTGACAGCCATCAGTCTGAACAGTGAGACAAAGAGTTCTTGACCTTCTTTGAAGTGCCATGTGCTGAAGCTCTTGGAAATACAAAAGTTTCTCTTTGCCTGCTGAGGTCTTCTGTGCCACAGGTCATGTCAGGGTGATTTGTTCTGTGCATGTTGGGAAGGATAACGATGGAGGGATAAGGACCTTGTAGGGACAACATTTGGTGTAGCACTAAACTCATTACTTAGGTGAGTGGGAGGTGATGAGGCCACTCGACCCTAAGATTTTTCTTTGTTTTAGAGCAATGCATGCAATGACCTTGCAACGCCCCTATCTAAGGCTTTGATTTCACTTAGAAATCTGTCCAGTGGAATAGTTGGCTGCAAGCACAAAATCATCATTTTTCTTGCCTGGTGCTGATACTTGAGATTCCCAGTGAGGAACAGAGCTATGCCTCGTTATTTCAGCCTGTATCCTAGGCATGGGCATTGTAGAGGTGATGGGGGAAGAGCAACTTCAGGCAGCAGCAAATGGTACAGACACAGAGGCAGAGGAGGCAAGCACTGGCAAGCACTGGCAAGCAAGGCAAGCAAGGCTGTTGGGCAGTTGCTCCCCAGTGCCAGCAGTTTGGCTGCAGCAGCTGGCCCAGGCAGCCCAGTGCACTCCAGGCAGAGATTGCCCTAGGTCTGAGTAGATGTAACCCAGACTGAATCCTGATCTCCTGAGCCAAGTGCAGCTCTCCACTGGAATTTGCAAGTGTGTTCTGAGCTGTCCTCTCCTACAGCTGCAATAGGAAAGGTTTCCCCAGCCTAGTACAGAATATGCAGGGTCCTTTTGGTCTGCTCTTGTCCTCTTTGTATTGTATTTTTTTACAAAGCAATGACATCATCACTCTGTGGGAAGGATATTGCCAGCCTACCTGCTGGCTACTACAGCCTGCTGCAGTACAGTAGCAATTTCTTTGCCCTTGGGCAGTATTTTTGCAGAATGGGCACCGTCAATGGCAGCAGATGAAGCTTGCACATGCCATGGAAATTGTAGTCCAACTTCCCTGCTCTTCTCTGAGTGATCCAGCCACGAAACACCAGAAATGTCTGCTTGAGGGTGCAGGAGACAGGGGAGGGTTAAGCATCTTGCTGCTCCAGTGGGCCTGTTTGCTGGTGTAATCCAATGTGCTGTGACAGCCCTTTGCTGGGCTAGCAAAGAAAATAAATACTTTTAAGAAATTGCTGCAGATACAAGAGAGGAAACTGAGAAGCTGATAATAGAGAGAGGTTATGAAAGGCATATGATGGTAATGCGGTACCTTGGCAGCCTCCTCTCCCAAGAAAACAGGACATTCCTGGCACACCAGGTAACACTTTGCTTTTGAGTTGCTGCCACAAAAGGCTGATTAACTTCCAAAACACAAACAAAATCCCTAGGCTCCATCATGAAGACCAGATAGCAAAAAATTCAGATATACTGTACAAGTTAAGAGGGGCTCCTGTAAGCATGGAGAGAGTTGGTCTGGTTGACCTGGGGTCTGACCTTTAGCACTGAGGTTTGCATTTTTTCATTGTATATTAGTTACTCTGTACAGTTAACCTTAAATGAAGCTATAAATTCCTTGCTTGTCTTCATATGACCTGAGCATATATTTTGAGAGAAGCGACACTGAATGTAGGGAGGCTTATAAAATGGACTTAAGCTTGAAAATGGAGTTTGTGAGGAAGGAATAACTGATTGGACTTAACAGTCTTGCATGATTTCACAATCTAGATTTGAGCCTATACATAAAAAACATTTGTCTTGGACTCATTTCAAGGAGATTTTTATTTCTTATGAATGGCATGATTTAAGAAGTTCTTTCCCAATCAGCAAACTTAAAATTAACCACAGCAGTCACATCTCAGGAGTTTCAGAGTTCAACTGAAAGGTGTTTTCAACAGCAGTATTTTAAATTATCCTTGTTTGGTGATTGCCTCTTCTGAGCTTTTCTAGCATTATTAAAAATAGCCCAGGTTGTGGAATCTGTGTCATGGACAGAGGACCTCAATACCCAAGGTTTTCAGTTAATAGGAAATTCTGATGTTTTGTGGTTTGATCTTCTGAAAATAACTGCAACAAATAAGTTAGTAAGTAAACTTAGACTGAAAATTAACTATTATTTTTATTCCTACTAATATTTTCATTTGAGTTTTCCACCAAAAAAACCCCAGTCATTTACACAGCTCTGATTCTGGTGATGTGAGATTTCTTTTTAAAAAGTATTTGCTTTTTATGGAATTTTATTTATTTATGTTAGTAAAAAAGCTAAAATGTCTTGCCTGAAAGGGAAAATGTTTGGATTGGAATTGAAGTTCTTTGCTACTCTGTAGGCATGAGAGTTGTGTCTGTTGGTAGGCTCTGCAGCCAGATGGCATTCAATGCACTCTTTAGACAGAGCTTTTCCAAAGAGCCCCTCTGAAAAGAGGGAGTCTCTTGAACAAGGAATTGTCAAGTGAAAGTTCATAGGTATTAAGGAATTGTATTTTCCCTGTCTGTTAGATTTTGCTTGACTATTGGAATCAGTTCTGAAATATTTGGGATTTTTTCTAAAATAACCATTTTGGAAAGATAACATTTTTTTTCTAACAAGCTGTAAGGGAAAACTTCCAACATTCTGTTTGAATTATTTGCAGTTAAGTAGGAAAAGACAATGTGATGTTTTTAATAAACTCATAAAGTATGTTGATAGTAAAGATAGATATCTCAAGAGTAAAACGTAAGGAGTAAAAATTGGCATATGTAAAGATCTGTCTCAGCTAATCAAGTGTGGTTTTAAACAATACATTTTACTTTGTTAATTTTTCCACTATGGCAAGCGACTCCTTTTTAATGTAAATGAGAATACACTTTATATTGCAATCTTCACCTACTCATGAGTTTGACTGATATGTTTCTGAAAATAACTCCACTTCAAAAATTCTGTAGTAATTTTTGAGAGCATGTTAAAGCTCCAGGTTCTTGCAAAACACTTGCAACCAGTTCAGTACAAACTATGATTACCTTTTGAGACTCATCTATTATAGCATTTACACATGATGACATCATTGCATCTGGTTTCTCCATAGTGTCAATAAAAAATGTCTCTCTGACTCTGGAGAGGCTTTGCCTTTTGGAGCTTGCAGACTACCAGGGATTAGCTATCCTTCCATAGGGGATGAGTAGGTGAACTGCATCATGCTTTAGGGAGGTCACATTCAACTTTCAGCCTCATGACGAGCTTACTGGTCCAGCCCATTCAAATGTGGGAGGTGGGACCTCACCACGTCCTCTGATATATGCATTTTGACAAGTGGTTCAGGTAGGCTGGGGGGCAATGGAGAGCCCACCACCTCACCTGACAAGGTGGGAGCTGTCACTGAGCTAAGGGCTGGGATGGGTAATGCCTTGGAGATCTGCCTCTTTCTCCTCAACTCATTTTACATCCTTGTGTGATTTGTGCAATCTCTTGGGAAAACAGGCTGAGGGAAGAAGGCTGATCAAACACTCCCTTAAAAACTCTCTGTATTTCATGTTGTTTTTATTGCTGTTGGGGACTTTGACACCAGGGGCACATCATTCTCTGTCTTTTTCTGCCCAGCAGGAGAGTATGAACAAACAGTTGAAAAAAAGGTTTGCAAAAAACTATTACTGTTGGCCCAATTTTATGTAGGATTACATTGCTGTTCCATGTTTCCTTGTGCTCTCTCTGGGAAACTAGAAAGAAATCAGTATTTTTGAGTGTTTTAGCTGGAAATAGAGCATAAGGTATTCCCTGTGACATGAAAATTGTCCCTATTGGGACTCAAGATACCTTTGCCTTTACCTAAATCAATAAACCATGGCAAACCCTGGAGAACCACTGATGTAGTTCCTGGTTCAGGAGAGAGTGGTGGCTAATAGTTGTTAGAATGGGGAAACTATTTTCACCCCTATAAGCTGGGTCACTGACCAGATCCAAGAGCAGCAGCCTACAAAGGGATTACAGAGAGGGTAATACTGGAGATGGGGTTCTGGTCTTCATTCCTTTGCATCACACTCAGTTGCATCCTAAAGTCCATCTTCCTGAAGTCTGGCTCCATCTGCCATTTCTGATTCACTGATTTAATTCACACAGGTTTTCAGCTTCCCAGCAAATGCCTGCTGATATTAAAGGAAATCCTTCCCTTGACTTAAATGGACTTTGTGTCAGTCTCTTGAGGCACATGGGCTAAAAAGATTCCTGATTCCCTCAGGAGAAAGTGTGTTGGAGGGAAAGTTTTCCCATTCCACCTGCCTAGCCTCAGCAACTTGGTTTTCTGTGAGGCTTAAAAAAAAACAACTTTTGGACAGGTCTTGTTGTCTCTATTAGAAGATTTTCTGCCATCTTGGAGACATCCGCTTCTTTTTGTTCTCTGTGGAACTCACAGATAATTTCTGTCAATTCGTGTATTATAAATTGAGTTTGATTATGAGCTGCAGTTTGTCAGGTTACTGAACAAACTCAAACCTTATAAGAAAGAAGTTTTCACTAAGCAATTATCAAATCCCAAAGGTGTAGATAATTTCACAGTAGGTAAACTTCCCTGAACATTTCATTATCAAGATAATAACATAACACTATTTGAATGACACAGACTCATCTGTAACATATGTTTCCCTTCCTAAAATATTAATCACCAATACACCACAGAAAAAAAATCTTGCATATTTTTGTGATGTATCAACTAATTTGAACTGACTTTCTTGACACTTTGTTACTAGAGATTTGTAAATGATCAGTAGCTGCTTCCTTGTTCCTTGCACATATTTTTGAAACCGTTTGAAGAAAACCCAGAAGGTATGCACCCAAAGCCTCATTTGTGCATGTGATTGATGGTAAAATTACCCAGAATGGCAAGTTTCACTCTAGATTTTTTGGCAAAGCAAGAAAAGTATGAAGACCAGGCTAATTTGCAGATATGAACACTTAAACCGCCTTAATGCTGTGCAAATCTTACTTTACCCAAATCTCAACTGACACGCTTTTGATTTCTACCTGTAGGCTACCAACAGTTTCTTAGGGTAAAAACTAGCAAGTCAGTTCTGTTCTAGTCACTTTGACAAAGCCAGAGGCATTTGTACCTGTGAATGAAGGGGAAAAGCTGAACTAGAGTTAAGAATCTGGGAATGGAGGCAACTGCAGTGACAATGAGTTTTTAAGTTCTGTTGTGAGCTCCAGCACAGTGACTGCACTGGATTTCTGCTCCCTTGTAAAAGTCTCAAAGAGCAGAACTCGTGAGCCCTGTCACTCCCACTCCCACATCTCTTCTGCATAAAACAATAATCCCTTTAAAGCAGTGATTTTAGGAGGATGACCTTTCTCCTCCTCTGCTTGCCATTTGACATAGGCAAGTGAGGTTTCTGTCTGCAATAAGCAGTGGGGGGATTGATCCTGTCAGACCTCAGCTGATCTCTTTGGGAAGTGGGTTTCTATCCTCTCCCATCTTTCCCTGACTTTTGTTTAATTTGGGGATCACCAGTAGACTCAGTTGTGTCTGAGAGGGGTTTACCTCTGCTGCCTCTCAGCCCTGACCACTGGATGTGGGCAGTGGGACTCCATAGGGCACAGCTGGCATTCCTTCCGAGAATCCCTCGGAGCAGCCACCCATGGCTGCTGGGTCTGTGTCTGGCTGTCCCTTTGTGGAGACAATCTCCAGGTAGGGACAGGAGGGAAGTGGAGGGTACTTTCTTTGTCTGGGAGTTATGTTATATAGTTTCAGATTTCCAGCTATTCCTCAGCTTCCTTCCAGATTCAGGCCTCTATCCCTTATGTGCTGGCCTATATGGAGAGATGATTTGGTGACAACAGACACACTGAACCAGCACAGATCCTAAGCCCCAACTCAGCCACTCTCCTTCTCTGCCCTACAGGCTGATATTGCTCCTGCTGACCTCAAATACAGTGAGTATTTGTTCTATTTTAGCAGCAACAAAAATGCAGAAAACATTCTCAAATTGTCCATCCCTTGCCCATTATCATGCCTGTGTCTTTGCAAATTGCAAAGCTAAACCAAGGCTGTTGAAACTACTCGTTAGAACTGTCTGTGCCACATTGCACGGCAGCTGCAGTATTTGTGGTGAAGTGATTAACTGGCTTTTGGAGCTTGGTAATGGGATGCACATACTTGGACCTCTAGGTTATTTGTTCAAGTAGTCTTGGTCAGTTGTAACCAGAAGTTAGTGATTAACAGACATCATTGTCCATTTAAAACAAAGAGGCAGTAACAGCTCCATTCCCAATGGTTCAGCTGTCTCATTTAAAAAGCTCAATTATGCAGGCAAGTGGTACTCTTGTGCCTCTTTCAGTAGAGCCTTAAAATACACTGGGAGTCCTGTTGTTTGTTTGTTTATGATTTATGGTTATGGCAGGCAGCAGAATTCCCCAGAAATGTATACTAACCTAAATAAGCTGCATGGAAGTGATCCTTCCCCTGTACTCAGCACTGGTGAGGACACACCTGGAGTATTGTGTCAGTTCTGAGTCCCTCAGTTCAGGAAAGATATTGAGGGGCTGGAGCGGGTCCAGAGAAGAGCAACAAGGCTGGTGAAGGGGCTGGAGCACAAGTCCTATGAGGAAAGCCTGAGGCACTTCGGGTTGTTCAGCCTGGTGAAGAGGAGGCTCAGGGGAGACCTTATCACTCTCTACAACTACCTGAAAGGATGTTGTAGCCAGGTGGGGATTGGTCTCTTTTCTCAGGCAAACAACAGTAGGACAAGAGGGCATGGGCTTAAGCTCTGCCAGGGGAGGTTTAGGTTGGATATCAAGAGGAAGTTCTTTACAGAGAGAGTGGTGAGGCATTGGAATGGCCTGCTCAGGGAGGTGGTGGTTTCTCCGACCCTGGAGGTTTTAAAGGTGAGACTGGACATGGCACTGAGTGCCATGATCTAGTAATCAAAGTGGGGTTGGATTAAGGGTTGGTCTTGAAGATCTTGGAGGTCTTTTCCAACCCAACTGATTCTAGGATTCTATGAATCAAGGTCTTTTTTTTTTCAAATGAATGTAAAAAATCACATCGGAAATTTCTGCTGCTTGTCCTTATTGGTGTTCACTAAGGAGTGTACTCAAGCACTCTGGGGTAGGCACAGCTGTTAAATGGGGGAGCCTTTGGCACTACGACATGGACTGTTTATCTGCCCTTCCAGGTCTGGCCCATAAAACTAAAAGGTTTCAGGAGATGAAGCAGGGATTTAGAGTTCTAAATCATGAAGAGGCATTTAGTAGGACTGGTACTGATGTGCTTTCCAGTGTTATGATGTACCATGTTGCAGGGGAACAAGAGGATACAGAAACAGGGTTGGGCTTGGCCTCAGCACAGGAGACATGCCAGGGCTTTAGCCTTATGGAGGCTTAATGCTTGGAGTCATCCTAAAACTTTTGCTGTAGGAAAGGGCAGTGGGTATGTGATTTAGTGTGACCTTAAGGCCAGCCCTTATTCTAAATCTGCCCCTCAGATATCTTTGACTACCTAAGCATTTTTGAAAAATCTATCATTAATTTTCTCTTCTGAGTTTGCCATGTAAAGGATTTGCAGATGCTTGAGCGTTACCAAAAATCACCAGTGCTAAGGAGTCTGTGGCTAGGTTGACTTCACTCAAATGCAAGTCTTTCAGCCACATATATTTTTCATGATCAGGACTGATCTAGACTAACAGAGCAATGCTGAGCTTCAGCCTTTGGCAGATAACCAGAGACTGGCAGGCTTAAAGTTGTCAGTGTAACTCTTTTAATCAATACAAAATTAATTCAAAAGTTTTAGAATGAGGAAAATAATCTAGGGAGGATTATTTTGATTCTAGGTGGTTAAGAAGTCATTGTTTTTCAATCAGTTACAATATCTGGGATATTGTAGGACCCAGTTTGCCTGAAATGTATTGGAATGCTAGCCAGAGCATAGAAAACAGTGTTATAATTAATCACAGGGAGGAGATAATAATAATAAATAATAAATAATAAAAAGTACAAAGTTCATGGACAGAGGAAAAGGACTTAGGCTGTGAGAAGCAAAATTTAAAAAAAAAATCATTTTAGGCAGAGCAACAGAATATCACAGAAACAACTTCCAAGAGCAATAACACTGTAAAGAATAAAGTTGGACTAAAACTGCAAATTTTAGTAGCCCTTCCTCCTTTGTATTCTCTCTGATTTACATCAAACATCCAACACAGTAATAAGAGTATCTCCCCTTCTTGAAAGTCAGAGATGAAATAGGAATGGATTTTCAAACTGCAAAATATTGAAGCCTGTTAAACAGACTAGTTGAATGTGCCCTTATTCAGCCTGAATAGAATTTCACAGGCCTCTAATAAACTAACAGGAGCATAGGGACAAATCTGGGACTTGGTAAATCCTGCACTGGAAAACCACACATCAATGTATTTCAACAGCTGATGAATAAAAAAGTGTAAGAATCTGGAATCCAGGTGTTAAGAGCAAGCACATAGAAATGAGTGATTGTCTCTGTGTGTTTAGTCATTTGGGGATCTTAGTCTATATTCACCAGAGATGGTCCTAACACTGAGATCACCAATCTAATTTCACTTGTCTCTGCATCAGTCTGGAAGGAAGTCTGATCCCTAATGTAAAGACCACTGCTTTATTTAGTAAGCCGTGTAATCCTCTTGTGTAACATGAGCAATAATATCACATTACATACACTGTAACTAACAAATTACCAAGATTGATATTGTAAATCCATAGAGAGAATGACAATTTACTACCCCCCTGTAAAGCGTTTGTATAATCCAACCTACAGTTCCTAGCACAGAAGCAGAAAATAACATCATTATGCAATTATCACAAACATAATTTTCATTTCTGCAGAGGTTGCTCTTTTTTAACCTCATTTTTCAGTCATAATTTAGCCAAAGACTGCTAATAAATGCAAACAGCCTCTCAGAGAAACGGAAGTGCAAACTTGTTATGCAGCTGCTGGTAAGAAAAACACTTTGTGATTTCCAACACATGGTTTAATCTTAACATCCACATGTTTTAAATGGGCAATAGCACCTCACAGCCTAGAAAGAAGAGTGATGAACAAAAGCAAGTATATTTTCTGTTGTATATTAAAATGGGATGTGCTTCTGACTCATATGGTAGAAAGATGATTCAGGTTTTATATTTTTCCTATTTGTAGGGTAGAAGCCAATGTTACGACAACACTGTTTGGGAAGATATGCTCTAGTAGTTCCCAGCTGGGCCCAAAATCAAGATCAAAACAGAACACACTGTGGGTAAGAGAAGAAACATTAGCAATGAAAATAATTCTCTTAGACAGAGATGTGTGCAAATGTGCGTGCAGGTTCACAGCCCTTGGATTGCCACAGCCCAACCTTTAACTGTATCCCCTACCAGCAGTGTTTGCAACAAGAAAATGTGGGCTGTTGATTAAGAATCAGCTCAAGTCACCATGCTGCTTCCTCTGATTCTTCAATTCCCTTGTTTCTTGTCACTTGCAGGCATTGAAGTGGATCTCTCTGCATTTGCAGCCAAAACATTCCAGAGCTGAGCACTGCAGAAGTGGATTTAGAGTATTTGGACACCGAAAGATATACACAGGCTGTTAAAACGACAGGTTGTCTTGCCTGGACTGTTCCATCTGTTTTTGGACAAACCTACTCTGAGATGTTGTATATGCCTTGTTCTTGTCCAGTATCTCTGTGTGTTTTCAGCCAGGGTAGGAGATAGAAACAATGCTCCCTACATTTCTGCAGGAAACAGTGGGTCTTTAGGATAAAAATGAACAAATTTCATGTAATTTTTCTTATGGAAAACAGTGACTGATCTTTGTTATTTCCCAGCAATAATTTTGCAGGTACATAGGTAACAATAAATTCAGATGTTATTTAAATTACTATAAAAGCTACAGATTCTTTTTTTATACAACAGACTAAAACAACTTTAATGCAGTAATTTTGTCCATGGTT
This sequence comes from Pithys albifrons albifrons, assembly GCF_047495875.1. Lineage (NCBI taxonomy): Eukaryota > Metazoa > Chordata > Aves > Passeriformes > Thamnophilidae > Pithys > Pithys albifrons. The sequence continues at coordinate 90,064,231 of NC_092459.1, forward strand.
AAATTCTAACTTTCCCCCTTATTTCTGACCAAGGTATAGCTCCTGTGCACAGTTCAGTGACAGCCCTCAAACAGTCCTTTATGGAAGAATGACAAATTTCAGAAGAATGAATGTTGGAGAAGCGAAATGTGGGGTTTACTTTTGACTCTATGTCTGAATTTAAGAGAATTAATTTACCTCTCTGTCTCTTAATTCTTTCCCTATCCTTTTTCTTTTAAAACATTCCTTAGGATATGGTATTCTATCTTACTATGCATTAATAGGGGCCCCAGTGTAATAGTTTCTCGTGTCTAAGAGTAATATGCAGGTAGGAGCTAAATTGCCAGAGATATAAGAGGCCACTTTCTTTGCCCTCCTTCTCTTCTCCTGCTATTTTGAGCTGCTATAAACACCTCTCCTGTATCTACATCTCAGCAGGTGGTTTCTGTTCTTCTTGCAAGACACGATATGTTTTCTAATCCTATACTTGCTCTTGTGGAATTGCTGAAATGGGTAAAAGTTTACAAACCTCAAGTGAAACATGTTTAGTATGAAAAAATAGAAGAACTTGGTCTTAATAGAACTGTGGAACAGTTCAGACAGAAAGTGCTGATTTGACCAGTCAGATCTGTGTGTGAATTTGCTGTCTAACACCATCCTAGCAACACTGTCACTCCTGTCACTGGTAATATAACCAAGGAGAGGTACGGCACATATTTCCTGGGTCTTTAGGCTTAGGAAGTTTGTTGGCAGCTGTGTGATCCTGTTAAACTCTGAGATGCAAAATACAGTTGTTTTCAAAATTCATTGCCAGTGGCGGTGACAGATGCTTTTTGGAATGACACCCAGTGAGCTGTGAAACTCATGTAGTCAAGGACTTGTCCACTTGTCCCTACTTCATGTGTTATGGGAATATGTTTGCACTCACACTGTTTCTCCTTTTTTTGTTGGTTTTTTCTTTTTTCAGCTGGATGAAGTATTTTACAGATGCAGCTTTGCAGTCATTGCAGAAAGTGGTGCACTTAAATTTGTAGCCATACATTGGGCAGCTCTTCTTTGTTTTGTTTGGGAATTCTTCTCCAAGGTTAACTTTTTGTAGGGCACAGTGGATTTAGGTATTAAGTTTATTTTGTCAGACACTAGAAAGGCAAACATTAGGGACTTGAGATCCCTGACCTTGATCTTCAGACAGGTCAAAGTGATCTTTTTAACCACACACAAGTTGAAGCCGAGGATGCAGATACTTCACCACAGTTTGTTAAGTCTTCTGCATTCCCTATTGATGGGGCATCTGCCACTTCTGGCTGCAGTCTGTGCCCTGAGATGGTCTGCTTGGCAATGCTCACATCTCTTATGCAGGTTAAGAAGCTGCTCTAAGTACACCTGGGTCTTGTGTGAAGGTTCAGAGTAATGGATCAGAGTCACGATACCTTCTTGGTAGCTTTTTCCTTGAATGCTGAGAGAGGAGATGTTTTTGCCTCCATGGTAATTTCTCATATTTTTCTACTCTATGTTAAGAATTATTATGATTATTGTGTTTTAGTCCTTAATGCATTAAGAGAAAAACAGATTATTTTTCTTCAGATTGAAGAATTGGTTCCTAAGGGGTTCCTGTTACTGTAGACATACACACATTGCATATTTCCTTGTGCTCAGTATCATTTTATTATACTCTGAGGGTCTGAAAAAGTCTTTTCAACTTTTCTTCTCTGACTTTTCTCAGTCTATATTGCTTCTCATGTTGTGTTAAAAAACCCAAACAAACAAAAACCAAAAAACCAAAAAACAACCGAAAACATCACAGGTCAGAGGTAAGTGAAGTCGTAGAACAGAGAATGTCAGTACATGAAAAGGTGTGCTCCACTTCAGTTTACTTTGAGTTACTGTAATGACTCTCAATAAGGGGATTAGTTTTCTGTTGTGTGGCTTGAACAAGGATTGAACACAGAGACTGTAGTACCACAGGGAGTATCCAAATTTAGGATAACAGAGGCTGCTTCTCCTGCAAATCTGGGATAACTCCCATTTTAAATCCGTTTTGAGCTGACAGATAAAAGGTAGTCCAGGGAGCCTAGTGAAGCCTCAGGCTTTTCTTTAGACTTCTAGATCTGGGAAAAACATAGAATCTCATTTTACCTTCCTTTTCCTCTTCATCTGTAAACCGGAAATGAGATTTCACTACCTCAGAGGTGCCCCATAATTTTTTGTGAGAAGTTCAGGAAGTAGAAATAGAAAATTTGTAAATCCTTAAAACAGGCAGAAGTTTGTGCCTAGGAGTATTAGGAGATAAATACATGTAGACTCTTAAAAGGAAAGCTTCTGTTCCTTTTCACTGTAGAGGTAACTAGCAAAAGGTTCGTCTAGACAGTTTATTTGGAATGGTTCTGAAACAGGTAAAATTGAGAGGTACTAAGAAGTTTGTGACTGGACTAAATTGCTCCATTCCAGAGAAATTATTTTGTGTTAATGATACATGGTCCAGTTTTTCTCCAACTGTGTTTCATCTCACACTTTCAGGAGACCTCTGCAGGTGATGATTCCTTACAGAAGAAGCATTTGTTTTGATTTTGGGTTTCTGTTTTGTAGCTCTCCCTTGCAGCAACCTGTACTAGTCTCCTTTTAAGCAGCCTTTCAAGTTAATATTTAAACAGCATTTGGAAACTTTTTATGCCAAAGTACAGAACAAACCCAAACCCCAAACCCAGCACAACTGTCACAGCAGGATGTACTCAAGGGCTACCAAATGGGTGAGCTGAGTCTCTCCCTGTGATGGACACAAAGGAGGGTGGCTTTGGCAGGCAATTTTATGAAGTGAATGGAATGCTTCAGAAGAGCTCCAACACACAAGCACATTTCCTAATCTCCAGGGAAGATCCCTGAGGTAAGCTGGCACTGGCTTTCCCTCATCCTCTGCATATCTTTTGACAGAATTCCTTTTCTCGATTGGTTCCCTTGCAAATAGATTTCAACTCAGAAACTAAACTCGAGAGTGGGTTGGTTCAAACTTTTTTTGTGTTTTTTTTTCTTCCATTCTGATATATGTGTTTATGATAATGGGACAGAAATGCAAGTCTAAGATTTCTTAGGTTTCGAGACTATTTTGTGTGCCAGTACTCTAGAGAACTGGAGAGAGAAAACTTATCTGATTAACAAAAGTTAAATCCAGGTACAAATAATAACCTGATTCAGGCACAAAATATCCCTCTTGGGGAGTACTGGGCTCTTAACTGCTCAGTGGTTTGTGCCCAGTTGTGTGTGAATGGGCAGTGTCTGCATCATCACAGAGCTTTCCTAAATGCACATGTAGAGATGTAGAAGATACATATACCTCTGCTTCGAGCACCAGTGACTCCAGCACCTTCCCTCTGCCAGGCTGTGGCACAGGGCAGGGTGGGAAAGCGTTGGAGGAGGCATGTCTGGTACCTGTCTGGTTCCTGTCTGGACAGCGCTGACAGGGCTCTTGCCACTCTGTTTACTCCGAGATGATCCGTAGTGCTGCAGTGCGAGGTGCAGGTGAAAAGGCTGAGTGTGTCCCTCTGGTGGCCGAGGAATGTGTCCCTCTGGTTGGCACTTCTGCTGGTGGAGAGAAGGGCTGCATGGGTAAAGTTAAATTAAGACTTTAAAAGTCAATAGTAAAATCCAGGGTATTTCTCTTTAACTTGGAAAAAAAGTGAAAAGAGGTGTTTTTAAGGAAATTGTCTAAAACAAAGGAGTGCATTTGATTTTTAATTCTGTTAATGAAAGGCAGTGCTACTGAACCTGACATGATAACGTTGACTAGCATAGGAAGATATTACATGAAGTATCATGACTGCATGAAATACCTTTATATTCATTAGTAGCATCTGTTTCCATACTTGCTTAAGGCAGGAGGTGATCAAACTCACGTGTAAAGCACTGGCTGTCTGGGATATGAGGAGGACTCCACCCTGCACACACACATTGGTAGCTTGGGCACAGGATTGTGGTGAGGAGGAATCATTGTTAGACAGATCCACTCTCCTTGTAGCAAACATCATGTCCACCAGTGCCAGTCAGCTTTCTCTCTGCACTGTGGTTTTCCCCATAGCAGCAGCAGTCTCTCTGTCTGCCATCCATCCCAGGGTGCTGCCGACCTTGCACATCTCACTGGTCCAGGCTCTTCAGCTGGGTGGATGGCCTGAGTCTATGTCTGCAAGAAGTTGTAGGTAGATATCTCAGACAGGAAAAAAAAAGAGTGTTTAAATTGACAAATCAGTCCAAACCACTAAGGTTGTAACTCTTTTTTTTCTTCTTCAAGCAGAACAGTAAAACAGACCTGTTATTGGCAGCTCATTAGTAGTGAGACAGAGGCAATATGTACCATGACATCAGAGTGCTGCTTGACCCACATCTATCATTTTTTTAGAGATCCTTATTCTTGGACCTTTCCAAAGGCCTATAAGACATGCAGAGTGTAGAACTCTGTGGCATAAATAAGATACAGATTTTCTACTTTTGATGTGTTTAGCACATTTTTGTTACTTCCTTTAATACCGCAGACCTTACATTCTTTGAGCATTAGGAGAACAAAAGGCTAACATGAGAGAAAGAAAAAAAAGCAAAAAAAAATTAACTAAAAAGCATCGTTCTGTTCACCTATTTAATATTTAAAATTTAACTTCTTTCTTAAAGGAAGACAGAGTGAATACCACAGCTGAGTAATTTCAGATATAAAAAGTTCCTTCATTAAATCAGTTGTTCTTTAATTCATAATAGAACTTAAATAAAGAATGACTTATAGGCAGCTGTTTCTAATATTGAGTCCCCACCACACATGAAAGGAACATTATTCTTACAGCAGCCTCTCTACCCTTGGGTGTTATCAGCCGAACATGTTTTGAACCCACCTAATGCATTTGAGGTAGCTTGGGTTTATTTTTCTTTCAATAAAATAAATGGTTTTGTAATTAAATTTCTGCACTGACTGTGCTTAATGGCTACATTGACAAGTGCTAATGTATGGGAAGAGAATGAGTTTGAAATGAAACATGCTGTTTTCCAATCTGCAAGCAATTTTGCACTGGGGCAATCAAAATCTTGTGCCAGTGAAACATTTTCATTAATCTGCTAACTTAGCGCACACTGCCCACTCAGCAGCACAAGGACACTTTTTTAAAAAACAAAAATATCATGAAGTGAGCCGTTGTTTGAAACCATTTTGTGGGCTCTGGCAGCAGCGCCTGTGGAAATTCGCTGACTTTACACCATGAAATGTTGCAGCTGTCTCAAAAGGGACTGGCTGCTTCAATGTTTGAGTTCTTGGCAATAACTCAGCTTTCAAATCTGTCTCTTTTTTTCCCCTTAGCTAAATTTATTTTTGAATAAATCTTCTCATAGAAAATTGAGAGCAGCTATTACATATTTGGACTTCATTTATGAAAACCACTTCAAGTCATCAAGAAGTGCATCAATCCAGCTCTAATGTTTACAATACTTTCATGACTGGGAAACTAAACAATACTGTATTTCCCCCATTATTTTAATTTAGGTAGCACTGCATTTAAACACGAATGTGACTTTTAAAAATATTTTTTTTTATTGCCAGACCAAAAAAACCAGTAAAACCCCAACCCAGCAGAGATTTGCTTTTGTGTAACTTGCTGGAAGCTCCCTGCAGGATCTGGCCACTAGAGGGATGACTTTCCAACAGCTGTGCTTTGCAGCATCCCAGCACTCTTTTGTCAGGGAAAAGGCTTAGCTAAAAGCACGCTGAAGCTCTAACACCTTACATAGGCATATGGGATTCCAGCTTTAAAAAAAATACCCAAAAGCCCAAAGTATCCAGACATACACATATATTTATTTTTTTCTCAGATTGTTATAATGTGACACAGACACAGTTATTCTCCCTTCCTGAGGAAATTGTCCTAGGAGTAACCCAGAAGAAATTAATCATCCGTCAGTCTTTAACAGAATATACTTTAACTCAGTAGATATTTAGGATCACATTGTGAAAGGGGATCACGCTGTTTCCTTCACCCTGTGCTACTTCATTTGAGACAAATCACTGATCAGTATTTTAGTCCTTTTGCAGGATTTAGAGAGCTACAACAAACTAAAACGTTCCTCTTTCGAACAGAATAATGGAGAATGAAATATTGCCCTGGTGCAGACTTCTCCCATCCAGCAGGAAATGGTACACTGGGGGATGGATCGTTGTGAGATGAAACATCACAGGCAAAGCATTGTGTGATGAGAGATGTGTGATGAAATGACAAGGATCAGCCAATATTAGTGATGTTATAGCTTGTAATAGTCTTTCTCAAGAGTCTGCTCCATCCATGCTAAATAAAGAGAAGTTTTTCTGTTGGGAGTTGTAGTTTGTGTCAGAACCCATTAGTCAAGCTAAAGCCAGGAGAATGTACAATACATGAACTTATTGCATCTTTTCTATCTAAAGGGTGGTTATATTTAAGCAGGTTCAGAATAGTTGGCTCTATTTTTCATTCTGTGTCTTCAGCATGGCATCTGAACTGTGGGATTGAAAAGTGGAATGGAAAAAAGATCACTGCAGCCAGGTTCTCTGCACAAGGTACTAGGCAAAATCACAGTCAGAAACCCCTTTCTCTGATGTTTTTAGGAGAGGTGAGAAGGTCCATCCACTGGGCTGGGCAATTTAAATGCAGGGATACACAAAATAGGCACTGAAGGCAAAGAAGGCATCACCTTTTTCTTCTCCAAGTCATCTTAGTCACCTGATAAATTCTAAGGTAATTCAAAATGAATAGCTACTGAAGGACTGACTGATACAGAGATACAGAAAGGATGGAATGCTGATTAAATGTAGCAACATCCTCAGGTGGAACCTCTAGGAGGGGATGCTTAGAAAGTGGTTGAAACAGCTTAATGATTGAAACACAGACTTCAGTAGGGATGTAGAACACTTACCCAATAGCAAGAGAATGTCCTCAGTCATTGCAATGTGTGGGCAGTGACAGGTGTGAGCACAAAGGATATTATGGACTGATCAAGAAGCCCGGAGAAACATCACTCAGGAGTGTTAGGTGAGACCAAAGGGGATGGACATCCTCCCCAGGCACTGGCAGAAGAAATCTGCATGCAGTAATGCAGCAGATACATTCAACCAATAGTAAATTGGTGAGGCAAAGGTGTGAAGGACAAAAATGTCAGCAGGACTGAATGGTTGTTCCAAGGGAGAGTAGGGGCAGTGAAGGCCAGAAGAGATACCTACGTCCATGTGAGCAGGCAATTGTGAAGGGAATTAGAGATTTTCTACAAACTAAACTGTTTCCAGAAGGAATGATTCTGTGCCTGTGATAAAGGAAGCTTTGGTCTCTCTTTTCCTACACCTCAAGAAGAGGAGTTGGGAATACATATGTTGGTGGCAGAAATTTGGTAACTGAAGTGTCAGGTTTACTTTAATCCCTAATGACACAGAACAAATGTGTTGGTTAGGATGTAAACCAAAAGAATACAATGCACCAAAGCAACCTTAGGAATGAGTATATTCTTGGCAACACAAAACCTTAACAACTTTAATAAACACTTTGAATTTTTTGTACACTCAGTTTAGAGTATTAATCCAACCAATTGTTTCAATATACTCTTTCTATGAATTATCAATTAGAAGGAATGCACAAGAGACCTAGAACAGTATTTTGAGGTGCTGCACATTGAGCTTTGTTGACAATTATATTGTCATTAAGTGAAAATTAGTTTTGAAACACTATGTCTGCAGTGCCTTAGACAGAAGCAAAGGATTTTTTTAATGGAAAAATTTTGATTTTATTGCACTTAATACTAAAGTGCTTGCTCCTTCAGACTTCATTTCATGCATCTCAACACTGCATCTAATCCACAGTGTAAAGCATCTACAGTTACAAAGGGTATTGTCCAAAAGAAGTGCTAATTTCTAACAGCCCAACTCTTGAACTGGTTGAAAAAAAGACTTGGAAACAGTTGTCCACAAAAACTAAAGTTGTCATGTAATAATGCCTGCAGGGGTTCCACAACTCTTGCATAATTTAGAACAAATTTGGCACTTCTTGAGGTAAGTCCCAATAAAGAACATAAAGCGATCACATCTGCCAATCTGCATGCCTGAGTGAGTGCTGCAGCATGCTCTGGGTTGGGTTTATGCCTCCTTATAATGATCACAGGCCCCCACAACAAAATTTTGTCCATCTAGTATATCCCCTGGCAAAATTTAGTTTTGTATCAGGCATGCCCATATGCCACAGCAGATGTCTTAAGTAATATTTATCCTGGGTTGGTGTCTCTCCCACGGGTGCTACAAATATCAATAAATCCTGGACTGATTTTCCAGATTTATGATGTCATCTTCTATCACAAAATAGAAGTTCATAATGTGAAAAATGTGTTCCCATTGATTGAAAGAAGTTTAACACACTGGAAATTTTTACACAGGATCTGAAGGATCAGTGGTTATGAATAGTTGTGTTTGTCATACTTTTGCACTGCATGTAATGTTATATTTTCATAATTAGGCTCTTGAAAACCCACATATGTATAAGCAGTGTGTCCTCCACCTTTGTATTTGTATAACTTTGAAAATAGCTATTACCTTTAGACGTTAATTCTTTGGTAAATCTTGATTCCTTCTGGTGTTGCAAAGAGGGACTGCATTTGTTTTGTTTTCCTCCATTCACATGACCTGATGAGGCAGATGGATGCACTGATGTTAATCAAACAACAAAGTCAAGTTAAAGCTTGAGCTACAGGTTTTTGTCACATCCAGGAGGAGTCCTCTGAGATGCTGTAAATGTCACCTTGGGTTTTCCCTGTAACTTACCAGAGGTAGGATAGACATATGCTTTCTAAGAAAAGTAGATAGCTAGTTATTTCAGCCTGCCAACATGTCATTATTTCATTATGATGCAGTGTATGTACTAGCAGAATCGTAAAAGTAGTGTCCCAGATAAAGGCGTTGTTGATTAGATTTTAGCTCTATTGCAGTGCATTTACATAGAGTATAATTTAAATTATTTTTCTCCCGTACACTGTCATAAATCATTATTTGAGGGGGAAGCTTATCTCATATATTTTACCACCTGCATGAACTCTCACATTGACAAGAGGAGGTGGCTTTGCAGAAGCGCCTTTGCAGAAACTTATGGGCAGACTCCTCCAAGTTGTAATGACAGCCTGGGAAAAAGCAGAGGTGCTTATTCAAAATATAAGGAACAGAAGATTGAAATTGGCATCATGGGCTGGAGGCAAGAATTGACCTCTAGATATTGAAAGAAGGAGGTATGGAGGGAGATTGTAAACAACCTCAAAAATTGTTACTGCTGGAGAAACCCAGAGAGGAAAGTGTAGACAGGAACAACACAGGTAGAGAGACCTTTAAAACAGCTTCATGAAGTAAGAATGTCTTGGGCAAAACTAGAGGAAAGTATTTTGCAGTGTTAAAAATACAGAACCTGGGGGCAGGGAGGTATATATTTCTGTGTGGGTGCACTAGATAGGGCTGCAGCCCAGAGAATATTAGACCAATGCACATATCAGGAAATACCAGTAATTACTTTGCTGCCACTTTTATAGCATTTTCTCTACCCCTTTTGAGATCAGATTGTGTTGTTGTCAAATTCCTTTCTTTGAGAAATTTCCTGCTCTCTCATGTCATGTGCCATAGAGGACACCTCACTTCCCAAGAGTCCTCAGAGCACAGCTCAGCAACAAGCTTGAAGTCAGGGAGGAGTGAGAGGGGACTCCGGGGTGCCCCATGGCAGCTGTGCTTCCCTTTGGCAGCAGGACGCTGCCAGCTGAACCTACTTCCTCCTCTATCTCCCTCTCAGGCATATTCTTAATGCAAAATTGCTCCATTCCTTTTGAGGTATATCCCACAAAGTTGTAATTCCAACCTCCTTAAAATTCAGTTTAGTTCTGGTGTATGGGAACAGCGAAAATGTTATTTTGGGGAGTAGAAAATGAATTATTCTGCAGCCCTGTCTAAGGATTCCTCCTGAATATAGTTTTCTGTGCAGTCACATCTCTGTCCAGCAGCATTCACTCATGGAGGCTTTGTTTGTAACTATTTTCTCCACTTGTTGATTTTGATTATTGTTATTACATACTTATGTATATTCCTCTAGTCCCAAGAGGTTCCAGTCAGGGCAAAACCTAATAAATGCCATATTATTGCTTACAGCTTTTGTGGGTCACAAATGCAACAGAGAAGGGGAAAGTGAGAGATACCCAGCATAGGTAGTGCCATTGCACACAGATGTTACACTCATCCTCATCTTTTCCCTGGCCATGATAGATACATGAAATTAGTGCCAACTATTCTAAGTGGTCCCTTATGATATCATGACAAGCTTCTACAGTGGCACAGTAAAGATTTGGCTAGTAAATTCACTGTCTCTGAATTGGAGAAATGTGTTCCTTTCTACTATGGGAGAAGTTTGAGTTGTAGCAAGAACAGTTACCTTTTAGATATCACTACAATAAAATTCACTGCTATTCCTAATTAAAAAAAAAGGTGAAAACTTTTGGGTACTCACTATTGCCTTCTGATATGCCTACAACATCACAGAGCCAAGAGTGCTAGTCTCCCTACTCTTGGTTGTACTTCAGGTGTGGAAAAATGATACAGGGCCAAAACTTGCAGAGTGTGTTGGATATTTGGAAATGTATAAAAGACATAGAAACCATTAGCATTGAAACAATGGACTTGTAATATCTGCAGCTGATTTCTTTCCTCCTGTGGCAAACATCCAGCTCACAAACAAGGAACTCAAGGTGAAAGCCTAAAGGACAACTAAGTATAAGCATCCTTCTTCTTTACCAGTGCTATAATTAGTACAGAGCAATAGCACCATCAAGCTCTAGATGAACAATTACATGCCAGGGAATTCAACCAACCAGTATCCTGTTATAAACAGTCACATCTGTGTGGTGCCACATAAGTATGCACCAGTGCCACCTAGCCAATCCCCAGTGTATGTCACTTGTATTGCTAGGTGAGCCATGAAACAGCCATTTATCAAATCATGTCTTCTACATGCTTGGGGAAGTTTCTGGAACCAATTACTTTTAAAATTATGTATTTATGATAAGCTTATTGTAATCAATAAAGTGAGAAAAATTAGGAGTGAAATATATTAATTAAAAATACTTGTAGTGGCAATATACACTGTACAGAGTTAACTGTTTACCCAATGGCCCTGTCATCATCAAAGTTGCCCTGATGTGATCTCCAGAGAAAGTTAGAGAATCCAGCTGTCTGTGGAATAACTTTTGGAGACAAAAAACCCCCATAGAAATTCAAGAACTTTCCATTGAACTAAGCCAAATATTAAGTCCTAAAAATTCTATTATCTCCAGCTAGGGGTACTGTGTGTTCTGAGAAAGCTGCAGTCTCAATGTTACAAGTACACAGACCTCCATCCAAGCAAGAGTATTTTGCATGTCTCAGTTTGATGGTAAAGAGAGTTCAATAAAAGAAACAGGCTTCCTGGTGCAAATCTTGTATCACGTCTAATGTAATGACCAGGGTAAAATGAACTCTGGTTAATGAGCCTCAGAGTGTCCCAAAGCAAAACCTGAGATCTGAGCAACCACGATTTTAGGAAGGTTTGTATTTCCATCAGGATTTGTGCTTCAGCATCACTTCTGCTCAGAATCGTAACATTATGGCCAGAAAGAATTAGGAGAATTTTTTCTTCCTTCAGTGTTCCTGGAATTGTTTTAGGAGCACTAATAACATCCTCAGCCCACTGAAGATAACAGGAAGTCTCCTGTGACTTCAAAGGCACTGGGATTTAACTCTGTAACTAATGAAAGATAAGACTGGAAGAAAGGGGTAATATTTTAATTAAATCAATTGTCTGAAGTGCAGTTCTCATTGTCACTAGATGGTGTAGCAGAGTAGCTTTACTTTGGATCAGTAGAACTAGAACTTTGGAAAATATCATGATAGAAGGAGGGGGGGGGGAGGGGGCGGGGTTGCCAGCAGAGCCCTAACTGAAAGCTGAAAGAAGATGAGTGCTGCCTCTGGGAACTAGCCTGATATTGGTTAGTTTTAGCTAGCTATGCCCTAACCAGACACATGCAACTTCCTATTTATGTAGGAAAGGTGGGTGTTACAGTCGAGAACAAGAACTGAAATGTTACATTCACCACACAAAGGGTTAAAGAAAACTTGTGCAGATGATTTGTCCAGTTCAACAAACTTCATACTAAGTTGTATAGGGAGTAAAAAAACTAGGATGGTTTTAAGTATTTTCTGTGATCCAGAATGAAAAGATTACCTGGCACTAGTAAGATGTCTTTTTCCTCCTGTACTTCTGTTTCTTCCTTTCATCTTCTTCACCACAGGTGGAATAAAAAGCAAAGGAGGTGATGGAATCCAGTGCTGAGCTGATCATCTAGGAATCTTACTCTAACCACTCCTTATTCTTAATAGTAGATGATGAATTTCCTTTGAAGTTCTCCCAGCAGCAGTTCAGTGCCTGTCAGCAGTCCATTATCTGTCTAAAATCTATGGCAGCCAATTTCTGGCCTGTACTTCATGTACTTACTGGTATATCCCATTCCTCACAATAACAGGATATTTCTGCTGCTTTATACCTACCAGTTTTAGAGCTTTAAAAATAAAAATGTCTTTTTGCTTTCAGGAAGGGCCAAATCTAATACTAGAACATTTGATGTGCTCTTGATAAGGGAGGCTCATCAAAACATCCAATATTGGAGTTCAGGTCTGAATCAAAATCATCAGATTGTCCTTATTGACTTTGGCTATTGCTTGGAAACTAAATTGTCTAAGTTGAGAGTACAAATAACTTGAGGATTTACAGTATGTTCTATAGTTTGAGCCTATCTCAACAATAAAAAGATCTTATGCTTTGAGAGGATAATGGCACATATTCATTTCAACTCTGATTCTGAGAAGAACTTCATAAGATCATTTATTTTTGCTCTGTAAATAATGAGAAAATTGCAATTTTGAGAACAGTACAAGAATCATGTGCCTGTGTACTGAATTGTACTGGGCTAAGATTAAAAGTGTGTGCTGTATTTTTTTTCCTCTAGGTTTCCTGCCAGTTCTAAGACAGGATATGATTTTGGAGAGAGGGGGAAGTCAAATTCTTCCACAGTTCATGAAGCCATTATTTAAAATCCTTTAGAGAGAATAGTAAGAAACAGAAGTAACCAAAATAAGGCTAAGTTCTAGCTCTCAAATTGCTAAGCCTTCATATATTAGAACGTATTATATACCACACTGTCATTACCTTAGTATATTCTATAATTTGTTCTGGGAGTCGAACATGTCAAAAGAAGGATAGAGAAATTCACAGATGACAAGATGACTGACAGTAAGCTTGAAGCATCACTCTCTAAGAGATTTGACATACCAGTTGAAGGGGTGAAACTTTTAGACTCTGATGACATCAGCCACACTTTGTATCTGATTGATTATTGACTAAAAAACAAATTATTGCCAGAAGACAATTACTCTGGAGCTCATACCTGGATCAAATACTCTTGTGAACTGTGTATATGTGACTGCACAATGGATGTTGATGCATATTTGGGCATGTAAGAGCACATTCTTCAAGAAAAATCGTGTCTTTCTCAGAAAATGCAATGCAGTTAGGTGTTAATGAAGATGCTGGAGTAGTAAGCAGTGAGACTACATTTTTTCCCCTTTGCTTTCCAGAAGAAAATAACTACACTTTGAGCAACTTTTTTGATTTCTGTAAAACTGTGAACAAACTAGACTGTGCTAATAATTAAACAAGGGAAAGATTCTCAAATGACAATTCTAAATCCAGGTCACTAAATCCACACTTACGCAAGCAATTAGGTAATTTTCACAATTTTTCTCTCTCTGTCTCTGTGTGTGTCTGTAAGTGTATATTTGTCATTTACACACACCCATACACACACATAAATATGTATCTTTAAATATGTATTCCACTTGAGGGAAAAGAGAGGAAAGCAGGGTAGGGCAATTGTTCAATACAATTGGACAACCTGTGCTGAGAACAGAGGTGTGTATTTAGTTTTTAGAGTGCAGCTAAGGGACCAAATGCATTTGGGATAGGAAATACAGTGCTGGCAAACTGAAGAGAATCTGGTGTATTTTTTAAGGATTTTGAAAAGTTGTTTTATAGACTGTTTTGTCATTATTTGGATCCATTTTTCAAGTGGTGAAGGGAGAAGAGGCTGAAAAGATCTGAGGATGATTGAACATGGATATTTTGGTCCAAACCATTGTAATGTATCACCCTGAGATGTGAAAAAGAGCTTTGGGATGGTAGTCTGAGTAAGGTAAATGCTAAGCTGGGCATCTAGGATAGGAAAAAGAAGTTAAAGTTTTTAGCAAATTATATAACTGGGTGAGAATGGATGGCACTGGATGAAGGTGGTGTCCTAGACATTTTGGCTGCGTTGCAAGAAGGCTTAACTATGTGAAAGATTGTGCCTTGAAGTGTCCAATTTAAATTTGTTCTTGAGGGCCCATTCTGATGTCACCGTGCTCCAGATAATATTATTGAAGATCTCTGTTATTAGAGACTAAAGAGACAATGCATATCAAAATGGAAAATTAGTATAGGCATTCATATAATTAAATCCACTAATCCAATCATAACTGCACAACTGCTGCATCCTGTTACTGTCTGGAAAATAAGATGTGTATCCCATGAGGCAATCACAGAGGGCAATATTTTAAAATAAATTGCATCACTTCATATGTTAGAACGGTTAATTATGAGCAATCTTATATTTTAAACTTCACATTTTATCTCAGGAAATTAAAGGAGACATGTTTTAAAAAAGCAAAGGAAGGAAAAGGTTTTGAGCAATTAGTTCCATTTTACTTAAGGTCTTTTAAAATGTAGAATCTCTGTTAATAAATACTGTACATGATCAGTTTTGAAATGTTCCATTACATTTTTTTATCATTTAAGACACATTCCTCTGCATTTGAACCCTAAGGAAATTTTGGTTAGTGTTGTGGAGGCTGCTTGAAATGATAGTAAACCAATACCACATTCATCTTGCTGTGACAGAATTGCTCCAAGTAACATGCTTTCAGATTTAAATTTCCAAAGTGAATGTCTTGTGCCCTATTTCTGTGCACTATTTCTGTTGTGTCACCTTTCCATAGTCTACTAAGCTATCTTATCCACAAAAAGTTTTTCTCGTATCTGGCCCTTTCTTAGAGCTGCCTCACTGCTTCTTGGGTCTATCCAATACTAACATCATCCTTCTCTTCTGCTTGGGAGGCTTTGCAGAAGTGTGTTTGGATAGCCCTGGTTGCTGGTCCACTTTCTAGCTGATACCAACCCTGAGGATGAAATTCAGGAGTGTGTGACCTGCACAAGTAACCAGGGAGAGCAACTATGTGTTTGGTTGCATCTTAAAGCTTCAGGTGGTATGAAGGCTCCCTGAAGGGCTGCTTTCTCTCCTCAGTCACACTCATAGTCTGCAGAAGATTGATTCCCTCTTTCCAACCCCTACCTGTTATGAACCACAATTGATCAGATGAAGCACAACATCCCATACCTCACACACCTGAGAGTAATTTTCTTCTTCCTCCTCCAGGTCTGCCCTGCACACCTCTAGCTTTTATTCATTTTGGGAGGAGCTGGGACAATGGCAGTCAGTGGCTCCTACCACTACCATTAACATTTGGAATACCAACAATAATCAGTTTTTAAGGGATAGGGAATAAAAAGATTATGCATGCTAGAGAGAACCATTAATAGGATTATTACTTTTTTAGGTGTGACCCTTTGGGTTAGGATGTTTGATCCCATTATCAATAGCTTCTCTGTCCCTACAGCAAAAAATTAATGCTTTTGCTTTCTGAACTAGTTGCTATTTATAATAATGTGCGTACCCTTTATTACAATCATTTTTTTCAACATTTTATGAAGTGTGCTTATTAAATGAAATGGTAAGTCTGGCACTGGCAAGTCTCTTGTGCACTTTTTTTTTTTCACATTTTCTTTGTTTTGGCAGGTCCATGAAGAAGGAGTAAGTTTCTGTGGGCTGTGCATGCTTTTCCACCCTTTTTCAGGATTTGTCACATCTCCTGGAAGGCCTTATAACTCACAAAACATGATTTTATATCCCAGCAATTTGCCAAGTCTTGTCAAATCCTAACATTTTTGTTGGCAACTATTTCCATCTCTCGGCTGAAAGGGAGTAACTTAGATCATCCAGTCACAACGCTGTTCTTTGGATATCTTTTGAGGGTTGAAGTGTTAGTTTTGATACATATTTTAATCTCTGCTTGCAAAAGGCTGCCCACTATATTTCATGTCCTCACTCAGTGAATCTTTTGCAAAGTGGACATTCTGCTTCATCAGCTGATTTTTCAGTTTTACGTGTCTGCACTTGTAGTCCCACTTCTCTCTGAAGAAAAATTATCTGAGGAAAAAAATTAAAATTAAATAGGGTGAATCCTTCTTACTTCTTTCAGGAAGAGTTCCTTTGTTAGGTACAGTTGCAGTCACCTCTACCATACTGTAAGGGAAACTATACAATGAGCTGATCATGTACTTACTTTTTTCAGAAGATGTTTTTTCATCTTGTTTGTTTTTAACTCATTCTCTTCCCCTTAGTGTAGCAACAACAAAACTTCAGCTCCTGGGGTGTGGAATAGGAGTAATTTAAGCCTTCAAGAGAGGAATAAGCTTAAAGACAAGTTATTGTTCACTATGGCTTATTCAAACACCTCTGAGTGAAAGAATTTTGGATTGTTTTAAATGCCTAAAGAATAAAATAATTCCCCTTCTTTGCATTGAACACAATTAGTGGTGACAAAACAAAGAGGATATGGGATTTCCTCAGGTAGGATTTGTGAAGGCAATATTTATTGGTACTGGTTAGTAGCTCCAATAGAAGTGAGAAATGTTAATAATAAGGAGTGCAACAGATGTTAAATTGCTACATCTAGTCCTGCCATATGCTCTTTGTTATGAGTCATTCTGGATGCCATCCATCCCTGTACCAGTGCTCGCTGGGAGCATCAATCTGCAGCAGGAAAGGTGAGTGGAGGCATATGCACAGGACAGCTGGAGGGCTCTGCCTACCTCCTCAGCTCCTTCAGAAGGGAGGAGGCAAGAGCCTGGCTGCGTTTACGTTCACCACCACCTAGACATGACCTGAGCCGTGCTGGGTCCCACTTAATTGGTACACAGCAAATGAGGAATCCATTCCTGGCAGTTATTTTTAGTTGTTCCTTGTGACATCTCAGGATAGCAGTAGAGCCTGACCTCCGTCTGAAATGAAGCACTCCTCACCCTTTAGCACAGTGGTGCTTAAATTCCTTTCAAGCATGAATGTATTCACCAGCCTCTGTCCGCGTCATATTTTCAAGGGGAAATTACGAAGGTACACAGTCACACTTAGTCACAGAAGAAACCCATGGTTAAATTTGTACCCCAGATGGACTCTGTCCTTTTTTCTTCCTGTTTGAAAGCAAACACCCTGCCTTCTCATGCACTAGTTCAGTCTTGTATATCAGCAGTGAGGGAGAGGAACAGATGCCAGAGGAGCTAGAAGAATAGAAAGAACAGACTGCTGTTACCTCTGATGAAAACCACCTCAGGAGATCATGGGTAAGGGACAGTTAAAAACAAATTTTCTGGAAGATATCCAGGAGTTTTCCTTTCAATATGAGGAAAACCTCACTAGCTGTTAAAAACCAAGATATGCACTTCAAAATCGGGACTTATTTCAGCAACAAATTCTTACCTCATGTTAAGTGCAAGCACTGAGCTGCCTTCACTTCTCATTTTGTCTCTCCCTTCTTTCCTTAAGTTTCCTCACACCCCAGGAATGGGGAAAAAAAAAAAGGTCTATTTTCAGATGTGGATACATGTGTCTCTAGCTGCTCAGTGAGAATTGGTAATTGAGATATTCATCTGGTGAGAGCAAGCAAATTGGCAAATCCCCATGCACCTTTGCCGTGCAAAGGCAGAGCTGGACAGGCACACAGTGGGAGGCAGACGGCCCCAGTTGTCCCTGGGTCCCCAGGACACCAGCACAGGAAGAAGGAAGCTGTTGTGTAACAGAGGGAAATGGGTAGGTATTTGCTTTAGAGGATTTCATGCTTTGCTCCAGAAAACTGGCTGAAATTCTGCTTTTGAGGGAAAATGTCAAGATATTGCCATAGTGGCAAATTTTTTGCTGCCTCAATTAGTTTTGTGAGGACCCAAATGGGATTAGTTACTTGATACATGCGTAAACTTCAGTGAAAGCGAGTCACATCTAGTCTGCTTTTCTTTTTTTCCTTTCTTTTGGGGGGGGGGGGAGGTGTCGGTGGTGGTGGTGATGAGGGCAGCCAATCTAATTTTTACTGCCTTGTACCCTGCTGTGCTGGTTGCAGGGCACTGCAATCTGACTCCTTGAGGTGCTGAATGGTTCTCTCAGCACCTACACATCAGCATGGCCTCTGTGCTCAGTCCTGAGCCGTGCTTGACTAGATAAGGCCTCTGGTCTTTGAGAACAAGAGTAACACCATCATGTCACAGAACTGTTACATATCGACCTATAGTCCTGGTTCTGGGCAGGTTTCAGAATGATGCAGGGTAGCTGTGCACCTTCAGAAGCCAGAAATGGCTTGGTCCAGAGAAATATTTCTAAGTAATTTAATAGATTACATATTATAAGCATGGTGATTATTTTTTTCTTTCTAACAGATTAAGTTGTACCAAATTTCATATTAGGTTAGGGAATGTTACACTTTAACAATTCTCTGTGTGTGTATATTAGATTTGAAATGTTTATTTTGGTATATGATCCAGAGATTTCACCCTCTGCATCCCTCTCACACTGTGCTGAAGCCAAACAATGAAACTTGTTCTTTTAAAGTCACAATCTCCTTAGTGTTATTTGCAGTATGGATTTGTAATAGTAGGACATCAGTCTCCTAAACAGTCAGCCTTGTTTCTTTCACAGGCACTGAATGGGTATTTCTCAACAAGAGGTACATCTGCAAAAGACCCTTTCATCAGAAAATGCCTGTCTGTAAAAACAAGAGGGTTTTTCCCTATATATGGGCAGCACTTGGAGGCAATGTTTATCATTATCATGCATCCACGACATATTTTTTTGAAAGACTATATAATAGCAAATGCACATGGCTTTATTACTGTAAATTAAACTGACATTTGGGCAAATTTGCAAATATGTTATTGCAAGTATGAAACCCAAAGGTAAAAGTTCATCTGAGTGATTATGTATGTATGTATTTACACACTGCACTTTTGGTTCTCATTTTGGCAACCATAGGCCAGACAGTTAATCTATATATTTCCCATCCTGGCACTGGGATGTGTTTCCCTTTTGTGGCAATTGCAGATATGGAATTTTACAAGTCTACTCTGTCTTTTCACTAATGGGCTTCACCTTTTGCCTCCAACAGCTGAGGATCTTGATTTTAAATCCAGAGTTTAAATCCAGGTTCAGGCACTGCAGGCAACCTAGCCAGAAGTGTTCTCATATAGACCCAAAACCAGTAACAGAAAAGCCAAGTAAAGAATCATGATTTTATCCTTCCACACTGTAATTCTTCTTCCATCTTTACTGAATATCAATATGTCTTTCCAGTTTTTGTGACAATTGGTGAATCAAAATAATTCTCAAATTGAAATATGCTATTTCCCAGAGACGGTGGTGTATTTAAGTTTATTTTTATGGTAGATGAGGTTTTGATGTGTCATCTTTGAAAATACGGGCAAAGGGATTATTTCTTTGATCCAACAAAAACAGCCACAGAAAAAAAAGGATGCAAAATTCAGCGTGTTGCAAGTTCACTCTCAGAGCTAAGCTGTGGTCTCGCTGTTTTGCTGTTGCCAAGAATGCACGCCAAGTCATTGAGGTTGACCACGTTTTATTACCTCTGTTTTTGCTATTCTACCTTATTCCTGAGACAAGTGGGAAAATCGTGTCTGAAAACTGTCTTTAAACCCTGGACTTCTAGATTGTACATCTTTAATGAATACTGGACGTGTTCCACTGCTGTGCACTGCTGTCTGGGCCTCAGCTTATTAGATACTGTTTTGAAATCCATAATAATAACCAGTTTGCGATGGGTCACATGCCTCTGTATACAAAAATTTCTGTCATCCTGATAGAGCTGCTGTTTCAGAGGAAATCAACCAATTCCAAACTAGCATTTGAATACTTTTAGTTTTCCTTGTTTTGGCCTTCCTTACCTAAGGTGTGAAAAATGGCAATTTCTGTATTTCTGGGAAATTAATTTTCAAGGTTGACTTTGGGCCAGTAACCTGAAGTGCTAACATAGTCCATATGTCTGACTAGTGAAGGTTGAGTGAAAAGTATGAAAGTTCTAGCAAAAGTCCGTTTTTCCTGCTCCTTTTGGTAAACTGCAGGATTCCATTATACTGACGATAATTCACGGTTATTCCAGTCAGAGCGCTGATCCCCAGTGAAGCTGGGATGAAGGTAAAATGCATGGCATTTGCTCTCTAAAGGTGCTGCTTTTTGTGCTGAGCAAAACCTCAGTACTTACAGTTTGCACTCCTGTAGCATTTGCCACTTTTCTGCCCCTCTCTTAATACCGTAATTCCTGCCTGATATTTTCTGTATAAACGCTCTGTCATTATAATACTCAATTTGCATTTTCTTAAAATAAATGCTGTGACACAGCTCTTCTACTTCCTTTATTGAGAAAACACTCATACGACGGTGGAAAAAAATTGAGAGGGAGGGAGAAACAGAGAAAGGAAACAGAAATCATAACCAAAAAGTTCTCACCGATTATTGAAATAGTCAGTGTTCCCTTGGGCTGAGGGAAAGGAAAAGGCGCTTTTACAGTGTCTTGGAATATTTTTCTTCTGCACAATTCTGACTTTTCACCACGTATTCATGCTACAGTGTGAGAAGGGAAGAAAAGAAAAAGGACTCAGTGGTTTTACAGTAAGTTTTTCATTAACTTTCATAGTGACACTCGCGAGTAACAAGTCCCAGGGAATATTAACATTAAGGTTTTTTAAGCTGCTGTTCTAGAAACTCTTGAGTAAAATTATTTAACAAACATAGTGTTTTAGTACTAACAGTTTCTCCTCCTCTGCAAAAATTTGGTAGCTTAAAATCTGTGGTGTCACAGCAACACTTTTAATGTAGAGTCATTGCAATTTAGTACTGTGTTATTACTGGTGGGAAATATTTATGCATATATAGAAAGCTTCAGTAAGCTTCAGGTCCACTTTTCAGCAAGGTATTTAAAGGCAGAAAAGAAACAAATAAAGACAGTAAAAGACTCTAGTGAAGAGCTTCTGTGTGGTCAGGAGGCACTTTCATGCAAATATAGAGCATTTCACTGGGATAAAACACAAATTATAATCAGGGAACTGCAATATTTTAAGAAATTCTGTCTATCAGAGACTGTTTTTTTTTTATGAGTTAAGTTCAGATTAAATTGATATCAGTCTTAAGATTCATATTTGTTTCACTAGACTTTGGATCTTATCAAAACAAGTCACTGACAAAAGTCCTTTCAGATTTCAGAGAACACAAGCGTTGATGTCTTTGCAGTGGTGACTGCAGAGGAGAGGTGTGGACAGGGCAGAATCAGGCCCAGAGGTGGAGAGGAGAAGGATGCAGCAGCTTTCTACTCGGCAGCAAGGTATCGGGTACAGTTCGAAAAATTGACTGTGTTTCTCTACAGGCTAAAAAATATGCCACCAAAATGTTTTTCAATACTAAGGTATAAGTAGCAGTAAATTACTGAGCTTCCTCTACAAAAAACCCCAAACCAAACAAAAAAACCCCACCAAAACCCCCCAAAAAACCAAAGACTTCCCCCTACAACTGCCAAATGACTACCTGAATTTGCAGTTGTACCATTTCTCTCCTCTAAAACTGCTACCAATCTTCCAAATACAAGCAATAACTACATATGGACATGTTTAGTAAATCAGCAAGAGATGACTGATTGCTGGGGAATGTTTTGTTTCCAATTATTTTCTTTGTAAAATTTAGAATCCCAGATAAATAGAGTAGCAAAATCCCACTGGTTTATCTGTAAATATACTCTGATTAAGAAATGCTATTAAAATTGCTTATTTGAAAACACCTAGCAGAGAAAATTGAAGGCAAAAATCTCTTCACTGAACTGCTTTAGAGTTGCATTTAAGCATTTTGGGGTACTGTGCCATTGTGAATAAAATATTTGGAGATACTTCCATCAAAACTTTTTATTTTATCTTTATTTCTTTTATTCTCTTTCCTATTACATGAACCCGATATTTTTATGCTGACAATACATAAGATATATTTCTCATGTTCAGTATGTATGGCACTTTAAATCAGCTTCTGACACACCAGCTAATTATAATGGGAGAGGCTACGAAATACACCATTACTCCTTGTTTCTAATGTGTTTCTTTATATGAAACTTGCCATTTTCTGTTGTGATGCTGACTCAGCAGTAGGTTTATTTCCAGAATTACTAAAACAACTTTCCTCTTGGAGTAGCAAGGGACCCATGATTCACTGGTAGAGAACAACAAAACAGAGAGAGGCCTTTTTGCCATTTTTAATATTAAAAAATAAACTAGTAAGAGTTCATAAAACAGTCCTGGGGAATTTCTCTGTTACAAAAAAAAGTAGCAGAAGATCTCATATTTCACAGACAGATTGAACATAACCATATTTAATTTGGGTTGCATCTTAAATATATAGCTTGCATTATTTTACCCGTGCTGCAAAACAAGATTTAGAGGGATTACTTTTTATTTGCTTATACCTACTTCACATATGCCAGAATCAATCACTTTTTCAGACAGATGTTCTCATACTCATATGCTGCAGTGAAGTGACATTTTGTAAGTGTAAACTTTCTTTTAGTTTCCCAGCATTTAATAACTGCTATTTCCCATCCCCAAGTTTTTGGAAACGTTCACGTGCTAAGTATAGGATTCAGAGAGTTAAAAAGTACAAGAACATAATTTAATTCAAAAGGATATTTTTCAGGGTTTTTTTCCCCCCCTCTTTTTCTGAAAATTGAGTATCTCCCTTTTCATAATCATCAACATTATTTTTAAAAAGAGCAGCAGAGTGGATGTTATTCCTCAACTAATAAATCAGCACAAGAGTCTTGCTAAGATAGTTATATATTGATCAGCTTTTATGCAGATCTGAGCAGGTATATGCACATACGTGCATAGTTTGCATGCATAAAAGCATATTTTTAAGCTGTCATAAAAAAGAACTTTGTATTTCCCACTCTCTTGATTCTTGACTAAGAATTGCCATAACACCTTTTCTGGGCACCTCAAACCCTTTCTGAACCAGGGAGAAAGATGGAAAGATAATTTCTCTCTTAAAGGGAGTAAAATTCTCCAGTAAAATTCCAGTAAAATGGAACAACAACTCCACAGCAACTTTTCATAGACAGACACAAACTGCTATTCCGAGCCAGAGGAATGTAATAGAAGACTGACTTTGGTAATACTTTTAGATATCACCAGCACCTCTCACATATGATGCCCAAATTGTACTATGTCCATTTTAACATTACAGTAGCTCTCTGACCTCTGTGGCATGGCACACTGAGGACACACGCAGCCCCTGAGCCAGAGTTGGAGTGAGGGGCTCAGGCTCACGGCTTCAGCCTTTCCTCTCAGCTCTCACACTATTCTCGCCTGTGAAGTCCCACTGAGGGTCTGCTCTCAGGACTGCCCTGCTGAGAACGAGCATGAACACTCACAGCATTGTGGAACATGAACAAGACATATGCAATCCTTATCATTCCCACCTCCAGCTTGCTCTCTGCTTGCAGGATGCCACTGGAGACAGAAGAAGCTGTTGGTAGAGGAGAGAAAACCCACTGACCAATGCTGAGCTGCACAACACCCTCTTAATCTGACATCCCTTCTCCTTGACTCCTTGCAGTTTGTTACTCTAGTTGTGCTCCAAATGCTCCTGAACACCCAAATTTGGCTTCCACAAAATGTCTTTAACTTTTAAATTTTTCAGTTGGCACTTATGAAAAATCTAGATTTTTGGGAGACCAAAAAACGCAGTTATTCAGGCATCCTCTCAGACTGTGTTGTTGTTCCTTACTCCCTTTGTGCTCTCTCTTCTTTAGTGACCTGATGATTATCATCCAACTGAAGGTCTGGAGTCCCATATCAAAACTGCTTCAAGCAATTTGCCAGGCTACCCTCTGATTTTTTCTTTCACAAAGACTGTCATGCCTTTCCATGGCACCACTCAGCTGGAGTATTTCCAAATTTAGCAGCTCAGGCCCTCACAATCAGGAAAGCTGTTTATACTTCCATGGAACTCTTCATATCCAGAACAAAATGTGGGTTTCAATTTTGGTTTTGCTACAAACATATTATGTGAGGTAGGCAAATTAATGAATCCTGCCACAGTGGGTTTTTTTGCACAAATATACTTTCCTACTATTATTTTATGTTTTTAAGCTTATAAGAATTTTGTGGCAGAAAAGAAAAGGAATTTACTGTGCATACATAGAAGAAAGTATTCAGAATTGCAATACATACTACTATAATTTGAATAAAAATGCAACACTGCATCCATTCCTTGAATGTTTTTCAACTGCACATTTTGCATAGAGAGTATTATATTATACATTTGCACTCTGTCCTTCTACATCGCCTTCCCATTTTGACAGTGCATTGTTTATACACTTAAATGATACATTAATAGAGGTTTAGAAATAAAACAGTTAGAGGTTTGCTATTATCCCAGGGTATTGTGTTCATTTTCTAATAAGTGCCTCCAGTGCACTGGGGTCCCTAATCAATGTAAATATTGTTTAAGATGAACATTGCAGTGGGCATACCATGGAGCCAGACCACCAGCAGAGCATTAAACAGGGACAGATGTGAATGCCAGGATAAAAATGAAGACATTCCTGAAGTGTAAGTATGTTACTTATAATATATCTGTTTGTAGGAAATGGTCATGGAAAAATACCCCAACCCAACAGAAAACCAAACATAAACTAGAAAATAAGAATGTGAAATAAAGTCATTGTGTTAGGATACCTTTTACTCCCCCTTAAAAATAACTAACAGAAAATGTGTGATATTCTGGTATCTTGAATAATTAAGATCTCATAGACTTAATCTTGTATGAATGTTGTTAATGACTTCACAAAAGTACAAAGGTATAATCAGTTCAGTGATTATCTGTGCTGCAGGAAAATACAGGTTTTTATTTTATACACATGGCTTTCTCTCAGAGGTAGTATCTTTTGTAATATTGGAGGATTTAATTAGGATAACAGAAATAATTTCATGCTATCTCAACAAGCCATTCAAGGGAAAAATTAGAGAGATAAACTTCTTCTAGTAATTTATGAAGATCATCTGATTCCTACTTCTTGGTTAGTAGTAGATCCATGTTGATTAATTCACTAGCTGTCAATTTCCATGAGCAACCATACAACACGTTTCCTGCTGATATTTAAACACATTTGTTCCTTACTGGCTTTGTAGTCAAGCTGCTTTCTACACTGCCCTGATTTGGAGATTATTGGTGACATTTGCAAGGGATTTGGAGCCTCCACCACTCTGACTATTCATGGCAGTTGTACACATAGTGCCTGTCCCCATGAGGGCAGGGGAGATGGCAATGCCAGCTGCTCTGGTGCAATGGCACAGGCTGACCCGCATGGGGCAAGCAAGGCCAGGATCCCCTCTGGGGCAAGTTGGCAGGATGGCCATCCCTTTGGGGTTGGGGATCCCCTCTGGAGGAGGGCAGGGCCAGGGAGAAAATTCCCACAGGGTAAGGTGAGAGGGGAGGCAACTCAGCTGATGGGATAGTTTGGAAAAAGAACTGCCACTATTTCTCCAGGATACCAGGGAAGATGCAGCCCTCTCCATTTGGTACAGCCAAAGGGATCTCACTGTTTCTCATGTGACTGAGATGGATTTTCAGAGTGATCAGTCCTCAACAGCACCCAGAGTTGGAAGGTCTCAGAACCTAACTTGCCATTAAGAGCTGAAACATCTATGAAGAGGGAGTCTCTCAAGAGCTCTTGGCCCAAAGCTGTAGTTTTGATCTATAGAACTGTGAATGCAACAAATGAATTTAAAGCAAGCTGCAATGTTTGATAGCAGGGTCAATATCAGTTTGTCATTACTGCAGAGTTCTTAGTGGGAGTCTGATTAAGGTTCAGTATTGATTTCTGAAACAGCAATGGCAACGAATCTGGTGGAACTAGCATTTTGGATTACCGTCTAAGCCAACAATGACTTAGAGCTGAGTTGATTAAACAGTACTGTTTGGGATAGGTCAGCAGACTTTATTATTCATTGTTTTCCATTTTATAGCAAAATCAACTACAACAGCAGCCTTCTAAAATATGATTAGCACAAACACTATTGTTGTTTGACATGGTGTATCAGATATAATGATTCCCATACCAGACCTACAGCTTTGCTTTTTTACATTCTTGATTGCATAATTGAAAGCAGCAGTTTTATCTTCTACCTTTGGTGGAAGTCATTCAATAAGTAGTACCAATTGCATTACAGCTTGGAAATGATCTGATGTTAAAGGCACTGCATTTCACTAGCTCTTGCCAATGCAAGAGCAATCTCTACCCCACCAAGACATTACATTTACTTTTAAGAAAAAAAATGGAAGTATGCAGAACACGTGTCAATATTGAAAGCACCATAAAGGCTGCAGAAAAATCACTTAATGCCTGAGTTATCCTGTATTGGGTATCACCCTGCTGGGTGGTTATTCATGTCAAGTATAGGGTTTAATATTAAAAGCAGTCAGTGCACTCAAAAGAAAAAAAATGTGTTTATTCTTTTCACAATTTATTTTGCATTTGCCCAAAAGTCTGCTCTTACTAACACGGTTGTTTTACCAAAATGTAGGGAAAGGAGGACTGAACTCTAAAAATTGTTCACTGTTAGAAAAATATATCCCTTTCCTGAAAACCATATACTTATGATTGACCATGTGCATGGGAATATTTCCATGACTACAGAGGATATTGATTGGTCTCTGTGGGACTACTCATGTGTATAAATGTTTGAAGGATCGAGTTCTAATTTTGCTCAATATCGGAGCTAATTGCTGTAGATACTATTGAAAAATAAAAGAAGGTTGTCTCCTACTTGTGGCAGATGAGGATGTTCCATGAATTTTTTTCATGAGGTGATTTGTTACACATTCAGTTTTTTAAAACAGTCCAAATAGAGTCAGTAACTATTTATACAATTGACTTTAACAACTATGAAATATGTGTTATGGTGCCAGTTTGAAGCATATTATTAATAGCTAGTTTTATATATGATGGACCACCAGGAAGCTGTCATCAGAATAATACTGTGCCTTTTATATACATTCCCTACATTTCTTTTTTACTTAATAGATTGTTTAATAATACTGTACTCAAAACTGAACAATAGAGATTAATGATTTGATGTAAGAATACTTCAAGGTAAAAATTAAACATTAATAACCTTCCAGCTGGTGATATACTATGGAAACCTCTCAAACATGTAAATAAGATTTTAAAGAACTGTTTTAGAAAATCAACACACACAAACCATGTGAAAGGTGTGTGTGTTGTGAAGCAAATTACTAAGCAAGGATTTCCTTTTCATGGAAAGGTATTATAGAGCACATACAAACATGATAAAAACTCCAAAGAAAACCAAAAACAAAAAACCCCACCAAACCCAAACCAAACAAAAAAAGAAACCTTGAGCCTGTTACTTCAAGGAATTTCTCAGTGGTAAAAGAGAGATTAAAAATTACTTAACCATAAACCAATAAATGGCATGAGGTGAAAATACAAATTTACTTTTTTTTTCTCAGTTATTGTTGCATGAGAAAAATTTCTGTGTTACAGAAACTGCATGAAACAACATCATATTTTTCCTTAATGCCCTTGATTTACTGCGTTCATAAAACTTAAGCCCAGAAGCTATTCTTAATATGGACTCATTCTACTGCCAATGCAAACAGAGTGTTCTCTGTCTAAGTGTCAGTGCAAAAGAACTTCACTTGATCTGTTTGTAAAGCAGTACAAATGTTGCCTGTGAAAGGGAGAAATAATTGTGTAAAAGTTTACAGCATCAGTTGCCAGGTTAACAGCTCTCAGCTTGCCTTTGTTGCTTCAGCATTACCCTTTGAAAACACACAAGGAAGGAATGGCATACCAGAGAAAGTCCATTGCAAAAGTATCCCTGTGCAGGTGTGGGGAAAGTTCCAGCTCTTACTGAAGTGCTGTTGCTGCTCTTTTTAGCATCAACCAAACCTTAATTTTTCCTCTGTGATCAACTGCTCTGGCTCAGTGGGCATTATTGATGCAGGTACAGCTCTGCTTCCCCTGTTTCTCCTATCTGGTATGCACCAACCCAGCAACCACTGCCTGTGTCCTGTATCAGTCCTGGGTTTTCTCACCCCAAACTGCCCAAAGATGCCCCAAGCTGCCCACAGGCACCCTGAAAAAAGCCAAGCAAAATCCCATTCTCTTGAATCAACAGTAGAAAGCCACCAAGTCCCATGGAGATGGAAATGGCCTTTGTTGTGGCTTTTGGCTTTGCAGCCACTTCCAGTAGGCAGCACGGGTACTGTGGCAGCAGAAGCCAGCTGATACACTAAACTATGCTAAAGTAGTGTTTAGAGAAATAGTAATTACTAACATCCTTTCTCAGTCAAGCCGACACTAACCAGACCTACTGCGAGGTGTGTGTATATACATACTCACACTCAAGAGATAAATAGATACGTGCATATACTCCAGGAAAAATCTCTCTGTAAGGTGATGAGGTCTCACTTTAAATCAAGTACTTGACACTAATAAAAACAATGTCTTCGGCCAGAAGATCTCGCATGCTGACTGCCTACAAGGTAAGTCAGTATTAAGCAACCCTTTATTTTCTGCACACTCTATTCCTTTTTTCAATAACACAAGTATTCTTTGCATTTTCACAAGTGTTTGTATACTTAGAAATATAAGCTTGGGAGGGTTTTAGGTGGCTTTTTGTTTGATTTTGCCTTTCTTGGTGGGTTTTTTGTTGCTCGTTGGGGTTTTTTTTTGGAGGGGCTTGCTTTAAATGAATATAATGAAAGGAAATACAGTGGAAATTTGGCAGGAATTGCATATGTTCATATTCTGTGGTTTTAAAATGACCCAAAATACTGACAACCCTACTTTAATACTATCTATCACTGCTATCCCTTCTCATAAGGGATTTTACTATTCAAACTGTTTTGTCTGATTTCTTTTTGAAGAATTATGAGTGGGAGGTAAAATACTTAACAGTATCCACATGAATTGGGAGATTACCAAACTGATTAAGGTGTCAAAGTACTTTTTGTAGAGCGACAAAAGCTCATTACCTATTTAGATGTTTGAAAAGTTTTATTTAATCCTCCTATCCAATATATTTCCTCTGACTTTTGAAAGACTATCAATCAAACCGTCAGCAAGTAATTTACCTTCTGTTAATAGCAAACAAACGTTAATTTGCAATAAATACGTGTGTAGCAAAATACCAGTTGATAGTTTGATGAAGTAATCAAACAGTATTTTGGGAAAAAATAATCTTACTAGGCCATCTTATTGCCTACAGCTATTTGTTGTTATTAGTAAAAACCCCCAAGCCTTGGTCATCAGTATAAACCATGCACAAACCGATTGTTCATATCTACCTTAGAAATACCTTCAACAAAATTATGTAGCTGATATTTATTTCTCACAGCATTTGTTAGAATACTGATTTCTGGAGAGGAAAAACAGTGAATGATTTTACAGAAACAATTAATTTAAAAAACACGTCCAACTGAATATATCTTGTGCTGTGTAAACTTGATTTTGCTCTCACTCAGTGCTCAATCCTGTAAGACATCGAACAACCAATGTCTGTTTCAGCAAAATACTTAAATGCAGATTTCACTTAATCCCATCAATTTTATTGAAACCACACATTTACAAATGCTGGAGAGAAACTTCAGCAGAGCTGCCTATTAGAAGTGAGAAACTCACTATTCACTCCAATTTGCTCAGAGAAGAGTAAGCCCTCTGTTCGATAATTAGTAACTGAATTAATTCTGCTGAAAAAGAACTAGGGAGCAGTCTTGTCTTCGTATCTTTCTTTGGATGTCTCTTTGTGTTTCCAGTAATATTTTCAGTACTTGTACCTGCAAATATTTTTCTACATGAGTAATTCAATTCCTCTGATAAATACTACTGAATTTACTAGAGCTAGATTCAAAAGTGAAGTTACTTATCTGGGCAAATGCCTCTAAGACAGGGCTGTTAGGCAGCTCCCCATGACAGTAGAGAAGAGAAAAATAGCCTTAGCCTGTGGGACCAAGGCCTTGAGGATTGGGCCCACAGCCAGTGACATTATAATATTTTTTTTAATAAGGAGGAAAACCCACACATGAGTGAAACCATATGGAAAACTGAGTTAAGGTGAGGAGGTTTTAAATAATGCTTATTTATCATTTTGAGGAAAAAGAATCCTGTTCCTGCCTGTTGGATTTTATACTTTAAATGTAGGAACAGATTCTTTTGCCAAAATTCCTCTTCTTGTCAGGGGGAAAATTATCTGCTTAGGCTGTTGCAGGATCAGGCCCTGAAAAGTCATTACAAACTTGGAGGCAAAGCTTGCTCACTTCCACCTCTCTCTTATTTTCTGTTTTTCCTATCCCTGCACAGGAAGAAAATGAAAAGTTAAGCTAAAACACATTAACTAATATCAGTTTATTAATTGGAGAATTCAACTTACCCCTTTTGCTGTTCATCTGAAATTAATTAAGTGTGTAGAATTACAAGGTGGGTGTATCACAGGCAGCAGTCCAGGCTCAAGTTAATCAAAAGAGCACATGCTGAATGCATACAATTTAGTTAAGGTTAATCCAGTGAAGATGATCCCTCGCTGGTCCTAATTACTCTAGGTGATATATTGTGGAATGGGAAAATAGGAAGGAAGGGAAATTTTGTCCTGCTGGTCTACCAGGATTTTCTAATTAAATTTAGTAGACTATGCACAGGAGCAAATAGTTTCAATTTAAAGAGAGGACCACACTCCAAGAGTGCTTGTCTGAAATGAATGCAAGGAACTTTGGGTTAGTATAGTGAAGTTTCATACTTGAAAAAGTTAAAGCTGGTCACTTTGCCTTTACAAGTTTCCCAGCTGTTGGGAGCACTGTGAAAACTCTGAGCGTTTCACACTTGATGTAAATTTTGTGTTGGAATTGTGATGTTACCACATAGCTTTTGTGAAAACAGATACACATTAAAACAGGCCTAGTCTGGTACTTCATTACTCTCACCTGAGGAGTAAACATCAGTAGGACAGAGTTAATTTGCCATCGAAACAGATTGCTGTTGTATTAGCAAAAGTCTTTTGATTTAATCTTCTTTTATTATGTCAATCCATAAGGAAACAAAGGCATTTCTGAGACTCTTTGACTTCATGTTGTATGTTCATTACCTCTTTAAGTTACTTTTTCTCCA
Source organism: Pithys albifrons albifrons (assembly GCF_047495875.1). Taxonomy (NCBI): domain Eukaryota; kingdom Metazoa; phylum Chordata; class Aves; order Passeriformes; family Thamnophilidae; genus Pithys; species Pithys albifrons. The sequence goes on from NC_092459.1 coordinate 90,095,672, forward strand.
TGTTTGTCCTTTGTTTCTGCTTTCATGGAAACTTATGAAAGCTTATTTTACCTAGGTATATGCATATAAAGGTTGTCAAATAATTTGCCCTGCTTTTCAGGTTGGTGATATATCTCTGTTCAAGTGGAGGTATCTGTTTCTGATTTATTAACATTTGGTCCCCTGGTTTCCTGCCATTGATCTAGACTAATACTGTGCTCAGCTGATGAGTTTTATATGACATCTGATATTGCAGGAAGAGAGAAAAGTTAGTACCACTTTTAATATTTTTCTATTTCAAATATTCCAGGACCACGACATGCACTCAAAACACCTAACAATATCGAGAAGTATGTATTTATAAATGCATACATATATATGTATGTAATGTTTCCCTGGGATAAAAATTTTTGGAAGTAAACCAAGTATTTATCAATAGAACAGATGTTTGCTCGGTGTCATTCACATCCTGTAAACTGTATATACATTTACACCCTACCGCCAAAACATGGTTTCACCCTACTACTGACCGTCTGCCTGCCATTCAATCTCTAGTTAAGTCACGGTCAATAAGGTCAACTCTTTGGCAACATCTGTATTTGATCAGTTCACACAAAATAGGAGCCTTCCTAAAGCCTGACTACCCTGAAGTATTTTAAGAGGCAGCATATTACAATAGTTGATTCACCGCTGCTGCGGACTTTGCACTTGGAAGACTTTTGCCGCCTCTGAGGAACTGAAATGGGAAGATTAAAATCCTTTCTAGCAAAATAAATCTCTGAAATCAGCAGGTTTAGCAGTGGCATAGTTTCTAGACTGACAAGAAAAATTTAGCAGTTTCTTTCCCCGAGTGTTCGGTCCCTCAGTGTAGGGATTTTGATGTGTGATATTTTATATTTTAACTCTGTTCTGCATAGAGATTAAGTTTAAAGCATGTCTAGGTTGTTGCAAAGATAAGCCATAAAGTCAGAGGATAAAACTATCTGCAATTTTACTTCAAAAACCAACAGTGGGGATTAATGCAGCCAATTGTTTCCTGTTGGTGTTTCCACGCTCGGCACAGGCAGTACTTCAGCAAGTCGCTGTGCTTTCCTTCACATGGGTGAATGCAAATTCTTCCCTCAAAGAAAGCAAAATATTCTGGGTGGAATCCTGGCCCCACTGAAGATAGCGGAAAATAGTCTGGCAAAACTGAGTGAGACGGAATTTAACCTGATGTTACCACTGCGTTATTTCAATGCTGGAAGCTCTCTGAAAGTACAAGGTTAGAAATTTGACTCTGAGCACAGTCGGACGGGTGCCACTTTACTGATGTTCCTGGTTTTGGAGCAAATGAGAATAAAACCTGGCCTCTGGGAGTGAGATTATGGGATTTTTTTTAATGTTTTCTTTAGGAACAAAACATTTGACTCAAGAAACTTAGAAAAGCAAAACCAGTGCCTTCTGATACCTTTCTGTTTCGGCATGGCAAAATTTGGACCTGACTACAGATGATCATACATTGACAGATATTGCCACCAATGCTTGAATTACACTGCTGGTCTTCCTGGCTGTGTTCAACAGTGAGAAAAGCTTGAACACTGAAATGATTTCTCTCTGCTGGGTGTTGGCAAAACTAGGATAGAGCAGCAAGAGTACAGCAGTATCCCATCATCAGCCACGAGGTTTAGTCCTCAAAATGGGACTGATTTGAGCTGTACCATGGGCAAGGGATAACTGTTAGTTTTTTGAGACCCACCTGGTGAAAGTTTGGATTTTCAAAATATTTTTATGATGGATGTTTTCACAAAATATGACATTAAAAAATATGGTTTTATTTGCTTTTTTCTCCCCCCACAAAATAATTACTTTTTATTTAATTTCTTTCATGCTGAATTTTCAGTGAAAACATTTGACTAAAAAACACAGCAAGGGGCAGTGCAACTAGTTCTGTGAACAGCTGGGATAAAATCTGAAAGCATTTTGAAGCAGCAAAATGAATGCATTATAGAGTCTATTTTCTTTGCAATTTTCTGTCAAGAGTCCTGTAAACCTCAGACTTGCCATGGGCGCACATGTTTGGTCCAGGGACTGTTCACAAACAGCAAATTCCAAACCATACTAAATATTGAGGATTATAGAATGGCTCATATGATCTGCTGACGCACAGGGTACTCAGCAGAAAATATTCTCATCCCTCCTTTTAGTACTACTTGTATAACACTGGTAGAATTTTCTAATACTTGTTATGGTGTATTAAATATACTTTATGTTTGCACACTCTACTGCTTTGTCGTGTAAAGCAGCCTTAATAGTTATGTTTTAAGAATGCAATATTACATCTCTTCTGATTTTCTTTATTAGGAGTAACTACCATGCCCATGAATTTCAGTAGCACAGCATTTTGATGCTGTAGAGTACAAGGGAGATGTAGCCTGAGATCCTATTCTGACTAGTCAAAAAAAAAAGTTTACAAATATTTCAGGATTGTCTTGTCAGAGTAACGAAAATAAAGTTTTCTTTACTTAGACAGTGGACTGTTCCTGAAATATAAATATTAAATTAAAATTGTAATGAAAACTGTGGGAGAAAGGGTAATGACAAGTTTGCTGCAGACAAAGCAATTGCCAACAAAACCAACAGCAATCTAGAATTTTATTTCACTAAAACCTGTTTCCATTGCTGGTCAAGTTCTGCTGGTTGTTGTCTCTGCAACTGACCGCAGGATCCAGGCCTTAGGGGATGTTGCCTCTGAGCTGGGAATGTGTGAAAACCAGATAATCACACAAGAAATTTCCTTAACAAAATATCCCAGAATCAGTAGTCTAAGAAAATAAGCTGGATTTCACAGTGTAAAATTAATTGAAGTATTGACCTATGGTATTTTTGAGTTGTCTTTCTTCAAGTATTTTCAAATGGGCCTGATGGATTGATTAAAAATGGACTCTAAAGGTGAGATACTGAAGAGATACTAATGGAGGATGGGAAATGTACAATCTAACAGTCTATGTCACACATAAGGTGTTTCCTGGGTTTTCCTTAATGCATTCAATAAAACACAGAGGAAGAGAAAGGGAGGTGGACAATTTTAATAGAAAAGAAAGAAGCCACAGATAGTAGTGCAATCCTGTTTTCAAAGTCCTTATTCCTTTACATTTGAAGAAGCTGGGAGCATCAATGAAATCAGAGGTAATAAATGTGAAAATAGTGCGATTAAAAATATAGAGCTGGAAAATAACAATGACATTCATGGGAAAATGTAACCCAGTACACGCAGGGAAATGTAATTTGAAACACAGACATCCAAAGGGAGGGAGAATCCTAGAAAGCAGCAATGCCAAAGGAGACCTCAGGGTCAAATTAGACATGAATTTGCAATATGATCTAACAGCATGACCAGCCAGTGCAGTTGTGTTGTACAGAGAGGGACGTATCTGGGAACGTGAAGGTCGTTCTCCTTCCTGACATGGCTCTGACTACACCAGGAGCTGTGTCTCTGGTCATTGGGAAGGAATTGAAAACAAGGGAGAGCTAAGGCAGAAGGAGAAGGTGGACTGATACAGAGTGTCTCTGGGCAGAAATGCAATAAAACACCCAGTCAGCATGTTCCTAAGGCTTCAGGCACCAAGTACCTTCACATTGGATCCAAATCAGCTGGGGGTGACTGCATCAATGTGCCTGCTCTCTGTGCTCAGAACTGCCCTGGTGTGAGCCACGAGGTGTCTTGCTGCCCAAGGCACAGAAGGTCAGCAAATTTGGGTCTCATGGCTCTTGACTAGCCACTCACACTGGCTGAGAGCCTGCAGACCCCTACCCTTCAGGAAGACCTGGCAGAAGCTGGCCCCAGCAAAGCAACAGTGTAAATGAAGCCATATGCTGTTTAGCCAGCGGAAGATGAGTTCTCCCACCACACAGGACCATCAGACTGAGGTCATGGGCTGCCCTGAACACCACTTCTGTACCATTATTGCCCCCAGCAGAAGCTGGGAGTAGCAAGGGACTGTGTGAAATGGGGCATAAGGTTGAGTCTGGGCACTAGGGGGAATCCCAACTCCCAGCTCCCTTGCCATGGCTGAAATGCATTTCACACTGATGAGCTGGTTAAACATTATGATCATGGGAAGCAGAAACCAAAATTGAAGACTGCTCTCTTCCACACTCCCTTGATAATTGTTTTGTGAATAAATGAGTGAAAAAAAGTTTAAATTCTTGAGTGAGCATGCAAACCTGTGCTTCTCAGACAGCTGCATCTAAAATGGCTCATCAGTTTGCAGCTGGTGCTATACACTTAGTGCTGTATTCTCTGGTCTGGTTAAATGACTATGGTGGAAGTCAGGATGTGCTGGTTTTGACTGGAATAGAGTTAAATTTCTTCATAGCAGCAAGTATGGGTCTGTGTCTTGGATTTGTGCTGGAAACAGTGTTGATAAAACAGAGATGTTTTTGTTATTGCTGAGCAGTGCTTACACAGAGTCAAGGCCTTTTCTGTTCCTCATATCACCCCACCAGCAAGGAGGCTGGGCGTGCACAAAGAGGCTGGGGACACACAAGGAGTCAGGAGGGGACACAGCCGGGACAGCTGACCCCAAATGACCAAAGGGATATCCCATACCATATGGCATAATGATGAGCATATAAAGCTGGGGGAAGAAGAGGAAAGGGAGGGGAACGTTCAGAGTGATGTCACTTGTCTTCCCAAGTAAAAGGCACACATGATATAACCCTGCTCTCCTGGAGATAGCTGAACACCTGACTGATAATGGGAAATGGTGAATGAATACCTTGTTTTGCTTTGCTTGCACTGGTGACTTTTGCTTTACTTATTAAACCGTCTTTTTCTCAACCCACAAGTTTTCTGCATTGTACTTTCAATTCTCTCCCCTAACATGTCATGGGAGCATGAGAGAGCAGCTGTGTGGGCTTCAGTTGCTGTCTGGGTTTAAACCATGGTCCAGATGCAGTGGCAAACTGTGCACAGAGAACTACCTTTACACCTCCCTTACTATATGTCTCTCCAGGCACTGCTTTGGTCTCCTAGAGGAGCTCAGAGAAACCCTCTAACTGCAATTGCTCTTCCTTGATTGCTCCAGCAGTGGTGACGTTATGCCTTGTCTCATCACCCTCCTAAGGAGGGGCTGCCCTGGCTGGGGAGAGGGACAGCATGTGTTCCCTGGGAGCCACAAAGCTGGCTTGAAAGCAGCAGGGCATGAGCCATGCTTCTTAGCATCCTGCATGGGGAAAAGAGCAGTTCTCAAACACATGTGGGGGGTATGTGTTATTGAAAGTTTTAAAATACCTATTTTTCAAAATCATTCCATCAAAGAATTTAAATAGAATTAAGCCACTCAGTATTTTTAATCTTGTGTTGCTTCTAGATTTCTGGTATCTATATCAATAGTAAGATATTTGGCTATTTTGCAGGAAAAAACCTAAATTTCTCAACTGAGAAATCTATTTGCTAATTAAAGCTGGTGTATGAAATTGCAAATGATAGTTTGTAACGTCAGAAATCCTTTTCTTCAATATGACCACAGAGGTCTGAAATGCAAGTTTAGATATATACAATATAAATTTCTAATACTGTCTATCAAAAATTTTCCATATAGATGAGTGGATGGTGTTTGCATATATGGAAGCATAGATGATATCCATCAGAAACCACTGAGTTTAACAGAATTGCAAAGGAGGCTACATATTTTAGATTGCTGAGGTCTGGTGAGAGGAATTATTGTGAGCTGACTTTCATTTTTTTGCTGTTATTAAGAGAAAAGCTAACAGTTTGGAGCAAAGCTGCAGCTTGAAAAGATTTTTTTTTATGTGCAGTCAAGTTATTAAGATGGTAAAGTAATATTTTGTCCAGCAGATGGCCATTTATCTGTTAGTGCAAATGGAAAAAAAGGTAGAAAGTTCTGTGCCTTGCCCTGCCTTGCCTTCTCTCCCCTTCCCAAACAATACCTTGTGCCAGGTTCTTTATCCAGCAAAATGTGTTCATGTACAACACTGGGTGTGACCAACAGCATCATTTGGCAAAAGCTGTGCAAATTACAGCTATTTCTCCGCTTACTCCATCTTTCTCCAAGCACTTAAGAAAAAGTTATTAGGTGATTGTGCATCAACATCAATATTTTCAATGCTGTTTTTCCCATTGCATATGATTTTTCTCTGAAGAATATAATAGCTAGTAGAGAGGAGATGGATGGCCAGCTATTATCAGGTTCTACACAAGTAGTATATCCGATGATTGTCTGACAAATTTAATTAGGATAATTCACCAGAAGAATAATTAAAAACCCAAAATAGTTTGCACTAGGTCCACCAATTTTAATCGCTACCTTAGAGATCACTTTTCATTCTGTCAAGCAACAGTGTTTAACTAAATTAAATGAAATCCCACTCCATTACTGCTGAACTGAGGAAACCTTTGCCTGGTTTATTTTTCTGGTGTGCAGGCAATGAGTTCTAACTCAGCTGTGCAATGCCTGTTGTGGAAAGCAACGTCCAAAAACTCTCCAAGTAACATTTTGCTCTGAGTTTGAGCACCTAAGGAAAATGGAGAAGCAGAAAAAAATAAGGGGATCACAGACGCGTAGTCTCTCAAGGGCTGTACAAACAAAAATCTCTTTTCTCCCCAGAAATGGTTCAAAGACATAAATGAACACTGAGAAACGGTGTTACTGGTAGTTCTTTCTGGTTTTCCTTTCACCTGAGACTTTCAACTAAGATCGGTAGATTAAGTGGTTCTTTTAGCTCAGTCCCCTGTGCAGGCAGATCTGCGATCTTGGCTCTTGCCTCACTGTGTCATGGGCAGTTTAGGTCAGCATGGGGGTGCCTGTCTGTGTTGAGGGATCTTTCTTGAGGGCTTGAGGTTTGGACTGGCTTGAATTAGTGACCTGTGGTCTGGGTTTTGAGAGTCTCTGGGTGAAATGTGTCCTATTAACCAGGGAGACATATGACTGAACGAAAATTGGGCATTTATCTCCTTCTGGATCTACTGAATTGCTTTCCACGGAGCTGAACACTAGGATGAGGTACAGTGGCCCACCTGCAGTGGCCAAGGCAGCCCAGTGCCGCCCACCCTGTGTGTGGCAGGGAGAGCTCCTGTCACTAACCCAAGACATTAGCGCCAGAGGCACCATGCAGCCCAGAGCTCAAGCAGGGCTCCAAGAGGAGCTAATGTGGCGAACAGAACATCTCACTCCTCCTGTAGAAGATCCATAGGGACAAGGTACTTTGTAAAATAAATGCATACCAAGTTTCTGAATTTTAGCTACTCTCCTAACTGCTGAGTCTCTTGCTAATTCCCATGATACTCCCAATGCCATCTTCAGCAAATAATCCTGTGTGAACTTCTCTTCCTGTGCCCTTTGAACTTTATTGAGATGCTGCACTGGAAGAAAGGTCTTGCTTCACAAAGCAGTCTCAAGACAGGGAGCAAGGAATGGATCATGAATGTTATTTTTCCCCCTTTTTTTGTTGCAGGAAAGACAGGAGACTGTGAAGACCATATAGTGAGCTGAATGTGACATATCATCATGCACCAAATGAGCGCAGGGAAAAAGCAACTTCTCTCTAATCCCAGACAGAAATATAACATTAGTTAAAGAAAACATTTTTCTAATTTGTTTTTACTCTCCATAAAATAGGAATAAGATATCGACCATATTGTTAGTGTTATAAAGGCTATTTCCCTAATGTTTGCACAGGGCTTTTTGAGTCTCCATTACAAAATTTTGGAGATGCTGGAGTTGTTTTACTTCAACTCTGGGTTTGTAAGCTAGAGTAATTTTTCTTCTTTCTAGTATCATCCTAGGCACAAGACAAGAAAAAGAACTGTGAAATTTTTTAAACCAAAAATCTTATGAGCTTTGAGATGTTGACATGGCCCAAACTACCAAAAGAGGGATTTTAATATATTCCCTTAAGATATATATTTTTATTTGGATATATAGATGATGTTAAGTCATTGCAAGAAACACCTTGTTGTCCTTGAAGGACAACTCATATAGACCACCATAGGAGTGTGAGTGCCCCACCACCTCCCCATCCAGCCCCTTCCAGCCCTCTTATTGCAAGGGAGAAGAATGGTGCCCCCACCTCAATCTTCCTTTGGGCTCTAGGGAGGAGCCTGACTTCAGGCACAACTTCAATGCCTTTTCTCCACCAAAGGACCAAACCTCAACTCCAAACCCCTATACAAAGAGGAGCTTGTAGTTTTATTTAGAGTATACTGCCGGAAATCACCTCTGAAGTAAAGATCTTTGTGAGAAACACGTGGTCAGACAAGATCAGGAGGAAAAGCCAGATACACTGTGCAGTGGGGCCAAGGGTCAGAGTTTGAAGTTGAACTCTCATTAGCTCACTGAGGGATAAGATGCTTGCATATTTTTGAGGATCGCTCTTCCAATGCTTTACTGGTACCTCTGAACCTTTGCCACACCCCGAGACATTTTACAATAAAGAGAATTTGTAGACTTCCTTCCTACCAGCTGCAACCAGAAGGGGAGTTTGTCACAACCTGTGAGCACTCTAACAGGTGACTGCTATTTAATGTGAATTAAAACATCAGATGCTGGCTTGCCAGGGGAGAGAGCCTGTGTGAGGAAAGAACTTATCTCCACAGTCATACTGGGAAGGTAAGGACTTACAAATTTTCTGTTCTTGCTTTTGAACCTGTACTTGTTCCTTGGAATTTTGCAGTCATGTTTTAACTTGAGCATGGAACTGACTTCTTTTCTAAAATCTTGGTGGCAATATTAGATGGTGGATGATGAGATTATTAGTGGTATTGTCATAGGATGTATCACCAGATTTTATCAAAAATAAGAATAAATTTAAGTCATGGGTGATTAAGCTGACTAACTTGTTTTGTTTAGCCTGTTTTCCTTTGATTCACTTTACATACTGAAGTTCTTTCCTGTGCAAATCCTTCACTTGAGTCATTTAAAGCATTTCACTTACTTATTTTTCCCCTGTACTTTACTTCAGGAAACCTTGTAGCTCTTGACAGACTGTTTTTTATGTCTCCGGAGGTTTCTTTTGAAAATCAGTGGGGAAACAATATCTCACATTCCTGGTATATTCTGAAGCACCGACTTTTCAGAGATTACTTTGGATATGCTTTTTATTAATAGGATCAGGAGAGGCAACTTCCTAATGATTATAATTTGTGGTTTTATCTGAAAGTATTGTTCTCACTAAAATCTCTTTAATATAATGCTAAATTATAAAAATATTAATTAGATAAATGGACATTAATCCTCCAGCTATGTATAATGCACTCTTTGATGTAGCCTACTTCGGAGCTTATGGTCTGTCCAGCATTTCCTTTTCCCCAAGTATATTATTTTTTCAATAATCCAAGTAGGTATTTTACTGTGTTTCTTTGGTGTTACCACAGGAGAATAAGGTTCTAGTTGAGTGGAAGTTGCTAAAACAGCCAGTTTCCAGGGCATGAAACCCTTTCATTTAAGGGAGCAAAGGTCAACTCAACAAGAAGTTGAGTCATGCCAAAAGCAGGACAAGTGCGTCCTCAGGGAGAGAGTAAGCGAGAGTGAGCAGCACATCACATAGAGGAATTCCCTGCCTGAGAAAGGTGTTTTGCTCTGGAGCAGGTTGTGGGTAGTATGGATCACCAGAGACTACTGGATTTCCTTAATCAATGCTAGTCCTTGGCAAATGTGGAAATAGTCATTAAATCATCTTACAATCAGTTCATCTCCAGCTTCTGGACTTTATAGTGCATGTTCTTTAATTAAAACCAGGGAAATTCATAATGCTAGTTACAACAGCATATCATTACTGTATTTTTTCAGATGTCTCCAATCAATAACGGTATTGGAAGTCACACAGATTCCAGTGTGCATATTTTGCAATCATTCATATTTTTTGTTGGTTGTAGTGTTAAAGAAACATGTGTGCAGTGCTTAGCACAGAATTCATACATAATAGAATCATATAATATGCTGAGTTGGAAGGGATTGTCGAGTCCAACTCCTGGCCCACTACAGGATCATTCCCAAGAGCCACACCACATGTCTAAGAGTATCACCCACATGCATCTTGAACTGTGGCAGGTTTGGAGCTCTGACCGCTTCCTTGGGGAGGCTGTTCCAGGGCCCAACCACACAACCAACCTAATATCCAACCGAAAGCTCCCCTGACATAACCTCAGACCATTCCCTCAGGTTCTGTCACCGGTCACCACAGACAATAATCTCAGTAGAAAGTTGTAGACTGTGATGAGGTCTCTTCTCCAGGCTGAACAGAACAAGTACCCTCAGCCACTCCTCATACAGCTTCCTCTCAAGGCCTTCCACCATCTTGGTTGCCCTCCTTTGGACACTCTCTGATGGCTTAGTGTCTTTCTTATATTGTGGCACCCAAAACTGCACACAATATTCAAGTGAGGCTGCCCCAGTGCAGAGCAGAGTGGGACAATTCCCACTCTGGACTGGCTGGTGATGCTTTGCCTGAAGCCCCCCCCGGACATGGTTGACCCTCCTGGCTGCCAGGGCACTGCTGACTCATATTCGACTTGCCATCAACCAGGACCCCCAGAGCCCTTTCCACAGCACTGTTTTCCAGCATCTCCTTGCCCAGTCTGTCTGTACATCTGGGGTTGCCCCATCCCAGCTGTAGAATCTGTCACTGTCCCTTGTTGATTGTCAGTGATTGCCCAATCCTCTAATTCGTTGAGGTCTCTCTTCAGGGCTTCCCTGCCTTCAAGGGAGAATTACTGGGATTTGGTTTTATAAAAGCTTTGGAGGGATTTCTGTTTGTTCACCTGGTGCTACTTTACTTTCAACCCATCAGCATCATCTGAACGAAAGTGCATAAGCATGTATGCATGTGTGTGATCAGCAGAAAAGGAAAAAGAAGGTGACAGTACTTCATGGAGTCATGTCCTCCAATGCATGTATTAAGAAAAAAAATTGTTTTGGAGATTTCACCCACTTATTTTCTAATGAATACAGCAATATAAGTATATTATGAAGAAGCAGAAAACTATATCATATTATGTATTAATTTTATGACCTTCACACTGAATTTGCAATTAATGTGGATTAATTAACTTGATTATACAAAGGTGAACAACAAAACCCTCCATGCAATGTATGCTGTGGCAATATGATTTTTACCAAGGTGTTACAAAGATTTTAAGTGCTGACTGCAGATTGCAAATGTGATCGATGGTTTTGGGTGTGAGGTGTGTATTCACAGATAATGTGAGTAGCTGACATTTCCCATTTTTTATTGAGTGCAGACTGCTTCCCTGGGACATACTCCTCTTGGCTGTTTGAGAGCTAGAGCAAAGATCTTCATGATTCCTCAGAAAAGTGGATTGGAGCTTGGTGATAGGAAAATGCTGATAGATAATCTTATACCATGACCTTGAGATTTTACAGTAGCTTGAGATCTTTTATACCACAAACAAATATTTGCAGGTTTGTTTCATTTTTGTTAATCACCCAAAAGTGTGAATCCTCATTCTGTAGTTTATGTGGCAAGACCTTTACTGCCTCGGTCCAGATGTTTCCACAGCATTTTTTGGGCAAACAGACTTAATCATGAGAGGTTTTTTGTCATAACCCATTCTGCCTCAAGTTTCTCATCTTGTTATCAGCTATTAACCAGTCAGTTTTTATTAAAAGACTCTCCTTTTTTAGTCCAAACACCAGCAGTATCACCTAGTAACATTCAGCAGACTTATAGCTGTAACTTGCCAGAGCATTCCTGTTGTGTAATGCGTTCACACATTCCCAGCAGATTTTAATTTACTCTAGCAATGCCTAGATGAATTCACACACAGCACATTGTAATGCAAATGGAACAGTTAAAATAGATCACACATCTCTCTTCCATCTCAATTTCAGTCTAATGTATCATTGCAGCTTATTCTGTAAACTGTTGAAGCCATCTTCATTCAACTGTAAACTAAAGAGACTAGATGTCTATCAGACAAAACCAAAACACTTCTTGATTAATCACAACCTCTTGACCTAATGAGTGATAGCTGTGTTAAAAATGTTGTCATTATCTAAATGGAGTACCCAAACGTCCTGCAGATCCTAAGCAAATTGACTCTCTTCTATTTATAAACAAAACTGGAAGATGAACTCCTGGGTTTATACTGGAAAAGGGACATCATTCATTTTTATCCAACATACCTGCTTTTAGTGATATTACCCACACACGCAGGTTTTAGAAAATCTTAACAACTGAAGTGGTTTATATGCTTTTAAGACTAATTTTGAAGTTTATGTGTACATTCATCACACCGGAGCTGGGTGCTCAATATCTACCTAAAATGCACAGTATTAACAGTACATGTTGAAGTTCCTTCTTAGGCTTTCTGTTAGACACTAAACATCATTAGCACTGGATATGGAATTCTGCCTTTTCAGAGTTTGTATAAATGTTATTTGCTATGCTGAGGGCATTTTTCCAACACATAAAATGCACATCTCTTTGTGTGCATGACCAAGTGATGAATCTTTGAAAAGCCAGTTTTATAGCTATGTATTGCCAGCTTTTTGATTAATAATCTGGTCACATGCAAGTAAAGATGCTGTTACAGGAAAAAAAAATCAAACAATATACAGATTTTTTTTTCCCTGCAGCTTTTAAAATATTGGCTGTTTCTTTCTACATGTTGTTCCAATGAAGCCTTGAGAGAGGAGGTCTGGATTGCACATGTCCTTAATTATTTACAATTCTTCTCTTCCAACAGATGCTTATTTGTTATGATACTCCTAGCAGGTATAGTAGTTCTTATTCCTATTAAATAAAATTTTAAAAACCCCAAGAAATTTGTGCACAACTAGTTCTTGTGCTGATAATAAATATGAGGTCAGACACAAGTTTCTGTTTTGGAAAATAATTGGGATTTAACATAATTAAAAATCCCTGTCAGTAAAATGAACAGCAAAATCCATTCCACATTTGTAATTTATAACTATTATTCACTGTGGGGTGAAGGAAAATCCTTAACTAGCAAAGTCCTTTCTCAGCCTGTGTGGGATGACCTGTTGGGAGGCACAGTGCTCTAAAGCACTGTGGGCAGGTAGGGTTTGTTATGCCCACCTGTGACTGCTATACTTGCTGTACCAGCCCTGGGGGCAATCCTGCACTACAGCCTGGGCAAGCTGCTCTGAAGCAAGCTATAGTGTCCTTCTTCCCACCATGTGTGTGCAGCCCAGAGTTAGCAGGACCACTAGGATTTAAAGCCTCTCTCTCACCTGGTAGTGGATTTAGAGATTAACACCTCACCAGGAGCCTGTCCAGAGGCTACAGAAGACTTTGCCATTTCTTCCCAACACTTTTCTTTTTTATATGTTCAAGGTTTACATTAGCTTTTTTGCCACAGCTTGCCCTAAGGCTGCCTGTTGAGGCAATTATCCACAATGACACCATAATCTTTCCTTTGAGTTGTTGCTTTGCAGGATAAAATCTCTCATCCTCTAAGAAGGGATGTATTCCTCTCTGCCATTTAACACCTGGAATTTAGGTGTATGAAAATGTCAAATTACAACCATTTAGTCAAGTGATCCACACCCCCCGTAACAGTATTTTTAGTATTTTTTGCCTCACAGTTCTCTAAACCCTGAGCAGATTTTTCCAGGAAGGACTCTATGACACGATTCAGACCTTTCATATAAATACAAAGTAATGCCGTACAAAGAGCTGGTCCTGCTGGAATCTCACTGGGAACATTGTCTGAGACTTCCTTATTATTGGCCACACTTCAAACATATCTGCAATCTAGTTTTAAGCTAATATAACCTGTGCTTTTCCATTCTAATATCTGATGGCACTAAATCTAATGCCTTGGAGTAGTGAAAGTATAATATAGCAATGCAGTCATCCTTTGTAAGGAGAAGTAATTTCATGGAGAAAGGAAGAAGTAATCTCATCTGATCATGCCACATTTCCATGAGACCATAATAAATTATGTTATTCTTATTTTTCTTATCTTTCAGTAAAGATAATTAATCTAAAAATCTTTAGGCCTAAAAACATCTCTCTGTAGTTGCTCTAATATTTAAATTGTTCTAATATTGATAATTTCCAGTCCTCTAGACTTCTGAAATACTTGCTGTATCCAAGTGTCTTAGGTGGTTACAAGGAATTTAGTTAGTGTTTCCTGGCTAGTGGCATACCAGGAAGTTTGATCTGAAAGTCCCTTCCGACCATAATTTCTATGAAATCTTGCAACCTGACTTTGGCAATATTACAAAGGAAATCTTTAAGGAATGATGAACCAGTCTTGACTGAGACTTTGCACTGTGGTTGTGCCTGCAGCATGAGGAAGAAGAGTGTTGTTCCTTAGGAGTTTTACTTTCACCATAGGCATTTCTTACAACCAAATCTGTTCTTTATAACCCTCCACAGCATCACCAGAATTACAAGGCAAGAGTGGATTTTATGTGATTTGTTATAGTAGCCTTCACAGAAAAAAATAAGTTTCATAGAAAATTGGTTTCCCGAGGTATATTGTTTTATCCTATTAGCATAATAACTCCAATGGTGTTAGTCTTGTATTAAAGTATTGTTCCATTATGTTTACCATTGTGACATACTAATTAGCAACAACTAGAAAAAGAAAATTTTAAAAAAGGGAAAATTTTGTTCAGAAATTAAATGCTCCAATTGTTTTTTTATTTATATCACAATACACAGACTATCAACACACTGAACACAATGTATGTCTTATGATAATACGTATGCCAATATAAAAAAGTACATATTACACACTTATGTACTAGATTTACTAGCTCCTCAAAGGACATAGTGATGTTGCTGTCCATAATGTGTCTGAAGCGTGAAGAAATTTTCCTGACCTAGAGTTGGCCAGGTAGGTCAGACAAGGGTAGAAGCTTCTGCTGGTCCTCCACAGAGCTGTTCAGCTCCTGAGAGACAGGTGGTACTGGTATGGGTTCAGTAGTGCTTAGCTCATGTGTAGCAGGCTGTTGCAGTAGAGAAGTGTGAGGTTGTTTCACCTGAGTTCATTGTCAGGGGTAAGCAACTGCTCATCTGCACTGTCATAACCTTCACTTAAGGCTTGATGCTTTCTTGAGCTGTACTTTCCGCCAGGAAAGGTCCTCCTGAAGCTCAGCTCAAGTTCTAACATTTCAGGTTAATAGATGGGCTGACATATGATCTCCATTTTTACATTCTGCTGTTAACCAAACCAACAGGAAGCTCCCTGGATCACAGAATTTCCTGTTGAACCAGTAGTAGATAATTTCTATAGGTACAAGGGGCATATTTAGATGATCACATCTCACATGGCATAAAGTGACTAGTATTGATTTTACCTATCACAGTGCACTGAAAAATACATTGCTTTGCATTCTTTCATTGACTCCACAGATACATTAACTAGTCCAAGATGAAGTACTAATGTTCATCTTGTGCTGCAGAAAAAGAAACCTTTCCCAGACAATTTGACTCACAGGGAATACAGACAGTACATTGCTGAGACAGCTGTTAGTAATGCCAAATGAGTCCCAAATTGGCTTTGACAAGCTGTTTGACAAACAATCTCTTCTATGAGCTGCTCAGGTCCTGTCTCTAGTAGCACAGGTAGGACAGCAGCCCAAAGCAAGATCCATGGAGATGAGTCACCCATTCCTAACTAATAACCCAGGGTTGTCTTAAACCGCTGCAGAGCCCAGTGCTGAGATACCCAGACACTTTGTGTGATTCCTATGGGCCAGATAGCTGAGACTGACTGATCTGCTTGCTTGCAGCCCTTGGTAGGAAAAAGCCTGGGTTGACCGTAACTCATGCCACTGAACTCCCCTCTTCTCTGCCTCTTCCCCAGAGGGGCCTTGGCTCCAGAAAACACCTCTCAGCAAAACGCTCTCATGTGCCAAGGCTAGGCAATGACTGGGCACTGGCCCAAAAAGCCTGGGCCGTTCCTCTGCTAAGAGGATGCCAATCTTAGTCCTATGGAACATTTTGGGAAAGTGGTTCAGTCCTAAATCTAAAACATGAGCTGTAAGATCTAACAATACTAATTAGCCCTGTCTCTGTGTTGGCCTTATTTGGCTGGTGTTGATGCTAAAGATTAGTGCCTAAAATTCCTGCAAAAAAAGCATTCAAAACATTAGTGGAGAAAGATAGATAAATTGCCTTCATTGGAAGCTTCCAAGGTGCACACTGAAGCATGTGTATGCAGGATCAGGGATGTCACAGTTTTCATAGCTCCAGCCACTAGCATATATGATAACTATAGCCTGCCTATGGTATCCATTTCTCCTGGTGCCCTCAACATCAGAAAGCTCAGAACTGCCCCTTGGAGAGGCTCCAAGGGCTCTAGGCCTTCTTCCTGTGTTTTGCCTTCAAGCTATCTTGCAGGTGTTTCTTCAAAACACCATGTCCTTGGCAGAATGTGAGAAACATGCAGTGATTTCTAAACACCACCTAAAAATGTGAGTCACCCAGGAACACCTACATCATCCTAAAAGTTCTAAAAATCTGCAGAATATACACTAAAACCCTTAGGCATCAAGATGGTTTCTGCAGTGTGCTCCTTGGGCCTCCAGGCTCAGGAGCCCTGGTTCTCTCAGGCACTGGATCAGACCTATGTTAACTCTTCAAGAAGTTCATTCATGATATGAAGTGATAGAAATGTCTGAGTTAATGGATTTTCAGGACCTATATTTGATCCAGCAGGGTCAGTGATGGGTTAAATTAACATAGGCACATGCTGAATGTATTTGGAAATGTAGAAAGCCCAGTGTTCTCCAGGACTCAGAGATTCCATAGTGTTGTGAGGAAGACTTGATGGCTTTTGTACAAAGTTGACTCGAAGATCCAGACTTTAACATTTCCATCTTTAGTCTGTGTGAAAGAGGTTGTATTGCTAGGGCATCTGTGCCGGACGGTGCCCTGATGGATGGCTTTCCCTCAGATAAGTTCACTCTATGCAGAACCACCTCTGGAGCCTCTCCACACATGACACAGTTAATCTGCAGCCAAGACAAAAACTCTGAAAACTAATCAAGAGTTGAATATTTTGATCCTTTGTAACTGATGTTTAATTGGTGCAAGAATATAAAAACAATATTGTTTCCACTTGTTGATGTACAAATCTGTAGGGAAACCACTGAAGCAGAGTTGGGAGAGTAGATCCACCAGACATTTAGCGCCACTTCAGCTCCATTTTCTGTCTGATGGAAGTACCAGTTCAGGTGCAGACAGTGGGGGTGGAGGGAAATCATGTTCTATATTACTTACACATCTCTAATTTCAAGCTCCAGGTTTTGGAAGTAAAATAATTTGCCCCCCGCATGGTATCTGTTTCTGGAACTTATTATCTGCTTTGTTAAGTTCAGCTGGCATTCAGATAAGGCTAATTTAATTAGACATCTTAGTAATCACACATGCATACTTACTGCCACAGCAGGGGATGGCTTCTTCAAAACAAAACCCTTCACATATTACTTTGGACAGCAAGTTTTCCCTGAAAGATTTCACATCGTATGCATGTATTTGTATGTTACCTCCTTTTTCACAAGATTTCACGTAACATGGTGTTTCCCCTGTGAGAATTTTCACAGTTTGGGGATACCCCTACCTAGAAAAACTTCCTGTGCCTGGGAGGTGTTCTTTTGGGAAAATGCTTATTTTACACTGTTGGTCCACTTTGAAGGCAGTGATAACATCAGGGGGTTGCTCTGAACTGAAAATTTTCTCAGCCTGGGAAGACATTTCCCTGAGATTGAGGGACATACATGTAGACGATATTTCTTTGGGAATCTCCCTCTTGCAGAGATGTCCTCACTTACTTCATGCTGCTTTGCAGTTTACTGTGTCATCATATTTTCAATTTGATAATCCAGGGAGAAGAGCATGTTTACAATGCTTCCATTAGGAATAGCCTGAGAAAGTGTTTAGTGAGAGAGTTCCAAAAGTGAGTGGGAAATGGGTTTATGGCTTGTGCTGCTGCTCATCCTGTCCTCATATTTGCAGAACTCCTTCAAACCCTGTCTGGCAATTAATGATAATAAAGTTGATGTCTAATAGATGAACAAAGTAAAATAAATAAAAAATTGTAAGACTTAGTTCTGCTGAACTTCTGGGAGATTAAAAAATTGAACTTAAAGTGAAATCCATCTTCTGCAAATAGCCCATACTTTGGAAAACAAATAAAATAAAACTTTTCTGAAAACTTTTGAGGGCTCAAAATCTGTATTTGAATTTGAGACTGCAGTCAATATCTGTGCAAGAGCAAACGTGTTGCACCAGAAAATTCATAAAAACAATTCTATAAACTGGAAGCAACTTATTCAGGAAAAAAAGGCTTGCAAAAAGCTAAAATATTTAGGTTTGGCTGAAGTAGCTATGAGCTTGATCATTATATGTATACCATGCAAGTAAAGAGTTTGTGGGTGAGTCTAAAGCCAATGTGAACCTTTATGTGGAAAATACTGCCTATGTGGGTATGGAAAATAGCCCACTTAAACTATAACTATACTGAAAATCTGCAAATAAAACCTGAATATAACACCAATGTAGAAGGACTATTTCTTTTATACTTCTCTGAGTATATTCTATGTTATTCTTAGGACAGACAAGATTATACTGTACTCACAGTAATGCTTGAAAGTAAACAACATATAAAGAAGTAAAATATTTCCTTAAAATACACAAAATAACAGTGGAAGAAAAAGAGATGTACAACCGAAGCTAGACCATTACAACTTGATTTACTTTGCTGAGTAGGAAGCTTGGATGAAATTACTGACTCCTTTTTTAAACAAGCAAGATATATTATTTCAAAGAGAGACATCAGGGCATTGAAGAAGCTATTCATTTAATTTACAATTGTTTTGGAGATGGCATTAGACCTGTTGATTAAATTTTTCTGCAATACACAGTTGGAGAAATGGGGCTGAACTCAAGAAATATTGGAATTGGGGAGGTTTAATTTTTGATTCTTCTCACATCCTTCCTCCTCCCAGCACTCCCACAGATGGATGAGAAGACACCTTGTGGAGCACTCTCTGTACTGGATCTGCTTTGCTTTTAGCATCTCTTGTGCTGTGGAAGTCCACACCTGTGATCCCAGTAGCAATTTCTGTCTGTGACACACAGTGGCTCCAGCGATATCCAAGTGATGCAAGTTCCAGGTGTAGCATGAACATATATAAAGATAAAAAGCTATTGACAGCATTCAGAGTAGGGTTACAAAGATGTTGAAGGACCTATAGGGAAATCTTTATGAGGAGCAGCTGAGGGCACTTGGTCTGTTCAGACTGGAGAAGAGGAGGCTGAGGGGAGACCTCACTGCAGTTACAACTTCCTTGTGAGAGGAAGAGGAGGGACAGGCACTGATACCTTCTCTGTGGTTACCCATGACAGGATCTGAGGGAATGGCCTGAGGCTGTGTCAGGGAGAGTTAAGTTGGACATTAGAAAGAGGTTCTTCCCCCAGATGGTGGTTGGGCACTAGAACAGGCTTCCAGGGAAGTGGTCACATCACCAAACCTGGAAGAGTTCAACAAGCGTTTGGACAATATTCAGGCACATGGTGTGATTCTTTGGGTTGTTCTGTGCAGGGCCAGAAGCTGGACTTTGGTGTTTCTTGTGGGTCCCTTCCAACTCAGATAATCTATGATTATGAGCAGCATTTACTAGCTGCCACTGCACAGCAGGTATGGAAACCAGGGATGGGAATCCTCACTAAGGTAACCAGCTTTATAACATTGCTTCCATTTTGCTGTTACCTCTTGGTGTCACACTAACTTCTGAAAGTAAATCTATTATGCATGCAGGAGCAGAAGTTAGTAGTTGGAGGATGCAGCCTATAAGATTTAAAATAAATAATCTCACATACAGAGCAGCACAATATGGTCAGTCTCCAGTTTCACCCTCATTCTACAACAAAGCAAAGATGTTATCCCCTGTGTGAAGGATAAAAAAAGATACACAACATATCTGAGCAATTCTAATTGTCAAATACTGACACAACCATTGGAGACAAGCTGTGGATGAATAATACCTTATGAGTACTACTTGGTTGACTAATGAAGACAAGCTAGAGTCATAGGCATCCATAATGGTATTGGGTTTATGGTACTCTAGCCATTGCAGAAATAGCCCTGTACACATCCTATTCCTTTCTTGGAATTCATTCTTGTAGTTCATTCAGCCTAGTCCCCCTTCTCAGTCAGGGAAACATTTCTTCTCACCTTTTCCAGATTTTGTGGAGGATGCCAAAATCTCACACATAGTCCTTAAATCATTGCCTGTTCTCTGCTGTCGTGTGGACATCTTTAGTGGAACTGTGTTTTACTTTTATTACTTCCAGAATCTTTCTTTCTTATCTTCATCTGCAACATTTAAAAACACTCAGCACCACATGGCACCTGAGGGTCTGATAGTACAGACATTTCACACTACTTACTACCCATTTGTTGCATTTACTTTTATACACCAGTCCTGAGAAGCTCTGGCTCACAGATTCGAGAGGATTTAGTACTTTGTCTACTGCCTGAGGCAATAACCATACTTGCTTGTAGGACATGCTAAGCTTTTGCACAGACATTGCAGATACTGTGGCTGCCCTGTGTTTGGGAGATGAACACTTCATGCTACAGAAACAGTAATTCATGGGATAAGCACCAGTGGGCAGATTTAGAGAAGGTGTTTGCATCAAGGCCCACGTCATTCATGCTATGTCACTGGATAAATTTAAACATCTTGGGGTTTGAAAATGATATCTTGTTATTCTTTTTATGAAAAAACCCCAAATACAAACCAAAACCAAACAAACACAAAAACACAAACCTAAACTTGAATTGTTTACCTAGAGTGAATTCCATATTTGAAATCTTTAAAGGATAGGTATCTTACTTTCATATGTGTATGGACAATAACTTTTGATTGAACTGACAAAATGATCACTGGGGAAAATATTTTAGCCTCTCCTATTCAGCAGGCAAAGCTTAGTCATCTTAATGATCCTTTCTGCCTTGAAGTTTGCTAATGTGCTTGTATTTATCACAAAACAATATGTGGGACCAGTTAGAAGTTAAAGGGAAAGACTTTAAAGGTGAATTAATAAAAGTTATAGCTCATAGAAAGAATGAAAAAATCTTTGAGTGAGGATGCCTATGGCAAAACAGAAACAATCAAGATGTGTATAGGAAATATGATCCAGACAATGTTTCTATTGAATTTGTAAATGGAGAATGAAAATGTTAGTCTCACAGAGGAGACAGAATGTTCCTTTTTCCTTTGCAGCCCTCAAAACACAGGAAGAAAGTGCTTAGGATAAGGGGAAAAAATTGTGGTTGTAAAGAGTGATTAGGCAAGAACAGGGCACTGAATTCAGCATGGAGGACTCCGTTCAACCCTTTGAAGTTACACAGATGTAGGGCAGCAGCAGTGAATCAAACCCAAGCAGAGGAAGGCTTCTCAATATTGTAGTTTAAAATTCTCGTGTGGTTGCTACTGGTTCCAGATGGCAATTAGATATTGGAACAGAGTAACAGGGCTTCTGCTCGTCCAGCAGAAACCAACTGAAAGATTTTAATAGGATCTGGTATTTCTACTGAAGTATGAATTCTGGCAGTTAGAGCAACAGACACATATTATTAACTAGTGTAAATCGGCAACACTCTGATGGAGCTAGGGCAATTCACACCAGCTGAGATTCTGACCTATTATAGTAGATTTATACAATAACCACTTGCTTGTGCCAAAGATTTCAGTATTCCAGAGGTGCCGATATCATTGGCCTTTCTATGGACAAGAAAAATGAGGAAGAGAAGCTACAATGTGTAACAAAAAAATCATCAAAGGTCAGGACCATAAATAGGATCTCTTCTCTGAATTTTCTGATTTGTTTTTAACAAAAAAGGGCCAAAAAAGAGTTAATGTAAAAGCCGATGTCTCTTTTTCTGCTTTGCTCTGGCTCTTGTGCCACACCCTTCATTAGCAAGATCATATGGCTATCCAGTAGCATATTAAAGCAATGTACCACATGTAGTTCTTGCTGTCTTTCCCTAGGAAGAAGTTTTCACAGATTTCTGTAAAAAACACTTTTTTGATGTTTTATTATGTGTTTAGTAGAGAAGTGAGGTTGGAGGGAGTTTCTTTTGTGGTTGTAAGAGAAGTTAAAGGAGTACATGGGATTTTCTGCTGTAACAGATATTCCTTCCAGTCTTAGACTGGTTTACAAAAGGTTTGTCTCACACTAAAAGGTTAATTCTTCTGTAGCTTCATTTTGAAAGTGTCAAAAACCCCCAAAAATTTATGAAGATCCAAATATAGACTTAGCTCTTCAAGATTCACGTACTCAAAGGTCAGCAGAAAAATGGTCAGCTTTACAGTGAGTGCCCTAAAAGTCTCATCCTGCCATTTTAATCTGCAGAAAGATTATAGTCCCTTAGGGATTATCTTCACTGAAACTGGTGACAGCAGTTAGGTAGATAATAAATCCACAAAACAACTTTGTGGACCTTTTGGTCACCATTGGTACATAAGTCCTCAACATCTATGAATCTGCAAGTAGCTGTATTTGATGAAACTTCCCCTTAAAACAGAAAGGCTAACTCAGAATGACCCAAATCATGTTGTCACTAAGCAGTCTGACCCTTAAACCTCACCAGTATGTACAATAGGTTGCTATTCTCACCTGAAGGATGAATTCAAGTAGGCAGGTGAATAAATTTAAACAGAACTATATACTCAGTTCACCCATGAAATAGCAAACTGAGAATTCAAATCCATTCTGAAGTGCTTTGAGCCATGAGTTGCAGAGAGGTTCACAAATAAACACCAGGCAAGAACACACTCTGAGATTCAAGGTCTCCTTCCACTGACTTTTTCATTTTGTTGCCATAAACATTAGTTAATCCATACATGGAGACAGTGAAAAAGTACCTATAACTTATTAGATAGGATACTTTTCAATATGGGAAGAATCTTCACTAGAGCAGCAGCTCTGATTCAGTTTTCTTCACCTTCCCCAAGTGACTCAGACACCAGCCTATAGCATCATGTCCTCTTTCTTTCTCAGTCATTGATATTCAATATTTTAAGCAAATTGGGGCAGCCTTCTCCAGAAGAAATTAGAGTATCTCCCCTACAGATATCTTTGAGATCATAACAAGGGCAGTCAACTAGAAATGAGGATCATATTAAGCTGAGACATAATAATCTATATCTCCTGTACTTCAGGGAAAAAATTAAACTTCCTTTTGGGGAAAGAAATGCTGCTGTCCCTTCACCCAGCCAAATTCAGGGAGTAAGGGGCTTGGTGGACACCTCCCAGCAGGGGAGGTTCAGAGCTGAGCATCCTTGCCTGATGTGGGAGCCTTCATGGCACAGGTGTCCTTGGCAGGGGTTACAGCTGGCCACCAGCATGTTCCCCACTGAAGAGGGTAACTTCTGTGAAACCTGGTAATAAGCACTTGACTCTACCCAGGCACTATTGATTAATTTTGGCCCTTAATAACTGACACAGCCTTTTCCTAGGTAGCAAGCTTCCTAAATATATGGTTATCTCAAGCTGTGAGAAAGGCTGTAAGCAATTGTCTTTTCCCAATGACAGTATTATTTAATACACTTCATTGCACAAACTACAAAAGATGTTTATAAAGAAGCCAAAACTAGCTTGTATCACAGAGATGCACTTTCAGGTTATTGTCTTTCAGGGATGGGAAGAAGGAGCTTGAATGAAGTGCTCACACAGGCAGCTCACCCACCCCAACACATGGTATCTAGAGCTTTTTTGCAGATTTGAATACAGCATTTGGTATTTACATGTTCCTTTCTCAATGGTTTCTAACATTCTTCTTGTTACTCTGCAGCTGCTATGCACTGATCTGACATTTTCATTGAACTATCTACGAGAACAACACGAACTCTTTTTGAGTGTTAATAGCTAATCTAGAGCTCATAACTGAGTGTGTGCAATTAGGGTTCCTCCCCCCGTGCATATTGCCTTGTCCTTCATAAGCACTGCTATTACAGTACAGAGTCTATCAACTCTGCAAAGTTCCTGGTAGAATTTCTGCCAGCATGTTTGAAAAAAAAATATTTTATTACTGCTTTTTTATGCCTTTAGTGTGCTGTTCCTAACAGTCTTTTTGTTATTATGAATTAACATTTGACTTGTTAAGGTTTATGTTTTTTTCTATTTTCTTCATTGCTTCCCATGAGCTCCACTGTTTGAAGGATTTCTTTTTACCCCAATTAGCTGCCCTTAGAATATTATGCAGTCATGCTGCCTTTTTTGTGTGGTCCTTTAAAGTCTGGTTTCTGGGGTTTTTTTTAGACATGTCATATACAATTACTCTGAAACTTAAATAGTGCGTATAAAAATGGGATCTGCAAATTTTTATTCTTTTGGTTGCTCCTTTTAAATTCCATTTTAACAAGATTTCTCATTTTTATGTACTTCCCCCTTCTTAAAATACAATTTTGCCTGTTCACTGCTATAGGAATGTTGATTTTAAGTGCTTCATGGTCAGTCTGAAAGAGTGATCCTTCATTTTGAAGGAGGCCCCAGGTATTGTTTACAACTAAATAAAAAATTGTTTCTCCCTCCATGGATTAGCCTGCTAGTTGCTGCAGAAAGCACGTCATTTATAGTAGCTAAAACTTTAGTCTTCTGCCAAGGACCTAGCTGAATATTTATCATATAAGGGTGCCTGAACTGTTTCTGAAGGGCTTTGTGAGGAAATAGCGTACAGAAAGACACTGTGAAGCCACAGGAAGAGTCATAAGGCTTTCCTTTGTGTATTTCCCACTTGTTCACAAGACTATGCAAAATATCCCTTCCCTACAGTAGGGTTTGTCACCTCTCCTTTCACTTGATTTCATTGAAATCAGCAATGGCTGAAGGAACAACAGTTAACTTTGTGAGTCTCTGAAAGCAGAAGAAAGCCACAGCACTTTCATTTCAAGTTGTCTGGTTAGTGTTGAATAACTCTGTAGTCCTGCATTGCAACTTTCAGCTTGGATGGATGGATGGATGGATGGATGGATGGATGGATGGATGGATGGACGGACGGACGGACGGGCAACAAGTGATATGTTTCACCTTGAGTAGTTTCTCCACCCCACCAAATCCTACCTATGGATTAACCCACACTCTTCTCAAATCATCATGACTTCAGAGGAGAGCCTGAGTTCTTGAGGTAAAGAACAGTTTTTGTCTACTACCTTAAAGAAGTAGATTTTTGCCTGAAAAAGAAACCCAAAATATTTTAGTCAAAATCAAAAGAATAGCAGGTTGATTTTCCTCTTATATCATTTTCATCCCAAATGTATAACTGTAATATTAGAACTGGAGGGAAGAATGTTTGTATTACATGATGTAGAGCAGATATCACACAATTAAGTCTCAACAAAAGCCCAGTGATGACATATTACTTCTTTTACTTATTTGTCCTAACAGCAGTTATTAATTTTAGATCTAAGCATACAATATGCATATTCTTGGAGTCTGCTTTACTGCAGGCATTTTATTTGATACACATAACTATTAAATTTGAAATTGCTCAGTAACTACTGCCAAATAATAATCAGGCAGTTGAAAGAACATGGCATAGCCAATTGGGTGTCTGCAACAAAAAGGATGAATGTTTTCTCTGTTCAGATATGGGCTTGAACTGTGAGAATAGCAGCCCTATGCAAATTCTCCTGTGAGCCATTTGCAAAAGGGCTCAGAAAATGAGTCTTGAAGTTTGGTCCCCAGGGACTGTAAAAAGTCAGCCTGGTTGATCTGATAGCTCTCCATACTAGGCTTTGATCTTTCAATATATAAACCACACAAAGTCCTGTGGAAACATTCCTTGCAGCATAAGAATTATTGAGGGAAAGAATGAGAAGGAAGGAGGGAAATGGCAGTTCCTCTGAAGGGGTGGTTCTACCATCTCTGTGCAGTTACAGTAGCAGAAAAATGCCATTTACTTTCCCTCAGTCAGAAGAGCAAGGAGTCTTGGATGGAACTCCCAGTGTGAGTACTTATCCCAAAATCTCAGGAATTTTTGAAAAGTGAGCTCATACTTAACATCTTTGGTAGGCCTGAAGCCAATGTGCACTTTCTCTACAAGTGCTGATTGAAGCCTAAGAAAATTAGCTGGACACAAGCTGTGATAATTAAATATTGAAGCTGATTTATGCATCTTGATGGCTCTAGTACTGTCCTCTAGATGTCAAGATGGTCATGGGGCTATTATTTTTCACTTCATTAACAATAATTTCAAAGCTCTGACAACTTTCAGAGATAAAATAGGTCAATGTGGTACAGCAGAACAAGAACACAAAGTCTGATTCTGGCTTGGTGTAGGCAGACTCTTCTAGACTGGCCTTGTAGCTTCTTGACTTTCTGTCTAAACTAACATGAAGTCTCTGTTCTCCTCAGTTGATTCTGCTAGTGCAATCTCAGAGGCAGAAATGACTGCAAGGGATGACTGCCTGGGTATTGTTTTACTTCAGCTTGAGTCCTTGTGTGACGAAGGGATTGGATGTGAAGTGAAAGGGAGAGGTGCTGATGAAGACCAGAAGTCTGACATTCTTTACTGCTTCCCTCTATAACCAGTGGTTTAGAACTGTGAACACAAGATTGGAGACTGGATTATTAATAGTAACTTCTAGCTCTTGGGCTGAAATGGTTATCCTGCTTTGAAGCAGGTTGTGCAGAAAATTCTTTCAGAAACTAGAGCTTATCAATAGTACCATATGTAACAAAAGGCCCTAAAAGACTGTATCTTCCAGCACAGGCATCATTTGGAAACTGCTAGGTGGGTTCATTTTGGATTTGTGGGGTGATAGGCCTGATTAAGCTTTGATGACTTGAGGGAAATGCCTCAGCCCCCCTGAAGGGATGCTCCCAGCAGACAAAGAGTTTTCAAACTGATAAGATTAACTAAGAGTGGAGTGTTGTAAAGAATGGTACGGTTCTCCTTTGCGATATCTTCTATGACTGCTCAAAGAGCCACCCCTCTCAGTCATCTGTATCACCCCCTCAACATTGACTTTAGCCACACGAAACCACCTGAAGAAAAAAAAAGTATAAAAAGAAGTGCAGTTTAAACTGCAACTGAGGGGGGAGAAATGCCACCGTCTCTGCTGGGGTAACTGCTGGCAGCCTCTCCTGCCTCCTTCCACCTGCTGGAATAATGTAAGGGTGAGGAAACCATGTGCTTTCTATACTCTATATCTTATACTTCACTTTCTTACAAAGCTTATTCCTTTATACGTTCTATCTTACATCTTATGCTAACGGCTACTTTTATTCTTACTCTGTAAGCACTTTCTTTACTAACTGTGCTTTGCTACTATAACACTAATAACAGTAACTTGCTTTACACTTTGCTACTTGCAGTGTGCAGTTTCTTTTTCAACATGTGTGTTGATGAGAAGCAGCTCTGTTCTTTCCTTTTGTTTTCTGTTACAGAGAGAGTGGTGTGCAAGATATTTTATTGCCCTATGTCATTGATAGTGTGTCTAGATAAGTGTTTTAGGTACTGTGTTGCTAGTTTGTAGTTCTTTGTTGCTAGTTTCTGTTTGTTGTGAGAATGGAATACACTGCTGTATTGAAACTTGAGTTTGATGTGCTTGCCCCTGTAAAACGTAAAATGTGTTTTGTGCTGGTTTCTTTTGGGGTCTTTTATTATCAATTAAATACAATCTTGCAGCTAAACGTTGTCACCGGCAACATGAAACCCACAATAACTGTCACATACTTGTATTAATAAATGTTATTTCTAGAGCTGTTGTGGGGAAAGTTCTTTTCTAGCTATTAAGTGTGGTCTCAAAGCAGAGGTTAGAAAACCTTCCAGCCTGTGTGCTAGCTGTGTTGTTAGGCAGTGTTGGGAAACATAAAGCTCTAATTTTCTGGAGGCACTTATTGCTAATAACTTTCCTTGGCTTAAGCGTGGTCCTCATAGGGGAATCAAAAATCTTTCCAGCCTGTGTTCTGTCTAGAGTTCAGCAGGCACTGCTGGGGTCGTAAAGCTTTGGTTATCCCGAGGCCGCTTATAGCTAATAACTTTTATTTAATACAGGTAAGAATAGAAATCTTTGCATTTCTGTCTCCCTCCTCCCTTTCACGTGACAGGATTTACGGACTCATTTCACTTGATCAGCCTATACTTGTGCATCACAATGTTGAAGGGTTGTTTAGAGACGTAAACTGTGCCAAAGATAGAGAGAACTGTCTGAAAACTATCAAAACCTCACCTATAATAAGTAATTTTTTTCTAGAACGCCATGTTCTTTGGATCTAGCTGTGATGATAAAAATTATAAATCCTGTAGTTTGCAGGTTTTAATATATTTAGTATTCAACCTGCCATAATAAATGGCTATATCAAGGCCCACATGGTTACAATCAATCACAACTGAATCATGATTTAACAACTGAGTCACAATAATGTTTTTTTCATTTTAAAACATAAAAATAGCTTATTAAAATTAAAATGCTAGTAATTTTCCATAGGTATGTGCCAAAGTACTGATATTAGTTAAGTCTTAATGATTTTCTTCTCAGTTAGAATTTTATTGAGTGGTACTTAGGTTTGACACCTGCATTCATTTCTCAGTCAGTCTTCAGAATTCAGAAGGAAATCATCATAGACAGAAAAATTGCATAGTGAAGTGACTTGACTGTGACTTTACTGCAGCTCCATGGTGACTTTCACGTCAGGATTCAACTCTCAGCTTCACCTTGCTGCTTTTGTGCATGGTTTAAGAGGACACTAACTAATCATTGGACCCAGAGGTTCAGTTTCGTGGTTCTGGGTGGGGAGGTCTGAACAACAAAGCGGTTTTGTTACCTAGGAAGCCAGTGGCAGCAGTCAGAAGACAGTCTGAGCCCTCTAAACTGCTGAGTCCATGCTGGGTGAGTAACACATGGGCAGAGCACCAACAGAGACATACGACTAAAGCTTTTGCATTTTCTTTATAAAAATAGAACATATTTTCCAGTGATTTTACATATCTCTCAGTGGAACACTGAAGGACCAAGACAGCTCAATGAGCTCAGCCATCACAGTGAATACACTGACTAATGTGGGCAGAAGAACAGACCTGAAGCCATATAATTATCATCCTCTGCATCAGCCTAAGATCTGAGACACCTTGAGCCCGCTACAAGGGTGCAGCAGTTAGTCTTTGTTGCTAAGGGTTGTGTGGATTGCACCAGAAGACCAAACTGTGGTCTGCCAGTGGCACAGCACCTCTGCCTTAGACACATTCACTTGCAAAAATTAGCAGTATTAAATCTATTTTACTTTGGAATGTTATTAAAGAAGAAAGATTAACCAATAATGGGACACAGGTTTACAGAGAAGAGGTAGGAGGTCAGTAAAAATAAATACTGTTACTATGACAGACTAATCTCATCCAAGTAACTGTGCTCTTTTTTTCCTGGCTTTTTGTAACCACAAGGAAAAATGCAGACAGGACTGTCTCACAGAATTTGAAAACCACCTCCCTTCTAAGCTCCCTCAACAAGGGAAAAAGAGGGCATTCCCTCAAATCATTTGAGTAGCAGGGGTTTTTATGACAATAATCTTCACTTCTTCCATGGAAATGAATATGAGTTCAGGCACCTCCCTGAAGGCAGGGTATTGATCCCTGTGAAGATCACGGTGAGTCAGGAACAAGGAGCAGTCACAATGACGTGGAGAGCATGAACATCAGAAAAGAAGAGGTGGGTCATTATAGCTCTGTCTAGAAACCTGTAGTCTTTAAGGAGAGCTGAGCATCCTCAGCTCCTGATTCACCCTTTGCAGGATTAGTCTTATAATATTTTTAATGGGTATCCATTTTATTGCAATGTTTAGGAGTGCAGTGACCCTTAAATGTCAGCATCTAGCATTACGTTAATTCACTCTTAATGAAACTAAAGAGGACTCTGAGAGTTTTGTGACCAAAGGCTGTTCACTAGAATTGCACCTTTCATTAACTGACTTCGGAGAGATGAAATGAAATTAACTTTTTGAAATATTTTGATATTGGATACACTGATTTTGCAAGCAGCAAATCCCTCTGGTTCAGACCCCAAATAAGGGCTTCTGATGATTAGGATATAAAATGAACTGTGAAATCCTATATGCGTAATATCCCTTTCCTAATGCAAATCAAATTTGCTGCTCTGCCAAGTAGTTTGATCCTACACAACACAGAAGCACAGTAGTCTGCAAGTAAAAGCTCACATTTAAAGGATGAAATATTAGTGGTTATACGGAATGGCCTTTCAGTGCTTAACACCCATGTATAAAGGTGAATAGATACAAAATTAAAACTTATAATTATCTCATTGATTGCAAAGAGCAAAATATGTAAGTGACCAGAAGGTGCCAGAAAATAAGTCTGACACACACCTTTCCTCCCTGGAATGACTTTTAGATACAAGCCCTGGCTAAACTGGGTTTTAAAGTTCAAATCCTGAGACTCATCATGAAAATCTACCACAACAGTGCATTGGGTTGTCTGTAATCTGAATGGGCCTCTGAGATTCAAAATATCTCTTTGTTTCTAGAGATGTTCAAGAGCTGCCTGTGGCACTTGAACACTTAAGGTCTCCAGTGCAATAACTTACACAATTCTTGTTCACCCTATGTACATTTAAGAAGGAAGTCAATCATCTTGCAGTTCTGCTTTACTCTTCAGTTACCTGCAGGGGAAAAAAACCACACAGTATGATATGAAACCCCCATGCACTTTTTTTGTTGCTAATTAAAATGAAAACCTCTTAACTGCTTTCTAGGACATGGACATAAACCGTTACAAAGCACACAATATGTTAAGTCCATCACCATGACAATCAGATAGAATCAGAGAGGACTTTTGTGTCTAACATTAAAGAAGAGACTGTTCATGGTAATGGACTGGAGAAAGTGTACAAGAACAGTTTATCCACCTTAAAACATAGCCTGCATATGTTTTCCAAGGACAAGAAGTCCTATTTTGATCTGGTGTGTAAGTCCTGGTAACATATGCAGAGAGTATTCTAGGGAAGCTCTAAGTTACATATCTAATTTTTCATAATTAAAAACTGCCTGAAATTTGATGCCAAGAGCAGCATAATTTAGACATTAAAACATTGTTTTACTAAGGGGGACTGCTAAGGAAATGGATAAAGAAAAGAACAAGCACTCTCAAAAATATAATTTTAAAATTTTACAGAATCAGATTTACATTAATAGTAATTAATTATTGTAAAATTACTTAAAGCACGGGGACAAAATTGTCATGTGGCACTAGTTTTCATCAATGACCTCACTTGCTTGATGCAGGACAGATAGGGTTTCAGCAGGACACAGGCATTCCTGTTTCCACTGTACTCCTTTGTGGGCAAAGGTTTTCTTTCTTCAGATTTCAGATAAACACCCTCAGAACAAGTGCTTGCCATCAGCAAGAAGCTGCCCCCTGTCCTTGTTTCCCAGATGTTCAATTGCGTTAATGGGAGCAAAAAAATATATATATATATAAAATTCCCACTGTATAAGCATTTGAGGTAGATGGTGTGAATGCCTAAGTGGGCATTCAGTTGATGGGCAAGCAGAAAAGAAGTTTTTGGAGTGACTTTTTCTCCACCTCTCTGATAACTGTGAACTGGATTTGCTTATGTTAATTTTCCTTCCTTTGTTGGTTTAGTTGGGAGTATTTTTTGCAAAGGGGAAATATGGTAGGAAATGAACTGCATGTCTCAACTAACATACATATCTCCATTGCTGTGAGCTGTGTTAGTGCTGTGGCACAAAGAGCATAACCTCATGGACTCCCCTTTTGCCTATTCAGACCAGCACCAATGACTTCCAGTTTTCCTGATCACTTTTGAGTTTGAGAGCAAAGAAAAAAAAGGGAGAAAAGCCAACAGAGAGGTGTAGGACAATGCAACAGGGGGATTCCATGTAAGTTCACTGTGCTCAGTGCACTCATCTGACCTCTCTCTCATATGTCATGAAAAATAGTTGTGCAAGGTGTTCACTGAACTTGCTGAAAATGTGTAGGCCATGTTTTGGTGAGCAAATTATTATTGTTTTCCTGTCAGTGACATAGAACAAAAAGCCATAGATATGAGGTTATATGCACCACTTTACTCTTGCTGAACAGAAGAAATAAGAAAATAGTTGTCTGTAAATATATTTCTTCTCTCTTCTGTCTTGTGAGTTGTTTGTAAACCTGCCATAATTCCCTAAGTGAAATTATCAGGCAAACAATTGTCAGTAGGTTGTCAGTAAGCAGTAATCAAAATTTGAAATTCACTGGATAAACACTATTAATAGAATCATCTTTCCAATCAAAATGCTTAAAATTAAGAATTCAGCAATTAATCTCTGGTAATATTTCAAATTTGTTTAACATAAGAAGTGTCTTTGAGCCTTCTTTTGTGACAACAAATAGTTTGAAGAGAATAATAGCAGATGTGTTTTAAAATGTGAACAAATATTCATGGATTTTTTTTCCTGGAGCAATTGCCCTGTCCTGCTTTCTGAGATGGTGGTTAACACTCCTTCCTCACAGAGAAACATCACCAGAACCTGCTGATTCTCTTTTCACAGTTCTTGGATATGTAATTTCACACATACAGAAGAAAAATTATGTGAAATGTTGTAACTGACATTGTCAGTCAGCAGGAAACTTGAAAAGAGATATTGAGATGGAGCTGCGAAAAGTGACAGTAGCAGAGCAGTACATTTTTATGTCATAGATAGAGCTTTAGGGCTCAGGTCATTGTAGGTTCCAAGGGGCAATCTTTGTGTTACTGATATCCCCAGGGCTGCAAAGGCTGAGTGCCATGCCTGGAGAACTGACGGGCAATTTGCTAATGTAGCAGTCTGAAAGCAAAGAGGCAGCATAACCATGAGGGTCAAAAAGCAGCACCCAGTATATGTATTGTACAGCTGTGTTGTCTCTCTCATTATTTGTTCTAGTAGCTTAAAGTGAATGGTTCTAAAAATCAGCTTTTTCCCTACACAAATGTAAAAAGCTGTAATGAGATTTTAAATTGGAAAGTTTCACTGCTGAAAACGAACACTGTGTATATTACATTAGTTGTTTAATCAATGGCACTGCACGCATTTTAAATCTGTGTGCTTCCTCAGGTATTTTACATGTGCTAGAAGTTGATGGTTAAAATCTGAAAGAAGCAAAGACTACCATCTCCAAAAGTACTTTCTAATTTCAAGAACAAATTGCAAAGATCTTCCTTGTTTCCCTTGCTTTACAATAATTTTACAAGTCTCAAAATAGAAGGTACATTTACTAAATCTTCTCTGATGAGCCTGTAACTCACAAAGTTGGTTTAAAAAAGAAATAAAATAAATCATACACCTAATTTAAAAATAATGTTCTACTGAAAGTTAAAATTATTTTATCGTGTCATGCTTTCCATTTGTTTTTAAATCTCCTTTTCATGTTTGAGGATATTGTTGATATATTACGTTTTGTCACCTTTAGGATAAATGCTTTGGGTTTTTTTCTTTTCAAATCTCTTTTCACTTTAATTACATTGAGCAGAAAATATTTACATTTTAAATACATTTTGTCAAATAGAACACTTTTAGTTAATGTGCCATTTTCATTGGAAGAAAATGTAGACTTTCTTTTATTTGAGATGAAGCTAAATTTGGAAACCTCAGAAACATTTGGGGAATGAAATTAATTGTCCTCCAGCCAGTTTTACTGTCCATGTTAGTCTGGACTGTTTCCACAGCTGGTGATGCCAAGAGGTTCACTGACCTCTTGCTCTAAAAGTATTGTTTCTATATTGCATTTCAACCTGTAACTCTGACATTGCCCATTCCAATTTGTTCTGCACTTAATGACTCTATTAGTACAAAATTAAGATAATAAGAGTAATTGCTCCTTTTTTTTAATAGTACTTCACGTGTTTATGAACAATCATGCACATAAGTGTTATTTTCCAAATCATTTCTCGTTTTTGTTGTTCTCTTCTGAGTTCTCCAATTAGTATGTATTTCTTTTTTAATGTGGTGCTCACAACAGCATGCAGTGTTCCAACTGAGGCTTATCAAGTGAAGTAGAGCAGAATAATTACCTCATTTCTTTTATGCGTGACATTCTTATTAATGTGACTCAATGCTGAGCATTTGCCTTGTTTTGCCACAGTGTTGCATTGTTGATTCATATTCAAATAACCAGTCACTGCAAATCCACACACTGCTCTTTAAGTCTGTGTGCTACTCAACTGCCAATGGGAGCAGGCAGGAGCTGCAATTGTGGTGCCAGGCACTGTAAAAAAAATCAAAACAAAACAAAAAGGTATGCAATGCTTCTTCCTAACCTAGAATGCCAACTTCTGTATTCATATATGATTACTGATTTCTCAGAAGATTTACAGTATTTTAAGAATATCCCGGTTGTGAGTGATTTCAAACTGATATCACTTGTCACATCTCAGCTCCAAAAATAAAGATTTGCCCTTACCTTCTGCATACATAGACTCCAGAAGAAGTAGAAAGAAGCATTAGAATAATGGAAACTGTCCTTATCCCAAGGCAAATATTACTGTAGCCATTGTAGCAATAATAATTTAAAAATATTCATTTCTATTGTTGTCCCTGTAGTATCCCAGAGCTCTAATCAAGGTCATGAACTGTGCCAACACAATAAATTAAAATGAATGCAAGGACTGTGGTAATGTTGGATATTTGAGAGATATCTCAAGACAGATCCCTGTCATGAAGATTCAAGGATTCATTGGCATTATATCTTTAGTTCTGTTTGGGCTTTGTACCTCATGCCTGCATTCTGGCACTGTCTCTCT
The DNA here is from genome assembly GCF_047495875.1 of Pithys albifrons albifrons. NCBI lineage: Eukaryota > Metazoa > Chordata > Aves > Passeriformes > Thamnophilidae > Pithys > Pithys albifrons. The sequence goes on from NC_092459.1 coordinate 90,130,396, forward strand.
GAACTGGAAACAGGTATTTTCTGTTCCTGTGTGGGTCACAGGATATCATTTTCTTCAACCATGGGCATAGAAGTCCACTAAAAGTCTCCTAGGAGAGCTTGTGGCTCTCACTGTGTTCTGAACCATTTGCTGGGAGAGTGAGTGTTCTTCTGCCTGAGAGGCTGTAAAACCTTTGCTTCCCAAAATGTGCCATGTGTAAGAAGCATAGTTCCACTGATACACTGGTAAATGCACAGGTTTATTTTGAAATAAGCCTGGCCCTTGAGTTCAGAGAATGAAGAGTTTGTGTCTGCATGGCTTTTGACAGATGGCATCAAATCCACCTGGCTGCCCTGGCATGATCCTAGGCAAGGCAATTTTGCCGCTCACCCATGTAAACATGTTCTTAGTTTTTGCCCTAGAGACTCAGGTTTAATTGCTTGGAAAGGACATACACACTGAGAAATTAGGATTGTACTTAGTTCACCCTGCTAGGAAGCTTGCTGCTTCCCTGGAAGGGGTGGTGATAGAGGGCTGCTAAGGTTTGTCATGAGACTTATCTCCAAAAAATGAAATAAGCCAAAATAATTGATCTCCATATTGTCCAATTTCTCACCTCCTTCCTGAGTGGTTTTATCCATAAAAGAGACAGAGCCTGTAAGAATTCTGGTCACTGTATCCTCACCTGAGAAAGGCTGTTCTGCAGATGTGGACTGGAGGAATTTGACCCATATGGTTTGAAGTAATGACTTGAACTTGGATCTCTCTCACCCCAGGTGAGTGCTCTGAAAAGCAGACTGTTATTGTCCTCCCTCCTTTGGTCTCATAAATACATAGTTATTTCTATAAAAATGAAGCCACTTTGACAGAATAAACTGAACCCAAAGGCCTCGGGTGTGGAAATGCAGAAAGGAACACAGGAACATGGTCTCACACACTTTCAAGTAGAACTGTATAGCCATCAAGACAGTTTTATTCTGGTTTAACTCCATTTCTCTCTGTTTCTTATGCAAAAATAAGCAAAATCTTATTTTTTTCTCCCAACGAAAATTACTTATTTTTCCAATAATCCTTCTAAAATCCTCAATGAGACATGTACTAATAGAGTTATTACTAATAATCAAAGATATTCAAAATAGTTCAAACTCTTCCCTCAAGTGAGAGATTGTCTGAAAATGGAATCTAGGCGCAGCATAATAGATTTTGTTGTCTAGGGAATCCTAAAGAATTTTTGTTTCTCTCTGCCTTTTCCTCTAAAAATTAAAATTGAAGTACTTATGGTATTGCACAATCACAGAAAGCAAAACCTGGAAAAAATGCAAACCATTGGACCATGATGTCTTCAGCTGGCAATAGCATAAACAAGGATTTTCAAACAGCTGAAGAAATACAGAGGCAATGTCTACCAAGTCAGGTTTGAAAATACTAAGTACCACAAATTCCTTTCAAAATCCTGGACATGAAGAATTTTACATCTGCAAAGTTAACTGATTTACTAAGAAATATAATATCAATTATACCATCTGGTATGTCTAGATCCTAAAAGTCTCTGAGTGCAGGGTGTAATATTAAGAAAAATGTCCCAGATTCAAAAGAATTTGAGTTGTTATGAATTTGAGTCAGTAGCCACAACATGTTTTATGATAGGAAAAAAATGGCAGACATTGGTTGAATATATTACAAAGCAGTGTTAAGATTCCTCTGAGCACTGTTGATCTAAAGATCACAAAGAGATGGGACCAGGTCACGTGTTGATGCAAATGAGCATAGTTTTCTTGACATTGGTGGACCTACTGTGATTGATTCCAGATGAAGTGACGAGATGATTCAAGTGTGCTGTGCCCTTCTCAAAAGCTGTTGAGAGATGCAGTGAGATCAGTACTGGGGTAGCCTCATCAGATGCAGCTACGCAGTGCAGCAGTGTTCCCTTTAAACAGACACAGAAAAGAAAAGAGCATCAGCATCTCTCCCTGTGTTGGTGGAGAGACAGCATTTGGCAAAAGGACAGAAAACAGTGGTTGGGAGTTTGGAATGGAGGCAATAAAGGCAATGTTAAGTGATAGAGGCATAAAGAGCACCAGCAAATTATCTTAAAGGTTATAGGGCTCCGCTGCTCTCACCATCTTCAGAAAACCCTTTCTTTCTCACATCTTTAAATGGTTATTGAGGTTTCGGAATGGTCCTGTGCAGGGCTAGGAGTTGGACTTGATGATCCTTGTGGGTACCTTCTAACTTGGCATATTCTGTGATTCTGTGAAATGTATTTGCCTGGGAACATGAAAGAGTAAAGATCAGGCCTGCAAAGATCAGGCAGCCAAGCTACAGCAGTAGCACAACCAAGTCAACTTTAGTAACTAACTAAAACCAGCACTACCTACAGTTTAGCAATAGCCTTTTGGGATCCAGCATGGACTGCTACCCTGGCTTTAGATATTGAGTAAAAATTCAGTGGAAAGGGTTGAACTGGGCTTCACAGTGATGTGGCTGGTGAAGCAGCTAAGCTAATTTACTGATGCTCTCTCAAAAGTTTTTTACCTTAGCCATATAGATAGACCAAAGAGTAACTGCAGATACTCATCAAGTGGTTCTGGGACTATCCAAAAGATTTAAAAGTTTGGTAATATGCTCCCTCTGGAAATAAAATTGAAAGGCATTTATTTGCTCTGAAAGCCTCAAAGCACTGTAGTAAATTAAATCACTTTTTATTTCAAATGGCAGTACCGAACAGCAAAGACACAAGAAGTCTTCTTCATGGACTCAGTAAAAGATGAACATAGATTTTTTTTTCCCCCCCTAAGCTTTATTTTTCTTTTTCTTTCTTAGAGCACTATTTACAGCATTAAAAGGCATTGCAAAGCTTTTCCAGTTGAATCAGCTCCTTTATAGGGAGCTGAAAACCCTCTGTGACTACTGCTCTAGCATTATCCCATATTTGCCCATCAAAAGAGGGTTTTCAGGGTAACTCATTTTGCTAATATTGAAACAATTTACTAGTAAACTACCCAATTAAAGCTATATTAGCTAGGATATTTTATCTGACTCTTATTTTCAAGAGTCAACAACCCAAGTACAAGGAGACTAATGACTTTAAATTCAACCTTCTCTGTACAACTGATGGAGTTTTGTTCCTGGGCTATCTCCTCCTTGTTTCATTCAGCATGAATGGCAGATTCCTACATCGTGTCAGGTTTCAGATCACCATAGAAACAAACTAGGAGGCAGTTTCATTAATCATTTAGAGCACAAGGAGTCTAGGTCAGTCTGATTGCAGCATATAGAGTATCATCCTAGCGCCACATGGGACTCAGTTGATTTGAATTAAAAAAGATTAAGCTGCCCCTAGGACGCTCAGCATCATCAGTTTAAGTTCTCATGTAACAGTGGTCTCTGGAGCCACATGGATTAGGAGACTGAAGCTATGCATTTATTTTTCAGGGCTCAGTGAAACATTAGATGAGTGCAGGTGTCTGAGGGGAAAAAAGGACAAAGATCACATATAGTTTTTTAGACTTGTTGCTGTTCTTTTGAAACTGGAAACAATAACTCAGTTTTATTTCTCCAGTGACAGTTACCACTCTTTTTCAGCCATGCAATGGTACATCTGTTACCCAGTGTTTACAATTTAGATTTATAAAAATTTCATACTATGAAGCATAATTTTAGAACAGAGCTGGAAGTTGGGTGTAGAAGTTTACATGAATGCTGACTTTTTCGTCTCCTGATGGGGTAAAAAATGAATGAAATAAATACTGGTGACATTTTAGTTTTGCTTGAAAGAAGATTTATTGCTCCCAGGAAACTGACATACAGGCAGCTACAAATCAACTTGACTATGAAATAGTTGTATATGTACACCACAAAATGAGCCCCCCCCTCCAAAGTACTCACCTTATTTATGGGTCTTCCAGTACTTCAAAGACCTTCAGTAACTTAGTCCAGACTGGTTTATTGCTTTGTAGAACTAAGATGTTTCAAGGGGAAAGTTGTAGGTTACAGTATATTAGGAATCTTTCTCTTGGGGGTCTGAGAATCCCATGATGCTATATGAACTGTTGATCTAAAGCCTATTATAGCATGACTTCCTAGAGTATAATTCTTAAATCTTTTAAGTTATACAGTACTGTCTTTAATCCCAAATGCTAAACCTTAAAGCAGAACAAGCGTTCCAAAATTCAGAGTACTGTCTGTGAGTTGATGTAATTACATTTTGTTAAAATACAGTTCACTTACTTGCCTGGGTTGTCTATGAGGTTTTTCAAATTAGCTGTTTTAATTTTCAACAAATGTTTTACATAGAAAAATTAGGGAGCCCAAGTCATAATATTCCTCCTGGAGAGAAAAGCAGTTCTGTGAACTGTTTCTCCAATTTAGCCACTAACCCAAAAAACCTCCACAGTGTGCATTTTTCCCATTTGCCCTTGCTGTGCCAGTTACCTGGGCTGTGACAGTACCATCAACAGTGAAGCATCCTGTCACAGCACAAATGGGGGCATGGAGACCATGTCAATACTGTTTTGCTGATGTACCATCATTCTGGGGGCTTCCAAGAAGGAAATATCACTATGATCAAGAAGTATTTTTAGAATTTCCTAGCATAGTGCACCCAGACTGATTGTGGGAAGGAGAAAGTATCCTCACTTTACACAAATGGAAGTTGATAGGGTGTCATGCTGGACAAGTTGCCAAGGGCCATGACAGAGAGCATGGACCAGTGTTGGGGAGTTGGTGTTTTCCTGCCTGGTACTCAGCCCAGGTCCTCCTGTTTACAGCTTTCTCTCAAATGCCTGGAAGATGGAAAATGCACAAACTAAAGCATACACAAAGAGCCCTGATGGAAGGCATAAAACAGCTGATGGTAGCTAGTATTTATTGAGTGCCAGCAATGTGCTGGTTGCTATGCAAAGAGAAAAGAAAATATAGCCCCTATGTTGCAACATTTCTATGGTCTGCTTCAAGTTTTGCCACTCAGCAATTTCTGGCCAGGCTCGAGAGCTTTTCTATCCCCTGGTTGCCTGTGTGGCAGCTGGATTTGCCAGAGCTAGGAGCATAGTGTGGCACTCCCACCTGCCAGCAGTAGTGATGGTGGCCAGGCTGTGCATTTGCTGAGCTCCAGTAGACACCCAGGTGAGTGGTGGTCACTATGCTCACATTTCACTGCTCCACTCCTCTGGACCCTCAAAATGTTTTCAACCTGCCTGCACATCTGCCTTCAGCCACAGCAAAAGCCCAGAGTTTGAAAAAGCACAATAAGCCCATCCACAATGCAAAGCAAGGCTGAGGCAGTGGTGGGGGACTGGCCACCATCTCCTCCACCTCACCAGGCACTGCTGTATTTTGGCTGTTTATTTCCTTTGATTCCATGTTACTTCTCCTTAATTGCTCCTTTTCTAATTCGAGAGCAAGCATGTTTCCCTGTAGTCATTGTTCCAGTTCCCAGTATCCTACAGTTAGAGGATGGAACAGGATGTCCCCTTCCTGCAACTTTCATGAAGGGCCCTCTGTCCTGCAACAAGGCTGCAGCAACCACACATATCCCTCTGTGCCCTGAAATGGGGAGCTAGCTCAGGCACATAAGGGGCTGTCTGCCTCTAAAGGGAGCCGATGCTATGGGTTATTATGAGTCATGTCTTGGATGTGCCACTTTACAGATATCTTATTTTTTCTCTTTGTCTTGTGGTCAGTGGTGATTTTAAGGCCAAAACCTACCTGATCAGAACTATAAACACTTCATGGAAAGTGCCAATGAGCTCAAAAGCAGATAATTTCATTTTTCTGCCAAACGCATATCCTCCTGCAAGACCTGGACAGAGCTGGGAAGCTGCAATTTTACTCATGGGCTCCTGCCAGCTGGAAGGAGACATGTCAGGTTTGCAGTGACACAGAAGCCTGTGTGTGGTCCCTGACTTCTGCTGATGCCCAAAGCAATCAGAAAGAAGACAGCTTCTGTATAACCCTTTATAGCTAAGCAGTTGTGGCAGTATTGTTTTTCAATAACCATGCAGCAAAATCAATTGCCCTGGCATGTGCTGCCCACAGTTAGTCTTCAAAAGACTTTTTGGCACAAAACACACAAAAAAGATACACAATCACTGTTCTGTGGAAAGCTAATATAAAACATTTCTAAATCATTACATTGGCTGATTTTGTCTTTTTTCCTCCTCTAACTATAGTAATACAAAAAAAGTTATGTTCTTTTTTTCACTGCACATGGAGTGGAGCAGAGCTACCACAAGATTATCTGAATTCCTGCACACAGATCACCATCTGAACCATGTGCTTGTTCCCAGCCTTTCACTGTCAGGCATAACCAATGCCTGACAGAAGCAATAATCTGAAGATCCTGAGGTGTCAGAAAATATCTGAATCATCCTGACAATCCTTTTCTCATTCAGTTATTGACCCATAGCTCTGTTTGAATTTGGGAAGCCTGAGGTTAGAATGAAAAACATCATTTTTCTTGTAATCCAAACATATTTGACTGAGAAAAAGTGAGCTAATAAAGATGGAGAGGCAATTTTTAATGTCACTTTTTGGAGTATAGTAATTTGTCTAATCTTATTGCCTTGGAATACGATTACATGTAATACATTCACATTACACAGGAGGGAATACATTTGGGAAAGAAATGATATGTTTCTCTTCCATGCCCAACATATGGAAACATGTATAAAGTAGGAAGGTCTAAGCTCTTGTCAGTGAAGGAATAATGGAATTGTTTCAAAATTTCTGGTGACAAATGTACGAATTTGAACCTAAGTGAATACAGTTCATTCAATTTAATAATTTTGGGTTAAGGAAAACATGGGTATACAGAAAATATCTCTGTCTATACAATAATCAGTGCAAAATTCCTGGCCACTTTTCCATAGCCCTCTGGTAGTTGCTGGTAGCTAGCAGTGATTTACTGGAGGAATTAAAGAAGATTCATTCCTCCCACCATCAGCAGCTGTTTGGCCCTGCAGTCTTCCTGGGCAGGGCAGAGCTGCATCAACCCATGGTATGCATGACTCATAGGAAAGTAATAAAAACCTGGGGCTAGAAAGGACCTCAAGAAGGTCGCTAGCAGATAGTGCAAGAGCATAGAAACATAAGTAGTCAAAAGGCACATGCAGAGGAAGCAGCTGGGTGAGTCTTTTTGGATGCTGTAAGTACTGGGACTCCTGCCTGCACAGCAATTTCCATGCACAGTCTGGACAACTGTGCAATGCCCATGACCACAGCTCTTTCCAAATAATTATGCAGGTGTAAATAAAAGCTCAATGCAAGAAATGCCCACCTCTAGACTTATCAGTCAACCACATGCAGATCAAACTGCTCAGGAAATCTGTAGGCTCCAGTTTTAACAGTAACTGATTTTGTCATTACTATTTCCCAAAAGATAACCAAAATTCAGGAGTCTTTTTTTCAGTCTGAATAATTCACCAGTCTGAATGATCCATTCTGGGGTAAAGTCCATACGTTGGCTCCAAATTGCAGGTATCATATATGCGTTTCTGTTTCATTAAGGCAAAGTGTATTTGGGTAGCTGTCATGTAGTGCCTGGAATGTGATGAAAACAAGAGGTCCTGGCTGCCTGCTGCTGAGGAACTCGCAAGACACTTCTCGCAGGAGCAGGGGTGTTAACCCTGATATCCTAGTCAAATTCCAACATGGCTAATTATATCCCACTTACCTAAAGCTCTACCATACTTTCTCTGCTTGCTGCAAGGACTTGCTGCATACAACAGGCTCTCTTCTGGTCCTCTTGAAGGTTTTTGCCTTTCACATCAGAGCCAATGGTATTTAGGGAGTAGATGCAGTCAGTTATCAGTTTGTAAAATTTTCTAGCCAGCACAGGACTATTAAATTAAAACTGCAGTTATTACTACATAGCAAAAGGTATGTAAAAGAGGCCAAAATCACCTGCAAAAGAAAGAATAAATAAACCAGAAGACTGCAAGTGAAGTTACCCGTGCACAGTGGCAATGACCACAACAGCACATCTTGTTCCCTTATCTGGTACTTGCCTGAATGAGATTAAGAGAAGGATAAATGGGGTTGGGAACAGAGCATGAACAAAAGTGCTGGGGAAGAGCGGCACAGATGAACAGGCCCTGAAGATAACACCAAGGAACCCAAGGGAGAGAGGGAGAGGACTACCCATTCTGAGTTCAAGATGGGATAACTTCATATGGACTACTGTCTGCTGATGTTCCTTGTGACACTATAAAGTCTTGAATTACTATATTAAGTGAATCTTCCTGAGGCTCTTAGGTCTATTTCTTTCACATACTTACTAAATGGTATTAAGAGATACTTGTAGCCACAGTGAGACTGAGCAGTGGGAAAAAAACCCACATTTAAAATTTTCACTGAGCAATAAAATATCAACAATAACTTCAAAGCTGCTATATTGCATCTTACTCTTTGCTTGGAAAGACAGTGCACATGTGGCACATAATACTATTAGAAATGGCTGCATGATAATCCCAGTGAGGCTTTTTGCATTTTACTTGGAAATAAATATTTCCTGAAGGAACTCTATGTACCACTTTTTGTACCAGAACTTCATCTATCTTACTATGTTTTCAGTATCAGCAGCCACAAAAACATTATTTAAATTAACAGATATGACAGGTTCACCAAGAGGGGCTCAGAGCAAACTGAAGAGCAGATTTCCATATTCTGGAAACCATTCTTGCTATTCTCTGTTCAAGAAAATCCAAGTTGTTTATATGTTTGCCAAGTATTCTGCTATTTAGAGAGTTCCCAAAGCAACCTTCTTACAGCTCATCTTGTATGGCAGAGTCCTACTTTCAGGGTTCTTGTCTCTCTGATACAAATACATATACATGTATATATGCACACACACACTGATCAGATCACTGGCAGCATAGTGCTTTAGCCATGCAGCAGAATGATTTGAGCTTGCCTGCAATATTTGGCTGAGAACATGGCAGTAGGTTGTGCTTTTGATAAATTAAATGTGTGGGTGTGCTCTCAAGTATATGCACATGAAGAGCTATTCTCATTCCTGGTTTTAAAAGACAGGTGCTGCTATCACAGCTAGAAACCTTCAAAAATGAGAATCAGGGCACTGAGTCTTAAATGCCTCTTCCTGTCTGCAGTGTAACCCCAAACAGGATGAAGCCATGTTAATGGAGTGGCACAAAGATGACCTAGTATGACCTAGTAGATGCTGCCAGGATGTCCTGTACTTTTCCTGAGATAATCAAGGCCTGTCATCTACAGAAGGATTAACAAACCTCACATATTCTTTAAAGCATAGTAAGATAGAGTGTTATAGATTTCCAATCGTTGTGCAATTCCATATTCTCTCCCATGGCATTAGCTCTCCTTGTTCTGTTTAATGTGCACCAAAACTAATTTTGTGAATATGGGCTAAAATAGCCTTTTAGCCAGCTGTTTGCCATTGTCATAAATAGGAGTTTATGGGAAAAAAAAACATAAAAAATAAATTCTGAACTGTTGTAGTTTAGGACTTCACATTTCAGACTTTTAAGCTGCTTTTATCCAGCAGCAGAATTTCACAGAATCACTCAGAGTACCCATGAGAAACAACAACAACACAGTTCTTCTTGTTGCAAGAAGATTTCTCATCGTAGAACTGTAAGAGAACTGGGAAAAGGGGTCCCTCTCTTCATTGAAGATGACTACAGTATTTCTCTTTCATTGTAAATGTATTTATACATCACATAAATGAATCCCACAGTTTCTCTGAGAGAAGAAACCCGTTCCCCATGTTAACGAGCAAAGATGCCATCTTCAGTTTGCTTAGATACATGGTACACAATTTTAGGGTAAAATCTATGATTTTGTTTTATTCCAGGAGACCCATCTTACAGTTTCTCAGCCCTCTTGGTAAAGCAGAATTTTGCCCATCCTAGAGAGACATTCTGCTTAGAACACAGTGGTTTTTGTAATGTAAGATCACTTTACTGAGTGCAAACCTAAAGGGGTTGGTGCTCCCAGCCCTCTCTGGTTCCTCTTGTCCTTGAAATCTTGTCCTTTCCCCAGAAGTGTATAGTTAGATGGAAAAGCCAACAGCTAACCTCCTCCCCAGTCACAGCCAAACAGGTGATTTGTTGCTTTTTGTTACAGGCTGATGCCTTCAGCATGGCTAATTTTTCATGACCTGGTGTGGTGCTTACTCCACTACCTTGTTTTTTGGGTGGCAAGGTGCCACAAGCCCAGGAAACACACATAATAAATGGCAATAGAAAAAACATTCCAGACAGGAGTTTCTTCCCAGACCAAAGTCTCAGTCCTATAGTGTGTCTCACATGGCCTGAACCCCCCAGGGATGTCTGGAGCACCAAAAAGCCACTGAGCCTAAGAAGGATGCAGACGAGAACTGTTCATGGGTTTATACATGACTGCTCTTCTATTTTTTATTCTGATCTGCCATAATTGTCTTATTATCCTTATACATTTCTAATCCTTTCTGAATCCTGCTATGCTCTTGATCATTCATGAACTCGCCTGGAAAATTGGTAATTGTCACAGTTTGACTCACATTTATCTAGGCTTTTCCAATTGTCACCATGTATTTCCCTTGTGTAATGGAAAACATGAATGTGTCTGATATTAGAGCTGGCTCACATGGAAACTGTCATAAGTGTTATTAGTGGCAAAGTCAAGATGCCTAGAAATCATACTGTAGGATATATTGCTAAGAGTTTAAAACAGTGATTATGAAGAAATTTTCACATCAAAAAATCTGGATCAGAGTTGTGCATGTGCCCTTTCAAGCAAGAATTTCCGCTGTGCATTACAATTTTTCCATTCTGAAGCAAAATATTTCCAGGCTTTTATATAAGCTGAAAATCAGAATGGAACTACAGAGGTGTGAAAGTAGACATCTAAATAGCATTTATAGAGTGTCATATGGAAGATGGTGTAACACTCTAGACCTAGGAGCTGCAAGCTCACAGGCCCAGCCAGGAGTTTTACTTTTAAATTTGTGTATAGGTTCTTTAATACCTCAAGTAAGCATTAAGAGAATAAGCCACAGACTTGTTCCTAAGGGATTTCTTGATTAATTTAGAGGAGAAAATGAAAGAACTTGGCTAAGGTTCAAAAAAGGCAGTACAAAAGCTAGACAAAATGTTCCACCACAGTACCAACTCAGCACATACTAATCCACAGCACTTAAGTCATAATCCAATTGCTCTAGCTCCAAGTCACCCAAAGCATCAGGAAAGGAGCAAAGAAAGAGAAGCAGAGGGAGTAAGAAGATGGAAGGAGAAAGAGGGAGAGACAGATCATACAGCTACCACTGAAACTTCATGGAAGACCAGCTCTCACACATCCAGGTGGCACCTCAAAGCCTCCAGTTTTTACTGCTCTGGTCCCTGTGACCAAACACCCTGGGCAGGGCCTCTGACCCCCCAGTCAATCTGGGGTCCCAGACCAGGGTGAGGAGCTGTGTTCTCACTGTCCCTGCCAACCCAAGCTGGGTCAGGGGCTCCAGGAGCTGTGGGTGTTACAGTTTTCCTAGGCTATTGATGACTGGCAGCTGCTCTAGGGCTTCTCATGTGGGCTCCAGGGCCCTGCCATGAGCGGTATGACACCACCCCACCTTCGTGAGGCTCAACCCATCCTTTCCCACTCCACACACCACCACCACCCCCTCACAAGGTGGTTCTGATCCCGTAATCACTGATCTGGTGTCTAACAGATGGGTCACTTTTTATTTTAGTAGTGTTTACTTTGCTCAGTTCATGAGTTGCTTGGATAATCAGAAATGTATTGTCTCAACTGATTGCTTAAAAATTCATGCATATGACATAATACTACAACAAAACGTATGAGGTCAGTTTGAAGATGGAAAGATGTCAAGTTTAGACATTGTATTTAAAATAATTTCCTTGCAATAAGTTTTGTTGTTCTCTGGAGTCTTACTCTTATCCCAAGCAGAACTGGTGAGATAAATCCTGGACAGGACGATCAGAGCGAAACTGCTCAAAACACTTGAAAATACCTCCTCTTTGTGTATTTTTTATAGAGACTGAGGAACAGTCTGCCTTCCATCATAATGGTCCCATTTAGTGTTCCTGGTTGGCAAAATGTTTTTTCTTGAAGTAGTACCAGTTGTTCTCTCAGTTTAGTTCATGAAGTCATGGTGAATTTTATACTGGTGTTCACCCTTTATTTCTGTGCATTTAAGGCATCATGTTCACCAGGCACTGCAACATGATGTGTCTTCTTTTCCATAGAGTTGATGTTTGATGTGCAAAATCACAGAATCACAGAATATGCTGAGTTGGAAGGGACTCACAAGGATCATCAAGTCCAACTCTTTTCACTACACAGGACCATCCCCAAGAGTCACACCATGTGCCTGAGAGTATCATCCAAACTTTTCTTGAACTCTGTCAGGCTTGGTGCTGTGACCACTTCCCTGAGAGCTTGTTCCAATGCCCAGCTCTCTAGGGGAAGAACCTCTTCCTAATATTCAACCTAAACATACTCTGACACAACTTCAGGCCATTCCCTCAGGTCCTGCCACTGATAACCGCAAAGAAGAGATCAGTGCCTGCCCCTCCATTTCCCCTTATGAGGAAGTTGCAACTGCAATGAGGTCTCCTCTCAGTCTTCTCTTCTCCAGGCTGAACAGACCAAGTACCCTCAGCTGCTTTTCATACAACTTTCTCTCAAGGCCCTTCACCATCTCCACTGCCTGCCTTTGGATGCTCTCTAATAGTTTAGTGTCTTTCTTACACTGTGGTACCCAAAACTGCACACAATATCCAAGGTGGGGCTGCCCCAGTGCAGAGCAGAGCGAGACGATCGCCTCCCATGACCAGCTGGCAATGCTGTGCCTGATGATCCCTGGGATGTGGTTGGCTCTCCTGGCTGCCAGGGCACTGCTGACTCAGATTCAACTTGCCATCGACCAGGACCCCCACGTCCCTTTCAGCGCCACCATTTTCACGCATCTCATTCCCCAATCTGTTTGTACATCCAGGGTTGTCCCATTCCAGCTGTAGAACTTGGCATTTCCCCTTGAACTTCATATGGTTGGTGATTGTCCAGCCCTTTAATTTGTTGAGATCTTTCTGTAAGGCCTCTCTGCCTTCAAGGGAGTCAGCTGCTCCTCCCAGTTTTGTGTCATCTACAAACTTGCTCAGTATCCCTTCCAGTCCTGTGTACAAGTAATTTCTGAAGATGTTGAAGAGCACAGGGCCTAAGATGGAGGCCTGTGGAACCCCACAAGTGACAGGTCAGCTGTCTGATGTCACTCCATTCACTATTACCCTCTGTACTTGACCTGTGAGCCAATTGCTCACCCACCACATGATGTGTTTATCCAGCTGTGAGCAGGGCATTTTGTCCAGAAAGATCCTGTGAGAGACATTATTGAAAACTTTACTGAAATACAAAAACATTACATCAACTGGCTTCTCTTGATCAACTAGTCGGGTTACCTCACCATAAAAGAAGATCAAGTTTGATAAGCAGGACCTCCCTTAAATGCAATACATAACATCTATTAGGTCACATTGGTTACTCTGCTAGTGCTTTAACAAGATTCCCTGTTCTGTATGAGGTTCCATGACTTTCATTAAGATGTGTTGCTTTGAGATGCAGAACATTGATCCAGCCTTTCACAAGAAGCAGTCAGCAAAGTTAGTAATTTCCCCAAAACCTTGGATTGGATGTAGGATTTTAGACTGGCTGGGTATTAATTACAATGTTTTGCTGTTTTTCATTAAGTTTACAGGGAGGCTGGCTGCAAAGTTCTGATCTGGATTTCTCCAAACTGTTTGGTTCATCTCTGTGTTGGAGCACGCTGTAGTCAGCAGTTGTTCCTATCAACATCTGCAACACATTTGGCATTACTTGAAAATATTACTCAGAACTGTAAAACTAATAAAAACCCTTCTTTCATATTTTAACTATAAGGTGGCCATATATGCTGGGCATTCATCATTGATTTAGATATTATCTCTCTGCTAGTAATACTTTTGCTGTGCTTGTTCCAAAGCCTGTATTTTTTTATCTGGGAGCAATTCTCAGCTGAAAAATTTAGTCTAAATGAAGAGCTGTGCCAGAACTTGGAGAATTTTTAGTTAATTTACATCTAGTTTCTCTGTATCGACTTGCACCAGTTTTTGAGCCTCCCAGGTAAACTCTGTGGTAGATGGCCAGTGTGTAATAATTAGCTGAACTTTTCTATGGAAAAGAAGGCTTCTCACTTGATAGCTGAGCCTACAATAATAAAGTTGAGGACTTTGTATAAATATTTTAAGCCTTCTAACTGAAAAATATTAGAATAGTGTCAGGAAACAAGGACTTCCGGATATGGATTGGTTAACCATGAAAGATAATCTTATTGGAAGAAACTGACTAAATTGTGACATGCTTTCCCCTTCACATTATTTCTCTTACTCATGAGGAAGGTTGAAGAAGCTGGGCCTGTTTAGCCTGGAGAAGAGGTGACTGAGAAGGAACTTCATCAATATCCATAAACACCTGAAGCAAGGTGATGCCGGGAGGATGGAGCCAGGCTCGTCTCAATGTTGCTGAGCAATAGGACAAGAGGCAACAGGCAGAAACTGAGGCACAAGAAGTTCCACCTGAACATAAGGAAGAACTTCTTTACTGTGTGGGTGACCAAGCACTGGAACAGGCTTCCCAGGGAGGTTATGGAATATCCCTCACTGGAGATATTAAAAAACTGTCTGAACTCAATCCAGAGTGACATGCTCTGGGGGACCCTGTTTGAGCAGGGAGGTTGGACCAGATGACCTCCAGTAGTACCTTCCAACCTTAACCTTTCCATGATTCAGTGATATAAGCACAAAATTTTGTCCAAATGCAATGCTAGCAGAGTAAAGTCATGCTTGCTTGTGGTAAAATATGATTTTCATGTGGCACAAGGACTCCAGCCCATGCCCTTGGAATTAAGATCTATATTGAAAAGGGATTTGATGGGTTCGTACAAGATGTTTTTCAAATGTGTGTCAAACATAAACTGCTTTCTGGGTCAGGAAATCTTCTGTAATTGTGTGTACACTATCTTTCACGATGGACTAGATTTAGAGAAAGCACTTCAGGAAAACTTCAGTGATTGTCTCTGTGTATGCCATCTTTATTGGCTAATTTAAGCCAAAGTTTTGCTGTTGTTTGAAATAGAGACTCATATATTATGTTTCAGCAACCTGTTAGTCTGAAAAACCTCACCCACCCTGCAGCTGGGTGTCTCCTGAGCCACCACTACATAAGCTGCCTAGTAATAAAGACACCTCAGTTGCTTCAGGCTTAAAAGTCCACCTCTTAATTTCTATATGACAGCCCGTTCTTGCCTGGAATTGCTGTGCTTGGCTCCCATGCAGTATTTGTCTCTTTGACGGTTCCCACTGGGTAAAACCAGAATGACTCTTTGAGTATGCCTGAAGTCTTCTAAAAATTGATGTGCATTGGTCTATTTCTACTCCAGCTGAAGTCAGTCAGCAGGAATTGCACCAAGGAACCAGAGCTAATCTGGTGCTGAGTGTCCTTGAAAATTCGCCTGCTATGCCTATTCCCAGTGGTGCTGAGCTTCAGAGATGGACCTTTTTCCCATGTATGGTTCTGAAGTCTTCGCTTATAGGATAATTTTCTAAACCAGGTCCAATGTCATATGTACAAAATTATTAATCACATTTTTGACAAGCATTAAGTCATACTATCTACAGTTTCCTCATTGCTGTTTTAGGCCTAAATGAAATTTTCTCTTTATTTTGTAGATTACTTTTCAATTCTGCTTCAGCAGAGCTTCAACTTACACATTTATCTGCCAAAAGTCACTGCATTGAGTCCATCCGCCTACCTAGAAGAGGAAGCTCCTTCAGTTTCATTGTTTAGTCTTCACAGAACAACAGCTAAAGCTGCCTTAGCTAATGACCCTAAAGGATATGTCCAAGATAGCAGGCATATTAATAGCATCAACCTCAGCAGGCTCTTTTACTGTTGATGCATACTGAAGAGTAATAAATGGCTCAAGAAAGATTGCAGACACAGCTTTTTAGAGAGTGTTTTTTGTTGTCTGGCCTGTTGTTAGTATGCACTTTGTCAGGATACATTTGATTTGTTTGGGATTCTTCATTCCATCTGACCTTTACTAATTATTCCCATTCATCCATGAACATGTACAAGCAGAACCCGCAGCTGGTTTCCACTCACTCCTCTTCTGCACATCAAGCAAAAAAGGCACAAGTGGGCTAAGCACGGTGAGTGGGCAACGCTTCCTTGCCTTCCTGCTCATGGGGGAGCAGGATAGGGATGGGGACCAGTTGGCATATGTTAATTATGACAGTGGCTTGAACATCAAAGGATGGTGATACAAGAAGCAAAGATGTGAGCAGACAGGAAAAGAGAAAGAGGACCGAATAAGTGTGATGTTACAAAAGGAGGTGTTTGTTAGATCTAAGGGCTTATATTCCATGAGGTAATTATAAAAGTATAAACAATAAATCAGTCTTTATCTGGTAAACCTTTGACCATAAGAAAAAAAGAAGATATATCAATAGGATTATAGGATCTAGCTCTGTAGTGTACAGAATATAGCTGTAACAGTTTTGGGCCCTATGTTTCTCTTTGAACAGCTTCATAGCAAGGCATGCATCAAAACTATTTCTGAGAACGTGCTGTGGGTTTCTTGTATCTTCCACTGAAGGCAAAAGCTGTTACTGATTACTGGCTACGCTGGTTGTATTTCAAGGCTGGGCTCATGTGGCAGTTTTCTTTTTAGATCTGAAGTCAACTAACTGTGTGATAACCTTTTTCTTTCCCTACAGGGGAGACCTCCAAGAGTCCACTCCTATGACTTCTTTATGCAGAAACAGTGCTGAAGGGGGAGGGGAGGGGGGGGATTAAGCTCTCCTTCTGTCCTTTTCCCCACCCCAATCCCTTTCTCTTTCTTCACTTCTGCAGCAGCAGAACAAATGCCAGGCTCCCACTCCCCCTTGTGATTACAGCAGTCTTTGTACCACCATTGTCTGATAAACAAAATTATTTGTAAAGACTTTGTTTTACATTTGATCTTGCAAAAAAGGAGTAGTTTTAAACAAAGCCAGACACTTTAAAGATCACCATATGGTTTTAATTGTATTTTCTACTTTGTGTAATAACTTGAATGAACAAGATATGAACAGTATTCCTATTGTCACCACATTTCACTGTGTTATCGCATTTGCTAATATTTCCTAGTTAAAAAATTATTGGCAAGTGCTATGAAGCTGACATCATAACCAAGTATCTTCTGCTAGCTCCATCATTAGAGCCTGTTCCAAACCCTACTCAAGCTGCTAGAAAAACACTTTCTGACTTCAATCAGTGCTGGATCTGAAACACAAAAAGGGAAATGGTATGCTCTGAAGGTTTCCCACCTTTCAGATGCCATTTTTCTGCTCCCTCCAGCTATGCAAAAGCTCTCAGCACATTGCAGAGTGCAGTGTGGTTTGGATGCGGTATGCACATACGTGAAAATGATGGGTTTATGCGTGCATTTCTGCTGACAAACTGAAATTATGGGAGAAAGAGAGGGGAAGTACTTTGAGATTTGAAGTTAAATTTTTTAATTGATCTTGTAAATACAATACTTGAGAAATGAAACAAAAATAAAGAGCATTTTATTTCTCTGCAGCTGAAAAATATTTGGAATTAAAATGGAGGGGAGAAAGGGGTAAAGGATGAAATCACAGATACTTTAGTCTCCCTTTCTCCCCATCAGTGCCATGCTGTTTCACTTACATAAAGGGAGAGAGGCCAAGCTAGTGCACAAATCTCTCTTCCACTTCATAGCCATGCAGCTGCATGCTGGCCTCATAGCTAATTTCATTTATCACCTTTCCAGAAGACAGCCTGCCCTGGGTGGTAATTACAGCTGGTTAATTTTGGCACAATGTGATTAAAAGTAGACTGATATAAATCACTGAACAGTGTAGCTTGTGAAAATGCAAGTTGAGGTAGCATCCCAACTACAGTACTATCATGAGAGAAGCTGATGGCCAGATGTTGGGCTAATGATGGAATCAATCTAATAATGGACTTCATGTATCCTCTGGAGTTTGAAAGCCTTGACTAATGTCTTTTGTCAGCTGGATATCTCTGTGTTATGATACATAATGAACACTTTAGAGGTTCACACGTTGGTTTAGTGGCTTGTCTTTGCTTATAGCTAAATGCCCTAGGAGAAAGTTTGGGAGCAAGAGCCTCTGGAACCCTGGCAGTGAGAGCCTTAGTAGGAGATATATCTAGGGGGGATATTCTGAGTATCTTAGGTATCCACTATCTTAAGCACTACAAATTTTACCTTATATTAAAATCTAAAGTGGCCTATTTGAATAAGTGATGTCATTTATGGACATAAGCAAGAAAGAAGTATCTCTGCAGTCAGGACAAATGGATGTATATGAGGAAATGTAGTATAAATAAACCTGTAATCAGAATCTTCCTACATATCCTTGCATTTGTCAGAGGAAAGGCACCATGTTGACTGAAAATAGGAATTGTAAAACAGAGTCTTTTTCTTTTTCTTCAACTAAGACATGATAGGACACCTTTAAGTCAAATGTGAATTCCTTAATTACAAGCCCACATTAGGTTCTGTGTGGCTTAAAATGTGAGGCTGTCCTGGTTTGTCTGAACTTACAGATAGGATCTGCTGACAGAAGATGAGCACAGGGGTTCCTGAGCCAACCTCCTGCCTGCCACCTACATTCAACATGCTGTCTCCTCCCCAGAGATGACCCACCTGATACAGAAGTGACATAAGGTGCAACTTGGGAGGAATGATACTCTGGCCCAATGTCAGAATGCATTATAGCAGCTGCCTGTATGATACTGCTCTAGATTATGATAGTGGATTAGTCATTGGTCTTTGCAGTAAGAAAAATGACAGAAGTAAGAAAATTGCTTCATTACTTCAAATGAATCCATTAAATTACCTGGGGATTTGATTGAATAAGAGAACATTGTAAAGGTTCTGCTTCTATTAAATGGACAGCATAAAAGTACAAGGCACAAAGAAAGCCAGAAAGGATGTTGTTTTTTTCTTGAGACAAATTCTCCATCTCTGTCAGAGTTACTTTTCCCTTTGTATGTGCACACCAACTGTTGTAAATTTCTTTTAAGCATAAAAGGAGAGGGAACTATTTCCACACTTTGCTTGTGACTTGTGCCAGGACTGTCACTAAGAAACTGGTAGTGTCCTGAGAATTTGATCATGTGGAATATTTTTAATTTTTTATGTATTAATCTGCAAGTCACACATTTAGACATGATAGTTCAAATGTGAAGAAAACCATTGATAGAAAGAGGAAAAGAAGAATGAAAGAAATGAGAGTGAGAGAGAGAAATTAGGGGAGCAGGAGCTGATGAGAGCACAATTCCTTGGTTTTTACTCTGCAAAGGGCAAACAGAGATGGAATCCCTCTACCTGAAGATTCAGACTTTTTACTCTATGACATGGCTTTTCATATTAGTAGAGTAAAATTTTCCTGGACCTCTTCTTCTTTTCCTACTAAAATGCATGTTCTGGAGAATCTGTGCTAACTTAATTCCATTGTTTTTACTGCATAAAAGATGGAAAAGCTCATGGAAAAAAAAAAAAAGAAAAAATTGAGAAATTGAAAATAGAACAACTTGAGATGCTTTACCTTAAAATAAGGTTTCGTTTTGCAAAACATGGGGTTTTTTTCATTTGTAACAAAACGTCAGAAAGGTGATGGATATTATTTTTCCCAGCTAACAAAAAAAACAGAATTTTTGACATTGTTTTTGTAAATCTGATCATACTTTTCTTTGATAATGAATTTGTTTAAGTAAGGAATTATGCTAGGACCTGTTCCTGTTCAGCAGATGACTCAAAGCAGAACCTCAATGATTCCTCAGACCAGCCTTCACTTGTATTGGACTACACGTGCCATTTAAAGCCCAAAGCACACACGTGCAGCGTCACAGCTTTCTGAAGTCTGGACTATTTCTTTCTTTGACAAATAGTACATGGTGTCAAGATTTACCAGATCCTGTCCATGTGAAACTAAGCTTTAGAATTAACAATGTACTTTTTTAATGGGAAAAAAATAAAATCTGATGGGGTCTTCTGGTGGAAGACAGTCTTACATATTCCAGTATCTCTAGGTTATATTTATCACAGACAAAGAATTTTCCATGCTAAAATTGATAATAGAAGAAACAAACATGATATCCAATTCTTAGGATATTGTGACAACCTTGTTCAAGTGAAGCAAGAAATTTCACACTATTTCAGTACCTGTGCCCTAAGATAAGCCATGGAAAGATAGAGTAAGAAAGGCTAAAACTAGATTATGAACTGTTCTCAAATCAAGAATATTTAATCAGTAATTTAATGGACAATGCTGTTGTGTTTGTCTTCATTCTGAAGTCATCAGTGAAAGCACTGCAAATTCCCTGAAATTCAGCAGCATGACTTATTGCTTCTGGAACACTTTGGCTGCAATGCAGGACATTTTCAACAGTGCCAAGCACATGTTGTGTGTCTGTTCAATACAAACACTTGCAAGACAGTAAAAGTGTTGCTAGATGATGCCAGTTGGTTTTGCCCCTTAAAAGTTTGCCAGTGCTATGAAAAACTATTCCAATTGTCTGAGTCTTGTCACTTTTGAAGAAGTATACATCTGCAATCCCCCATATGTGATAATGGTTTTGAAAAAGCAGCCCTCACTGCAACCAAAGCATTTGCATCTGTTAAAAGCACAGCTTGCTGTTTTGCTTGTGTCAAAGCTGTTGGCACAGAATTCAAAGCACTGGATTGGCAACTTTATTAGGAAGCAAGTGCAACATAAAGCTATACTAGCTGCCTTCATTAGCTTTTGTTATCTGAAAAATTCCAAGTGCTTTGGATAATATAAGATGTCACATATCTATGGAAGCTGTTGGGCAGCAGCTTGACATCCATTTGCTTACGTCTATAATGTGTGCTTACCCTCACCTTTGACTAAATATTTTCCTTTAGCAGCTGTGGTGACAGTAGTGAGCTCAAACAATTCCCACACAACTGAAACACAGATGAAGGCACTGGGTTCTCCGAGGAGGGGACTGGTGCCACAAGTACCCTGGTCACTTGAAGTATTTTCAGAGGGACCAAAGCAACCTAAACACCTACTGTTACAGGTATGTCTGTCTCTGTGGTAAGGACTGTGTTGCAAAGATTCCTGCCCTAACACTAATGGAGTGTGCTGTGGAGTCATGCACAGTTGCTGGTGCAGTTGGAGAGGAATAGTGCCAAGCTGTCTCAGCATGGCACTGAACCAGGAATCTTGCTTCTGGTGCTGGTGCTAACTCATGTGGCTTAATAGGACTATCTCTGCACTGCCCTTGGGTGTGAGCTGCCTTGTGTTTCCCTGCACCTGTGGTGTGTATCTTCCCTAAATTCATCTGAAATCTCCCTCTTTGCCTCTTCAAACACAAAGCATGGATGAACTTGGAGGTTATTTGAAAGGGAATGCAAGCAGATATAGGAGTGCCTAACTACGCCAATGCAGGGAATTCAAACCCCTTTGTTTTTGAAATGGCAAGCAAAATCTTTCCACACCAAAATATGTACGGTTTGTTTTATGTCCTGCCTTACTATGCTCCATAAATAAAAAAAAAAGAAAATCCAGACACCATAATGGGCCACATACTGCACCTATCACTTACTCACAACTCCTCTTTAAAGTCTGACTACTAGATGCTCCCCTGACAAAGACAAAATATGTGTTCCAACTTTTTAATTGGAAAAAGAAAGTCCAGCATTAAAATAAACCTCTCCTGTCCAGTAGCTGAGGTATGATGAGCATAGAGAGCCTGTCTGCCATTGCAGCCATGCTCCTGTAGCAAGGAAGACATGTGGTGTCAGTAAGCATCCTGAGGATTTCTATTGCAAAACAGAGACTGTCTTGTCCTCCCCACTGCTTTGGATTTGTTCATTCTTCCTAGGAATTACTGTTTCATTTTTCACTTTCTACAGAAAATGCTTGGTGTGTCTTTGAGTTTCAAGTTGAGGGAAAAGTTTACACCTAATGGTGTCATCTTTCTGCTGTAGTTCTGTCTACAGGCTGAGTATTGCCTTGTGATAGTATGGAAGAGTTCTAGATCACACAGTATAGAAGTCACTGCCATTTATGTGATCCGCAGGAATCATTGAGAGGCATAGGTCTGCAGGACACAAGACTGAGTGTGACCACTCCTTCATGCTCTCCACCCTGAAATATTTCGTGGCACATTTGAAATACAAGTTTGTACTTTTGAAGTCTGTTTTCAAAGAAATAGATGAGTGAAATCTGTCCAGACAGTTTTTATTGCAACAGCACTAACACTGCTTCATTATTAATCTCTCTCCAAACATGACAATTCTTGTTCCCTTTCCAGATAAGATGATGGTCCTGCACATGGTGGGATAAAGAAGAGAATGGCGCGCAGCTCCAGCTGCCTCTCACAGCTTTCCATAGTGCCAACAGCTGGAGCGACTAGTCCTGAGAATGAGAAAAAGTAGTTTACTGCTCTTCCTGTATCACTTGAGAAATGTCTGGCTTAGCTACTGGGACCCATTTCAGAGCTCTAAACATTGGGGAGAGGAAAGTGGAACTCTGCACACTGGAATAAAGCATCTAACTTGCTGAAAGAGACTAGTTTAGACATACACCTTGTGTAGACATGGGTACTTCAGACATTGTGATCTTCCATAGACAGCTTAGAGGATCTCACTCCGTACAAGAGGATGACTCACATTCATCTTTCCTTAGACACCAGTTTTTCCTCTAATTTTCTATGTGATTGCTATATCAACTATTCCAGTTTAGCTTAATGGCTTACATCACAGATATGATTGTTTCTAACACATCACAAAAAAAAATAGAAGACTTGAAAAAGTATATTTCAATATATTGGTTTCAAAAAAAAAGAAAAAACACACTAAAACCAACACACACACACAAAAAAAACCCCCAACAACCACAGGGAAAAAACCTCACTGTAAATCTATCTAAAAGCAATTCACAGTAGTAATGCAATGTCATTGTTTTCCAACTATTTGAAGGTTAAACTGGGCTTTTGGCAATCTGATAACTTGAGCAAACAACTCTAAACTAGTTTTAGCCTTCCCCCTTCTTTAAATAAATCTCAACTTGTAATATGGAATGTGAATTGTTTTGACTGTTAAACCATTCCAAACTCAAAAGCCACTCATCATAAATGTGTTGAAAGAAGAATATATTTCAATAGCGTGGCAGAGTCTTTGAGTACAGTAGAGCAGCAGTCTTCAATCAACTTGACTTTCTTTCCAGAAACAGAAAATGAAAGCATAAGTGTCATACACATTTTTAAATGATTTATCAAAATTGAAAGAACTAACTTTTTTGTGACTGATTCTAACTGCATATATGAATGGCTATGGATAACAGGTTTCTTTTGCTTTTCAAAATGATATATAACAATGTTCCATGCAGAGACCTTCTATTTACACATCTGTTCAGCACCTGCCCATAATTACTTAGTTCGTTTTTATTATTGGGCTTGTCACCATATTAATGTAGCTGTACATTCAAATTGATTGTAATTGCAGATTTCCTGAAAAAGCTTGCTTTCTGCAAGTATTTAATTAAACTGATATCCTAAATTAAAAATAATTATGTAACTGTACTCCACTCCAATAACACATGCATGTCTCCCTCTACATACAAAATGGATATTTCACATAATTCATACAATATGTGGATTAATATTGTACAATTAAAGGTCAGCCTTCCACTAGAAAAGGAGGGATAATTAACTTCAGTGTTTAGAAACCTGACATATTTCAATTAAGCAAGCAATTTGTCACAAACTTCATAAATCAAGTTATCAAGGAACACATTAGCAATGGTTTTAATAAATAGAGATGGTGAAAAGTATACATATTCCTTCTTGTGGCATAATTTTACTTGAGTAAATGGTTTATATAGAAAGCCTTCCATTTCTAGGTAATGAGGTCATATCTAGTAAGTCTCAGTAACTACCAGTGTTCATTTCCATCTATTGGCTGTTTGAAGGTCTGTAACATACTTGATGGCCTGGGCTGAGAAGTTCTCTCTGGTGCATAAAAAAGTCCATGGCAATGCATTTGGAACCTCTTTGGTTTTAGGATAAATCAGGAGAGCATTGGCCCCAGCCCAAGGACCTGAACAGCTCTGTTTAGGGTGTTGTGGGAAGCTTGAGCACAGGTTGAATTCACCTTCTTCAGTGAGTTTGATCCTGGTGGCACAGTCACAGACACCAGCAACCTGGAAACAGTTTCTGCATCCCTGAGTGATCACTGAGGCAGAGCTGTGATGGATTGGCAAGATGACACAAAATTACACATCAATTTCCTCTCGAGGGAGAACAGAGATATTTTAAGAGGAAATTTTCATGTTTCTTGTTAAAAGTGTACCCAAAAATCCTGCAGTACTTCACCACCCGAGGGACAGTCAAGTATTGTCAGTGTAAAGGTTTCTGGAGCTACAGTCCAAAATATGCTCTCCAGAAACCCAAAGCGGCTTCACTTTTTCCCAGTTCTTCTCTGTGAGCCCATGCAGGTTGGTAGAGCCTGGGCAGGAAAAGATAGATGAACTGACCAAAAAAGAGATAGATTTGGTCAGATGCCTGCTGGACTGGTTTCAACAGACTCATCAAATTCACAGCTTCTCTACAGAACATTCAGTTTCCACAAGCAAGCCTTTTCTCTTGGAAAATATCCAAAATGTTTACTCCAACCCTGCTCATGCTTATCTTGAAGTAAACTGCAGGATCTGTATTCCACAGTGGCTGAGTAAATCCATTCAGAAATACTAATGCCAATGAACATATATCCACTGAACAGCAAAGCAATGATCTGGAATTTGAACTCATAATTCAAAGAAAATATGAAACAGACTTTTGATTTGATCCACCATGACCATAAGAACTGAGGATGAAATACTGCTCCCAGCTCCACTCCAAACCATTCGAAGTCCAGTGGTTGCTCTTAAAATTTGACTTGAATTCTTACTATGATTTTGTCAGCTGTGTTCAGGTTTTTTTGTGTGTGAGGTTGGATTTTATAGGAAAAAGGTAATCGTGTTCCTTATGCAGTACACATCCTGAATCTCATTTCTGATCTCAGTCCCACTTTCTGAGAATGCTACTGATACAATCTGCAGAAAAACAGATTTAATGGTTATCTAAAATTATCACTGTTCCATCTGAAAGGAATGGTAGCAGAAACTTCTCTTTCCTGACATTTCTTACCTCAATTCCTTGTGTGCATCCATAGTTAAGTGTCATTGAAATTGAAGGGCATCCATACATGAAGACAGACTTTTGGTCAAAGTGTCCAAACACATATCCAGAGCTTTCCTGATGGGTTATAATAGTGAAGGAAGGAAGACAGGGAAGAGTGAGAAGACAGTTGGCTTCCCAGCTTGGAAGATCACCTTCTTTCCCTCCATCATTGGCACTCTTCAGTATTTCTTCACATGCAACATCAAATTGAAAAGAAGGATCAGAAAGAAACATTTCTTTGCCTTGTCTTGCTGTTGCCTGCCATTTCTAGCTCTGTTATGTTCTTCACATAAGTACTAGCTGCACACTGTTTTGGAATCCTAATCCTAAAATAAGATCCTTAGGTTCAAAAGGTGTACTATGTCTTCAGCTTTTCTTACTTACCTTTTGGAACGTACGCTTTTCCGCTTCCCCTCAGTGTTCTTGTTGGGTAAATCTGTCCCCTGGGGCAGGGGGAAAGGTCCAGGAAAGAAAAGAAAGGCAAAAAAAAAAAAAGGTGTAATTTACTTTTCAATAAAACTATTTTCTCATAAATGTTCTCAAGTAATTTTGTTACAAAATTACCAACTTGAATGAAAAACTGATGTTTGCTTTGTCTGGGAGGTGCATCTTAAACACTAGTGTCCTGAAATGAAATTGAATGGGAACTGTTTCCTGTTCAGGGATGATATTTGTTCTAGCATTGTCTGTTGTCCACATATTCACATTAGACTAATTTTTCCTATTTCTGCATTGCCATATACTTTGCAGGTAGATCAAAATAAACAGTAGCATAGTTAATCCAATCTTGTTGGAAAGAGAGTGAAAGGAGACCTTCATTGTTGTGGCAACCTAGCACTGACAGAAAACCCCATGCCTCTGTTTGCCAGCAAGAATTAGTTGGAAATTGAGTGAATTGGGAAATAATAGCTATAAATATGCTTATGAATTACTGGCTTGATCTCACAAAGCATTTTTATTAACATCCAAAATTAAGAAGTTATAGAAGTTCAAGCACAAGCTGAAAATGAAGTATATGATTCAATGCATATTCTCTTTGGGAGGCAGTAATAAAAGTACTTTTTCACTGTTATGCCTGTTACACTGCCAGGGAAGCTTATGCTCAGAACCAAGGGGACAGAAGGGTTTCTGTAAGGCAAGAGGTTTGCTTTGCCTTTATCTACACTACAGATCATAGAGATATAAGGTGGCTGCCTTCTGCAGATGGAAATAATGGTCTGCTTCTTATCTGCCATTCCAAGTTCATGCAACCGAGGACTATAGTACATTTCTCTTGCAGCTTTATCCTTCCACTCAGTGCTGCCAGAAAAGTGTGATAACTCATTGTGACCTATACTTCAGGCAACTATCATATCAACCAAACACTAATCAGGTGATTACAAATACTGGAAGGGAATGCAATGTCTTAGAGAATGTATATCTCTGTGTGTCTTGAAAGTAAATATTTGTGTGAGTAGAAGTGATCTTAGAGCACATCCTGACTGTAACCATGGCTTGGTCTCTCTTTCTCATGAGCCCACATCATCTGGATCCTGTTCTAGGACTTTTGAGTAGTGAGAAATTGTGTAAGCTTGGATTTCTATATGGTAAACATCACATTGTTCCACTTCCCCATAAGTTCAGTCAAAAAAGGTGTATGCCTCGTCCCTTTAAAATAACAATCCAATGTGGCCTTCATTTGAGCTACAGCAAAAAAATATCTCCTTACAACACTTCATGAAGAAGAATGCATAATCAGTACAAATGTAGAATTTCAAGGATCCACTCTTACTGCATGTCTGATAGAAACTGTATCTCTGTTAAAAATGCCTCATGCATTTTCCATTTGGACATGGCCAATGGTTTGTCCTAGTTATGGTGAGAACAACAAATGCATGAAGGGCTCATCCATGTTGATCAGCATGACCCTGCTTAGATCAAAGCCAAGTCCTTGGAGCACAGGTAATAAAATATCACCCACCTTCACTCTTTCCAATCTGACCACAATACTAGAAGAGCCACCTCAGAGCTTCCCCAGCTGACAGGTTTGCCCAAGGTAGTAGGAAGCCACTTTGGCTTAGGAGTCTGTACTCATTGGTTTGGGGGGCACTGCTCCCTTCACTAGCCTCTTCCAGGTGCCAATGATGCTGAATTAGTGCCCCTTTCTGTCATTCTCCTGGCAGCGAGAATCTGACACCAACAATATTTCTTACATGGCACAATGCAATACATCAAGATACAAGGGGAAATTTGGGTCTCTGTGTTGCTGTTTGATAAACATCTATCTTATTAATACAAGAACTTGTCAACACACTACAGATTCCATCAGTATTTAATCTGGTGGATGGGGAAGGGATATGTGTTGGACTGAAAGTATAAACCTTAGGCTTGAAGAGTGGGAGAATGTGGGACTACGTATCTCTGTGACATCTTGGTCAGACTTGGCAAGGAACCTTTCCCATTTCTGTACTTTTACTGTACTTGAAATCCAGTGAGAATCTAATTAAAATTAATGGAGAAATAAAATGTTGGGGGAAATGTAAAAATAGAAACGCTAACACAAGAAAATATTAGCTTTACATGAACTCTCTTACTATGCTTTTTTTTCAAATTAACATATCAAAATATTGCTTTGGGACTTTCAAAAATCTTCAGAGTGTAATATGTTAAAAAGACTATGACAAGGTAATAAAATAATGAATTTTATTTGACTTTTACCTCTCTGTAGTGCTGGAATCAATAGCCAATACATAATCAGCTTACTCCCATTCATCTCTTTACCACAACAATCTCTGAAACAGGAACCTCCTTGCCAATGTTCAGAGGAATTGATGGTGAAGAAAAGGTCCTAAGTGCTTTGGTAGCCACTGAAATCTCTTTCCACAGCTGTCCCACTTGGTGTATTTATGCAGTTCATGACAGAGTGGGCAGCAGGAGCTCAGAGTAGTTTTTTCATGAGGCTGTGAGATGTACTCTATTCTGTGACAAATGTGCTTAAAACCTGGTTGTGCAAGATGGCTCTAGTTGTGTTTTAATTCCACCCTGAGTCATAACACTGTTAAGGAGGAGAGGAGAGGAGAGGAGAGGAGAGGAGAGGAGAGGAGAGGAGAGGAGAGGAGAGGAGAGGAGAGGAGAGGAGAGGAGAGGAGAGGAGAGGAGAGGAGAGGACAGAGAAAGAAAGAGAGAGAGAGAAAGAAAGAAAGAGAGAGAGAGAGAAAGAGAGAGAGAGAGAAAGAGAGAGAGAGAAAGAGAGAGAGAGAAAGAGAGAGAGAGAGAGAGAGAAAGAAAGAAAGAAAGAAAGAAAGAAAGAAAGAAAGAAAGAAAGAAAGAAAGAAAGAAAGAAAGAAAGAAAGAAAGAAAGAAAGAAAGAAAGAAAGAAAGAAAGAAAGAAAGAAAGAAAGAAAGAAAGAAAGAAAGAAAGAAAGAAAGAAAGAAAGAAAGAAAGAAAGAAAGAAAGAAAGAAAGAAAGAAAGAAAGAAAGAAAGAAAGAAAGAAAGAAAGAAAGAAAGAAAGAAAAAGAAAGACTCTGCTGTGCACTCATAAAGACATGATGATGAAATGGAGTCACTATTGGACAAGGTAAATTGAAGTGGCTTAACTCTGTTTTTGTAAGATTTATTTTATGTCTTTTTTTCCCTCAATGTTTGTTTTGAGGATAATTGCACCCCTTGACACATTTGCACCCTTGAGTTATTGATACATATTCTTAAGCCATAGGAACAGAGTTGAGATCAGCAAATACTTAGTAAGATTGCCTGTCAGAGAGGATTTTAAGCAAAAAGTTCACAGCAAATTTGTTGTTTTATAAAGGTCTATAATCTTTACAAAATTAGGCATTTAATTAAAGAACTTTATAAAACCCCATGGCCAAGTAAGCAATGAACTGTCAGCAAATTACCCCTTGCAGATAGATGAAAAAAATTCCTGCAATGTAATTGCAAGGGTGTGTTTAGGATGCCAAAGAGAATTAAAGAAACTAAGTTTCTATCTCTGTGCACCTCATAAGTCCAACTAAGAACTAGTGGAATTCCTATTTATTTGCTCTTGAGTCAGTGGGGTGCCTGGTGCCATCATATGCTGTAGGTGCACACCACTACCCTTGCAAGGAGTCTGCTACTCCCTGGATAACACCACAGAAAGACTTTTTTCTCTTCATGATTGGCTGAGGACACAGTTGCAAAGAGTGCGGTAGAAGGCTTGTGCTTCCTGGTCAGGTATCAGTTGCAATAAAGACTTAAAACAATCTTGTTTTACATGATTAAATGAAGATTGATTCTAGATCAAATTATTAGCTGGAAGCTTGTGGTTTCATGTAACTAACCATGGGTTTGAAGTGAACTGAAATGCACCTGTGAACTAATTAGAAACACCTCTGCATTTATATGAAGCAATCTCTGAATAACAAGTTAATAGCAATATTTATGAACTTGGATTCCAAGTGACAAATTATTTCAATCTTTTAATTCGCTGAGGCATAGACAAATAGTGGAATGGGTCTTTCCTTATTTCTTAATCCAGAGATATTTCAGAGATTATTCAAGATATTAGTTACAGTTTTTGGAGATGAATCATACACAAATATAAAGACAGATAGACATCTACGCTGTGTCTGGTGCCAGAAAAAAATATCTCTACGACCCAGCAAGTATGTGCCAGATTTAAACCTGAAGAGTGTCTTTACTGATGAGAAAGGTCTGTGGTTGCTTTGGGCCAGAGTCCCCACCTCTGTCAGCCTGAGGGTCTGGGGCATGCTCTTCGATAGGTGCAGAATCTGCTACCAGCAAATCAGAATGCTGTTTTAACAGATAGTGTATGCCTTTTGTCTGAAGATAAAATTCACCTAGAGTTTAAGGTTTGTTTGCCAGTCAGCAGTCAAAGTACGTGTGCATGGATCTTTGAGTGAGAAAGACTTCTAGCCTAAAAACTGGCTTAAAGCAGCTAGGCAGTTGGAAAGACAGCTTGGAACTAAGTATCTCTTATCAGTTTTTGATTATTGTTAGGCTGGTCCAATGTAAGTTTGTGAAGTTGATGCAAGACAAAAGGGTCCTCCGGTGCTAACTATTTCCAGAATCCCAGCAAAAGAGGCTTTGTTACTGCTGTGTTTCTGGACATACATTATTCCTAACATGGTTTGCACTGCAGCCCACAAGCCTTGCTAGCACTTTGAAACTTTATTTGGATGAGAAATGCTAGATCTGGCAATGTAGTAATATAATACAATACGCAATAAGCAAATGCAGAGAAACATTCAATAGGAAACATTTTGATTTGACAAAGAATTTTCATTTAATGTTTTTTTTCTTGAAAGCAACGACACTATATCACCCAGAATAAGTAATTCTTGGTGTTCATTAATGTCTTTTTTATCCATCTTGGATAAAAAGTTTTGTAGTTCAGTGGGAGACGAATGTTGCAGCATTATGCTGTGAATCCAGGGTATTTTGTCAAACCTCTCACACTATTTCCAAAAAAGTTAGAAATATCTTCATGGCAACAGACTACAAGGGGCTGTCTTTCTCCATAAAATTCTAAATACACCACATGCATTTTCCTTCCTGATTTTCTCTGCATATGTCAAAGCTAGGCAGGAATTCTATAGCACTTAGTACTTGCTGATGTAGAAATGACTGCCAAATGAATGGTTTATACTGGAATATCTCATTATTTATATAAGTATGCTACAGTATGGACATTTAATTTAGTTCTCATTCCAAACCTGTGACAAGTCACTTTGACACCTTTAAAAACCTTTTTACATGTGGTAAGATGGAGCACTAAATAGGTAATAGGAAAAAATAGTGGCTTGAATTAAAACAGATATTTTTAAACAATCAAAGGAAATACTTCATGTTTGTAATAATGTATCTCAGCCACTTACTGTTTAATAATTTTAATGATGAATTAATATTTCTGGGTAACAAGGATGGTGCAGTAGTTTTGGGGGCTGGCTCTATTCACTTCCAGAAGACATAGGGCAAAATTTCACACGCATTGTTGGAAATGTCTTTTTGAATAGGAGGAGTGAATGCATTCATTGGGAGTTCTGATATCTTGTGGTGCTGCTGTAGATCTGAGCATGAGAGAATTCAGGCACCAAGCCCAGGTACTGCGACAGCCAGACAGGGGTTTGGAACTTCACCTACACTCCTTGTGCCTGTCTGATACCATCTTATAGCCTTTCATTTCAAAAATATAATATTCATTTTTATCCACTACTTTGTGAAAAATACCATTATAGCCAAAATACATCTCTGCCATAAAACTAAATCAGACTACTTGTGTAATGGAACTGGATAGAAAGTAGCACCAAAGCTTGATTTACAGTGCAGACTAGGTGTGAAAGTATTTGGTTTCAAAGCTGACAATTTATACAGGGTACTTTCTCTGTGCTGTGTGAGTTTGAGCCATGAAATCTGGCTTTGGAATGGCAGCTGTCTGGGTGCTACCAACTACCAAGACTTGGGATGCCTCTCCTCTGTACAGTAAGTGGCCCATTTGTCAGGATCCCTCACAGCAAGGAGCACACACTAGTGCTCCAATATACAACAGACCATGAAGGCTAATAAGGTTAAATACAGAACTAGTAACACTGGGTTTCTATCATGTGAAAGCCTGCTGTGAAGCCTTTCCATGCCTGTGTGCATACCTCCCAGATACCTAAGGTGTGGTGCTCGAAAGTCAGCATAGCCTCAGTATGCAAGCAAAGCACTTAGTGACCTGTTCTCTCTTGGACCGTGATATTGCAGCAAATTAGTAGTGTTTTGACATTTAGAGGGTAGCAAGCAGGCAAGCACACACAGGGAAAGACCTCAGTTACAGCCAGATGCAACATCAAGAAAGTGTCTTACAGCATCTGCCAAAGAGATAAAAATGAATAGAGGTGTCTGAGTTCTTGTCTGGACCAGCAATAGTCTAATTTTGCTGTGCAGGATGGGAACAGGCTCCAGGATCCACTGGGTTCTGTATGTACATACAGATTAAAAAAACAGAGAAAAATAGGCAGGTGTCATAGAGGTATCAATCAGAAAACAGAAGTATTTTCTGTCTATGAATGCTTTCAGTATAATAAATAAGACAGCAAGAAATTACCACTAAGACAAAAACTTAAAAGACTCCAAGCAAGATCTCTAGAGTGTGTTTTGTTCACATTTTTATAAAAAAAATCTTTGACAAGCTCTTCTGAAGAGCAACGGCTTTTAGCCAAGGTAAATGAAATTACCCAGTGTTACCAAAACAAAAATAAAATACTCTCAGTTGTAGCTTCTGAATCTTTTTATAATCCATTTTCTTCTTTTTTTTCTGCTCCTCTGGATCTCCCCTAATTCATGTGTGCACACTCTCCAGCTCCATCCTCACCCCTTCATTACCACCAAAAGCTGCTCCCCTGACCCTAAGTGCAAAAATCAAGATTATCTTCCAAGAGCATCTAAAAGGGAGGAGGGCAAAGACCATCTCTGAATAGTTTTCCTAGAGATTTTTGTGTTTTCTCCTTCAGAATATATTCTGTGTCCCTTAGAGGGGTGGATGCACTCCCTTGCTGTCCCAAGCCCTTCCCTTTGGAGAAGCAGCCACCAGCCTGCCTCCTGGGAAGGCTCCTGCAGTGCACCAGGCAACTTTGTAGCCATCAGACCTACCGGAGTACATGGGAATATTTCCAGGAAGGCCAGTGAGATCACCTATTCCAAGTTCCACATTTTAATGTAATCTAGAATCTGTAAGATGGGAAGCTCCAAGAAGGCTCACATGTATCCTAAGCCAGCTAGTTTCTTATAAGGCTGATATTGTAATGGAGTACAAGAATGTTCATGCTAAATGGAAAATGAAAATGGGCTACCCCACATTTAATGAAACAAAACACAAGTGAGTCAGTCTTTAAATCTTTCATCAGTTAATTTCTCTCTCATAATGTGCTCTTTCTATCCACTAATTTGACAGTGTGTTCTTTTAAATGTAGGTATTTGATCAATCTCCCTGGGTAAGTTCATCTGGCTGATGAAACAAAACAGCAATATCTAACGACAACGTCTGGCACGGGTACAAACACAATCAGTATCTCCCATTTATCTTGAGATTGCATGCAAAGTACTCTGAAATAAAAACACACTACAATTCTTCTATTTTTTGATGTTGAGAGATTTTAAAACTGTAATCCACATTAAGCTTCTGCATTTCACCAGCCAAGACTGACTGAAAAGTGCGTACTTTTAAATGGTAACAACATTATTCATTGTTGCTACTAACTCTGTTCAACTGTGTAGGGTCTGGGGGTTTTTGTACTCTTCCTCATGGAATTCCTGAAAGTGCTTTGCCAAATCCTATGTAATGTTTAATTCATATAGCTTTCCTTTTCTCCTGCTTCTTAAGTGAAGTCATTAAAATAAAACTTGAAATGGAAACTCATGCATCCACCTTGAAGGCTGAAGAACTAACCACAAAACAGATCAGAGCAAAGTTAAAACTGTGCATTTGAGAAATGTTTGGGTTATTCTGCAGATTTCTAAATCAGGCACAGTGTTTCTGGTATTTATAACTGGGTCTATGTGCTGGTTTTAGAGAGCACTAAGTGGATAATGATACATGTTTTAGGTATTTAGTCAATCACAAACAATTATATATCTTTGAAATTTTTTTCCACTGGTTTCATCAAATATATAAAACCAGTAGTGGTTTCTATGCCTGGAAGAGTACTACCAGAAAAGGTTGTGAACTGTCTTCTTGCAAGAAGTACTTTCAGAATACAGAAAGTGTGTCATTTATTTTTACCTGGTTACTCTCTACTTTCAACACAAAGACATCTGGTAATTACTGAGACGGACTGGTTCATCTATAATGCCTACTATCCAACAAGCCACATCATCTGCCTCTAGCCTGTCTGCCAGTTCCTTTTCCTACTGTCCAGCTAAGAGGAAAAGAATCTGTTGAACTTCTTCATATAGCTTTAAAATCAGTCAAGAGTGAAGGAGATGTAACCATGTCCATACTTGGTTTTTTTTAAGTTTACATCAGCAGAGGCTCTGATATCATGAGGAAATGTCTAACTTACACTGAACCATACTTTCTTGTTCTGGTGTATCAGAAAGGACAAGATCACAGTACCATGTAAGTGTACTGGGGAATGGAGAAACACTGAATTAGACATGTTTCACTTTCTTTGTGCACTGAATCACCCTTGTCAGGAGCTTCTTTAGAAACATAGCAGTGTGATCTGTCATTCACAGAAAGAAGCACATAGCGTGTAAAATGCCATTACTGCAATTTATCAAGAGCAACTTCCATAACCTGCTACACTGTAAAAATGTTCACATTTTAGCATGCTAACAGAGTTTCAGCATCGATACCTTCAACAAATGGGAAGCACATGGCATATTAAGCTTATTTCCTCTCAAGTCCACAGTTCAGTTTTAGAGGTTACATATGAAGAGAAAACCCATGGGTCCACTGCCCAGGTTAAAGAGGCAAGGCCTTTTCTTGTGTGACTGAAGCGGGGAGTTACATAATAGCAAATGGACTTGGAAACTTTCCCTTTTTGTTTCTGGGGTTGAACAGACATCAAAAGATACACAGAAAGTACTGTGATAGGTCAATGGCTACCTGCCCATGAAAGTGTTGGAGTGAGGCCAGGAAAGGGGGATTTCACGGGCAAGGTTGTTCAGCCTTTCTCAAAAGAGACATCAGTTCAGGTAATCATACCCTGGGTTTCTCTTCTGAGGTTTATTTAATTTTGACCTCCTATAGCTCTCTAATTTTAAAATAGCCCGTCCTAACTTACTGAGGATATACAGCGTATTAAGCTAAACAAGACACAGGTCTTCTCAGGTATAGGTGTTTGCTCTCTATTTGTACTCTTTCCCATCTCTGTTATGAATCTAAGTTGACAATCCAAATGGTCAAATCAAGTACTGCTGGATTTTAACACAGCAAATATTGAACAGTCTTACTCAAAAAGTTCTACCCAACATGCAAACTTACTCTTGATCATTATTGCTTAATAGCATGGGTTTATTATAGAGTTTATCATTAACAGATAAGATTAATTAAGTTCTAGCTTCTGTTGGGAGTTTGAAGGGTAAAGGTTGACCCTTGCAAGTAAGGCCATGTGCTTCTTTTGGTTCATTGTACTTGAAACAGTAAGGTTCTGCTGATTATTACAGTAATCTACCTTCTCCCTTTTTAGGCTAGCCAAAAGTTTTTAGAAGAAAATATTGAGAGTTCTGTATCTAATGCAGATTTCATAAAGCTATACATTCTTGGCAAACTAGTTACACATATTTAAATTATGTGTGCATCTGTATTTTTACAGGACTTCTCTATCCAAGAGTTCTGCTAGCTATACATTAATTCCCTACAGAAACACACATATGGGTGTTAACATTTGTGCAAGGTTTGATTGGTTGCATATTTGCCTGTGAATTTTCAGATGTGGGAAAAAATATTATTTATTGGAAACTATATAAGTAAAAAGCTCAAGTTTTCACACGACATCATATTATGCAACAGCAAATTATCAATCTGCATCACCACAAAGTATACAGTAACTAGTTGTTTATTTAATGTATGGCAGGAAACGTGTCTGCTTCATCAAATTCTACATATAATGATCATTTAAACTTTACTGCTTCTATAATACCTAGAAAAGTTCCCTTTATACTCAAACTGATTGAGTGAAGATCATATTATGGGTCTCCAGAGATCAAATAACACTTCACAGAAGAAGAAGACATGCATCTGCTTAAGTTTTGAAGGTGACATAATATCAACCATACCTTTGGAATCTTGAAAGACTACCACAGAGGAAACACACACCAGGAACAAGATCTTTCACTTCTTTGCTGCTTTTAATGTACTCTAAGAGATGTAACCAAAGACATAAAAATTCATCTTCTTGTCCCCAAGGAATAGAATCAATTTAAGTGAATCATAATTAATAATGGTGGGACTTGTCTTCCTAAAATGCCTGCATGAAACTGAAGAAAAAAGGTTTATGCATTGTTCAGGAACAGCTCCTCCTTGTGAAAATACTAGTCCCATAATATTGCCAAGATCTGTGCTGTCCTAGATGGTCTGCCACTCTGTGTGCCAGATGCCTAACTGAAAGATGCCTGAGGGAAGTCCATCAATATCATTGCAAAGTTTTACTTTCATAAGCCACCTTCTGCTTCTTATTTCATGGCAAATCCTCTTTCCCCACTACTCTTTCAACTGCCTCAGAATCCTGATCCAGAGCTCACAGACCTATCAGGATTCACTCCATTATTTTCTCTGTGTTCAGGGTATTTCCCCCATTGCACAGCTAAGACAGGGGACTAGCAAGTCTCTGGACACATGTTACAAGGTTAAATATATTGTATAATTAATCATGGTAAATACAAAGTATCTTAACACAATAGGAAAAGGCTCCATAGATGTTCTCAAAATTCTGTCAGAGATATATCACTCATCTACATAAAGATTTTTGTCATGTGAGGCTGAAACAAAATCAGCCACTAATGTCAGGCAAACAACAAGCCATCTAATTACCTGAATGTAATCAACGTGCTTTAGATTTATATTGCACCCTTCCACCTTGCAGTTGGCCACAGCTTATTTACCCAGTAGGGATTTTCTGAACCTTCTGGAGCTGGAGAAAAAGAATACAGCTATTGTATTTGAAAAGGAGTGTGTGAAAACAAAAAGAGCTTCTGGTTCCTTACTCCACTGTCTGTGGCCCCAGGCCACAGAGGATTTTGAAGTGACCACAGGCACACTGTCTCCTAGAACTTTCCCAAGCTGAAACCTTCCCCCATGGCATGGCATCCCTATTTGTTCTGGAACTGTGGGGAAGAAAGATTTCTTACCAACGAAATTCATACCGTCCCAACTCTTCAGTACTCTCTGACATAGATGAAGGCTTCATCATTTTTAACACCAGAGATTGCTGCAGTCACCCTGAACTAGCCTTCAGCAATCCCTGGATCATTTGTTATACCTACACCCTTCTCTGGGCTGTTTCTGGGACCATTCTTGGTTCTTCTGTTTTACAATTTCATTCATTCCTTTTACCCTGATCCTTTAAACTAATGGCCCCACCTCTGTCCTCTGTATTCCAATGTCTCAAAGAACAGTTTGGTGGATTAAGAGAACCATCCTCAGGCATGTCCCTCTCCTTGATGTATTCATACCACTCATTTCCTTCCCTTATGTGCAATAAGCATGCTCATCACACTGCAACTTCCACATCATAACTCACATAACTCACCCAATTATACTTCCTTACTTCCTTCTCTTCTTGGAGGCTGAAGCTTAGTTTATGATGACTGTAAGGCCCAATCTCCAGACAGCTTCAGCACATGCCAAATGTTGCTGCCAACCTCCTTTCACTTAAAAATAAACATAAACACATCAACCTCACCCACAATTGCATTTGTTTCACAATTTTGATCAGAAAAAAAAGAGAAAGAGAGAAAAAATCCTCTTGTTCTGTAAAATTCTTCCTAGACTTTGTTCAGTTTATTTCACGTTCTGTTCCTTTCTACCACCACTGCTCATATGTGATTGAAATAAAAAGGCCTCATAATTAAGATAATGTTTACTAGGTTATCACTCTAATGTTGTTGTCTTCCTGTTTAAGAAAGGGTAAATGTCTGGATTTAAAGAAGTTGCAATCTTGTTTTCCATTAATTAAAATTAAACAAATATTAATTAAAACAGCTAGACATAAATAAATACACATGTAAATTCTTGCATGTTGTGTGCATTCACATACTTTAATGATTAATTTCCTTTTTGTTTTCTGCCTGTAGTGGGTAGCAGATATAGGAAATTTGAATGGTAGTTGCACAAGAATCCCATGCTTTGTAGATCCTTGTCACTCAATGAAGTCTTCAGCCCTGTGTCTAGTATCAGCTTCCTCTGCATCTGCTTATGGTGAGAATGAAACAACTAAAAATTACTTCAGCACTGATTAAACTCTGTTAGAAGGAAGAATTAGTGAGTCTCAAGACGGTGCAAAGTTAAGTTCCATCTTACAAAGATGTTTGAACTATGTCCCTGTTGCTAAATGAAAGAGAGCTGGGAACCCTGTGGCTAAGTGGCATCTGTCACTAGGTCTTTGGGTCTTTTGGTCCCTCTGTAGTTCAAAAAAATAACTATTTCCTGTGGGGTTTTAGTTCTGGGTATCAAAGATAATATAAGGGATGCATCGTAAATTGTTCAAGTAATATTTTCATAACATGAAGCTGAATGAGGAAGTGGACTGAGAGTATGGAATGGTTCCTGGGAGAGTGTTGGAGGACTAGAATAGTGCAAGGCAGGGGGAGTCAAAACAGGTGTCATCTAGTACAGCCAAAGTTGTGCCTGGGTGCATGATAGCAGTCAAAAGGGATGCTTGAGCTCATGCCACCTCCTTGCACTACACAGTAGCAGTGTTTACCATCATTAGTATCTACTTCCAGTGGAAATGATGTGCCCTTGTGCACCTCACCACATGACTAGGCTGTTGGAGGAAATGTGATGTGAGTATGGTACCCCAGCAGCAGATTGTTTCTTAACCAGTATGGTACAATCTTGCCTCTTGAAGTGACTTCACTGACTGAAGCTAATTCCGTGTTTGCTGGATTGGCCTTTCCTACATGTTAAATAAGGAACGAAGTCAGTCTTACTCTAGTAATGAAGTCCTTCTGTACAAAGGGAATTACACTAATGGAGGGGGGGGGAGGGGGGAACAAAGTAAAAAAAAAAAAAGAAATTAAAAGGGATACCAGGTTTGTCTCTGTGAAGTAAAATGTCCCCAGCATATTTGAGTTGATTCAAGAACCTATGAAATAAAGAGGACATCAAAGGACAGAGACAGAATTGACTCAGGAGAAAGGAGGTTGAAACAATCCACAGAGGAAAATACAGACTGTTTCACAAGTTCTGAAATAACAAGTTTACCGCAGGAAAGTCAATCAGTTTAAACTGTTGCTAAATTGTCTAAACTATCTAGCTTTCCACAAAGCTTCACCTGTAGTTTTGATCTGCGCACATTTTCTCAGAAATTGCAAGACATGACAAACAACTAAATTGAACTTCCTAATTTTTGCAAATAAGATAATTTATCTATTTTAGAAAAGATATAGATAGAGAGTTAAAACAACCTGAATATATTCTGAAATGTTATGAAGTTTCCTTTACAACAAATAATTGCTTTAGTTTTAATTGATACTGTTTCTTTTTATTTATTCCCAATGGCAAATCATAGCAAGTATTAAAAGGAAAAAAAAATCCCCAAACCAGAACAAATTCCAGTTAAATCTATCATTGTTTGACATTAGTATCTCTGTGTGTTACTTACTCATGCTACATCACATTTCAGCTTCCCTCAGTCTTTCAGAATTTAAACCATGGCTGTTTATGGGCATACTACACTGCCTACTTCTCCGGGGACACCTCCTTGTCACGGGGGAGAAGCTTACGTGCCCTCATGAGGTTGAGAGCTATGCTGGAGGTGCTGCCAGTAGGGACTCCCATGCCAGAGAGGTCTCAGCTGAAGGGTCAGACAAAGTGGGTCCATGGGCAGGATGGGCTCGCTAGCCGTCTGGCAACCATCCTAGGAGAAGGACAACTCCAACCCCAAACCCGGGCAGATGGAGCTCGTTTAGCCCTGTAAGGCCATCCATCTAAGAAAAGGATACTCTAACCAAACCTACGTCCTGAGGTATTCGCTGCCACCATCCAAGCTCACTAGGCCGTGGCAGATGAACCTTAGGAGTAAAGGGTGGGCCAGTTCTGCACACGCTGTGCCTCACCTAAA
Organism: Pithys albifrons albifrons; assembly: GCF_047495875.1. Lineage (NCBI taxonomy): Eukaryota > Metazoa > Chordata > Aves > Passeriformes > Thamnophilidae > Pithys > Pithys albifrons. The sequence continues at coordinate 90,170,414 of NC_092459.1, forward strand.
AAATCCATTGCGCAGGCTTGAAGGGTTCACCCACATTGCAAAGCCCTGTAGCGCTTGCAGCAAGCGTGGGTAGTGCCCTTCTCAAATCTTCGTTCGCGAAGCCTGGCCATGACGATGATGATGATGACACTGCCTACACCATAGAAGAACTTACACAAGCTCTTTCTATAGTAAAAGGGGTGGAAATCTATATATCCATGTATAATACTTGCTCTCTAAATCTTGACAAGGATACTTGTGTCTGGGGCCTTCGGTTGTCCTAGGAACTGTACTTCCTTCTCTTGCCATGGATACAAAAAAGGAAGGGACCCCCAAGATCCTCTTGTACCATTATGGACTGGGAAGGTGACATCAGTTCCGCTCACTCGCAGGTAGACAGGCTAGTTGGTGGCTGTCACTAAAACAAAGGATTTCTGGTCATGGTGATGAGCTATGTGAATCACCTTTGACAGACTGGGGGAGACATTACAAAGCTGAATCTATCTCGAAGACTAAAGAACGATGAGTCTTGTTTTCTCTCAGCAGCGATCGGAGCTGAGTATTAGAGCCCTCTAGTGAGGTTTCTAGGAGTGGATCCTCGCCTGCAGTCCGTGGGGCCGAAGGAGTCGCTTTCCTTTCTAGGGGGGAACCGAAATTCCCTCTCGAGCTGCAGGGGGCGGCCGGCGGTTTGCTCCCCTTTAGTAAAAGCGCCCCACGGGAGCGCTGGCTCACCTACACCGCCGCCACTTGAGCGGTGCCCCGAGACCCCTCGGGCACTGCCGCTGCGTGGAGGGGGCCTGTGCTCGACTCCCCACCCCCGCGGAGGGGATCGTGCACCCACAGAGCGGCAGGACTACGGCCGAGCCCCCGAAGCTGTCAGCTGCCTGGAGAGGGAAGGCTGAGGGAAAGGAGGGAAGCCTGATCCTAAAAATACTCCACGGTCAAATCTCCGTGAGCCAGGGATGGAGATGGTAACAGAAATGCCTTGAATCAGTAGGAACAGTGAACAATCTTCGTGCTTTCCTCATCATCTTGGAATAATCAGCGGAATTAACTGAGGTCGAGGAAACAGGCTCTTGGGTTAGTTGTGGGAGTCTGTGAGAATAGGGGGCAGCCATTAAAAGAAACCTGATCGCTATTCATCAACTCGGAAGAGGGGAAGGAGGAGGGGAAAAAAAAGACCTTCGTGGCTGGAGCTCTTACCAACCTGATCTATCTCTGATCAAGAAGATCTCTGGAAACAAGAAGTTTACAAATATTGTCAAATTGATGCTTGTAGTGTGATTTAAGTTGTCAAACCCGCGGAAGCCCACCAGAAGTTTAGATTCAATACCCTGCATTTCTGGCTAGTTATTGCCAATCCCCTAAGGCAGAAACCTCTCTCTCTTTCCTTATTTTAACCATATGTGCCTTTTGTTGTTGTTGTCTTGTCTGTAAGCTGTACACTGTCTGCTGAAAGAGACCCCTTCTGCCACAGAGCATCTGAGACAGTCCCGGCAGCCGGGAGCGGCGCGGGGACTGCGTGGGCACCGGCCCGGGCCCCCCTCGTTCCCCTCCCCGGTCCGCCCCCCAGCCGGCTGTGCCCTTTGCAGGATCTGAGCTTGGCTGTGGGTCGTGGAGGAAGGATACCCCAAATAAATATCGATAAGGAGAGGAACGGCCGGAGAGGTGCTGATAGCAGAAGTGAGTGAAAACTCAGCCCCTCACCCGAGATTGAGAAGGGGTAATATAAAAATAATCAGGACCGGCCACATTAGTCGGTTGCGGGGGCTATCCTGTTTCGTGGGGAGCGCAGGAGGTTACAGAGCCTTGAGCTAGGGACAGTGCCGCCCCCGGAGTCCCATTTCACCGAGAGACGGCCGAGAGGCGGGGGCAGAAAGGTTCACCAAGGCCAACTCAGTCACGTCGCATCAGACCCCCATCTCCTAATTAATACATTTCTTTCGAAGATGTTATTCGAGCATCTCAGGTCCAGCTGGCGGGGAAACAGCTTCCTGATAGAGAGGAGAGGCTGAGCTGCCGGCGCAGAGAGCGGGGAAACTTCCTGGGGCAGAGGCTCCGCTCCTGCCGGTGCCCAGCCGTGTCTCCCCAATCCACAGCACCCCGCTCCCCGCCCCGCAGCCCAACAACGTTCTCTTTCAAGTGGATTTTGTTAGCATAATCGAGTTACGCGCTACATATCTGAAATCCTTGACCAGTCCCCTTGAGAAATGGGTCATTGGGCGCAGCAAACGCTTTGCATTACTTCTTTCGCCCCTAATCAGGGAACAAGTAATTGTTGTTTGTCTTAATTCAGTTATGTGCTGTGATCCTCTGCCGTGCTTCCCTTTTACATTCGGGACGGGATCTCAGTGCCATCTCTGATGGGATACACTCAGGGTTGTTTTGTTTTGTTTTGTTTTTTAAAAAAGAAAAAATAAATAAAAGAGCGAATAAATAAAGGGAGGACGGGAGGAACAACCCGCGTATCGGGGTTACAAAACTGCCTTCGGGAATCCCGGGCGAGTTTTGGTCGCCTGAAGGAGCCGTAGTCGGGGAAATTCGCCGAGCCCCTGGGATGAGGGGTGTGGGGCACGTAGGGCTGGTATCCTGGCAAAGGTCGCTATGATTCATTAATAAACCCCACCAACCTAGCGGGAGTAGCAGCTTAATTGCGGCAGGCCTTCAGTCTCGGTAAATCCCACCGGTTTTAAGGGGAAAGCATTTTGCAGCCCCGCCAAAAAGGAAAGAAAAACATTAAAAACAGACAAACAAACAAAAACAAAAACGAAAACTTGGAACTGTCTGTCATTTTGGTTGCTCTCGCTGCAGTCCTCGCCATCTGCGAGGAAAATGTGTTTCTTTCTGGCACGTGAAGGTGGCGGGGTTTATCATTTGTTCGCTATCCCTGCCGATAAGCGCGCTGTCGGAGGCTCTCCCTGCCCTGCCCACGCGGGGAGCCGACGGCGACCGGCAGGAGCGCACCTGTCCACAGCCCTGGGAGAGCGGGTGATGGGCTTGTCCCTAACGGACCGAGGGGCTGAGCGGCTCGGTAAAAAGAGTAAGGGGCTCTGCAGAGGCAGTAGTCGTGAGGGCAGTCGGAAAGGTGCAGGGCAGGAGTTTGGGTGAATCGGCTCCTGTCTTTAATGGTGTCTTTAACAGCAACAATGCGGGCCTGGAACCCCCCGTACAGGCTGCTATCTCCGAGAAAACGGTGGAGACACAGCCGAGAAGGTGATTTCCAGATAACTGCAGCGCTACCTTGGCACTCACTTGTGGACACGAAGCAGTTACGTGCAAGGAAAGGCTCCTCTGCAAAGGCACAGCCGCCTTCAGCCCATTCCTCAGACAGTCTGTGTCCCGCTTAATAAAAGAAAAATTGCAATAAAAAGGTCTTTTTAATTCATTCATATTTCACGATAATGTTGACACTGAGGGTCTCTCAGGCTCCTGCGTGTGCGGCAGTGACTGCTCGGAGGAGTGAAGCTCCTACCCAGTGGGCCCTCGGCAAAGTGACAGCCGGGACCAGCCACAAGCTTGAGTCGTCTCAGATAAAACTTTCCACGGCAGCTAAACAGGAGAGAGCCGGCAACAGCCAGGTGAAACGACCCCACCGGACCACGGGCAAACGTGAGTAGGCGATTCGTGCCTCCTTCTCTGAAATGTAACGGCAGTGAACGAGCTTCTTGGCGAAGATCAAAAAGTGCTCCTCTCCTCGTCGCCTGTTTCCCTCGCCAGGCTCTACAATGTGATTCGTCCCGTGCCGCGGCTTTGCAGATAGTCTCTGCTCTGTATACTTCCATGTATAGGAAAATTTTTTCTTTCCAGAAAGTAAAAAGCAGTTATACCGAATTTGGATCCAGATGTCACTAATTTGCAATTGCTCTAGGATGCAAGCTGATACAGGGTGCCCGGGAAGGGGGTAGCCCTGCCTCTGCCCAGCTCTCTGGGAAGTGAACTTACGTTACATGCAAGCTGCAGACTGGCTAAGGCAGTCTAAAGTGAAAGCGCCTACACAGGAGCTGGCGTGTATATCCTGTACTCACATTTTAGGGTGATAAGAAGACTCTCAGATCTAAATCCACGCAACAGGTTTTGACACCTCCTTCCAGCTAGGGCGAACAGTTGCTCCTGTTCAGATTCAACCACTGTGGTTGTGAGATGGAAGAGAGAAAGAGAAGTCAGGTATATCCCTAATAAGCTTGAGGCGACCGAGCATGGTCACAGGGAGGCGGGAGACACAACTCAGACCTCTCTAGCACTTTTCTCTATTTTCACGGTCTCACTCCATGCGGGAAGGAGCAGAAGTCACACGGTGTGTGTACGCAGAGGTCGGGGTTGGAGAAGGGATTTGTGTTTCTCTCCCGTTTCTGCTCAGAGTAACATTTTAAGAGGCTCAGTTGTCCTGTCCCGTCACTGTGCGCTACGGCTGCGAACTATCCAGCCGCTTAGGTTGTCTAGGAACCTCTGGAATCGGGATGCTTTCGTTTACAAAGTACAGTTTGAATCCTGCAGAGATCAGTTGGAATAGAGGCACTAAACAGTCGAGAGTTCATTTTGTAAAAGGGACGAAGGGAAATTCATGCAAAGGGGCTTTACGGACCCATCACGAAGGTTCCCGATTTTGTTTTAAACGAATTTGAGCTGTTTCTTTCTCGCCCTGAAAAATAAGCCTTTATTTTGGGTCCCTGGGTGATCCAGGGAGGGAACCTCCCGCTTGTCACTGTTTTCTTATGACAGCACTCGGGAAAAGCCCGGATGGACAGGTAGGAGGACACACAGCTTTCCCAGTGGAATGCACTCGGGAAAGTACAGACATACCCCGTCGATAAGCACGGGCGTCCGGACATGCTGGAAGTTGGACGCAGGCTGATCCGCTGCCCCCCTACCCCTCCCTCTTCCTCCTCCGCCTCCTGCCTCCCTCCTTCTCCACATTTCCCCTGGCCGCAGCCCTGGCGTGGCTCCTCGCCGGGAGTCGCCGCCGCCGGGAGCTGCCGGGCTGCGCGCCGCCGCCCCAGCCTCGCCTTCCCCCGGGACGGCCGGTGCGCCCGCTCGGGCTGGCACAGAGGCTCCGTCCATCGGCCGCGGAGGCTCAGGCTGCGAGACGGGAAGCCGCAGTCCGGTCTCTTGTGACTTCGCTAAATCCCTGACGCGCCGGGGCGGCTAAAAAGGTACTGTGGCAGGAACCCACAATTCAGAGACCTCTCCTGTCAGGGCTGCAAATGGCGTAGAAAGAGCTTGTGGGATTAATTATTATTTCTCCGCAAAAGGGGAACATTACAGGCCAGGGAAACTGCCTTGAGTTTGTGGCTGAGAGGCTCCTCCCGAGTGCTCTCACCTGGGCAAGTCCCGGCGGCAGCCTCCGCCCCGGCCGTCCCGTCCAGCCGCGCAGCCCGTGAGCCGCTCTCGAGGAGGCACCGCTACTCCCTTCACCCGCTCATCGCATCCGCTCCCTTGACCTTCCAGCTGCACAACCTCTCTCTCCTTTTCAATTTGTGTAGACCGAAAGGGACGGGAAAGGATACGGGTTCCTGCCCCCAGAGTCAGTAAACTTAAGATACGGTGTGTAATGGGCACGCGTGGGTGATAAGGGTCCGTTTAATCAAGCGAAGTGCCTCTGACTTTTACACTTCTACGTGTTCCTCTCCTGAATGAAACGTTCCGACACCCTCTTGAAAATCAAGTACATATAAATGTCCAGTGATCACAAATACCAGTGCCCTGCACGCCGGAGAGTGGTAGGGAACTGCCAGAGGTTCATGGAGAAGCAATCCTTCTCCGGCCCCATATCACCGTGCCTTCTCCTCCTGGGCAGGTAAGAGCAGCTTGTAATGGGATCCCAGGTCACGAACAGGGTCTCCATTGTACATGAGAGGCCCCTTCCCTATAAAACTCTCCGACAGTGGTTACTGGGCGCTGGGGAGGGGAGCTAAGCGAACGCATTTAGAAAGAAATTTTTCTGCAAGGGCCAGAGTCCGGTTTTTCTCTCTCCCGCAGCCGCGGGTGCCGGGGACGGCAGAGCCCGCGGTCAGGAGCGGCAGGGTCGGGACGGGACTGCGGGATCCAGACGGGGCGGCGGCTCCGTCCCGCCGCGCCTCAGAGCCCTGCGGCGAGAAACAGGGGCCCAGGCTCCGCGCTCCGGCGCTCCCCCTCTCCCCCGACGGGCGCCTGCAGCGTCAATCACGGCGGAAATTTCTCTCTCGCTAGCTAATATCTCAGCTCTCAGGGCCGCCTCTGAGTGGATCTGAGCAATCTGTCAACCCAGCCGGGGAGCCACCTCAAAACAGATCGGGTTACCCCTGATTGACAGCGTCACCATGGCAAATAATTTGACTAAAACTATTGTCTTCTCCTGGCAGTCCCCGGGTCAGATAACCGGACCAATCACAGAGCGGATAATCACTTTTCATGCCAGCTTAGAATAATATTATTTAAAAAAAAAAAAAAAGGAGAGAGAGGGAGAGAGAGAGAGAGAGAGAGAAAGAAAGGGGGGAAAACTCCGAGAGGGAGAGGAGCGAGGGAGTAGGGCTTTACCACTATATTATGTGGGATCTGGCGGTGGGGGGTGGGGGGGAAGCAGGGAGATCCCAAACCGGCGGCCGAGGGGGGTGGGGGTGTGAGAGTCGCGGCCGCTGCGAGCGCTGCAGATAGGAGACAAAAGAGGCACGAAGTTACTCTCGCAACTTGGACTTACAAAAAGAAGGCGGCGGCCAGGGAGAAAAGCCGCCCGCGCTCAGGCTCTCGAGACTTTTTTTCGTCGCTCTTCGCCTTTTTTCCCCGGCTCCCGCGACCGCCCCGGGGCCGGACGCCGCCGATGGCCGCGGCCCCCCGCGCCCGGCCGTGACGCCCGAGCGGGCCCCGCCGGGCGCCGCCGCCCCGGGGCCGGCCCCGCATGCCGGGCGCTGCCTGCCGCCTCGCGCCGCTTCCCTCTATGTGGCCATAGGGCGCGCGGCGGGGCAGGGCTCACCATGTCGATGCTCCCGACTTTTGGCTTCACTCAAGAGCAAGTGGCCTGCGTCTGTGAGGTGCTCCAGCAAGGCGGCAACATCGAGCGACTGGGGCGGTTCCTCTGGTCCCTCCCTGCCTGCGAGCACCTCCACAAGAACGAGAGCGTTCTGAAGGCCAAGGCGGTGGTGGCTTTCCACCGGGGCAACTTCCGCGAGCTCTACAAGATCCTAGAGAGTCACCAATTCTCGGCGCATAACCACCCCAAGCTGCAGCAGCTCTGGCTGAAGGCGCACTACATCGAGGCGGAGAAGCTGCGGGGGCGACCCCTAGGGGCGGTGGGCAAGTACCGGGTGCGCCGCAAGTTCCCTCTGCCCCGCTCCATCTGGGACGGCGAGGAAACCAGCTACTGCTTCAAGGAGAAGAGCCGCAGCGTCCTCCGCGAGTGGTACGCCCACAACCCCTATCCGTCCCCACGCGAGAAGCGGGAACTGGCCGAGGCCACCGGTCTCACCACCACACAGGTCAGCAACTGGTTCAAGAACCGCCGGCAGCGGGACCGCGCCGCCGAGGCCAAGGAAAGGTACGGCTCCCTACGGCTTCCCCAGTGCCCGCTGCTCCCCGACCCTGCCGCTCGCCCCGCGCGTCCCGCTCTGCCCCTACCCTGTCTGCGGGAGGCCCGCCGGGAGGGGACGTGCTCTCCGTGGCAGGGGCGCCCAGAGAACCAGACGCGAACGAGCTGGGCTCTCGGCGAGGGCGTCCGTCAGCCTAAAGTAGACCTGAGAAAGGCGGCCAATACACCTTCTCCGCCGACAGCCCACTCACTCCCCTCACAGCCAGCGCGGCGGCCCCAGGAGAGTCCTTGCTGCCGGGGACTCTTCCCATGGCCGGCGGCGGCTCCCGGTTAAGCAGCGCGGCCGTCTCCTCCACGCCGCAACCCGGTGTGGAGCCCAGCCGGGCACCGTAGCTGGAGGTGCGTGTGCGGGTCCACGGCCCATCGGAAGAGGTCGGCGGCGGCGGGGCCCAAGGGCAAGGGCTGCGCGTCCCGCACAGCTCAGAGTGTGTCCTTGAGCGTTACCTCAGTGCAGAAAGGGAAAGTCGGGGGGCAGTCAGGAACGCGTAGGTCTGAACGGTGTTAGTAAATATGAGCTCTCCAGTCGTCTCCTGGAGCGCAGCGGGTCAAGGATTGAGCAGAGCAACTTCTTGCCTGGCTCATGACATTGCAGTTCTTATTCCCTACTTAGTAAGGTGCTCATGAACGCATGTCAATAGGTGTATGTGCTTACGACGAACATGATTCTGCAACTGTGCTTTTCACGTTAAATGAAGTGAAGGGGCCATGAATCGCCGCGCAGAGGTTAATGTCTACATCCTCGACTATTCTGTATGACTGAAAACTCAGCAGCAGTCCCTGTGCCTTAGGAAGTTCGAAGAAGTAAAAAGTGTTCTCTAACTGCATTCACTAGTTCACTGAATTGCTCTGTTTGTACGAAACTTATCGTATGACCTGCGCGGTTAATTAACGGACCAGAAATCTCCTGTAGATCCGTGCCTCGGAGGAAACTTCCATCTTTCGAGACTCTCTGCCTACCGTGTGTTGGAAACGGGCAGCGCCGCGACAGCGCAGCTGTTCAGCCCGGCAGGGTCGGGCACAGATTTGCTCTATTCATTTCCCGAAGTGGTGCTAGCGCTTTAATTTTACTTCAAATCCTCACAAGTGTTGGTTTTACGAGATGTTAGAGATCCTTTTTATTGCTGATAGCAGGGAATCACCTTCAAATAGCCAAAGGAAATGAAAGTTACACTTATTCCATGTCTTTTTCTTTTTTCTTTTTTTTTCCCCTGAGGAATCAAATTTTAAAAGTCTCCAGAGACAAATAAGATTTTTGACATTGAAACATACACTCAACCTAATATTACACTCCAGGCGTTGGAAAACAGACCGTTCATGGGATTGCCATTTACTCAAGGAAACTTGTTCAAACAGAGCTTTCTTGTCTATTTTTATTTTTTTGGCACTAAGTGTCTCCAGCCACATCCTGCAGTCCTCAGTGAGGAAAAACCGTCAGTGCAAGGGTTTAACTTCTCTCGACCAAATCCTGCAGGATAGGGCCTCTCTGCCAAATGGCGTGTTTCAAAACTTCCGCAAAAGCTTTTAAATAGACTTACATTGACTTCAGTATTTCAGGCAGGACTGTGTCTGAAGTATGTCTACGAGGGCTACATCTAAAGGCCGCGTAAGCCTTAACGGGAGGGCCGTCCCGACCCCATCTTGCTCTTCTCATTTCGAAGAAAAACCCAACAGAAAAATAGATATATAAATATATATCTACAAGGGCTTGGCCAGCCTCCAGCAATTTCTCGGTATTTACCCGGTGATGAATTTCGAAATTACCTCCTGCCTTTCGGAGCCTTTGTCGGCGGTGCCGACTGTCCGCGCCGCGGAGGCGTGCAAGGGGCCATCCTGGCTGCGCCCACGGCCGCCAGAGTAGGGACGGAGCTGTAGGGGCGGGCGTGCGGAGCATTTCCCGAGAGGGCCAGGGAACTCAGCGAGTTAATTCTGTTCCCTTGCCTTATCTTCCTTATTGGGCTATGTTTTGAGCTTAAAGCTCAGGGCGAGGCGCGAAAAAACCACTTCCAGTTACTTAAGCAAAAGACTTTCCCTCCTGATGTGTGCCCTGGAGGCTGTTCTGCTGCACGGAGCCATCCTGCCTGCAACTCGCCTGGCTTTGGCCTTCCCAGGAGAAATTGCGACCGAATTTCTCTTCAGGTTCTAGAGCAGTTTTAAAGTCAAAAAGTCTGGGTTTTTTCTTTTTTTATTTTCTGAATGTCTTCCTCCCTTCCCTTCTGCCACCCCTCCTGCTGTGCAAACCTTTTGGACTTAGAAAATTGCGTTTTGGCAAAGTGACACTTTTCACTGGGCTAGTGGGAGAATCTGTTTACAAGCTCAGCGGACCTTAGACCTTAGTGCCAGATGAAGAGACCTTGGAGGTTTGCAGAGTTTTTAAACCTACTGTTTTTGCACTCCCCTCCACTCTGCTGATCCCCGCAGCCAGCTCCCCACCGCCCCCGCTCCCGCGGTGTGCGCCCCGGAGAGACTGCCACACGGTGATTTCCCTCCCTCTTTTGTGTTTCCTATAGGGAAAACAACGAGAATTCCAACTCCAACAGCCACAACCCGCTCTCGGCGTCAATGAACGGGAATAAGACAGTTTTGGGGAGCTCAGAGGACGAGAAGACGCCGTCAGGGACCCCGGATCACACCTCCTCCAGCCCCGCGCTGCTGCTCAGCTCCAATCCCGGGCTGCAGCCCCTGCACGGCCTGGGTCACCCCCAGGGCCCCAGCGCCATCCCCGTGCCCAGCGCCGATCCCATGCACCACCACAGCTTGCAGGACTCCATCCTCAACCCCATGTCATCTAACCTGGTCGATCTGGGCTCTTAAAACAGTGTACACGCTCCCTCCTTCGCACCAGCCCTCCTTTACTCTATTTTTTTCTTTTTTTTCTTTCTTTTTCACCCCCACCCCTTAATCTTACCAAGGACTTTAAAAGCGATTACAAACACCTTAGGGAATGTGTTGTGCCCTTTGGCAGCAGGCTGGCTGCAGGTTTGCAAGGCAGCGGACTCAACTGTGGGCAGTGATGTTGTGAAAAGCCTTAAGGGCTGTTTACAGGTGGTCTCAGGCGTACTGGACAGGAGCTGTGATTTTCACTGCAGGCTGTAAGGGGCGTCGGTTTAGTAGCTCTTTCCAGCCTTAATTTCACGAATCTCTCAGTGGTGTCATTCGATCAGGCCGGTCTGTGTGGGAAGAGGCACATTGCATTTTTTTTTTTTAGAAAGGGGGCTGGAGAGGAAAGTGGAAGGCAAGGCTAGTGTTGCCATGCCCGTTTGGACGTTACACATTTCTCCCATTATTCTAATTGTAGTTATATATCTGTGGCAGGTGTACGATGTACAATTTCAACTAAGAATACAAAAGTTGTAGTCAAGTTATAGCAGCAACACGCGCTCTAGGCAGACTCTGTAATCTTCTTGTAGCTGATGCTATGCAGAGACACAGCTTCTTTGGCCTTGTCCATGTGGTGCTTTCGCCATTTGCTGGGTGGAAAAGGAAGTGATAGCCCGGCTTCGGCCCGGAGGAAAGCAGGGACAGAATTCTTCCCTCGGTGTGTAACGTGGGCAGGAGCTGGCTTTAAAAAGAAAAGAGGAATTGCTGCTCAAGTTTAGACCTAAACGACAGTATCAACCGCAAGACACTCACCTTAGTTTTGTTTCTTGTTTATATTATGTGAATACATTCTTTGGAAAATATTTCTGCTTTTATTTTATAATAAAAATTAGAAATCTAAGTCGGCGTATGGTTACTTTACTCGCCCTCGGGGTGTTTTGGGGCTCAGTCAATGAGCGGAGCAGAGCAGAACGGGCGTCCTGGTAGAGATGCCGGGCGAGACGATGTTGGGCATTCAGACCTCTGCAACCTGCCCCATTTGGGGTGACACGCGGAGCAGCTCCCGGGCACGTTGGTTTGGGGAAGCGGCATGCCCCCGTGGGAGGTGAAGTCGTCCTGCGGGAGAGGGGAACTGAAGAGACCGGGAAGGACGGGTGGTGCGGACCTTAAGGGAAAGGTAGAGGTCGCCCACCTTCTCCACCGAGGGCACGGCCTGGCAGCCTGCGAGCTTTTCCGTCCGGTGTTAGCTGGCCCCGGCAGAAAGCCTCTCCCCGCTCCACCCTCTCCCCACCTCGCTTCAAGGGTGGGTGGGCAAACCGGACCCTGCTCCGCGGTCCAGCACTGCTATGCTGCAAACGCCTTTCCAAGCGCCAGCAGGAGTGATGCTGGGAAAGGGATTTCTCTATTCTTCTCCTTATTCTTTCTTTCTTTTAAATTTTCTTTTCTGTAAGCACCATGTGGCAAAAGAGACTGGCGAGTTGCTTGCCAATTTGCCCCATTAAAAGATAAGAACTCAGAGTGATTTCAATGCAAGTTTGCACCGTCGCTGCCATCTCTTTGCTATAAACCGAATGTGTTGCAACATCTACTTAAAATCTTCCTCAGAGTTTGCAAAGGATTTTATACTTTCCTTTTTCTTTCTTTCCCTTTTCTTATTTAAAATTATTTTCTTGTGAAAAATAAACCGAGGAAACGATATGGCTTCAAGCGGGATAGAAATATGTGTAGTTCAGCAAAGATTGTGTCCGGGTTTCAGACGCTGGCTGAAATTTCAATCAGTGGGAGTACTGTGCGGGCAATGTCCTAATTTGACATAATCTGGGCTGGATTAGCGCCTCTGTGCGTTTGTGGGTGTCCGCTAAAAGCACGTTTCTCCGAGGTCCCGTTAAAAGTCTAGAGAAGGGAATGCAGGGATGTCAGTAACGCGGAGATTCGGCCTCCAGAAAAAAAACTCGCCCTTACTAGCGGCTATAAATCCAGGGTTCTCGTTATGCTGGTGCAGCGGGGTATGGCGTTATATCAGAGACTATGTGGTATATTCAGATTTATGGTTCCTCTGTTCCTGCTCTTTGGGGTGATTTTTTCAGCAGTGGAGATGATGTGGCTGCTGCCTGTGCTGTGGGAGCATACCAGCGTGGCCCTGCGTGCTTTAGGGTCTAAATACCAGATCCTGTTATTTCCGTTGAGAGGTAACTAATAATTTTAGCTATGAATTTTAATTCTTTGAAAATAAATATTTTGCAAGTAGAGGAACCACTGCTTCCTAGAGCTACAGAAGATCTCTGCTCCCTGTAAAATAACACACACAGCTGTGTAATATTGCAAAGAATGAATTAATTGGCTAGTTAACTATTTTGTATTTTTATAGACAGAAATTAGTTTGGGAAGGATAACAGAATGTCTGGGTTAATAAAACACGGCTCTAAAGCTGAAATAAAGCCTTAAGTCTTTGCCTGCTGGAGAATGAAAAAATGAGAAAGAGTGAAGCCAAGATGGAGAATATTTAAAAAGCCAATATGAAAACAGGATGGGGTTTACGTGGTTAATAAAAGGTCATATTGCACACAGGAAGGAGAATTCGATCGCGGAAAGCAAATGAAGGGCTGACATAGTGAGAAAGGCCCTATGAAGGAATGGGATCTGTGAAAAATCATGTAAATTTCAGTGAGGATCACTTATACACAGAGAAATTAAGAAAGAGCTAGTTGCTGAAGCCAATTAAAGACGTCTAGAAACAGCAATTATTCAGTAAGGAAAAAAATCTACAGGTCAATCCGGCATAAAGGGTGCATACATCTCAAAGCCCCAGTGATGGGACGTGTGTAATGCTGCCTCAAAACCCGTACATGTTCAGACTCATTGTATCGGACCGTACTTGCCTTAGTACTGATGTTTGGTAAATTAGCCCAAATCCCTCCGATTTTCCACGCACAAAAAAAGTTCCAGATAGAGGAATATGCCGAAACTGACGTGACTAATCCTTGGTTTTAGACAGATTAGTTATGATTCACTAGCATTAGGGTACATGGGGCATATCTCATCTCAGGGTTAGTTGTTTCTGGTAACCTCATGGGTTTGGGGGCTTGAATAAAAAGGTGGTTCGGTTTGAAAATCCCCCTGACTATCATCGGACTGAGGCCAGGGTGCGGCGGGCAAACCGCATGGTGAAGCCCCTATAGTTTGCACAAGTTGGGGAAGAACTGTCCAACTTGGTGTTGGCTGTCTCTCTCGTGTACACACACAGACACACACACACATCACATCCCTAGACATACGTACACGTTCACATATATGTATATTTGTGTATACAATATATATATGGGAGCAGTATTTGCCCTCAGGCTAAAACCTTACGAAATTACATAATGTATTCAGCATTTACGGCCTTCAGACTTGTAAGTGGAGTAATTCCTTTAGCGAGCAGGGAGCTGAATATTTACGTGTACAGATTTTTTTTCTGCTGTATTTACTATATGAGTGTTCACCGACCCGGTGATGCAGTGAAGAGAGTTATGAGAGAAATAGCTCATTTGAGACAGAAAACTTTTTGTCTGTCCTGACAAGGTGCAACTCGTCAACCTGACGGGGAAATACTGATGGACGCGATGGGAGAGCATCCCGACAGGCTACTGGAGATGTGGCAGAGTTTCTGACGCTTTTCTGGATACAGAATGCAAGTTTGTTGGAGTAAGAGCCTTTTCTGTGGGTAGGGGAGTGTATGCTAGAGCTTGCTGGTTAAACGCCTTCCATCCACGAGCCCTTGCAAGCTCTCAGGGGCAAACAGGACTCCCTCTGAGAAACACAGTTACGTCTCATTTACAAGGTTGTGTGGCTGCTTTTTCCTTTGGACAGTATAAGCCATTTTTCAGGCACTAGACATGATCTACACCAGAGAAGTTGCCCACTTGGCATATTTTTTGTGGGCTACCCTGGATAAAGCTAATTTGCCTCTTCTCCACGGAACTAGCACATCAGTTTGGGCCTAACTAAAGCCTCAATGTGTGCTTGAGGGGGGCTGCTGCAGCCCCGGAACAAAAAGCCTTGGGAGTGCTCCTGCCTGCTCAGCGATGTTTGTGTAAGGCACTGGGGCTCCTGTTACCAGACCCGGAAACAAAATCTCTTGCCTTCTTTAGGAGAAACAAATGCAGCCCGGTATGCGCAGGCTTTTGCCTTGAACAAACCCTCACTTGAGCATGACAAATAATGCAGGGGAGTGGTGATGAAAACACTGGGCATTGGCCCTTACTGCAAAGTTCTTTAACTTCCGCTGCTTAGTGGATCAAAATGCTGCTGCTAAGGCAGCCAAGGAAAATAAACTGAAGGGAACTTTCAGTGCTTCAGTACACAAGGAAAAGGTGAGGGTTTTGTCTGAAGGAGAGTAACTCTGGGATTTGGAAAGGATACATAAATCTCGGAGCTGGGGTGCGGGATCAGCTTCTTCCCATTTTGCTGCGTGGAGCAGTGCTCAAAGCTTCCACTCCAAGCATCGAGGAAGTGGCTTCTTGCTCGGGAAGAAGGTTCATCTCCTTCCCAGTAAAATAAACCGGAGGCAGGAGCTGTTAATCAGCGACTTTTCCTCCCGGGTTTAAGTAAGAACTCTCAATCTCGAGTTCTAAATATTAAATCCTCCTTTATCCGGAGTCCCGTTGTGTCGCAGAGCTGGTCCCGCTCCGCACCCCAGGGCATCAGGAGGCAGCGTCTGCCGAGCGGGTTGTCAGGCTTGCTGGTCGACAGAGCACCTCCAGCCCAAGCCTTAAAACCGTGTAGTTTATGAAAAAAAAAAAAAAAAAACAACAAACAAAAATAAAAAAGTCATTAAAAAAGCAACCCCCTCAAGCCCTCAGACAAAACAAAACCAAAAAACAATCAGACACACTGAAATAAATTTGGACTCCACCAAAAGTCGGGGACAGAGAGGCTTGTTTAGAGGGAGTTAAGGTGGATGGACTGCTAAAATGTTGTATCTGCAAACACTGCTGGTAAGGAAAGGATGGTAGGAGAGAAGAGATCACTTGGAAGGATGAAAATCGCACATGTGCTTCTGATGACCCCATTAGATGAGAAGTCCTTCAGGAAATACATATTTAAAACAGACAGGAAAAGCAAACATGCCTTTTATAGACTTGCCTGTCCCGCCATGAAAAATGCAGTACTCAGTACGGTGCGTGTGTACCCAGGGAATGGATGGGAGGAAGGGGGAGTAGATTTTGTAAAGAATCCGATGAAAGCTACCTTCGTCAGGAATATTCATTTGCGCTGCCCTGCTCTCCAAAAATAGTGCAGCGTGAAAACCCAGGGCAGCAGTTAGAACTAACCCATGTGAGACGGACATCTGAGTCTGAAAATTGTCAGGAGCTCGCCTGGATGTCACCCCAGGCAAGACTGGCTGGCAACAAGGAGGAAGAAAAAACCTCAGTGTGTGAAGAGTTAGAAAGCAGGACTTTATATACCCTATAGATTGCTACAAAATGTTGGACAAAGTCCAGTGAATCATATTGGAAAAGCGATTTCTAGACGTGCAGGAGTTTGGTTCTGGGCAGAGGTACTCCCAACTGCATCATTCCAAACCTTGAGTTTAGATGTAGCTGTGCTGGAGGTCTGGGAATAGAGAAGAGAACTTGATCAGAGAGCACTTCAGCAGTAAAGGTTTCATCGATCGTCTCACACACACCCCGAACATCCTGTCCACGGAGCCGAACATAGCACAGTCAGGTTCCGAGAGGACACCTGGTCCTGCTCCTCGCTTTCCTTTGCTTTCCTTCCCACCTCATCCGTAAGGTGGGCATTTGTTGCCTCTGCTGCAGGGCCTGGCTTTTTCCAGGTGTTTTGGAAACCCCGGTGCAGGTGCCCGTGGGGAAGTGGCCACCTCGGCAGCGGGCGAACCCACGCCTCGCGGGGACGCGCAGCCCTTCGCAAGGAGGTGGCGAGAGTGAGCGTCCAGTCAGTCACCCACCAGTGAGACAGCTCTGCCGGCACACCTGGCGGTACTGCCGTGGGAGTGGCAGGTGACTGGACACCGCCGGTTTAGTGGGATGCGTTTGATGGAAAGAAGCTAAATATCGTTCCCCCTGTTGTCACCGGAGAGCTGTGTGATGGGAGAAAGCATTACCGAAAACTGAGCTAGTGACATCCCCGGGGGAGACCTATCCC
This sequence comes from Pithys albifrons albifrons, assembly GCF_047495875.1. Lineage (NCBI taxonomy): Eukaryota > Metazoa > Chordata > Aves > Passeriformes > Thamnophilidae > Pithys > Pithys albifrons. Next base: position 90,186,918 of record NC_092459.1, read on the forward strand.
GACAACCGAGCGGGACCGATCTGAGACCCCTCGTCCATTTACTCCGGCGCCGTAGAACCAAGCGGCCGTCGGGGGTCGTCTGTGCGCCGGCAGCCGGAGCCGCCCCGACTTCGGGAACCGGCTGTTTATCACCGTCGGGGCACTCACGGCAGGCGGGGAACCTGTGCCCTGCAGCACTGTCCTACCGGCCCGCTACTATCTGCCGCCCACCACAAAGTCAGGGGAGTGGAGCAAGGGCAAGACCTCTCCTGGGCACAGGGGCTGCTGGAGCAGGGGCACGGGGCTCCCAAGCTGCTGTGGAGCCAGGAACGGGTGGGTTTCTCCCCGTACCCATGAGCCAAGTAGCTGCTTGGGGCGAGGATTCACAGCTCAACGCACCGTGCAGCCAGCGAGGCCGCGGCTGGAGCTGGGGAAGGGAGTGGACATTGAAAAACTAAGAAACAGCTTGGGACATCGTTCTTAAGAGCATGCCGAGCGCACATACAACAAAAACATCAGTAACTGGAAAATCAGAACTGTTTGGAAACCTTCCGGAACCAAACAAAACCAGACGTGGGGCAGGGCGGTGTTGGCAGTGCTGCGCGGGACGCAGAGCCGGGCGCCCCAAGAGTGGTTGCGGAGAGAGCGGCATGGGATTTGGCTTCGTCCCTGAGCAGTTTACCTCGCTTCTTTCCCGGATTAGGAGGGCCGAAGGTGGACGATCTCACCTCACTGGCGCTTTTAGCAGAAATCAAGGGGAAGCGGAGACACTGCCTGACACCAAGCTCTGATGCTGCGGGTGTATGTGAATTTGGGCTCTGTCTCGCTGAGTGTGCCCAGGCAATACATTCTCCCTTACCTATAGGTGCTGCATCTCCCTCACTGTTCGGTGGCTTTGCAGAGTGGTTTTGGAAAAAACGTAGACCCTTTTTAGCTTAGAGAGGTTTTGTTTTTCGGGGGGGGGGTTGGTTTTGCTTTTTTTTTTTTTCGGGCGAGGCCGCCACAGCCAAAGTGACTGTACTTACCACCTACACGGTATTACTTTGAGATGAGATGGTTATTACTGCCAGTCTTCGAGATGTCGTCTCCGCCGAGGATCTCCGGAGGTGGAGGGCGGCTAGTTGCTCTCCCATAGTTACTCTAAATCGGGTGTGTTTATTATCTCGACTACTGCCGGCTTGGAAGTGGCCACAGAAACCAGCCTCTCCCTCTGCATTGCCCCACTGGGGCACAACGAGGAGCTCAAGTCCGGGGGCGCAAGTTCCCAGCCTGCCTTTCACCCTGTCACCCTTCGAGGCCATGAATTGCCCTGCGGTTGGCCCCGACGGTTGCATTTCGGGGCACTCCCAGCGCCCGGAAAGCGCCTGTCAGCGCCCCGACTCCCCCTCCCATGATTCGGCGCTGCTTATATGGGCTCTCTGGAGCCGGGGCAGCCCTGAGAGACGCAGAGAGCGTCTGCGGTATTAGTATGAAGGAAGGCTTAAGCCTGCTGCCTACCCGCTCCCTTGGCATGCGCTGCCATTTCGATGGTATCTCCCCTTTGGAGGTATTTTATGGCTGAGGGAAATCTAATCCGGTGAAGAGAAAGGAAGAGAATACTGTTGGCATTGAATGAACTCGGTGCGGTAATTTTCGGGCAAATGTGCTAGTTTCCATGCCAAAGCAAAGTGTTTTCTCGTCGGGTCTGCTCATACTCTGAAGGGAGGCGAAGACACCATTTAAGAAATCCATCTGGTTGCAAATCATACATTTAATCTCTCAGCTGGAATGATTTAATGGATCAGTATCGAGTAACAGTCCTGGAAAAGTAGCCTCCTAAAAAAACAGAGATAAATCCTGATTGAATAATAGTAAATGAAAACCGTGGATTACAGTGACTGGAGGACAGTATTTTCTTTGCAATTCTCTAAAGATGCCGCCTCAGAGGGGCAAATCGACCCAGCAAAGCCCCGTGTGCCATTTTAATGTTTGCGGGTGCAGGTCCCGGCAGCTGCTGTGCCCCTGCTTAACCCGCCTTGGTGCAGGTTCTTCCCTCATTCCTCAAGCCCTGGACACCTCCTGGAACGGCTTGTCTGCTGTGTAAGCAGCAGGGACAAGCTGTATCTCCGTGCTTCGTGTCCTGGCGAACGCTAACGTGCCTGGGCCCAGAGGCGGGTCTGGGGCGGGGGGAATCGGCGGGTGCACCGGGAGGGTTCCCCCAAGGGGGCACCGTCAGCCCAGAGCCACAGCGGTGGTCTTGTAACCCACCCGTCTGCCAAGGGCCTCGCTGGGATTTTTCTTTTTCCAGCAGGGAAAATGCAAAGGCGGGGGAAGGAACTATTAACGCCGTGAAAAGAGATATTTTCCCTCGACGTGGGAAAACAGGAGAATATAACCTCTGCCGTTTTGGGATGTGTGAGATACAGGAGCGTTACCGGGATGGTAGGGGAAGACGTGAGGCGCTGGGGCCGCCCGTAGCCCCGCGCTGCCGCAGCCCGCTGCCGGTGGGACCCGCGGGTGTCGCTGACGCGGAAGGGGCGACTCCACGGCCAGAGCTCCGGGGGCTTTTTTAAGCCTCCTGTTGTCGCAGCTTTAACAGGGATCCAGCATCTCTGGCTAAGCCGTCAATTAAGGCAGGATGACGTCCGGGAGTGTAAAAGCACTTGACTCGCCACCCGCGACCGAGGAGAAGGTCATTACCGCGCCTAATTAAAAGCAGTTCCTCGGCGAGGCAGGTGCTTCCCTTGCAGCGGCCCCCGGGAGCAGAGCGGGAGGGCCTTCTCCAGCCCCTCCGTGCCCCCGCTCGGGCCTCGGGGGCGGTCTGCCAAGTGGAGCCACGGCCGCAAACACCAAAAGCCCCGGGGAGCACACCCCCGCACCTCACTCTGCCCTGAGAGCTGGGCGAGGGAAGGAAAAGGACGAGTCGTCAGCACACGCGTGGCCGCTCCACACACACCCGTGGGGGCTATCCCCGAGTATTCCCGTCTTCCACCGCCGCCTGGCGAGTGCCAGGGTCCCGACGGAGCTGCCCTTCTCGGTCCCGCGGTGGCGTGGGGCTGGAGGGTTTTTTGTTTTGGTTTTTTGTTTGTTTGGGTTTATTTATTTATTTATTTTTAAATCATCCTCTTCGTCGCTCGGAAGAGCAAGAGTTTGAGGTGAAGAGGTAGGTTTGCTTTCACGTTTCCCGATGTTTCGTGCTACCGACCGTGAGGCATTGTCGGTGAGCTTCGCTGCGGGGACTGTGATAGGTACACCTCGGCGGGTAAGGGGCATACGCTTTTGCTTTATGTTACTTTACTCGGGACAGAGATGAGAAGGTGGTGAGGGTAGTGCGGGAGGGGACGCCTCTCGGCTGGGCCGCCCGGCCGGGTCCAGCAGCATCGCCCTTATAAGGAATGTAATTCAAGGGCGAGTATCATCAGCACGGCCCTAGCACATTTTTGTCATTAAATGTACTCGAGTCGTAATAGTTGTTTATATTTACAGGGCATTCTTGGACGCAAATCATATACTCAAATCAACCCTAGATGAATGTGGAGCCGGTGAAAGTCAGTTCTTCCCGAGGACAGTTTTGGTGACAAGGGCAGCTCGGGTCAAAGAGAGTTTATTTTGGTGTCACCTATTTATAGAGATGGGAAACCTAAAAGAAGTCAAAGAAACGGGGCATAGAAAAAAATCTCAGAAAATGTTGCGAATCTCAATCTATTTTTTATTTGTTCACATAATTGTGAACGCAGTCTCAGCCTCTTTCTAAAAATATTACTGTATGCATATACTGCATATTAATCTAAATCTGAATTTAAATGACTACTCCATTCCAAAAGGCCTTTCCAAAACTTTTCAACCATTTCAATATCCTAAGATGTTTTTACTTAGAGAAGTTGTCAAAATTCTAATTTCTTTTTCTGCAGGCAATATGGATTTTGACAAACAGATATTTTATGTTTCCTATTAATACTCTTCATATTGTCTTAAAATTTATTAGTATAGGCTTTTGAAAAAATCTCCACTTGCCTGGTCTGATGAAATTGTAGTTACTGACACTCAGCTCATTTCTGTAAGAAAAGCTAAATAAAACAGCTGTTCTGAAAAGTGATCATCTGCACTAACCAGAAAGCAGTTGATTTTAATACTGAAGGAATAAAAAGTGCTATTTAACATGTTACTTTCAATCTTTATGATTACTTTTCCTATTAAGTGATTTATGTACAGCAGACATGTAAGCAGATATGTGTACAATTTCTATTTAGGTACAATATGCTTTAAAACATAGGTTCAAGAGTGTTTTATGTTATCAATAACAGTACCGCTCCAGAAGTTCAAATAATAAATTATTTCTAAAGCTTTTGAAAAGGATTTGTGTCTTTTCCTTGATTTGTTTTTCAGCCAAGAGCTAAAGCTTGGCCCTGTTCTTTTTGAAGACAGTGGCAAAGTTCCCACCTACACCCCAAGGAGCTGTGAAGTCAGTCAGAGTTTTTCCATGGACTTTGGATCAAGCCCATAGCATGAGTCAATTTAAGAAGTGATTAATACTCTCTCATAGAAATGCACATTGCATTTGCTTAGATAACTGGGTCTCGAGGATTTTTTCCACCACCATATTCTAGGATCCTAGATGAAGAAATTCTTTAGTAAAAATTTCCTTGAAATATGTTCAGCTGTCCCTGCCCTGACCAAGTTCTCACCTCCAGTTTGTGACTTGCTGTAGGTGGTACCATCATATGAAAAAACATTGTTTTTCTCACTGTTCACCTTCTGACCTGTCTTCCCCATAATTCTCCAGCAAATATATCCTTTTTTGTGAGAAGGAAATGCAGGGAATCAGTGGAACACCAACAGCAGAACCAGATGCAGGGATGACACAAAAAGAAAGTCCCACTCTCCTCATTCTTCATTTCTGGCACTAACTACTCTACTTTCCTCACTCTGCAATCTTCTCAACATCCTTTCAATGAATATACCCCAGGATAAGCTTTAAGGCCCTCCCCTACTTATAGAAAAGTCATCCCTTGCCGTTCACCACCCACTGAAAGGAAAAGGTCAGAGTCTCTTTGGACTCAGTCTCTTTGGAAGAGCAGGCTGTTTGGGTAGATTCTGGCAACAAAAATAGCTGACTTTGACTGAATCATCTACTACAAGAGCCTCCAAGGACAACAATGCCTGCAGCCTTGCACCCAGCACCAGGCAGGGATTGGCACTCCATGGAGGATGATTGGGCCCTTCCTGCAGCTTGGCCACCCTTGGGTGCCCTCCAGCAGCTGGTGCAAGTTTGTATCTGCCATACCTATCTCCCTCTTCTTAGCTAGCATCAGCAGGAGAGAAAGGTGAGCCCCTTGATGCATTTCAGGCTTGCTGTCAATCTGCACTACGTAGTTTGGCTGGACCCCAGAGCCCGCCTGGGAATCTTCAGATCACATCTGTGTTTGATTACATCTGTTTGGACCATCTGTTTATGTCTATCTGTGGCATTATAAAGGAATCTCCAAGGCCTGTTCTGTTATGTCATGCAGAAATGAAATTGTGTCAGTGAGTCAGCACTGCAGCACAGTTAGTGACCCAGCAACTGGCGGAGCAGACTTGAGTGTGCAAGCAGAGCCCAGTGAGGAGCTGAAATGAGGCAACATGAAGGTCCAAATGAGTGGCTGGGTTTTATCCACCAATGCCAGACCATGGATCCACTGCCACCAGCACTCACTGACATTTCATCCACAAAATCTGGTTGTGTTTGTGTGTATCCAGAAGAGACATTGGCATAAGTATGATTCTTCATTTCTTGCCAATCCCTACTCTTCAAGGAGTGAATAAAGCTGGGTAGGTTGGAAGAGTTTGGACAACATTTGTCTATATTTCCTAAATATAGACTTGGAAACCTGTGATTGCTGGTCCCAATGCTTCCCATTTAGGTGTAAACCACCAGCACTGCCATCTCCAGCTGGTATAGAAGTACTGGTTGGGGAAGGCTAGAGGGGACGCAGTGAGGACAGAAGCCAGATAGAGATGATAGCACCTGGCATTTATTTACGACATAGTAGCAATTAATCTTGACTTTTAACTTTGTGGCAACTGTGTCTAGTCTCTGGTAATATTAAACCAGAAACAAAATCACTGCTTGACATATAAGCAGATCAGTGACATTGATATTTCATCAATTTTCCTCTGTCATTTACAAACAAGTAAGTTTCATCCAATTTAAATAGTGGGAGGAAGGCAATGTTGCTTTTCATCTGTGGTTGTGCTGAAGTGGTGGATTTGCCAATCAGGGATCTAAATGACAATGCTTTTTTTTTTCTTTTTGCTTTTTTTTTTTTTAAGAAAGGATAAAGGGACAATGTATTACTTGGAACCTACACTCAATACCTCAAAACAGATGAGTATGCTAATTTGACTGTCCATTACAAAGTGAATATCAGCACAAGGAACACCCAGCATGGCCTATATGCTTGAGGATACTGGTACAGCTACAAGAACCTGTAAGTAAAAGCAGCATAAGCATCTTACAGCTGAGTAATCTGGCCCAGGAAACTGGGTAACAAGTGTGGAAATCTAAACTACTGACAGCCCAGTGTTAACTCAAACACCTTTTGAGACTCATTTGTAAATCAAAACTCTTGGTAAAAAGAGCCTTATAAATTTCCTGAGTATCTGAGAAACACAGGTGGAACTGTCACTGCCACATTTTATCATGTCCTGCACAAAGTCTATCCTCCTTTGCCTGTGAAGTGTAGCTTTCTCCATTGAGACTGGCACTACTGTGACCTCTGAAGAATGCTGCTATTGATTACACTGCTTTGTTTTCTCACATTGCAAAGCCATAAACCTGTGTTTTACCCTTCACTACCATCAGCATTCTCTATCAACATACAGTGATAGTTCAGGTTTTGTGATCTGATAGGACATAACATAGTGTACGGTAAACATTTCATGAGAGCCATTCTCCCAGAATTCCCAATCACATCACCAAGGCAATGATGATTGTGGCAGAGTTTCACTGGCAGAATACTGTCAGTCAATTACTGGTTCTGTGATGACAAAATCTTGCAGGGGATCTACATGGTCTCTAATAGGTGCTCATTTCCTTTTATCTACTGATAGATTTATTTCTCCTGGAAATAAATATGAACTTTAGGGGAAATACTGTTTTGCCACTCTCATTTTGTTGCATGGAGTTCACAGATTAAAGTCCCCTGTTTTAAATTTATACTTTACCTTTCAGTGTCATCACTGACAGAACAGTCCACCTCCAAAATTGGACAGGAGGCACCTATAAAGAGCTATAGAAAAAATAGTGTCCAGTACTTGGATTGTGAGTCTTGTTCACACTGTCTTTAGAATTGTCTAGGTGTCTGTTCTATGCACACAGGATGATATATTACAGTTCTCTGCCTTTAATAGGGAAGACACACATCCTGATTTGTGCCTGTCAAAGGATAAATCCCCTTAAATACATCTTATGTTTTATGCAGTGTTTTACATATACATACCCATCTCTTTTCTGTTAAATCTCAGACTGCTTCTGTTGATCTTCCCCAAAGTTTTGCCAGTTTGTCCTTACTGTCCAAATAACACTGTCCCAAATTTAACATGACATGGCAGTGGAGTGGGATCACATGAGAGCTGTTGCAACTCTATGACATAAACAAACACGTTGATCAGTTACCGTACCTTGGACACAGCATTGTAGTGAAGGAGGATATCTACTCTGGCATTCACTAACTTGCCTCAGTTTTACTATCGATTAGTTACTTTCCATAGACATCTTCATGTTGTGTTTTTTTCACCAAAGAAAGTCTTATTTGAACAAATATTCATAATCTCAAACGTAATTTCTACCTATATTTTAATGTCTTTGGATTTCTTTGCTTCATTCTAAATTCAACAATATTTTCTAACCCAGTGTCATTTGAAAGTGTCAGTGATATATATTGTATTTCTTCTGAACATTAATGAAGATGTCAAAAATTATGTAAAATATTGCTCTCAATAAATATTTCTTTCCTGATTTGATACATTACAATTAACCTCGACGCTTTTTTTTTTTCAGAGTCATTCAGGCACCTTTCTAATTTCATGCATGCTCGCAGGAATTTAAAATTGATTTCCAGGTAAGCTTTCCCTATGAAACAATCTAATAAAATGCATATATATTTAACATACCTCTTTCAACATCCAGTTTTGTGATTACATAGGAAAATAAATTACTAATTTTACTCATCAGGATTCTTTCTTGACAGCCCTGATGCAATCAGTTTGCATAAGTAAAATAGGTCTAATTCTTCCTTGAAGTGATGTGTTTATTGCACATGTGTTATAAAATAAAGGCTATTTTTTAACCCTGGGTATGAGGAGTGTCCAGGAAGGATGATAGCAGTGAGGGGACATTCTCATATGAAATAATTAATTTAGTGCACTCTCAGTCAGCTGTTTTTTCTCTTTTTTTCCCATTTTTGCTTTTTTTTTTCCCCTTTCCCCCCCTTCCCCCCCACCACCCTTGCCTTCCCCAGAACAGTCTGAACTCCAGCAAGGAGCTTGAAGAATTGGCTGAATGAATTGTATTGCCATGGACCACTCCTGATCATTGTTTTTCTTAGATGGATTCAGCATTTTTCCCTCACATGACTAATGTCATCTTAGGGAGAAGACCCTTGGAGCTTCTAGGCCAAGATTTTGGTTGGATACAAATCCATGGCAGGTTGCATGTAATCAGAAAGGCAACTTAGAGGTGGACAACTATTCTGGTCAAAACTAAGAGGAATTCACAACAAAAATATTTTTCCATATGAAAATAGAGAATTACATAATCAAAAAAGGCCAGCTTCCCATGGAAAGAAAGGAAACTAATTCTTGACAAGATCTGTATTAAATATTTTTGTTTTGGTTTTGGTGAGTATCTCACCTTATTCCTTTCAACATCGGCAGTTTATCTCTTAATGTACTGATTTCAAGACAAAGTGGCTCTTAACATCCCATTAGAGTGGGCTGTAAGAAGCCCTCCAGTCATCATTCCACAAAAGGAAAGGTGATAACCTTCTTGAGAAAGAGGGGAGATCAAAAAATTAGAACAGCATATCTTCTAGGCTGGTAATGAGTGGAGTGTTCCCCATTTAGCAATATGACATAAAGAAGGCAAAGACAGTAGACAGCACAGGGTTCACCTCTTCTAGCTGCAAGCATGAGGTGGTCGGCATGGTAGTTTGGACAGCACATGAAATGGTGAGCTCGATGTATGATCAGTACAGCTCCTCACTCTGAAGACCTACTCCTTCTCAGGTAATCAGGAATCATAGGTTAGAAAGACAGGAGAAGTGTCCATGAGAAGCAGGGTACCTGCTGAGGATTTGGATGGATCCCAACAGTTATGAAATCTAGGCATCAAAAGCAAAGTAAACCAAACCTTTAATTTGGTTCAAGCTGCATGTCACAGTGGAGATATGAATTCTGAACTTCATATTCCAACAGAATGGTCGTCACTTATACCATGAACTAATCTCTTCTACCACCTACCAGGTGGCACTTCCTTCACTCTCTCTCTGCCCCAAAACCATTTAATTTCTCATGCTTCCATAAAATATAACAGTTCAATACCCACGATTGCAGGTCAGACTGGTCAATATACCCACTTAAGTGGATCTTCCCTTTGGGTCTTGTGCAGCTGGTCTGACTTCCACTTCCACACCACACTCTCAGGGACTCCTGTGCCACCTAACGCTGGATTTTGGCCCATGTCTCCGCTTCTCCACGCATGCTAACGAGAGCCATCAGCCTCCAAATCCATTTTAGCCTTGAAACCTGCGGTTGTGGAGCTGCCCCGCAGCAGGGTGACTGTCCTTACCGCAGGGTCGGTGCTTGTTCGCGGTGATGCTCCGTCCGTTCCCGCAGCGCTGCCAGCGCAGGCCGAGCCCGCGGCGCCACCTGCTGGCCAGCGGCGGCGCAGCAGCCGCGCTCCCGCGGCGGCCCCGCGGCCACAGCCCGCGGCGGCAACATCGGCGGGCGGCTGGCCCTGCTTTAGGCACCGCGGGAGAAAGAGAGGTGTTTCTGACTGATTTGGTAGAGGTGCTAATAAGACAGACGGCTGGGGACTGATTGATTATTACTGGTACTTTAGAGAAGAAAAACGTTGTGATTCCCATTCTCCCACTCTATTAATAACCCCCAACTTTTATATATTTAATGGTATTTTATGACACTTGGAAGTTCTGAACACTGTATGACTTAGACACATCAGATTAATAACTGTGGGGGAGCTTGCCTGTGATGGCCTCAGGCTTGCACATTTCACACTCCCAACTCTCAGCAGCAGCAGCGAGAAAAAAAGATGAAAGGGCCTCAGTTGTTCTCATTTCAACTCCTCCAGTTTTGTGGTTTTCTACTGAATTACCTTGGAGCTGCTCCTCATTTAAACCAGAGTGTGAGTGCAGCCAAGAGTTTTCTAATCCAGTGATGAGACATGAGATAGTTGGGACAGAGGTGGTGGGGACCACTGGGGAAAAAGACCTGTTGCCAGCACTGCAGTGATGGGAACTGCAGAGGGAAGACGGGGGCAGCCTTGGGACATGGAGTGAAGGGAGGATCAGGAACCAAATGCAGTTCTGTGCAGAACATTGCTAGTTCTCTCAGGTGAGAAGCATCAGCAGCTCATCTGGCTGGTGACTGCCAGGTCTGTTTTCTGAAGCACTTTTTTCTTAGGCACACTGTATTAGTCTAAGTCACCAAGTCCGCTGGTCTGGTCTAGACACTGACACATTGCAGGTGCTGCAGAGAGAGGCGTGAGAACCCTCATGTGTCAGTGCCTTGCAAATACTTGTCTCACTTCTGGGGGCTAAGCAATGACTAGACCCCAAGGCAAGGGATTTATTCTAATCTGTTGTAGGAACCACACATGTGTAGGAGTACTATCCAGTGTCTTTCTGAGATTGTTAGCCATGATTCTACCTTCTCTAGTTAACTCATTAAGAGTCCAAAGACACTTAAGTTCAGGCCATTTGTCCACACTCTTTTCAGCTTCTTTCCCCAGCTTCCCAGCAGTAACAGCAAATACTTTCTTGGTTGCGCATTAAAGGGCTGGATTCTCTTTCTATCACCCAGTTTCTATCCAGTGGGTGGTGGTTCACATTGCATACTGCGATCTTAAAAGCAGAAACAGATGCTGTTCATGTATATTTCATTGAGTTGACCTGTTATGCAAACCCAGACAGTGACTGATAAAGCTTGTAAATTCCTTTGTCCATAGATTCATGACGTGCCCTACATTCTGCCACCATGCTGCTGTACACATCTCAGCTCTTCCAATAAAAGCAGCTTCTCCTTGAACCTGGAAAATGTGACAACTGTTAAAATATGTTACATTATCTGTAGGAGTCATGTGTTCCTTCTTTCTAAATGAGCTAATGCAGCTGCAGTTTAAATTTTTTTAAATAATCCATTACCTGCTTAACTGATTAGGTGTTGACACTGATTTCATTTGAGCATGTTGAGGAGGTCTTGTCAGACCTTGTTAAGCTAGAAATGCTTCTGCCACCACTCACACATGACAGCAGCCTCATTTTCTAACTTAATGGCACTGGCTTTATTAGGAGCGCATTTGCCATCATTCATCTGTCCAATCAGAGCTCTATAGCACTTGGCAGAAACTGCAGCAGGGAACATTTCTCTTCTGTAATGATATGTAGGTCAGTCATACAACACAATATTTAGCCTCCGCTGGGACAGGTACAATGGCACAGAGCCAGCTACCAGAATTTGCTCTTACAGGCAATTTGAATAGAGCTGACTGCACTGTAGCCAAGTTATCCAGAGCTCTTAGGACCTTAGCTCCAGAATCACCAAGGTCATGGGTGCTCAGTGCCACTCTTCTTTCATTAAAGATAGATATATCAAAATACAGGATCTGTGGTGTTGAGCCATAGGAACTGTAAGGGATTACTTTCCTCCAGATCAGTCTCATTTCCTATAAAAATTTAATCATAGCATCTAATACTTTTTGGTTCATAGTTTCATTTCTGAAGCCTTTATTATCAGAGTACTATGAGATTTCACCTCAGCACTCTTTCTCCCCAGACTTCTTTAGAAAAACAACCTTTTAGCAACAAAGCTCACAGAAGTTTTGCACATATCTTATGAGATCAGAACTGGGTCCAGCATGGAGGACCTGTTGTCCTTTCTCATCTCTCATGCTGGCATTCCCTGTGCTCCTCATTCCATGCTCTCTGAGCTCGCTCCAGTCCAGAGGAAAGAGTAGCCATGTAGCTATGCAACATTCCTTAAATATATGTCAATATAATGACTCTTAGCAGATGGCCCCAAATACCCTGATGTGCAATAGCAGAAGGAACAGATTTCCTCTTCCTGTTCAAAGTTTGACTTAGCATCCTTAAGAGACAAATGGCAGCTGATCAAAAATACATAAGAGGTCTTGGGCACCTTATTAGTAGATATACAGAAATGAAATTAAATGTAACCAATTTAGTAAATTCCAGGTTACCAGACACTCTCATTTACAAAAGGACTCCAGAAAATACTTTACCTTGGTCAAGATATTGTTCAGGAAGTTTGACTGTGCAAACATCTGGTAGCAGAAGAGCTGAATATTCACAGTTCTTGCTCAATTCAGGTAATACCGGGTAAGACAAAGTGTTGCAATGTTACCTTCAGGTCACTTGCATGCTGTGCATCAAAGCATCCTGTCAGACTCTGTATATGCTAACAGAAAGAAAGAAAAGCAAGCAAGAAAGGGATAGGAAGGAGTGAAGGGTAGGCTGGTGCTCTGCCGTCCCAGCAGAGCATTCTGCCTTTAGTACAGGACTGTCCTTGCTCTTGCCATCCTTCCTGGCTATGTGACTTTGCATTCCCAGCCATGCAGCATGCTAACCTCTCAGAAGCAAAAGGGAGGAATGTGGCATTGGTATGAATGCCTGCCAGACTGGAGGTAGATTCTGGGGTGTACAGTCTTGACTCTTCAAATTGGTAATATCCTAGGGATGTTTTGCTTTCTATCACATGCCCTAACAATAAGATTTAATTATTTCTCTACTTCTTTTAACTATTTTTGGTATTTTTGTGCTGACATCACTCTTCCCCCATACTCTCAGCAAGGCATGCTAATTTCCAGGTGAAAGAAAGCATCTGCTGTCCTAAAGCAGGAAAAGTTTTCAGATAGTCTGATGTCATTCATCTAGCATATTTTGTAATTTGGCTCTTCACAGTTCCCCCACCACACACCAGCTTTCTGGATTGCCATTCAGAGACCCCTGCCTTCATTTATTAACTAAATATTTGGTCTATCTGACTCATTTAGATGCACCAGGTCTTCTTCCTATAGCTAAAGAGGCTTGTAGTTAAATGTTGTACCCAAATTAGGTCATTTAGATCTGTTAATTTCTACAAAATTATTCTATTCATTTACATTCACCAGGATCAACTACTGCCTTGCTGCCTTCTGGGAGGATAATGCTCAACTAGTCTGAGTAAAGATATTTCAAATTGCTTATGGATTCTAGCTCCATACAGTAATTCAAAATCATGGTCCAAATTTGTCATGAATTTTGGTTTGTAATACTATTGCCTTCAATGACACTACTCTGTGAGATTTTCATAGGAAGTCTATAAAAAGACTCTCTTTAAGTCAGGGGCTAAAGGTCTGGGAACTTACCCTCTCAGAAATATCTACATAAATCCTATGTGATGAAAAGTCTTTCAGAAATATGAACCCCTTTAAAAGAGGATGAAATTTTACCAGTCAATGTTTTTCTCATTTTCATGACCAATGAACAGTAAGGCATCAGGAGAGCCTTGTGATTAACACCCAGCAGACCTTCTTCATGTCCCAGCTCTGTCTCTGGTTTCTGTACCTCTTGGCCAGTCCAAAGGAAGTAACTGGATGTGTCTGAGAGGTGCTGATCTGCACCACAGTGTTTTTGTCTGGGAGTTCTCAATAGCTGCCAGACAGACAGAAATCTAGTAGATTCCCATGCAGTGGGTTGTTTTTAAAAACAATACAGTCAAATTCAAAATGAGAGACCTGGCAGGTCTATATTTGTTGACTTCCTGTATGTATCTTACTGTATGCAAAACTTGTACAATAGGGTTAGTTACATCATTTACAAAATAGGAACAGTAATTTTTTTTCTCTAATCAGGTTGTATACTTTTTCTCCCAGATGACAACTGCATGCTACACCTATCATGCAAAGCCCTGATCCCATTTGGGACCTCTAGATGGTACTGTAATATAATAATGTAATAAACTGACAGATGGATACTTCTGGGAAAAAAAAGGGACCAGTTTATAGGAAAATGCCACAAAAGGAATAAATGGGTTAGCCAAGTTCCAACTTCCATGTCTGTACTGTATAAAATATATGTAATGAACAAGCACAGCCAGGAGGAGGGTTTTTTGTTCATCAAATATACCTGATGGAAAGTCTAAACTTGGGCTAACCTTTTCATGTCTTACAAATCCACTCTCCATACCCATCAACAAATACCTTTCAGGTTAAAAACAGCCAAGCATAGAAAATGGCTTCTTTTTATAGAAGCCAATCCGTGTTCAATGGGTGACACAAAGTCAATTTTCTCCCTGCGTTGCAATGGGCTTTCTCTGACAGTCCTTTTGAACACAGGTAACTGTCAGCAGGAGGCTATCACACCCTGCTCCAGACTTTCTGAAGAAAGAATGTCAGAGATTCAAAATCCCTGGAAAGGGAACACCCCTGTCAAGGGGAGGCTTTGAAGTGACACTAAACATATATTTATAATTACAGATGAGGCGATATAGTATGCACAAGGAATAAAGACACACAGCATGTCCTACGGGCATGGCAGGAGAGGAGACAAGCATCATGAAGCCTTGTTAAACTGCTCACTGGGGCTGAGGAAACCTGAGGCTGGTGCTTCCTATCACTTTTCATGTCACAATGCAATCCTTTTGCTTGCAGGAGTGTGCACACCTCACATGCACTATTGATATGCCTTAAATACATGACATAACTCTTAAGTCTACCTCAAGGAGGTAACACAATCTTGCTCATATACCCAGCACAGATGCCAGAAGGGATGCAGGGTAGATTTTTAGGTAGCTCAGCTCAGTGTGCTCCCTGCGAGAGGCCTGAACTCAGGCAAACAAGCCTCAGGAGGATCACTTGGAAAGAGTCAGAGCCTTGCTGCCATTTGCCTGGGAGGCTTGGAGAGAAAAGCAAAGCCAAAAACAGCCAGAATGTGTACGTTTCTATTTAGAGATCCAGTTGTCTCCATCCCTTTGTGTGTGTGCACATGTGCATGCAAGAGTGATTATGATCTCAGAATGAAACAGTTTATTAAAGCAGTCAGTTGTTTTCATAGTAGGAAAATGTATCTGTATGCACACATATATATAAACATGCAAATGTGTATTTATGCACAGATCTTTTCCATGTATTAAAGTCTGCAACACTTACTCCCCTACTCAGGAAAATGCATGAGTGTTATTTTTTGTTGTATGAAATGCCAGAGTGAGTGTCCCTAGAGTGTCACAGCCCCCTGATATCTGTTGGAGAACAGTGATTTACCTCTACAACAAGTGTAGTACTATGCACTTGGTTTCAAGCCCAGTGAATCAGTAGCTCCCTACTTACATGCTGAAAGATGATTTGAAAACACATTTAAAAGTGCTCAGATGTCAACTTTTTTCCATCACACCAGGTAACTGTAAGAAAAAACTGAGTAACAGCTTTTAGCCAAACCGAGCTGTGGGTATGGTGAGTAAACATTTCTGTAGATTGCATTAAAATCACAGCGTTTACTTCACCGAAGTATCAGCCTGTGGCACCTGCAGAGATTTTCCTTTCCTATGAATGGAGAAGGCTACAAATAGCAAGGTTTGGCTTCAGCAAGTGTCATCCATTGTTATTTAAACCATGCTTTCCCACAGTGCTTTATCCTGAGGGAGAGCAGACACAAGGTCTGAAAATGATGCATTTCCTGCATCTGATTACAGGATCATTTCATGGGTGAAGCATCCATCTGAACTACACATCAACCACCACATCAAACAATAGATGGCAAGAATCTTTGACATACTTTTCATTTATGTTTCATACATTTCTCTTCACCCATAGAGTTTAATTGACACTGCTCTTTGTGTTTTGCCTGCCAGTTTTGGTCAAGCCCATATACAGAAGGATGCATGTTCAAACTACCACAGCATGAGTAATCTGAATCAAATACAGGTTTGCATGAAAGCTTTGGTGGATTACTTGATGGTAAACTTCTTTTAAATCTTTAGGACTGCCATTATGAGGTGGGATGCCACATACTGGTTGGAATAGTAATTGAATCTGAATGCAAATCATCCTTTATAGAACAATGCTTTTCGCTTCTCCTCTGTGCATGTGGAATATGCCTGTTTTATTTTAGGGCTCACTCAGGCTACAAGATTTTCTATTCAACTCTTTACAGTCAAGTATGACCCTCTTCCAAAAGTATTAAGGCCAGACCATGGCTTTCTTCCTCACTTTCTTCATTTTACACAACAACCATTCTGAGTATCTTTAAACAGCCTTCCAAGTGGTGTCCCTACAGGACTTCCAATCAGATAAGCATCCCATTTACACAGCTTATTCTCAGGAGCAGGTAAGGTTGATGAGCAATTCATATAAAACTCAAATCCTTTCTCTTGGAAGTGATAGCCTGTTCTTCCCTGAGGAATAGTTAAATATGGCCTAATTTGCAGCACAGTTCATCCTGCAGACTGAGTGGTGATCGGTCTGATCACCTCCAAGGCCTTTGGAAAATATTAAGTGATAGACACTGGAGAGACAAAGATAGTTAGCATTCCCCAAAGAGTACCTGGTACTTCTCCAGAGGGCAGAAAGAATTTAAAAGCATCTGTGTCCATAGAGCAAGTATACAGATAGGAAGTTAGGTTTTGGGAGCAATATGATCTTTGAGATATTTGCAGGACTGCACAGCTGACACACAGAGCACACACACATAGCCGCTGCAGCTATGCAGTTCACTTAGAGGTTCAGTGACATGGACAGTTACATGATCTATGTTCTCATACACTGGTCTCTTTTTGCAGCACAACAAAATAAACTACCAGGAGATGAGTCTACACTGCTCTGCTCCCTCACCATGTTAGTATCAGAGCCTTCCAGAGAAATCTGGAAGCTCCCTTTGTACTCCTCTTCAAAGGGTGCCTACACATTATTTACACAAAAATTTTTCTTCTGGGGTGTTTTACACATCTGGGAGAGCTAGAACACTGAAGGACCAGCCAAAATGTTTACAGGATAGACACAGTGAGTAGATTGTTCTACTTGAGGAAATAAGGGCTATAGCCTACCTAAAGGAAATAATCAAAGTACCACTTCAGGTCTTTGGCAGAGGCAAACCGTAACTGTCTAATGTAGTTACTTCATGAGTCTTAACTGTGTAGATATGAGCAGATAACATATTGCAACTCAGACATGCTATCAGCTAGTAAAAAAAGTGTAGCAAGACAGGATCTAGAGGCTTAGCCCTTTGGAGAAAGGGCATTCACAAATGCTACTGAAGAGTTTTTCCAAACAGATTCTGTGATGAAAATGTCCATATGAAAATTTGGCACTCGTAAAGAGTTCACTATATAGGATGAATCTACCACCCTTTTTTGAAAATGCTTCTCTCTTATTTCTATGCCCAAGGTGTTGTATGAGCCTTAGTGAGGGAAAACAACACCCTGTTAACAAAAGATACGTGATTATTTTGTAGCATGCTTATTTATAAATCCTCAGCTAAGATGTCACAGTGGCAGTTTTGTTGTACAGTAGTTTTTAAGCAACTTTATCACAGATCTAGACTGAAGCACTCAGGTCAGCAACAAATATTATATAAAACTATAATTCCTTCCTAAAACATTTCCAAGAAATATTCAAAGATTACAGGCTCTAGACAAGAGTGCTGTGAAAGAGTCACAGTGGCTGTAATCTACCAAAAATTTGCAATTTCTTAGCTTCCTCATTGATTAGTTAAGCTGAAATGATTTCCAGCAAGCCTAGCATTTCTAGCAATTGTTTAGTGAAACATGAGCTGGGTTTAAAGCCATTTTTCTACAACATCACATTATATATACTTTCTTACTATACAATCACAGTTTATAGTATTTGTTTCAACAAACTGAAAGCTTATTACAAATATTTTTCTTTCTAACATACTGGTATTTCACTGATCCCGAAAAAAACCTTTAATCCCCCTTTGAATCAAGCACAGCTTACTTCTGTTAATTTAAGTTTTTTGTTTTGATCAACTATAACAAAACTGCTTTCAAAGTATTTGGAATAAAATTCATATACATGAAGATTTGCTCTGCTGTCATTCACTGAAGTCCTACAATATCTGACGTAGCTGATGTCTGATTACAACCAAACATCTAGTTCTCCTAATTAGGGTGATACAAATATGATGTGACCTTATCATACTACTTTGGTTGTACCTTAAGATAATTTGTTTTGATCTTTTCCTGTGGTTGTATTCTTGCTTGAACTGTTATATGCAAAGCACTGTTTCTCCAACTGTTGAATCTTGGAAGGCTCTTATATTATTGGCTTAGCTGTGGTCTGCTTCCACCTTCTCTCTCACTGTTTCCAGGTGTTCCCCCTATCTTTCTGCATCAGCATCAGTGTTTCTGCATCACCCAGGGGTGTCTGATGGTCAGCTGATCCAATTGAAACTGTAAAAAGCAATACAAAAATTTTATGATGAGTAAAGCTGCACACAAGAAAAGGGGAAATAGAGGCATAGAAACAGCCAGTAATTAAATGATCCCAAGACAATTACAGAACTGACTTCTTGTAGTCTTTTCTCTGAAAGTGAGTAAGGTATATCTACTTAGAGCAGCTGAGAATCTGGCCCTGTATACATACACACAATGATTTCTCTACATAATTCCTGTAATCACATTTCCTCATGAGCTTCCTGCTTCATTTTGGCTAATGTCTAAATCACATCTTCTTTATTTTTCTAAAATCCTTATTCTTCTTTGTCAGATGTCTGTGCATCTCGTTACTGGCTGTATTTCTCTAATATGAAAATGCCGCATTCCCATACGTAAAACTAGGGGAGTGATTTATGCGTTTTTCTGCATGAAAAGGCCCCTTGTGTGCTCCACACGTAAAGGCAGAACAAAGCAGATCTCTACAAACACTTGTTTTCCTTTTAGCAGTTATTGCCATAAAAAGAGGTCAGAATGAAATGAAACAACTTAATGTTTTGTCCCTTGTCCAGCTCTGGTGCCTGATCTGGTTTCAGCTGTTATAATTATGGGTCTCTTTCTGAATACATGAGAATGGACTCTGGCCCCTTAAGGATTACAGCTCATTCAGTGGTTCCCACAACTTTGGACCAACTGGTCACAGTCTATCAAGCCAGCCCTGTGTATGCTTTACTTCTTAATACTTTCTGCAGCCCCAGGTGCAGAGCACTCACAATGGCCTCAAGGACCACCCAGTTTTTCCACACTGCAGCAGTGGAGCCACTGGACTAAGTAACTTGACAATCACACCCTATAATAAATAGAGCTCTTTGGCCAGGAGTTCCAGCACAGCTGAGCTAGTCAGATGTGCTCATCATTAGACATTTCAGGAGTGGTCTGTGGGGAGCCATGGCTGGCTTTACTGTCTGGTTTTGTTCCTAGTGGTAAAACAAAGCCAAAAAGCAAATAGTTCTTCTAAATAATATTATATGATTTCTGAAAATTAAAATGACAATTCAGAATCTGTTAGGTAAGCTCTGGCACTGGGTACTTAAACATCTAGTCTGCAAAAGACATAGTGACTGGGAAAGAGTAATAATAGACTGACAAATCTTCTGCTTGAACCTCTCTCTTTGGGCACAAAGCAAACATCATAGGGAGCACCTCTCTACCACATCAGGGTGTACCCAGACCATGGGAAGAGTACATAGGTGTCAGCCTGATGTCAGTCACACTTTCTGCTTTCTGAAATCCTCATTATTCAGGCAGAATTGACAGGCAGAGAGGCACTGGATGCAGGAGTGGTTTGACAAGGAGACAACTTGTCCAATGCTGAGAGACTGCTGATTTATATCACAACACTGGAGTACTTCAGCTGCACTTAGTCCCACCACAGCCAAGTGCATCTAGTTAGATCCCATGACAGGAACTCCAATCAATACTTCAGAGGGTAGTAATAAGAGCAAGCACATATTGCCCCTCTGCCTTGTTTATCTACCCAGCTCAGGATGGGGGAATTTATGAGCTCAGAGTTGCATAATTTTTAAAACCTACCAGTGTAGGAGGGCATATCCTACATGAGGGCATATCATCCTATTCAGACTCTTTAGGGTTTTGCCATCTACCATATCCTGCATCAATGAGTTCCTCAACTTAGTTTCATGTTGTGAGAAAAAAAGGGCTTCCTTCACTTGGTCTTATATTTATGTACCTTCTACCTTCTTTATGCCCTCCATCCTTTTACAGTCCTTAGTGTAAACTAATGGTATTTTTAATTTCTCCTTAAACAGAAATTATTTCCTACTTTTTATCAAACTTTTTACCCTCTCTATCTTTTTTTTTTTGTATGAAACACCAGAAATGCATGCAATATTTGAGGTGAATTCAAACACAGATATAATTATATTTTATGTTTTGTCCTCCCTGTTTTGTTTCCTGAAAAACTCAGTCCCTAGTTTTGGTTTTACCAGATGCAAGAACTTCTCCTGCTTCTGCTGAAATTGATAATGAAAGTTCTGATCTGATTTCATGCCATGAAGGCAGGTTGAACCCCTAGCTCAGAGCTCATCCAGCAGCCCTGCACTAATTTCCTGAGTTATCAGGCCACCTATCAGGACTCTATTGTTCAGCCTTTTGTTCATCTGAGAAGTAGATCTGCATGGATTCCATGACAGATCAATGATTCTAGGCTTCTCTTGAGAGAAGGGGAATAATTTATCATTGCTAATGGTTTGTATATTGCTCTTCTTACCTCCTCCTGGCACATGGCTCTGCTTATGAGGAACTGCACTCAGAAAGATCTGCTATAAAAATCACTTTATTTCTAGATAGAACTCAGTATGTTGGACATAACAGTTTTAGGTTGTCCTAATCAGGTGGGCTTATTTTTGCCTATGCCATGACTACTATATGACCAACTGAAAAACTGTCAGTAGATGTTAACATAATTCTTATGTATATTGCTGTAAGTAAGGGACAAGCCCAGAACATTCATCCTGTCTTCCACAGTCAGGTGGCATTGCCCACTGCAGCAGTCTCTTGAAATTTGAAGTACCTGCAGTCCAAAGCCTGACACTCAGATGATGACATAAGAATTGCAGAGTTCATTTTTTAAGCCATTTTCTCTTTCTCATTACACCAGAAATAAAAGAGAAAATCTTCACTCAAACGCATTCTTATATCTCAGAAAAACTCATGGATTCAAAAGAACAGTCTTCCTCTCAGTGACTTTAGCCTCCAAAGCAGGTGTGTGTTTAAGTTTTAGGATCCACAGGAAAATGATACTGGGAATGGTAAGCCAGCTCTGCTACAGTCAGAGACACAATTCCTAGTAGCTTCATTATAAATATGGTTTTACCCAAGGGCTTTACCAGCTAAGCAACTGTTACTCTATTTATGCACATTTAGAGGACACATGATGTCAAGTGCCAAGCTTTTCAGGTAACTTCTGCTTAGCATCTGCACAGACATGCATAGGAAATGTCACAGTTAAGGCACTTTGATTGTTGCCTTTGGATTAACCATTTTGTTTATGAAGACATAAGATATAATAAATTGGTCTCTTCTAGGTCCTAACTTTATTCTCAGGAGAAGTAGATTTCAAGGGGATTGGTTCAGTGAGCAAAATTATGCACATGCATATATCTTCACAGGATCAGCACCTAAATTTATGTGATTCTTCTAACGAAGCAATTACTTCTCGTATTTGATTTAAACAATGTTAGTTCCCAATTCAATTAACATCACCACTATTTTCTCTTGACAATTTCACGGCAAGTCTATAGGGATCCCATTAAAATGTCATTATATTGCTGCTGTGTTGTAAGACTTCAGTGGGAAAACAATTTCAGTGCAAGTCTACAGAGATCTTGTTATGAAGCTGTTACAATAATAAATGCAAATAGCATCAATTATTTCAATGTGAGCCTGGAGTCCCAATCCTGATGTCATCATGACATGAAGTTGAAAAGAAAAACTATTGCAGCCTTCACGTATGAAGACACCAGGATGATGTGAGAATTAAGGGAGAAAAGGAAAGAAAGGAGCAAATAATTTTTAATGATTGTTACAGTGATGTGGTACAAAAATAGAACTCATAGTTCATATATTCTAATCACCCTATGACCTTGGCAACCCCAGTCCTGAGCCTTCCATCTACACAGTCCTCTAATCACATATGCAGAGGGTTTACACAACCAGATTATAGTGACAGGGAGTATTTTCAGATCGCTTCAAGGAAAGGATCCATTCCTGCAGCATATATTTTGAGCAGAATGTAGTTTCCCACAGCTTCCCCATGACACTTGTAAGTACTCCTTATATCCATGGTCAGTCTTATCACGCCTGTACAATTCATCTGTGTAATTCTCTAGAAATAATTAGAAGAGAAGGATCACCAAGCCCTGAGGGTGGATCCCCACTGTGTGCTAGGGGCAGCTCCAAAGCTGCCCTGATACCAGGCGCATCAGTCACGCAGACAACAAACCCATGAAGGGAAGCTCAGATGAAACTCAAATGTGCCCTGTGGAACTCATCTGACATTGGTTTTCCCAGCACAGGAACAGAAGGAGGCTTGGCTTCCTGGCTACTGCCTGCATGGAAGTTGCCTGAATGGCCACTTGACTGCCCTAAACCCTGTAGTTTCCTAGTGTGGGGGAGAAAGCCACAGGGTCTTGTGAGTGAGACTGGAGATGGTTGATCATGCAGTGCTGGGTTATTATTGTCTGGATGAGTGAAGACAGTGGGATTAGCCCCAAAGACAAGAGTTTGGAAAGGTTGGTTAAGGAGGGAGAGCAGTTGCTGTGGGAACAGATAGAATGATACAGAAAATTATATGAATATGTGGAAGATGTGCCTGAGTAAGTATTTAAAATGCATCTTTCCATGCTGTGCTAAGCATAGATTTCTTGGTGTGTAGAGTTTGATTCCCCATATTTTTTGTGCAGATATGTTCCCGTCTGTTTGCTAAAGGTCTACACAAAGTAAAACTGAAGTAATTGTTAAATGCAGTAAACTCTGAAAAAGTGTTTTTCAGTGGAGGTCTTTGTACTTTGATCCAAACTCATCTGGTCAATGATAGGTAAAAAAAAAATACTCATTTTGCTGATATGGGCGAGGGATGTTGATGAATTTTATCCACTCTTCTGCCATAAAAAATATGAGTCTGAAAGAACAGCCTCCATTATGAGTGAATGATTTATTTTCCAGAGAATTGTCATCATTGTCACCATCACCCTTGACAAACCCCAGAACCATCAGGGGCCTCAGTACACATTCAGGAATCCATGACTGGGGAAGAAATGGAATTTCCTCTTTTTCTTTCTTAAAGATAGATTTCAGTGTTCATAACTGTGGCCTTCTGTGGATAACATGAGATCTACAGGACTCCTAAGTGTTGCCTTAGAAAATATCTCAAGTTTAAGAACTACGCTAGGAGAGTTGATCTAAATGTATTCGGTGTGTCGTTCCATGTGCCTACAGGCACTCAGGATGGCATTTCACAGGAGACACAGCAGAAGCAGCACATATTGCATTGTACTCACAGAAGTCCATAATTAACAATTCTGTAGATGCCACAATGCTTTCAACACAAAAAGGCTGAGTTAAAAGATTTGTAATTGCTTTATGTTCTTAACATTTGTTCAATTAACCAAGCTTCCAACTTTATTCATACTTGCTCTGAAGGTAGGTACTCCCTGCAAGCTAAAACATTTTTGGGGTTTGGGTTTTGTTGGGTTTGGTTTGCGTTTTTTTTTTTGTAAGGACAGACAATTACAAGAAGAGTTTCTACCTCACTCCCGCACAATACTGGTATAATCTATCTGCAGAATCACTTCCAGAAGCATTAGAAAGGAATAACAATATGGAGATTGGATGGTTAAATATTCCTTTCATCTACTTACTGAGGTGTGAAAAGGAAAGTACTATGATAACACCTCAGCATCTTTCTGCTGTTATTGCCAAATCATGGTAACACTGTGTTGTTATACAAGTTACTACAATTTGTCAATGCTCAGAAATCTCTGTTTGAAGCTCATCTATGTGGGAAGCATTGGACTAGATCACCTGGTGGGAGTTTTGTCTTCACTCTCTCTGCTGAGATGCACCAAAGTCACTTCACTGCAAGACCAGATTTTTCTCTTTTCTGAGTTGCATATTAGGCAACAAATGCATGATATCCTTTGCTATTAGAGTGGTCAATGTTATCACAGTCTCTCCAGCTGAGCAGCTACTGTAGTTGGTGGCAGCTGCCATAGCTGTGAGTTGCTCCCAAGAGTAATATCTTATGGGTAGCCTGTGCTGTTTATATGTGGATAGACAGAGCTCAAGGGTGTCTGCATCCTGGCTGACTTCTTTCTGGACTGCAAATAATACAGGCTTACTGGAACATTCTTAATCTGCATAATCAGGACAGAAAATTGATAGGAACAGATTCACTCACAAAATTTCTTTCTCCTTTTTCTGTACTCTCAGATCTCCTCTGTGAACAGCCCTTCTGCAATGTATTTTCCTGTTTCTGGATCTGTTCCAAGATAGAAAGCAGAAGAGCATTAACACTGCTCAGGGTTAGTTGATTTTAAAAGAAAAAAACCTAAAAAACAGAACTCAGGCAACCTAAATTGTATCTGAAACCAGTTTAGGTTGCCAGAGGTTATTTACCTAAGTCAGTTTACCTGTCTCCTCCACCATTTAGTTCTAATGTTTATTTTGCACAGAAATTAATAGGGATGGTAGGCATCACTTTTTGCAAAACACTTACAAATGAACCAACATCCCAAATTTGCATCGCCCAGAGCTGGTATCACAAGTTCTGTTGTTGCGAACATGCCTGCAGGGCTGGGTGGCTTGTTGAGCCTATGTTGAATTCAGCAGGCTGCAGTGGCTGTAAGGAGAACCAGACAAAAGGCTAGTTAAGAGGTGCACTTGCTCTGGATAGATGGCTCCCAGCAGCCACTTTTGCCACAAAATAGAAGAAATAAGACTAGAGGGATGGCCGGAGAGGGCAGAGGGAAGGCATCCGGAGAAGGAAGTTGGAAATAGATGCCAAAGCATGAGGTAGAACAAATCCACTGAGTGGTACACTTCCTGCTCCTGTCAAGCAGAGGAGCATTATATCCAAGGTGCTTTCCTTCCCACAGGGGTGGTTATCCCTGGTGTCTACTCCTAGAAACCTCCTTCCTCTCTCCACTCTTCCCTGTCATCATGAAGCACGAGTTCTCAGTCTGTTGGCTGGGTCATGATGCAATCCCACCCATACCCACTCGGGTTTGGAAGGGGATGAGGAGGGTAAGAAACACTGTCAGACTGGATGTCCTGCCTCAGGGCTGCACCACACTCTTGGGTAAAATCCCAGTGCAGCCTGCTTCCTTCCCAGGTCAGACAACTGCAACAGATTCAGTGTGGGCCTGCTGGGACTAGATGGCAGGTCCTGTGCTCTCCTCTCATACTAGAAGGCTCAATTTTACATCAAGTGATTTGTCAGTATTTTCCTGCTAGCATTTGGCTTTTCTCTTGGCTTTGCTTCTCACTGCTGTTAACTGTCCTGACAAATGAAAGTCATTCTGAAACTATGTGGCTTTGTAATTATTATCTTTGGTAAATGTTTTGAAAGCTGGAGAGTTGCTGTTTGCTCCCTCACAAGCTGCAACTGCCTGCCAGAAGTTCAATTTAACTGTCAACACCTCTGCTCATGAACTTAAATATTTTGGAGTCTGTCTTTATGGTTACATATATTAGCATGTTCTGCTTTCTGTAGGACAGACAACTAGTTGCTAGTAAGAATGTACTCCTGTTTAGTCATGTTTCTTTATTTAAGGTTGCTGTTGAACCAGTTTTCATCTCTCTGTGTTAGAATTCATGTCAGAAATAGGTTTTCTGAGTTCACTGTTGATTAAAGACTTTTAGAATCCCAGTGCTTGAAAAAAAATCCAGATGCTGAATAACCTCATGACCGACATTGCTACCAGCTTTTTGTAGTTGGAATGGCAATGCCTGGAATAACTTTTGATAGGTCCCTCCTATTTCCTACTTTCACACACAGATACAAGCATGTTTGGTAACTGCAGGGAAGAATTTTGAGCACTGAATTAGGCACTTTGATAACCAGGTGGAGAAACAGTCTGAGAACAGAGGTTTAATAGATGTCTTCAGTCTGTAACACATGAATCAACCACCATGTTTCATAACACTAAATGGCAAACCCTGTGTTCTCTTCTGTGGAAATCAGTTAGGTTATATGCAGGAAATTGCTACCTTAGGCACCTTTGAAAATTCCCCTTAAGGTTTAGGTCTTCAGACTGATGCTCAGCTCCCATTGACTTCAGATGGAATTACATACCTGCGTGATCTTGATATTCAGGGCCACAGAAAGGTTTTTAAAAATGCTGATGCACCTAGTTGCCTTTAATTTCACAAGAGAAATTGAATTGCATGTTTAAGCTCCAGCAAACTGAAGAAACTCTATCCCTCTTCACTCCTTTGCATCCTCTGTCCTTATAAGGAGTAGGAATAGGAAGTTTTTGTGGTAGGAAATACTCAGACTTCATTGGTTTTGTCTGGGTTATTAAACAAGGCTAAAAGGATTCAGTAACATTTATCCTTAAAATATAGTTGAAGCTGGGTATTACTGGAAATCCAAGAAATGGCCTGTTAACTCTGTATTAAGCTCCTCTTCATTAAGAACCCTATACATTCTCAAATTCTTTCACCAAGACTGGACAGTGCTCAGAGGCAGGAGGTTCTTGTTAATAGAACAGGAATAGAGAGAATATGCCCTAAAATCCTCACATGCTGAAGAACACTTGAGCATGACCACAGTTCCTTCTGCAGGGAAAGGCAAAATGGGAACTCTCTTCTCCAGATTTCATGTACCTTAAGGGCCTTATTTCATCTTGTGGTCCACAAAGAAATTGCCTGATTTTTAGTGCTGCATTTACACTCCTCTGAAAGTTATTTCTGATAAGTCTAGATATCTCCATTTGGTATCTCTATGAGAATTCAGTCCAAAAATAGAAAGTTTGTTGTTCAAGATGTTCCTGTGGATGACACCAGCAAATTCCTTAATAAATGCCTCAGAAAATAACTATGTCTGCTGACAAAATCCCTGGAATGATGAGCCATTAATTAAGCCATTTGTTTCACATGTCACCACCTAATCTGCTGTATTACATCCCTCTACATTTTCCAACAAAAATAAAGCTCCTTTCATATTAATTTTGGTATTTGTCATAGAAGGAATTGGGTTTGCATTTTTATTGGGATTTTGTGTGTGTGTGTGTGTGTGTGTGTGTGTGTGTGTGTGTGTGTGTGTGTGTGTGTCAGGAACCAACATATTACTGAGAACTCAAGAGTCAAAAACTCTTTAACATGGAAGAGAAATAATCTCCTACACAGAACAGAGCACAGTGAAGCATAAATAGGACAGACTGCATGACAATAAGCACAAGCAGCTGGCCAGAACAGAATCACAGACGTAGTGGAGCTACACGGGAAAAGGGATTCATTTAGCTTTAGAAAGTGCTTAATGTGCCAACATAGTCCAAATGACAGAGTTTCCCTTATCACCATGGATAAATTTCATGTCAGGGTTGAGAGTCTCATTGGACTAGCACCTTTAACTCACCTGTATGGAACTGTGATCCTATGAAAGCTCAGAGGACTCGGGCTTCTGATACTGCCTGTGTGCACCCCCTCTTTATCAGTGTAGATTTCACCTGGCAGCCACTCACGTGCAGTGCTGCTGCCAGAAAGTGAAATGAGAACTAAAGTCTTCAGCAAGGTACTTAAAATGTGAATTGTTGGTCAATAGGGAAAATAACCCCATAATTCGGATGTACAGTTAGGATATGCTTATGAATGTGCTTGGAACTTGATTTCTCAGAAAGCAGTTACAGCTGGAGCTGAGTTTTAGAAGTCCCAAGTGACATTGTCACCAGGACAGTCTAAGAGTACAGCAGCACATAGAGCAAGAAATTAAGAATATAAGCATAAGAATAGCATTGCCCACAAGAGAGCATTCTAGAGGAATCAGCAAACATGTTCTTTGATAGAGAAAGCTGTTCGAGAAAGTGGTATAAAGAACATTTTTGCTATGAGGAAGAATGGCAGTGAATGAGCAAAAAGAGAAATTGGCAACTGACATGTATGTTCTCAACACCTAGGAACAAAGGTAGGAAACAAGGTGAGTTGTCTGGAAAGGCAATGAGAGCTCTATGAAAGGATACTTAAATCTATTTTAAACACCATGTAGACAGCAATGAAGGAGGAATTTGTGGCAGCTATTGTGAACAAAAGAGGTGGTTCTGGTGACTAAACTGATGGTTTTTATCTACAGACTATCTTTTGGTTTCCTAAATAGTCCCGAGCAACCCACTTTGGTGTTAGTGCTGCATCAAGCCTCAGAATTGCTCCCCCAGTCCCCATCAGGGACAAGCAAAGCCTGAAATGCAGAGGTCTCTGCACAGGTACAATGTGAAATGACTGAACCAGCTGGTGAAGGAGCTACCTGAGCAAGCTGTACCATAAGGAAGCTTCCTCATGTCCCACCACACCTAGTCCTCTTCACAGGTATTGCTAATCTTTGCAGGGGGAAGGATGAGGAAAACTCTCTTCAGGTCTCTAAGATCTGAAGCTCTCATTTGCAGCTTGTATTGGCAGAGATGAAAAATTACTGCCAAATCTCTTTGTAACACTGAAGTTGTATAGCCAGGTGCCTCTACACATGGCTTCCTCTGTGTGGCATGATCAAGACAGGTGTACTTCAATGGGATATTTGAGGATTTCCATCCTCAACAAAGGAGGGATGGAGTGTCCCTGGTCCAGTTCTCTGCTGTTACCTGCTCTTTTCCAGTAGAAAACAGGTGCCCATATTTATATCTGAAGTAGAGAGAACTTGATACATGGAAGGATCTTCTCAAAAGCAAAAACAATGGAAATTTATATTTCAACAGCACTCACACATTTTGAAATTTTACTACTGCAAGTGCATATGTGCATGTTTTAGGCTGATTCCCTCTGTTCAGTTAACAAAAGATAGTGGGGAATACTTCACATTTGAAAAGTTCCTATTTAAATACATTGTGGAAATTAAAAAGACCCCAAGACTGTGATACAGACGCACAATCATCCCATTCTACAAATGCTTAAGAAGGATTGCATGTAAGACTTTCATCTGTCCATCTAATTTCTTGGTTTCTCCCTATAACCCTTTCTGAGTTCTGTCCTTGCACATTTCTTTAGTACAACCAGCTGAAAGGCACTGGAGAAGTGCCAAAATCAGTGTCATCCTTGTTGGTGACTATAACTGTGAAGGATCCCTTCCTCATCTCATGCTGCTGCAATGCACCTTTGTTTTTCACACACACATGCACAGCTCTGACTTCTGCCTGACTCTCCAGGGGGGAGAGGTGGTGAAATGCCTTTTTCCAGATGCACATTTTTGTACAGTGTATTTAACAATGCTCATTCATGAACAGAACCTGTACTGTCACCTTCTGAACAGCAAGTAACCTGAGAGAGGAATGTGTCAAGGAGTGAAAGTCTTCAGTGCTGTGCGAAGTTTCACCTCCACCTCCCAGAACCTGCAGGCTAGGTGAAGTGGCCAGAATCAATATAATGTGTATTAAAAGGGGCATGGGTATGGCTTTTGGAGAGAATCCTCTTGTGAGCCAAGGAAGCACCATCAGTCCCTGGAGCTAGTTTCCATCAGAAAGCCAAATCATTCTTCCATGGTCTCCTCCTGAGCCCTGAGGATTACACAACACCTGCATACCTTGTTTGTTCTACAGGTCTGTTAGCATAACAGGATGCAGTGGCTGCTCTGGAAGCTCCCATCTACACTGACAGCCTGCAGTGACATGTTCAGATCTACCCTGTTTGTTGGTGGTAGCCTTGCTGCTACACTGGGAAAGGCCTCAAGCTTAAGTGCTTTCAGACAGGAAGGCTCCTGAAGGTAGGGAGTTGTCTGTCTTCATCTCTTCCCTCCTTTCAACTTAAAACATGAAAGAATATAAATTTCAGAGTCTCTTTAGGATTTCTTTTAATCTCTTGCCTTATCATAGGGGCCAACAGGTCATAAAAAGTGTGGGCACATGACATCAGATGATGCCAGGACCCACAGGTAACCTGACTGCCCTGTAAATTGAACTTAACATCAATTCCCAAATGCAATTTAACAACCTTACTTCATAATCCCTAATTTTATATCTTGCTTTATGTTTTTCTTTTTCCTTCCACCTCAACAATGTGACACCAAGGATGTTGCCTTAAGGAGGTGCAGTACCAAATACTTAGACTAGACATTGACAGGGCTGCATCTGAAATCTCACCAGAACTCAAACAAATCCTCAGTACCTCGAGGCCTCATGCCAGCCTCCACACCAGCCTATTATTTCAACAAAATTTCCTGAACATTAACATCTCTATCAAACCTCAGTAACATGGTCTGACTGAGATGAGCTCCAGTGCCACGAAACAGATTGGGTTCAGCATTAGTCAGTGAGTGCTTATATCAACACATTGCACTGTTTCTGCAATCCACAGGCCTCAGGACAGTTGTTTCACCTAAACATTCAGTAGCCACATGACTCTATGCAGCTTAGCTCCTCTGCAGCTTCTTCACTGCTGGTGAATTACTTCTTAGGGTGTCCAGAAGCACAGATCCCAAATAAAGTCAAGATTTTCCGTGTATGAATTCACAGAAACTGTCTCATTTTCAAATAACTCACAATTATTCTCCAAAATATTCATAGCCAAATCTTAGCCAGCTTATTAACAACTCCCTTGTCTACCCAGTGGAGACCCCTGAATTCAGGCACAGTAATTAAATGAATGAAACTTCCAAACTCAAGGATAGAAGAAAAGTGCATACTCTTTGGAGCTTTTGGCAGTCAGGCAAGCATGAAATAGCATGAAATGTGACATTGCCTGAATGCTCCAGTTCATGTCTCAGGTAACCACTTGCCTTTAGATAGCAGAGGAGGAGGAAGAAGAACTGCTGTGCTCTTGAAGTGTTTAACAGTAACTGTAAGCACTGTCTTGACCCATCCCCTAATGCAGTCTCCTTGCTTTCTGGCTCCTGCTGACAGTGACACCAGAGCAGCTTGTCTCTTGAGTAAATAGTCTCATCAATCTGGTTATGCTTGCATGTATTAATGCTCTTAAAGAGATCTCTAATCCATCCCAAGATGAAAGCTGATTCAATCCAAAAGGCAAATGCATTGCTTTTACGTAGTGCAGTGAATAAGTAGAACTGGTATGCTATCACTCATTGTTTGAACACTGTAACTCCTCACAAATGCACACTTTCTTTCAGACAGGAACTTCAAAACATTTTTCCAATCATGAATTGAATTCCACAATGCACTAGCCAAGTCAGCTGGCAGATACAGCTTTCCTCTTTTTAGGTAGGTAAACTGAGTCAGAGAAAACTCAACATGGATTTCCAATATGACTTATTTTCAAAGACAGCAGTTCCTTACAGGTGCTATTGCTCTAGGATTCCTACATAGTTCTGAACTTCAGATAACATTTATTGAAATAAATAATGAAGTGAATAATGAAGTGAACAAACCATGAATGAAGATGATAGAGTATGAATGTATTTTCCTGTCCTTTTTGTGATTCTTTAGACCTCATAACTTGTTTTATACATGTAGGGAAGATGAATGGAAGGCCAGGGGTTTGGTGGGTATTTTGCCAGAAGGAATGGTCTGTGTTCCTGAACAAAGACACCTAATTTTTAGTGAAAGCTGAAAAGAGGAAGAGAATTCCATATTACTGGTATTATATATCCCCTGGTTTATGCACACTGGCCTGTCTCCAAAGCAGAGTGTGTGGAAACCATATGACTACTTTTGAATATGTGCCTAAATCAAATTTGCAGTGTTTTTGCTTGGCTTGCCAAGCACAGGCCTCCAGTGGGGTTAGATACCATATGTTAGGTAGAAAACAGGTTGCAGTTTTATTGCCTACCTTTCCAGGTACAGGACAGTCTTGCCAAACTAAGTGACATCCAGTTGTATAGAAACTCCGTAAATGTCTGGTTTAGTCTGGGTCCCAAAGCTTACCCTAACATCTCCAAAACGCAGACACCCACTCCTTAAAGAGTAGTTCCTTTAAGCAGAGAGGGCAATGAAGAAGGGACAGCTTTGGCTCTTTCCTCCATTTGAATATAGGGGAAAACACATTTGCAGGAGAGATTGCTACAGAAGGCATCAGGAAGCAACATGCACCCTGCACTTCAATGCGTCATTCTCTTTGCAGAAAGACCAAAAATTTCAAAATGTGGTTTTGTTCCTTGTTGGCACAAACCCAAATCTTTGAGAGCAGAGCCTGTGCTGTAGATTAAATATGTGTTTTTCTGCTCATGACTCCAGGCACAAATGGAAGACCGTGGTCCAGCTGCCAGGTTCAAAGGGAAGGGGCTCAAATATGGTTTTCTACTTTTGGCCAGGAACTAGAATGGAAAACTAGCCACTGAGCAGCTGTCATTTTGTTTAGAAATATGGAGTCTTCTAACATAAATGCTAAGACTAGCCATAGTGAATCAAAGCAGAGATCAATCCAGTACAGCAGTCTGTTGCTAAGGGAGAGTAAATTCACATAACCACATTCTAACAGCTTTCTTGCTCAGGGACTTCCAGATCCAAAATAATTTGTATTTAGTGCATCTTGATTGATGACCTTCTCTTCTTCTAGTTTTCCCTGTCTGTCTATGAATCAAGATCAGCTTTCACCCTTCTCAGCATCCTGCAGCAGAGAGTTCCTACGGTTTCCAGACATGTTGTGTAAAGGAAAACTTTATTCTGTTTCATTTGAATCTTTCACCTTTTTTCTCATACAGTATTATTCCATACACTTGGCCATCATTTCACCCTTCTCTGAACTATCTCCACCTCGCTATGCTCTTTGAGAAATGAGGGGCTCAGAACAACATACAAAATGGCACATATGGCAAGGGTATGCTGTAGATTTGAGCCATCACCTTGCATGGACTACTTTTTCTCCATATGCATTTGCATTTATTTACATAGAATCTCATCTGCTGTGTCAGGGCAGAATTACTGTATTTGTAGTACCCAAAAGAGCAAGACATTAGTCAGTTTATGGAGGATCACATCAAAGAAAAGAACATCCTGAGCAAGAAAACACTGCATAGCTAGCACACAGAGTACACTTGAAAAAAGCACCTGTGTGGGAGGACTCACACTTCTAACAATGCTGGATTTTCAGATCAAAAATTTTATAAAAGCACTAAAGTAGGAATGCAGTTTGTATAGCAAGCTAGGCATGAAATATACGAGAAAGTGAATATTTTTTTAATCTTCTCTTTGGGAGGAAAAGTTGCAAAAGCCTTTCTAAAATACCGCATGAACATTGGGATGTATTATAATGTCTAACAAGTACTTTCAGCACATATTTACCTAACAGAGATGATAACTGGCATCCACATGTCAATTTTTGGGCAACATCACTTGCAGAGTACAAACCAAACAGAAGTCAGGGTCACCCAAGCCTCAAATATGGAACACTTGGCATTGGTGTTACATACCTCAGTTGGTATTATCTCTGCATCCTACTTCATTGCAGACACTCAGAAGTAGATATCCAGACACCACAGCTCTGTTCCAATCTCGATTAAAATAATTTATTTACCATATTTACCATTTACAATCAAAAGCAGATTAAGGACTGATTTTACTGTTGAACTAGAGTTACCTAATGATCTATATCACAAATCCTAGGCCAAGTTTCTTTTTAAGAAGGACCTATGATCTCCATGCTTAACTTTGATTCTTTTGGAACTCAAATGCTTGATCTGGTCCTTTACAAT
Source organism: Pithys albifrons albifrons (assembly GCF_047495875.1). NCBI lineage: Eukaryota > Metazoa > Chordata > Aves > Passeriformes > Thamnophilidae > Pithys > Pithys albifrons. Next base: position 90,220,909 of record NC_092459.1, read on the forward strand.
TTATGTGCTGGAGATCTGTGCAAAAGTTTGAAAAATCAAAATCCTTCACAAAGCCCCAGTGTCTTCAATCCAGAGTTGCCCGTTGAATTGCTGAATATAGAACAATTTTCCTGGTTTGCCATGTTAACCACATGAGCCTTTACAGGGTTCTCAGAGGCGTTACTTCATGTCCAGTCGCTGCTGTAATTTCCTACCACCACGTCTGTGTTGCCTGGGACTCTCCATTGCAGCTTGTAGAAAAGAATACAAAGAGACTTCAGCCTGAAGCAACTAATCCAATCAGTGAGAACAGCTCAACTCTTGAGGACAGGCTCACAGTAATGGCAGACAACAGCACTGCCCAAGCACTCTAGTTAAAGGCAAATAGGGAGCCAAACAGACAGACAAATGGAAAATGCAGATGTCAGGGTCCAATGGAAAACAAGAGAGAGAAAGGTTCAGCCTATAATCAATCATGGAAACAGTAGAGCATTACCAAAAGATTCATGTTACATTCCAGCACCATGATTATCCCATGGTAGTGGGAAGCTGTACTAGCTGTGCTTCTGACAAAGCAGCGGTATCTGCTCTATAACTTTACCAGCTCTGAAGGTGCTCTAGATGAGAGCATTGTAGAAGAAATATATGGACTAAATGATTGCAACTCTTCTATGGGATACATTTACAGCCACATACAGGTTAATGGATCGAGTCACTTCCATGTGGATGGGAAGGCATCTGAAACCCTTTCCAAGAAACACTGCTGATCAGCAGTAACAGACTGTAGCTATCCTCACAAGGAGAATAAAAAATATAAAGCAGAGTCAGGAAAGCCCTAGGAAAAATGTGTCCAGTGATTGATTATATTAAGTGAAACAAATTTAAGGTCCATTTAAGAAGTTGGAAAACCCATGAAATCAGAAAAACTTTCTCACTGGACTCATGCCTAACTGGCACTTTGTAATCCTGTCCATTGCTGGTGAGCAAGGCACTGCAAAGAACAGATCTGATTGCCATGTGACACTGTTATGAATGTGCAAAGAGAGAGAATTGTCATGCCTCATGTAGCCTATGTAACTGCGTCTCTCAAAGAAGAACTGAAAGGAGTAATAGCCAAATGAAGGGACATGGCCAGCTAGCTATACTTACCAATTTCCTGCTTACCTCAGCTCTCTGTTTAACTCGTTAGTCTATCTGAACAACTAGACAAAGACATCAGATCAAGTGAGAAAAAAGTTGAGACCTACAATGTTGCAATATAAAAATTCAGCCTCCCATAAGAACAGAAAACTTGAGCAGGAGAACCAAAAGGTGGCTTCATTTGATACTATTAGCCTAGTAGTGTTATGATGAAACAGAGATACACTGTATCTAAAGAAGTAGCCCTGAATGATGGGAGAGAAGTGCTTGAAGCAGACCCACTGTTAAGCAGATTTGGTAGTCTTCAAATCCTTTTATGAAACAATAACAAAAGGCAACATTGCAAGCTTTGATAGGAAAGAGATCATACAAGAAACACAGACACATGACCATGGAGAGAGAAAGCTTTAGATAGCTCCAAGAAGTAAGGAAGTAAACTGCTGGCTGACATGAGTATATATAAGCCAAGGTCTCAGGTAGAAAACTCAGGAAAAACAAGGAGATTGTGAAACAAGTCAAATCAACATGATGTAAGCCAAGAAAAGGAATTCAGTGACCAGATGGAAAGTTCACAATGTCAGCAGTAACATAGGTAACAGGAGACAAGTTCATGGAAGAGGGTTCACAGAAGTGGTATCAATCATTTAATTTGTGATAGGTTGCCAATAAAAGACTATCTTGCAGGGGTACAGACTATCAGATGACACACTAAGAAATACAGTTAACATTTTACCTAGGTCTCACACTCTCATGCCCTCATACCTATGTCACATCCAGTTGCAGTGCAGTGATCCTTCTTCTGGTTCATGGACTTACAGGGTGAACCCAGGTAGTTGCTCAGCCTGGTCTTTGACAGGGTATCCAGTTGTGCCTGATGCAGGGAGCTCTGGGACCATGGCACGTGCAGGTCACATTGCAGATCTGTGACTGGAATTGTCTTCCCAGACGTTTCAGAGAAACACTACGAAATGTTTGACCTTTGGCAGCAACCTCCTTCATTTTTTTTTTTTTGCACACTAAGCAGTACATTTTTCCACCAAGCAGAAGCTCCCAGGACCTCTCATGAGATCAGTATGTTCTCTAGTCACTCTCAGGGTCTTTGTTTAGGTACGAATTCCGATTTGCACAAAAAATACACATGAACAGAAAGATTTAACACCAAGGCAAGGGCAACAGAAAATTAGTTACCAATTTTTATAGGAATTTCCAAGTATTTGTTTTCTCTGGAATTAATATAGGTTGAGTTAAAACTCCTTAAATGCTATAGACATTAATTTTAAAAGACAATCTTCCTTTGGGCACCATCAGAGCAATGGAAACAACTACAGAAAATACAGAGGAATCAGGTATCACTTGTAAGAAAGTAACTGGGGATGTAGTATTCCATTACATGGGATGCATTTGTACCATTTTAGCTTGCACAGATGGAAATATAGTTCAATGTTTCAACATCATTTGACTTTCACGTGTTAAAATATTGATAAGTGCTGCACAGGATAATGCCCCTATGGTTTCAAGTAGTAACTGGAGCATGATGTTTATTGAAGTGAAATACAGCAAAGCCTTTAACAAGTATTTAAAATTCTGAGAATCATTCTCAGCACTGTCATAGATTATTTCTTTATTTTTCTCCAGCTAATCTTTGTTGATATCTTCCTGTTTGAGGGTGTTAAAATAGAACTCATCTTCTGGTCACCTCAATGCTTCTAGTTAAAAGAAACTTTTTAGAAAAAAATATAAGCATTTCCTCTTTGAAAACTACAATGCAGCTGCCATACATGAAATAACAAACTTCAATAAAGAAAAGCAATGCTACACAAAACAGGCATAAATGGACCATAGACTCCCTGTTCTAAATATTAATGGACCCTTATGCTGCAGTAAGAACATCTGAAATCCATAAAACACATGATTATCCAGATTGCTCAACAAGGTCTGACTTGTATCATGTCAAAGCTTCAGTTCTAAAATGCACAGTATTTCCTACACCACTTACAATTGCTAAGACCAAATTAGTCCAACCAGAAGTCAGTAGAGGCCAGAAAAGATGTCACTTCAATACATTTGAAGGGAAGATGAGCCATGAAGCATTTTCTGAAAGTGCATATCACAGGGGTAAAACCATCATTCATTCAGAATTCATCTATCCAGTCTGCAGCATCAGATTGGATGTTTTGGTCCCCTATGAAAACAAGGCTTCATTTTATGCTTCCCATTGGCACAAGGATGGAAAAATCAAAGAGGAAGGCAGCTTACCGGATACAGTTCAGGTGAACAGACTGGAAAGGATTTAACATACTCTGAATGTAATTTGCAGGAAAAAGAAAAGTTTTCAAGCACTTGAGCAACCATTCATTGGCGTACACAGCTCTGCAAGGAATTTAGGAACTTGACTCTCCAATAGGTCATTCTTAGGATGTACCCTTTAACTGCAGCATCTCATGTGAGCATTGAGTAGGCCAGATCCACGTGGGAAACTGTCCTAGGTGAGCAGGTGGGACCAGTTTATCACTGTGTGGCCATGACCAAAGCTATGTATTCTAGCCCCTCCATTCATTTCCCAAGAACTGTTAACAAGGGACCATTTGCAGCAGCTGCCCAGGGCACACACGACTCCTCAGGATGTGAGCTGGATGTGAAAGACACCTGTGAGATAAGAGCTGTGATAACTCCCTTCCAGTAAGTCATTAGCACCTCCACACCCAGCCTGAGGGGGCATGTCTACTAATGGGCCAGCAACAATTCCAAAATACCCCATGACTCACAGAGTCAGATCACCCATTGTGTAACTCCCTGCCCTGGAGGAGGTACTGGGCATTCCCATCTGGACCCGAGGGTACATAATCTGGGGGCTTGAAGACCTCGGGGGACCACTTGTCAGATCCAGAGGAGGACCAGAACCTCAACAGGAGACCACCGCTCTCCACCAGACTGCAACCATCATCTGCACTGACAGATTCTTCACTTCCTTTTGCTTTGGACTCAGGAGAACCACATGGAGTTCAGCACAGGGGCCAACAAACACCATTGTGTTTGTGCTCCAGGGTGCTGGGTTATATGTCTGGGTTTTGTGGGTTAAAACCAATTTCTCTTTGTGCCATTGCATTTATTGTAATATTGTTATTAAATTGTACCTCTGACTTATAATCTCTTTTTTGTTGGGTTCATTTCTCCTGCCGGTTTACCTTTAAACCAGCACAGAAACATAAGCAATTCCCAAATGAATGTTCAGTACCAGTCCCAGTGTGCGCAATTTATTTGTAAAGGTGCATGTAAAGGTGAATGTAGAGCTTCTTCTCTTCACTAACTTCATGGTAGTTTTAAAGACCAAAGAGCACCCAATGTTAGACTGTAAACAGAATGTTGTTTTCCTTTTATCAAAACAAAATAAGAAAAATAAATCCTATTTATCCCATTGTGCTTTGTCTGACTGTGGGAATATCAGCTTAGATAGAGCATTGCTTAATGCATTCTTAAGGTCTCAATGTCTCAATACCTGTCCTCTGAATACTATTTAAGTTCAATGTAAGTTCCCTTGTTTCCTAATACATACAGGTATTTTAGCACATAAATCACAGAGTTATAAGTGTGATCAGTTTCAGTGTAAAATTATTTTGCAGAGTAGTCGGTCTCCCGTCCTTCTAGCCACTTTATTATCTGGTAATTAGAGCTAATTAAAAATATTCTAGTTAGTCAATTTCAATACGGGTTGCTGAAAATTCTGTGAACATTCTTTGTAAAGAATACCGGAATATTTAATTTCTAAGTTGTTGAAGTGTTTTCCTTTGGTGTTAAAATTTAGATTAAGAGAGTAGAAAAATTGGAATTATAATATCAAAAGAAATCCATATCAGCATGGAGTGTTGCAGCCTTAGTGAAATGGAAGATTTTAGCAGTTAATGCAATATTTCTGAGTATCTAAAATTTCTAAATTTTGCCTCTTTGTTGTCCTAAAAGAAGATTGAAATGTTAGCCTTTCCAGAGAATAAATTCCCTCAATTTTGAAATCTGGTAATGATGTTGAACAATAATCATTGATTGACTTCAAAGTACCACTTACAAGTGGTACAAAAGGTACCATAAACTGCCTTGGAAAAAAAAAAGAATTTTATTACTATGAATTAGTGATGCAGCAAGATGTTCAGGCTACTCATTATGTTTCACAGTGTCATGTGTTGAACTCTATTTAAAACAACAATAACATAATTTTTTCCACTGGACTTTGCAGAATCCTTCTTGATGTCTTCATTCATACAAGATTCTGGACCATTCCCTTGAATAAAAATAGTTTCTTATTTAATGAAAACTAGTAAATAGTCTCAGCACAAAGCCTCTTGCCATGATCTCTGAATCATTTGGAATGTGCAAAATGACACAAATCCTTCTAACATACCACAACTCAAGCTGAGAACATGCCTCTCAGCTGTGTTCTCAGTACACTTGCATCTCAATCACAGAGGACCCATATGATCATATGCTATACTGCCCAAAAAAATAATTTTCTCATGTGCAGAGAGGCATTTAACCAGAGATATCGTGTAACATCTTCTATGGCCATCTGTTCAACCTTGGAAGCACAGGTATTTTAGAGCAGCACACAGGTTAAATGCATGCAGATACTATATGTCTTGATACAGCACTATACTGCAGTGCAGTAGTGCATTTTGCAAGTGTAAGTGAAAGTGGCTATCAGATTAAAAAACAAGTGATCATGGACCACAGCTGCCATGTGGATGTCACACTGGCAAAGCAGAACCCACAATGAATATGTCCTGCTGGTTTTCAGCAGTCCTGCTACTTTTACAGATAATGCCCTGTTTAATATGATGGTGATGCTCTTATACGCTGAGACAGAATGTCTGTGGACAGTCAAACTCAGACTAATAGCAAGAAGTAAAAGAAAAGTGGGTATCTGGTAACTTTCCAGGATGGCTGGCTAGCTAGTCACTCAGGACCCAAAAGCTGACACATCTGCTTCCTACAGGTATGACTGTCACTGTATTGCTTAATCAGAAACAAGCAACATAAAGATGGAGTGACCCTCAGAGATCTCATAGAAATGGATATTACACTGCCATTGTGGGAAGGCCTTATTCTGCTGATCATTACCTCAGATACCTCATACCACACTACTCTTCCACTAAGATCTCATTGAAACTGTCTGTCAGAATGGGCAGAGTAGGCAGAGAAGGGTGGAAGGGGATCACCAGGGCATGCATGCTTCATGACACATTTCTTACTTTGAAAATCTGCTGTTTCAAAATACATATTATAATTCTTTGCATATCCTTAAAAAGACCCGTATACTCTGTCTGATAGTGAAATCAAGGCCAGATGGGAATCTGTAGGTTGTGGCTTTATTCATTGATATGAAGGAGGGCATGGTGTTTGCTAAGTCTCAGTTTCCTTGTGTTGAGCTGGCTAGATGTTAGGCATGGACAGCTTAAGGTCTCAGCATCATTTGTACTGCTGATGTTTTCCTGCTAAGTGGAGTTTTAAACTTTGGATTCTTTACCTCAATTAGGTGAAGAACCCTGGTACCAAAGTTGTCCCAGAAGCTGTGACATTAGAGGATGGCTAAACTAGTCAGGCAGAATTGTGAATCAAGAAGGTAAGACAACTCAGAAAGACTACCTCAGAAACCTATCTCCAAAAGATAAACCCTAAGGGACTGGAGAAATTAGAACTTACTTAGAGGAATGTGGACCATTCAGTCAGAATTTCTTTCCTTAAGTTGGACTTCTGTCATGTGAAAGTAGAAGGGTTTTCTATGGTTAATTGTGGTTATAAGTAGAAAGGTTTTCTATGGTTAATTGTGGTTATACCCTGCCTTGTTTGGAGTAAGAATCAATACCAAAGTTTCTCACATTGCAAGAGACCATGGAGGTGGCAGTATTTTTAAGACGATAAATCCTTGCCCTCTGAGTAAGGCCCTGAGGGTGGGCTCTGAAAAGATGTGCTTGACCTGAGGTATGTGATGGGTCCAAGGACCAAAGCTTCTTGATGCCCTCAAACAATTGCTATACACTGTATCTGCAGAGTGGATGTTGTGAAGGCTTTACTGGAGGGCTCATAGGAACCTGGGATACTCAAATCTCAGTAGTTAGGTGACAGTGAAGCCCTCAGTGGATCTGACCTGGGCAACCTACAGGTGGAAATGGTAAGTATTATTCTACCAATTCCTCCTAACCACACGTTCCTTGGAGAGATTGTTTATATATATGGTATTATTTACATGGAGTAAAATTACTAGATGGTGTCATTATTTCAAATCAGCAATCATTTGGAAAAAAGCAGACAACAACATGAGATGATACCTCAGAAAAAATGCTGCTGCTATGAAAGCAAAGTTCTTTCTAGAGAAAGCCTTGAAAAAATTGCAGACAAAGTCAAATTGATGTTACTTATGTAGCCTGACACACCTCCTGCCATGGTTTGGGAGAGGAGTTCAGATGGATATTGAAGAGGGAAAAGGGAGTAGGGAAAACTTTGGCACTGACTTCCTTTTAATATGACATTGGTAATTATATAGAATATCTAAACTTTTTTTCCCAACAAACGGTTGTTCTTCAAAGAACATATTATTAGACTCTCTTGGCACCAAAAATATGAAATTAGTTTCTTGTTTGTATAAAATCACCTTACACCTAGAGCTGGAGTCTGCAAAGATACATGCACTTGCTTAGTACCAAGTAGCGAATACAGCTCCAGTAACTAAAAGTAGTTTTCCCTATGCTTAAAATTAACGGTGTGGCAATCTCCCAAATGCCATTGGCGACATTATGATAGCTTTTCCCATTAGGTGTATTTCCCATCGTTTGTCACAGACCTTTTTCTTCTCAGCTGTAAAAATAGGTTTTGGGGATGAAGGGCTCGCTCAGAGCTGTGGGACCAGTAGATGGCAGCAAGAACACGCTGAAAACTCTTTCCTCGACCAGCCGGGCAGCCTGGCAAGCGGTATAACTTTAAATGGATTCAGTATTTGTCTTCCATATTTGGAGAGTGAAAAGTATATGTGACAATTAGAGGGTAATGCAATATTACAGTGCAAATAGGAGAGTGAAATGACTGTGTAACCACTGAATAGTTTCGTGATTTAATTTGTTTGTACTGACCTAACTTCTCTGCAATTGCAAGTTCACCTCTGAGGGACTTGAAAAAAGTGATGGAGATCTGACTCCTGCCAGTCACCGGAAGCTTCCCCGGGGCCTCCTTCTCTCTTACACTTTCTGTGCAGGGTAGTGTTAATTAACATTGCTTTTAGGCTGAAAAGTCACAGCAATCTGCAAATGACAGAAATATCCCTCTACATATACTCGGCTTTCATAGAGAATTCTGCTCTCTGCTGCACATCCCTCAGAAACGAAAAAAATAAATTAGTTAGGGTATGAAGAGAAAACCCAAATATGTACATACACAAGTATGATTTTTTTTTATTCTTGCTGCTTTTTTCAAAGCAGGCTGGGGTGTGGACTGACTCACCATGTATCATAGTAATTGCAAAGGCGGAATGCAACAGCTCCAGAAAACTGTCAAGAAGTAGACATAAAATCTAGGCATCCAGGAGGCAGCTGGGCTTCTTAATTATTGGCAAATATATTTATATATAAATATTTTGCCAAGCGTGATTTGGCTTAAGGGTTCCTGTGAAGTGACCTTTTGCTTGCCTTTGTTTTGTGTCTGTACACATGTCCTAGATAGATACATGCGGAGAGAGACAGAGACACACAGACAGAGATAAATGAGAGGATTTCACACAGCCCTTCCAAATCCCAAACCATGCCTAAATTAAACGAAGAGGGATATGAATCGAGGCATAAGTGCAAGCACAGATTTCAGAACTGTGAAAATATGTCAGCAGAGCATCATTTTTTGGTTCAGGCTGATAATCACTCCCTGCTCTCATTATAAGATCAGAAGGGCCATCTGTCCTCTCTGGATAATTTGGAGCTCAGATACAGTGAGCACCCTTGTTAGGAAATGACCCTCCTACTCTCTGTAATCACAAGCACTTGCAGTCTGGGATCTACACGAAGCTGTGGAGGAACAGACTGGTTCCAGACCAGTATTGATTACATACAGATTTGTGCTTTATTTGGTGCTTTATTTTGGTGAGGAGGTTTTTATTTTGGAAGTATGATGGGGCCTATTTCCTGCCTGCATTTTTCAAATTGTCACTTTCACTTCTTCAAACTCTCCTCTACCTTCTCGAGGTGTAACACTAGGATGTTGCATGAGATGGAAGAGTATCTTGATTTCGTAATGAGAGAAACATAAAACAATACAGCTCAGGAAGGCATTTCCTAATACACAATCCCTATTTGAGGGAAAATTTTTCCCCTCTGATGCACCGTAATTCTCGAGTGAGCAACTGACTCGTTCACAACCATAGCAGAGAGGCGTAAAATTCAAGGGTTCTTCAACGTTTGCTCTGGACCTGCAGATAAAAACAAGTCTTAACGACTTCACTGACATAGGACAAAGTCATTAGCCGAAGGGAGAAATCTTGGCAAGGGAGCATAATCTGCCTTCCTCTTCTGACCCAGATTCAGTGACAAAGTCCCATGTCCCTCCCGTGTTTCTAGGCAAGGAGACAACTTGATCATCGGAAGGGCAGGACCGGAGTGAAAGGACCCCTTTTCGGAGAAGGGTCCTTGCAGGAATTCATCCGGGATGAAATCATCTCATCGTTCTTGTGGGAACCAGTGTGTATTGTACTGATAATAGCCGAACAAAGATGACACACAAGACGGACAGTTTCAGGACATCAGGACACGGGGAAGTCGCAGGTGGGAGGAATCCGATTTTAGAGCTAAGAGTTTCGTCGTCTCTAATGACCCGCTGTAAGAGACTTGGGGTTTCAAGAGGTAGTTTATTCTGACGCTAGCGGTTTCTCCTCATTTGTAAGACAATGATGTTTAATATTCACCGAGGAGCAGTGAGGTGGCATTTGAACACCCCCCGCCCGCCTCCCGCTCCGGGAGCAGGGGTCCCGTTTGCAGAGATGCGGCTGGCAGCCTGCCGTGCGCCCGCAGAGACCGTTCCCTGTTGGGTCGCCGGGCCCGGCTGGGCGAGGGTGCCAATACCTCCGGGCCCGAGTCGGGTACCTTCCCGAGCGGCTGCAAAGCCGCCCCACTCGCGGAGGCAGACAGTTACGAAACGACCTTTATAAACTCAGCCAAGTTCAGACCACAGTGTTAGCGCAGCCGGCGGGGACGGACGCTGCCCCACGGGCGTCATCGTCTCCGGCTTTCCTGGGAAGGGGAAGCCGAGCACCCCTGAACTGGGGGCGGGCAGGCTCTAGGCACACTCGTGGGGAGATTTAGCAGGCATCCCAATATCGCTTTGTTTTGCGATTGGCATCCACAAAACATCTATGCTAAAAATAGGAACAAAGCAGAGCCCAGGTAACTCTCTGTAGATCTTGGCTGGCCTTAAGGACGGGTACGCTTTTGGGTAATCAAAATGATATCTTCTTTGGAGCCAAATGGGTTTCTTTGTTCAGCAGATAAATAGTTTCAAGTGTTGTTTGGCTGGTTCGGGGAGGGGGGGCGTGATTGGGTTTGGTTTGGTTTGAGTTTTTTAAAGACTCCGGATCTACACAATCTTTCCCCTCCCTCTCCCTCTTTCCATAATTTTCCTCACTAAGAGAGCTTGTACGTGTTTGTATTAAACTCGAGCACGTTGTGGAGGAGAGGGAGAGAAAGCGGGTGCAGTACACTAAAACTCTAACAAGTAACCCCGAATATGTGAGCGATACGTATATGTTTATTCTCGCCAAATATTTCTGCATCTGCTAGGCAAGGCGTCGGGTTCTGCATATGCCCACTTCTGTGCAGTTCCGTGAAAGAAAACCCAGTGAAATTGCTTTACGTTCTTGTATATATGTGCGTACGGCTATACAGAGAAGTAGGTAGATAGACTGCGCTCACGTAATCTGCCCGTGTCTGTCTAACTGGGAGGATTAGTTATCTCTGCATCTATTGAGAATTAACAAGGGCGAGAGATTATGTATCAACGTACAGACAACGGTTATGAATATGAAACTTTACGTACATAGGTAAGACGGATTCAGTCAGCCACTCAGCTGCAAAGCTCGTCTTTAAGGCTGCTCTGTCTTATCCTCCCAAAGCCGTCAGACAGTTTCCTCCGAGTACCTCCACCAGGGAATAAGGAGACGGCTCAGCCCTGCACATCCCTTCTTTTCACATCAGAAAACGACAGACATATGTCACCGCCGTGCCTGGACTTTGCTGGAAATGAAACGACTCCCCCCACCCTGCCACACACCTTTTGTTCCAGGCAAAGATAAACAGTTCGGAGGAGCTGGGAAAGGGTGTTATGCCAGAAGGGGAAGGACGGGGAGAGGGCTCACTGCCCTCCGGCTCCGCGAGTGCGGCTGTCTGTTGGACACTGGCGGGCAGGGACCGGGGATGCTCCAGGGCGGGCGGGGGGCCTTGCCGCGGCGGAGGGCAGGGCAAAGCAGACGGCTGTCGGGTCGGGCCTGCCGCACCTCCAGGTGCAGGGAAGGGGTCGGGGCTCCAGCCGGGGGTCAGCAGGGTCTGAGGGGCAGGAGAAGGGTAGCTAAACGACCGAGGAGGCCGGGACGCGGGGCCGGGGGAGGGGCAGGGGTCGGGGAGGCGCACGGCGAGGTCTCTCCGCCGTGCAAGACTGTATTTTGCGGCAGAAACTCTCTTCAGCGCAGACAATGGAGCGGGATGTTTACTGCGGGCGGGAAGACAATTAGCAATTCATCGGGAGAGATGTGTCACCCAAATGTCACGGGGAAGCTAACATGACATCTGTTTTAATGGCTCCGTGCTAATAAACTCCTCTCGAAGGGCGGCTTTGTGGGGACGTCAAAGATTATTTACAGAATGAGTCAGTTTCCAAACGGGCTGAGGCGCCGTCGGTGGCGGCGGAACCACAGTTCGGCGGGGACACGGCGCCTGGGACGCCGGGGCGAGAAGAACCCGCCGGGAAAGGGGCACCTGCGGGCAGCCTCCGGCACGGCTCGGCTTGGCTCGGCACAGCTTCCGGCAGGGCCCGCCGCGCGGGGGGCGGTCAGAGCGGGGCTATCCCCGCGCCCAGCACGTCCCGGCGCCCCGGCCCGCGCAGCCCCGGCGGTGCCCAGCTGAGAGGAGACGGCAGCCCCAGGCGGGCGTCCTTCCTTCCTCTCTCCGCGCTGGTGGGTGCGGTTGGAATGGGGCGGGTGCCCCAGAGGGTCCCAGGCAGTGCCCCCGAGGGAATGCACCTCCACCTGCGGGGCTTGCCTTCTGCTTAGCTCTGCCTGAAGGAGAGGGGAGTCCCAGTCCCTGCAGAAAACGCCCTGCGTGGAGAGCCCCGGAGCAGCAGGGAGAGGGGTCTCCGTCCTGGGGCCGCAGACGCGGGCGCGCCGAGTGGCCCGGCCTACGAGATGGAAGTTCCTTGACACCGGAAAGCAGAGAGGCTCCGAAAGAGCGGCCAGACTTTCACCGACTGCCACATCCTGCGTTATTGAACAAGACACGCTGCAGTAAAACACATAAGTAGACAAACTGAGAGAATCCATTTAGAAGTTAACACAGTCTGACTCGCTCACAAGCACACAGTGGGGGGAGACAATTTAATTTCCTTCAAATCCATCAGAAGATTTTTATGTTTAGATTGTTGTTTAGATGGCACTACAGAGCTCTTTAAAATAGAAAGGGGGAAAACCTACCGATTCTCTGGCCATTGGCTGTGTTTCCTAGATTTTCGTGTTCTGTAAGGCCAGATGGGGGAGGGGGTGTGTAGAAAATATGCAACTGTGCTTGCAAATACGTAAGCGTATAAAGGGAAAATGTGTTTCTGTCTCTCTCTGTATACATGTATATGTGGATCTCATCTGAAAAGAGAATGGATACCGCACCTTTTTAAGACAGGCAGAGCAAGACAAACCAAAAGTCTTTACTCGGGCAAAAACAAGACTGAATGTAATAGCAGGTTTTTGCAAACCTGTCCTCGGTACTTATTAATCGTTCAGATCAAACACTTTAATGGATAGCGAGAGTGAAAATATGATGAGAACCGTTTGTTGTCCTTTCACGGCAACGAAAACTCGGTACTGACACCGGGTCTGAACGCAACAGCGTGCTCCGTAACCTGGAGAGGGAAAGGAGGTGGGCCAGGAAGTAGATGGGTAAGAGGAAAATTGCTATTGTCAGAAAAACTAAATGCAATTTTACGTGGCCCACACCTGAGGTGAGGGAAAAAAATCTACTTCGCCTCCTTCTGTCTCCAAGGCTATTGTCTCAAAGAAATGCTAGGGCAGAGGGACGCCGGTCCCACACTTGAGGGACGATGCAAGGGACACAGCTGCGGGAACAGGGGCTCATCTGGATGGGGACCCCGGTGTTCCACTTTCCCCTCTCCCACCGTGGTCATTCTCTCGCAGCCCTGAACACATCTTCTCAGTTTAATACAAACCTCGTGACTCAGAGCTGCTTTCTCGAGCTTCGACGGGAGCGTCGCAATCTTCCGGGCCTCCGGGTGAAACGTACCAGCAGCTTCCCGGGACGTGGAGCCCGAAGGAGCAGAGGGATGAGGGAGAGTGGGGACACCAAGATTGTTCCTCTTTGTCCTTTACTGACACTACTGTTTGTACTCATCTACCCGCACACGCCAATTCTGTATAGCTGCCCCTCGTGCGTGCATCTGCGCCCATGACTTTTGGGGGGAGTGGAAGAGTCCTCCTTTGCCCTCTCCGCTTAAGCCCTCGCTATTGCGCTTCCCCCCTGCACGGAGTGCCGGGAAGAGACTACCCGCTGCGGCCCTGGGGGGCATCGGGCAAGGCGGGAGCGGCGCGGAACGAGCCCCGGGGCGCGGCGGGCGAGGGCGTCTCTCCTTTGCACAGCCTCCCCAGCGGCCAAGCCTCTGGGAGTAGGGGAGGAGGGGGAGGGATCCCACTCTCCATCCCAGCTATATTCAGAGCTTGGGAGGCCGGTAAACAAAACGGTCTTGCTATCTCCTCGCGCAGATAAGGCAAGAAGTGGCTTTCTTTAATAATATGATTGAAATGTTAGGGGTATGATGCCTCCTCGTTAGTAATATTGGCTTTGCATGCAGAGCACAATCCCATCCCTCTAGACTGCTTAGCCAAAACAGAGCGTAAACTCTGTAATTAGTAACGTGTTCCATCATTAAAGAGCCCTGCTGAGAATTTCTATTTAATAATGGTCTTAAATTAGTTATGATGGTAAATACTCATCTGGAAATTCAACATCTAAAACCATCTACAATCTGGAAATGCTCCAGTGTTGCTGTAATCTCCTGTAACACAGAAATTACTATCACATTCAACCATCGCATTAGAAATTCGCTGTACGGCTTGGTCCACTAATATACAGTATGGATGTGTTAATTAGGTTAACCCATAGACTGTCTGCTTCACAAATATTTAGAAATAAACAATGAAAGCTCCTTTTTTATACGATATAGCCAGAGACGAGGGGAGGAGGGATGGATTTGACTTGCAGTTGGAAAGTCTTTTGTTTTCAGATAAGGTGGAACTGCAACGTCCGGGCTAAGTGTTGACAACACACACCCATCGGTACCCACGAGCACGAGCACGAACCCACTCCCACGTGCGCACACACCTCGGCCACGCACAGCAGCTCCCCGCCACACGCAACAGCAGCACTCCCGGCTCCTCCTGCAGAGGCTTTTACCATTCGCCTCCCGGCTCAGGCAGATCATTTCATACCACACTGGTTCTGTCTGGGATTTGGGGTTTTTTATTATAATTTTTCCGTTTGCGAAAACAGCTCCCTCCTTCACTGCCATGTGTCCTATACAGCGGGGCTTGATTTTGGCATTCTTTCCATGAGAGCTTTAAAAGCGTTCAAGAAGGCACATGGAAGAGGCAGCAAAAGAGTAAATAAATAAATAAAACTAGCTGCCCCTCGGCTGCAAGTGGAATAAAAGTTTCACAGACAGACTGTGATGCAGATATAAATAAGTCGTTCAGGTACACTTATCCCCACTGGGGATATAACAGAAAGTTATTTGTAATAACAATAAAAAGCCAGTAACTGAGATAGTTGGAGGTTATGGTAGGAGTGAAGGGAGGAGAGTGAAATATATTTCTGTATTTACCTAGACGTCTAAGCGTTTATCCTCTCAAGCACTAACCTTTCATGTTTAATGAATGAATCTGCATTGCAGGGTTTTTTTTCCACTCCATGTGCCGGCTAGTTTTAAATCTGCAAGCACCACAAAGAGGCCGTGATCCCATCTGCCTATGATTCCAAATTAAAGTTCAAACGGATGGCTTACACACTGCTGATCCTGTATCATAGCCTCTCGCGACCCTTCAATTACTATTTAATAGAATTACAGTGTAAAATCCCAATAGTCTTAAAGAATGTTTTATCACAGACTGAAGAGAGAGAATATACAGACACCTCCAATGTTATTGAACTGTATTACTGACCTATTTAGATATTAAAAGGGAATATTTAGTGTTCTACAAGATATTACAAGAACTGCTTTAATCTGAAAATATGTGTATGTGTGTACACATATATATGCCTCTCTGTGTGTGGACATTGTATATATTAACTCCAACCCATTCACGAATGCATACAGCCACTCCATATGAATGTGGGGGTTCACCCATGTACACACACCCACACACCCACACGCACTTCTCCAGGTCCGTGTCCAAATTTGTGTTTTCTGGTAAACTGCAGCACTTCGTTATTGTTGCTGGATATTGCTAGAGAGGTTAATCCAGTAGCAAAGCAATTTCTCCTTCACTCATTGAAAATTACTCTTTAATTGACATTATTATTAAATGAACTTTCCCTTAAGATGTTTCTATGGGGACGAAAAAAACATCTACCCCCCTCAAAGAAAAAAAAACCCCAAACGACAAAAAACGAATAAAACAACAAATATTTGCCGTATAACTAAATGTCCTTCTAATATTTAGGGCAGGAATTATGGTCAGTAGCAAACTGGAATTAGATGTTGTAAATCTTGGCGTCTAGTGCAGTTCTTGTCCTTCTTTTTCTACCTGTTCGGCAAGGGACCTGTCTGCTGCACAGAGACAATTCTGCTACTTCAACTCGCTTACAGAGAGGTGATTCTAACCACACACTTCCAGGTATTTACATCTATGCTTTCTTTATTCAATACTCTTCAGCACCTTCTCTTGCAGATCACGAGGTGCCAAGCCGCTTTGAAGCCTCCTGGTCTGAAAACACCTTGCTTTCAAAATAAAAAAGAACAGCGTCGAAAACAAAACCTCGCAGCCGTCCTTCCTCCAGACACAGCAACATAAATCCCTTTCGTATCATTTAATCACAGCTATAACCCGACAGCCCTTGCCTTTTGTCATTACTGTGCTAGAAGAGAATATTTAGCATGATTGTCGGTAATATCCTTAGTGCTTTCTCTTCACAACTCTTTCTTGCACACAGAGAGACATACAGACTCCCGTCTCCCTTCTCCATCCCTTGGTCAGTTTGCAACTGGATTGTTTGGTTCTTTTCTGCCTTTTTTATACACGATTTACAAACTTCTGTGTATCAGAGCTCTCTCAGGGTGGTCATGCAGCTACAGGCCACGGGAACCCTCTGCATTTTGGACTCGTGTGTGTGTGCATGTGTGTCAGTCTGCACACCAGTGTGCGTGTGTGTGCTCTAGAAAAGGCAATGTTTGTCTATCCTCTCCCTACATGCAGAATCCAGGCCAGTGCGATGTGGAGCTCAATAAGAAACTGCATGAATAAACACGAATAGAAAGTTGTGCTCAGCTAACCGAGGAAATCAGAGCAATACCAGGGCACCAACGTCCACATTTCTTTTCACTTCGGGCCGGGGCAGTAACCTCATCTGGGTATGCTAAAAATTAAGGGCAACGGGCAAGCAGACTCAGGTCTCTCGAAGAGGCTGCTGTAATTGATCAGACAGAGAGAGTTGGGGGTGACTGAAACCCACGCCTGACCGTGGAGGCCCGGCAGCAGACACAGCCCAGAAGGCGCACAAAAGACCCCCAGCCATGCTAAAGGGCTAGGGTTGGCCCTCGGGCAGCTACCAAGGGAGGAAAGGAGGGAGGCAGGCAGGTGGCTTCCGTGGCCCCCAGACTTCCACGCCGGTGGACCCACAAACCGGAGCTGTTGGGGATGAAGGCAGTGTCACAGACCCACGGCGCGGGAGTGGGCCGTGGGGGGGGTAACCATCGCCTCCAAACTACTCCGGAACCGGCTAGTCTCGGCCCAACTTCCGACGAGCGGGGTGGGGCCGTGCCTCCGCGGTGGTGGGCGAGAGGCGGCGGGGCGGGACGGCACGGACCGGAGGATTGGAGCCGCCCAGACCGGCTCTCGCGGAGGCAGCGCAGGGGGCTTCTGGGTTCTGGCCATCTGCCTCCCGTCCTCAGGCTTTCTCTTAAATATTGATCAAACGCGCTTCAGCTTCCGAGTAATTTCATCTTAATCAACGGCCGGGCTCGGCGCGGATAATAAACTAATGCTGGAGAGGGTCTGTGGATAAAGCCGGGCCAGGGGCAGGGAGGAGGCAGCCCTTCAGTTTGGCGGGGCTCGATAGGCCCTATCTTCCCGGGGCAGATGGACTTAGTGGGTGAGAAGGCTTAAATGCAGCTTTTCATAGATTTACACCTCAATCAGCCATTCAGGTTTCTAATGCAAATCCTAAAAAAACATCATTTATCTATTACGAAGCCCGGCTGTGAAACGGCATATCATTAGCTGCACCCTTGGCACCCCGAAACCGCGCAGGCAGCGGGGCCCCACGATGTCTTCCCCCCTCGGTCGCCTCGCGCAAAGATCCTCGGGTTCCCGGGAGAGGGAGACACCCCCAGGGCGGATGGGGCAGCTTCGGGTTTGGGCTGGCAATCCGGTCAAAGGAGCAACTTTTGGGGGATGGGGGTGACAAATGTCGTGGGAGGAAAGGCCCTGCCCTTAAGCTGAAGCTGTCCTGAAGCTTAAGTCCAGGTACTGGTAGGGAGATGCTAAGGGTGATCTCTGGCATCCTCTAACTGCCACGGCAGGACGGGGCGATCTTCTGGAGGTTTAATCAAAGGGATGAAAAATCCAAACCTATCATTGTGAGGCTGAGTTGAGGTAGGTTACTGCTGCCGGCTTGACGCCTTCTAGCTGCAGCTTCGAGACGTGAAAATGAAGAAAACAATGTATCCCAAACTTTCATGTCTGCATCCTTTCAGGTATTAAAGTCCTCTAAAAACACTGCTGGATAAGAACGACACTATCAGAGAGGAACAGAAAACTGCACTTAAAAACAACGTACCAGCATTGAAGATCTTCCTACCAAAACCTGGGGGTGACTGAAAAGCTGGAGTTTGTTGTTCTAAAGGCCTCTCCGCAGCCTCCATGGCGGGGAGGGGGCGGAGAGAAAAAGCAGCCCAAGCACTAATGTGAGACCCGGCGAGGGTGCTGGCCGCTGAGGAACCTTTTATCCCCTCATGGGTAATATTTCTCCCCTCTAAAAGCCGCGTGGGGGAGGGAACGAACTAGGTCCATCACACCACCCACGCGGAACACGGGAGCCCTGTTGTGTGTCTGCCCCCAAGCAATTCCCGTCCATTTCAGTTTCGTACAACCGGACGTTATTTTCTATTAACTCCCCACTCGTGTTATGTTGGCGATGGGGGCAGTGACACCGCCGGAGGTGCCCCTGGGGAAGACCCCACCTCGGAGCCGCGCGTTAAGCGAAACCCGCGGGGCGGGGGAGGCGACCCCCGACGGGGCGGGCGCTGCCTCGGGCCATATGTGTCCTTCCCCGCGGTGACTCCAGACACACGCAGGGACGTGTTCCATACGTGCTTGCACACGGGCGGCTTGTCCTCAGGGGAACCAGAGGTGTATGAACATATTCACACAACAGTTTATTTCTTAAAATTACCCATTAGAGGCTTGATCTAAGATCTGACACCCCATGGGGATTCTCCCAAATCCACAGGTAGCCTCTTGGGCTGGGGTCTAGGGGGTGGGAACCCAGGCGCTCCCTATGACTTTCTTTAGGCCTAATTCGGACTTCACAAAAAAAAGGGGAGGGAGAAGGAGGAAGAGAGGACTCAGGCAACACAAAGGTAGATCGGAAGTTCATAATAGTTTGGAAATGGTCAAGAAATTCCAGGCACGTTTCTTTCTAAATCCCCGTTAATATTCAAAATTGTATTTTCAAGTAAAAACAAGTTTAGATTTACTTCTTGTTAATACACGGCTGAATAACCTGCCAAGAGCAAAGAAAAAAAAAGACAAAAAAATAAAGATGCTGAAATACTGTTAGTCATGCAAATAAAGACTTCTTTCAGCACATTACAATATACTCCGGATTCAAGGGGAGGAGCTGTAGCCCGCTTAGGGCTAGTTTTTGGTTTTGTTTTCATTTAAAGCTGCAAAACAAATCCCGAAGTGTCTTAACCACTCTCTGGAGACCTCCAGCCCTGCAGACAGGCGGTCGGGGGAAACCTTTTAACTCGCAATGCACAGAAAAATGACCAGGGTGTGAGGGGAAAGGATGGAGTCCGCGGTGGCAGAGGGGACACAGAGGGATACGGCCGTGCCCCGCGAAGCCGCCGCTATCGCAGCACTGTGTCCCCGTTGCCGCCCGCAGCCTCCTCGCGGGGTCGTTTCGTCCCCGCAAAATCCCTTCGGAGTGACCCGCCGAGCCGGGGAAGGAGGGGGCCGGTGGGGCGTAGGGACCGCGCAGAGATGCGCTCCCCGTGGGACGGCAGCGGGGCACACCGCGGAGAGAGAAGCCAACGGGGAAGGCGTGATTTCCGTGGCGAACAGAAACACCAACATCGCTGGATAGATAAGAAAATGGAATACTGTATTTGATTTAGAAAGTTTGTACATATAGATAAACACGCAGTTAAGGAAACAATAGTTTAAGCGTCCTACGTGGAGTTTAAGAAGAGACCCCCCAAAGCTGCTATGAAATACTCAAAATAGCTTTTGCATAAGATAACTACAGTTGCACCCTAAGCTTTTTTTTCTTTTTCTTATTTTTTTTTCTATCGCTGAGGTCCCTTTTGAAAACCTAGCCCGTCAGATTTTGACAGCTAAGTTTGTGCAAGGAACACCGAGTCAAGGAAAAAAAAAGGAGAGAGAGAGAAGAGTGGGAGGGAGATAGACAGAGAGAAGGAAGGAAGAGAGCAAATATCATATACAAGCATTTCTACACATATATTACAAACTGGGAAAATGACCGCATCATTAAGATATACATAATTCATATAAAATTTTGAAATAAAAATAAAAATCTGTTACAGTCATAACTATTCTTTTTCCACATTTATAACCAGTACCCACGCAGGCAGTGACAGAAGTGTAGAAAAAAAGGTGCTTACGAATAAAATGATTGTCTGCTGAACAAAAAAACAGAAAATTGCATCTTGGCTGGACCATCACTTGGACTAAAAAAAAAAAAAAGAGAGAGAAAGGGAGAGGAAGATAGAAAGAGAAACAGGACCAACAAAAAGGCGATAAACATTGGTTATTTCCCTCTTCAAGGAGTTCCTTTTAACTTTTTTTTTTATTTTTGATTTTTGTACAAATTTGATCGGAGTTTGCATTTTTTGTCTGGTTTCTGTTTGTTTTCCTTTACTATAGAGAATATTTTTTCCCAGATACAAATTTAATCATCATCATCATGCAAGTGGGTGAAATGCGTCCATGGAAAAGCGCAAAGGAGAAATCGTGCTTGTCCTAAAAAGAATACAATTGTCACTTTTGCTTTGTTTTTTTTTCCTTTCTTTTTATATATATAATAATTATTATTTCCCGCCCCCCCCCACCCCTCCCGCTGCAGCACCAGCGTTTGTGACTGTTGAAGTTTTAGCTCCATCTCTTGGTGGTGGTGTTGGCTGACGGTGGTGGTGGATTCTCTGATCCCTGTCTGTTTGTTTGCTATTACGTTTGGGTCGGGTTTGGCCTTTTCTTTCCTCCTGGCTGTGTGTGTGCGTGCATGCGTGTGTGTGTCCTGATTCTAGGTTGCCTCGGTTTGTTTCGCTCGGGACGGGGAGAGGGTGCTTGGCTGTTTGGATTTGGATTTTTTTGTTTGTTTGTTTTCCGATATCATACATCACATTCCGAGTCGCTGGAGGTTACCGAGAGGATGGAGGTGCCCGTCTCGGCTCTTTCTGTCAAACTGGAGACGCTGGTGGTCGGGCTGGCCGCCGTGGACGGAGACTCGGCCGAGCTGTGTGTCGGGCAGCCGGGCTCTGCCAGCGACCGCATGCCGCTCTGTCCTATCGCCTGGTGCTGGAGCCTGCATCGCGCCGGGAGACAAAACAACAGCATAGCCCCGCTCAGACACCGGCCGCCGCCAAGGGGACGGCGCCCGCCCGATCCCGCGCCCCTCCGGGCCGTGGACGGCCGCGCCCACGGCCTCGGCCCGGCGCGAAGCGGAACGGACCGGACCCCTCGACTGCAGCGGTGCGGTCCCCGGCCCGGCCCAGCTGCTTTCCCGCAGCGCCCCGCAGAGCCCGCAGCGGCGGCGGGATGCAGGGCCAAGCCGTTCTCCCGGGCCGCGCTCTCCCCGCTGCCGGCTCAGGCCGCCTCGGGGGCACGGCATCCCGCGCAGACACAGCTAGAGGGGCCTGCGAGAAGATAGGGAGCGGCGGGAGAAGCGATTCCCTGTCCCCAGGTTAGGACAACACGAGCAGCACCTTCTCTTTCCCCGGACTGCCAGTCACTTCTCCCCGCAGTACGGCAGGCCTAGGAGAAATCGTGTGTGGGTGAGCTCCTTAAACACTTGGCCATCGCGAAAAGACGAAAGGAGCGTTCTGTAGAGGGCAAGAATCGTACTGGCTCCTCATTTTGTGCTCTGGCCATTATCTGACTAAATATTCCCCGGTGCACTGACAAATACTCTGGGGTCTGAGGCAGGACTGGAGGGAGGTCCTGGCCATGGAACGCAGCGCTATGAATAAAATAAAAGATTGTGGAACACAGTACTTCTCTCAGCTCGAAATTTACTTTCTTTTTTCATCTGAAAGCCAAAATCGGCTTTAAAGTGCTGGTCCTTTCCCCGTCAACGCTTAAGGGAATATTGCTTTTGAGCATTTTTTTAAAGAAGCAATCCATAATTTTTAGGTCCCCTCGCGTGTTGTGAATATTCCTCTGGGCCCGTTTATTCCGCTCGAAACCGCCCCCTCCCCCAAAAAAGCTGATTCAGGGATAAGAGCTAAAAGTCCTGAGTTGAGCAGCCAGCCTCAAACAGCTAGCGCCTAGTATTGCCAGTGTGAATTAAAATACACTCTTTACTCAAATGCTTCCCACCGAGGAATTTTCTGTTTAACTGGCTGCAAAGAAGAATTAAAAAAACCATAGCCTGTTTATTCTACATTTCTCATTATTTTAAGTTGTCTAATTTCATCGTCTTTGATTTTTTCTCCCATTTACAATTCCTGATGCATTCATCTGCTGTCAACAGCGTTGAGTCAACAAAAGCATCCATAGGCAACTTCTGTTTATTTACAGTCCTAAGCTGATCTGTTTTCCATTTAATGGAAATTAAATAGCGAGGCACTTTTAGGTTGCATTTTTCCTACAGAATCGTGAATCAATAGCACCAGTGCTATAATTAGGAGGAATTTAAAAGACAGCATTTACAAGAACAAGAAGTTTTGTTTACACGTTTACAGTGCTGGCCAAACTTAAATTAAAATAAAACCAATGAGTCAAACTGGATTAAGGGTCCATTTTCATTTGCAAAATAAGTATTACGGAGAGTGACGAGAAAGAAAAAAAGAAAGAAGGAAGGGTGTCTCGCTTTTATCATGGCAAAGCAGAAAGGGGAAGAAAAAAAAAGACACCGAGAGACACATAAATGCAAGCGTAGATGCACAGGAAACACAGGACCAGGAGGCCAGGTCGCCATGTGGTGTAAACATGGGAATGCAGATGGGGGAAAAAAAGATTCCCGGTCTCTTAAATGTTTTTTTCCCTTTTTCTCCACGAGCCAAAGAGCTCTGGGATATGTGTGTGCCTGTGCTGGTCCCGCTGCGCATGCAGAGCAGCACGAACAATTGGAGTGGAGCCTCTGGCTCTACCGAAACCCGCTCTGAGCCTCACCGCCTGCCTCGGCCCCTCGTCAGGGGAACCGCGCCAGAGCCCGGCCAGGCGCAGATCGCGACAAGCCGAAAGCCAAACCTTAGCCCACCGACCCGGAGCCGCGGGGTTTCCCGTCCCCCGCGGCAGATGCCGCTGCGGGGAGGGAGGCCGGGAGAGCCGGGCGCTGCCCCCGCCGCCTCCGATGGGGCCCGCGCACATACATACACACACACACACATATACCCGCGGACGGAGCTCCCCACACCTGCCATGTCCGCACCCCGGAAGCCCGTGGGGAGCCGGGACAGTGCTCGAGGCACGTCAGGCAACTTTGAGCCGCGCCTGTCCCCGTCGCATCCCCGCGGCTACTGGGAAGAGATCTACCCGCCCGGCGAGGGGATCGATTTCTCCCGGTGGCGGTGATGGAGAAGAGAAGCAGGAAGGGAGATGTAGATAGAGGCGCGTTGCCTCCCAGGCGGCTGCCGAGCCGCGGAGTGCGGCAGTCCGCCCGCGGGGTACCGCCGCCCACCTCGCCCCCCGCCCCGGAGCGTGGTACCGCAGCCCCACTGACCTGTTTTTAGCCGCCGCTGCTCTGTCTCTTTGCCTTCGGTTTTTGAACCAGTTGCCTACTTGCGTGGGGGTGAGCCCCGTGGCCTGAGCCAGTTCCCTTTTCTTGCTGGGATTGGGATAAGGGTCCTGCAGGTACCACTCCCTCAGGAGGCTGCGAGTCCTCTCCTTGAAGCAGTGCGTCTTCTGCTCACCATCCCAAATGGTCCTGGGCAGCGGAAACTTCTTCCTCACCCTATATTTATCAACTGGTCCCAGCGGGCGACCCCTTAGCTTCTCGGCCTCCTGGTAGTGCGCTTCGAGCCACATGGCCTGCAACTTGCCGTGGGACTCCTTGGTGAATTTGTGGTTCTCCAGAATGTGGTAGAGGTCTCGGAAGTTGCCCGTGTGGAAGGCCACCACCGCCCGGGCGCGGAGGATGGACTCGTGCTTGTTGATGGCCTCGCATGCCCCCGGCGCCACCGGCAGCGACCAGAGGAACCTCCCCAGCCTCTCTATGTCTCCAGTCTCCTCCAGCGTCTCGCAGACACTGGCCACTTGCTCCGGGGAGAAGTTGAGTGTGGGCAGCTGAAACATTGACAACTCTTCGTGGGGTGCCCGGGAGCTGCCGCCTCCACCGCCGCCGGCACCGGGGCTGCAGCCCGAGCCGCTGCCGCTGCCGCCGCCGCTGGCGAGAAGGAGGGAGCGGTGGTGCGGATCGGCGGCGAAGTTTGGCAAGAAGAAATGGGTGGGATAAAGCTCTAGTGGGGACCTGAACACCATGGGATGACCGGGGAGAGGGGGAGATAAATCAGGGAGAAAAGAAAGAAAGGGAGGAAAAAGGGAGGAAAAGGCACACGCACCGCGCACGCATCCACACCCGCACACGCACACACAGCCACATAGAGGCACGGGGGCACACACACTCACGGGCACACGCGGGCACACGCACACGCGCGCACACACACACACACACCACACGCACACGCACTCACACACACCCGGCCCCGCGCCGCCGCCGAGTCAGGATTCAGTGATTCAACAGCGATCGCCCTAATGACAACAGCCTCATAATATCTCCCCTAAATCCACAGTGAGTGCAGCGCTGAAACATTTTGTTTCGCTTTTCTATTGGTCTTCTGAGTGTCGTTGTGGCGTTGCCATGGCAGCCGCTGCCAATCACTGTCAGGCCTGCCAATCATTACGGAGTACGTAAGGAAGGTTTTTACCACTTCGCCCAAATGCACAGGGGGGGAGGGAAGCGGGGCGGTTGGTGGAAAAGCCTGGTTTGTTGTTTGGATTTTTTTTCCTCCTTAATCTTTGCAACTCCTAATCTCAGCACTTCCCCTTCTCCCTGTCTCTTCCCCCTCCCTCTCCACACCCCTCCTAAATAAGGGATCAAATAATGCGAAAAGCAGTGTGCACATATTTGTTGAATGGGATGAGCAATTAGAGGGTGGAATATTATTGTGATCTTAACGAGCCTCGTTAAAGCTAAAGGAGATATGGGGGAAAAGTAAATGGGCCAGGCTGGGATACACGTTCGGATAAAGGGCTCCTAACTGAGACAATTTACACATGATTTGCACGTAGTTTCACTTCATTCTGCCTATCTGAGCACTAATAGTGCCGGGGAAGAAAAGAAAGATGAGATCATTAGACCCATCCTCACGCCGGTGACCCTCCCAGAAGCAGGCACATACAGTGCAGGCACATACAGTACAGGCTGGGTTTAGCTCTGGTTCACTGACGAGTCTCTCCTCCCCTCTCCCACTCCTTTCCCCTCTCCGCGAAAGGAAGGATCCGCTGCTCGCGGAGAGCCGCGGCCGCTCCACCGGGAGCCGCCCAGTGCGCCCAGCCCGGGCCCGCTCCGGCCACCCGGATCCGCGATCGACCCTGGCGGCTCCCCGCTCTCTGCCTCCCTCTCCCACTCCTTGCTTCTCCGCCCTCCCGCTTCTTCTTGTCTTCCTCTTCCCTCTCCTTTCTCTTCCCTCTCTCCACTTTGTTTTTCTTCCATTCTGGCTTTCCTCCTCCCACTCGCCTCACCTCCTCTCATTCCTTCCTTTCTCCGTAGCACAGTGACCTTGTGAGGCTGCTCGTCACCCCGAAACCCGTCGGGGCTTGACACTGCACCTCTCCTTTCCCCCGCAATTTCTGCTCCGAACTTGCAGGACTCTTCTGTGGGCATGAGGAAAGCGAGGCGAGCAAAAGTGGATTTGAGCCCAGATATTTATTTTTAATTGAGAGTAGGGGAAATCTGCGTGGTAGTGCTTTGGGTCCATGCATCAGTAAGACATAGCTGGGTCGCCAGACCTTGCTACCATGCAACTACATTTATTATTAGGTATGTTGCTTTTAAGAAGATTTAATCAGCATCTTGAGCTGGTAACTCTTTTGTTTGGTTTCTGTAGCTATGGAAGTGTGATTTACAGAGATTTGTACGGGTCATGGACATCTTTCCAGACTTACTGTGTATATTTAGACAGGACTTTGCTTGGTGTTAAAAAGTGTATATTTTGAATAGGTTCACACACAGTAGCAAACAATGCCGACATTGTAAAGGCATGTACAACGAGTATTGAAACGCAGCATCCAGACTTCAACTAATCTGCCCTCAATAAAGCTGAAATAATTATCCTAAGCCGCCTTTCTAGAAGAAAAATCATTGAGGAATTCAAAACTTTTTTAAAGATCTTTTCTACATTCCGATGGAGATCGAGGGGTGAGGCTTGGAGCCCAAACTACTTTCAGACATCAATGGAGGGAAGGAGGGGGGAAGTGAGATATTACAATTAAAATGTGAAAACATAGCGTGACTTGCCCTATCCGAAGGATAATAATAATACTGCTATGGGTGGTAGAAGTTCTTTAGCTGCGCTCCAAACTGGTTGTGATCCTTTCACAGCGCACTCCTCGTGAAATAATTCCAAGTGGCAGATGAATAGGTCCAGTTGGAAGAGCTGCTGGACTGGAAGAAGCTCGCTGTATTACACATTCATCTGATTTCCACTAAACTGTCATCGGTGTGCTACATGGCTTCATAGTCCTAATGGAAATAACTCGCCCTCTTAATTTTTAGTGATCTGTTTAAGCACTTCTGTTAACAGACTTGGGAGAAACTTCTTTTTACCCTCCCACCTTTCCTGGCTCATATTTCCAGTTGTACATCTAAGGAGGGAAAGAGACTTCTCAGCCCCTCTACAAATCGACTTGGAGGTATTAATTGGACAACAATATGTTTAGCCAAAGATTTTAATACACACACACACACAATCTTTTTCTTTGTAATCCTTTCCTTTTATGTAAAGGATTACAGAGGGGAGAGTGGGGGGAATTCCTGCGGGAGTTTCTCAATATTTGATTCCATTTTTCTTCAAGCTGTAAATTTAACTCCCTGAAAATGTATTTCCAGAAAAACATCCAAATCTTCTGTTTCTTTCTTTTTTTTCTTTTCAGTCTCACGGACTATCATATACTGGTCGTTCGCCTATAGGTTGCGACCCCTCTATTAGGATTTCAGACTAATCTTTCAAAGCTTCGATATATTCTTTTTCTTTCTTTCTTTCTTTCTTTCTTTCTTTCTTTCTTTCTTTCTTTCTTTCTTTCTTTCTTTCTTTCTTTCTTTCTTTCTTTCTTTCTTTCTTTCTTTCTTTCTTTCTTTCTTTCTTTCTTTCTTTCTTTCTTTCTTTCTTTCTTTCTTTCTTTCTTTCTTTCTTTCTTTCTTTCTTTCTTTCTTTCTTTCTTTCTTTCTTTCTTTCTTTCTTTCTCTCCCCCATATTAAACATTTAACAACTGCATTTCTGGTGCAAACGTTTCTTCCAAAATATCCTTCCGTAGAGTATTTCAATGCATTCACTTCGCGTGCATGTTCGTTTAAAACCAAACAAACTCACAACCCTGCCCCTTAGGTAACATCAACGTCTTCCTGAAGCCCACTCTCCTCTCTGCGCCGCGAAGGTCCAGCGCATGAGCTCTGCTAGCCAGAAGCTCTTTCTAGGACGGAGCCAGCATCCTAAAATATTTCCTCCAGCTCCCGCGGCTGGAAAACGCGGGTCATAGAGGCGCCGTGGTCGTTAGCCGGACCTCGGGGATCGGATCCTGCGCTTGCCCAGCCCGGGCGGGGATTCAGTGCTCCCCTAAGCCTGTTAGGGACACACTCTCATGTCCTGAAATGTGCAAGCAGATAATTGTTGGCGCTCCAGCTTTGTGTGAGAAGGCCAGGGTGTAAATGGCTTTTAATGACTGCAGCTGCTGGCTGCAAACTGTCAATGGGATCGGCTAATGCCGAGCCCGGACCCGCCGCGCTGGCGCAGCCGCCGGGCCCCCGCGGGCGCGGAGCGGAGCGGGCGCGGGGCAGCGCGGAGCGGCGCGCGCAGCGGGGAGTCCCGCCGGGCGCGGTCGGCGGCGGCGGGAACGGGAAAACGGCGGCGACGAACGGGGCAGGGCAGAGCAGAACAGAACAGAGGCTACCCTCTCGGCTGGGGAAATCCTTTCCGGATCCTGTAAGTTTGTTACGGGCAGGCGGAGGTCCCACGGGGGAGCGCCCAAGGGTTGCGCGACCTCGCTTCCCCTCCTCCCCCCCGGCCATTCCCCACGTCCGCGCTGGGATTCGGGGGTCCAGGGCCGCGTAACGCGTTCCCCTGCGTTGTCGATAGCCGTCTTCTCCAGGCCAGGGAACCTGCCGTCCGTTTCCAGTCAATCTTACTTGGTCCCACATGATTCATTGTTTCAGCTGCTAGAATGAATGTGGCTCTGTAGGGCAGGGAAAGAGCCCCCCCCGCCCCCCCCCCCCCCGCCCCCCCCCCCCCCCCCCCCCCCATCCTCCCCGCACAGCTCCCCAAACCTCCCCCTGCACAAACCCGGGCAAACCAGTGCTCTCTTCTGGAAGGAGCCCTACGAAGTTGTGCGTGTGTGTGCGTGTCGGGCTGCCAACCCGGAGGACTTTTCTGGGGAGAGGAAGGGAGACAGAGAGAGAAGCTCTTTTATTTCACTGCTTGTTTTGATGGTCGCTCCCAGGAGGCTGCGATTTTCTACTGCCTAGTTAGTGCCCCTTAATCCTGACTCGGGAGTGACTCAATCGAGGCTTGCAAGCGCTGATTATTTTTTTATCGGGTGAGACAGGGGTTCAGACGGGGCTGGGGCGTAGCGGTTGAGGTACCGGCGAGAGAAAAATGCAGCACTGCGGCCACGGCGAGGGGGAAGGCGAGGGGGGGAGAAAGGGAGAGCCCGGGGCAGGTAAAGGAGGACCCATCGTGTTGGTCTTGTTAGGCTTTTTGTTGTTGTTATTACTATTATAACGATTTAATTGAATTTTTGTCAGTCTTCAGGGGCAAGCGCTGACGAATTTGCACTGATGCCGTCTTTACAAACACATCTATCTTTCTCCTTCCTTCCCTCTTTCTTTCGTCCTCTCTCTCTCTTTAGTCACGATTTTCCGGGATAAATGAATGAGCATTTGATGGGTGTGTAAGATGTGGCCGATTCGGCTGCTGATGCAGAGCCCTATGGATGCGGAGCGTGCTGGACCGGCCGCAATAAGAAGCAAGTGGGCAAGTGGTATTTTTTTAGATGTTTGGATTGGCTTAAGAAGCCGAGGGGGTATTTCATTAGCGGTCCAAAATAGTGTTCCAACTTCCGAAGTTAAACTTTTGAGGACCCTCCTCAGCTTTATTTTGCATAAACACAGAGGCTGGAGGAGAAAAACGTGAGATACCTATTTGTAGTATTAGTATTATTTAAAGAGGGAGAAAAGGAATGCAGCTTGCCTCTGCGGCGAGGTGCCGGCTTGGGAAGCAGCAAACTTTACGAAGGAGTTGAGGAAGGCGCAGCCGCCTCCCGGCTGAACTGGGCTACTTCCCCCCATCCTTCTGGATATGCAGGCAGCTCCCACCAGTCGAAAGTAACCTGCTCCGCAGCAGCAGTAGCCGTACAGTCGCTTGCTCCTGAATTAAACACAACTCTTAATGATGTAGCATTATCAACAAGGGACACTTGATTGACTGATCTAGGTATGATATATGTGCTGGGCGTCTAAATTAAATATTAGATGAAATACTTAGCTCTAATTAGAAATCGTAACCTAGCAATGAAAACTTGAAGAAACAATTTGTGGGGGAGGAGGGGACAGCTTTTAAAGGCGGCAGCGAGGAAAGTAGCAGTGATGTGTACAGAGTCTGACATATTGGCAACAAGAAGCAACTTTGAAATGATTGACGTATCATTAAAGCCATCAGGCTGATTTTAATAATTCTCCTTCAAGAAAAAAAAAAAAGGAAAATATAGAGAAGGGGTGGGGGGAGGTGGAAAGCGTGGAACCTTTCAGACTAGTTAGTTATTAGCGCATTAAACTCGAGAGAAACACTGTTAAACTAGGGGAGAACGAGGAAAGGCGGGGGGAAGTCTGTTGACGAATTTAACAAATAAACGCCCGTAAAGCAGCGACCGGCCAGCTCTGTGCTTCTGCGTGAGATGGAGAAGTCAGAACTAGATGCCTTCTCCCCCGAGTGTGGCTTCCCAAGGTAAACAAGCACACAGTTGCTTCAACTTTCTCCTTTAGTACAAAGTTCCTGGTGCGATGGAAAATTTGAATATTTTATCAGTCTCTTGTAGTGACCCTCATTAGGTGGGCATCCTGCTAAGGCCTTGGCGTTACAAGAAAGCTGCCCAATCAGAGCATTTGCACGCCTTGTTAGCGATGGTTAATGAAGCTTCCCCATGCACTCAAAGAAAGGCCCCCTCGATGTAGATTTACCTTATGTCAACTCGTTACTTCTAATGAATCGCATCAAAATTCTTCCCTGAATGGGGCCAAGGCGCCCGGACCAGGATCCCCTCCCCTCCCGGTGGAGCCCACCCCTGCCACCGCCGGCACTTTAGCGGAGAATCCGAGGCCAAGGTGACCAGGCGCAGTTTGGCGGTGGGGAGGGGGACAAGAGGCCGAGGGAGGGGACGGAATGGAGCGTGCGGCCGGCAGCGGCGGGGGCACTGCGGTCTTCCGGGGGGGCCCAGCCTGGTCGCGGCTCCCGGCGAGGGCAGCGACTGGGGAGGCTTCTCTGCTGGCAGGTAGACGTTTGCTCTTTGCCTCTAATTTCTAGGCTCCCCCTATCCCAACCCCCCACCTCCCCGTCCCTCCGGGCTAGCATTTTAAAATCAATTAGTATTTTCAATTCTTAAGGTGAATTATTCAAACAAATGTTTGGGAGACCCTGAGGGAGAATTTGGCCGTGACAAAAGATTTGATTAGCTTTATTTCCCCCCAAAAGCAACAAAGGCGCAGAGCTACGAGAACAATCCGCTACATCAGGGCATGTTCAATTAAATGAAAGTCATTAGCTTCGCCGTGAAAGCACTACCTTTAAAATCAGATGGGGCGGGCGGGAAGGGAGGGGGGTTACTCTGATAATTGTGGCAGAAGGATTTAACACTCCCCCTCCCCCTATACACACAAAGCCCTCCAAAATGAAGAAGGCGGGGGCTGGGGGGACGGTGGAAAGAGAACGGGGACTCAAACCCAACACTTCACCCTTTGGAAATTTGTGCTCAGTCTAAACAATAGGAAGCCCATAATGCAGATTATAACACTCACTGACTCGAATCCATTATCTGCCCTCCACACTGTCTATATATTGATTTCCATATACTTTCTATTGCTCTCAATGACTGAGCAAAGCTCCAGTTAAGAGCCCGCGACACACAGGAGCGCTGCTTGAACTACATCTTACCAATACAAGCCGGAGCCGGTTGTAAACACGAAGTGTTCCCACTTTCCTGGGGTAGCTGTGAACAAGCACACGACCACCCTTCCACCCCCGCAAGAAAGCTGGTGGCCGGGCAGAGCCGAGGCGCTGCTCCGGGGCCCCGTCCCGCCGCGGAGCACACGCGGATGCCCTCGCTGAGCCGCGTCTAGGTGCGCACGCCGTGTCCGCGGGAGAAATCCTGGCGCTGGTGCCCGGTGCGCCCCTGTCCCGAAGGCGTCGGAGCCGCCTGCGGGGAAGGGAGTCTGGGTTCCCGCGCCCTCGGGGCGCAGAGCCGGCACAGCCGGGCTGGCAAATTCAGGCAGCTCAGGTCCCTGGCCGTGGCCCTTTGCCAGCAGCCCTGCTCCCCAAGCCCTTAGCTAACGAGGGATAACGGTCGTTTCTTTAACTCTGATACCCAACAGAGCAGCCAGGCAGAATCCTCCGGACGGTAAGTTTGATATTTAGATTAAGATCACTTCCTCAGGGGCTCCTGTAGAGTGTTTGAGTCTGAATGAGTGTGAGGAAGACGAGGGGAGGAAGCAAGCTCAGCCGAAAGTAGCCGTACAAGAGAGAAGAAACCACCAAGAGCACGACCTGAGTTTTTTTGGAAGTGCTCTTAAAGAGAGGTGGGGTGGGAGCGAGAGGCCGCTGGGGTCGAAACCAGGAGCGCAGCCGAGCCGCCCTTGCCTCTTCGCAACCTTCCCCTGCAGGACCTCGCTCCAGACGGAGGGGAGGAAGGTATCGAGAGGGTTAAAGCGCCGAACGAGAAGCAGAAATTTGGAAGCGAATGTGTGTTGGGGGAAGGGGGAGTAAAGCGGTAATTTTGCTGCTATAAAGACCCCAAATAATCCACTCGGAACCTCTATAGATCGGAAAGATCCGGGACAGAGTCTTAAACGGTCACATCTCCCCACTTGCCTCCCCCGCCTCTCCCTCTCTCCTTTTACTTTAATGAAGATTGTTAATTTGCTTCGAGGCAGTGCGCTGGGTTGATAACACCTCCCCAGCTAATATGTTAAAGTTTAAATACCAGCAGGTGCAAATTCATTCTACTTAAGGCTATAAAAATAATGCCGAAATTCAAGAGCACAAGAAGTCAGACTTTGTATTGTGATTTATAAAAGGGAAATTGTGCTATACATAGCCAACTATTTACCAAAAAAAAAGAAGAAAAAAAGGTGAAAAAACCCCCAACCCCCAAAGTCTTGCAAGTGCTAAATTCTTCTTAATGATGCCGAAGGTGAAGTTGTTTCATTTTGGACAAAATGGGAATTATTCTTTGTCATGTAAAGCACCCTTCACTTGACCTCAGGTTAGAGGATAATGTTCATTCTTAGTTCACACTAAAACTTATTTAAATTAGAGAGCTGGAGAATCATTTCACCAAACCTGTGTAATAAAGTGAAGAGGACTTGGGGTCTTCATTCAAAAACCCCCTATGGGTTAGGATTATGTACTTTAAAAAATGTATTTACTGTAATACTCGAGGATTAGGAGGTTTTTATTTAATAAAGTTATGCTCCTGTATTTCCTAAGAAATGTGTATATAATTTTGCATAACAAGATTAAAAGAAAGGAAAAGTTACGAATCAAAGGAGCTATAGATACACAAAAGACCTCCAAGTAACAATTACTGTAACACATATTTTAAAATAGGAAAAGAAGTGGAAAGATATTTAACAATTGAGTAAAACGGAAATGAAGGTTTGATAAAGAAGATGCAGCTTGTGGTGTTATTTCATTCGATAAATATACTTTTGGAGTGGAGTGACAGGATATATTATTTTGACACAAAATGAAAGCGTTACTGCAGATATAGAGACATAGATATACACGAAGACAGCTGTATACACTCATTTATAAATTAGTGGGTGCACGTGGAATGAAATCTGAGCGTCTTCACTTTCCAAAGCAACGCTGAAAAATATACCATAGGTGAGTCTCTGGGCTGAGGTAGGTTTAATATTGAAGTGCTAGAGATTATTGGAAATCAAATAAAAATTCGACGTGCACTGACCCATTAGAGGATTTAGTGGAGAGAAGGGAAAGATTTTCCAGGGCTTTTGTTACTAATGTTTCAATGCTAGGCGCTAACTTTAAGAAAAGTGTCAGTAGAATAACAAATTGAGGGCATGAAAGGCCACGGAGAGAAAGCAAGCAAGGATGCTCTTGACTTCTTAGCAGTTCCTTAGAAAGGATCTCGAGCTTAATATGGGGACTCAATCAGTGGAGAGCACAAAGCTGGGGAGAGGGAAGTTGGGCTCAGCACGTGCACTTTGGTCAAGTCGCTCGAGTGAGCACCGGAGAGGGAGCCGCGGGCTCGGAGCTCCCCAGGTTGTACCCCCGCCCCCCTACTCCTGGCACCGGGCGGTTGCGGGCACCGCCTTCCTGCCGCTCGTCCCGGGGCTGCCGCCGCGGGGGGCAGGGGGGCAGCCGCACAGCGGGGGCTGTGCTAAACGGGGGCCCCTCTTTCGCCACTGCCAGAGGGCAGGGAAAAGCCACCCGCCCGGAACGGGCTCCTTCAGCACACCGGCGTCCCGGTGGCCGCCGAGATGGGGGACTGGATAGAGAGTAACTTGTGCCTTTACCTGAGCGCCAGGAGTAGATTTTGTTGAAAGACTCCGTTATCAAACTCGGTCTTTCCTCGAGAAACAGATGATTTTAAAGCCCGTCTGTAAAGATTTTTAACAGCTTAACGAATATCAGAGATAAGGGAAATCTGGAAGATGCTCCCAGGACATCACACATTAATGTACTCCTTCAGCAGCAGAGTGAGCTCCATTCTGTTCCCTGTGCGTATTATTCTGCAGACAGGATTCGATATATACTCTATTTAATCTTGCTCTATGACAGAGCTGTTTAAGTGTATACCATGCCTACATTCTTTGTATCAAGACCAAAAGGATGCATTGTTGAAAGAAAACTATTCAAAATCTTTCATCTGATAGAAACGATCCAGCAACTGTGAGGCAGCTACAGCACAATGGTTCTGTCTGCATAATAGGTATCTCATAAAAATACACCGTGTCATTGCAACAAAAAGTTAAAAGTCTTAAATGTATCCATCTTATATATTGCATGAAGTCAATAATATTCTAACCTCGCCTGCACTCCGCCATTAAATGGTACACGGCACTTTAAAATCGAGGGCATTGTGATTGAAATCCCAGTTTCTAGCAGAGAAAGAGGGGGAGCAAGGTAAGTTAAGCGAGGACCATTACGGATGTAATGACCTCGGGGTAAATATTCATTAGGAAAAGGAGATTCCTCTTCTAATACCCAGCCTATTTTCTTTGGAATGCAATATCACGAAGCCTAATGTGGTAGCAAGATCCAAGATTTAAAAGGGGATTATTGCCAAGTGTGTTGGGAAGAGTTTGGGAGTGTTTTTTTTCCCCAGACACTTTTCTCAAGTGGGACGCAAATGCAAGAATACACTGGGTGGGAGTGTTTTTTTGTTTGTTTGTTTTTAAATAATCTTTCTAATTTTATTTGGATAGCTAGAGAAGTTTATTCCTTGCTTAGCCCCCGATAGGAGAAAACATTTAAGCTGGGCTGTTAGCAGCCCTACCTCTCTTTTCCCTTGGTAGGTGCACTTGGACGGCGGAAAGAGTGTGCACGCCCTTCAGGGACGGAGTTTGCCTCCTGAACTACACTTTCCTTTCTGAAGATAAGTAGCTCCGACCTCCAAACCAACTGAGACTGGCTCTTTAAAGTAGCTTCGAACAGTGCTCTCGTGTCTCAACACGGTCACATAGGAGACTTGAGGCTTTTAATTTCTTGACACAAGACAAAACTTCCTCGGACCCCCGGGTTGCTTTAAGTTGTGGGTTGTTGGGTGTTTTGATTGGTTTTCGGTTTTTTTTCCCCCCAATAAGATAGAAAGGTAAGGTGGGTACGATACCCTCATAGACACACAAACATAAGGGGGAGGAGAAAGCCGAGCCGGGTCACATTTGGCTGTAGAAAACCTCCCTGAGCTTCTAGGCGGGATGGTGTTCGGGGGCTCGGGCGCTGCCGCCAGCCCGGCCCGGCCCAGCCTTTACCCTGCGCGGCAGCCAACGGGCGCATCGCCTGGTGTGACCTTCAGGGAGCACATTTCAACTGCTAAACACCGAGAAAAGTGCTTCTCTGGCTCGCAGGCGCCATATTACCGCCGGGAGCCGGGGCAGGGTTGGGGGGAGGGCTGTTTCACAGTTGGTCTGGGTTTACGCAGTTATTAATTCAAACTGGACGAGCTCTCGATGGCTTCATAAAAAAAAACAAACCCAAACTTTGGGATTATTTTTCTCCCTGCCCCTTCCCCGCTCCAATCTTTTCCAGCTCCCTCCGAGGGGATGCACTTTATAACACTGATTCCTGTTCTGGGACCCTGCGGAGCATCCTCCCCCGCCGTCGGCTGGGGAAGGGTGCAGTAGGGGTACCATCCTCCGGAGCGTGGGATGTCACGGGGTCCCAGACCAGGGCCCCGACACTAGCGTCTTTCCAGGGGTCCCAGGGACCCCCCGGCAGCGCCCAAGAGCGCTCAGCTTCCCCCATCCTGCTGCCTCTCCGGGAGGGGCTGGGAAGACACCCTAACCCTCGCTCTTTCCGTGCATCTCTTGTTTGTACTGGGAAGGCCACGAGAAGCAAAATAAGAAAATACTCCCTACCCATCTCCCGTCTGCCCCCCGTGTAAAATGATTTCCCGAGCTGTGGGGCTGCACTCTGCTGCACTCTCTGCTCCCTCAGCTCTCACTGAGACCTGCTGCTTAGTTGACGGCGCTGTTCTGCCTCCCCCCCCCGCCCCGCCCCATAATTTTTTAAATGTGAAGAAAGCCCGTCAACCCCACCCAAAACCTGACAACAACTTTTGCAGTTTTGCAGAAGTGGACTAAACAACACTACGATGGTGTCAGGGACACAGAGAATTCGGACAAAGCCTCTTCCTGCCCTGGGCAGCAGGGCCGGTGCCGTCCTAAAGGTTCAAGTCCTACCAGGATTTCGGAACAAAAGCAGTCCAATCCAGCTCCGCCACGCACGAGTCTCCATTGTAATCCTGGGGTTTTCCTTTTTTGTTTTCTCTCCCCCCGGCCCTCTTCCCCCCCCCCCCTTTTCCAGCCTGCGGTTCCTGAAGGTCAGATGGAGAGGTCATAGTTCTGCATCCCCTATAAATAGATTTTGATATTTAGACAGCTATTGCTACTCGATATTAACTTACAGGATAATGGCGAGAGATACCGTATGCACTGAACCTGTTATTCACGAGTGAGCAGCATCTGTCGAATACAATTCTCGTCTTTTTGCCCTGTTTGGCTGTACCACACATCAATAGGGTGAAGGACGTCTTGAGGCTGGGGTGGGAACGGGGAGCAGGACGGCTCTGCGGGGACACAGTACAGCATTGAAACTACAGAACTTCAGACAGCTGAAGTTATGAGCCAGATAGGCACAGACCAGCTCTGAGAGAGTGCAGGACCAACTCAGGAGCAGCTGGTAGAAAGATTCCAGCGGGGTTTTGACTTTTAAAAACATGATGAATACTGCTGAGGTGGAACGGTCTTCCCTTCATACATTCACAGCCCCATTTCCCCTATTTCTGACTTTCAAAATCATGGACTCCAGGCAGACCCGAACCAGAGGCTCTGAGCTCACCACTAACCCCTTTGCTGTTTACAGAGCATTCAGAATAAGGCAAGGTCTTCACCTGTGGGTAATACTTGGAGGGAGCACTAACGATTCTCGTTTCCATTTCACAGAGCATCCCCTCTTCTTCGTGTACCCAAATCCTCCTCTGCCTTCCACCACTTGCGAGGCGGAAAGGCTTTTACACACCCAGCGGTCCCGAGTGCCTGCACATTTCTTGTCGATGCGATTAAAATTAAATTCACGACCCGGACTCCGGTTGAGTCTTAGCACAACCACCCACAGCAGGATACCCGCCGGGATGCGTCAAGTGGAGACGGCCAGAGCTTTGGTAGCTGGTGGACCCCCCCGTGTGAGACCTCCGAGGCCAGCGGCGGTTCCTGTGCAGGGGCGGGCGGGGGTGGCATGGGTAGGTGTGGGGGTGGCCAAAACCCTCGGGACGGGGAGAGGAATGGGGCACAGGCTGAAAACATCACTTCTCCCTCGTTTTTCTGGCTCTCGCGGGGACACTGTGCCTAGTGCAGAATCTCCTAATCACTGTCGAGACCGCAGCTCTAGAAACTAGTTGTAATCAAGATCTTATGTAGCAGGAGGGAAAGTACGCACGCATTTCCATCCACTTACCTGGACATGGGTGGGCAAGTAGGAAGATCGTGAAGGACACAGATTGTACGTTAATTTCTTGGTAAAAAGAGGTAACCAGGGGAAGGGAATGAAGGAAAGAAGGGCTGAGCGGCTTAATTTAGTCAATAAAGTGTCTGAAAGAGTTGTCGAGATTTGATTTTCCCCTTTGCTAGTTTAACTAGCTCTTTAATGTTCATCTGGTAGCTGAGAGTGTGCAAGTGCGTTTCAGGGGTGGTGTGAGCTTTATTTTAAGAAAACGGATTCTTGCCAAGGAAGAGACACAAAAAGGGGCAGTTTTAAGACTCTGCGCCTTCCTAATACCTGGCGGTTTTACAACCAGCCAGCAGCAGTGAATCAAACTTGCTGTCAGAAGTTTGGTGACTCTCAGTAAAGACGAATGTGCCTGGCTGCCCGGCCGAGGACCCACGGGCTTTGTTCCCACGGGAGCTGCCACCGGCGCCCAGCTGTCCCCGGCTGGGCTGGCCCCGCCACGCCAGGCGGCGGGGACAGAGGGTGGAAGGTTGACGGAACACTCGGCTTGCCAGGCAGGTGTCCTCTTACGGGGCGGCACGAGGTAACGGGGACAGCCCCTTGCCTGCGGAGAGAACCGGGAGCACTTGTGCTAAGAGCCCGACGGAAGAGGCAGACACAACTTTTCTGAGTGTTTTCTTGGCTTGCCAGGGAGAGAAGGTGCCGCTTCTTTTCCCCCTCGGCCTCCTCCCCCCCAGCGCTTCTCCTTGGGTGTCCCGGAGGGCGACGGGAGGAGCCCGGCGCTGCAAAGCCCTGGCCACACAGGGACTGTCCGCGGGGCCTGCGCAGGGACTCCCGAGCTTTTCAGGGCGAAGATCATGCTCCCCCCATCTTGGGGCTCTCTTTCACCCGATGAACTACTTAGGGCGAGAGTTCTTACGGTGGTTATTTTCGGAAGTGAAATCTGAGGTTTTGTGAGGCGCAGTCCCCCCATGCATTTTTAACCACAGTGATTACTAAATTAATAGCAGACCCTAAGACAGATGTCAAAACGTCTTGAAAATGTTTATCTGCGAATAATTGAGAAGGTGGTAAGACGCATTATCTGATTGTATAATGAAATATGTATGAGGAACAGCTGTTTGCAATAGTCACCTCCCGTTGTTTCACTAGCCTAGAGCCTCCTCTTTAAAGAAGCGCTTCCCTGAGGTTGGCCATTCAGTGTCGGCCGCTTCCACCAGCGCCGGCGGCCGAGCCGTGCCCACCGGAGCCACAGCGGGGAAGGGGTAACCCGATGTTGTCCCTAGGCCGGTCCTCGGGCTCTCCCCGTGGTATTTCTCACTGGTGGTTTGCTCCGAGGGCGGGAGGGAAGAGGGGCGGATGGGGTCCGAAGATGTCTTGCTGAGCAATCTTAACCTGAAGAGGATGCCCTGGGAGGAAGGATCCTAGATGCTCATCTAGGAAGCACGGCAAACAGCCATTTATTATGATTTCATGCCGAGCAGCGACAGCCTCCTCGACTGCTTAGTGTTGACATAAACTTCCAGACGTCGAGCATATGCTGTTGCACAGCATTGTTTATGTGTGATACCAGATGTTGCTTTGCATCCTATTGTCTGGAGACAATGTTTAGTTCAGGTTAAAATATCTTTACTTAAACTGCTCAGTTGGCCATTGTGTGAGCATTAGTGAAGTGTCATGGAGAGGTAATGGGAAGTCCGGGGAGGTTAGGTCTCCGAGCGTGGCCAGGAGGTCCCTGGTTCATGGTGGGGTTACAGCCACCACTGTCATCTTTTGTTTTCCCTCCTCAGAGAACCCTTGTCCTTCCTCTGAAAGGATGTGCCCCACTCTCTTTCCCTTCGGAGTTTTCTTCACCGTTTCATGAAACGGCCCGATGTTTGTTTTTCTAGTTCCCCTAAATCGCCCGAAAGAGGAAAGGACAGCACATTTCTGCGTCACCGCCACCCCAGGCCGGGCCGGTCCAGGCGGAGCAGGGCGGCCCCACGGCCCCGCCCGGGGTTGTTGGCGCCGGGGGGAAATCGGTCCCGGCCGCAGAGTTCACGGTTCAGCCAGGGCGGCGGCTGCTTCCCCCCAAAATGCCCGGCCCAGCCGCCCCCCGAGGCCGCCTGCTCCTGGCAGGGCGCGCCGTTCGGTGGCGGTCCCCTCCCGCCGTCCGGGGGAGAATCGGCCCTCCTGGAGCCTTTTCTTCCCTTTAACCCCTCAGTCTGGGCCGGCTGCGGCAGCTGACCTGTGGCAAGACTTTTGCTCCGGGAAGGAGGGGAAAAAAGCTATAGACTTTAATCGGATTTCTCCCCAAACACTTCTGGTATGTTGTTGTTATGCATCTATATGGAGATCATTATTTATAAATGAGCGAGTACGATCAGTCGCAAAGACTTTAAGAGCCCGGATTTGTGTCATTAAGTTGAGGGCGGGGTAAGTGATTTAGCGGGGGACGGAGGCGCTGGCCGGGAGGCGAGCGGAACCCCACCTGCCGCCCCGCTTTCCCTGTAGCCACGCTGTCAGCCCAGGCGAGATCCCCCTTTGGAGACGCTGAAGGCCTGACCTCAGCCCCCGTGCTCAGGGGGTCTCCGCCGCCCCGCTGGTCGAGCCCCGGCCGCAGGCAGCCTGGAGCTGTGGCTCGTGTGGCAGCCAGCTCTGTGCTCTCTCCCTGCAGTCCTGCTTACCACAATGGACGCATGTTTTCCCGTAAACCAGGTACCCCGCTAAGACTGCAGATGACGTGAGAACATTTCCAGCAGCAGCAGGTTTTATAGGTCTCTATGACCCCTACATCCTCTGCTCCCCGACATTTGTGAAGCCACTTCAGAATACAGTTAACATCTCTCTAAATTCTCGAATTAAACAAAAAGCCACATTGTGCATTTCAGCATCGAAAGAAGAGGATTTGCAACGTGATGCACCACATAATGTAGATGCATTTGTGTTACTTTCATCATTTTTGCCTGTGTATAGTCGCTTATGCCTTTTATTGTAATCCTACACATTACCGTTCATCTGTAAAGATGCTGCTTCAGAAGGACCTGTTGCATACAGTGGTGGTAATTAGTAACCTTGGTAACAGTTTTAAATAAAGATTATAACAATGATGTCAACTGTTTTTATTCACCATACCGTAAATGGAGTCTCAATATTATTGTGTCTGTAGAGGACAGAGCTTAAGAAACAGTTATAAGGTTCCACTTTACTTATAATAATGAGAGTTATCACTTTTTACCTTGTCCTTAAGTAAACATGATTATGGCTCTAAACAGTATGAAGATTTTCCAACTGCTGAGGACTCAGTAAACTCTAATTTTCTGAATGAGGTGGATATTATGATGAATTAGAGTTATCAGGATCCTAAGAACATTTTAGTCTTCCAGAGAAATAATTCAGAATAAGTACTGCTTACAAACCCTAATGAGCAATGCTAGCAGTCACTACAGTGACTATACCATTAGACTTCTGCATAAGCTCTCCCCTTTATTAAAGCTTACAGAAAATGCTCACAATCTGAAAGCAAAATTAAATATAATTGCTTTTATTTACCTATTGCTTTTATATAATTAAAATATTTCTAGTTGTGTCTATCAAACCACTTTGAGTATTACCTGCCATATCTATTTATCCATTTACCATTAGCTATTAAAATATGTATGTATACACATATACATTACATATATTGTCTTTGTCAAGGTAAGTTTCAGTTCTCATTAACAAAATATGTTCTTGTGGAAGATTCTCCAAAGCATGCTTTTCATGCACACTTATTAATAATCACAGTTGTCAAGAATTAGATATGCACAGATTGCAAATGAAAAGAAAATATTAGATGAAAAATGAAATACACAGTAGAATTGGGTATAACTATTTTTCCTCCTTAAAATAAAAAATTTACAGACTGAAAAACTGAGCTACTAAGCTTACTTAGAAGACGGCTTTGTTGGTTTAATTATACTGTAGTTATTTTATAAATATGTTTCAAAGGAAGCTTGCCATATTGAATGTCAATGAAGCCTGTAAAGAAAAGACTTACAAAAGCTAATGCATACCAAATACCAAATTTTAGTCATTAGCATTCCTATTTATTTCAAACTGAAGGAACCTATTAACAGACAAGAATTTCTGTTTAGCTAGCGTTACAATGTTTAGCCATTAAAATAAAAAAAGGACCAAAAATTACAATCTTCTCCCCCCGCCCTTTAAAACTACGTGTGCTTTTTCCTCAGAAAGACAAATCTATCAAAACCCCTTGATAACAGAAACTATGATTCTTCATTATTACCCTCTGTACCAGAGCAAAACCTGTACTGCTTTATTCAGGCAAAATTTCTACTTTTTCTGAAGGACAAGATCTGTCTGATTAAGTGCTTCGGATATTTTTGCACATACCTTAACAGCTGCCTTGGAAGGACTTTCGGTTATGGGGAAGCGTAGGTTGGCTCTGGGCTGATGCAGGCCTACAGGGCCTGTTCCAATGTCAGTGGGCACTTCTCTATTGCATTCAGTAGTTTGGATCAAGTCTGGGGTGTGGATAGAAGCTTTCATGCTTAGGATGGAGGAAGGAAGGACTAAACCATTCATAAGTTAGGCAGGCTGCTAACCAGAAGCTTCTTTTCAGTGCTTGTCGCAAAATCAGCATATTTATTCATGTGCTGCCTATATTGTTCAAGAATTTCTTTAAAACCTTCTCTCCAAGCATTTTTATTTTTCAAATACCCTTTAAGAAATTGTATTTTTCTCCTCTTTTGAAGATGAGTGTGTGCAACTATACTACATCTCAGAATTTCTAAAAAAAAATGCCAAGCATATGATTACGTAACATTAAATTTCACATATAAATTGTAAATAAGCTTTCTTGTGCTTTTCACCAAACTGTATGTTTTTATGTAAAAGGAGAAGTTTTGGGGACACTGATATTCATAATGATGTAAACAAACTGATAGGTCTTTTCTCCTTTGTTACATCTGACACCATCCTTGCCTTCTCAGCTTCTGTGCATCACTCATAGATACTCTGTTATGTCTATTCAAATTGACATAGAAATTCAAAACAAGACCAAAGAAACACCACAACATCTACAGAGCTTCTGGATGACAGATGCTGTCAAATGCCTGGCTTGCCTCAAAGATTACCTCAGTTTTCAAAGAATTGGGGGGAGTGGGGCAGAGAGCAGTTCAGGAAAGTTCAACCCATCTGTTTAATCTTTGTTTTCCAACTTTCATTGTTCATTTCTAAAACGCTTTACATTTAATTTAAAAAAGGGTTTGATTTGACTAATGAGGATCACTTTTGATTTTGATTTTGCAAGAATCGAGTGAAGACTTGAAGAAAATTCACTGTATAAACATCCTGCCCAAGAAAGGAAGGTTTGCTTTTACTCCATCTCCAGGATCTGTAAGTACAAGAAATTTGTTCTCTTCAAAGATTTAAACTCCCAGGCTTTAGGATGCCATCATAGGGCTGGTTGTTTGTAGCTTTTATATGAACATATGGTGAGAAGTTTGACTGAAATAGTTCTACAGTCAGTGTATCTTAGCATGTATGAAATATTTTGAATAAAGGAGTTCCTGTATGACCCTATTTATGTGATCCATGTTGCTGCTTTTTACTAATGAAAACAAAACTGATCTGAAATTTGCATGAGTGTGATGTCTGGGGATAACAGTCTCATGAAATCAAAATGATGCAGGCTGTCTCTGATTTTGCTAAGATAAATTAGAATTTGTGAGGAAGAATCTCATGGAAAATTAAATATAGAAGCAGACAGAGTTTTTGAAATTTTAAGAACTCCTACTTTTCCTTGGAGATATTTTCTGAATCAAAGATCTTCAGTTTATTATCAATGATGAGCAGTGGCTCAAGAGGCTACAGACAGCCCAAATTAAAATAAGCCTGAAGGAATCTTGATATTGTCTCTCAAGTATTGCAACCTTCACAAGGAAAGCTTTTTCCAAGTGAGCATATCTATAAATCAAAATGGAGCTTATCTATACATCTACAGATCAGATGCTGCTGGAATGATAGGATATGTCTTGCAGGTCTCATTTAAACTTACGTGGCATGCTGGATAGCTACCATTAGAAGTTTTGCAGCATAAAAGCTTTTGTTTGGAAGGTTTCTGACTACCAAACCCAAATTGATTTAACTCTAAGTCCTGTTGCTAGAGTGCCAAATGTATTTAAAAGAGAAATGGTAATAATGCAATAGTTCCAACAGTGAAGTTGAAACAAAAAAGAGCAGCCCTATGGAAGCAAAAGACAGCAGTGTGTTGAATCAGTTCTTTGTTCATACTGTCCCTTTAATACAAAAATTGAACAAAAATGTTAAATTGTTGCAGTCTCAGCAATGTTTTCTCTTTCTTACTTTAAACCATCCCTAGTTCTTTTAGACATATGCAGTATGCGACAAAACAATTTGGAAAAGATTCATCTATCAAGTTTAACAACTTTCTGGTGTAACTTCAGAGAGGTTTATTGCTTATTCATGTGGAAGTGAGTACACCCAACTTGTTTTGCCTGGTTTTGCTACTTTTTCTGGTTTCCACGGCTGTTCTGGTAGCTGCAAATGGCTTCTCAAGTGACATTTGCTGACATTCAGTGCTGTATATTTATCAGTATTCTTCACCTCACTTCTATATG
Organism: Pithys albifrons albifrons; assembly: GCF_047495875.1. Classification (NCBI taxonomy): domain Eukaryota; kingdom Metazoa; phylum Chordata; class Aves; order Passeriformes; family Thamnophilidae; genus Pithys; species Pithys albifrons. The sequence continues at coordinate 90,265,236 of NC_092459.1, forward strand.
TGTAATCTATTTTATTTTGTTCATCATAGCAACCTCCTTTCCACTATCCATGCCCTGAAAATGATAAATGGCACAGTGGCATATTTTCCTAGCTGCACTAAAATGTCACTGCGAAAAATCTTTAATGGACTAAGTGTAGCTTTTCAGGTTATAACTTGTCAAGTTACGGAGAAATTCTAGAGTTTCTCCCTAATCCACCATTCTTTGGAACCATACCACTGCAGGCAGAGACTAATTACAAGTTGTACCAGTCAGAGCAGGACAAAAATAAAGTTGAAACTGTTTGATTGAGGTTCATTTTATACTTGCTTTCTGCACTTGTGCTGTGTTACCTGATGTCCTCTGTTCAGGCTAAGGCTCAAAGTGCCTACTGCTCATGTATGAACATACATGTATGCTGAGATCTGCGTTATTTTAAAGAATTTGCTTATCATTATAGCACTAAATATATTTATTCTGTTCCTACATCTGGTGTTGCAAAGACAAACCCTTTACGTTGGCCAAAGTGATATTACACACTAGGAAAGAGTCTCTGGTGGTACCTGTGATTAAAGTGAACATTAACTGGAAATGGATGGGTGAGAGGAAATAGAGTTACTACTTTCTTTTAGATCAGATACCAAAATAGGGTAAAATTACCAACTTAGACTTTAAAGCAGTCTCAGAAATACAATGTACCTGCCTTGGATTCAGGGGTGTGGGAGACTATCCTGCTTTCAGATTTCTGATCCTTTGTTTAGTAGTTCCTGACCAACTTTTTTGACATAATGCTCAAGTCCATAATACATAAGTGTAAGTGAAAACAGTTTTTGAGAACACTATCCTGAAATCTGACTGCAGACAATACTTTGGAGTCACTTTTCCATAGTTTTCTCTGCCTTTGCAATGAATACTTAGAAGAAATATCCTAGTTCCTTGGAAAAGGGAACTTTAAAAAGAAACCTGTTTCTCTGTTCTATAATCCTAAACCATCATTTCTGGATTTCCTCTCATTCAAGAGCTGGAAAGTGCAAAAGGAATGAGACGTTAGAACCAACAAGAATGAGTGTTTTGCAGCAAATGGTGAATGGTGCATTTTATCTGACAGACTACATTTTTCAACATTGAGCAATGACAGCACTGCTTTAGTTCATGCCATGAAGTGGGAAGCAGTGAAATTATTTTTATGTGATTTTTTTTCCCCTGCTACTTGCATTTAAGTGGTATTTTCTTTATCAGTGAGGACAAGAGGTTGTAAACTTTGAAGTGCCATGTAGCATAAAATACTTACTTGGCTTCTTATCAAGAGTGAGGGTGCAAGTGCTTTAGGGTGGAATCTACTTTCCTCTTCTCCCATTCTCTATACCAACTTTCTCCTCAATACAAACATGCTATTACAAGGCCCATGCACTCTTGTAACTGTACCAATTCAACAGGGCCTACATTTCACTCCTCGGATTTAAGTGTTCACATATTCCATGATGACTTTGTGCAAGTATGTGACTTTAAATCCCTATACCTACCAAATATGTCCAGTGGGCAAAACCCTCTTTTATGACTAAATTTAAAGTCATGTCGCTCTTAGGAGGTGTCACGAGTTCATCAGCTTTACCAGCTACCATTTTCAATGCTTATTTACTGTGTAGGTGTAGAAGTCCCAGTATTTTTGTTAGAGCAGAATTCAGATCTCACTTTCTTTCCAAGGCAAATAGTAAGGGAAAAAAAGCCTCTTTTTCTGTAATAGCTGATACCAATAGCTGGAGGAAGGTTTTGTATATTAAAGAGGACTTGTGTCTGCAATCTTTTTCCCCCCTAGTTAAAATGGTTGGTCTAAGAGAAAATACTGCCTCTTCCAGCAGGTTTTTTCTTATTGTTAGACCATACTGCTACAACAGCTGCAGTATCACCATGCTTTGCTTGTTCTGTAGGTGAAAATGAAATTAACTTGCAATGTTTTTGAAATGAAGCCTTATCATGTCTTTAAGGCCTTTGCACTGCTATTTATGTTCAGTTGACACTTCCCTGGAAGTCAACAGAGGCTATGTGCTTGAATTTAGAAATTTACAGGCTTTGCCCTAACACTTTTCCTAGAGGACAGCCAAAGACTTTCCTCCAGTTCCCTCTGCAGCTCTCAGAAGTTTACCCTGGGTTTGGTTTGCTGCGTTTACTACATGTCATAGAGAAAACCAGATGAGTATGGTCTGGTACCACTACATTTGAGTATCTGAGGAGCTCTAGAGAGACTTAGGCTTCTTTGCTGCTTCAAAGACATTTTCTCCCCAGTCAGCGGGGTGTAAATTCAGCCACTGACTGGGGTCAGAGCATGTCTCTGAGAGTCTAGCTGCAATGTCCAGGTGCCGCACCATCCTTCAGAAATGCAGCTGCCTGTTCCACAGGCATGAGGCCAAATCAACCTGGTCTTTCCAATTCTTCAGAGACATTCACCTAAAGCTCTCTGCATCTGAGGAAGAAAGCTAACATCAAATCTTCATGCAGTAGTTGCCATTCTGGCATCTATTTTTTTGCATGGCATCACAAGGGATTCAGCTTTTCACATCTATTTATTTAGTTTGACTGTTTATGGCCTTTCAAATGCAACTGTCTTTTGAGTGTCCAAATGCCGGGGGGGATGGTTTGGCTTTGTGAAAAGGCAGGGGAAAAAATGGAAATAAAGCAGCTTCCCTAAGGGCTTATTCATAAGATACACTGCTGGTTGTGGCTTGTTTCCCATGGAGGACAAAATTTATCCTAGTGTTTGACATATGTGAAGATACCACTCCTGCTCTTTGCCAGCATCAAAAGGGAGGATGTAGTCTAAGATCTCAAGTTGCATGCAGAGACTATCCACTGTTTCAGATTAAGCACAGCTAACATCGCTGGGACCAAAATGGATATTGTATTATTGTCCTTTTTATCATCCTTTTTATTCTTGTGTGTATGTACAATATTTCACTTGAAAAACAAAACACTGAAATACAAACTGCAAGTTTGCTACTGAAGCGGTCTACCTGATAATAAAACTCCAGTACTTCTTTCTAAAAGCTATTTTAGAAAGGGTCGAAATTACAGTAGGAAGATAAATATTCAGACTGGCCTTTTCAAAAGCACTTGCCTGGTGCCCAGTGTTACTCCATTTCAGCAGGAACAGAACTAAGGCATAACCACAGTCCAGAGTAATTTCACACATATAAGCATGAGTAGATTTCTTAGTGAACATTTAAGGGTGTTGCAGACCCTCTCCTGTATCCTTGCTAGATTACAGGGTAAATTGTGTCCAAGTCTCTACTCTGCTCTGTGATACATATTATAGGTGCAATCATCTCTGTGTAAATCCCTTTGCGGATCTGGGCCTGAGTGTTTTTGAAAATCCCACCCACATGGGACACCCGTAGGTCAAATGAAAAATTGCATAAGCTATTAACTAAAGCTATAGCTTATAAAAAGTTACCCACAAGAAAGGTACACAGGTTAGTGCTGCTCCAGGGCATCCTTAAGTCACACTTCAGCAAGTTATAAAGTTATCTTTGGAGAGCAATCATACCAAGTTGTCAGCCCTGTAAGGGTAGATTTATGTGTCTCTGACATGTCAGTTGTCGTCTTTGCCACTTCATTGAGGCTATGATATTTCAGCAGGAGGTAACCACTGCTATTCCCCTGCCTGAAAATCCACAGAACTTTCCTCTGTAAACATTTATTACCCTGGGTATTTCCCCATCCCAGGGCCACATCTCTGAATTCATCTACATGTTTGCTTAACTCTCACTCGCAGGTCAGTGCTTGTTTGTCTCAAATTTTTCTCTTTTTAATCTGAATTTATGAAGCAGAAAGTTCACAGGCAAAGCTTTTTCCCACAAAAGACTTCATAGTTTGTTGGATTTTTTAAAAGCCATATAATTAAAAAAGAGAATTTTTTTTCCTTTGTTTCTGAGGAAGTAATAGAGGTCATCATCCTGCACTGGAAGAGTTATTCTCTTCATTGTGAAGGAGCCTAATCTAATGGTTTTGTTAGTAATCTGCACTGTCAATGCCATATTTTCATTGAGCTTTCTTCCAGGATTTTATTTGTTTCTCCATATATTCTTCTGGAATATTGTTCTGCAAGTGGGAAAAATTATTGCTTTTGGCTGAGTCTAAAGTGAACATTAAGAGAATGGAAACTCATGGAGTGATCCTAAGCCTAAGGACTTAATTTTCCTCAAAGGTGAGCACAGTGGCAATGCCAATGCCAGGCAGCAGACTATGTCCTGATTGAAGTTACACTGGAGCCTGAACCCTCACTCCAGGTTCAAGCCATGCTCACAGAAATGGCATTTGGTAGAATGAAGCTAAATAGAGAATAGCGTGTGGTCCAGTACAAATCTCTAGCCTAAGTGATATGATACTCCTGATAGTCATAACTTTTGTACCAAATGTCCCATGGAGACATGTTTACAGAGCTGCAATTTCAGCAAATGACATTTTGCATACCCTCTGGAGATGCCACGTGGATAGTGCAATCATAGGCATCTGTAGAGTGACCATGTGAACTGAATACAACTCAGCTGCTCTCTGGATTACAAACAGGGTATTTTAGCCCAGCTGACAGTAAGAGGAGCGCACTGCAGTGGGGCCAGAAAAGGGAGAAAAGACATCTTCCCTTCAGCACTGCCATTTTAGTATTGCTGCAGTGTTCCACACAGGTAGCAACTTACGCTGGTGTATAGTGGAGATCAGCTTCATAACAACAGAACTTTTTTTATAAAACTAAACTCTTTCTCAAGTGTTGCTCTCTTTAGTGTGCTTCACCAGAATTAATACTCAGAAGCTACTAAGTAAATACTCTAAAAGCTGCAATGGTGTCACTTTTGGAAGTTCCTGGTTATTTCCTCTTTCATTTTGGCACATCAAAACTTACTAAAGCCCCATACCACTTTCCCCCTAATTCTGTGCTTTAATTTCCTGTTGTCTTTACTGAATCTTTTTACTGTTCCCTTTGGTTTGCTGATCTGATTATTCCCTTTGCCCACACTTGCTTACTGTGGTCTTCTTCCTCATGTTGTGGACCACTTTTTTTACTACTCACCAAATGGCCTCTCTATTTCTCTTTGGAATAATTTTTTAAAATAAATTATCTTTCTTTTGGTTAATGGCCCTCAAACATTTGATAATGGTTTATTCTGAAGTTGTTGGTCTCCTTCAGACTGAAAGTATTTTACAAGTTAAAATATGTGAGATCTCACTGTTAGCAGCAGGCAGGGTTTAGGGCAGAAGAGTGAGACTGAGTAAACTTACCCACGAAACTTCCCAGCATTCCACGGATGCTCCAGTTCTTTCTTGTAGCAAACATAAGTGCTTTCTGAAGGTTTGTTTTTATACAAACAGACAAACACAACAACAAAAGAGCATGTGATCTCCCTATGCATACTCAGGTTCAAATTCCTGACCTGCTGTCTCTCTAACTGTAGATAACTGTGTCAATTCACCCACAACTTGATAGTTATCCCAGGGCAATGTGCACTCCACAGTTCCTGCTAGAGATGATCTACTTCCTACAACAATGCATTCTTCAGAGTCATTATCTGAATTTGCTTGCTGACATATTGGGTGAACATTCTCACAACTGCATTTCAGAACTGCACTGAAACTGAGCTGCGCGAAACAAATGAAAATTCGTTTCATTGAAAAATTCCCTACCAGCTCTAATTTGGAAGCCCCAGCTGAGCTGCTACTGTGAGACACATATCATAAGAGACAGATCTTGCTGTGAAGGGCTGGCAGGTTGGAGAGATGAAGGCTGAGAAGCAAAACACAATAGAAAGGTGAAATGGCTTCCTCAGAGTCATGCAATGGGTCAGCGGTAGTTTTAGGTCTTCTTAGTGCCAGCCACAGCTACCTCTCACATCCTGAGCTTACAGACAGTCTGTGCTTTCCCCTGGTCATCTTTTCATTAACAAGATTATTCTTGCATGTAGATTTACACATGGGTGATTTACACATGGGTGCACAAGTTCACCAGTTTTGAACCTTACTGCTTCCAAGGCATCACATACATATATGGCACCATCAAAAACTCTGACATAACAGATAACAAGGGTGTCACAGTAAAATGTTAAAAGGCCAAAGGAGGCAAGGGGACAAACCCCACCTAGGTATTGTTCAAACTAAAGTGTGTCAGCTGCTTTGAACAAGTAAGAAATATCACTCAAGTTTCACAGTCTGAAAATAGTGACGTAAGGTGGTGCATCTGAGTCTGTACAGGTTGTTAAGCCAATGTCATAGTCAGAATGTGATGTCTGACTTAAAATTAATTTTTTTCTTTCAGATGCTTCCTAAGTCCCTAAGACCCTTTAAGAATTTTCATTCTCAAAGCAATTTCTCTTCTTTTCTTCTGGTCATAGACTGATTAGTAGGAACAGATTAGAGACAATTTGTTGTATTTTATAATAAATAGCATAACAGTGTATTTCGTATATTTTTCCTAAGCAGTGTCTGAAACAAAAATATCTCTTTGAGGACAGCTGGGCCATGCTCCTGAGCAAAGAGGTGCTTATGTCAAGGCTGAGGGTACTGATTTTAATGTTCAGTTTTAGTAGGAATATAATTTTGCTTCTGCAGAAATCTTTCTCCATTGTTTTAGAAAAGCAAAGATACTTAAATAAGGCCTTACATTTTATTTCCCCAAAACGCATTTAATTTTGTTTGACTAGATCATGTCAGTATGTTAATAAAATAATTGTTATTCCAAACATGCTTGGTGAACTTGAATAGCGAAGTGAAGTTTATACGTTTAATCAAATATATTCAGTAATTCCAGTGGAAGATGCAGAAGTGTTTTCCGTCAATATTTCCTTGACTTTTGAAATGAATATACATTGCCCAAGTTCTCATTCTTGTGGATCCACTTTCTATTCAAGCTACTGAATATTTCTAAGCAATTTCTATTTCAAGCAATTGAATTTGTTTGTATGAATGTTCACAATGGTTGAAAGGGAAAAAAAAATCCCACGAGGTCACATTGGCAACTCTTCTTGCTGGAAGCATTTTTATAAATATGTGATCAAGGGAAAAGTCTTGCAAATTTTCAAGCCACAACTGGTGAGGTGGGTCATAAAACCAGCTGTCATTTCTAAAACCATACTGTACTTTTTCAGGAATATTTGGGTGTATTATAGAAAGGCTGCCATTTCTCATTTTTGTCTTTATGCAACACTTCATCTTTCCTTCAGCACAAGAACATGCCTTAAACTTATCTAGTTCCTTCAGAGAGTTGAAAAAGAAAAAGTAAAAAGCTTTAAAAATATTGATTTATAAAAAGTGTATCCATAGTGCTATGTGGTTTGAAAACCAGACAGGGAACCATGAGGTGAGAAGTGCCCATGGACTGGTACTGTGCAGGCATGGGAAGGTGTTAGCATAGTGTGGTACAAAGTGGAGCAGAAGCTTTGGGGTGCAGTGGAGATTCTGAGGGGATGTTTGATGAGACAGCACAAAGGTGGGACATAAAATGAGAGGAACTGAGGAAGAACAATTGTGAGGACACAGGAAGAGAACAGGCAATTGCAAAGAGCCTGTAAGATGAACGGGGAGTTAAGGGATCCTACAAAGCTACTGGCTCCTGTTAATGCAGCTGTGTCTCTGGAAAACATTCCGGGAAGATGCCCAAAGTGAATTTGTAGAATGTGGTTTGTAATCTGTCTATATACCTATCACCAAATACATACATTTTCTTCAAGCAGCTTTCTCTGCTAGTGACTGTTCAGGGTCTTGGCCAGGACAGAACTGCAGATGGACTGTTGGTGGGCAGCGTGGCTGGCAGAGGGGAGCTGAAGACAGTGCCCCAGAGCTCAAGTGCATTGTGTTTGCAATTTGTAACAGGAGTGACCCTGAACCTTTCCAGCACCTGGAAGATTTTCTGTCCTCAAGGAATGTCCCTCAATGGAGAGTCCAAGAGGAAGACTTGAAGGATTTCTCCAGGATGAAAAGATGTAAATATTCTTGTTTATTGGTTGATATTTTTTAAAGCTTTTGTTAAATAGTAGGGGAAAAAGTAGAAAAGAAAACATAAAGTTGCTCAAGAATCACAGTGTTGTTATATATTTCCTCAGATTATGTCAGTTGGAAACCTCATTTGAGATAAGACATTCTTCTTTTCAGTGGTGTGACTTCTCTTGATTTATCACAGAACTAGGGATATGATGATTTTACTGTTAACAAACATTTGCACCATATTTAAAAATGCTGTAGAATTGCTGATGGAAGAAAATTATTCTTGCTACAAGATAATGAGTATTAAATAAAAGGTTACTTAATATGGAACTTCACCTTTCCCAATACACTTACAGTGCATTCAGAGTGTTTTGTATAGTTTCTCTGCTGAAAAATTCATGGACAAATTTTCATGGATATATATACATTTTTATATATATATATACATTTATATATATATATATATATATATATATATAGATATATATATATATATATATATATAGATATAGATATATATATATATATATTTTAGGAGAAAGTGACAGCTGAACAAAGCCTGTTCTTTCAACCAAGCAGCAAAGCAGCAGTATAGGACCAGAGATGGAAGTCCTTCTCCTGTAAATCCACATCAATTCAACTAAGACCAAGTACTTATGAATCTTAAATTCACACTAGTGTAGCTAAGAGTAGAAATGGTCTTTCTTTTTGAAACCCTTGGAGTCCAAAGCGAAAAAAAAGTAGCAGGGTTTAACCTTTAAACTTTTCCCTGACCTTTAAACAGTACTTTGGATTATATGTGCCCTTGTTAATCTGAAGCCATTTGCAAACATAACTCCATTCCTTGTTTTAAGTATACCTTACATGCATTACTGAATGGGTTAGCAATTCAAAAGTTTAGCTCTTGTTCGCTATGTATTTATCACATTTTTAAGTGATGTTTATCTTTGTAAACAAAGTTTTATAATTAGCAGCAACACAAGCAATGCTTTGTATCAAAGTACATTGCTTAGGTGATGGCCAGATGCAGATCCAGACTCTTTGAGATGCAAACCCAGATGTTGATCATGACACTAAATTTTGCAGAATACCTGTATTAGTGTAGAGCTCTATGAGGACCAGATATTTTAATACCACTTTCCCTCACAGATGAGTAGAAAATCTTTCACCAACATTTAATTAGACCACTATTTTTTCCTCTTCAGCTTTTCTTTCTTTCATACTATCCACACGACTGCTTTGCATTCACTTTTTCCTCACATACCCTCCTCATACATATCATCACTTCAGTCTATTAAGTCCAAACCACTGATACAAATGATATAAAATGGACAAAGAATTTATCTTGGACAAGATTTAACTGTTCTCATACTCTAAAGAGTTTAATTATCACTAGAAACATCCATGGCTTAGTATGAATAAAATACTGGTGATTGTCATTTCCCTTTTTATTCACACCATTTTTGCAAACTGTCTTGCCATTCACATGGAAATCTGTTTTCTAAATACATCTGTATTTAGTGCAAAATCATCATGGGCAGAGCACAAATTTATGAGAAGGTGTATATGTTTAAGAACCAACAGCTATACCATACTCTATGTCCATGATTTGGATCAAGAATTTTCCTACTGGAATGTTACAGTAACAGACACACTCGTTTACTGTCCCTTACATCCAAGCTACTCTTCAACCACAGAAATATTGGGCTTAGAACTCGCCAAAATTTCAAACAAGATATTTTGCACTGAAATACGAAATGTTGGAAATAGTTGACACAACACAGCACAACAGAAGCACTCCTGCTGACTCAGTGGGAGAAACACCACTGTAGCTTTAGAAAACTAAATGTATGGGATTTATTTCCCTGCAAAGTTTTACCAGGATCTGACATTGTAAAGACATTGAGTCTCATAGGCTTTTAAAGAAATAGAGCTCATAAGCAGAAAGCAAACACTGAAAGGTCTTGTGAAGAAGCTGGTGAAAATCACCTGTATTTCGCGTTGGATATTTATTTGAATATGAAAAGTTCTATATATTTTTTTAATCTCCTCATCTCTTGTGGTTGCATTTTAGAGAATGACTAAATCTTTGGGGAGTTATCAGATCTGTAAAAATTGTCAGTTGTTAAGACAAGGTATTCAGTGAATAAATGAATTATTGTACTGAATTCCTTTATTGAATATTCCAGTGCCACTGCTTTAGTTAAGTATTAAGAACACAAGCATTTAACAATATTACTTTAAATTCAAAGTGCCTTGAAAGGACTGAGATTGAATTTGCAAATGTAATCAAGAATAAAACATGTGCCTTGGATTACATGTCACTTCTTGGGATGTTTTGACATAACACATTTAGAAAATACTTTCCTGTGACAGAAATGATTAAAATAGATTTCAGTTATCTATGTCTTCTAACAGAGCCAGTCCAGTTCTTGGTTAATTTGTTCTCTGCATCACAGTAAGCACCAGCTGACATGCTCACTTGTATATCAGTGTGGAGGCCAACTGCTTAAGGCTAAAGTGCTATTGTGTTACTTGTGTGAGTAATCCTATTAGCAGCAAGAGAACATAGGCATGGATAAATCGAAGAATGGTCAAAACTGAGAAAATAAGCTAACATCCTTCTCTTTTCTAAAGATGATCTCTGCAGCTATTTTAGACAGACCTCTTTGCATGATGGTACCAACACCTTCAAAGCCTGCATCTTTTTATCTCCACTCAGTGGTACCAAAATCACACCAGCTTTTCAATATGTAGTCAGATAGGCACACTTAGAAAAGTGCTACTCATGTTTGTGAGACTTGTAGATATCCAAGAACTGCAGCATTGGGTTTACTAACAAACTAATCTAGGAGGACAGACTGTCTGTTAACAGAAACATTCTCAGAACAGCATGGTTAGTTCATCGATCAAATGCCCTGCCCATCCATCTAGGCCAGGCAAATACCAGAAACAAAAAAAGATTATTACCTTTTCCAGTGCACCTGTTCTTAGCACGTGATGGGAGGATTATGAAGATAGTGATGCAGCATCCATCAAAAACATGTTGCTTCATGCTCTGTGACACATTTGCTGTAACAGGAATGGAACAGAGAGAAGGAATTTGGTTGTAGTTATGAAATTCAGAACCTGGTTCTATAACCTGCTGATGACATGGACCTCTGTTGTCATTTGACAGTGATTATGTATTCGCTGTCTTAATTAATAATTATTGATATGTTAATAGTACATGAAATCACACCCTATCTGAAAATAAAATGAGTACTGACATGTCAAGGACTTAACTAAAAGGTGTTTTGATTTATGTCTCTCTAGTGCTGCATCTCACTGTTGATCTGTTACCATTTTAGCTTCATCAGATGAAACAGTAAGATCCCAAAGGCAGGTTCTCCTTCTTGGCCATCATAAGACTGGTACCAGCTGCACAAGATGATCGACAAGAGGTAAGGGAAGGTTAGAATTGCACTGAGGCAACCCTACGACCAGCTAGTCAATACCCACCACTCCCATCCACTCCTGTTCAAACCCTTCTGCTTTCCATGGATTACTCCCTTATTCACCAGGTGACAGAGAACAGCTGCCCCCCACTCCTTAGGCCATTGGTTAAGACACTTCTGGGACTCAGGCATTTGAAAACCTCATGTGGGAAAAGAAAGTAGACCCCGAAACACTCATACCCTAGGGAAATGCACAGATACCATCTAGGTGGGTACAGCAGGATGAGGGGCACCATCACCAGATTTTGTCAGAGAGGAACACCCTTTAGGACTTCCATGATGACTCTGAACTGAGAAGTGTGGTCATATAACATTTTAGAGGCAGTGCCTTGAGTGAGGCAGATGTTTCCTTGTTCACTCCATAGGTCACAGAGGGAGTTAGGCATGAGGAAGAAAGAGGAAAAGGAAGACGATTGGCAAGCAGGTGGTCTTCTCAACCTGTATCCTAGCAAGTACCCTGGGAATATTAAGGCTGAAAATTGAGACATTTTAACCTGCTTAAGGCCCTGGTGCATTTACACCTTTATGTCCCCTGCTGCAGAGGAGAAGAACATGAGATTTTCAGTTCAAAACACAAGTACCAATAATGGTGATATTTGGTAATGAGTTCCTGCCTTCTGCTATGCTGCTGTGAAAAAAAAAAAAAAGAAAAAGAAAAAAAAAGAGAGAAAATAAGCAGAACTCCCACAATTTAATTTTGCTCTCAGACTTGACTTCATCCACTTAAAATGTTAAAACCCAAGTACATTCCAGTAAAACAATTTCAGGAGATGCTCAGTTTTATGTACTCAGTACATAAAAAGCTGTACAAATAAACTTCAAACATGAAAGTTCCAGATCTTGGAATTTAAAACTGCAAAGTGCACAGAAATAAAACCCTTATGGAGATACTAAAATGTCTAATTCATTATTATTTCAAAAAAGATTAAAAAATAATTTTATAACATTAAAGTGCAATCAAGCACTGAAGAAATTATTTAAACTTTCCATAGGAAAAAAGCACACTCTAGAATGCTGCAAGGGTATTGATGGCTATTAAATATTTACTTTTCTCTCTAGCTCACACTAGAAAGAGTAATTTGTATTTGGCAGAAACTGGCTGCAATTACATTAGTCAATCCAAAAGCCCAACTTGCTCATACAAAATGCAAACAAATTAGTTAAAATGGTCTAATTAGCAGACTGTAAAAATGCAAAGCAAGGCTGGCATAAAAATGTGTGCTAGACAAGTATAGTTTTACAAAATAAACAGAAAGGCAAATATGAAATAGTCTAATAAATCCTAACTAAAGGGCCATAATGTGAACCCAAATATTTTGGGATTTAATACTTTAAAGAAAAGTTTCTATGGACTCTTAAATATTTTCTTGCAACCCACATTCCATCATGAATACATGATTAATACCATAGTTGAAGTTCTACTGGGATTTCAGTTCAGTCCTGCGGAGCCATTTGAGACCAAGTTATATATACATTTTTTGTGAGAATATACATAAACACAGCCTCTAGTCAATCTAATCAGAGGGCAAGATAGCTTTGGAGTGCACAAAGAATATAGGATGTGGCCTAGGGAAGGAAGGTCAAGCCATTTCTTGACATGCAGTGTATTTGCTTTTGTTTCCACAATTAAGATAAATAACTGGAAGCGTATGGAAATGTGGAAAGAGTTTAGATAAAAGATAATGAGCATTTGTTCTTATGAGAAGTATAAACTGTGAGCATTGTCTACAAGGACTCAGCTTACTGGTTTAAAAGAACCACTATATTAACTGTATTATTGTTGCCATTGATATATTAAACCACAAAGGGCTTTAGCATCTCTTGCTTCATAACATTGCTGCAATTTCTTAGTCTGTGGGTTTTTAACCCCCTAGTTTCTATACTAGAAAAATAATAGTCCATTATGATTTGTAACCTATCATATAAAAGGAGCTATTGTGAGGTTATGATTTGAGTTTGCCTCTATATCCTTCTCATCTCACCACACATTCTCCTGTGCTCCTGTCTACCTGTCTGGAGCCACCTCATTCTTTCATCTTGCCACCTGACAGGTGGCAGAAGATGGGTGGCTTTGGCAAAATTAATTAGAGACGCATTGAATAAGCAATAACCGTGAACACCCTCTGGTAAAAGTATGATGTTATTTTGCACAAAGAACCTTTGTGGAAAAACCTTGCAGCAGCAAAATCATTGTGACTACTCTGAAGAAGAGGTCACCAAATAGAAAACAACCCTCGACAAAAAGAGAGCAGCATGGCCACAAGGTGTGGTCATTATCATCATTACCACTTCTAACACATAACAGTTGACTCATTCAGTTATTTCACTGAAATAGCTGATCGTATCACCTTTACTCCCCCATGTTATCCCCACATTGCCTCACTGTGCTAAGTAGGTTCAGTTCATTGCTCTTTCTCATGGAGTATATTTATATGGTAGGAAGAATATCTCACTCTACAAGATGGCCCTGCTAGTTTCCATGCCATTGAACAAGTAAGATATTTGTGCATTTAAGAGCAGAGTCCATTAGAGATGGACTGATGACTGACTCAGTGCTTGACAAATGGCTTTGAGAATGGTAAATATAACAACTTACATCACAGAAGTTCTCTTTTCCACTTTCTCACCAATGGCCACATATTCCCATTCCACAACATTTTCCATATACTGAGAATCTTGAATTCCACAGGGTTCCCTAGTGATGACTGGATTAAAACAGGATGTTGGATATATGAGGAAGAAATTGCTATAATCAAAAAGGGCAGTTAAGACAATCAAAGCCAGAGGTATGAGGAAAGAAGTCCCATCATGGGGAAAGGTTCCATCATGTCTGAAAGTTCACTGTGGTGTCCCAATTGTGTTGCTTCACATGTCTTGTGGGAGACAGACAGGAGATAGGATGGCTGGTGCATAGAAGATCTGCCTGGTTCACTGCTTTGTTCATTCTTCTCTATATGTGCTGGTAGTTCCATTATGCCTTAGTTGCCAAATATTAGGAAAGGCAGAGATGCCTGAACTTTTGAAGTTTTCCTCCTAGAGCTATTCACATCTCCCACGCAAGTCACCAGACTGGCAGATGATCTGAGAAGGGCATGATTTAGCCTATTGCAACTCAATCCATTTGCGCAGGTGTCCCCATTTTATCATGGTATCCAAATCACCTGGTTGAACAGCCCGACAGAAGGTGTGGCATTATTTCATACCACTTAACTCTGCTGCAATAGCAGTACAGTGTCTGTCTGTAAATCAGCCTCATACATAAGTCAACCTGCTTTCACAGAAAGCTTGACTTCACCTGTGCTCACTCCAGTGGAGAGATTTCTACTAGGGTCAGTGACTTTGGCTCATGCACAGGTTATATCTGGTTGCCTTTCTTTTCAGTAAAAGAAGTAAAAGATACACATATGCAGAGATTGTATCTTTAGTAAACCTGCATAAAGAGATGTGAGTAGTGAGAAAAGCATTGAGACCATCCAGGAAAGCTGAACAGAAGAAGATGTTGTATGGGAAAATAAATGGATGAGAAAATGAACACAAAAACACAGGGAGGGAAACTGTTAGGGACAGAAAATGGAAGCAGAAAAGATGTAAGAACTATATCAAGAAATAATGTGTAAAGAAAGTAAAAAGAAAAATGACGAGGAAGACTAACGGTATATTTAATTTCCTGAAACAGTGTTTGTAGCTGCAATACGATAGTACAAACCAGGCTTGTTTCATAGATAAGAACATCATGTACACATCTTGGGAAAAGTGTAATGGAACTAAATGAGGAAGAAAGAATGAACGGTCAGTTTTCTCAAGGAAAAGAGGGCACTGCTCGAGACTCACGGGATATGGGCTGAGATCTTTATTAATATAGAAAAAGTAAAATATACATAAAGAATTTAAAAAAAATCTCTTCATACACAGCTCTTGATAGACATAAAAGGGCTGGAATATGTCTAGACAAGGACAATGAAGCTGGGAAAGAGTCTGGAGCAAAAGTCTTATGAGGAGTAGCTGAGGGAGCTGAGGTTGTTTAGCCTGGAGAAAAAGAGGCACAAGGGGGAATCTTATCACTCTACAACTATCTGAAAGGAGATTGGAAAAATGTGGGGATCAGTCCCTTCTCTCAAGTAACAAGTGATAGTTCAAGAAATATTGCACTAGAGGAGGTTTAGATTCCATATGAGGAAAAATTTCTTCCTGGAAAGGGTTGTCAAGCACTGCAACAGACTGGCCCTGGGAAGTGGTTGAGTCACCATCCCTTGATGATCTTGGAGGCTTTTCCAACCTAAGCAATTCTGTGATTCTATTATCCTGTGAGTTTCTGGGTAATAAAATAATAGTCAATAAATTCTAGTTCAATAATGACAATGCATGTAGGGAAAACAAACACATCTATATGGTGATGATCACTAAATTAATGATTTCATCTCAGGAAACACATCTTGGAGAACCTGATAAATATGTCAGCCCACTGCTCAGCAGCAGCAAAACCAATTAAGAACATTAGGAAAATACTAGAGAACAAATCAGAAACTATTCTGCTGATATATAGCCTGTGGTGTACAGTCACCTCATCTCAAAAGCAATATGGGTAAACCTTGGAAAAATACACTGAAAGACAGAGAGAATGATCAGCTGCATTGAATAGCTTCTGAATGAGGACTCTAAATAGAATGGGACTTCAGTGTGGACAAGAAATGACTGGGGGCTAACATAGAGTGTTATTTCTTCAGAAGAGCCAGAGAAGGTAAATATGAAATATTATTGACTATCATAATGCAGAAACAAGTGGAACACAAGACACTACTGGTTAACAAACCAAATGAAAAAGAGCGTTTTCCCCACAAATTAGATAGCTGAAGTGTGAGACTTATTCACACCCACAATATTTTGCAAAGCCTTAAAGATAAATAAACTCAGTAAAGACTCAGTAAATTCATGGAAGCCAAGTCCTGAAACCCTTACTGAATGCAAAATCTGGGTGTATAACAGCAAGTGATGAACCACCTTATAGTTAGTTTGGTTTTCTAGAGAGAGAATATTGGGAAATGTACTTTTGCTGTTGCTTGATCCAATCTGAATAGTCATTTTGGTAGTCTATGAGATGTGAATTAGAGGAGAAGTGCTTTTGTCTTTGCAGGGGATAGAAAGTAGCTTTAAGGGATCTCAGCTAAGTAGGATGCTGTGGGGTAAAAAGCTTGACTAATTTTTTCCTGAAGAGAAGGCAGCTTCTTTATCTTTGCCTCTGATGTGGCTCAGGGAACTTGCTGTACCAGGCTAGTCTCACATCGCTTCTTGTCCTACTTTCACAAGTCCTCTTTCCTTTGTTGGTTTCATTAACGTTCTGCTACTTAGAAAAAAATCAGTGTAGAATTACACACACATATGCAGGATGGTTAAATAAACTCCTGTTTCTAACTCTAAAGCACAACAATTTTTCCTTTGTTACTGTAGATCAAGCAGATCTAGATTCTGTGAAGTGAGCATAATTTATTCCAGATTCATGCTGCAATAATTTATGTTCTTGAGCCTTTACAGATGTATAGTCACTAGAGAGCTGTCTACCTACAGGAGTTTTTACACATATTTCATCTAAATGAACACTCCAAATGCAACATCGAAGATGCAGTGAGTTTGTGTGGATTTGTAGCACTCCCTGGAGGACTCTGTGTCTAAAAACCAATAAACGTTTCACAGTTCTCAGTAAGTGAAGAATTTCATCATTTTTGATGCATGCAATATTGACTGGGGTTCTCATTTTAATTTCAGTATTATTCCACAGGTATTAAGTAATTGCAAGTGAATAACTTCTTGCAAGTGAATGATTAGAATGAAAATTAATCTTTCTATACATAGCTGTTGCTGTTTATTCATTATGAACAAAGAAGCAAAACAGAATGTTGATGTATAAGCAGAATGCATTTTGTATTAACTGAAAAATGTGGTAAGATACTGATATTTTATGATGAAAACATGTAAAAAGAAGACAAATAAACAGTCATCTTATTTCTGTATATATGTGTTTTGGTTATGTACACCTAATATGACTGTGAGAGGTCCAACTATGTAAAGTTAATTCTGCATAAAATTCATTGTTAAAACCTGTAAGCCTATATGGAAATGAAAATTTCTAATTATTACTCTGAAATCAGTTGATATAAAAGAATGACTGCATATGAGGTCAAGATCTCAAATTTATTCCTTTATCAGCAGGAGGTTGTTTCCAGAAGGAAGTGACTATGAAATGTTTCTGAAAGGATGGTCAGGATTCAACACTGGAGATGCAGAAGAGCAAACATATTGATGGTGTGTATGGCCAGTGTTTACAGAGGTCTATGAATAATATATAGTCTAGATAAATAACCATAGTTAGGGTTATGCAAACAAGACATTAAATAAATCAAGGCCTTTTTCTCATGGATAGATACCAAACCCAACATTTCTGTTTGTTTGTGTTCTTTTGGATGTTTTTTAATTTCTTTGGTTGTTGGATTGTTGCATTTAAACAGGAGACCGCAGACACAAATTTAATCAACCAAAATTTTTAAAGTCAGAGATGGTTTGGAGAAAAGTCACAAAGTGTCTCTAACCCTGTACCACAGTGTTGATACTCACAGTCCCTAGAGACAAGCAGGTTGCATCTTGCTTACATACATTGCCATGCAGGCTGCATCAGTACAGTTCTGCAGATGGCATAAAGCAACAACACAAAACAACACAGGATCATGTGTGACTACTGACAAAATGTTGGAAGTAAAGAAGATTCCAAAGCAAAAGTGAAAAGGTTCATGTTAGTTTATTTTTTTGCTCATGGGCATTTTTATTTTTTATCAAATGAAATATGTGGGTAAAATCCATTCTTTTAAATTGATATTGTTATGTGCGATGCATTGAAAAGAAGACAAGTATTATGTGCATTGTCTGTATGTGGGATTATCTATGTAAGCAGAATTTCATATGAAAAAAGGAAATACAGGGATTACATGTCAAATGCCTGCTTCCTTATGTCACCCTGTCCAGCATTACTACCAGTTCTATGTTAACAGACTAGTTGTGAAATAGTTATTTCAATGTATGGATCAGTGAAATGCACTTATTTAATAATTCTTTATTTTGAGGAACTTCTGTAATATAAACCACTCAAATTGGCTATACAGTTTTTATCTAAATATGGTCCTATAAACATCTTGAAGCTCTTTATATCCCCACAAATATCAGTATGTGTGCAGTAGGATTCAAATCCAAAAAGTTCAGCATACAAGCAGTACCACTGTGTCCCCTACTCTACAAACAGCATTTTATACCCTGGTGCAGCGAAGACTTTTAGGGAATCCTTGCACACAATCTGAGCAAAGGAAGGCAAATGTTCAACATGAGATATGCCTTTCCATTTTTGTGCTGTAATCTAAAACCTTAGGCAACGGCCAATTGAATAATGTGTTTATCAATGTATTTCCCCATCAGCTAATCAAGCACTTCAGGAGTACCAGTGCATTTGCTGAGAAATTTACTGTGATATTTTTAACAAGAACATACAGCTGTGCAAATAGGCCACAAGCAACAGTTTTCAGCCTACTTCCAAACGTCCCCTCCTTTTAGATGAACAAAACCCTACAACAAGCTGTTCTCCCCATGGACAGTGACCTGTGTGTCCTGCTCAGATTAGAAGATTGGATGGTTTTTATCATGAAGGGATGCACAGCATTCCCTATCTTCTGCTGCATGGCACTGGAAGGCATATATAATGCTCTTGGCACCATGGAGGTTGTGCAGTGACACCATGACTTTCTGAGAAAACAGGGCTCTGCTGGAGGTAGGTGGAATATTGCCTGCAGACCCAAATAGCATTGGCACTGCAGTTCCAGTGGAAGAGACTGTTGTCGGAGCAAGAATCACCCCCTCTTTTTCTTCTCTCTTTCTTTCAGTTGTGGCTTTTGGTTTGTATCAAAAGACTCAGCAATATGCTTGCACAGAGCTCACCAATCAACCAACCATGCAGTACCTCCCCCTGCTCAAACCTTGCACTTGAAATGAGAACAATTAGTAGGGAGTTTGAGCAAGTCCTGATCAAAACCGTGTAGCTGCTGTAGGGAAAGTATTGTGTTGGAACTGGCTAGTGTCCTGGATAGGATGCCTGAGGAAGTTGCTTGCCTCAGGATGCCAACCACACCTTCACCTTTCAGCTGGTGAGAGTTTTCTTGTCCCTCCTCATATTTCCCCCTCCTTTTTTTTCCTCTGTCATCGTTGATATGTACCATCAGCTAAGGAGTGTGCTAATAGATTTGTCTCAGTATCATTTCTGCAATATGCTGATTCAATCATGCCAACTCTCTCAGCAACTTGGATATATTAAACACTACCCTTTGTCCAGAAACTGAAAGGAAATAATAAGATTTTGATCCAATAGATGACATCCACTTGTATATAGAAACATTTGAATGAAAGACAGTAGACATCAGGATGTCACTTATCTAGAACAATGGGTCTGAATCAAAGGTTCAGGTTGGACATTGAAGTAAAAAAGTCTCGGCCAAAACCAAGGGCAATGTAGGGTGAGGTTCAAGTGTCTAAAATGTTATTCTCTTGTCAAAATTCATGCAATTCAACCTAGTCCTAGTCTTGTTTCCAGCAGCTCTTCTGTTGTTGCAGACTTCTCAAGTCATACAGCACTGGGGCAGCCTTCAGCAATGAAAGTAACAAGTGTGCCCAGGTTGCTTTCTTTACTTAATGCAGTTTTCATAGTTGCAGGTATAGTTATCCAATGCCTTCCCAAAAGTTTAACCCTGCTGCATGACTAACAACTTGCCACAGTAAATAGTACATTCTAAAGGCCAAAAAGATGTGTTCTACCATGTAGTTGCAGATCTGAGATATTGAGAAATAGTTTTCATCTCCACAAATATGAATTGGAAGATTTGACTCTGAATCACACCAGTCAATAAAGGTTTTTCCACTAACTCCATGTATGACAAAGTTATGTCAATGATTCATTTTATGTCATATCTTAGAAGTAGTGGAAAATTTCTGTGCAACTCCTTGTATCCTCTATAGACTTTAAAATATGCAGTTAATAGTCTGTTTCTTCTTAGATATAGGAAGAACTTTTACACAAAAATGACATACAAGAAATGTTGCTTTATGACACTTGAAAAGATTATAAAGCTCTGGGACTTGTGGTCTTTTCCTTTGGAACTGAATATGGCTGTTCAGTGGCTGAGGATGGTAAGTAAATCCAGATACTCTGAGACCTAACAAACATTCATCCCAAAAGCTATTAGAGTTACTTGGTGAACAGATCCTATCCCTTCTGAAGTCAGAGATAATTTTGTAATCATCTGTCACTGGAGATTGAGAGATTCTATTCTTCAGCTCTTTTCTCTCCCTGTGCAGGCTGAGGGGAGGAAGCAGTGCTACAAATTACTGTCAATGAATTAAAAGTATGGCTACCCAGTATCCACTTCCTATTCAAGTTAACTCACCAGTTTGGGAGGAAATAATACAACCTGAAATGTATAATAAAAGTGTGAAACACAAAAATTGTTGGCATCTATTTATTAGCTTGCCTTACTCACCTGACTGGATTCAGACTTGCAGAAGGTGAAATCCCATGGCACAGTGCTTTTTCAGAACACTTCCTTTATTTATAGCAGATTTCACACATGGCTACCTTATCTCCATTGGCAGAATTCCTGCTTGCCCATAACAAGCCATTTCAGGCATATCAACAAGACCTGAGCCTATATTTAACATGGAAAGGGTAATTTTGCAACTTTGATCTCATGTAGAAAGTCTTGGTGATACTTTGACCAGTGATTTCTCTATTATAGTTTCCTGTTCCTTTCCACTCCTTGATACATTTCAGGAGCCACTTTCAAACAAAATCAACCACCACCATTTATCATGCAATCAAAATTTTTCTTTGTGTGATATAAACAGATGCTATAGAGTGTTTCTTCTGCTTAAAGCCTCCATTTTAGGTTCTTATCACAACTCTTTCTAATGGTAAGGCATCTGTATGACAATAAGGCTTTTAAAGTCTCCAAAGCTCTTGGTAATCATTCCAGAAGTGTCTTTTCAATCTTTAAATTAAGACAGCTAGGACAATTTTGGTGTGACTCCCACAGGGACTATTTGATGTACCACTGTCTGAACTCCAACCCCAAGTTATGAACATGTGTGTGTGTGTGTGTGTTCATAACACACACACACACACACACACACACACACACACACACACACACACATAACACACACACACACAGAATCAAAGCTACATATTTGAGCCACAAATAGGAATCAAAGTTTCAATGGGATTATGCATCCCAAATATTTGTGTGGTGTCTGTCAGGGACCTTCAGCTAATCATTTCTAGCACCTTCCTGTTGCATTTCCTATTAAGTGAAAGTTTACATTTTGGAATCAGAGCTGGAAGTCACCACCAGAAGGCTTTGGTGCCTTGTAAGTAATGTTGAATTCAGTGTCTTCCCCAAATGGAAATTGTGCAAAACATGATTATGATCTGTTATGGCTAAAACAGCTCTTAGAAATTTAAGAATTTTTTAAAAATGGTCTTGTAACTGGTGCAGCTCAAACCAGCTATACCCACTGCTAAGATCAAGCCTCTACTCTGCCTCCCTCTTGTGAAATGTTGACAATTGTGGAGTCTACTGAGTTTTATTACCAAGTATTTTTCTCTCAAATTACAGAGCATCAACAGTTATTCCTAAAGAAATCTGGGAAGGTAGGAGGGGAACACTCTGCTTTTGAGTAATGTCAAAAGTTTATATATATCTTTAGAAAAAGGAATTAATGGCAAGGAATGTT
This sequence comes from Pithys albifrons albifrons, assembly GCF_047495875.1. Classification (NCBI taxonomy): domain Eukaryota; kingdom Metazoa; phylum Chordata; class Aves; order Passeriformes; family Thamnophilidae; genus Pithys; species Pithys albifrons. Next base: position 90,287,492 of record NC_092459.1, read on the forward strand.
GTGCCAACTATGTCAAGCTAGACCACTGAAGCCCTTATTTCATCATTACAGTTTATAATTTATTTCAGAGAAGGATCTTTTCTCATTTATTTCAGTTTATTCTTATGCTAGAAAAATATTTGAGTTATAAGAAGAATTTTTCTATTAACCTGAAACAAAATTGTGGCCTCATCCCACAGGAATTGCTTTAATTTAATATTGGAACTTAAATGTTGGACCCTGATGGTAATCAGGGAAGTTACATCAGGTGGAGCAGAAGCAGCCCAGTAAAGATTGAGGCTGAAAAGTTTACTGGACACCTTGTCTGTTACTTTTCATACTACACTGTGAAACTTAGTAATGAATGGAATAAGAATGAAATAAAGCTCTGCTATTTACAATGTATGTGAATTAATTTTTAGTGGAAAGTTAAAAATGGAGTGAAGTTTGCGGTTTCTAGTAGCCCTGGTTCTCTGCTCACTCTGTGTGTCCTGTATGCAAAAATGTGAAGGTGCAGCCCATCTCCTTTTAAATGGCCACAAGCAGGAGCAGCCAGCTTGGACCTTATACAAAGGGGGTGTTTTATACACTGTGGTGTTAACTGCAAAGCAAATTTTTATTGCACTCTTTTTGTCATTAAGCTCTTGCTCTGTGTGTAGAGTGGTCAACAAAAAACCCCCTCTAAAACAAAATACCTCACAGTTTTCCCAGTGCCTCCCTGGTCAATGTAACTAAATTTTAAGTGTGTGTGTGTGGCTTGGCTTCACGAACGAAGATTTGGGAAGGGCTGTCCCCCCACGTGGGTGTGCCCTTCCAGCCTGTGCAGTGGATTTTAGGTTAGGCACAGCATGCACAGAACTGGCCCCACCGTTTAAGTCCTGAGGTTCATCTGCCACGGCCGAGCGAGCTTGGACAGTGACAGTGAAGTCCTCAGGACTAGAACCTACAGCACCCGGCATTTCCCAGGAGGTCTCCTATCCAAGTACTAATCCGGGTCTGACCCTGCTCAGCTTCCAAGATCTGACGGGATCGGATGTCAGGAGGGCAGTTAAAAATTTTAAGTACAAGCTCCTCTTATCACCTCAGCTAGCTTGTTTACATATAATAGGCACTGCTGAGTAGTACATCTGGTTAATGATTATCTTTTACATATTGATATTAGTACCTGAAGTGGGAACAGCTCATTTCCTGAATATGATTACCATTTTGAAATCTTATGCACAAGGGAAAAAAACCAATTCTATAAATTAAACAAGAAGTTCTGAGAACTTATATCCCCCAGTTCACATCCAGATACTAATGCATCTCATTTACTTTGTTGCTATTCCCTTGAGTTATCTGTGTCATGCAGACCAGTCTTGCATGTCATGTTAACTATCCACTGAAAAAAGCTAGAAGTGTACTTGTAACAGTGCCCTAAGCTAGCATACAAGGTAGGTAGAAGAACATAAAAAATTCATCACTGTTACATTTCAGGTTGCTGGGATATTTTAATTCCAATAGGACAGAACCCATGTCAGCTAAAGATGGAGCTATAATTAAACTGATATGGCATTCACAATTGCCTCGAAACCTGCTGTAGTTGTCATATGTTTCTTTTCCCCATCTTTAAACTATATGGAAATCAATTATCTCAACAAACCAGCTGTAAGGACTGTATGCCAACCACTTACACTTGAAGTGAATAAATTATTTGAAATTCATTATTGATGTGAACAACTCTCCAAGATTTAAAGCACCAGTCCATTTTCTGTGCTGAGATTCACATGGAATTTTAACAAGTTCAGCACTATCCTCCGTCATAAATTCATACAGCAAACTGTTATGCAAATAGCTAGAGTTCAGGGATTGGCGAGCTGTGCACAGAAAATTATGCTTCAGATGACAAAGTGCCCGTGAGTTAATGGTTCTTTACATTTAGTGACAAATTTGTTCCTGATTTACCCCAGAGTGACAGACACAGGGTAAAAGGGGGACATCGGAGACTGAAAATACCATTTGTGTGTCAAAGATGTTAGCAACCTGGAGTGGTGATAGGCACTGGTGTCTACAGGATATGAAATTGAGTTGATGTGATGTCATTTTGGCTCTACTGTAACCTGGTTATCTCTTGCCAAGACTTCATGTATGATTAGTCAGCTCGGAGAGGACAGCAAGCCTTATCAGGCACACTTCCTGACATTCCTGTCAACTTAAGAAATGTGGTTAAGGAATTTAAGATGAGGTGTCACATCTTCATATCAAATCCCATTGATTCACCACCTACAAGTTTGAAGACTCCTTCTAAAAATATTAATGAAAAGGAAAAATGAAGTTTGGGCTGGTTTTGACCTTGTAAAGCACTTTGCATGTCACATCCCTCTAAGGTAGTGTCTTTATTGTGCATACATTTTCTTTGTATACGCAGAAAACAATTGTTATGCAGGCTGAGGAAAAATAGTATTAATTAATACTAAAGCAAAGGCATGTTCTGAGTTAGCTGACTTCTAGTCTGCAGAATAAGGCAACTTTTTATGTGCCTGAGCAATTGCGAAAGAAATTTCTTGTGTTAAAAGCTTGCCATCCCATATATTTAACAAGGACTATATTTGGAATGCTTAATAGACAGATGAAAATACTAAGCATAACAATATTTTTTCATGTCTTCAAAAGAAAAATTTGTACAATGTAATAGTCACACTGTATACAGACTCTTTCAAGTGTCTTTTCAAAAGCAAGTTAGCAGCATGCTATTTTCATGCCATTACATTTGTCCAACTGCACAATTTGTATTAATAAAGGCAGTTGTATTCTCTTCTTTGCAGTGGGGCTCCAAGTTAATATTCATTGCTAAGTCGAAAAGATTCCTTATAGGCTGCAGACCAAAACACTGAATAAACAAGGCACACTAAAGGGTCTGTCTTTAAACTGCCATCTGGAAGACTGAACATGCATAAGTTTTTCAGCCATTGCCAAGTTATTCTTCCAAGTATTTCAGGGCCTGGTAAGGTCCAAAGAGTCTTCTCAGGCAGCATATACAACTGCTTAACAACCCTTAAAGAGAAGCTTACACAATCCCAAATCCTGACACATACACATTCCTTCAACAACAGTTCTTATGGTTAATAATTATATCTGCACTGAATAAGCAGCCTTGGGAAGATGGGTTCTACATGCCACAAGCATTCATGTCTCCTGCATTTAGGGATGATCCTGATGCTTGCAGTGCAAGTCCAGAAGACACATAAACTGTGTAAGCACATCTATACAGACTATTGTAACTGGCTGCAAGAAAGCCCTGTTAAAAAGAACATAAATCTATAATTATATGATAACATTTGCTCTTTTTGTTACTGAGTAGAGCAGCAATAAATTTATTTTTACACCTTGTCATTTATTTTCTTGATTTCAGCTTTCACTATTTGGCTAAACAGTCCTAAAAAGGCTTTTTGCTTTTCCAGAACCAGTTTGTGACATTTGAGAATGTGTACCCTGCATTCTTGCTTCTAAATTTAAATGCACTACTTGCCTAACCTTAATAAGACACAAACAAGAAGAACCAGTGGGAACACTTTGAACAGACTAAATTACTTAGACCTCTAACTCTGTCACTTTTCTCATGACAATGAAATGCTAAAGCAAGAGTATCTCTGACCTGTACATTCAGCAAGCTAAGTCCATGAAGTACAGAAATGTCCTCTGCTTGCCTTGGAGAACCAGAACTTCTGTTAAAGAAAAAAATGGTGAGTTGTAAATCTTTCTACGCACAACAAGCACAACGGTAGACAACCTCCACTTTACAAAACTCTCACGACTATTTCAGAGTAGACAAACATAAAAGAAAAAAATTGTTTAACACTTCAGTGACCTCAAGCTGAATTATAGAAACATTTGATGATTCAGAGAGAAGGCATTTATTGCTAGTGTACAGCCTTCAGTCTGAAACTATGCAAAACTTTAATTGACTTTAAAGGTGATGAATCATCTTTTGAAAGTCTTCTCCCATGGAACAATAATTTAATTGTGTAGATCTCTCAGTCTGTAAGGAAGTACGAGAAGAGAACCATTAATTAATTTTTTAGAGGAGAGCATGATTTACAAATTTTTCTAGATAAATATTTTGTGGAGAGACATCTACATCTTTAGATGTTGGAAATTTATATATTAACATCCTCCTTGAAAGGGATACTCAACTGCAACCTACCTTTACAGTTCCTTGTCATCTACAGCATCCATACTTCTGTCAGAGAAATGGATGTGTACAAGACCACTAACTGTCAATGCTTTGCAGTCTCACAGGTCCTGGAGTAACACTGGGAAGTAAGAGTCTCCTCATTTCTTTTACCAGTAGAACTCTAAGCACGCTTACCAGTAGGACTGTAAGGACACCTACAGTTGTGATGCCGTGAGTGATCCCCCCCAAAGCAGAACTCCGAGCCGCGTTAGTGTAGGGTAAGATAAAAAGTAAAGGTCCTTTAATATCACAGGCCTACAGCCCACAGGAATACATGATGACATGCATGTGCTCCAGTTCTTGTTTCCATGGCTTTTATAATAAGATCCCTCCAATCATTGTTTTACACATTTCTCAGTCCAGCCCTGGTTCCACCCCTGGTCCAACCCCTGGAATTGGGTCTGGGGTTGTCAAGACCCTCTGTCTTCATCAGCTCCTCTTCCTCAGGCACACAAAGGTCCCCTGGAGTTCATCCAGTTCTGACTTCTGGGTCACTCTGACCTGTGTTTATGTTTCGTTTTGTAGGCCTTCTGTTATCCTTCAGCTTTCTACCTTGGAAAGGAGTCTAAACAAGATTAATTAACTAAAGAAATTTGAGCTCCCTGTTCTGGGAGGGGGTAGTGATAGAAAGGCATTAAACTTAAACTGTTAGAAATATTAACCCTCTAAAAATCTACAACTACTGTGTTCCTAAAATCTACAAAATGTGAAAATCAGAACAAAACCCCCTTTGGCATCAGTTGTCAAGGTATACTATTCCACACACATCTCAAAACCAGCCACCACTCTATACCTGCTGGTAAGAACATGCATCTCCCAGCTACAGATATGTGCTGTGTGGACATAACTCCCAGGTTTTCATGTCTAATTAAGTGATTAGACCAACAGATGCTTAGCTAGTAAATGATGATGATCTCTCTTTCTGAAATTGTCCCACAGAGGAAGAAGGAAAGAATATGGGAAGAGATAGAAATTGGTTCTGTGACAAAAGAAAGGAAAGATTGCATTATATGTCCGTGATTAAGACATGGATGGTGATGAACATGGGAGATGGAAGTTTCATAGGAGTGGAACTTCAGTTCAGGTTAAGATTTAGGTCACCTAAATATTAGTGCCTCAACTTTTTGTGTTGGGGAGATAGGCAATCCCAAATGACAGAGCACCTCCTAGAATGTGAATTATCTGAACATCTGGCTTGGGCTTATCTTTAATTCCTAAAACAAGACCACTCACTAGAATTGAAATTATATTTCTTAATATTTGCATTTTTAAAGTACATTTACAGGATAAAGTAGCTGATGGTGATCAGTGCATAATGCAAGGCCAGTCTGTGGCACTTAGCTTTGCAGGAAACAACATTGAGAGCTTATATAGACCTTAGTCTTACTCTTGTTAAGGTCAGTGAATTTTTTTTACACAGCTGCCAATGAAAAGAAGCTCAGGCCCAGATACAGTAGCCATCAAGTCCTTGCCACTGTCTCAAGGGAGGAGACAGTTGCCTTGCAGGACTTTTAACCTTGCTGTCCTTTTAAAAAGTATTTGCCTTTATCACTGAACATTTTGATTTCTATTTCAGCCCCCAAATTAACCTGAAATTGCTTTCTCTTCTACCATTAGCCCCAGTGATTGCTTATGCACATTACTATGTCTTCAAGCAACATTCAAGTCCCAGCAAATAATCAAGCAAAAAACAAACACAGAAATAACAAATAAATGAACAGGATATACTGACTTGGTCTGTAAACAGGAATAGGTCAGAGCTTAATTGTAGTCAATGGGATGTGTTGATAGAAAAGAGTCCCTGCTCCAACTGCTCCAACATTTTGTTGATGGTCAGGGACAAAGAAAATAATTTGACCTAATTTCCAACATATTTGCTTTTCATAATAACAAATCAAATATGAACACATTACATTCCACTGAAGGTGAGATTAGAATAAGGTGCCAGGAAAGGGGGCCTTCTACATGAGACAGATGAAAACAAACTAGCTGAAGGAAGAATGGAAACCAATGGAAAGTTTATGGAGATAGCGAGGGAGGGAGGGAGGGAGGGAGGGAGGGAACAACTACAACTGAAATGGAATTCTAAAATATGTACATGGCATCTATATGGGCCATGGACACATACTGGAATATGACTTCCTAAATACACAGCTTTCTCCTTACCTGAAGCATTTTAATTGTCAATTATCCCTTTTGAAAATGGACTGGAGTACCACACATCTTTACTGAAGAAGAAAAATGAGTTATTATACACTTTATAGTCATAAGCTCCCCTGCAAATCCCTGTAATTAAATAGAGGGGTTTGTAGACTCCAAAAGCTTTGTCATTTTAGCTCCTGCTCTTTTCTCTGGCAAAGGTCAAGTCAGAGCTCTGGCAAAAGGACATTTGTTTTTCCACAGATGGGAAAATTAAAAACCTCAGGGTCCTGGCCAGTTCTTATTATGCTGTTATCAATTCCTGACTCCTGATTTTCTTGAACAAGGTCTTTCAAGGGGGTTTACACCCAACCTATTCCCTCCGGGAATGTCGTCATCACGTGTATGTCCTGCAAAACACACTGGTTTTCCCTAAATACAGTCTAGTTCTGCTATTTTTGCTTGGCCTTTGACAATGTGTCATCTTTGAAATGCCATTGCCTTAACCTTTTGCTATGTTTGGGGTGCCAGTGTCAACTTCAGGCACCTCTGGAAGGATGTGCATTTGATTGGCAAAGACAGGATGATTGACACTGGGCTAGTATTCTGTCAAAGCTCAAGCGTATCATGGCGTGGCAAAGCTATTCTGCTCAATGCCACCCATCCCCAGCATATATATGCCATGTTGGTGCATTTCAACCCACTGTCAAAGTCAGCTAACAACTGGTATCAGTGATGTACGATAAAAAGCAAACCTACTAGTAACCCCTGACAGAAAAGTCTATACTTAGGAGAATAAAAAAAACCACATTTTAATTCTATTTATCTGCTTGTCTCTCTATATTTACACATTCAGGCACACTCTCAGCCAGTTGAGTCTTCAGTACAAAACTGTAAGCTTTGAATAATTAATACGTAAGGCCTGATTGTTCAGTTTTTACTTTTTTTAATCTGGTAAGTAAATGGGAGTTTTCCCAGATACCAGTCCTGCAGATTAAGCCCAATTATCAGCAACTCTGAATTGGATACCTGCAAAGTTTTAACAGGTTCTAGCTTGTCAGTCTTACACTTAACTTTCTGCTTTAAAACTGAAGATATGGCTGAGGATAATTAAGAAAATATTTAAAGAGGAGGATAATTATTCAAGTAATTTGTCTTTTAAAATTAACAATGTGCTCTTATCTATTGGCCTAAAAACCCATGTGAAATTTTTGTACTATTCAAAGAAGTCATTCTATCACCATCTTAAGTGAGAGAGTTCATTTGCATTCACTGATCAACTCATTACATTTTGCCTGTAGTTGTTCCTGCAATTTCAGTAGGATATGCTACTCTTCTTTCTTAACACCTTGGGTGGCAGGCCATATCTTTAAGAATGTAGTGCTTCTCAGTTGCATCTGACAGCCAGTGAAATAGTGTTTTCTTTCTGAACAACTGAACCTATGATGAAAAATCTGTGGTTTCCTAATTTTGTGCCTTATAACTTAATCTATTTTTAGAATATGTCAGGTTTTAGAAGCAATCCAGCTTTTGGTTTTAGCATGTGTATCCATTTCTGATAAAAAGGTTTCTTCTACTTCTGACATTGGCTGTGTTTTGTTCTTTTCTTTAGAAGAAAAAAACCTGTTTCATGAAATTTTTTATGGGAACAAACTGATTTCTGGAGAAAATGTCAGGAATTCTAACAAGGTAGTAGCAAAGGCAACAATGATCCACTTACCTAAACCACTGTTGCTATTAAGACACATACTTCTCTTTATTTTTTCTCCTTTTCTATCTCTGGATTCCTACTGCTTATGTTGTCTCCTGCCACTTCTCAGCCATTGTTGCTGTCTCCTTCCTTGCCCCAGTTTTCTGTTGACTTTCCATTGTATGTGTCCTCTCCATAGAACCCATCTCTTAAATACAGCCTCCAGCTGTAAGTTCATGTTCCCATTTCTTGACAAAACTTTATCAAAGAATATTAAACTACTGCATCAACTTTTGCTCTAAGTGATCCTGTATGGTTTAATATTGAGATGTTCACGATTTGCTTATTCCCACAGAACTATTAACTATTTTCAATAAACTCTTTGTTGAACATTTCTTGTCATGCCCTTCATGTATTCTTGGAGAGCTTCAGACAACCTCCCTACCACAAAGTCACATTTCTGCTTGCTTTTATAGTGTTATTATTCATTAATTCTTTCCTTATGTCTCTCTTTAACATGGTCTTTTTTCTGCAGCAACACATGTATTAAACCTCATTTCAGTGGCAATGGCTCAGAAATTTATCTCTGCTAAGTGCCCTCCTGTCTTACCTTCATTCACACAATCCTGTATCTTAACCTGTCCCCAACAAAAAACAAGCCTGTCATTATTTCCTTGAACATTTTTTACCTTTTCCACATTACTTGTGCCACCATTTTCACTGACATGGAGAATTACAACTTGAGGACTGTCTTTGACTTCCTCGCCAATCACACATCCAGGCAGCATTACAATTCTGGCACATCTGTGTCCAGATCATATCTAAAATCTCTCTATTTCTGACAAAATCTCACATCTGAGGAAGCTGGGCCTTTTCAGCCTTGAGGAGAGGTGACTGCAAAGGGACCTCTTCGATGTCTGTAAGGATCCAAAGGAGGATGTCAAGGGGATGGAGCCAGGCTTTTCTTCATGGTACCAAGCCATAGGACAAGGAGCAATGGACAAGAATGGATGTACAGGAAGTTCCACCTGAATATGAGGATGAACTTCTTTCCTGTGTCGGTGACTGTGCACTGGAAGAGATTGCCCTGGTAGGCTGTGGTGCCACTGTCTGAAGATATTCATGAACTATCTGGACAGAATTCTGTGCAATCTGCTCTAGGATGACCCTGCTTGAGCAGGAAGGCTGAATCGTATGACCCCACTGGTGGTTCCTTTCAGCCTTAACTGTTCTGTGATTCTGTGATCAAACCCATCTGTGATTCTGAACCATCACCTGCTTTGACACCCACTGCACCCACCCTCCTCCTCTTTGGTTCCCCCGACATCCAAACCACTATTTCTGTATCACAGAAACCAATTGTCACAGGGCAAAATCTTCTTACAGCTTGGAATCTTTGTTTAAATCTCTTCACCAAAGTACTTCTGTCCCATATCAAATTCCAGTTGTTCCAGTCTTAGTTGTCAGAGCCCAACCGATGCCTTAATTCTCTATTATAATTTCTTTGCACTGCCCACGCTGTACTCAATTGACCTCCCACTGCCATTGCCTCCTCTCTTTTTGATATTGCCTCTGTGCATGCAGTGGGTGCCCAAAATGCTGTTCAGAGTTATTATCCACTTCTACTTCGAGCACAAAAGCAAGTAACATTTTGTGAAATGGTTATTTCATATAGGGATAGTCTATTTACATACTGATAGATGACTAATTGCTTTCATACTTACCGGTCTTAGTTCTGTTTTGTCTTTTCTCATCTGCTTCTCCATTTCACCTGCTCAAAATAGCTCTTCCTTGTGACAGGGTTTCTGTGGACCTGTAAGTTCAGAGTATTTTGTAAATTTGTAGCAATTTCGTAATACTGTACTATTAGGTAATAAAACCGTAAGTACGAGTCATAGTTTGTCATGCTCTTAATATCTTCCTACATTTTTCATTCCTTCCAAAAGTTCTTAAAAAGTATTTTGCCTTAAATAATTACTTCCCTCTTTAAAATATTTATTTTTAAAAAACCCCAGCATTATTAGAATAAAAATGTCTGTGGTTATACTTATTAAAGATCTATAGCCTTATTATTACAGGAATTAGTTACTACTCTCATTTGTACGTAGTATTTATTAATAGAATAAATAAAAATTTTGTAAAAAATTTTCCATGCAGAGAGCACAGATCACTAAAAACCTATAGAAAATCTCTGGTACTGACATAAAATTTAATGACCACTGGAGAAAAACTGTAATTCACTTTACTGTTCAAAGCAACTGCATGATGTTTAATTCACATTTAATGGTGTTTAGAGATATTGATTGAGCATGGCCTTACTGATTAACAGCAGCATCTCTGAAAGCAACTGTTGTTTGATGTGTCAACCTGCAGTTTTGACATGGAACATATTTGGTGGTTGTCCCATCAATTCAGGTAGTTTGGAAGCAATTAGTATGAGCAATGAAATGGATAGTGGGAAGGACGGTCTCCAGGTCTAACAGCTTATTGCTGCTAGATAACTTTTTGGGATTCAGTCTATCCCACCCCAGCTAAGAAGTGACTTGATTTTACAATGCCATTCACAAGAGAATATTGCTGTGCTGATGGTAAAATACACACAGAGATGAATAAGAACTGATATATGTGAATAGGACAAGTTATCATCTGCTGAGGCACTAATAATGATGAGCTCTGTGATAATCTGACAGACTCAAGATATCTGCAAAGACTTCCTGGAAATAAAACATAATGTGGATGCAGTGGCTCTAAAGAGATCTCAGATAGCCTGTGATTTGAGAGGGGAAGGTCGGTGCCTCATAGGCATGACTGTAGGGAGCCAAGAATGTGCTTCCCAGAGCAATGGCAGGGGCAAGGGACTTTGTGTAAGGGATTTGGTGGGTTCCTGTCACTAGCTGTGCTATTATCCAGGTTTTAGGGAGCCTATAGGACTTTTAAGTTCTCTCATCGTTATTTCAACACAAGTAACAAAAACAATTCCTCCTTTTCCCTCTTCCTATTCACTGTATATCTGACTGAGGGGCAGTACAGACTGCTTACACATGTTCATCTTACAATTGACTTTTTGCAAACCCCACAATAGTTGGAACTAATGGAAGGCATATTTTTTGTTCTTGAACATGATAAAATGGCTTAAAAATTTCACCTGGTGAATGATATGACATGTTCTGGGTTTTCTTGTGTTTTCAGCTTCTCATGTTTTACTAGTGTCTTATTGTAGAAGAGATTTCCGTATACAATCCTGTAAAAAGTTGGTTAAAACATATGATGTTTTACAACACGGAAAACACTTGAGTAAACAATCATATGAACCAAATCCACCTTCAAAAGGTTAAACATATCTGAACATTTCCTTGTCTTGCTTTAGACCAACATTCATACCATCAGGAATATGAAGAAGTTCAAATTAAAGTGGAAGTCACAAAATACCCAGGAAGTTAAGTGACATCTCTAAATTAGTATCAACCTTCACATACCACCTACTCTGGTACTCTGCCACTCAGTGATGCACTGATTGCTGCTTCTTGGACAATTTTTAACAGCCAGTTCCAGGAAGGAGAGGAGCAGAAGATGCATAAGAACTCAGAAGTTAAAGCTGAATATTTCAAGTGAACCTGGGTCTTGGGTTTTGGTGGGGCTTTTAGGTTTTTGTTTGTTTGTTTGTTTTGGTGTTTTCTGTTTTTGTTTGGTTTTAGTTTTTCTTTTGGGGGGAGGGGTTAGGGGGGAATTGCTTTCTTTCTGTAGGATGGATATCTCCATTTGAACTACCTCTATCATAATTCAAAGTAAATCACATTTACTTTTGACATTCATTCACTGTAGGTTCACTGCCTGACTATCGCCCACCTCATGGCACACCTTTGCACACTGACACTCCTTGAATATATTGCAGCATTGCCACTGGTGTTAAAAACTCTTGGTTTAATCCTCTTTTCTCCATACCTCACTTCCGTCATTCCACTGTCTTCTGCCTTCTTCCAAACATGTATGGACTTGCTGTGCCATATATATACTGTGTTGAACTCTGCTCTCAACACCATCTCAGCCTTTGGACTGCTGCTGTTGGTTTCTAGTACCTACCTGCCTGTTTCACAAGCCTCTTATCGAGGCTCTGCATGCCATCCATCCTTCCATTCATCCATCCATCCATCCATCCATCCATCCATCCATCCATCCATCCATCCATCCATCTCAGGCTTATATCCCACTCTCCCTGCCACCCTACAGAAAGCAATGGGTGTCCTTAGCTGCGGTTGCAGGTTCCTCCACTGAGCCTTTGTGTTCTGTGTGGCAACTCAGATCCCACCTCCTCCCACAGCTCCTTGACATTTGGCACTCAGCTACAGCTCAGGTTACTGCATATTTCCCAGCAGGGAATTAAGCTCTTCAGAGTTGACTGCAATTGCATATGCCAAATTTTTTTCACGCTAATAGAGTGCTCTCTCTATATGTTTGATCCTCATCAGATAGGACTATAAATACCTGAAATACTGGACAAACTTGTGAGACCATTTTTGGATTATGTAGTCTACAGGATTAGACTTCTTGCCAGATTTCCAGAACTTCCTGGTTGGCTGAGTGGAAATATTTTAAAAATAACATCTCACGGTATTTCAGTGTTTCTGTTTCCTCAGTTGGTCAAAAACAGGAAATGCAGAAGCATGTGAAACTCATGTTTTACTAAATGTCATTAAAAAAGGTTGAGAGAGAGAGCATTTTAAAAAATAAAGGACAAGATTAGAAGCCAGTTTCTATTTTCACCTAAACCAGTTCACCCATCTGCTTTAACCATCCTGCAAAACAACATGGACTGGAGTATTTTGCATATGTGTAATGTCTGATGGAGATAATAACCAGAGAGCAGGCTGGTTCCAAAATGGGCTCATGCTCCTTATGTAACCTGGTGAGTGAACATCCTGACATGCAATTATTTGTTTTTTCTCCCTTTACTAGCGCAAAACATTTGGATAGTTAGGTTTTAATTTATTTCCATTTACGGTGGTACCTAAGGACATTTCTTATCTGAGAAAAGCATTACCATTTGAAAGAGCATTTTTTCTCTTTTAATAGCTGCCTGTCCAATGCTAGTTACCTTTTTGCATATATAAAGTTAGAACTGTTTCTTCTCATGTGTATCACTGTACACTGATCAACACAGAGTTTCATCTGCCATTTTATTGTCACTTCCACAGCTCTAAAAAATGAGCTCCTAACCTTTACCTTATCATTTATTCCTCTGAAAATGTATTCTGCAAGTCTGTAAGTTAACTCTTTCCCCTCACACTATCATCATACTACAAGTTCAAGTATAGTACCACCATGGAAGAAATTTGCTTAAAATATTGTATCTTATTTTTCCAACTAACCTATTTAGCTCTTTTTTTTTTTTTAAGCTTTAGAATTAGTTTTTCTCCCTTTATTCTCACTTTGGAATTTTACAGCTTAGATTTCAGAGAACTTGACCCCCCTGTCCTGTTGTCCTTTCTGATATTGAATCCAGTCTTGGTAAGTTTTGCAATTGGGACAGCACAAAACAAGGACGAAAGAGGAGCTTGACAGTGGCTGTGTCAATTTATGTTTTAGTGGTTAGTCTAATTTCACCTTCTTCAAACCAGAAAATATTTGGTGTTTGACACTGTGCTAATTTTCTGAGGTCTGGTTCAGAAGTTATCTATTCTCTTGTTAGAAAGCCAACAAGACTGTGTACAAAGCTCAGATATAGGTTTAATGGCATTTAAACAGGCTGATGTTCCCTTGGCACTTTTCCTGAAGTTGATTGGGTACAGGTTGTTGTTGTTTGGTACCAGTTGAAGCCGACTGGTACACCAGTTTACACAGTGCAAGCTGAGGACATTGTTCTCTGGATGTACTTTCTCACCTTAGAACCACTAGCAACTCAGTGACTTCTGCACCAGAAGAGACATCTCTAAGTTTTAATAACTTTCATGGACTGTTTGTCTATGAATTTATCCAAACGTCTTTGAATCCGTGTGAACATCCACAATAAGCTGTAGATATGAGTAAGAGCAGTTTATGAGTTGATAGGAAAAAGAGTGTCCTTTTGCTTTATTTGTGCTCCCATTTGATTATTTAATGTATTCCCCTTAGCTGCTGCAGTATCAAAAACCTTGAAAATGCTCCACACCATTCCTGATTCTAAACATTTCCATCACATCCCACTTAGGTGTCTTCTCTTAGACTGAGGCATCCCATTCTACTCCCAGTTGCTCCAGCAAAAGGCTTAAATTCCCTTCCCTTCCCAAACCTTCCCAAACCATCTCTTCCCAAGCCTTCCCTTCCCTCTGTGAGGCTTCACTGGAAATATTATTCCATTTAAAAAATTTACCAGTCATTGATACACTATATTTTTAACCTTCAGTCGTAAGAGGATAAAACTCTTTTCCTACCGCTTATTTCATGTCAGCTTAATTCTTGAAGAGCCTCTGTTGAGCGACTTGTTGAAAATGAAAATCCAAAATTTATCAGCTGACCTCCTCTGTGCACATACTCGATGGCTTCTCACAAGGGTGTTAATTTGCACAGGATGGTTTCCTGGCCACGTGTGCAGTGCATGCACAGGTCCAGTTCTGACCCTGTGCCTGGGAGCGCTGTCCTGATGCAGGCAAAAGCAGAACCAGACTGGCTGTTGAAAACACAACAGAAGATATTTGCTGTAGTGTTAAAGTCTGTAGGTGCTGGTATTTCAGAGACGAGAATATGCAAGTGTTAGCAATAGTGTTGCTGTTTGAAAACTGCATTAATTGGACCATGTTGAAGAGACATACCCTCACCAAGGGACAATAGCACACACCAGTACTGAATGGTCAACAAACATTTACATGGAAGTGAATGCAATTTTATCAGATGATCAGGCCTGCAGTTTTTAAACAACTTGCGTATCATTCAGATATAAACCAAACAAAATAAGTTATCAAAAATGTGCAATATTGAAGTAATGAATAGGATATCTCTAAAAGAACCTCACAGAGCTTTAGCAAACTTCTTGCACATAGATGTTCCCCTTTGGGCGTGACATAACCATCTGAATGTGAATTCAAAGGTTAACAAGTTTTTAAATGTTAAAAGCACCAGCAGGGTTTTGAATGAAATGTCCTTTCAACCAAAGGCAAGGCTTTTTAAAAAATATATAATAAATGCTCAGTCTTACATAATTGATGACAGCAGCTAATATTGGTCTCATTATTATTGTCATTTAATTACAGTGCATTTGTTTCCAATATTTTTTCAATGTAATTTAACAAGTTATATGTCATCTGATAGTATCACAAAATGTGCCATTACACAAGCAATTGACAGCTATGCTGTTTTAAAAAACATTGGCTACCCAACAGCATAATTTATACAGGTATGCAATAAAGTTCTAATGTAAAATACATATTTGCTAAATCACTTCAAAAGAAGTTAAGGGAAAAGAGTTCTTCACCCACAACTGTATACTGTTTTAATAGCTCAGGGAGACTAAAGAAGTTTGTATTTTATTTGTAATTAATGTTGAGATCAGAAGGGTCCTACTTACAAATGTCTTTCAGGGTCCCTCATGTATCAGCTATCCTTCTACTAAAGAAAGGGACAAATATTGATAGTAATGCTACTGAAATGTACAAAAGTTCTGTGTCTACAGTTCAAACTCCAGCCAGGGAAAAGTTTACTGGTGACTTTAAAGGGCTATAGATCAAAACTTCTTTTAAATCACAGAAGAAACCATTTTCAGAGTGTTTCTGAGCTAGCCAGAGAGACAAGTCGGTAAATTAAACCCTTCCCAAATCAGCTGCACACTTACTCTGAAGGTATGTAGAAGGAGCTCTGATGACAAGAGTTTCATTCAGTGCCAGGACTAAAATACTGATATTTCAAAATTTCTCACAAGAAACTATTTGAAAAACACTCAAGATCATTTGTAATATCCCATTTTGATGTTAATGTTTGAGTTTGTGCTGCAATACATAGAAAATATAGAAATACTGTAGAAAATACAATACAAAAGCAAAAAATCATGTCAAGTGAAAAATGAAAGACCAACAATGTTAAAATGGATTACTTTGACACTTTCTCCTTGGTTTTCTTCCAAAAGAAAATTCAGGTGAAAACAAGTTGAATGTTTGCCATGCAATTTAGTTTCAGCAGGACCACAGCTTCTCAAAGAGTTGGTTTCTTGCAAATCCTTCTCACCAAGTTATGGTATCCCTCCTGGCTGGTGGCTGTCCCTCTGTCCCAGACTGTTCTGTATGGCAGCAGCCTTCCAAGAGAGTGGCTGGTGCTCCCTGCCTGCCGAGCTCACAGTGATGTGGCTCTGCTTTCTCATCAACATTTGTGCCTTTGAGCCATCACTGAAACTTGCATTCAGAACACCCACTTCTCCTGAGAGAAGAGAGCAGCACTTCACAGCAAAAGAGAACAGCACTTCACAGCAAAAATAGCCTTCTTCAAAAGCAAGACACAACGAAGAATGCCATCCTGATCTTCAGGAAAAGCCTGGAGGTTTTCTTATCATTGACATGGCTGAGAACATTAGGTAGAAGCTTGTTCTCGTGACTCACAGGAAAAGGCAGTAGTATCATACTAGCATTACCACTAAAAATAACTGACACATATAAAAATAAACAAAATGCCACTTTGCCTGATATCTTTTAACAACAAGATGAATACTTGTGCGGTAGGTGGTAAGCTGAAACACATCATATTTGATATGAGAACACTTAACTTCATGGGGACTGAGACAATAACGCTATGCAATCATGTCTCTAGGGTCTAATTTGACTGTAAGATTTAAATAACAATTCTATATCCCACTTGAACTTGAATGTGCTCTGCTCAGTGGGAAAGCAGCAGAAACTTCAAAGTTTGGAAAGTGTATACAAAAGCTGCGTGCTTACTTGTAAATGTCTTCTTTGACATCTGGCAGAGTCCCTGTACAAATATGGGGCCAGTGTAACCAGGAACTGCATTTGATCCTGAAATATTGGTCAGGAAACAAACTTTTCAACACCCACCCTTCTGTCAGTACTGAGAACATGCTTTAATTTTTTTCAGTTAAGCGTTATATAAAAATTGCTAAAAGTGTTCTATAAATCTGATCCCACATACACAATTGAAATAGGCATATAACAGATACAGGCCAGTTAATGTTGGCAATAGTGAGATGCTTAAAAAAGCAAAGAGCAAAAAAAGCATGTGGAGCAATCATTTTGCTTTTGCAGTGTATCTCCCTAACTGGATACAGGGAAGCTGTATTCATAGTTCATGGGAAGCTGTATTTGTATTTTTTGATGAACAGCTTACTGGAAGGTAGAAGAACAAGAAAATTAGGCAAACAGAGTAACTGGAAAAATAATAAAATAAGAAGAAATATTTGCAAATGTATGTTTATACAAGGATTGCCTCCGTTCTGCCCTTTGGCCAACCTTCTGCAAACATGCAAATGGAAAGAAACTGTGTGAATGCCGAGTGAGACAAGAGCACAGATGTTTGAACCTGGATAGTTTATGTGGAATTTTCAAGTCAGAGTAAGAAGTAAGGTGATTTGAGACCTCAGGGTTAGTCCTGATTTTTTGGTCATGTTTCATAGTATCTCTTTTTTGTCTATTGTATAAAGAACATCCACAGAAGCAGATGTTCAGCAAATTACCTTCCTATCTCACTTAGGATAAAGTCTAAAACAGTTGCATCAACTAAGTATCAACTTGAAAATGTTCTCTCCAACTTCAATTTTTCTTCAGTTTTCTTAGGAAAACATCCCCTATCAATCCTAGGCTCTCTTTCCTTCACAATCAGACCTCTCACTGCTCTTGTATTTTTCACCAGAAATTATCCAGATCCACTTGATATCACCTACAAAGGATGAAGCATCTCCATGTAAGACACTAAAATCCATAATCAAAACTGTTATGGACCAAATGAAAATTTGGTTTTGAAAAATAAAACTGAGTAATGAGGTAAGCAGTTTGAATTAAATGACAGGCCTTTGGAAAGTGTTGCAATGAATATTTTACTTATTACTAGAGAACAAATGTTCGCTAGTAATAAGAGAAGTAATGCAATTGGGTTTTTAGATCATGTGGAATGATGAACTGAGAGACTTGAATTAGAATTAGACCTTGAATTTCTTGAAGTTAAAAACTTGAAAAAGTTTGTCTTCAAGTCAAAAAAGCAAATCAACACTAAATGAATAAAGACAAAGTGCCATATGATTGAGAACAGAAGATATACTTAATGAAGGTAATAAAAGTAAAAAGGATATTTTGGTAAATATTTGTTCATTAACCTAACCTTTGAAGTATACATGGTTTTATAACGGGTTTGGAAGGAACCTATAAATAAAGACAGAGAAGTGAAGGAAATATTGGATACAGTGCAGTAGGATACGTAATAAAAGAAGGGCGATCTAGGCAGACCAGCTTAATAGCTTCCTTTGATAAGATAGCTGATTTTCTAGACAAAGGAAAAGGAGTCGATGTCATCTATCTAGACTCCAGTAATGCGTATGGTATGGTGCCACATGGGAAATTATTTGTTAAGCTGGAGAAGATAGGGATTAGTAGAGGAATTGAAAGGTAGGTAAAGACTGTCTCAAGGAACAAGGGCAAAAGATAGTATTGAAAGGAAAAGTAATGTGAGGGTTACCAGTTAGCAGTGGAATTCTTTATGGATCAGTCTTGTGTCTGATCTCCTTCTTATTTCAATTAAGATCATGACACAAATATTCGGGATGTAGCGATACTGCATAGGTTGGCATTATCAATACACAGGAGAGAAGGATATCATGCAGAAAAAGGCTGGGTGACAGTAAGGACAGGTGTAACACGAAAGGGATGAGCAGCAGTATTTTGAAGATAATGAAGCTAGACATTTATCCCCAAATGAAGATAATGCATTTGGAAACTAATAACAAAAATTAAGAATCAGTTAGAAAAGACTGAGCTAGAGGGGGACCCCAGGTTAGCTGTCTGTCACAGTACAGCTGAGAGCAAGAAATGAGATACTCCGGTAAAAAAGGGCACACAAGTAATGCATCAGGAGGTGTATTTTAGGTATATAGAGGAGGACTAGCTTCATTATTAAAATCTCTGGTGGGACCTCACCATAAGTGTTAATACAGTCCTGTTATGCAGTCTCAGGCAAGATAAATCAAAACAGGACCAGGTGTAGAGGTGGGTTAACTAAAGTGATAGAGAAAATAAAGACTAAACCAACAAGTATTCAGTCAGGGATATGCATAAATACTGAGGCAATCTATAGGAAAAAAACATGTACCTTAGCTCACATTCAGGAATTAAGTTTTCTTTTGGAAGTTAAAAGCAATATTCTGACTTTTCGTGTCTCCTGTGTGATGGATATTATCAGTAGTCAGTGCTAACAATTGCTCAGACCACAGGGAACTACATTCATCTTTCAGAGAACATGTCCCATTACACACTTACATATATATGTACAAATATTTAGACTCAAATGTTAGCCCATCAGGATCTTCTGTTTGTCCCAGTTCATATAGTGCCTCCTAATAAGGAACTCTGGCACTCCACCACACCTTTGTGATTGAATGAGTAACAGAAGCAACAGCAACAGTAGTGGGACAAAACAGTCTGGGACCTGTTCTGGAGGCCTGCCAGTGGTCATCTCTTGGCCAAGATCAATGCACCACATCTCTTGGTAACCACACGCCTCATTCTGCACCAGCTGTACAGGATACCAGTTTTGGTATTAGAAGCTCTTCCCTCTTTCAGAGTGATACAAAGATGACTGATTATCTAAATAATCTGGTTCATCTTTTCCATAATCCTGACATGGATAGTGATGTTGTAGGTGATAATTAGCACTTTGGAAGCATGTCAGCAAAGTTTCAAGCCTCGAAATAGGATCTTATTACTTCATAATGAACATGTGGAGCCTTGCTTCCGAAAAACAGTTCTGTTCTGAAAAAGTAGTGTAAAAATGACCCTGAAAAATCCTCCATAAAGTTATTAGAACAAAACCTGTCTTGGTGTGCTGTTAAAGCTATTCCACCAAATTCTAGGAATTGGCATTTCAGGTCCCACAGGCTCTACAGAAGACAAATACCTATTCCTTCCACCGGTAACACCTTGAAGTTCTGGGCCATATTCTCCTATAGATTTTCAGATTGTTTTCTATGATATGAGAAGTTCAAAATTCCTGGTATGGTATATGCTTCAGTCTGTTGCACAGCAGTGGATGAAAGAAGGTTTGGTGTAAAATGACTGAGTCTCATGTTTACTTATGTGGACATTCTGCCACATTAGGACAGGTACTCCAAATGTCTGTGGCAGTTGGAGGTTAGGTTTCTGCTGAAATAAACTAGTCAAATTTAAATGTATTATTTCCATTTAGTCACTGTAAGCAGATGTCCTGATATCCAGCTTTTTTCTCTGCCATTCTCTTAGCAGTATTTTTTTACAATTTAAGAAATCATACAGAGATAATTAATAGGCTATAAAAAATCCAAGGACTTAGGTTATCATTTTCCTAGTTTTAAAGATAGCCATCACAAAGGAAAGGATGGGAGTGCAAAGGCAGCATTCTTAAGAGAAGTGAACTGAGATGACATTCTGTGGAAAAAAAAAAGATGTCTTTTAGGCTTGCTTTCAGTTAAATAATCCATTTAAATAATTTTGTTAGAATACCAAATTTTACAGCAAAATTAAACTGGACAACAATAATTTGTCATCATTCAATGAAACAAGCCAGGAAGGAGAGGAGTTCCAATATCTATCCAAGGAGACAGCTGTAGTCTACGGATTTATTTATAACAATATTATTTGGTAGCAAGGAACTTACCATAGTTGAATGTAAAAAAGTATTTTTTGATGAGTTAAAGAGATTAAGAAAAATCAGGCAGATTTTGACAGAGAATGGTGTGTAAATGAGAGGTGTTATCAGACTGAATCTGGCAGCTCCATTTTTGTTATGGTGAAAAATATCAGTATTATTTACTAAGAAGATTAGGGCTGAATTGGAAGAGAGGCTGGTTGTTTGGAGATTGAGATAAGATAAAGGATTTTACCTTCTATGCACAAGCCAAATGCAATACACACAGGACTGTTATCTCCAGCTCAGGCCTAGCAGAGGTGTATTAAGATGTACATTGTAATTACCAGTGGCAGGAGTAGATTTCATAAAGGCTATTTTAAAACCTAATAAAATGCTGGCCTTTAATTATATAGCTTTGAAATATTTTTCTTAGTTAATTGCAACGGGAAAAAAAAATCCACCTAATATTTGAAACTGATTCTTCCAGAGAAATCACAAGCAGAGCAGGCAGTCGTTGCCTGATCTGCACTTGTTTTGCTGTCTGGCTTCATTCTGTGATTTGAATCACAGAGACAACTGAGACTGCTAAACACCTTCCTTATTTTCTCCCTGTTATCCAGAAAGCAAGATTAGCAAGGATTGGGGAAGGTGGGGGCTGGAAGGGGGGAAAGAATAAATCTCCTTTTCATGACATAATTAATTAGTTCCAAAAATGAGCTGTGCACTCGTGAATCTCTCATGGTTGGCAGTGACAGTTCCAGTTCCCAGTAGGCAATGGTGAATGCAGGGCTGTGAGGGGCAATATTATTTTTATCCCTGAGAAGCATCCAAATGAGATGAACAAACCATATAAATTGTATGTTTAGCACAAAGCCTGTTTGGACCTGAGTTGGAGCTCACACAAGACTGCGGTTGTCAACAAGAGGCAACCAATCTGCTAGGGTTTTTTTGAAAAAAAACCAACAAAACTCCCTCTCTTCTAGAAGATGTTTGTTACTGTCATATATCCCACAATAGCAGCATACCCCACAATAATCCTCCTTGGCTCTGGAGGCCGTACTGTTAGGAAGCAAGGATGGGAAGGAAGCTCAGGCTGTCCAGGAACTGCTGTGAGGCACTGCCACAGTGCATGTCCCCTCTGTGCCTCCATTTCTGCTTCTGTTATGAGGACTATTCCTGCCACATTTAGCTCGTAAAATGATGATCAATTGCTTTCCCCCCTCCCCACTATGGGGAACATGTCTATGCACAAAAACCTTGCCAAAACACTTCCATGTGGTGAAAGACCAAAGTTATTCTGTGATTTCTATTTTCCACAACAGCAAAAAGCCTACATTACATCCACATCTCTATTTCCTCTATTTATTTTTTAAATCCAACATCATAAGCATATGTAATATAACTAATGTATGTAGTCATTAGCAAACTCCTCTGTGGAATTTACTATTCATGTTACTAAAGGCAAATAAATGCCCTTAGACTTCACAATCCTGAAGAATATATTGGGGTGTGTTTTGGTGTTACATTTCTGCTGGAAATTGTGAAGGCTGCAGTTACACAGCTGGCTTTTCATGCTGTGACTGCTATAAGCAGCTAATTAAATTACTACTGACTCTGTTGCTCAGTGAGTTGCTTTTCGTAGCAATACTCATATGACCTTCAGTTTCACTGCTTGTGCAAGGTTACACAATCTTGCTCAACCACCCTGGTCTAAATCTCTGTAACTATGGGGAAAACATGATGAGATATTAGCAAATTAATAATTGTATCACAGAAGAAAAAAAAGGTTCAAGTCCAAAGTATTTTTCATGAAAGCACAAAGCACATACAGTTCTTTTAAAACCCATCCGTAATTCAATAGCTTTCTAAGGCACCATCCCCTCTACATGTTGGGAAGGCCCTTCTAGTGCTCATGTTAAAATTTCTAGCATCTCAGAAATAAGTTGCTGGGAAAGCTGAGGATGGGCACCACTACAGACCTTGCATATTCCTGTGGTTTCCTTTCTTTGATCTACAATGTTCTATTTCTCGATATCTGTGGGAAGACATCCCAGATTATATCAAACCATGATTTTTTCCCCTTATTTAGAATTAAAAAACCACATAGTCATTGAAATCAAGACAACATTACTAATGACTCAGATGCACCGAACAAATCCAAGCAATTTACAGCACAAGTGGAGTAGGAAAATTTTGGTGCAATTGTTTCCTGAAGGAAACTGGACTTTGGAGTTCTGCCTACAGTAGCAATGCTTGGATGCATTGTCTCTCCAATGCTGTGCCCTAAAAGTCTCATAAGAGGTTGAGGTGCTTATTTATAGGCAGAGGCTACAAATTACAGTCACTTGGATGTGTCAGAAATTTCTCCAGTGACTAATTTTGGTCTATATGATGCCACATTCAATGGCATCATTAAGGGTGATGTAATTCTAGCCTGTGTCTTGGTATAAGTTTTACATCACAATTGTTTCTGTCCATGTCCATGGCAAAATAATTCCAACACCAGTGTGTCTGTAGTGGAGCACTACAGACAACTGCTTTTGTAAGTGGGTAATTTTGTTCCTAGAAACACCATCCATGCACCAAAACAATCAAAATACTCTCTGATCCCTGTCTTATTCTCAAGCCAGTGCAGCTGCTTTCCCCTCTCCTTTTGGGTAGACAGAAATGTTCCTAGCAATGAGGTTTTGAAAATCTTGCCCTGAATCAGTTTAGCAAGAATCATATTTAAACGGAAGTGGCAAATAATTCATTCAGCTTCATAAATACCTAGAATATATGGGGTCCAGTTTCTGGGCTGTAAAAGTTCACTTAAATCAACAAAGTAATGCTCTTTCTTTGTGCTTCCAGACTATATTCTGAAATAAAACTACAGACTAGGATCTATTAGACTTGTTCACAGTTCATCTTTCTTAGTTACTGGTAGCCAGGCAGTTCAGAACATCCATTGCAAGAACAGTAAATACTACATTCTGTTGTAGAAGAGTCATCCATCCATGAACAAAATGCTAAACTCAGAAATGTTACAGTGTTTTTGTAAACTGGATAAATTGTACTTTAATGTGCTTTCTGGAAAATGACCATTTAGAAAACACATTTGTTCTGTGGTACCCTGTGGTACCCATACCCACTTCTTGCAATGTAGAATGTCTGATTTGCTTTTAAAAGCAGATTTAAACCACAGCACTTTAACTTAAATTTAGATCCCAAATCAAGAAAACATGGTGAAACCAAAGTCTTACTTATATCTGCTGGCTGTGTTTCTTTTTTTGTTTTATGTTTGGGGTTTTTTCCAAGCAAAAATTGAACAAAATTGTAAATTTCTTCAACTAAAAGAAATTCCAAAACCGAAATATATAGTATATTTGGTGCTGTGGGGTAACAGAAAGCTGCTGATGGAATGGTAAATAAATAAATATTCCTTGTGCAACCTTGTTGCAATTTCACGTTACAGTATTTTTTACAGAGCTTTCCACAATAAATGTGATCAAGCTGCATATGAACAAGTACCTTGCCAGGACAACAGTGCCCTTCATGACAAGGACAAGTAGAATCCATATGACCTAGAAAATTTCAGGAGGAAATTTCTTTCTCAAGCACCATCCTCACTAGTTTGGAGAGCAGTTTTTTGCTGTCTCTCAGGATCAACATTTAGTGCAGGTAAGAAGGCAATATGAAGAACCACAGAATATGCTGAGTTGGAAGGGACCCACATGGATCATCAAGTCCAACTCTTATCCTGGCGTAGGATCATCCGCAAGAGTCGCACCATGTGCCTCAGAGTATCATCCAAACACTTCTTGTGTCAGGCTTGGTGCTGTGACCACTTCCCTAGGGAGCCTGTTCCAGCATGTAACCACCCCCTGGGGGAAGAACCATTTTTCAGTATCCAGCCTAAAAGTCCCCTGAAAGAACTTCAGTCCATTCCTTCAGGTCTTGTCATTGGTCACCATAGAGAAGAGATCAGTGCCTGCTCCTCCTCTTCCTCTTACAATGAAGTTGTAACTGCAATAAGGTCTCCCCTCAGTCTCCTCTCCTTCAGCCTGAACAGACCAAGTGCCCCAGCCACTCCTCACAGGCTTTCCCCTCGAGGCCCTTCACTATCTCCATTGCCCTCCTTTGGACACTCTCTAATATCTTTCTTACATTGTGGTGCCCAAAACTGCACACAATACTCAAGGTGAGGCTGTCCCAGTGCAGAGCAGAGTGAGGCAATCTCCTCCCTTGACCAGCTGGCAGTGCTGTACCTGATGCCCCCCAGGATGTGATTGGCCCTCCTAACTGCTGACTCAGATTCAATTTGCCATTGACCAGGACTCCCAGGTCCCTTTCCATGGCACTGCTTTCCAGCACATAATTCCCCAGTCTGTGCGTACATCTGGGGTTGCTCCATTCCAGGTGCTGAATCCAGCACTTCCCCTTGTTTAACTTCATACAATTGGTGACTGTGCAGAACTCTAATTTGCGGAGGTCTCTCCGCAGGGCTTTCCCACCTTTGAGGGAGTCAACAGCTCCTCCCACTTTTGTATCATATGCAAACTTGCTCCATATCCCTTCCACTTCCTTTTCCAGCTATCACAAGAGCATTTATTGAACTCTGAGAAATGAAAGTAATGCAAAATGAGCACTTTGAACATTACCGTAATTCCCATGACTAGTAATTGATGTTAAAGTCATAAGCTTTGCAAGTTACTGAAAATTCCAAAACTGACACAAAGAGGCATCCCTTTCAATTGAGGATCATTCTTTGCTTACTTCTTCCATCTGAAAAACTGCAGCTACAATAAGGGCTTATACTTTCTGTGGTTTGCAAATAACATATTACTGTATTGGATCCCTCACAAGAAGCCTGGGCCTGATTCAAAGCTCAGCAAAGTCACTGGGAGCTCTTTCCCTCTGACTTCACTTGGCATAGAACCAAGGATGCTGTCAACAACTGTGTGCTTTCTGTGTGGTGCTGAGCATGCATCGCAGATTTTATGGTGCTTGGAGCATTCAGCAACTTGCAAGCTAAGACCTTTAAAAGAAGGTTACTTTCCTTTCCTTGAAAAAGAATTTTACTGTTAGAAACACAAGTTATATAGGTGGTATATTAGAGTTACACAATGAATGCTGAATAAAATATATATAGTCAGATAAATTGGTTGAAGCAATTAAAACTTTTTAGTATGGTAAATAAATGAAAATTATTAAATTCATAATTGGCATCGTAGGAAGACTTGGAAGAAAAAGAGGTGACAAATAGTTGTTTAGACTTAGAAATACTTTAACATAATTTAAGCTTACTTTGTTTCTGTTGTAAAATTTCCAGTGACTTGCAAAGCTTTCAGTTTTAACCTTAGCTATGCAAGTTATTTAGTATGCTAAGGCTGTCTCTGAAATTTCCTGCCTGTACATTTGGGGAAAAAAAAAGGTATCTCAAAGGCCATAAGGCAGAAATCTTCTTTCTAACTTTGGCTGAGAGTGACAATGTTGGTCCTGTCTCTGTGGGCTCAATGTGCTGTTTGGTTGTTGCAGAAAAAGAGGATTCCTTACTGTTCCAGCTATGATTACATGCTCAGATATTATCTTGATGGCTTTAGGAGACATCCATGTGTGCAGTGGGGTGCAACTGGTTGACACAAAATAATATTTTTTCCAATTTGTTCCATGGTGACAGTAATTCAGACAAGAAGATGATTTTCTGTTCTACTGCAACCTTCTACCTGGCCAATAATTCCAATACCATGGATATTTAGAAGGAACTTGTCTTCATACACACACACACACACGCACGCACGCGCGCGCGCATGTGTGTGTTTGTGTATATGTACATATGTATATGTATGTGTATCTATATGTAATTATAAGCCCAGCAAGGGAGATGTAACTGCTCATATTAACAGATTCTGCTGTGCATAAAATTATTTTACTCAAAAAAATTAAAATATTTATCAAGGGGTTTTTGATGTTGTTATTGTTTTATGCATTTATGTGCAAAACAACTACACTGCAAATCAGCAACTGGTTACATTCTATATATGTGTGTGACACTTTTACACTTTTTAAGTACTGTCTTTTTTTCTGTAAATATGAGATGCGATCCTGGTGTGTGCTGAGCACCTGTGGCAACAAGTAATTGGCAGAGGGTGCTCAGAAATAACTTAAAGACTCAATATTTATAAAGGTTACATAGCTTTTTCTTTGACATCAGAGCAAAATGCATTCTTGAAAGGACAGATAGGTAAACAATTCTTAGTTTAAGTTACTTATAATTATTTACTGAACAATTTGAGTTACTATGCCCAGTTTTGATAAACTGCAATGAGGTTTCTGGAGAAAGCAATATTCCCAAGGAACAACCAAATCAAGGAAACATGTCTTTTCCTACTTCAGCAATCCAATTCAGCTAAGGGCTGAGCACACTCTAAAACATATTGAGTATTTAAAATCCTTATAGGTTTAAAATATTCAACCATTTATGGGGTAATGGCTGTTTCACTTGTCTTGGAGAGCACTTATTTAAAAGGTAATAAGTGAACTGAAACAAAAGAATCCCAAATCCTGGTTTGAATTTTAAGATTTCTGTGCAAATTTTTTGTCCAGCTCTGCTTGTTATCAAATATATACAGAGCAATGTGCTATTTTCCTGGAGCATGCCATAGATAACAGTGTTTCACTAACATTTACCAAGGCAATAAGTAGCAAGTAGAGATTTTACAAGTGTTTGTGATAGTTAAGGTAAAAAGTAGGATTGATTCCATCAGACTGTAATTCTCAACTCCATATTTTGCAGAGATCTCTAGTAATATTGTTTCAGAAATAGTTGCATCTGTAAATTTCAGAACTCCAAATCCATCAACACTTTAATGCAAATATTGCTATGGATATTTTACTGAATAAGAGAAAAATATTTCACATTTCCACCCTTGTGGGGTCTTTGCATCTTGCAAATGTGAGTAATAAACAAACAAATGCATTCAGTCAAGGGGAATATAACAGCAGTCACTCCTTCCAATTGCTTCCCCCAATTTATGGTTGTTGCATCAGATTTGTCAGTATGACTCATCTCTAATCCAGACGCTTTAGGCTGTGAAGAGATCTTCAGCCACATTCTTTGAATACCTGAAGTCATATGGTAAAGATAGACCAGCACATTAAAAGTTTTTCAATTAATTTTTTTTTTCTGATGGCCTTACATAGATTTTTGAACAAACAGAACCTTTGCTATCCCACACTTACAAAATATCTCAAGAAAGGGAATGTTATTCTTGCAAGATTACCTTTTGTTAGATGCTGAAGAGAAAAAAATGCAAATTCATACACCACCACTGCTGAAGGTATGTCATGACCTTCAGTAATGAAAACAGCTGTGAGATCTGATTGTGTGCCACGGGATCTTCATCAGTAGGAGGAGAAGGGTGTGCAGGGAGACAGTGTCTGATTAGGCTACGTCTAGGTGACCAATCTGAAATAAAAAGTTCAGGGAATACCAAGGAATCAAAGTGACTGAGATGTTCTGCTCACTTCCAACACTTTTCCTTTGACCTTCCACCCCAAAGCAAACAGCCAGATGTTTCTACTACTAGTGACTTACTACTGGAATAGACACAAATACCTCTCTTAAAGCAAGCAGTAGACAGCTGCTTTGAAGAGCCTGTACAAAGTGAAAACACTCATTTGCCTGCTCCATCCAGAAAGGCATGAAACTTCCCTATCAGCTGTGGCATGGAGTTTTTGCCTGTACCCAGAGCATCAGGAACAGACAACAGCTGAAAAGTGCTCAGGAAGCACTTTGCATGTGTTCTCCAAACAACATCCTGGCTGCCTTCCATGGGTATGGAGAACTCAGTCAAATCTCATTGGTTTTAGCTAACAGCTAACAAGAAATTTCCTCACAATGTGAGGAATTCACAGCAGCGTCCAAGTGAAGACAGCTAGGATTAACCAGATGTCCACCAACCCAAATAAATCCACTCATCAGGATTTTGCAGAGGGCATGGATGCTTTAATTTGCCTATTCAACAAATTGTGCCTTTATGATATAACTAGTTAGTTTCCACACAGTAATTCTATCTCCAGTGCTCTCTATTGTTGCAAATAATGTAAACAATTATTGTATAAATTACTGATTGTCATTTGCAAACAAAACCTCGGAAGAGGTGTTTAGGAATCACCTTGTGGTTGAGGACAAAAGATCGCTATTAAGATGTACTAAACCAGCGAGAGAGTAGGCTGCTGGCAACAATTTATTTTACCTCAAGGTGTTTTGGACGACTCAGTGTTCTATTAAATACTGAGCATGAACCATCAAAACAGATGCTGTCTGGCAGATATGTCTCACCCTAGTACTGTTCCAGGACTTACGCACTTAATCAGCATCTTCTAGCAGACTGTTTTTTGAGCCGCTAACCAGCTCCATTTTAAATGAGATGAAAGCCAAAGGCTTAATCCACTCATCAATGCCAGCAGAAGCCTTTCATGCACACTACACCCTTATGTTCTATTAATTATACCAAAATGAATCCTTCCATCTCACCTAAACATGTCTCAGGTATGCAGTTCTGACATTGATCCATAACAAATGTTAGATCATTGTCCATCAATAACCAAATATCTTGAACTCAGTTACATAAATTAAAAACTTTCATTCTTGATACTCTTAACTTGCACAGCTCTGAAGCTGTCTGCATTTCTCTATACAATCCTTTCACCTGTTTCTTCTTACCCACCTTTCTAAGGAATCAGCTCTTACATTCTTCTATCACCACTTCCACTGCTACTATTATTTCCATGAGTATGGAGATCTTGCCAGGGCTGGTGTACATTTCACAAATATTATTTGCATTTAGCTAAGTGAGCCTGTCAGCCCAGACAAGTTAGGAACTCACTAAAATCCACTTCAGAAGGTATTTAATGAAAGGGCAATGACTAGGTTTAGCAGGTTCATTTCTTGCGAATAAAGAGACACTAAGATCCACTTCTGCTGTGTTATGGTGTCAGGCTTAAGCAGAGCATTGTTTCAGCAGGCAGTGAGAGGCTGGCTACAACCATCTTCCTGATGTGTACTGGCCTATGAAAGAGAAGTGAGGTCAGTGTTCACTTGCTTTCATTCGCAAAGGTGCCCTCCTCAAGATAGTTAGAAGACTTAGGTTATCTTTTTCCTTCATTTTCTTTGGGGTGCTGCCATGCTCCTGCATGCTGTGACAGTCCCAAAGTCGACACAGTGTCATCTTGAAGAAGATGAAATGAATCCCTGCAGAGTCCAGGAAGCTTTGGCTGTGAACAATTACATTTGATAGGACTCCTGAGGTGAGGTTCTGCGTTCAGATGCTCTGACATGGTGCTGACACACCACCTTCAGCACATGGAGGGTTCAAAAACTTTCAGGCTGGCAGAAACAGGCTGCAGCAGTCTGAAACATACCCACTGAAAACATCATGAAAAAGGACACAAGAAATAATCTGTCACTGGTGACTGGGTATTGGTATTTATGCCATCTTCAACTCAGTTGAAATCAAACACAGCTGCATAGCCCTTTCTCCCCCAAAAAGTGTCCAAATCACTATGCTATTCTTGTTGCAGTTTCTCACGATAGGCAATTTAACACTCAGACCATTGATGTACAAAAGCAGATTCTATAGCATAACCTCAGAAAAAAATCCCCTCAGTTCAGGCATTGTCTTTCATATGGAAAAACCCCAACCCTGAGATATTTCTAACCGAGTAATAGAATGATTACTCTGCTGTGCTTGTTATTCTAACAACTTGTTTACAATAGGCACTTACAGGTAATATTATAAATACATAATGTATCAAGGGTGATTGCATTTTGTTGCCTAATGTACAGAGAAATAGTGTATTGGCAAAATGTGTATTTTACTGGGCTACCATTTCATTAGCTAGATGAGACTTGACCACTGGCCGTAAGAGCTTGCACTTGTTGCTCAAACAGTGGCACTCAAAAGAACAAAGTTCATTGTAAGATAAAAAGAAACACCTCCTTAAATCTTGTCTCTCTTGTATATATATATTTATTTGTGCTCCAGCATACTTTTGCTGCTGGAGGTGTGTAATCTCTGATACTCATGATAATAGGAGCTAGTTAGGACTAGCAAAGCTAGTATATTAGCACTTCCATTTTAGAATAATCCTACTGGCATGATTCTGTAGTATTTACAATTTTTATAAGTACCGATTATATTTTCAAAGGCAAAGTGGGATAAAATTGGTGCATTGTACCCCATTGTTGCTGCTTTCTATAGTAGCCAGCCATACATACTGAACAATGCCATATGAATGTAATGTTGAGAGGTAAGAGCTTGATTCTTTAAAAAACCCCTTACATGGGCAGTATGAGCTCTTGCTCAGGATCTTCACCCAGTGAATATCATGCATACAGTCTATCTAGTTAATAAAGGAAACCTGAGTTCCATGGTCACACAGGAGTATGTAGGTGGAATTCTGGCAAATGAACATTTTTTTAGCACTGAAGTCCATTCAACAGCCAAGAAAATCATGTCTTGTCATACCATTTGTACCCTCCATTCCCAGGGAATAATATCTGTATAACTAATTTGTAAATGTCAAAAGATGAGTGTTGTGGTTTAGCCCCAGCCAGCAACTAAACACCATGCACTGCTCACTCACTCTCTCCAGTGGGATCGGTGGGAGAAACAAAAGTGTAAAACAGAAAATTTGTGAGTTCAGATAAAGACAGTCTAACATGTAAAGCAAGTGTCACATGCAAGCAAAGCGAAATAACAAATTAATTCACTACCCATGGGCAGGCCGATGCTCAGCCATCTCCAGGAAAGTAGGGCTCTGCTACACATGACAGCTACTTGGGAAGACAAAATGCCAGAACCCCAAACCTCCTTCCCCTTCCCTCTTCTTCCCCCAGCTTTATTTGCTGAACATGATGCTGTATGGTATGGAATATCTCCTTGGTGAGCAGGGGTCAGCTAACCCAGCGGCATCCTCTCCCAACTCCTTGTACACTCTGAGCCTCCTTGCTGGTCAGGCAGTACAAAAAGCAGAACAGGCCTTGATGCTGTACAAGCTCTCTTTAGCTGTAATGAAAAAATCCCTGTGATATCAACACTATTTCAAGCACAAATCCAAAACACAGCCCTGTATTAGCTACCACAAAGAAAATTAACTCTATCCCAGTCAAAACCAGCACATTAACCAGCCCTTATCTGATAGAATTTACATCATGCTCAGGTCCCACACTATGCAACACAGTTTCTTTAAGGCCCATAACCCTTCCAATCCTTCAGTATAGTCATAGATATCAATCCCTTCATCTATGAATCACTTCTGTGAAATGTTTGTAAAATGTCCATAAATGTCCACAAATATCCACAAAAATGTCCTTTGACTTCATTTAGGCCATGACTTTGGGCTCCATTTGTAATGGTGTCACCCAGGAAAGGAGAGGTGGTGTGTTGCATGGAGTTACTTGGCACCAAAGCCAGTTCTGGTCTGGTCAGTCACTGCTGCACTTGTGCTGCTTCTTGTAAAGCTTCTCCTCTATTGGGTTCAGGTGATTTCTCCCATAACAATTCCTACAAGAAACAAGTCAAATAGTGGTTTACAATTTAGAGGTATATCCATTACAGCGTCCTTTGGACCAGACCATAATGTTTAACATTGCAATGAGCTCATCCCCCTTACCCCTGCTCCGGCTTGAACTTATCCATAGAATTCAGTGTCTTAGAGGTGTATCTGCTCCAAGTGAAGTGTAGTCTATAAGTCACAGTCTCTCCAGGGAGAATCTGCTGCAACACAGACTTATCCAGAGCCACAGGTGCTCTGAGGAGCACCTGTTCCAGCATGGCCTCCTCCATGTGTCACAACACCTTCTGAGATACACCTGCTCCAGCATGGCCTTACCCACAGCCACGGTCCCTTCAGAAGTAAACCTGCTCCCAACATGGCCTTACTTATGGTTGCAATCCCTCTAGGGCTCTACCTGCTCTGTAGTGGGCTTATCCATGGTCACATGCTTTGAGGTGCTCCAGCATGATCACATGCACAGCCATGTGTACCTTCTCCAGTGTGAACTTATCCTTGGCCCACAATTGCTTCAGAGGTGTACCTACTGCAGCGCAGACATAAACACAGCCACAGACACTCTAAGCTGTACTCCAAAATGCTCCCCAGCCCAGTAGAGTAAGATGATAAGTGGTACAGGACAACAGCAAGCAGCAAAAGCAAAAATCAGCCACTAACAAGCACTGGACTCTAATTTACAGCAAGGTAAGCAAACCCCATGGCAAGCCCGTCAGTTGCTAGCAAACAGCAACAACAGTTATAAATTTGATCTAGTACATTCCAGTCAAATCTGTCAAACACTTCAAGTCCCATGTTGGGCTCATGGTTTAATCCCAGCTGGCAACAAAGCCCTGCATAGCCACTCACTCACTCCCACTGTTGGGATGGGGTGGGAGTAGGAAGGTTGAAAGTAAGAAAACTTGCATGTTGAGACAGAGGAAGTTTAATAGGGAAAGTAAAAGTCCCACATGCAAGTAAAGCAAACCAAAAAATTAATTCACTACTTCCCATTGTCAGTCACCCACCTCCACGAAAGCAGAGCTCCAGCACGTGTATTGGTGACTTGGGAAGACAAACATCATCACTCGAACATCTCTCCCTTTCTTCCTCTTCTCCCTCTTTTTTATGCTGAGCATGATGCCACAGGATATAGAATATCCATGGTGAGTTGGGGTCAGCTGTCCTGGCTGTATCCTTTTCCAATTCCTTATGCACACTCAGCCTGTTTGCTGATGGGTAGGTATGAAAAGCAGAAAAGGCCTTGATGAGTAAGGACTGATCAGCAATAGAGAAAATATCCCTTTATTATCAACACTGTTTCCAGCACAAATCTAAAGCACAGCCCCATACTTGCTCCTATGAAGAAAATTAACTCTATCCCAGCCAAAACCAGCACAGTGAGTATTTTGGCCACTGGCAATAAGTGAGATTTGGGAAGAGAGTTTTCTGTAAAGCTTGCAGGCTCATCTGGGAATGATGGATGACTTTCAGCAGAAAAGATTTTCTAACAAATGACATTCCAAAACAATGTCTGACAAAGCACTCATAGCTAATGTCAATAATTCTATCTTTGCCAGTTTAAATACTCTTCTAAGTCTCTCACACCCTCACTGGTACAGTATACTGGCAAAATTAGCAAGCTAATGTCACCACTCCTTGTAGATAAACACATGTGTAAAGTGTCAGGCATAAGGAGGAGATTACAGAACACATTCTAAGTGCCACTTGTGAATACAACACATGTAGCTCATGGAAATGTTGACATCATCTAAAGAGGAAAGCAAGACTTGCAACCACAGTGGATTATATCATTAGCCAAACTGGAAAGCAATCATTCTTTGCAGCTGCAAAGAGTCTGTGTCTGCCCTGGACCTCCTGTTTTCCTCAGGAAAATAAAGCACTAAATCCAGATAAACAACATGAAAACATCATGAAAATTTCACAAAACATATGTGACATACACATTTTAAATCCGAGATTTTTACAGGTTGGTGCATTTAATCATCTTGTGCTTGTTTGAGAAAAATATGTCAGCATAGGAAAGGGGCTGAGGGGTATGGATGCAAACACAGATGGTGTCTGGTTTCCATTCTTCCTTCAGCTTGCTTGTTTTCATCTGTCTCATGTAGAAGGCTGAAGGATGAGAGAACCTTACAAGTGAACCCATTGGGTGTTATTTATCTTGAAAAGAAATGATGATGTCCTTACGAGCTAATAATGAGGAACAGGGCACAGGCTTGTGACAGCTAGAAGGCAAGGCTGCTGCTTGGTAGCAACGGGAAGGCATTAAGAGAGGAGGAAAGAGCAAGATGGACTTGGAGAAACAGGCATGACTAGGGTTGGACTTTGTGTGCGTATCAAAGAGACAATAAGTGTTTAAGGGCAAGAAAGATTAGAAAGAAAGAGATTGTAGAGGCTTAGTTGAGAGCTTTCCTTCTTTTGCTACCAAAAGGAAGATGGATTTGGCCAATTTCTTGGAAGGGCAAAATGGCAGGTTAGTAGGTCTAAAGTAACAGGAATAGTAGTGTTGGTCAGTGTAATGAAGAACAAGAGATGAAGTAGAGTCAGAGTATAGATGAAAGGAGAAAAACTCAGTTTTGGCCATAGTAAAAAAGATAAAGCATTTTCAAAAGAGATAACAAGCAGATGAGAAATGTGCCAATGATTTAAGGAAATATGCCAGGAATGGAAAAGTACATTTGCAATTCTCTAGCAGAGAAGTACTTCAAGCAGTGCTGCCTGCAATTTTTCTCCAGGTATTGTTTGATTAATTTTTTCCTCAAGGCAAAAAGACTGTTTTTGCTTAAAGCTGTTAACAAGATGAGGGGGGAATGTAGAAAGTAAGAGGTCAGGAAGGACTAGTGCTTCATGGGAAAAGGGTAAAGGACGTAGCCTTTGTAGGAAGTAGGAGAGCTGATCAGGGTTTGCTATGGCAGAGGAGAAAATATGCCAACCAGCTGTTCTGTGCGTGCCTTTGCAGCTGAGTCAGGCTGAAGTGATGGAGAAGGAAAGACATCCATAAGAGAGGGAGCAGCTACACAAGCTTCACCTGGGCAGGTGAATGGGTGTACAAGACAAATATCAGGAAAAGATGGACATGGAAGCTGCAATTGTCAGTGATACTCTTCTAAGTTTTGCCTTCAGTATATTGAAAGGACCTGGAAGGAAACATGGAAAGACTAAGGTCTGAGTCTGCATGGCTGGCAGAGAGGAAGAGCTGATGCAGCAGGAGGGTGAGAGAAGAAGGCAGAGGGATGTAAAGTAACAGCTGAAGGATACAGTGATTGAGCAGAATGAGTTCAGAATACCTGACAGGATCACAAAAAGGCCAATATGCCAGCTTGTGAGAACACAGCATTGGCACATGTACCCTACACTATATTAAGCGCAGCACAAGTGCAACGCTACTGCAAAAACCCCCTAGTATGTGGGGAATTTAAATAGGCCCAGATAACAGCAACAAGAATATTCATGATGAAAAGGGTTTAATTCCTCAGAGCTCTGGGAGCAGTATTCCACAAGGTTTTGAGTGCAACAGAGGCTGGTAACATTACTTGAGTTCTTCTGTAAGATGCTCAGTACTTTGGCACATCAGATCCTATATTAAAGTCCAAAGGCAGTATTTTTGTACACTTCTCAGCTTCAGTCAGGAGCTTGCAGGTCTGACAATCAATTTGCTGTTTCTTGGACAGTGTCAGACAGGAAACAATGGAGCAAGACCACGATTCTTCTTTCAAAGCTTTCTCTTCCAGACTTTTCCTTCTGCAGGTTAGTAACTTCTGTAAGATGAACTTCACTTATGTATCTAATATTGAAGATCTCTTCCAAAGTAGTAGACAGCTGCTTTCCTTGCTGGACACTGAACAGTCCTAAAAGTGAGTATTTTGCTTTTCTTATCTCATATTGTGTCAGAACTTGAAATTTCCAAATTCATTGCTACTGCCTTATTTTTAGCAGACAAAGAAGAAAATTACCTGGAACCTCTGAGGTCAGTTATTAACCAGAGGTACTCCAATTCCTCTTTCTCATCAGACAAAATAATACAATTTCTTCTGTCAGCATGTTACTTAAAACGCAAATGAACCACATCAAAAACCTGACTTTTTTTTAGAGTTAAGTACACTTCATATCCACTTCATTTCAAATGTTCTACTGGCTAGCAGTGGAACAATATTTTCACAGAAAAACAACTGTGTACTTTGACTCACAATCAAAACCTTATCAAATGTCATAGGAGGTTCAGGCCAAGTGTTTGTATTTACTGTGCTTACAGATCAGTAGGAGATAAATAATTTCTTCTAGCTCTTATACCCAAGCCATACTTTTCTTCCTAACATAGATGTTCACAGATGAGAACACAGGTGAAACAATCTCATAAAAATGTAAGGGACAGCACACAGCTGGCATGACAGCAACTTAACCTTTTTACCCTTTAACTTAGTGGCATACTGAAAATACATTTTGATTCAAATAATATGACAGATGTAGCCAGAAATGTTTAATACAGAGAAAATTTGGGCTGGTGCAAAGACATATTTTTGAGTTTCCACCTATATTTAACCTTGTCTAAATACAGACCTCTGTGTTTGGTAATTATCCGTGCATTTCCCAAGGGTTTCCAGTCCTTTTATGAAATTGTAAACATCAGTTTGCAGAAACAAACTCCTGCTTATACTGTAGGTATAGCCAACATACCTCTGGGTTTGGTACAGGACATCTCACCTATGAAATGCTCTCTGTCTCCTTCAGAATCTAATACAAAAAAACCTACATGTCAAAGTTCCCTCTTCTCTTGTAATCTCCATAAAACCTTTCCTCACTGTACTGTAGGACTTACATAAAACCTTTTTTTTCAATCCCTGGGCATATAGAGCTACATCAGCCTTTTTAAAAACAACTGCATGATCTGGAAGCCCAAACTACATGAAAAAAAAAGCAGGTGAAGACACAGAGAGAGTTTATCTGTCCCTGAGCCAGACTTGACTTGTCTTCATCTTGTCCTTCTAAGCAGTGCAGCAGGGTAAGTGGCAGGACACCATGTTTCATGTTGTATTTTCATCTGCAGCTATTTGTACCTTCTCATCAAGGCCAGCAATGCTGCAGGTGGAGTGATTTGCAGTGGGTGGGTGAAGCCGTCAAACACATGCAGTGAATGGGATTCACATGTGCAGTTTCTGATGCTTGAGCCACGAACATGAGTGAGCAGTTTCCCTGTAACCAGTACACTCATCAAGTATATAGATATCTGTTTGTTTGGCCATGGTTATTTATAGTCAGGACAAAATTAAAAAGAAAAAAAGCCAATTTAAATTCTGACTTCCCACAGCTTTACGGAAAATGCTTTGCTTTTCCTGTGACACATAGAGTTAACAGAAAATCAACACAGAGAAATTGATGAGCATGTGCGAAATAACAAATATTAACATGGTAAATGTGTATCTAAAATTACTTTGGGTTTTATGACATGTTTTCTCTAGAAAAATAAGCTATCACATAAACAAAAGTTAATTGACAAAGCATGACTGAGATGTGATTTCTACACATGAAATTTGATAGTATTTTACAAATATATCAATGTAAACCATCACTACTATTTCATATGTATGCAGGAATGATGCTACAGAAATTCTGCCTACTTCTGGTTTTGTTTGGCAAAATTTAGTTTTGCCTATAGGCAATATGTATTTCAAAGTATGTCATTTATACTTAAGACACATTAATGCATTTTTAGAGTAATTTCTGTGTCAGTGAAATTATTGCCTGCTCTCCCCTCCCCACCCCCCATTGCTGTCATATAGAACTATAACCACATGGAAAAGTAATATTAGGAAACACATTAAAGATGATTTATCAGCTGGAAATAGGAAAGAGAGCCAAGAGCAGGTGATGAACTCTTCAGAACCACTGCATTAAGCTGAGACAGAAAAGGCTGCTCCATTATGTCAACTGACCTGAAATATATAATCAATTTGGAGCAAGTTCCATTCTCATTCACTCTAGCCTAATTACATATTATTTAAATAGCATTACTCCGGATTTCTACTTACACAAGTGATCATCACAATTTGGCTTTTATTTGGCCCCTCAGAAAACATGATAAAAGAGCCTTGTAGAAACCATGACTCACTAAAGCCTCAGGAATGCACTGCTAGCTCTCTTTCAGAGGTAAGGTGTTATCCTACAGCCTTCACTATTTGCAAGTGGAGCAATGTTGATGGAGTAACCAGAGTTGCTCACTCAAACAGGTAGAATGTAGAGGAGAGAGGCAAAATAAAAAAAACTCCTAGACATCCTCAAACTTAAAAATCAGCCCAGGGACCAGTAAATGGACTGTACAAGTTGTTCAGAGTTGCTTTAATATGTTCAAGGAAAAGATGACGCTCAAAAGTAGTCTGCCAAATCCTGTATCAGCTGCAGTTTCCAGATAGAAGTAAAGCACAGTCCCATGTCGAGCACATTACGGTATCTAATCTGGCAGTCACAATAGGTGACTGATGCAAGATTCACTCCCAGCAGAAAAAGTATTTGACACAGGAGGTTACTTAGCAACATTTAGACAGAGAGCTAAAATGACAATAGGATGGAAGTTTAATAAGGGAATACAAGAGGTCCAGAACTCAGGACAGACCACAATAACAAGATAAAGTGTAAATGGTATCTTTCCACATAGCCAAGACTCCCACAGGGGATTTACTAATAAGGAGGATAGTCCAAATCTCTTCTTTGGACTCCAGCTGAATTTTGTCAGCAGTGGCTGTGATGGGAACCAGCAATGCCCCCTTCAGTCATATATCCTAGAGAGTCATTTCCACCATCCTTTTCATCTACTTTCAAGTCATCCCCAAGGTCAGTGAAAGAAGCAACCTGTGTTCACCATACACCATGGCAAAATCCCATATCTCTAATAGATTTTCCTTTCCCGGGAGTCCAACAGTTACGCTTATCCAAGTGCTCAACCCTCCACTTTCCTTGTCTTTCACCTGTAGCTCAGCAATGCATGCAAATGTTCATGCAGAGGGTGATTGTCCCTGGGAAAGGAGACAGTATCAAAGAGAATATCTTTTAATAATTCTTTTAGCCAGAAAGGAAACCTGGGGATTCCTCTGCTACATTCTGTGGCAAATATGATGAGCGAAGCATTCCCTTCATGCTCCCGTATTCATCAGCTCATTCTGATCTCAGTTACCAGGATGTCACAAGACCAGAATGCCACTATAATCAATTGTTTAACCAGGAGAAAAAACACAAGCCTGGTCTTTCACATACCTTTTTTGCATTGTATGTTGTGCTGAACTGCAGTGGCTTACATTGCTTAATGGTCATTCATATTTTTAGTAGAAAAATACAAAATGGCCTCCCAAAAGGCAACAAAGCATCACATAAAGGAAAGATTATCCAAAGGTAGATAGATAGATTAGATAGATTAGACAGATAGCTAGATGATAGCTAGCTAGCTAGCTAGCTAGCTAGCTAGATAGATAGATAGATAGATAGATAGATAGATAGATAAGAGACAGATAGAAATGAACAGACTAACTTTCAGGGTTAAGGCCTGGTGTTAAAAAGTTCAG
Organism: Pithys albifrons albifrons; assembly: GCF_047495875.1. NCBI lineage: Eukaryota > Metazoa > Chordata > Aves > Passeriformes > Thamnophilidae > Pithys > Pithys albifrons. Next base: position 90,327,405 of record NC_092459.1, read on the forward strand.
AGCTGGTGAGGAATGTGTGTTTCCTACTCAGCAACCAAATATTACATGCAAATTTTTAAATGAGTCTTCAATTTCAAGAGTTTAAATAGTTTAAAAAACTACTTCCGTTACTTCATGTGTTGGAACTACTACACTGCTAAGTCCCTTTCACTTGAATAAGCAGCCAAACACTCTTCTGAGGTAAATATAAGCAGAACTTGAACTCAAAAGGAGCTGTGTGTGATAATCAGCACATTGCTCAGTGTAATGAGAAAATCATCTCTGTTTTCTAGAAGCATTAGATGATTGTGTGATAGTGGTATTATACTTCATCAGCACTAATACATCATCTGTGTAGGTGTACTCAAGAACACAAAAGTTGTTCCCACAAAAGCACGGGCAGTGCCTGGCATTCCAGGGCTGTTTACACTCCTGAAATATCTCAGAAGTCAATTTGCCAGTCTCATTTTTCCAATGAGGCAACTATTTATCTCATATGACTAGGTCTATAGAAAGGTCCCCGAAGAGGAGAGGTGGCTGTGCCGCCCACCGAGCACAGGACCAGCTCCCCACAACAGCGCCCTCGCTGCTGCAACTTCCTGAGCTGCTGGACAAGCCTGGGCTGAAAAGGTCTGGTTTACCTAGGGGACCGGCTCCTCCTCCTCCCCATTTTTATACTACTGTGGGGTTAATAGCTATGTCGTGTGGGGTCAGGGAAGACATCTGTGTCTCAGATAATATGCTTACGGTGATTACCACACATAATTGACTGACCTTCCCTCATTCTTTTCCTGCTGCAGGCCATGGCTGATAGGGTGAGATGCTCCAGAGGAGTTTATTTTCCATCACACACTATTATGCTGCTGAGCAAATATTTTAGCAAGCGTTGAATGAATCACCTTTCAGACTTTGGGTTTGACAGTTAAAATATGAAGGCTGTGACCAATCTAATAATATTAGATTTTAAATCAGCTTTGGGAGAAAACATGGGAAAATCCTACTTAAAATCCATTTAGAGATACCTAATAAAATCCTGGTTTAAGTGCTGAAGTCAACGTAAATTTTGTGAGAATTCCTGTTCTTTCTTTTGCTCTCTCTGCAGGCTTCATCTTCCCACCTCACTTGGAACATTTTGAGCTGTTGAGTGGGTTTGTCTCAAAAAGTATCTGCAAACCTGGGTGTAATAAGTAAATAAATATTTGTGCACTGCAGGAGCCAAGCTTCAAGGCATAAAATGCTGAGGTCTGATTTAAGACCTTTCCTTCAAGACAGAACATTAGAAACCCTTTCCAGCTCATGGTGTTGTGCTATAGGAATATATGACTGTGCTGGACTATTCTGCATAAATGTGTACCTCATTTTATAGTTGACCAGAAAAAAGAAAATCTCTCTCATCATTCAACAGCAAAGCAATACTTTTTCCACTTCATATAAAAATGGAGCAAAATCACTTTTTATTTCCGATATACACTTACAGAAGGAATGGAATAAATGTAAGAGAAGAGTTAAAATGAAAACTTCATTTGAAACATTAAGATTTTAACCTTCTAATACTGTTTAACTCTGCTTTATCTATCTAGCAATTAGTCTATCAATCTGAACATAATATACTCCCACAGGAAACAATCTTTATATATATGTGCGTGTGTGTGTGTGTGTGTGTGTGTGTGTGTGTGTGTGTGTGTGTGTGTGTGTCCCTGGTTAGACTCTGAGTGATTCAAGCTTTGTACCAGGAATATTCATCCCTCTTAAGGAAACCAGTCAATACATAGAGATCTCTGTACACACGCCCATGCACACCTACTTTCTCCTTTCTTTTAAAACCCTTTTGTCACATGGAAAATAATCTTTACCACACACTACCAGTAAGTCTTTATGGCCTATCCTCAGATTTTCAAACTGCAGCAATTTCACTGGGAATTAATGGGCAGAATGATATGATACATTGAACAAATACATCTGTTCTTACTCCTGTGGCTGAAAGCTAACATTTGCGCAAATGAATGTTCCAGCACTGCAGCCAAAAAGTGTTTCCAACCCCAGTAGTTCCTCCACTTTAATTTGTCCAACAACATAATCTACATTCCTAGCTGCCATTTACAGAAATCCATTTGGAACTGCCATCATCTTTCAAACATTTAATATAATTCATCCTCCCTCAAAATGTAGCAACTGCTTAACAAGGAAAAATATACATATTCTAAATGTATGGGTGATCTTTAGACAAATCTCAGCATCACTTCATAATTATATACTACAAGTTTTAATTAACTAAAGCTCTGAAAATCATAATGCCTTATTAAAATGCAATTAATCCTTTGATTAAAAAACAAAAAGCACAAGTATTTACAACAAAAACACAAGTAGAATAATTACAAATATCATGTACCCATTTCTTTTATTTGGGTGTCACTTATGATGTCTCACGTTCCCTTCATTAATTCAAATACACACATTATCTCAAATCCACAGCAGACTGAGTGACAGTGGCCACCAAACACACAGCACTATATCCTATTGATTTCTGCAAATCCTGAACAATGCCATTTGCATGCTTGTTTCTGTAATAATAAAGATATGCCATTCAGAATTAAAGCACCGGCCAGACTAGTGGCAACTAATTGTGTTGTGTGTAATGAGTGCAATTTCAATTTGATATAACCCTCAGCTTTTCTTACAGCACTCGCTAAGTACTTTCAAGTCTTTGTGGGGAAATAATTGATTTTTTTGTGCTGTGGGCACAAGAAAATTATTATGATCTTTTGAATAATGCCAAAGAAAGGACCATGAATGATTTAAATTGGTATATGAAGAAGGCTTCACTGTGGATTGCAGTTTGACTGACATCCTACTAATGTAGTATCTAGATTAGCAATTTTTAAGGAGGCAGCTAATATAAAACTGGTAAAACGGAAAACATTGCTAACAGGGATTTTGTATTTGTTATTCAGTGAGGAATAACAATATGGGGATTTAAGGCATGTCAGACAAACACTATACTATTACATAATTGCCCTCGTTCTTTTCTTTTATGGCACATGTATTGAAGGGTATGTTTCAATTGATAAATTACACATTTAAAATATGTAGATACAATGGTACAGTACTAGGTTATCACAGCAGCTAAAGTCCATTGGCTATGTCGGTCTGTAACCACCACGTACAAAACCTTTTGTTTTGCCTGATTGTGACAGGAGGGTTAGTAAACTTCCAAAAATTACTCTTCCAAAGAATCGAGATAATTGCCTTTCCTTTCAAAGGAAGGAAATCTTTTTCCTAAACTGCTGCCCACACCAGAGCACCTCCCTCTCATTTTATCCCCTGCACCCTAAGTTTTATTTAAGAACAGAAAGTCAGAAACAGGTCTCAGACATCTAAAGCGGCATACCAAGGCAAATTTACCCAAATCACCTCCTGTACATAACTAATTGTAAATTGTTTCAATCTGAAATCAAACTCCCTCTCTCCTTTCTCTTTCTTCTTAACTGACAAATACATTTTATATAACAAAAGTGGTGAATAAATAAGGACATTATCCACATTCCACCTTAAAATGCATACCTTCCAAATCTTATTCTTCAGAGGAGGGAATGTTGTTAATTTAGTTGGTCATAACTAAATAGTTTCTAATCTGGAGCAGGAGTCTGCTGAGAATATTGGACAGTTTAAAGGTTAATCACCATCGCCTGGTTACACAAGTGAGGCAGAACTAATTCCTCCAAAGGCAAATGGCTTGCAGTTTTATCAGCAGTGCAGATTAGAAGTGTTAATATACAGAATAGAATGGATGCTCAAGGGCCAGTTTTCCCTTATCGGCAAACTTTGCAACAGAACTCAGCTACTGCACAACCTCTGCACTTTCTATAATAAGGCCCCTCATTTTGCCTCTCGAGCAGAACTATCAAACAATCCTCCCCAAACCACTGCCACCAAAATCAGGGTATTACAGACCACAGCTAATTGGAAGATCACTATAATGAAGTAAAAGATAAAATACTTTGGCTGCTGGCCTAAAATGTGGATCAGCACAACATAGGAAGCTATCTGGCTATGTCACATTCTAAGAGATTTACATAAACAATAAACTCAAACCAACAGCCCCCAAAAATACATCTTTGTTTACAGTAAATGCAACCTAAAACACTGGTTATAAAAACCAGGGGGATTTACATATTCAGTATTATTATTAACAAAGCAGACTCTGCTGCCACTCTGCCAGATATTCGTAACTTTATGTGCTTATTTGAAGTGTATGCTGTGCAAGGGATAAAAAGGTAGGATATATGAGTATATGTGTTGTAAAATATTTATATATTTATGTTGCTTGATGTACACTAGAATATATTTGTTACTGCAGTGCATCGCAGCACACAGACTCTTACTTGACTTTTCCAAGGCTGTTATATGCTGCAGGTGTTTTCCATCAGAAAAAAAGAAAGGAAAGGGGAAGATCCATAAGTGTCACATGCTATTTCCCAAATAAAACATGCTGACAGAAAATCTCACCTAAAAAGACAAGAAAAAGAAAAGTTACTTTGTGTAAATGTATCATGGAGTAAAACGGGAAATTCTGCTCAATAAATAAGATTAGTCAGTTCAGAGAAAAATCATATAAAATATTACAGAAATCATCTTTGTGTAAGAACCTGGGGGTAATGAGCATACATTTTACAAACACTGAGCCTGGGTGTGCTCCTGATGAAGAAGTGGGTACCTCTGTCACAGACAGCAGTGGGCTCCCTAAGTTCTTTTGGAGCTCCGGTAAAATTATCCAGGCTGTCCTCTCTGCACATCTCCTGAGTCAAAAGTGCATTAAACTTTTGCCCCATCCATCCTGTTTCTTCACCCCACCTGGGCTCCAACTGAGGAAAGCATTTCATTTCAGGATACCAAGAACCCAAATACTATTCATGTCTAAATTCAGTTCAGGAGGGGGAAGCAGAACATTATGAATTTAATTGTTTACCTTAATTAAAGGCCTCTTAGTTTTAATGTGAGATATGTAGCACGTTACCAACCCTAGAAAATCTGATTCCTTCTGATACTGCCAGAGAGGAAGAAGGTTTTTTTAATAAAGAAACAACCTTTCTTTTGTCATGAGCTCCTATAGAATACATAACACCATCGTGCTTTGCTCAGGGAAGCAGTAGAAAGAACATGGAAAAGACAGTGAAAATAGACCCCTCAGTCTTAAATATTACCTACTATAATAAATATGTTTGAAATTGGAATTGGAGAACTACAAAACCTTGCTAGCCAGCAACAAAAAACATTGTCTCTCACATACATAGGTAGATTTTTATGTTCTTTAAGAATAATCTACTTACATACATGAAATTATAACCCCAAGCACATTAGGTGTAACACAGATAGAATGGAGAAATTGCCTTTTGAGAAGGATTTGTGGTTGGGGAAAGAGTGCCTATCATTTAATATTTCAGAATATAAAAATATTCCTATCTTGACTCACAGTCAGTCATCACTGATTGTTATCAGAGCAAAGATACTCCCAAATCCTCACAGTCCAAAACATAAAAATGCCTTGTTGTCATCATACTCTACTGGCATCTTTCTCTTATTCCCAAAGTTTGGGTAAACTTACTGAAGTTTTACAGCGTCACCTGAGAGCCTGCAGTTCTGCAGACTGTAAGATGCAAAGCTCCACTGGCCAAAGGGCCGCTTATCAGAGTCAAGGCTGACACACTCCTGATCCCTCACAGCACATCAGTTCATCTTCACTGACACAGAATCACACAACAAGGGAGAGGGTTTCTATATCACGGATCTTAACTACTTCAGGGGCAAAGCACAGTCAGAAATTCTTTTCAAGTAGTGGAGTGTAGACATTGCTGACTATCCATAAAACACTCATTCACAAACAAACCATATAGCTGAAGTTTGGCTCTAGTCTCATGGTGTAACTGGATGTGGGTGCATTGCAGAGATCTAATCATGAGACGAAATTGAATACAGCTTCATCACCAAGTAGATTAGATAAAAACATTCATAGCTACTGCCATGGGCATAGAAACCACTAAGGACTCTAAAGGACTTGGAGACTGAGAATGACGATTCAAGCTTTTAAGCTTGAAAAAATTCATTAAAAGTGAACACCACAGACTAGCACTGACAATCCCCTTCCCTCATGTGAGTCTCACCTCTCAGATGATTTTACCAGCGACGTCGGGGGGTCCAGCACTTTCTTACCCTTTGATTCAAAAATTTCTCCAACACGTTTGACACTGTTCAGGTAACAAAGGCATTTACTACCACTCAAAAAAATCAGTCTATTGCTCCCAGAAATTAAGATTGTAGACCTCACCCCTGACAGAAACAAACATTAAAACGTCTCAATGGAAAAATAGCCAGTAGCATAATCAGATGATGTCAGTGAGGGCTCGTGAGTTTTCAAGAACCAGGAGTAATCTGTTGATCAAGTAATCCTTTGAGGGACACACCAAATAATAGGCACAAGAACATCTCCCACCCTACAAAATCCACACACACTCAGAGAAAAAAGCAAACACCACATGTTAGAAAAAGCGTGCAGATGTCTGAGAAGCATTTGACTGTGTTGCCTTAGAGTACTTGTCTCTACTAAAACACAGTGTAACCAACACAAATTGGTAGAGCCAGGACTTTGGTTTCCCATGGAGCTTTTCAAACAAGCCCTGCTTCTGTCTTGCCAATATGAGGAATAAAATTAGTCAACACAGAATAAAAGCACAGACTACAGAGGAAGGTATCTGTTGACCACAGGCACCAGTATTTTCTTTCTCCTCCTCTGTGTTTGTGGACAACATCGTCTCATTTGTGGGTAGCGTTGCTGTTCACCAAGCTCTGGAGGGAATAATTGTGGCCTGGAAGACTGTTCAAAATGACCCATTAGAGTTTTCTGTCTTCGGTATTTCCAACTACAGGATTCTTGGAGGCCAATGATTTGAATCTAGTGATTCAGAACAGCAGGAGATACAGCTGGTTTCAGTAGCACAGAAAATACTTGATCTGTCTAGTCACGTAGATCCTTACATAAGCCCAGTCATCAGAATATTCAAGTGCTTTTGTTGTTTGCAAGCACTTAGGGCCAGGAAGATTTGTTGTATGTATCTTTGCATTTGATTCATTTTGCATATTCACCAAATGTGGGGAAATGTAAATGAATGGCATGATCTCAGAGAGTTAATCTATATAATTACAAGCAATGGATAAATTTCACTGGGAAAAAAAATGGAAAAGGAAATGTTTGAAAAACTGAGGCAGACAGATGCAAGAATCTGTTGTAATCCAGTCTGAGAACAATCTAACTGGAACTTGCCACTGAATGGATACATCATTTTACGTCTGCCTACTCCTTGGCAAGGTTGAAAAATGTCCATGGGCTTCTGTCAGTTATTCTTCTCTTACTCAGTACTGCATCATCATTCAAAGGTAATCACCTATTTCTTTGCCTCTAGCACCCTGCCTGAACAGTTTAAGTGTCTCTTCATTGAACCCACAGGCTACGTTTTTATCAACAATTTATTAATGTCTTGCCCTGCCAGACCCACTTTCTTTTTTTCTTTCTTGTATCTGAGATTACAATGCCTGCATAGATACTTTAAAGAAAATATGGCAATATTTTGGACATATCCTCACTTCTCATCATATAACTAAATCACCATATGTTCTATAACAATTGTATTAATGAAGACACAGAGACGGTATTATCTTTGAAGCCCTAATGACATTAATTGCTTTTTGCCACAAAATACTGATGCCCAACTACCATTTGACATCAGTTAGCACACACTGTAAGTTTACACAGCCTCAAGGGGAGACTGGGCAAGACCAGAGAACAGCAATGTCTACAGGTTTTTTAAATACTTCAGAACCACATCCATCTCAGGAAATTCTCAGCCATGAATAGCTGAAAGCTGGGAGAACACTTAGAGGGAGGCATCAGATATGCAAGGCCAGTTCTCTACTCTTCCCTGCATACCCACTTATGGCTATTGTTGGAGCCAGGATATTGGGCTACACTGACCTTTGTTCTGAACCAGTGTGCCTCTTATGTTCTTATTATGTTCTTATGTTAAGCAGGAAAAGAATTTAGCCTCTGGATAACACCCGGTTGTGCTTGAATTCAGTAGCAAAATTCCTTTTCTCTTCATTGTTTCAGATTTGAAAAATTAATTCCAAAATGGATAGGGATTTTTTTTCACCCTAAAAAATATGTAAACCAACCCCTGCTCCAGACTCCAGTAAAACTCACCATTACGAAAGTATTTTAAACAAGCCTCTGCACCAACCACCCAAAGCCAGATTCAGCAGAATAGTTCTGTTTAGGGCCTTGCAACCTTCACAAGAATATGTACAGTTTCTTAGATCTTTAGATCCAGTTATTGGCAATTTTGTTATGATTTGTACAGTGGTATTGTTGGTTTTTAATGTTTCTTTGAATTATTTCATTTTATACTGACATGATTTTAGTGGTGTCTGTTCCGATGGAGCTTCAACCCCCTTTGTCACTGAAATCCTTTGGAGAAGCCTAATGAGTTTTGGAAATACTTTTAATGTCTCAGTAATTATCAAGTTTGATTTTTCCTCTGCCTACAACAACTTCTGTTCCACAGATTCGACATGGAAAGATAAGAATTTAGGTATTTCTGGAAGTCAAGGTGCAGTGGGTTAACTGTTGCTGGACACCAGGTACCCACCAAAGCCACTCAATCACTTCCCTCTGCAACTGGACAGAGGAGAGAAAATATAACAAAGGATTAACGAGCTGAGATAAGGACCAGGAGAGATCACTTACTGATCACTCTCATGGTCAAAACAGACTCAAAGTGGGGATATTAATTACATTTATAATTAACAGAATCAGAGCAGGAGAACGTAAAATAAATCTTAAAAACACCTCCCCTCTACTCCTTCATCCTTTCCAAGTTCTACCTCCTCTCTCCCAGCAGTACAGGGAGAGGGGGAATGGGTATTATGGTCAGTTCATCACAGGTTGTTTCTGCTGCTGCTAAGAGACAGGAATCCTTCTTACCCTGCTCCAGCATGGAGACAGTTCTCCATGAACTTCTGCAATGTGGGTCACTTTTCCACAGAGGGTGCAGTCTTTCAGGCACAGGCTGCTCCAGCGTGGGTCCCCCACAGGGCCACAGGTCTGACAGGAAAACCTGCTCTAGTGGGGACTCCTCTCTCTATGGATCAGCAGGTCCCTGACAGGACCCTGCTCCAGTATGGGTCTTCCACATGGTCACAGTCTCCTTTGGGAATCCACCTGCTCTAGCATGGGTCTCCTCAATGGGCTGCAGGTGAATCTCTGCACCCTTGACGTCCTCCATGGGCTGCAGAGGAACCACAGCTCTGGTGCCTGGAGCACCTCCTTCCTCTCCTTCCGCACTGACCTTGGTGTTTGCACTGTTGTTCACATGTCCTCACTCAGCTCTTCTCAGGATGCAATTTCATCTGCGCAATAACTTTTTTCCTTCTTAAATGTGTAATAACAGAGGCATTACTATCATTCCTGATGGGCTCAGCCTTGGCCAGCAGCGGGTTCATCCTGGAGCTGGCTGGTATTGGCTCTGCCAGACACAGGGGAAGCTTCTGGCAGCTTCTCACAGAAGCCACCTCTGTAACTCCCACGCTACCAAAACCTGGCCACACAAACCCAATACACAAGGTCTAAAAAAGCATTGTGAATAAAAACTGGGCTATGTTGAAGACAGTAACAATTTGTGTTCAGGGTCAGGTTCCCTTATAGAAGGTTTTAAAAAGATATAGAAAATGTGTAACAGGAAATACATAAACCTTATTTACAAGACAGGGCATTCTGGGTCATATGTTAAAATGGGCATGCAGACATAATTTTTCACCAGAAACACATTAGAAATTTTATTTCCTCCACACATCATATCAATTTGAAACTGGAAAGTTATCTCACATAGTTATTAATTTAGGTGAAGCTGAAGTGAAATCAGACAAAACCATATGTAACACCAGCAAAACAGAAGAGCCTGAATTCTAAATGATTCTGGGCTTGGCATGGGAATAAGGAAATTAGAACATGATGAATATTAATATTTAGATTGCCTGTGCATCAAGAGGTAAAACATCTCAGAAAAGCTACCTCTGCTGTGTATATCAACCTTTTATTCTTTGATGGTTTTTTATACAAATAGTAGTCAGATAAATATGCACATGGGACTCAAAAAGCTGCAGTATTTCACAATGTCACATCTAGTGAGGCATTCTTTTGGTTTTTTTTTCCAGACCTGTTCATGTGCACAATTTCTTTATGTGTCATTTGCTACAAAAATATTGGTCAATGAACAATGAATACCTAGACATATTTTGTTGTATAAATGGGAGTGAACTGCCTTTTTTGGTTTGTCTTCATTTCCCAAGCCCATGTATCTTAACCTTTGTAATGCCTGTTTACATCAATAAAGTCAATCTATTTACTGAATTGTATTTGGGTAATTATTTATTCATACTCTAATCATTAGAAAGCCAGAAATCTACTATGGTAAAGTTGTGAAGAATGCTTCACAGAAACTTCAAACATGTATGAATCTTGTGTGCTCTGTTTCAAGGCATGTCTAATTTTGAGCACAGGAATAGGACTGCTCTTCTGTTCTAGGTGCTACATAGAACACCTTCTGAACTAGAGGTGCATATACATGAGGAGGTGATGGAGACTGTTTCAGTTTTTGAAAGTCCACTATGTCTGTCACCTCCTCCATGAGAGGTTTAATACAGAATGAAAAGTTGATATGAACAACTTTAACTGATTTATGGAAAACCCACAGACAAAACACACAAAGTATAATTCAGAACAGATAATTTTTATGTTTTTAGAATGAAATACAATGTTAGAACCAATCCATCTCCAGCTATTTTATCCTTGTTAAGGTCATCCTATTAAACAACTCCCCAAAAAGAATTATCAATATTGTCCAGCACTATAACAAAAAAAAATCAGAATGGGAATGAGCATTTTACACAGCAGAGAAAACAGAGTGATACCAAATGTTGGCTGCTGTTATTGACAAGTCAGCAGGTAAAGCCTACTAGTGGATTAAATATCTGGAAGGAGGTAGCACTTACACTGAAGACAGATTATTTTACTTTTGCAATCATATCCATTTCTTGGAAAAACATAAAAAAATGAGCAGGCTCATTCACCAGGCATTGCTGGTAAATGTCACCAAGATACTATTTGGAGAAATACCTTGTTTTCTTTGCAGGTGTTCTCACAGACATTGTCCAAGCAACTGCCCATATTTGATATCTAATAAGTAACAGGGAAATTTAGAGGTTCTTGAAGCACTTCTGGTGTCCAGCTCCATTTCCATTCTGGGTGAAAGAGTGGAATACTTTACCTGGCAAATGCATAATAAACCACTGGCTGAACTTCATGTAGGTGAGGTAACAGATGTTATGGAAGAGAACGAGAAGTATGACTTGGCTTGCTGTTTGTCAAAAAAGATGAGCCTTTTGTTTTTTGTGTTGGCAGCCTGGCTGTGCAGTTAGGTTTTAAGCTACTGGAAAACTGAGAGGGAGCAAAGGAAAGCTGAACATCTTATAACCATTCCTAGCCTTAAAATACAGGTTCCTACCCTTAGCCCTGTGGTGGAAGCTCTTCTTTCAAGCACAAACGTCATTACTATTGTGTATGCCTTCATCGGCCCTAATTCAAAGCAGCCAACCCAGTCAGAAACCAGAATTGCTGCAGTATGACAGGTTTGCAAAACAGTTTGTCTCACTGGGATCTATGCTGACCACCAACCGGTTTCCTGATGGCATTTACGCGTGTTGACTTAAAGCCGTGCTGGCAATTTATCAGTGGGGGAGGGAGCTGAGTGGGAGGTACCTTTCTGTCCCTGTTAACAAGACGGGACAGAGCATGCTCGACAACATGTGAAAGGGCAACGTGGCGCTGCTTGCGTTGCTTCTTATCAACACGGTGACTGCAACCACCCTAAGAGTCCTAAACGGTATTCTGCTTGAGAGGAAGCTGTCACCCTCCTGCTTAATGGAGCAGTGGTAATAAGTGAGGATGCTTAACCTGAAGGGGGATACGAGGTCTGAAACTTGAACTCAAAAATTCCCTCTAGAGTAGATGCCCAGAGCCAATAAAAGCCACAAAGAAAATCAGGGATATATTTTTCAAAGGTTTTACAGTTCTCATATTATTGGGGGTTTTAAAATTCCAACCAAGACCAAAATGCCCAAATATTTTTTAGATTTGGACCACAAAATTTAAAAAGATAAGGTAAATTTCACTATCAATTAGTTAAGATGCTTCATTAAACATAAGAGTTTAATTTTTACTTCATTATACAGTGCCTAAAATGATATTTAGAGACATTTAAAAGAAAAAAAACTTGGAAAGAGAAAAGTGAAAAGATTGTATTCCCAAAGACATCAAAAAAAGATATCTTGACAATGCCAGGAAATTTTAATCAAAATTTTTTCACAGGTTCTAAATCATTGATATGATTTTATATAGCTTTTTGATTTTTACTAATTGCATTTACTTTAGTAACACAATACCAAGACTGAACACAAGGATGGATCAATGCACACTTATCAAGTTAAGTATTGTTTTATTTTAACCTATTCTATCAGCAGCTCATCTCCAGGTAAGACTGTGTTGTGCAGAAATACTCAGTGGAGTATGCCCTAGAAAGTGGGGGAAGGAAACTGGAAAAAAACCCTTATGATGAAACAGATGGAATGAAAAAATTTGGCAAACAAAAGTGGTGGGCTATTTTTTGATGTAGCTGTTTAGGTTTCTCGAGTATGAAAAGCTAAATAATTTGGCTAATATCTACATGTGCACATTGAAATTAACATACAAGCATCAAAAAAGCAGTGCACTGAGGTTTTTAACAAAAAAAAAAAAAGAATCTAACTACAGCTGGCACTGTCAAACTAAAAGAGGTGTACCAACCCTGATGTCCCCTTCCAAAGATTTGCACTTCACCCTTCCCTGCTTGCCTTTTCCCTTTCTAGTTTCCTCCACATAGCACAAGTGCATTAGAGGGGTTGGGAATTGTCCCAGTGCCTAGGATCAGAGCTTGTCCACCAGCAGACCTAATAACTACAAGCTATTCAGTGTATGAAAGAACCACTATGGGAGGACAGATAATGGGAAAAGCAAAATAAATCTGACCTGGAAATTCCACATTATTTCTATGGAAGTCTTCTTTCTTCCTGGTATCAGACATTGGGAGTGAGAGTTGCAGTGACTTCTTTGACATCAGGAAGTGTTCTTCAGTTCCTGGGAACAAAAGTAAAAAGCCAGTTACAATGAAGAGATTTGTATATATAAAGTATTAAATCAAGCAAAAGGATATAGAGGAAGCCATCAGGGAGAGGTAGAGAAATTACTGGGAAGTAAAGGAAGCTACAGCAATGTATCATTGTTTTTGACATCTCTGTGTTCTGCCTAGCACAGCATAATTCAAGGATATTAAAGGCCTTTATATTTCTATCAAAGCAGTGCAAAATTTAAAACAATAATCTGCTTTTTCATAACACCAAACTACCTTCCTCACTCTCCTCATTCCCAACTCTTGAAATTCTGCTTGAGTTCATCTTTACCTTGACCTTGCTTCTACTGAAATTCTTGTTTACGTCTTAATCACTTCACATATTGAATTGTGCAATTCCTTCAATGGTCTGTCTAAATCCCAACTCCCTCTAAATGTCAAGAGGTCCAAAATGGTGCAGTCAGATTATTTTCGTGCTCCATGCATGGATAAACAACATGATAGAAGATGTGTTTATGTAGTAAAACTGAGAAGCTGCAACAGAAGAGAGAGGTGTTCATACATAGAACAGGAATGGCAGACAACAGACACACAGCAGCAAGAAACGAGCTAATATTCTCAGGCACTACTACAACAGACACCAACAATAAAACAGTTGTTTACTACAATATAAATAGCATCAAGATCAAGAAACTTGGAAATCCCAGGCTTCTCTATCTTTGCAGACAACAAAAATCAACTGAGTGTCTTTGCCTTCCAAAAGTTTTGCCTCCCAAAACAGTAGCACATATTTGGTATCAAAATAGGCTCCAAGATCTTCAAAAGCACAATCCAACTGCTATATAGGAAAAGACTTCTTGTCTTTTTGCAGTCAAGGAGACAGCTGTCTCTTCAGGCTTGCTTGCTAAGCCAAAAGCTACCACTCAGCATTTTGTAAAACATGAAGAACCAGTGCAAAGAAATTATTTGCCACCAGAAGGTACAGCAGAGGTGTCAGATTGTGCTGTCTCACAGTCATGTATGATCCTAAAAATCAACTGCTTCAGAAAGATTTATTATATAAGTTTCCTTGCTTTTCTTGGAATTTTCTGAGTTGTTCTGTGCTAAAAGAAAGAAATGAAGTATACAGATATTAAGAAGGTCCAGATGGCTGTAGCTTGGCTTGAAATTGAGGAAGCACTGTGGATACCTGACTTCTTTGGAATCAGGGAAAATAGCTGTCTCATATTGTCTTGAATGCCTGCAGTAGAGTAGGTTTTTATCCCATATTTATCATTATACACCCAACAGCAAAACTACTGTGAGGCAAGCGTGACACCAGCCTTTTTTCTTAAATCATCCTGGCTTTCACTGTGCCTCTGACAGTACCTTCTAGTAACATTAACCAAAACCCCTGAGGTTTGTTCAGTTGGTTAAAGAATGGTGCTTATGGCACCAAGGTTGTGGGCTTGAACCTTGTATGAGCCATTCACTGAAGAGTTGGATGCAGTGTTCCTTGTGGATCCCTTCCTACTCAGAAGATTCTTGGATTACTGGGCATCACACTCTGTGTTTTGGAATATCTTGACTATATTAAAAAAACTGCCCAAAGTGATAATTTAACTAATGAATGCAAAAGGATCATATTCAGTTTTGTAAGAAAGCATTTTCCTCACCTGAATAGCAATTAAAAATCTAAAAAGTAAAAAATAAATCCCCCACAGGAACAGAAACACATCACAAGAATGCTTGCAAAACAATGAATCAAAACAGCATAGCTTGCAAGAATAAAACTTTTAATTTCAGTAGTTTTCATAATTTTTTCTATATTATTGGTTTAAATCAGTGAAGAAAAAATTATTTTGAGTCAAGAAGCAGAAAATTTCCAAGCAACAGCTCTAGGAAGTAGTTTCAGATTCAAAAATTACTGAAACCAAACTCTTGGTGAAAAAAGAAGGTATCCTCTTCCATCTCTGCTTTTCAGTTTGCTTAAAAAGAAAAAAATCTTAACCAGCTGAAGCTGTTTCTTCAAAAGCAGTTAGCAAATCAGTTTCTGCCCACCTGTAGCTGATCCTTCAGACAAAATGTATAGGACTGGAATTGGTCAGTGCCTTGCTGCTGGATATGAGGCTGAGCATCCTAGAGCTGGTTTCAGCCTGGTTACATGCCCAGTTAACATGTTCCTCTAAGCCAATTTTCAATTATTTCAGGTGCAAGATTTAACACGTGCAGTAGCCCTCCCACTTTGTTTCCTCTCCTCATTACCATAAGAAGACTTGCATGAGATGCCCACAGGCATTTTGCAAATGCAAGGATTTTCAATTACCCATCCTCTGACAGGCATCGTGTCATCTTTGTACAGCAGCTTTAGCTTCGTGAATGGGGCTTGTGCGTCATTGTTGTCAGCAATGAATAACCATAGCCACTGTCCCTCGAGGTCCTGAAGATCGCTGAGCAGCACCAGCCCATGGCCTCTGGAGTAAGCTGCAGTTGCCTCCACAAATATTGCTGGATCTATCTGTGGTGCCAACTGTGACAGGAATTCTTTCAATAACAGTTCTACATCACTTAGAGTGCATTTCATCACTGCTGTTCCTATGTGTGCAAATGGAAAACCTAACTATGGAGCCAACAATATCTGAGGGATTAATATGATTTCTCATTAATAAGGACTCTGTGACCTTTGGTATGGGATATATTTAGCCCGTTCTCTTTTTTTTTTGCTGAAGTATATTCTACAACATGCTGTGATTTCTGGCCTATTGATTAATAGGTCTTTCCACCACAAGCAATCTTAATCTTTCTTAATTGCCTTAATGGCCTCATGGCCTCTCTTTTATACTCTCTGCCCACTATGTTGTTGTTGCAAATGCTTTTGTGTCTTAACTTCGTGACTATACTAAGGACTTAAAGAAAACTGACTGAATTCTATTGTTGATTTTGTTCTTTCCACTCTTTAAATTCCTTTTTCAGGCTCCTAATATCTGTAGGTAACTTTTGTATGTAAATGTGCATATATTAAAAAAGTTGTCTAAAAGTTATCAATAAAAGAGATGATTTTTTATTAAATCCACAATGTAGTTTTAGTTCCAGAGCTCTGCAGTGCAGAGCAACAGATAAATGTAGATTCTTGTTCAAATCCAAAATATTAAAATTCAGGGCTAGTGACAATCCCCATTCTGGAGTTTGTAGAGAACTTGGGTAAGTTGGCCCTGGAACTGTTTGCTATGATACATAGAATAAAAGATGAGGAGTCCACAAATAGATACCTGGTTTGCATCGTGGGTCTTTTCCAGGGGTTTATTTTGAAACAAAAAAGATGATGAGACAAGGAGCTATCAGATTTTTTTACAGTACATGTCATTTAAATTGTGTGAGGTCATGGTCAGTAATGTTTGTTGGTCACTGTGTTTTATTTGTGCTGTGAAACAGAAAGCCAGAAGACAGACCAAGTAAATGACAGCAGTTGGCTTACTGACTTAATTTTCAACCTACTCCTTCTCTCCATGAAGAGGTGGAATACCAGCAGAAATAAATGGACCTTCTGTGTCATCATCAGCCCATGTGCTAAATGGAGCATCCTCATACAAGGCTGACTTACACAGGGCAGATACTTGCAAGAGATGTACCCACACAAGAGAATAATTGTAATAAAGGTGTCATTAACATCCATAAGTGATCCTGGGCACAAAAGTATTTCCTTACAAAGTATATCCATGGCAAAACATTTTTCAAATACTTCCAGGCAAGAAGGAAAAAGTTTAGGAAAGATTTTGTCTAAGTGGTGACAGTAGCTTAATCCAAAGTTATTTATTTGTCTGACAGTAAGTTATTCCCAGCAACTTCCAAATCTAGATCCAGTCTAGAGCCAACTGTGCAAAAGCAAAGGCAAAACTGTGAAGGCAGCAACATCTATGGAAATAATTTCACTCCTCTCAGAAGGGAGAAGGTAATGCACAGTAATTGCAATACCCACAAACGGCAAATCTTTAAAACTGTCAGTAGTCCAGAAATGTGTCACTTAGACCACTGTAATTATGGGAGAAAAGGTGACATTCGGGGCTGAAAAGAGAAACATGCTTGTGGTAGAGTCTTTTTATAGGAAAATGTCACCTGTTTAAAAGCTGTTCAGAATTTTGGCAAGTTAGAAATAATCATGGCTGACATTACTTGGCACAGAGCAGATGCAAAGATCAAAACTGGATAACAGATAAAAGCAATCCGGCCCATGGTTCCATCTTTCAATTCACAATGGCAGCAGCAATGTCAAACACTCCAAATACTGACAACCAAGGTAATATAAGCAGGTAAGAAAGCAGAGGGAAACTGCCCAGGGTCAATTAAAAAAAACCAAAACAAAATAAACCACACTGGCAATTTGAAGAAGAGGCGAGTATGTTGCACCCCATTAGAAAGATATGTGCATATGCATAAAAATGTATTATTTGGTTAGTTTTGGTGCAGCAAATTATCACATAAATGAAAGCAAGCTTCCCTCCTCTGAAAAACAAATAAATCCAGGTAATATAAAGCCTGCTTAATTTAAGTTGGAAGTTTGAATAAAAATTCTCATTTCAGATTTATACTTAAGTAACAGTTTTTAAATAGAACTTTCTGTACACAGATTCCTCAAATGGCTTCTCTTATTCATTTTGGTGGGCAGGGTCAAGGGAAATATTCTTCAAATAGTTCTGATCCACACAACTCTAATACTAATTTCACTTTGCATTGCTACCAGGGTTAGGCAGTGCATGTTTAGTACTGACACTGAAAGAAGAGGTTTGCAGTTCTAGTAACCAATGTCAGAAAAAGGCAGTTTTCCCAGTGATGAAGACTGATGATAGAAGAAAGCCATGAGGTATTTTAATGAGATCTCATTTATGCTCCAACCACTTTTGCACTCAGTCTTGATACTTTCGTTTTATATACTCATCAATTTCACTTGATTTTTTTTGTCACAATACCAACTTTGGACTTGGTATACAGAGCCTTAATTGACTCAAGGAGTCTGATTATTGGACTCGTGGGATTTTAATTCTAGTTAACCAATAATGCAAAATCAATCTCAACATCTGACTACAGATGCCACACCAGCTCTGGCAGGGGAAAGTTTTTTCCTATCTTTTAGATTTGGTTATTTCTAAAAAGTTTGAGAAGTCTTTCTATTACAGAGTCCACCCTGGGAACACTGGAAATTCTAGGTCTGATTTTTGCCTTTTATTTTTCCTGGTGTGTAGGAAACTTATGTTCTGTTTTAATGGAGAAAAATATGACAGTAACTTACCTACCCTACAAAAGGTGACTGAGAAAGCAGACACAAAATATAAAATAGTTTTTTTATGGCTACAGTTATCCTTCTCTGTTGAACAGAATGGATCAGCTCTGTATAAAATATCATGGGAAAAAGCCTCCGTGAAAAGGGAGTCCTGCCTAGGTGGGAACTGGGATGCAGGAAATCAGGAGATTGAGGAATGTGTAGTGCTCAGTGCTCTTGCTAAATCAGGCTGAAATGGTTTTGTTTGGTTGTTAGTTTGTTTTTAGCTAATACCATTTTCAGGAAAAAAATTATATATATCTATCACACAATTTGTGACTACGTCTGGCTTTTGTTTTCATTTGCCTTCCTGGGCTTGGGGAAGGGCCAACATTCTCTTTGACGACAGAGCTCAGCACCATCTGATCGAGCCTCTCAGTTGAATTTCCAGATGCAGAACACAGCTTTCTCATTACAGTACTGTGTAAATCTATGTAGTCAGAGCAGTGCAAGCTTTTGATCTGTAACCACTCAGGTGATGGAAAGGCTTGTCTGAAAGCTTTTCAAAAAGCCTCTTTCACAGGCGAAGCACATTTGTAAGAAGGACAGTAAAAATTGGATACTGATAGTAAAGTCCTGGCCTTATTGAAGCCAATCTATATTTTCCATAGCTTTTATTGTGGCTTAGGTATTCCTAGAATTTCAGGGAACTGAAGTTTCACCTAGCAATAGCATCTCTTTGCTGATCTGTCCAGATCACAAGCAAAAGGCTACAGCTTTAAAGGATTTTTTTTTAAGTTATCCAAAACCATGTTTGTGGTCACATCAGACACCTACCAGTATCTATTGAGCTAATAAACCAGAAGGGTTTCTTGGGAAGGAAATGGTTCTATGACAATAGAAGGAACATCCTGTAACCCCATCATCACACCTCTTCAGCATCACTAGAAACCATCTCTCCTGAACTTGTACTCCTCTCACAGGCCCAGATTGATGTATAAGGAAGGAAAGGGAGACAGAAAAAGCAAAGTGATGTTGTCATGAGAAACAAGGGTCAATAGAGACAATGGGAAGCCAATAGTAAAGTCTGGGACTAGAAAATATGAACATTATCATTATATCAATAATTGAAGCTTTATGACACAAAAGACATATAACATACTCCATAACCTCAAGGTCTTACTATGGCATGTCACACTTGTAGGTCTTTGCCCATATCCTGATTCCTCAAATCCCTATTTAAGTGCTTAATTTATATGATAACATGAAGAATCTTGGTAGATCCATCACTGACATACATGTCAAGGAAGTAGAGGCAAGTGTTTGCATCAGGACTTAAAACTTCTTTCTTTAGGCACACCCCACTGTTGAATGTGAAGCACTGACTATGTTTGGTGCACAGCAAACATAGTGATGGTAGCAGGACAAAACTAGAAGGGTGGAGGAGGAGAGGTGTTCATCAGATGCTGTGAAAAGGAAACTGCAGAATTTAAAATGAGTTTGCTCATTGACTGTAGGATGGCATTCCAACTGGAAACAGTAAGAGACCCGGAACTGTAGCTATACCAAGATGTATGCCTGGATAGTACTGTGTGCAGTCACAGATGTACCAGGGCCAAAAACCTCTCTCTTGCTAAAGAATCTTTCAAGTAAGCTTGAACCAGTAGATGAGGTCAAAATTCCATGTGAGCAAGGTCATTGTGCCTCTCAGCTAGATTCTGTGCTGTACCAGCTGTTTCTAGCCCTGGAGAGCAGACATGCACCATGAAGGGACAAAGACTTTTGATCTGATAGAGGGAATAGTTGTTGGGTGCAGTGAGAGGAAATACAATAAGCAACTTCTTCATTTTTGACAATTAATGCATGGTACAGAGAGGAACCATTACAACAATTTTGAAGCCAAATAAGTAGAGCAAAGAAGGGCTTCTCTGCAGTTTTGTGATCAATTAGGCATGGAACCTGCTAGGCTTATTTGAATCTCTGTCTGTTCCATCTTTTATAAAAGAAGTGACTGTCTCCCACTCAGATGCCTACCTGTGCTTATCCAGGAGCCTCCAGGGGATTTTACAAGAGGACTTTCCAGATGGCCAAATCATCCCTGTGCACAAACTGACTGCATCTCTCAGTTCATACTCAATTTTATGCCCAAGAATTTCTAAAAATTAAAAAAAAGGTGTAATGCTAGTGTTGTAATGGTAGTTCTGCAGGAAATAACTCGCACTGGGTCTAACTATGTTTGCTAATTTGTGTACCAGCAGCTTGGCATGGAGCTTGAGGAAGGCTAATTTCTCTTGCCAAAAAAAAAGCATGGATGCTTAGTGACAGCCCTTCCAGCCCATACAAGATTCTTCAGAAGTGCTGGCCTAATCCTTTAAAAAATACTTCACAACAGTAAAAAATGCTCTGAGCATTTTACTTGCAGCAGTACAGAATAACAAGTTATGTGAAAACCATGTACTGAATCAGTCCACCTATTTTCCTTGCAAAACATTTGCTAATCATGCTGTTGAAGGGGATGAACATATTTTAGAATATTAAAATTTGATTTGGCAATGACAAATTTCAATATTAAAACACATATAATGACTCTTAGATTAAGCTTTTCTGATATACTTAATACCCAAGCTAAATAACTAATCCACAGAGAACAGGAGGTGGACTCAGCAGCTGAGTAAGATTACAATTTTAGGACATACTGCAGAGGACACAGGGAAATGCAATCTCATCGTTTTCTTAATAATATTCACTATTTATTGGTTAGTCAAAACCACCTGGCATATAAATCAGAAAATAACCATCCTGCATTCACATTGAAATCTTCTCATAAGCCAGAGACCTGCCCAGTACACAACTGCAACTGTGTAGTTTTATCCTTCTGAGAACAAGCAGAAACCACTGTGTTTAGCAAAACACAGGTACTGTTCGACTTGGATATATACCCCGAGGGAAAATTACTCTCCAAGAAGACAATCCCAAAACAGGGGGAACACAGTAATCATTAATCATAGGTGAAAATTCAGTGAATAATACCTAAGACAAAAGATTAGGCCAAGGGTGTTAAAAAAATTCAACTATTTTTATAGCACATGGTGGTAAAGAAGGAGAAATGGAAACAGGATTGTAGAAAGTCCTTTATTTCAAAGGTTTTTTTTTTAATTATTGCTGCATTTGTTATAATGTTATGCAGACCAGGAAAGATTGTAATGAACATTTTACCTGGCATATAATATATATCAAATAATATGAATTTGCCCAAGTATTTACATCAGTATGTATGCATATGCACACACTATGTAGAAATTGTATTCATACACACACTGTTATGTTCACTCATATTCACACTTACATATTATAGTCTCTCATTGATGCCCATTACACGGTGTGTATACACATGTTAGAGAGTGACACACTCATACACGCAACATGTGAACTGTCGCAGGGAGGAAACTCCTCTTAAAAACAATCTACCTGAAAGACAGTATTTTCAAATTAGTACTGTAATGCCTCTGTCCTGTACACATGGAAACAGTGATGGAAAAGCATGGCCAAAATATCTATTTTCTTCACTTTCTTTTAATTAACAAAATATAAATGTTTTTTAGGCTGTGATCTACTTAATAAGTATTGGAAGTTCTTATATTTTCTCAGTTATGTCTACATGCAGGAAAATAAAGCTAATTTAATTTGTCCTCAATGATTTGTAGGCAGATTATCTCATTAACTCTTCCAGTTATATTTTACAAGTATTTTTCAACAGCCTATTAAAAAAAAAATTTAAAGGCTGAAAGTTTATATTTTAGGGTTTTTAATTAAATCTTTTTATAAATTACTCTTTGTTGGCTTCACTAAAAATTATTACCCTAGCTGAAATTTTTAAAATTTATTTTGATAATAAACAGATCTTTATAGAAAAACATTCTGAGATTAAAAAAAATAATAAGAATCAAAACCATTTTGTTTTACTAAAAAGCACCTTGTAATGACTGTTCTCACTAGGACCAAAATATAAAATGAGACCTAAGAAAAATTTAGAAGTTGCCTGCAACTTTCTTTGCAATTTTGAAATGGTTCAAATATTGAATTGTTGTGTTAGCATTAATGGGCTATATATTCCAGCTATGTAACAGGTTTTTCTCTCCAGCCAGCAAAGAGAATTCATTATCTATGCCACAAGACTAAACCTAGATCCTGAATTTTAAAGAAGTCATAAAAAGGTTGTATGTTACTTCAGTGCCTTTGCTTTCTAAAACCACCGATATGTCATTAATATTCTCCAAGCGAAGGAGAGAATTTGTATACAAGCAGATGTCTTTGTAAAAGAGCAGAGTTTCTAATATTTAGCATATCTGTATCTCAGCACATTTTTAACCTGAACTACTATTTGCTTCCTTAGGCACTTATATGGGGAAAATAGATTAAAGCAGGCAGGAAATAACCAAACTGGTTCTTTAATGTGAGCAGGATTGGACCTAATGTATTGTTAGCTTGAAGGAGAAGAAACCTGGTATTTTTCATGTGCCTGTTAATACAGATATCTCTTCAGATCTGCAGAAAAGCTGTAATCTTCAAGGAATTTCTGTCATCGGTATTTTCCAGATATTTTTCCTCAAATGGGTGCTTACAGCTTGCCAAGGTGCAGTGGGACAGAAAATTTAATTCTGTGCATAGGCCTGTCCTGGGAATGGCAGCCACCAGCCTGAGGTATTTCTGATTTCCACTTGTTGATGCCAACCTGCACAATATATGCGGCAGAAAACAGAAAGCTGATGTGTGCCCTAACCCCAGTGTGCTGTCACAAACCACTTGGCACCGTGAAACACACAGAGGACTGCACTGAGGAGCAGCACCATTGCAGGGGAAACATCAGTGAACTAAAGTGTGCTCTCTCACAGCAGAGGCCCTGAAGCCATGGTTTTCAAGCACCAGGTTTGGAAAGGATTCTGCTGCTCAGCTGGCTCTGGGCTGCATGCAATGCACTTGGGGCAGCCCAAGTGGGATGCTGGGCTGGGCAAAGGCTGGGGCAGGGGAATTAAACTGGTAACAGTGAACCACCAGGCTCCTTCATGTGAGTCCCCACTTTACGTCTACTTTAATGAAATAAAATGGAAACTATATTGGAGCATTTTTAATGACTCAAAATTTGCATCCTGTGTCATCACCGAAATAGCACAACGGGTAACTGATCTACCGAACCAAAACAGCACAACTCCCTGCAGGATGTTTGCGCTAATTCACAAAGGCGTTTTTTGAATGAATTTGGGAAGATATCTGTATACCTGCACAGAAGTCTTATTTTATTAATAACTGCAGTAATTCCACACTGGAACCCTAATATACAGTACAATATAGGTGAAACTATTGACCATGTGAAGTGTTAACAATACAAATAACCCAATAATAGCAAAGAATCCAAACACTCTATCAGCAGCAAACCAACAATCAGTAACACCTTTATGCCAAATAAGCTACTGGGGCCTTAATAATTTCCCCTCCCTCACTGCAGGACCACTGGTGTTTCAAGATGTTTCTCTTCTGAGGAAAGAGGCCAACTCACACATCCCAGCCCAAAACTGGGGTGGGCTTCTCCTCTGGGCAAAAGTGTGTTTGGTGGTGCCCACAAATATCTCCCACCTTCCTCCCCCTCTGGACTGGGCCGTGGTGAACACAGGCTGCGGGTCACTACCCTGTTCTGGGCTAAGCAAACACAACACATTTCCAGCACCTCTCCCTCTCAAGCTGATTTGCCTTGCAAGGAGCCAGGAGGTAAATAAATAGGTCTGTCAAGCCAGGCCTTGCCTGTACACACCTGTATCAACAAGGATGCAAGCACAATTATCTTACCTTAATGAACTTAATCTTTAATTTCACAGCTTGGCCCTTGTGCTCAGCCTCTTAACAAAGGAGCCGAACTGTTTTAGTCCATATGACCACCCTTCCTCCAACAGCTGTGGAAACTTAAAGCCATGACAAGGATTTTTGCCCCTTGTGAAACTGTCAAAAGCAATAAATATTTTTCTTTTTTTCCATCATTAGACCCCACTAAGAAAGCCTGCCCATTGTCCACTGTAATTCCCAGCGCTCACGGGGCAGGAGCTTTATTGTCCCAAATGAATCCTGAAGTGTGAACAATGCGGGGGAAAGCGGCCACCCTTTTCGGGAGGGTGTAGCCGCGAGGAATGCGGCGCTTCCCCATGGACAGCTCCGCCAAAAGAGCACTTGTGTTTTTTAACACTGGCCTTTCAGGAGGATGCTCGAGTTAAGGCATTGTGGCCCACTGTAAATAGATGCACTCGCCAGAATGGGGCTTCGTCATCCCTAATTAGGGAAGTAACTCCGGAGAGACAGCATGTCACTTGCAAGACTGGGCTCATTGTTGGGTTTGTGCGCGTCCCCACAATGTGAGGTAATTGGAGTTGTACCTTTTAGAAAGCTGCTAATTTCACATAGGAAGTGCTAACAAGACCTTTGTGTGCCATGTTTTCCTTCGTCCTTTCTAAGGAAGTTACAGAGCTCGAGTACTGGGAATGGCTGGGCCAAGGCCTGCCGGAGGAGGCTGCGGTAATGAACCACTTCAGCCCCTGCCAGAAAAAGGAGGCCTAATTTTCGGGCCTGAGAAGACGAGGCCGGACAAAAGGTTCTGTTTAAGCTTATTATACAGGACATTCTCAGTGCCTACACAGCTTTCCTCGAAATGACCCTCTCAAAATAAGTGCATCAAGTTTGAGCAAATAGAAACATGCAACTTTCGAGGCTGGGGGTTATAGTTTTCTTTACAAAGCCATTTATATAATGTAAGCCGCAATTAGCGCGGAACAGAGCAACAAGATCTAGCGAGGAAAGTTCCCCTGACAAAGGACAGAAATTAGGGGAATAAGTAACAGTTAAATATTGGCTTTGGATAACCAGCTGAAAAGGCCTTTCAGATCAGCTGTGGATGTGGAAAAATAAAATAATTTTAGTCCGAATCTCTTTCGCCGCAAAGTTTGGCTTTTAAATCGTCGACTGGTTGAGTCCACTAATTTCAAATTATCTAGATAGGACGGATCTGGGCTTAAAAAAAAAAAAGAAAGAAATCACTGAAAAGCCTCTCAGCTTTTAAGCCTGACAATATCAGCAAAACATCCATAGGAATTACATATAAAAATTCAAACGGTAATGAAACAAATTACTACTTACAGTATGAAAAGTCTGCCAAAGCTTTTTATAGACTTGAAATGCAGAAGTTATATAAACTACTCAGTGAAAAGAATTAGAAAATGACCTTTGCAGATCGGGGGCAAAAATGAACAGTCTTCGGGGGAAAAAAAATTCTCTGTTAACAATGGCTTTTAATGCCATTTTGCTTCCCTCATTTATCTAATAATCATGGCAAGGTTAGGGTAAACAATGAACAGTATGTTTTCACATATTCCACCTTTAGTGTCCTCCATATGAATTTCTAAAACACTTAAGAGAATAGATACATAAACCTGTGACCTTCAAATGAGCTTTTTGCTACTTCCAACATTTTGAATAAAAAAGGTCAGAAAATTGAACTGCTTTTGCACAGTAATGAATTCCATTCTGTTGGGTAAACAAAGCAAAATTTTAAAACATGGACCTGACATCTCTATAGCCCAAGAAGCTTTTCTCTTCTTTGGGCGCGTGGGGGGGAAGGGTGAGGAATGCGAGCCCTGTGCCAGCCACCCCCTAAATCTCTGCAGCATCCACCAAGGAGAGGAGGAGGAGACAAAAATATTTGGGTTTATTCAGAGAGCAGCCATGATTTCCAAGGTCGGTGCAACGCAAATGTCCAATTTTTAAGATTTCTTTTTTTTCCTCCACCTCTCCCCCTCCCAGTGAATAATTGATCCGGTCCACACAAAAAAGAAGGCAGTGCTACCCTCATCAAGCTAGCTCTTACTGCTGAGGGCCTCCAAAAGTTACTTCAATTTCCGCCGTGCTTTTGTCCGGGAGTTGTCCTGGCTGAAAGGCCCGGTTAGGTATTGTTGCAAAAAAAGTCTGCGCCCACGTTTATTCCCCCCCTCTAATTCATACTCTGCATTGTGGGGTTTTGCTATTCAGGGACTGATTGGACAACAGCCCAAAGAATGGCCCCAGTGATTAGGCTCTCAGCATGGGTCTGGATTGTGGGTATAAACCCACGGCCAGGGCTGGAATTCATGGCTGCTTTCTGCTTCCTCCTAGTGCCTCCCGTGCCCAATATTTTCTGCATCCTTTGCTGCAGGTAATGCATTCCTTCATACCAGGAAATGGATTCCATATAATTAGCCAGCACAGTAGTGTGTGAGCCCTAAAGTCCAGGGGTTGTGCCTCGGGAAGCAATTGCACTTTGGTATTGATAGGAACTCGCAGGGTTTTGGTTCAGGGTGGGATAACACAAAACCCCGAGTATTGCCATGACAAGGTATTCATCCTGCTTGACAAAGGAAACTTTTCTCCCATCCCCCTCAGGGCACACAGGGGTGATGCTGGACACAAACTTGTTTGTTTAGAAGTGGAGGTATGGTTTTCCCAGCCCACCTCAATTCCCAAACACCGGGCCTGACCCCATCCATCCCCTTCCTGCAGCTCCAGCACGCCATGCCGCTTCCTTCCCCTGGTGCTTTACGTCTCCAAGTATGGCAGCTGCTCAAGGCGAGAAGTGTACAGATGTCACTCTGCGTCTTACATGTCAGTAACTGGAATTAATTTACATTTATTTGCCAATTGTTTTATATCACTTTATGACAATGTGCTGCATAATATAATTTAAATCTTTAATGTACAACTAATTCTCTACCATTAATTTGTCAACATGATTACTGGATATGCCACCAGTAAAAGCTGGATGACTTGAAATATGTAGAAGGCATTCCTGTAGCTTTAAAAGAGATTTGTATCTGAAATGACAAAGGTTTACAGAACTTTTTTTGGTCTGTCTGTGATTTTATGAAAACTACAATTTCAATGTAATTTCACAAACTGAATTATTCCAAATCTCAGTCTGAAATAAAATAAAATGCCTAATATATTAATTAGCCCAGGGAGAGAGTCCCAACAGTATTGTAAGAAGCAAAATGATAGTTTGATTCCTGAGAAATGCAGCTTTCATCATGACAATTCCTGGCTGATAGGAGTTTAAACTGTCTCCCTGCCAATAGTATTTTATTTTGGGCAGAGCGGTAAGCTTTTTAGCCATGCTGTGGAATTGAAAAGCAGCTCTTAACAAGAACAGGTTGCAAATTTTTTGACAGAAAATGGTGATTTGTTGAATCTGGAATTTGTCCTGGGCGTGTACAGCAGGAGCTACAGCAGGGAAGGTTTCTCTGGGCAGAACTGCTGATTAAAAAATGAAGAGGGGGAGAGAGAGAGAGAGGGAGAGAGAGAGAAAGGGAGAGAGGGAGAGAGGGAGAATGGGAGAGAGGGATAAAGGGAGAGGGGTTTTTTTCTGCCTCCAGCCCTCCCCCCAGCTGCCCATAGGTAGGAGGTCAGGGCACTCTCCAGGGATGTGGGAGAGGCAGTTTCAATTAGCTCAGCAATGTGCTTGTGAGGGGGAATTCAGAGCATATCACCTCTTTGCTTTCCGGGGACCTGGCCCCATTTCTCCTGCAGCTCTCCGGCACTTACCTGCTGTTTCTCCCCTCTATTAATAAATTAATATGTATGTGTCTCCCTTAAAAAAACCAAAGCAAAACAAAATTTGTATTGAGGTAGAGGTCCTGGCCTTGCAGCACCAACATGCAGGCAATTCCTCTGTGAGACTTCTCAAGCAGAAATGGGGCTGAGGATGGCAGCCTACCCTACTACCCAGTTTGGGAGATGGGTGCAAACAGCATTTGTAAAACAAAACTAGGAGCCGAGCCCCCAGGCTCTGGCTCTGATTCCCTCAGTGCTCTCCTTACAGTTTCTGAGGATGTCTACAGGCAGGACCAGACCCTTTGTCACAATCCTGTAAGTTTGCTCATATGCTCACCTCTCTGTTGCACAGATCAGTCTGCTCTTGCAGATGGACCTTAGCCTGTCAGCTCCTCAGTACAGCAGCCCACCGTCTCTTTTTGATGCTATTTTGCAACTATTTAATTCTGGTGGGCTCCCTGCAGTCTTTGGGTAACTGAGTGGACAAAATCCTGCACTCACATCAACATTGGTCCAGGACCACGGTACAGCTGAAAATGCTGGGGAAATGGTGAATAAAAGGGATGGAAACAGAGCAATTAGTTTCCAGGGAATAATTTGCTAACAGAACATTTCATATTCTTACGCTGCTTTTTTTAAAGCTCAGCTTCCTGCCTCTCCTCCTCACTCCTCTCCTCTATCTTTTGGGTATCTCACAGGAGCTGTATGAGTCACCAGAACACTGGAAAAATCTAGCAATTTCTTTTCCTAAAAAATAAAAGGGGCTTGATTAAAAATTAAAATAAAGAGAAGATATTCACTGAAAAAGAAGTGTTTAGACAAAGCCTGTCTGCTTCAATTTCCCAGCTATGTAAGCTCCCTTGCCCTGAGAGTGACAGTAGATTCCATAAATTAACTGAAAATCCCTCTTCTCAAGAGCCTAAGTTATCTCTTCTTTGCCTGCAGCTCTGATTTAGAATAGGCGCTCGTTTGTTTACTGTTTTAATTAATGCTCCTTTTCAGTGTGGAATAGGGGAAGGGAAATGAACTGACTTGATAAACAGGTGTAGCTGTTATGTGTTATATTTGGGATCATTCAGGACTTGCAATAGATTAATCAGGCTTGACTGGACGTGAACCTCCTAGCAGAAAAGGTAGATCAACTCTGCTGGATGCCCAGTAGGTGAGTATTATTTTAACTGCTAGCCTGTGATAGGAAAGGCTTAGAAGGACAATCATCAGTGGAGAATATCTCTCTGTTTTCACCAAAGAAAGCAGCCTGATTCTTTCCCCCACTGCTTAACAGTTAAGGAGACCTTGACAATATAAGCCACTTTTCATCCCCCCTCTGCTTCCCCTTCTAACCTCGGTGCCTCATATTCAAGGGGAAAGAAACAAATCATCCCATTATTTTAAAAACATTTAAGTGTCACATTGGGGAAAATGCTCCCCTAGGTTAACTATGACTGATTGAAGATTTTTTTTCTAAATGCAATATAAGTGTAATAACAGTTTAAGTGTCATGCTACACTGTGTATTGCCTTTGCACCCTGTGTTAATACCTAGCACGCTCAGAGCAGAAAATGATCCAAAATCAGTCTTTTTTCAAACAGAGTTTGAATTCTTAGCCTTGAAGGAGAAAAATAGTTGAGTTTAGGTTTCTTCATTATGAGGCAGCAAAGAAATTGTGTGATTTAACCGTATCACAGCAGTAAAGCAACGTTCAGCTTATGACTATCAACTCCCAGAAGAGACTGCGTCTTCTGCTTTCCAAATAAAGTAACATCTAAAAATATATTCCTTTACTCCACATTTTTTCTTGGCTTATACAATTAATATGTGTACAGAAAGCAATAATCATTAAAGATAAGAGAAAAGGAACCAGGGACTATCCATTTATTATATTATCCAGCTGACCTTTCTGGGCTGAGGCAATGGGGGATGTTGCACAATAAATCGGGCAAGTACTTTAATTTTAACTGCATTACATTAAGCTACCTAGAGTTTATGGCTGTCAAATGGGACCCTACTCACTAGTATCTCTTACCAGCAGACTGACTGAAAAGCAGATTTGGTGTCACCTGTGAAGACAGACGCTCACCCACCTTCTTGGAAAGAGATACTGTGAATGGAAGTATCCTGTGTGCTCACTGCAGAGCATAAATACAGGGCTAGATCTGGCTTGCTTTATGCTGTGTTCTGTCAGGGGAATTTTTCCTGGAGTCAAAGACGTTCAGAATGTGACACAGGCAATCTTATACACAGACCT
Organism: Pithys albifrons albifrons; assembly: GCF_047495875.1. Classification (NCBI taxonomy): domain Eukaryota; kingdom Metazoa; phylum Chordata; class Aves; order Passeriformes; family Thamnophilidae; genus Pithys; species Pithys albifrons. Next base: position 90,357,751 of record NC_092459.1, read on the forward strand.
CTGATTTTAACATACTGTCACAGTTTTACCAGACTCCTGGAAGGTAGGGTAATGAGACATGGGAAAGAAAGGAAGGATAGCAGTCCTTCTGAAATGTTCTTAGCATTTTACTTGCCCCCAAATATTCCAAGACATGCAAGGAGCTTTGATGTACTATAAAAACCTGAGATCAATGTCCTTTTCAAAGATAGCCTCTAATATCTTGTTGCTACCATCAGCTTGGGCTCCATGATGGCAGCTGATAGCTCACCAATACCTACCGTGCCACAATAAATCATTTATCTTATCTTGTTCATAGAGGTCTAAATGCTCCCCTACCAGGGAAAAAGCCAGCTCGACAAAGTCTGCAAGGAAAACCTTTTGGAGTTACTGCTGCATTCTCCTCTCAGGAGATTTACAGCCTCACAAAGGGGGAATCTTCAGTCCTCCGAACAGCATGGAGGCTTGCAGTAGCATCTCTTCATGTGACTGGTTAGGCAAGGCTCTGCCAGAGCCAGACTTAAACATCTGCAGGGAAATCACAACCCAACCTATGGATCCTGAAAACTTCACTGAAAACTTCACTGGAATATGTCTTGTTTTCCTAACAGAGGTACTGCACCTGATTGTCAACATATACATTTGGAACCAGTCGAATGCACTTGGCAAAACCAGTACTAGACTTGTGGGAAATCTGCAAAACCCCAGATGCCAAACCCAGTGATAACCAGTGGTCATATTTGTGAAGAAAAGACCAGTGCCAGCTGCCACATCTCACCCTGGGTAAAAGTGTGCATGCTCTGGAGGAGGCATATGTTACAGTGCATTTCTCTACTCATGCCTCCCTCAAACACTCAGTGAGAAAACATCAGTGGGCAACATACCTATGATCTGAATTGCCACTGTTCTGGGCTTCTCTCTTCTCCTGAGCATCCACTGATGAAACACAGACTCATCTCATACAGGAGCATCCATCCCATGATTATAAGCTGAGTAAGGGCAACCATAATCCTGATCTTCAGTTTTAGGTTGCAGATGATTCATATATGAAACAAATTACTTATTAATGAAACATAGCATTCTAAAAGTTAAGAGTTAAGAAAAGACAGCTCAGAAATGGAAATTTATTCCAAGAATTTTTGTGGCTCTTTCCAAAATGATAATGACAACTGTATTTTACCAGTTACTTATATTCAGTAATGAGAAATTGCAAATGCTTGAAGCATGTGACAGAAAACCAAGAACTCCTAAGGCAATCTTCACCAACACTTGCTATCTCTTGATCCCCTTTTTTGCTTCCAAAAGCAAATTTTTTCTCCCAAGTCTTTCTTTTATCTCATGACATAGCATAGGCCAGCAGGCAAAGAAGATTTAAATTACTTAAGAAGAATTGATAGCACCTTTCTGACCTTCTCCCAGGCCAGATCCATGAGGCTGGGAACCCGTGTCAGCCTCATGAAACTACTTGGTTCCCCTGCTGAAATCCTCCTGGACCTTCATGGTGATGCAAAGTCCTCAATTGCATGTGAAGGCAGGCACAAGGCTTTCTCTTTTTGGGGAAATTTGCTATGTTAAAACATGTGTTTCATTACAGAATAAGACATGTGGGTCTGTGGAGTGTCACAGCTTTTGCCAGTATTTGAATGCTTCCCACCTTTTCACCAGGAATTTACTCCACTATTACTACTTTTTGTGAACTTATCTTCTGTGACTGAGGTTTGGAAATTGCCCAAAATCTGCAGCGCAGAACAGCATTCGAAAGCCGGAAGAAAAGCAGGAAGGCAGAGGGGTGGAGGGAAGTGTCAAGGGAGTTTTGCAAAGCAAATAGAGTATTATCCTTTTGTTTAAGATGCCATGAAGACTTTTTGTCTGCTATGTGATACTTTGCTTGGAGGACTAGCGCATACGAAGAGCTTTCCTGCGCACCCCACCGTCCTTGATTGCTTTACTGTTCTCAGTGCAGATTTATTAAATTTTGAATTAACATGTGTTAAGGAGGTTGATTTTGTTTGCTCTGCCACATAACTTACTTTCCTAAACACTTAGTAATAGCAGCAGTTAATCTATTGACCAATGGCTTAAGCAGCAGGTGGCTTTAAGACCAATGGGCCAGTCCTGACAAGGCCCACAGAAATTCCTAAGGCTTCTTTGTTACCTGGGCTGGAATAGAGAAACTACTTGTTTGGAAAATGTTTCTCCTCCCACAAAACATCTTCAGTATTAAGGGTCTTTTGTTAGAAGAAGGCTGAAGAGGGGGATTATGAAGGATAGTCTGTCACACAAATTGTTTCTTCTTAGACATATAATACAACCTGCATTAAAAGTTTACAAACTAATCTAATGAAATTATCATTCAAACGAAGCATGTCTCCAATCATTAAGTTGACGCCTTGACCTGCCGTACAATTTTCACATTGGAAATCTCAAGACTGCTGCTGCTATTTTAGAGTAAAACAAGACTTTCTAAAAACCCCTCTGCACTGCTCTATTTGAAACAGGAACCTAGATAATCTGCAAGGGCTTATTTTCTTAGGAAATGCAGGCACTAAAACATTAACAATTAAATTAGTTCCCATCTTTTGAGGATTCAGGAGTTACAGTTAACTGTGTTTCATCTGTATTATTGTATACTCTCCCTGTTATGTCGTTCAAATCTACATCAGGAAAGGTGGGGGGTTTTAATTTATTTGGATCAGTTTAGTAGAAGTCAGCAGAAGGTGCATCAATTGCAACTGCACCCTTTTGAGACAAAGCTATATTGACTTAGATGAGGACAGTATTCAACTATGACTTTCTTAAGGGAGAATTTCACAGTGCAAGGTGGGGGCAGACATCTCTCTCCAAAATATGTCTATGCGTGCACAGAAAGGACAGCGGCAGTTCCACTTGCAGGGAAGAAACAGTGCTTGGGGAGTAAATGGAGCTTTTAGGGAAGCTTTTATTTTGTCTTCAGCCAAGCTTTCTGTGTTGTCCTGATCCTACTTAGGAGAGAAATTACTTTATGTGGTCTGAATGTGTGTGCATGTGCATGTGTCCATATGGATATATAGACATACATACGTATGTATGTGCATATGAACACACACACACACACACACACACACACACACACACAGAGCCACACACCCCCACACACACACCCTGACTCCTGCACTACAACTAGTCTTCTGTTCTCTGTATCATAAATAACAGCTGCAAACAGCTACACTGCAGCAACATAAAAAAGGTAGGAACAAGACAAGCCAAGTACAAAATATTCTGTAGCCTGATTTCCATTCACTGGGGTTCCTTCATCACTTCAATTGTGTGTCTATATGTTATGTACACATGCCTATATACATGTGTTAGCACTTATATGTACCTACATGCAACTTCTATTTAAGACCTTTGTATTTTGGGGACATTGATCTCATCTGGGGATGAGATCCAGTAGCACCACTAGGTGCTACTGTAATACAACTAATTAATATTACTTTTACTGCTAATAATAATAACAGCAGTGTTTACTTTTAGCATGTTCTCACTCTTGCCAACATATGTTTTTATATTCTTTAATTTTCTTGTTCTTTGCAGTACAAATGCTTAGAGGGATCCTAATTAACTGCTCAACAATGACGCACTCTCATTTCGTTTTTGTCTCAAACTTATTTATTAGGCTTTGTTTATCAGTGGGAGAGTTTCTAGCACTGAGACTGCCAGGATTTACTCTAAGCCTCTTAGTCTGATGTTTCCATGACCCTGGCTCTCTAAGAGTGTAGAGAAGCTAAGAAAACCATACATACAGCTTTTGGCCCCCTTTATTTCAAGTCATCTAGAGCAGATGTGGGGGTTTTGGGGGGGAGGGTGGGATGGGGAGAAAGGCACCTGATCATTAAATAAGCTGGGAAAAATGCTGATTTTTGGTCAGGGCTGGTGAAGCAGTACTGGAGAAGTTCTTGCTTTTGCTTTGTCTGAGACTACATAACCGGATTTCAACATATTTTTGGGGCATTTCTCTGAACCAATGATTTCCCATGAGTAACAGCAGGAACACCTTTGTCTGATTTCCCCACCAAAGGCTTCCCCAGAGTCCTACAACTGAAGCAAGCCAGAAAACACAGGAAGGCATTTGCCCCAGGTCCCTAGTGCTCTCCCAGGTTTCAGATCTCCAACGTGTGTAGGACAACCTTTTCTGTCCTGCATCTGCACAGAAAGGGGTCATTCCCAGCCGTCCTCCTGGTAACTGCTATTGAGTGCTTGGTGCTCTCTTTTTTCTATTTCAGAGAGTATATTTGTTTGTTTCTTCCTCTTTTTCTACCTTTCTTTCCCTGTTGCTGCCTGCCTTCTTTCCCCCTCTTCTTTCCCTTTTTTTCCTCTCTCTCTTTTTTTAAAATTTTTTTAGAAGGTGAGGTCTCCCCTTGCTGACTCGCCACTAATTAGAGCAGTGAGAATTAGCTGCATTCACCCTGGCTTTAGTCCTGGCAAGAGTGTTAGAGAATTGGCCCACTCTTCAAGGTGCCAAATTGGAGTCTGAATCCAGGTGTGGTCAGAGACAAGGGGATTATTTTCCTCCCATGGGGTTCAAACAAAGGCCTGTGCTAAGGGTAGATGGGGTGGGGACAATGTTGCCTGCAGGAGGGCTAAACAGTCCTGACATCTGAGCCCTCACCACACCACTGCAGCAGGCTGTGTCACAGGTTCCACACCCTCAGGGTCCATGCCACAGGGACGGCGGCAAGGGAGGGCTCTGTGATCTGTGGTGAGAACAGAAGTTGATGCACCCCTACAGATCTCCATTCAGTGCAGGGTCCAGATAAACAGAACATGCATTTGTGGAAACAGACATGATATACCCATCTGCTGCTGCTGGGTGCAGGATACAGTCTTCATACTCCTAGGGTAGCACAGGAGCCAGTGGCATTCTGGTGCCTGCAGGGACACATATCAGAGCCCTGGGAGTGTTACAGCCCACAGTGCAAACCTGTGTCATTGATCAGGCACTGAGACTCAAGCCAGAAACTTTTCAGCTCTTCTCACCAACTCAACAACGTGAGGTGAATCATGTGAGGAACTTCTTTCTGTCCTACTATTACAGTTACTCATATAATTCAGGAGGCTTGCTCAGAACTGCTCAGTTAGTGCAGTATTTTCCAGAGGAGAGCTCTGCATCTGCATTTGGTATTGCAATGAGCCTGAGACATGCCCTTTTTTCCGGCTAGGCCTTTTGTCAGGAGGGTGGAGAATCCTAAGATATGGCCAGTCCTAAGAAGAGTGGGCACTGTCTCAGTACTGAGCAGGAGTTCACATGAAAGGATGACTGAAGTCGATGGTGACATCTCATTACTCAATACCTGTCACATGAAGGCCTAATGGGTTTGGGAAACAAAGCCACAGCATGTGTGTGCAGGTTTTCCATCCTTACCAGCAGCACCCTAACTTCTGTTATGCTTTAAAGTCTTTATGTTACCCAGCTATCTAAGTACCAGTGAACAGCAGGGGACTAAAACAGGTCATGCTTCATCTGATGCAATAAAGCTTGCTGGTTGACTGAAAAGTCAGAAGGTGCAGGTCAGTGTGGATAACCTCACTTCTATTATCCTATCAAAAGGAGAACATGTAGCTTTCCTCACTACCCTTGAAGAGTACAAGCATTGACTGAGGAGACAGCAAAGTGAGAATCTCTGAGGGTGTCTGTATGTTGCCAGTTTTACTTCAGAAAAAAAACCCCACTCTTGTTTGAGTAGAGCTCTACCACTTCTTGTGACTTGTTCTTCCTGTGCACCACCATCCTTTATCCCCACAAAACACTCTTTTGCCTCCTCCTGTTGATGCAGAGCATAAGAGCACATAGTCCTCGAGGAATGCAAGGAGCTAGAAAACAGAGTACATCAGACCCCCTGAAAGTCAAATATCATAACTATAAAGAAGAAGAAAAAGGAGAGGGAATGTAGCACCTGATACTCTTCTGCTCTGATCTTTCTTGAGCCTTGACAAGTCCCTAGAAAGCTGAATAGTGCTATAATACATGCCACACCATGGCCTGGACTGCGGAGCTTCAGACCTTCCTAGATCCTTCAGAAAAGAAAAGCATCTGGGTTTTAATGTCAGAAGTATGGCAACTTCAAACAAAATTTTTATTGTTGCCATTTTACTCTCCCTGATGCAAAAAACCTAAAAAGTGACATTTCAGAAAGGACAGGTCTGTGTGGAACACCCCACTCTAAGGATCCTACAGAGAACAGAGGACATACAACACCTTCACTGTCATGCATCTTTTATTGTTATTTCTTTGGGGTGGATTATATACGAAATTGCAACAAACAACCCTTTATTTTTCCCTCCAGACCCTCCAAATTTGGCTACGCTTTGCAGTTCACCTTTGCAATGAAGCCTCACCACCAGTATAGTTCTTTAAAAGGGTCATAGGGAATCACAGCAAAGTGGTATACAAAGGTAAAGATGTCAAGTGAGTTATGTTAACAGAAAAAAGAACTACACCATAGGTCAAGGTTTGGGCAACAGCAGGGAAATTTTTGTTAAGATAATGTTACTCACAGTGGTGGTGACTTTCTTTGTAATCCATAGCTGCCCAGAGAGAATTACCTCTATTCTCATGGAGTCACAGGGCCACATAAGAAGGTCCTATGTGCTCTGATTGTGATAGACACAGCAATTGCTTGTACAAATAAACTTCTACTATATAGCAGTATGAATGGGCTCTGGCATAATGTTTTCTAATGCTTCACATTTTCAGGTTGGTTTTAAGACAATTATTAGAGCAGCTTTTCAAAGCTAAATGGAGGTTTGTGCAGCTTTGTTTTGCTTTAGGAAGAGTAATTACCTTTCACTGCACCAGTACAGGGCAGAGGTTTCTGAGTTACATCCCAGCTAAACTAGCAGAGAAAAAGGACTCGCCCAGCACAGGAGCATCTACAGGTGACTGATTAAGTCTATATTGCATACAAACTCAAACCCACCTCTGGAGGATGAAAGTTCAAACTCAGGCTAGAAGCAATCTTCAGGGAATGCCAAGAGAGAAGGCTCAGCCTGGTGGTACTGCTTAGCACAGGTCTACAGCACAAAAAACTGGCTCTTTGCCTTCCACATGTCCCATCTAAGCATGCAGCAACACAACCAGCTTAACAGATTCTGAAGCTACACACTGGAGGATTTGGATTTACAAACAGCCTACCCCTAGGCTACTCCTCCTTGAAAGGGAAAGCTCATACAGGCCAAGGCCAGACATTTGCAGCCAAACCACAGGACCTTTACTGGCCGTAGCATAGATGGCCAGCGCCAGGACAGGGAGCACAAATAGCTAGAGTGTATTCCTTGGCTTAGCACGCTGAGGTCAACAGAGATGAAGCCATGGTGGGCCTGAGCTTGCTGTCAGCTTGCAGCTCAGAGTACCACACATGTCCCTCAAAGAACTATCACTGCAGGACTGTTTGCCTTTGGAAGTCAGATATTAAAAGAAATGTGGGAATACACCAATGACTCTGCTTTAAGCATAAAAGATGCATTGCAGAGCACCACCTTGCTACACCACTATTTTAAAAAATAAGTGTTGAATTTCTTTCCTCATTTGAAAGAGCTTTTTCAACACTTTAGGAAAAGCTGTCCTTCAGTTCACAGATTTCTGAATATTCTGATATCTCTCCATCTTCCCTACACTGAAAATACACCCAGAATCACCAATAAGTATTAAATTTATTCTTATTTCTATGCTATGAAGAGGTAAGAAATCAGCAAAGGGGAATATAACAACAATTTAGAAGTGAAGCTCTTATGTGTATGAGGGTTTTTTAATACCCTTTTTTTTTTCCCAGTTCTAGTGCACATGGACTCACTCTAAGCCACAAATGTCCTATAGCTCATAAAATGTGCATTATGTCCCCTTTTAGATAGAAGACAGCAGGAACAAAGCTACTGGAACAGAAGAATAAACAAATTGTTGTTAAGGCTACACATACCAGCCTCTAAAGAGCAGTAGGAAAGTGTGCAGTGCTTCTGCAGCGCAAATATCTGATTGTACAATGATCTGAACTGTTCATGCAAGTGTTCTTTTCCGCTTGACCCTGTTTGGCACAGATGGAAGCAGTGTGTGTTGGAGTTCCAGGTGAAATGAGTGGTGGCTTTGGGACGGGGAATCCCATCCAGCAGCAATAACAGCATGGTTGTATGGCCATAAAATGCACCCTGCCTGCTGGCAGGAGTGGTTACCTAGAGAAAACACATTCCTAATCACCTCATTAGCATGAGGTAGATTGCTCTGAAGGCAGAACCGTGAGCCATGTACAATCATACCCCACCTTTACACTGTGCTCTTGAATCCAGGTAAGCCAACACACCACAAGGCTGAGACCAACCAGCACTCATCATGCCCTGCTGCTCCCTCAGCTCTGATCTTTCCTGGTGAGCACACACATACAGCACAACCCACCAATGCACTGCAATACAAATGGAAGCCCACACTTGCGCTCCCCAACATACTCAAGCCTGCAGTCTGCAGGTTCCTGTGTCTGGGATTATTGGGCACTGGAAAGTTTCAAAATGGTACAGATTGTGTTCGCTCTGGAGAGGTTTTTAAGCTGTTCAGTCTTACCTGCATTCCTTGCTGTGGTTGTGCTGCTCTGCAGGGTCTGTCTTCTGCCTCTCTGATGGCTGGTGTGCTGTCTCACTGAGCTTCATGCCTGCTAGGATTATCCACTGTCCCATGACAAACCTAACTGGAACAACCTTTCTCTCCCTCCTAGTTTTTGTGCCATGACCCAAGATAGTTGTTAAGCAGCCCATACTTAGCCCTTTGGACCTGAGAGGCCTCCAGCCCTTTCCACCTTGGCACAGAGGACCAGGATGGGATGCTGCCCATGCTTTGCAGTCATTACTGCTGTACAGGGGCCTTATGACAAAGAAAAGAGCAGGCTGAAAGTGATCTGAAATGGGCTGGTGTTCAGTGGTAGGCACCCTTTGCACCAACCATTCTTTGGCAGCAATTTCTAACCAGTGGCAATATTCCTTTCCTTTGCTCACAACTGAAAATAACTCTGAAAGTGCTTAGAAAGGGCTGCCTTTTAACCAAGTGTAACACCTTTCCAAATTATTTTTGTCGTGGTGAATATCTTCACGTCAGATGAGAATCCCATCTCTTCCCATTTCTTTTCTGCACAGCCTATAAACCACTATAAAATATGGCTCACTATTTCTGTGCTCTCCCATGCCCTTTATTTCCATAATGGACTCTTTGCCCACACGTTTGCTAATATTTCTACCTCACTACATAAGCTGGCAGATGCCCAGAGTGTTGGGGCCTGTGACATGTCCCCTTTTTGTTCTCTAAGCAGTTATCTGGCAGCACCTTGTCTGCAGGGTGGGCACAGAAACCACAGATGTGCCTAACCTAGCACAAGTTGTTGTGGAGTCATGACAAAAACACCTGCCCTTTCCACAGTAATCTGCTGAGCTGCTGGTGTTCCCTGTACTAGGAATGGAAGGTTAAATCACCACTTTGCTTCCTGTTGTGTCACTGCTTTAACTGTTTGCATCAGTTATTGAATACACTTACACAGTACTAATGCCTTAGCTGTGATTCGCACAGACCTTTCAAAATTAATGCTGCAAAATGCTTTAAGTGTGGTCCTCATCCCTAAAGCTTCTAGTAGCCTGCAGATTTGTGAAAGTGCTTGTCTCAAAAAAACGGCCAAAACGATTCCTGCAGATTTCTGATGAGATCATAAAGAGTTAATCTAGACCCACCTCCACTGAGCATCCTCCTCAGGCTCTGGAAAGCAGCATAGCAGTAGGAACAGTAAAACAGTATGAAGTTGCAGGAATGACCAGTACTCCCTCCAAGCAAATAAACAGCCTTTTTCTCCTTTAAAAATCTGACAAAGTTTCACATATTTTCTTTGGGGTTCTTACTGATCCCTTGAAAATGAGCCACTTGCTGCTGAAATGCATTAGAAGGGAGATGCCAAATTAAAATACTTTGCATACATCCTCAGTCATGTCTGTATTTCACTACTTCTGTTGAGAAATCCAATACTGGTACCATCCATCAGAAAGAACAATACCCCTTCAGGGAATTTCGAATGATATCTGATGACAAAAAAAATGCAGTTCCTGGGATATGCCAACATCTAGCACAGTAACAAACTATGATGGATGGTTGAAGGTCTGTTGTTTAAGTACTGTCTTTAAGTGAGGCTTGCATTACAAATGCGTTCCTGCCTGTGGTGAAGCCTTTCTATGTGTGTTACTTCACTTCTTTGCCTCAGTTTCTCAATATGGGAAAAGGTAAAACCATTTCCTGTTGTATCAACCCATGATGCTATGTAAGTAATGCCTTCAAAAAGCATGTTGAATGTGCAAAGTACTACCCTGTTGAAGACCTATCATTATTATGAATTAAAACATAAATACTTACCCTGAAAATAGTTTTAATATACTTTATTTGCTGTTTGACTTTCAAACTTCTTTAGAAATGAAAGGTTTCAGAAAATGAAACCTCTTTTCACAATGACAATCTCAATTTGCATATTTGCTTCCCAGAGGAAACAATTCCAGAGCTAAGACTAATAATTGTGGCTACTGTCTTCTCATTCTGAGTAACTTGGAGGCTGATGTGGTTTGTGATAGCAACTTATGCATTAAGGACTCTGATCCACACCCAAGAACCTCAAGGAGCTTCTGGCTGGATTCAAATGCTAATCTCTCAAAGGTTTTGCAATTTATTTTTTTAATGGTCCACTTCTGAGACATTCATCTGACACTTTGACTATTATGTTACCTGGATTAAAAAAGATGCTAATAAGAGTATTAGCCAGGTTCTTATACACAGAAAGCTTTTGCAATTACAATACCTCCTGAGTCACTCATTCAGGATCCTGGGAAAAACAGAGCATTTTTGCTTTCCAGATCTGTTGCGGTTTTTTTCCTTTTCTTTTTTTAAAACCTCAAGAAATGCTTAAAGTTTCTATTAAGAGATCTGAAAAATGTATAGTCCTTGTAAATTAAATACTACAAGTTCTTAGATGAGTGATCCCTAAACATTTATTATTCACACTAATATGATTTAATTCAAACTCACTGTAAGATTTATAGAAATTAAAAGACTTCATACGCATAAAGGTGATGAAAATATAATCTAGTTCATGAAATCTTTATATGCAACTTTATATTTCAGCAGTATAGTTATCCCTGGCGCGCTCCAGGCTCAGGAATGTGCCACCTCAGGGGCTGTGCCCTGAGCCTGCGCCAAGCTGAGAGTGGAACCCACTCCCTGCAGCCTCCCTCCAAGATCCCCTGCATCAGGGGGACAGAGGGACAGCTGCCAGTTTTGGGGTGCTGCC